>NC_059224.1:25230302-26538932 GCF_020615455.1 Coregonus clupeaformis | reverse complement strand
AATACTGGAACAAGGCCAAGAACATTTCAAAGCTCAAAGCCATGGCAGGTCTTCGTTTGAGAAACGTTGCTCTGGATGCATGTTTATACCTTGCAGAGGGACACTATCACCCGGAGACACAATAGACAGAATGGGGAATTTTAGGAGGTAGAAAAATGACTTTTAATGGCATATAGTAATGAAACACAGTACGGCCTACATTGTCAACATGTGATTAGAAACTCATATAGACAATGAGATGACAGAATGATGAAAGAGTGCATTTTATTAAGAGGCGTCGGGAGCAGAGCTATTTCGTATTGAATAATAGACAGCAGCTTTTCAGTAAGCTGGTTCAATTAATGAAGTGTCATTAGTTTATCCCATCTGCCCGAGGATTGCCGCCATCCAAGCGTGAAAAACCAAAATAGCAGGTATAAATGACTTCCTGATGCTTTGGGCTACATTTGTCTCATTTCCAATGATCTGAAAGTATTTGTTCCTCCTCACTATGCCACTGGGCCCAGGTAAATCAGCAAGCAGATCCTATAATCTTGTTGGCATGTCTACAGCAATCTAAATCCAGCAGTTACTTCCCCTTCGCTCAACAGTTGATGGTCTCTCCATTCTGACTGCCAGCCAGTGCTATACTTATTTCATTCAGTGCCTCTTTTCAAAAAGATGAGAGAATAACTTGTGGAGATTGACTCAATGCATATGTAATGATGGAGATGAGTACATTTTCTATCATCTGGATCTTATATAAAGAGCTGCCTCAAGGCTGACTAAAATAATCTTGAGTAGGAAATAAGTAGTAGTAGGGGTAGTTTTTTCCTTTTTGACTTTTTTTGTACCATGTCTATATCTTCAGAAGAATAACTTGAAATTATTTACCCAAATAGTTATTTGCTAAGTGAATAACATTTAAATAGCTTACCAATAATAAGATGCTTCGCATTCTATTACCATAATTAGGGATGTCCAAACCAGTTGTTTTCCTAATCCATTTGATGTCCATTGAAATATTTTCACTCCAGTTCACCCATTGACTTTCAATGAACTTCACTTTATTTCTTTTCACTTGGCAGCTCTTGTAAATGCGACCTTAGGACGTCAAGGTCTAGATGTACCAGGACAAATGCTACTAATCCATTCATGCATGTAATGTACCTTTTATGTATTGCCCAAACTATTCTGACCCTGTCTTGGGAGGTTACTGGCAAATAAGCCTTAGTGTTCAATCACACTTCCATTCAGCTTTCTAACACATGGCCCTCTTTAGACTGTCAGAACGTGTCTCTACTCGTCTAGAATGGATTTAATGATGCCAAGCTTGTCAGAACACAAGTCACAAGCTGCTGTGATGGGGGTAGGGAGAGCCAGTGCCTTCTAGTTGTGTAGACGAGGTTCGAGTATTGGGGGGAGGAGGCCCTAGGCCTGTATATGAGGTTGGTAATAAGGGATTGATTACTATGCTAACATATGCAGCACTACAGGAATCGAACAGCCAGCACAGGAGATTTATGGTCTTTGACTTTAGATGACATTGGAGATGTTTATTGAATGTTGTTCATGACATCTGTATGATTTGATCAAATACATTTTTTAAGCAACTTTCTTAATTTACCATAACTAACCAGCAAAAAACATTGGGGCGTTGGAAAGACATAAAATAGGTTTCAATATTACAATGAAAAATATTATGACAAGATCCATGTTCCCAACTAGAGCAGAACATTGAACTCCAAGATGTCAAACCATTTTAACAGTATAATTGATTTGTCGCTGAGGTGGAAAAATCCCAAATGTACATATTTATTTTATCCATTTATTTGTAAATACTGTACATCCTGAATTAATAATATATAGAACCATGCTCTGTTGTTCAGTGAGCTCATGCATCCCTCAAGCTTTCAGAGTCAGGACAGGACTGTATAGACTGGTCCTCTGGTCCCTTGTTTCCCAGGGAAATGTCCTTGCATTTCCTTGCTGGTGTTCCGCTGCTTCCTGTAGCGTAGCGTAGCCATGCCCCTGCCCCCCTCCCTCCTCCTCCAGGTTTGGGATTAGAATTGGAATAACAAATGGCTCCTCCTGAGGAATGTGTTTTTGTTGCAGTTGTGGCCACAACATGGTCAGGTGATCTCCTGCCGAGATTCCCTGGGGGCCCAATGTGCCTGCTTCTCTTTCGCAGAAATTTACTGGAGCAATAAATCTAGTGCGCTCATGGAGAAAAATTAAAGTGGAGACTCCCAGAAGGAGCGAGAGAGAGAAAAATAATAAATGAAGGTGGAAGAGAGGTGAGGGATGTGGGGATAGGGGGGCGATCTGAAGAGGTGGAAAAGCAGAATTATACAACTGTACCCTCTCTAGAGGAAATGTCAACTTTGACAACTTAAGAACAAAGCAGAGGCAGACCTAGAGAGTCTGGGGTTTATAGCTGTGTTCACCCACTCACTGAGCCGGTTACGTTCTAGTGTAATGTAGAACAATTCACCTGGAGCATACTGGGCTCACGAGGCGTATCAATATACATTGTTCACTATGCATGCACAGGAACACTGTTTACAAGTTCCCGCACATCTCAGTGCATAATTGGAAGGTTGAGTGGATTTCCTCTGAGGTTGATAAGGTGTTTGTCAAAAGCAATCTTATTTAAATCAGATAGGTCACACACCTGACAACTGAGCTCTCTGTTGTATATCTCTCCCATCTCACCGGGGGGAAATCTGTGTCCCTTTGTGTATGCCATATTTCCTACTGTACCGTTTGGAGTTTCCCCTAGAGGAGCATTTCAGTAATAAGTGTTGAGCGAGCAGACGGTGCTACGCTTTCCCCCAAGGCCCAAACATTCCTCAGATTGCTCCCATTACAGGGCACTCTGTCTCTTAATGGGGAGGCAAGCTGCCTAATGAAATATTAACATGGAGACAGAGATGAGATGCTACTCATTGCGGAGGAGAATATTCACTATGTTTGTGAAGAGTGTTGTAAGTCAACCGTTTAACTTCTGGTTGGTTACAAATGTTTCATTACAAAGCAATTAAAATTGATAAAGCAATAGCACTTAAAAAATAAAGACAATTTAAGATAATAAGGATACACAGTAGGATTATACTCACACTTTCACTGCCAAATGAATTGCAACACATGCTATTTATTCTATGCCTTCATAAGGCTACAGTTTAATACTGTACTTGTACATGAACACTATACACTCAGGGATTTTCCTCTGTCACGGTGTTAAATGGACACACTTGAACAGTAAACACCTCCTCTCTGGTTTCTCCATGTGGTCAGAAGTCAGCCGCCATTAGATACATAGTCAAAGGCATCCTTAAGCACCATTAACGAGCAGCTAAAGCCCATGCTACCCTGAAAAGAGTTGAAATGGTCTCGGACGAAAATGGACAGCTCTCAACATTAAACAATCAGATCTGAATTAGATGGTGGTGTCAGGTCTTGCATAACAGCCTGATAGTAAACTACAATCTAATGGAATTGCTTATAGAAATCTATTAACCAGGCCTCCCGAGTGGCACAGTGGTCTCCAGGCTCTGTCCGGGAGACCCATGGGGCGGTGCACAATTGGCCCAGCGTCATCCAGGGTAGGGGAGGGTTTGGCCGGCAGGGATGCCCTTGTCCCATCGCGCTATAACGACCCTTGTGGCGGGCCGGGCACAGTGCACGCTGACTCAGTCGCAAGATGTACGGTGTTTCCTCCGAAACATTGGTGCGGCTGGCTTCCAGGTTAAATACCCCCAAAAAAAAAAATCTATTAACCTCGGGTCCACCCATATATTTTCATACGGATAAGTTCACTGATAGATGCTGTATCGTGTGAGTAAATCACGGGTTCACCTCTCTCTCTCTGAAGTATTCAACACCAGACACATTCCATTTCAGTGTTACATTCACATTTACATTTTTGTCATTTAGCAGACACTCTTATCCAGAGCGACTTACAGTTAGTGAGTAAATACATTTTCAGAAGCCCAAGTGAACCATGTCCTACTCTTCTTGTATTCCAATACATAGAGCATACATAATTACGTACACCAGTGATGATGGGGCCTAGTGGGAAAAAAATAGGTAAGTAAACGCTAATCAAATCTTATGTTATTCGTCACATGCTTCGTAAACAACAGGTGTAGACTAACAGTGAAATGCTTACGTATGGGCCCTTCCCAACAATGCAGAGAGAAAGAAAATAGAGAAAAATAGAAAAGTCAAATCAAAGTAATAATAAATACACAATGTGTAACGATAACTTGAGTATATACACGGATCGAGTCGATGTGCCCGGGTATGAGGTAATTGAGGTAGATATGAACATATAACTAGGAATAAAGTGACAGATAATAAACAGTAGCAGCAGCGTATGTGATGAGACAAAAAAAGGGTCAATGCAGATATAACTATTTGGTTAACTACATTGAACAAAAATATAAATGCAACATGCAACAATTTCAAAGATTTTACTGAGTTACAGTTCATATAAGGAAATCAGTCAATTGAAAAAATTCATTAGGCCCTAATCTATGGATTTCACGTGACTGGGAATACAGATATGCATCTGTTGGTCACAGATACAGTACCTTCAGAAAAAAGGTAGTGATGTGAATCAGAAAACCAGTCAGTATCTGATGTGACCACCATTTGCCTCATGCAGCACGACACATCTCCTTCACATAGAGTTGATCAGGATGTTGATTGTGGCCTGTGGAATGTTGTCCCACTGCTCTTCAATGGCTGTGAGAAGTTGTTGGATATTGGTGGGAACTGAAACACACTGTCATACACGTCAATCCAGAGCATCCCAAACATGCTCAACGGGTAACATGTATAGTGAGTATGCAGGCCATGGAAGAACTGGGACATTTTCAGCTTCCAGGAGTTGTGTACAGATCCTTGCGACATGGGGCTGTGCATTATCATGTTGAAACATTGCGTGAGGGCGGTGGATGAATGGCACGACAATGTATTTCGTCACGGTATTCAAACTGCAATCGATAAAATACAATTGTGTTCGTTGTCTGTAGCTTACGCCTGCCCATACCATAACCCCACCACCACCATGTGGTACTGTGTTCACAATGTTGACATCAGCAAACCGCTCACCCACACGATGCCATACACACTGTCTGCCAGGTACAGTTGAAACCGGGATGCATCCGTGAAGAGCACACTTCTCCAGCGTGCCAGTGGCCATTGAAGATGAGCATTTGTCCACTGAAGTCGGTAACGACGCCGAACTGCAGTCAGGTCAACACCCTGGTGAGGACGACAAGCATGCAGATGAGCTTCCCTGAGACGGTTTCTAAAAGTTTGTGCAGAAATTCCTTGGTTGTGCAAACCAACAGTTTCATCAGTTGTCCGGCTGGCTGGTCTCAGACGATCCCGCAGGTGAAGGCTGGTGTGGTATACATGGTCTGCAGTTGAGAGGCCAGTTGGACGTACTGCCAAATTCTCTAAAACTATGTTGGAGGCGGCTTATGGTAGAGAAATTAGCATTCAATTCTCTGGCAACAGCTCTGGTGGACATTCCTGCAGTCAGCATGCCAATTGCACGCTCCCTCAACACTTGAGACATCTGTGGCATTGTGTTGTATGACAAAACTGCACATTTTAGAGTGGCCTTTTATTGCCCCCAGCACAAGGTACACAGCGTTGTACGAGATCTTCAGTTTCTTGGCAATTTCTCGCATGGAATAGCCTTCATTTCTCAGAACAAGAATAGACTGACGAGTTTCAGAAGAAAGTTATTTGTTTCTGGCCATTTTGAGCCTGTAATCGAACCCACAATTGCTGATGCTCCAGATACACAACTAGTCTCAAGAAGGCCAGTTTTGCTTCTTTAATCAGCACAACAGTTTTCAGCTGTGCTAACATAATTGCAAAAAAGTGTTTTCTAATTATCAATTAGCCTTTTAAAATGATAAACTTAGATTAGCAAACACAACGTGCCATTGGAACACAGGACTGATGGTTACTGATAATGGGCCTCTGTACGCCTATGTAGATATTCCATAAAAAATTAGCAGTATCCAGCTACAATAGCCATTTACAACATTAACAATTTCTGATCAATTTCATGTTATGTTAATGGACAAACAAATTGCTTTTCTTTCGAAAACAAGGACATTTCTAAGTGACCCCAAACTTTTGAACGGTAGTGTAGAAACACTGGATTTCTTGCATTAAAAAAATATGTTTTTATTAATTATGAAAGTATGAATTGGTCATTTGACTACAGGAAGGTAGGGGGGTACACACTATTATTGTACACAGTCCATGCAACTTATTATGTGACTTGTTAAGCACATTTTTTCTCCTGAACTTATTTAGGCTTTCCATAACAAAAGGGTTGAATATTATTGATTCAAGACATTTCAGCTTTACATTTTTTATTCATTTTTAAACATTTCTGAAAACATAATTCCACTTTGACATTTTGGGGTATTGTGTGTAGATCAGTGACACAAAATCTCAGTTTAATCAATTTAAAATTCAGGCCGTAACACAACAAAATGTGGAAAAAGTCAATGGGTGTGAATACTTCCTGAAGGCACTGTATATTATCCATGTCCTTGTTCAGCCACAACTCCGTGAAACATATAATATTACAGTTCTTCCGGTCCCGTTGATAGGATAGTCTCGAACGGAGCTCATTCAGTTTGTTCTCCAGTGATTGTACGTTCGCCAATAGAACGGAGGGTAGAGGTGCTTTATGTACTCGCCGACTTAGTTTTGTCAGGGTGCCCGCACTTCGGCCTCTCTTACGCCATCATTTTATTTTCCGTGTCTTGTGGATTAGGGCCTTGTCCAGGGTAAGCAGTATGTCCTGCGCCTCCGATTCATTGAAGTAGAAAACTTCATCCAAATTGAGGTTAGTGATCGCTGTTTTCAGTCATAGGAAATGATGGCGGAAACATTATGCACAAACAAAGTTACGATCGCGCACGTAGACAAGATGGCGTATTGAATAGACAGCTGTACAAATCACCTCAAGATAAAAACATAATATTCAAAATCAGTAAGTTAGACTAAATATTAGCATTTCATATATTCGCAGTTAATAAAATTCTGGATAATAACAAAAAACTAATCATAAGGCTAGAGAAATATATCAACAAATATTACAACAACATGCAACACCCAAACATGTCGGAAGATAAACCAGGAGAACCAATCTCCAAGAGAAAACGTGACACGTCGACTGATACAGATGATACATGCTTTTCACCACTGGGTCTGGTAAGTGTGGAAAGCGACCTGTTGAAGTCGATAAATGACAAACTGGGCATACTAGAGTTGGTCAGTAAGGATGTAAAGGAGGTGACAGCTAGTCTTGAAATGAGTGACGAAAAAGCTGCGATAATGGAGAAAGAAACCAAAAAATTAAAAGTGACAGTCACTAAGATGGAAACGGACGTTAGGGAACTTAAAAAGGAGAGCAACCTTCTGAGAGAAGCCTTACTAGACATCCAAACTAGATCAATGAGAGAAAATCTAGTACTTACGGGTATTCAGGAAAAATAGGATATTGTGAAGGACTTTTTCCTTACAGCGCTTCAAATCCCACTCGAGGCTGTCGATAAAATCCAACTCAAACATGTACACCGTTTCGGACAAAGAGGACAGAAATACGAGCGTCCAATCGTTGCCAAATTTGCTTTTTTTTAAGGATAAAGCAATGGTTAAAAGGTAAAAGACTTGCTGGCACGAAAATAGGCATGAATGATCGGTTTCCGAGGGACCCATACACCAAAGAGAAGTTCCCATCTGTTTTATGGACCTGCTGTGAATTGCCTATATGCAGCCTAAACAGAGAAATAAATGCGGTCAGAGACCTACTTGAGCAGCACCGCCCCCTCAAGATTCTGAGCCTGCATGGCAGGGTTGGTCCTACAAAGCCAGAGCCCCCGATGGGGGAGCATAATATACAAGGAAATTCTCAAAGCTGCTAATGAGAACCTTGAAGACCTTGTACCTAGCCGGTGGGGATTCCAGTGGGGTACCCCCACCCAGGTATCGCAGTGGTTATTTGCTGAAGTGGTAGTTGCTTGATAAAAATGTATTGTAATACAATGGCAATTCGGGTTATAGGTTAAAATGGCAACATTTTTACGCACATTAATTGATAATGATGGAAAATAAGATACAGTGGGGAAAAAAAGTATTTAGTCAGCCACCAATTGTGCAAGTTCTCCCACTTAAAAAGATGAGAGAGGCCTGTAATTTTCATCATAGGTATACGTCAACTATGACAGACAAAATGAGAAAAAAAATCCAGAAAATCACATTGTAGGATTTTTAATGAATTTATTTGCAAATTATGGTGGAAAATAAGTATTTGGTCAATAACAAAAGTTTCTCAATACTTTGTTATATACCCTTTGTTGGAAATGACACAGGTCAAACGTTTTCTGTAAGTCTTCACAAGGTTTTCACACACTGTTGCTGGTATTTTGGCCCATTCCTCCATGCAGATCTCCTCTAGAGCAGTGATGTTTTGGGGGCTGTCGCTGGGCAACACAGACTTTCAACTCCCCTCCAAAGATTTTCTATGGGGTTGAGATCTGGAGACTGGCTAGGCCACTCCAGGACCTTGAAATGCTTCTTACGAAGCCACTCCTTCGTTGCCCGGGCGGTGTGTTTGGGATCATTGTCATGCTGAAAGACCCAGCCACGTTTCATCTTCAATGCCCTTGCTGATGGAAGGAGGTTTTCACTCAAAATCTCACGATACATGGCCCCATTCATTCTTTCCTTTACACCAGGTTCTTCTGGTCCTGGAGCAACTTACCTAGTTAATTGCACTCACCTGGTTTTCCCATCTAATTACCTTAAAATCCCCCACCAACGCAGGATCAGTCGTCCTGGTCACTTTGCAGAAAAACAGCCCCAAAGCATTATGTTTCCACCCACATGCTTCACAGTAGGTATGGTGTTCTATGGATGCAACTCAGCATTCTTTGTCCTCCAAACACGACGAGTTGAGTTTTTACCAATAGAGTTATATTTTGGTTTCATCTGACCATATGACATTCTCCCAATCCTCTTCTGGATCATCCAAATGCACTCTAGCAAACTTCAGACGGGCCTGGACATGTACTGGCTTAAGCAGGGGGACACGTCTGGCACTGCAGGATTTGAGTCCCTGGCGGCATAGTGTGTTACTGATGGTAGGCTTTGTTACTTTGGTCCCAGCTCTCTGCAGGTTATTCACTAGGTCCCCCCGTGTGGTTCTGGGATTTTTGCTCACCGTTCTTGTGATCATTTTGACCCCACGGGGTGAGATCTTGCGTGGAGCCCCAGATCGAGAGAGATTATCAGTGGTCTTGTATGTCTTCCATTTCCTAATAATTGCTCCCACAGTTGATTTCTTCAAACCAAGCTTCTTACCTATTGCAGATTCAGTCTTCCCAGCCTGGTGCAGGTCTACAATTTTGTTTCTGGTGTCCTTTGACAGCTCTTTGGTCTTGGCCATAGTGGAGTTTGGAGTGTGACTGTTTGAGGTTGTGGACAGGTGTCTTTTATACTGATAACAAGTTCAAACAGGTGCCATTAATACAGGAAACGAGTGGAGGACAGAGGAGCCTCTTAAAGAAGAAGTTACAGGTCTGTGAGAGCCAGAAATATTGCTTGTTTGTAGGTGACCAAATACTTATTTTCCACCACAATTTGCAAATAAATTCATAAAAAATCCTACAATGTGATTTTCTGGATTTTTTTTCCTCAATTTGTCTGTCATAGTTGACGTGTACCTATGATGAAAATTACAGGCCTCTGTCATCTTTTTAAGTGGGAGAACTTGCACAATTGGTGGCTGACTAAATACTTTTTTTCCCCACTGTATGTTACTGGACCGTAAACAAATATGGCTCATTAACCTTTACGGACCAAATAATAATGATCCACACTTCTTTGAAAATATATATAATAAATTATCGACCTTGCAAGCAATTCAAGACTCTATTATTATGGTGGGAGATTATAATACCATTTTAAATAGCTCAATGGACCGTAAAGGAAATCACACTACAAACAATCACCCTCATGCTCTTAAGGATATCGTGAATGTCATGGATACATTAGAACTAGTAGATATATGGAGGCTTAAATATGCTGCTCTAGTGAGATATACATGGCAGAGACGCAATCAAGCTAGTCGTCTTGACTTCTTTCTTATGTCATTCTCGTTGGCACCAAAAGTTTAAAAAGTGTTGATAGGGGACAGAATGCGGTCGGACCATATAATTGGCATATACATTACTTTTACTGAATTTCCATGTGGGCGAGGATATTGGAAATTTAATCAAAGCCTATTGGATGATAACTTGTTTTTAACTAGGACAGAGGAATTTATCACAGATTTTTTCAGACATAACAGAGGTACAGCAAATCCCCTTATTGTATGGGACACCTATAAATGTGCCTTTAGAGGCCATGCAATTCAGTACTCATCTCGAAAACAAAAGCAATTTAGGTCAAAAGACTCCATACTAACAAAGGAAATAGAAGGTCTAACAGAACAGATAGATAGCAATAAAACTGTAACATAGAGGCTCAGAATAAATTAGAGGAAAAACTAAAAGAAATGGAGAAACTTATTGAAGAAAGATCAAGTGTAATATATTATTAAAATAAAGCAAACTGGATGGAATATGGGGAAAAATGCACCAAATAATTTTTTCATCTTCAACATAGGAATGCTACCAAAAATAATTTATTGAAACTGGTTACAAATGACGGAGTCACCCATGATTCACCAAATTATATTTTGAAGGAGGAAACAAAGTACTTTAAGCATATGTTTTCGTTTCAGTCGCCTCCATCTCCTCTAACTGAAGCAAATTGTAGAGATGTTTTTTGCTATTGATAATGTAAAATTAACAGCCATACAGAAAGACTCATGTGAAGGTGAAATTACAGAGGAGGAACTTCTGGATGCAATTAAAGACTTTAAGTTCGGGAAAACTCCAGGGTTGGATGGCATACCAGTCGAGGTATACCAAACCTTTTTTGATATACTCAGAGGACCGTTATTAGCATGTTTTAATATATGTATCCCTCCACAGCCTCATAGAGGATCTAGATACATTTTCTAACCTCTCTGGATACAACCAAATTATGATAAATGTACTATATTACATATTGATCACAAAGAAATACAATTTTTACATTACCATGTAGTTTACCAATAAAATGGTCTGATGGTGATGTGGATATACTCAGAATACATATCCCAAATGAAATAAATGATCTCACTCCAAAAAAATGTAATAGAAAGTTAGCAAAAATAGATAAGATCTTGCTACCATGGAAAGGTAAATACTTGTCAATTTGTGGAAAAATCACCCTGATTAACTCTTTAGTATTATCCCAGTTTACCTATTTGCTTATGGTCTTGCCTACGCCTAGCGAACAGTTTTTTAAATTATATGAGAAAAAAATATTCCATTTTATTTGGAACAGCAAGCCAGACAAAATTAAACGGGCCTATTTACAGTGGGGAAAAAAAGTATTTAGTCAGCCACCAATTGTGCAAGTTCTCCCACTTAAAAATATGAGAGAGGCCTGTAATTTTCATCATAGGTACACGTCAACTATGACAGACAAATTGAGAAAAAAAATCCAGAAAATCACATTGTAGGATTTTAATGAATTTATTTGCAAATTATGGTGGAAAATAAGTATTTGGTCACCTACAAACAAGCAAGATTTCTGGCTCTCACAGACCTGTATCTTCTTCTTTAAGAGGCTCCTCTGTCCTCCACTCGTTACCTGTATTAATGGCACCTGTTTGAACTTGTTATCAGTATAAAAGACACCTGTCCACAACCTCAATCAGTCACACTCCAAACTCCACTATGGCCAAGACCAAAGAGCTGTCAAAGGACACCAGAAACAAAATTGTAGACCTGCACCAGGCTGGGAAGACTGAATCTGCAATAGGTAAGCAGCTTGGTTTGAAGAAATCAACTGTGGGAGCAATTATTAGGAAATGGAAGACATACAAGACCACTGATAATCTCCCTCGATCTGGGGCTCCACGCAAGATCTCACCCCGTGGGGTCAAAATGATCACAAGAACGGTGAGCAAAATCCCAGAACCACACGGGGGACCTAGTGAATGACCTGCAGAGAGCTGGGACCAAAGTAACAAAGCCTACCATCAGTAACACACTACGCCCGCCAGGGACTCAAATCCTGCAGTGCTAGACGTGTCCCCTGCTTAAGCCAGTACATGACCAGGCCCGCCTGAAGTTTGCTAGAGTGCATCCAGAAGAGGATTGGAAGAATGTCATATGGTCAGATGAAACCAAAATAGAACTTTTTTGGTAAAAACTCAACTCGTTGTGTTTGGAGGACAAAGAATGCTGAGTTGCATCCAAAGAACACCATACCTACTGTGAAGCATGGGGGTGAAAACATCATGCTTTGGGGCTGTTTTTCTGCAAAGGGACCAGGACGACTGATCCGTGTAAAGGAAAGAATGAATGGGGCCATGTATCGTGAGATTTTGAGTGAAAACCTCCTTCCATCAGCAAGGGCATTGAAGATGAAACGTGGCTGGGTCTTTCAGCATGACAATGATCCCAAACACACCGCCCGGCAACGAAGGAGTGGCTTCGTAAGAAGCATTTCAAGGTCCTGGAGTGGCCTAGCCAGTCTCCAGATCTCAACCCCATAGAAAATCTTTGGAGGGAGTTGAAAGTCCGTGTTGCCCAGCGACAGCCCCAAAACATCACTGCTCTAAAGGAGATCTGCATGGAGGAATGGGCCAAAATACCAGCAACCGCGGTGTGAAAACCTTGTGAAGACTTACAGAAAATGTTTGACCTGTGTCATTGCCAACAAATGGTATATAACAAAGTATTGAGAAACTTTTGTTATTGACCAAATACTTATTTTCCACCATAATTTGCAAATAAATTCATTAAAAATCCTACAATGTGATTTTCTGGATTTTTTTTTCTCATTTTGTCTGTCATAGTTGACGTGTACCTATGATGAAAATTACAGGCCTCTCTCATCTTTTTAAGTGGGAGAACTTGCACAATTGGTGGCTGACTAAATACTTTTTTTCCCCACTGTATATAATGAATATGAATTAGAAGGACAGAAATGATTAAATATTAAAGCATTAGACCTATCACTAAAAGCTTCAGTCATACAAAAATTATACTTAAATCCGAACTGGTTCTTTAGCAAACTAGTAAGATTGTCTCACCCAATGTTCAAGAAGGGACTTTTTCCCTTTATTCAGATTACAACCCCTCACTTTCAGGTATTTGAAAAGGAAATAATCTCCCAAATATCATTATTTCTAAAACAAGCCATAGAAAGTTGGTTGCAATTTCAATTTAATCCTCCAGAAATGACAGAACAAATATTGCAACAAATATTGTGGTTAAACTCAAATATACTAATTAATAAAAAAACGTTATTTTTTGAGAAAAAAAAAAAAGGTATAATCTTCTTAAATGATATTATCGGTAGGAATGGTGGAGTTATGTCACACATGCAGCTAACAAAAACATATGGAAATGTCTGCTCTACCCAAAATTACAACCAAATAATTGCAGCATTACCGCAAAAATGGAAGAGGAAAGTGGAAGGAGGAAAAGGTAAGGAACTTGTCTGTCGGCCTTGCATTAAAGAACATAATTGGTTAAAGAAAATTG
Source organism: Coregonus clupeaformis (assembly GCF_020615455.1). Taxonomy (NCBI): domain Eukaryota; kingdom Metazoa; phylum Chordata; class Actinopteri; order Salmoniformes; family Salmonidae; genus Coregonus; species Coregonus clupeaformis. Next base: position 26,525,262 of record NC_059224.1, on the reverse strand, counting down.
TGATAAATAAAACAGTTTACCAGTTTCATTTAAGGACCAAAAGATTGACAGCCGTCCCATATAGATTGCAAAATAGTTGGGAAGAGATTTTTGATGTACCGATTCCATGGCATAGTGTTTATGAACTGATACGCAAAACGACGCCGGATTCAAAATTTAGAATTGTTCAATTTAAATTATGATATAAAATTCTTGCTACCAATATAATGTTATTTGTATGGGGGATACAATCTTCCCAGCTCTGCAGATTTGGCTGTGAAGAGACAGGATCATTAGATAATTTGTTTTGGTACTGTCCATTTGTAGCTTGTTTCTGGACACAGGTCCAGGAATGGCTGAAGGATTGCAATATTTGCATGGAGCTGACCCTGCAGATAGCACTACCGGGTGATCTGAAAAGTCATAGTCAATCGATCAATAATATAATAATACTTTTAGCAAAAATGTTTATTTTCAATTCACAAACTGTAGAAACAATGAGAATAGAAAGGTTCAGAACTTTGATAAAACATCACAGTACAGTTGAATAATATATGGCAAATAGAAATCCAATATGGATGGTGTTAAGAGATAGATGGAAGGTGTTGAATGGAGCTGAAGGATGGGACTAATAACAACAACTAATAACAACAAGATAACTAGTGTAAGACATGCTGTGTCCATAATAAGTATATAGGTTATATATTGTGAGCTTTTGTGAAAGAGCTCAGTTAGAAAGATATGGCATATAGAAGCATACCAGATGGACATCATGAAAATGATCGGAGGAAGTTCAGGAGTAAAAACAAACAAAATACAATTATTGACTGTGTCCATAAAATGTATATAGTATGTATAAGCATGAAGTAGAGGCCTAAGCATTGTTGTTCACTAGTTTACTCCAGTTAGGGAAGGGATGGTGGGGTTGGAAAGTAATAAAGGGAAATATATATTTTTTTCAAGGATATGTATGTATATATATGCATGTATATGCGTATATGTATGTATGTGTATGTATGTGTGTATATATATATATATATATATATATATATATATATATATATATATATATGTATGTGTGTGTGTGTACAGTGAGGGAAAAAAGTATTTGATCCCCTGCTGATTTTGTGCGTTTGCCCACTGACAAAGAAATGATCAGTCTATAATTTTAATGGTAGGTTTATTTGAACAGTGAGAGACAGAATAACAACAACAAAAATCCAGAGAAACACATGTCAAAAATATTATAAATTGATTTGCATTTTAATGAGGGAAATAAGTATTTGACCCCCTCTCAATCAGAAAGATTTCTGGCTCCCAGGTGTCTTTTATACAGGTAATGAGTTGAGATTAGGAGCACACTCTTAAAGGGAGTGCTCCTAATCTCAGTTTGTTACCTGTATAAAAGACACCTGTCCACAGAAACAATCAATCAATCAGATTCCAAACTCTCCACCATGGCCAAGAACAAAGAGCTGTCCAAGGATGTCAGGGACAAGATTGTAGACCTACACAAGGCTGGAATGGGCTACAAGACCATCGCCAAGCAGCTTGGTGAGAAGGTGACAACAGTTGGTGCGATTATTCGCAAATGGAAGAAACATAAAAGAACTGTCAATCTCCCTCGGCCTGGGGCTCCATGCAAGATCTCACCTCATGGAGTTGCAATGATCATCAGAACGGTGAGGAATCAGCCCAGAACTACACGGGAGGATCTTGTCAATGATCTCAAGGCAGCTGGGACCATAGTCACCAAGAAAACAATTGGTAACACACTACGCCGTGAAGGACTGAAATCCTGCAGCGCCCGCAAGGTCCCCCTGCTCAAGAAAGCACATATACAGGCCCGTCTGAAGTTTGCCAATGAACATCTGAATGATTCAGAGGAGAACTGGGTGAAAGTGTTGTGGTCTCATGAGACCAAAATCGAGCTCTTTGGCATCAATAAAACTCGCCGTGTTTGGAGGAGGAGGAATGCTGCCTATGACCCCAAGAACACCATCCCCACCGTCAAACATGGAGGTGGAAACATTATGCTTTGGGGTGTTTTTCTACTAAGGGGACAGGACAACTTCACCGCATCAAAGGGACGATGGACGGGGCCATGTACCGTCAAATCTTGGGTGAGAACCTCCTTCCCTCAGCCAGGGCATTGAAAATGGGTCGTGGATGGGTATTCCAGCATGACAATGACCCAAAACACACGGCCAAGGCAACAAAGGAGTGGCTCAAGAAGAAGCACATTAAGGTCCTGGAGTGGCCTAGTCAGTCTCCAGACCTTAATCCCATAGAAAATCTGTGGAGGGAGATGAAGGTTCGAGTTGCCAAATGTCAGGCTCGAAACCTTAATGACTTGGAGAAGATCTGCAAAGAGGAGTGGGACAAAATCCCTCCTGAGATGTGTGCAAACCTGGTGGCCAACTACAAGAAACGTCTGACCTCTGTGATTGCCAACAAGGGTTTTGCCACCAAGTACTAAGTCATGTTTTGCAGAGGGTTCAAATACTTATTTCCCTCATTAAAATGCTAATCAATTGATAACATTTTACGATCAGACCAAAACAATACAAAATAGCAGATTTGGTCAGGAACCCGTAAAACGTCTGCTATGCAATGCAGCACCATTATCACTGTTCGCAGTGAGTAAAGTAACGCTTCCTATACTTTCAATGCATTTTTGCGCAAAAGGTGGGTAAACGTTCACTCAAAAATAAAAAAGGTTTAAAAACTGCGTTTAAATGCATTTACCCTCCACTACTGATACCAGTCTAGTGCGTCTCCTGCGTCTGGTTTGAAAAGCCAATGTTTACCCCACCTTCTCCATCTGCACAATGACCTTGTTGTCTCAGCCTTGGACCATCATGTCAACCTAATGTGATTCCTCAAGTTTATGTGTGCAGTCAGGAGCGTTGGGTTAGGGCAACAAGGAAACAGCAGGGAGGATATTGAGGGATTAAATCAGTTCAAAGACAAGGCTACAACACGGAAAGTACACCTAATCCCGTTTCCCCAAAACAAACCACAGGTTGTCACTTTGGATACAGTCAGAAGTAGTTGATATAGTGGCCAACCCTTTTTTTCTAATTGATTATACTGGTAATACTGTGTTTTTGTTTAAACCTTCCTTTGGTCTTTAAATCGCTGTGAAGACATTTGACAAGTAGGCCTATCTACTTTGTGATTCCCATTTCATTTTGATCTTAAAGGGATAGTTCGGGATTTTGGCAATCTAATTCCCCAGAGGCAGATGAACTTGTGGAAACCATTTTTATGTATTTTCCTCCAGTATGAAGGAAGTTAGTTAGTTTTGCGAACCAATGCTAACTGGTGTTAGCGCAATGACTGGAAGTCTACAGAAAGCAACTTCAAACTGCACACAGAGACATACAAATGGTATCCACAAGTTCATCTAACTCTTGGGAAGTAGCTAAAGCACTTCATTGCCAAAATGCCGAACTATCCCTTTAATATTAACAAATATAAGAGAAAAAACAGAATCTGGGGTGGAGCTCAACATTACAATATCCTGCAGTGTGTTTCCTATCCACTATTCCTATCCATTTAAAGCAACCATGCAAAAATGTTTCCTCCAGCAGTTCCACATACATCAATCTACACATCCTTGATCTATTTCATGTTGTCCCTCATCTCTCATATGGCATCTTAATAGTTTATAATATAAATAATAAAGTCATGCCTATGAAATACGCTTATGATATTCAGCTGCACCTACATAACCAAATGATATGCAGAAGGTTACTGAACGTTAAACAATCATCTAAAGTTCAGAGCCCCAAAATACCTGACATCCACACAGCTGTATCCATCATGCTTTATTGAATTCATTTCAGCAAAGGCTGCAAGTGTTAATAAAAGCCTATATAAACATGCAGCTGGCAGTCAAGAGTACTTCATCAATCAATTCCTTACTGTAACTGAGCATTTCCAGCCTCCCTCAGCTGCCTCTGTGGAGAGACAAGTAAATTGTGCTGTGCTTGACAATGGTCATGAAATGGTTAGTTGGATTTCCAATCGATCACCAAGATTACCCAGCTGTTACACTGTCACCAGAGAAACAGAACAGGCTGTTTTTCACAGCTCCTGGGTACTTTGCTGTAGTTTCAATATATTTCCTTCATGTCATGGAAAATATAACATTGCAAAAACATGGATATGTTGTAATTGCTTTTATTGATCAGAATTGTGTGAATGTTGTGTGTACATGCGTACCTGTATCAGACCATCAGACATTGATTTTTTTGATTACAGATGAAGCGACATGATCTGCTTGGTGTATAACGTTGTGGTCATGATACAGTCAGTAGACATAGATAACTATGACTGTGACCAGAAATGTACTGTTAGTGTAAGACACGTTATTTACAGACAATGACCTCAGTGTTCCTCCTCAGGCAATCAGCTGGCACTTTGATGACGCTTCCTGTTTGGTCATCCAGAAATGCTTGCCCCACATTCTTCTTATTAGTCCTAAACTCACTCAATTACGCGTAAGACTAAAATGCATAGTTGAATTCTTAGACATTTTCCTATTGTATTGCAGCATTCACAAATTCATATTGGTCTTCAAAATGGTACATTTTCTGTTTTATCTTCTTGTCTTTGTCTCCAATTTGATACATCTTGGCTGATTGCTTTGTATGTTTGTGAATAGTCTCATCAGTAGACAGTTGCTGTGTATAGCTGCTTGGCTCCAATTAGAGTGGCTCTTCGTTATATCCCACAGCTTGTTGTTTGTGACTGTCATTTGCATTCCACTGCTTCCTTCCTCCAGGAGAAATAATCTGGCTTGGCTGTGAATTAAAAAGAAAACAATGTGAGGCTCGCACATCACTGTCAGTATCAGCTATATGATTTCCAGGATGGAAGTTCCATGACAAAACCACTGAGAGTAGTTCACATAGGGAAATCTATTCGCATCACAGTGGATTAGTTGTGCACATGCAATTTTTCTGTCTGGAAGTTTTCAGCAACATCATCACTGGCATATTGCCAAGTTTGATGTGTCTATGCATGTCCCACCTTTTGATTATCATGTATGATGCGCATGTAGCTTGATTTGAACATTCCCCACCAACAACAGTCTGTCCCCCTGAGTCTAGAGCAGTACAAGTCGATCCCCCGTCGGAATTTGAATACCTGATATTTTAACACCCTCACTTTGCGTTTTATAATGGGAAGATTTCCTCAGAGAGCCTCATATAAAGAAATATTTTGTCAAGTGGCTTAACATTTCATGCTACTGTATGGTATTGCACAAGCAGACTTAGTATAATCGAAATAGCCTTTGAGGTTCCCTAGCTGTGGGATACAGTGTAGTCTCATTGTCACCTTTCTTTAAGATATGTGGGGAATGGACACATCAGCAGAAATGCATGTAGAAGACAGTGCATGTTATCCCCAATATTGGTGTATCTGGCGCCAAAGAAGTCAGAGGGCATATTTGACACCTTACTGCCATAAATTACATTGTAAATGGACAACTATCTCCATGGGACCAGACCAGCGAAATAGAATATCATGTCCCAATTGTGTCACTGAGGGAGTTATGATATACAGTACAGTGGCCTCCGGAATTATTGGATTCCTTGATAAAGATCAGCAAAAAATACTAAATAAATAAATGTTAATAAATTAAGCAAATACTGAGCTATATGTTATGCTAAACAAATTGAACATTTATATTATACTAATACAATTGCTCAGAGAAATATATACACTACCTGTCAAAAGTTTGGACACACCTACTCATTTAAGGGTTTTTCTTTATTTGTAAAACATTTTACATTGTAGAATAATAGTGAAGACATCAAAACTATGAAATTACACATATGGAATCATGTAGTAACCAAAAAAGTGTTAAACAAATCAAAATACATTTTATTTTTGAGATTCTTCAAATAGCCACCCTTGGCATTCTCGCAACCAGCTTCATGAGGTAGTCACCTGGAATGCATTTCAATTAACAGGTGTGCCTTCTTAAAAGTTAATTTGTGGAATTTCTTTCCTTCTTAATGCGTTTGAGCCAATCAGTTGTCTCGTGACAAGGTAGGGATGGTATACAGAAGATAGCCCTATTTGGTAAAGTCCATATTATGGCAACAACAGCTCAAATAAGCAAAGAGAAACGACAGTTCATCATTACAAGACATGTAGGTCAGTCAATACGGGACATTTCAATAACTTTTAAAGTTTCTTCAAGTGCAGTCGCAAAAACTATCAAGCGCTATGATGAAACTGGCTCTCATGAGGACTGCCACAGGAAAGGAAGACCCAGAGTTATCTCTGCTGCAGAGGATATTCAGTAGAGTTCATTAGAGTTACCAGCCTCAGAAATTGCAGCCCAAAATAAATGCCTCACAGAGTTCAAGTAACAGACATCAACTGTTCAGAGGAGACTGTGTGAATCAGGCCTTCATGGTCAATTGGTGCAAAGAAACCACTGCTAAAGGACACCAATAAGAAGAAGAGACTTGCTTGGGCTAAAAAACACGAGCAATGGACATTAGAACGGTGGAAATCTGTCCTTTGGTCTGGAGTCCAAATTTGATATTTTTGCTTCCAACCGCCATGCCTTTGTGAGACGCAGTGTAGGGGAACGGATGATCTCCGCATGTGTAGTTTCCACCGTGAAGCATGGAGGATGGGGTGTTATGGTGTGGGGTGCTTTGCTGGTGACACTGTCAGTCATTTATTTAGAATTCAATACACACTTAATCAGCATGGCTACCACAGCATTCTGCAGCGATACGCCATTCCATCTGGTTTGGGCTTAGTGGAACTATCATTTGTTTTTCAACAGGACAATGACCCAATACACCTCCAGGCTGTGTAAGGGCTATTTTACCAAGATGGAGAGTGATGGATTGCTGCATCAGATGACTTGGCCTCCACAATCACCTGACCTCTAACCAATTGAGATGGGATGAGTTGGACCTCAGAGTGAAGGAAAAGCAGCCAACAAGTGCTCAGCATATGTGGGAACTCCTTCAAGACTGTTGGAAACGCATTCTAGGTGAAGCTGGTTGAGAAAATCTCAAGCGTGTGCAAAGCTGTCATCGAGGCAAAGGGTGGATACTTTGAAGAATCTAAAATCTAAAATATATTTTGATTTTCTTTACACTTTTTTGGTTACAACATGATTCCATATGTGTTATTTCATAGTTTTGATGTCTTCACTATTGTTCTATAAGGTATAAAATAGTAAAAATAAAGAAAAACCCTTGAATGAATTGTCACGATTCAGACAGACGACCAGAGGACCACAATTGCGTCACACCAGAAAGTTTATTAAACTTAAGGGAAAAGGGAAGTAGGGAGTGAATGAAGGCTCCAGGGGTAACAGGGATCCCGTCCAATGCGCTGGGTCTGTGCCACCCCCCAGTGGCAGCGATGCGTCCTATGAAGCCGGTGGTGGGTGGTCCAGAAGTCCTGGGGGGGGGGGAGACACAGACACAACAGGGCGGAATGAAACCAGGCAGCAGTACAGTTCAAGGGAAATCCAAAATACGTAGTAGCAAGGCAGAAGGCTGGTCAGAGTTACCGGGATTGAAGAGTAGTCAGGAGTCGTAATGGCAGAAGCAGGTCTGGATCTCCTGAGGCAGAAGAGTATCCAAAAAACAGGCAGGTCCGGGGGTCACAAAACCAGGGTGAGCCAGAAGCGCGAGCAAACAGGTTCCGGGGTGTGAGCTTTGCAGACGATCTGACACCGGAGAGCTGAAAGACAGGGCCTTAAATACTGGGAGAGGTTAGTGGGTAATGCAGCGCAGCTGGCAGAGTAATTAGAGCCGAGCAGAGCAGGGACAGGTGGAGCTAGTTAGGCTGAGTAGAGAGAGGGAGGTGAGCAGAGTGGAAGATAGTGGAAACCAATTAAGGTGGTAACCCGGTGGAGTGAGAGGGCTCATGACAGAACCCCCCAAGGGACGGCCCCAGAAGTCCCAAGAGCAACACCACGCCGGGCGGGAGGAGGGGAGCCGGAGGAGGGCTAGAACTCCTCCGAACGGTCCGAGTGAACGTCCTCATCCTCGGAGGAAGCCGGAGGGCCGTGGGTCGGGAGATGGGACAGGTCCCGAGACAGGATCAGGCACAGGACAGGAAGCCGAGCGGGCCGGACGGTTAGGGACCCCTCTGGGGCGGCCCTCACGGATTGCAGGTTGATCAGGATGCCGTTGGTGGAAAGCGGTGATGAGAGTCCTATCCACAATCCGACTAGCTGGCACCCAGGTCCTTTCCTCAGGTCCATAGCCCTCCCAGTCAATGAGGTACTGAGACCCCTACCCCTCCGTCTGGACCGAAGCAGGCGGCGGACGGTGTAAACCAGACCACCATCGACGAGCCGTGGAGGAGGAGGACCAGGCGCAGCAGGGACCAGCGGACTCTCATGGATGGGCTTAATCTTAGACACATGGAAAGTGGGGTGCACCCTCAGGGAATTAGGCAGTTGGAGCCGGACAGCAGTTGGGCTAATCACTCTTATGATAGGGAATGGGCCAATGAACCGAGGTGCCAGCTTCTGCGACTCCACCCTGAGTGGCAGGTTCTTCGATGACAACCACACCCTTTGACCAACATGGTAGGTGGGAGCAGGAATTCTACGACGGTTGTCCCCGGTAGTGTAGCTGGCAAACGGACCTGAGGAGTGTGGCTCGGGCTTGTGACCAGGTGCGGCGACATCGACGGGCAAAAGCAAGTGCAGATGGGCAAGTAACCTCCTCCTCCTGGCTGGCAAAAGAGGAGGCTGGTATCCATAAACACATTGGAAAGGGGACATACCGATGGCAGAGCAGGTCAGAGAATTGTGTGCGTACTCCACCCATGTCAATTGCTGCGACCAGGAGTGGGGGTTGCGTGAAGTCATGCATCGCAGTGCCTTCTCGAGCTCCTGATTAGCCCGCTCTGACTGCCCATTGGATTGGGGATGGAATCCGGAAGTCAGACTGACTGTGGCTCCCAGCAGGTGACAGAACTCCTTCCAAAAAGCGGAGGAGAATTGTGGACCACGGTCAGAAACAACATCCCTTGGCAGTCCGTGGATCCGGAAGACGTGTTCCAGGACCACCTGGGCGGTCTCCTTGGCGGTTGGGAGCTTGGGGAGGGGAATGAAGTGTGCCATCTTGCTGAAACGGTCAACGATGGTGAGAATGACGGTCATGCCACTTGAAGGGGGCAGCCCCGTGACAAAGTCAAGGGCGATGTGAGACCAGGGACGTCTGGGCACAGGCAGGGGCTGCAGCAATCCGGCTGGGGGCTGGCAGGACGACTTGTGTTGGTTGCAGATGGGGCAGGCTTGGACGAATTCCCGTACATCCTTCCTCAGAGAGGGCCACCAGAACCTCTGGGCGAGCAGGTTGTAAGTGCGGGTGGAGCCAGGGTGACAAGCTAGGCGGGAGTCATGTCCCCACTGAATGACCTGGGACCTCAGGAAAAAAAAAAAAAAAAGGCGGTCAGCTGGGCAAGTGCTGGGACCTGGCTGGTTACGGAGAGCCTCCAGCACCTGTTCCTCAACAGCCCAGGTCAGAGCTGCAACGATGCAGGGACTTGGCAGAATCGACACAGGGTCCTTGGAGGGGTGTCATCCTTCTGGAATTGACGGGAGAGGGCGTCTGGCTTGGTGTTGCGTGATCCAGGCCGGTATGACAGAGTGAAATTAAACCTGGTGAAGAACAGGGCCCAGCGGGACTGCCTGGAGTTCAACCGTTTGGCCGTGCGGATGTACTCCAAGTTCTTATGATCGGTCCAAACGAGAAATGGAATGGTGGACCCCTCCAGCCAGTGACGCCACTCCTCCAAGGCAAGCTTCACAGCCAGCAGCTCACGGTTCCCTATGTCGTAATTGCACTCAGAGGGGGACAACCGACGTGAGAAAAAGGCACAGGGATGGAGCTTCCTATCCTCCGCAGCCCACTGAGAAATCACAGCACCAACTCCCACATCCGAGGCGTCCACCTCCACAATGAATTGCCGGTCCACATCAGGCATCTGGAGGATGGGAGCGGAGGTGAACCTCACCTTGAGGGTACTGAAGGCTTTGTCGGCTGCTGGGGTCCAGGTGAAGGGTTGCTTGGTGCTGGTTAGAGCAGTGAGAGGGGCAGCAACGGTACTGTAGTTCCGGATAAACTTCCTATAGAAGTTAGCAAACCCCAGAAACTGTTGCAGCTTCTTTCTGTTCTCCGGAACTGGCCATGAAGTGACTGCTGATACTTTGGCAGGATCCATTTGGATACTTCCTTCTGCCACTATGTACCCCAGGAAGGCCACTGTCTTGACGTGAAACTCACATTTCTCTGCCTTGGCGTAGAGGGAATTCTCCAGAAGACGATGAAGGACTTGCTGGACATGGCGGGTGTGTTCAGACAGGTTTCTGGAGTAAATTAAGATGTCATCCAGGTAAACGAAGACAAACTTGTTTAACATGTCCCGCAGTACATCATTCACTAGAGCCTGGAACACCGCAGGAGCATTGGTGAGGCCAAAAGGCATAACCAGATACTCGTAGTGGCCTGTTGGTGTATTGAATGCGGTTTTCCATTCATCTCCCTCCCGGATCCGCACTAGGTGGTAAGCGTTTCTGAGATCCAACTTGGTAAAAACAGTGGCTCCCTGGAGCAACTCAAAAGCAGAGGTGAGCAGAGGCAGAGGGTAACGGTTTTTCACTGTGATGTCGTTGAGTCCCCTGTAGTCGATGCAGGGCGAAGAGATCCGTCCTTCTTCCCCACAAAGAAGAAGCCAGCACCAGCAGGAGATGAAGATGAACGGATTAATCCTGCGGACAGAGAGCCATTGATGTAGTCCTCCATGGACTTTCTTTCAGGAGCAGACAACGAATAAAGACGACCCCTTGGAGGAGCTGTTCCAGGGAGGAGGTCGATGGCACAGTCGTACGGTCGGTGAGGGGGCAGAGATGTGGCTCTTGCTTTGTTAAACACCTCTCTGAGACCATGGTAGCATTCTGGGACATTGGAGAGGTCAGGAGCGGAGTTAGTAGGTACTGGCCGAGGGGTAGTGCGGCAGCAAGCAGGCAGGTTCGGTGGCAGTCCTCTCCCCACTCCCTGATCACCCCGGTCACCCAGTCGAGCTGAGGGTTGTGCCGGCGGAGCCATGGGTAACCCAGGATGAGGGGTTGGCCTGGAGAGGGGAGCAGGTGAAACTGGATAGTTTCTTGATGGTTTCCGGACAGACCCATCGAGACCGGGGCCGTGACATGAGTGACCGATCCGAGTAAGTGTCCGTCCAGTGCCCGGGCAGGAATAGGAGGTGTCAAACGGAGGTTCTCCAGTCCCAGTTGGCGTGCCAGCTTGATGTCCATTATGTTGGCTTCGGCGCCAGAATCCACCAGAGCAGCCAGGGTGTGAGTTGAGTCAGAGAGGCGGAGGTGAACTTGCAGCAGGGGTTTGCGGTCGGAGGACTGGATGGTCATTGAACTCAACCGGACTCCCCCTACGCCCGGTGAGCTTCGGCCCTTTAAAGGGCAGGTTACCACACGATGTCCATCACCTCCACAATAGAGGCAGAGGTTTGAGGTGAAGCGGCGCTGGCGCTCTGCAGGAGTGAGGGAGGCTCGCCCAATCTCCATAGGCTCAGACTGATCAAGCTGACCTGGGTGAGTGGCAGTAGATGACAGGAGCCCAGTCGGATCTCTCCGAATGCCGGTAGTAGGTGGACCTTGGCGCCCCCCTCTCACGACGACGGGTCTGTATCCTTCTGTCGATCCTGACAGTCAGTGCGATGGCTTCATCAAGAGTGGAAGGCAGTTCATGGGAGACCAACTCGTCCTTGATATAGTCAGCCAAACTATGGAAGAACGCGTCCACCAACGATGGTGTGTTCCAAGAACTTCGTCTAGCCAGGGTTCGGAAGTCGATGGAATGGTCTGCGACTGTACGTCTGCCTTGTCGAATACTGAACAGTTCACGAGACGCCTCTGCGGTGGGTGAATCCAGGTCAAACACCTTCAGCATCTCCTCAGCAAACAGGTCGAAGGTTGCACATGCGGGGTTTGACGTTCGAACTCTGCTGTTCCCCAGAGTCGAGCTCGGCCCGTCAGGTGAGTGATGGCATACCCAACTTTAGCCCCCTCCGTGGCGAAGGTCCTTGGCTGCAAGGAGAACTGAAGTCGGCAGCTAGTCAGGAATGGCCGGACCTGGGTTGAATCGCCGTTGAACCGCTCGGGGTTTCCAATCTTGGGTTCCGAGCAGCGGCTGCAATGACCGGGGCAGGTAACTCGGGGCTGGGCTGGTGGGCAGACTGGCTGGGGTAAGGTTGGTGAGGAGTTGAATGATCATGGCGAGTTGTTGTTGCTGCTGCTGGAACTGCTGCTCATGCTCATCGGTTTCCATGTCGGGGAAAGTGTGCGCTGAGTCCATAATGGTCAGATCGTACTGTCACGATTCAGACAGACTACCAGAGGACCACAATTGCGTCACACCAGAAAGTTTATTAAACTTAAGGGAAAAGGGAAGTAGGGAGTGAATGAAGGCTCCAGGGGTAACAGGGATCCCGTCCAATGCGCTGGGTCTGTGCCCCCCAGTGGCAGCGATGCGTCCTATGAAGCCGGTGGTGGGTGGTCCAGAAGTCCTGGGGGGAGACACAGACACAACAGGGCGGAATGAAACCAGGCAGCAGTACAGTTCAAGGGAAATCCAAAATACGTAGTAGCAAGGCAGAAGGCTGGTCAGAGTTACCGGGATTGAAGAGTAGTCAGGAGTCGTAATGGCAGAAGCAGGTCTGGATCTCCTGAGGCAGAAGAGTATCCAAAAACAGGCAGGTCCGGGGTCACAAAACCAGGGTGAGCCAGAAGCGCGAGCAAACAGGTTCCGGGGTGTGAGCTTTGCAGACGATCTGACACCGGAGAGCTGAAAGACAGGGCCTTAAATACTGGGAGAGGTTAGTGGGTAATGCAGCGCAGCTGGCAGAGTAATTAGAGCCGAGCAGAGCAGGGACAGGTGGAGCTAGTTAGGCTGAGTAGAGAGAGGGAGGTGAGCAGAGTGGAAGATAGTGGAAACCAATTAAGGTGGTAACCCGGTGGAGTGAGAGGGCTCATGACATGAATAGGTGTGTCCAAACTTTTGACTGGTAATGTACATCAGTCAGAATGAGTAAGTGATTCCAGAGACAATCATGCAATAAATTACAAACATGCAATCAACAATTAAGCAGTTATTGAACTGACTGTACATATTGTGTAAAACAAGTTATTTTAACTATTGTGGTTAAGCTTGAGAGCTCACTCAAGGGTTTTCCACTTCCTCGAACACCATACCACCATCTGTTTTATTTAATGAGCACTGAATCAAATGCCTAACATGCTTGAGATAAGTGCATTTATTCTCTTACATCAACAATGGCCCTATCATTCCCATTAAGAGAGAAGCAGATTTGGACCACGTTCCACAGATTTTCATTGTATGTTCACAGCGAGAACTAATCAATTGAGGTAGTTTTCCTTCTCGTTTCGAGAGTGAACCGATAGTCCTCCCCCCCATCATGGTGGATACAGTAAGTTCCTTATTATTAGGGTGTAATCAGTCAGTAATGGTGCTGGGAGTGGAGAAGTGACAATAATGAAAAGGAACATAATTGCTAGATTTGTTTCAGGATATTCCCTTTACTCCTTCCCAAACACTAATAATCATCACTGTCTGAGTATTAATACAATTTAACATATTTATCAGCTCTAGATTAGGTGGATACTGTGCGACTTGCTCATTCATCTATCTTCAACTGTAGTGCGGTAATATTTGATAAATGTATATACCTCACATGCGACCCGTGACAAGACTAATTAATATGAACAAAGTCTATTAAAACGTAATATCTGACTCTATAAAGATGATTCAGAAATGTGCAAGCTTTACTATTGTTGAGTTACAGGAAATGACCTTCAAGAAAGGGCTGAAAGAGAATCTCACTAGAGCAGGTCAGGAACAAAAGAGAAAGACACAATGAATCTGAGACCCCTTTATAACATCTGACTGTTTGGATTCAAAATCTAAGTTGTTGTCCAATTGAATACTGTTGAGTTAACTTCACATCCCATCATCAGACCTATAGGATGTCATCACAACAGCACCTACTGCTTCACAGAGGTGTGACAGAATGGGAAATGTGGAGAGCAACATAGAGAAGGCTGAATTTCTGAGTAGACAATAAAACCTTTTGCATAGTGTTAATGAAAGTGAAGTCGGGGGATGGGCCGGGCTACATAATCCTCCATTCTTTGTACACAAACTGTATTAGACAGGAGTGTTCAAAAATGGACAGCCAGCACTGTAGATATCTTCAGACCAGCAGTTCATGGTCCCAGCAGCATCACTTCAGGAGTGTCCTGGACCATGGAAGCATTGTCTTTGAGCATTAGATATTAAAATGACTTTAGGTAACACCTTCCTACAAGTATGCTAAAGACGAATGCTCCATTCTTCTTGTGAGAGCAAAACACAGAGACTGACGGTATACAACATCACAGATTTCTTCAACATTTCAATTAACATAAAAGTATGTTGATCTGATTGGATTGGTCAATAGCAACTTAAGAAGTTGTCAGCTGAATATAAAAGATGATCAGAGATCACTGCATCATAAGAGAGTACATTTGAAATTAAAACGCTTTGAGAGAAAATGGATTCACCCTGAAAATAAACAAAATAACCCGAACATTTGAAATCATTTAGAGCAATTCTTGAAGTTAAATCAAAACAACTTTCAAGCAACTCAAAATATCAATACAATTATACAATTGTACTTTGAGAGATTTCAAGAAACACATTGAATATAGTAACCTAACATGTAAAGTCTAGGTATAGAACGACAGTCCATCATTACTTTAAGACATGAAGGTCAGTCAATACGGAACATTTCAAGAACTTTGAAAGTTTCTTCAAGTGCAGTTGCAAAAACCATCAAGCGCTGTGATGAAACTGGCTCTCATGAGGACCGCCACTGCATTAGAGTTACCAGCCTCAGAAATTGCAGCCCAAATAAATGCTTCACAGAGTTCAAGTAACAGACACATCTCAACATCAACTGCTCAGAGGGGACTGTGTGAATCAGGCCTTCATGGTCGAATTGCTGCAAAGAAACCACTACTAAAGGACACCGATATGAAGAAGAGACCTGCTTGGGCCAAGAAACACGAGCAATGGACATTAGACCGGTGGAAATGTGTCCTTTGGTCTGGAATCCAAATTGGAGATTTTTGGTTCCAACCGCCGTGTCTTTGTGAGATGCGATGTGGGTGAACGGATGATCTCCGCATGTGTATTTACCACCGTAAAGCATGGAGGAGGTGTTATGGTGTGGGGGTGCTTTTCTGGTGACACTGTCTGTGATTTATTTAGAATTCAAGGCACACTTAAACAGCATGGCTACCACAGCATTCTACAGCGATATGCCATCCAATCTGGTTTGGGCTTAGTGGGACTATCATTTGTTTTTCAACAGGACAATGACCCAACACACCTCCAGGTTGTGTAAGGGCTATTTTACCAAGAAGGAGAGTGATGGAGTGCTGCATCAGATGGCCTCCACAATCCCCCGACCTCAACCCAATTGAGATGGTTTGGGATGAGTCGGACGGCAGAGTGAAGGAAAAACAGCCAACAAGTGCTCAGCATATGTGGGAACTCTTTCAAGACTGTTGGAAAAGCATTCCAGGTGAAGCTGGTTGAGAGAATGCGAAGAGTGTGCAAAGCTGTCATCAAGGCAAAGGGTGGCTATTTGAAAAATCTGAAATATAAAATATATTTTGATTTGTTTAACACTTTTTTGTTTACTACATGATTCCATATGTGTTATTTCATAGTTTTGATGTCTTCACTATTATTCTACAATGTAAAAAACAGTAAAAAATAAAGAAAAACCCTTGAATGAGTAGGTGTGTCCAAACTTTTGACTGGTAGTGTATATATATAGCCATCAGAAATGGATATAGTAACCATTGAGTTGTAAAGGAGGAAATGGTTAACACAGTTTTAAGCAGAAGGCTCCAAATCTGCCCAATGCTGCAAGTAGAATGGAGCCAGTCAGCACCTCCCTAAATCCCATAATCTAAGCACAGTGTGACCACGTCGGTGACAAGAGTTACAAAACCTAACTGGATGGTCCTACTCTGTGGGCCGACAGGCTGCTTGAAATACACTGGAGGATTTCCTCTGCCTAGGTTCCAACAGCGCCTCTGTATGCCCTTCCCTTTTACAGAAATCATAACAATGCTTTGTGGGCTGTTTGGGATTAGCCTCTATACCTGTCCTAATATCTGCAATGGGGGCTGTTATAATTATACATTTGGGATTAGCCTCTATACCTGTCCTAATAGCTGCAATGGGGGCTGTTATAATTATACATTTGGGATTAGCCTATAGAGGTCCTGGAAGGCACTACAGAGGGTAGTGCGTACGGCCCAGTACATCACTGGGGCCAAGCTTCCTGCCATCCAGGACCTCTATACCAGGCGGTGTCAGAGGAAGGCCCTCAAAATTGTCAAAGACTCCAGCCACCCTAGTCATAGACTGTTCTCTCTGCTACCGCACGGCAAGCGGTACCAGAGTGCCAAGTCTAGGTCCAAAAGACTTCTCAACAGCTTCTACCCCCAAGCCATAAGACTCCTGAACAGCTAATCATGGCTACCCGGACTATTTGCACTGCCCCCCCACCCCATCTTTTTTCGCTGCTGCTATTCTGTTAATTATTTATGCATAGTCACTTTAACTCAACCCACATGTACATATTACTTCAACTACCTCAACTAGCTGGTGCCCCCGCACATTGACTCTGCACCGGTACCCCCCTGTATATCTAGCCTCCCTACTGTTATTTTATTTTACTTCTGCTCTTTTTTTCTCAACACTTTTTTGTTGTTGTTTTATTTTACTTTTTTATTAAAAATAAAAGCACTGTTGGTTAAGGGCTGTAAGTAAGCATTTCACTGTAATGTCTGCACCTGTTGTATTCGGCGCATGTGGCCAACACAATTTGATTTGATTTGATTTGTCCTAATAGCTGCAATGGGGGCTGTTATAATTATAAGATATATCTATCTGGCAAAAATGTAGTAGTGAATTTCATACAAATGTAACTTGATCGCCTTGTGCTTGCTGCACAACAGTGACTCACGAAGCTAACCTAACCCCATTTGCTCTCATGCATCTTTTCAAACAAACATGTGATTGGCCCAATCTGTTTTGGGGAAATACCGGCTGGGCAAAAAATAAATAATATATATATATAAAAAAAGAAAAAAAAGAGCGACCATTTTGGTTTTGATATGCTCCTAAATGTCTTACTGTGTCGAACTGGAATTTACATTTCGGAGCACCAGTGCGCCTAAGGAGAAAAAACACCTAGATAATAATTGTTGTAATGATTAGGCGTCGCTCTACCGTTGTTTCTGAGTGCCCTACAGAAAAAAGCGACCGCATATTCGTTAGCATCATGGTTGTACCATTACTACAGCGTAAATGGCTTGTTTCTAGCCTAAACAGTGACCTATATTACCGGTGCAATGTTTTTTTTCTTACATGTCAGATTCTACACCTAGTAGAGGGCGTAGGGTGATAAATTGGGACTATCTTCATCATAATATGCATAGAAAATAGCCATCTAGATTTTGAAAAGCAGGTGAGTCTCGTTCATATTTCACAACCACCGCAGGCTTTTGGAGTAGCCTAGGCGCGAGTCAATATCAAAATAACACTTGATTTAGGTTACTTTATAGCATGCTATTTCTGATAAGTGATAGATGAGCAAACTAATAGATGATCTGCAAATCCACTTATTTGCTAGGGCAGAAATTAATTAACCAAATAACCTATACATACAGAGATTCAGTTAAACAAAATCACATTGATTAATTATCAGATAAATCACAGGCTTTTGGTTGGGAGTAGTCTATAGCCTACTTAAGCGAAGAGCAAAATATTCTACTAGGCTATATAAGCTATATAACATGCTATAGAAAAATGTTCTGATCAGTCCTGCTAATAGATGAGTAAAGCTAGGCAGGCTGTCACGGTTTCGACCGAGGCTGCCTCTCTCCCTTGTTCGGGCAGGCTTCGGCGTTCGTTGTCTCCGGAATACTAGCTGCCACCGTTGTATGTTTCATGTTCGTTTGCTTTTGTCTGTTTGTTGTCACACCTGTTCTCGGTTAGCGTAATTAGTGTCCTATAAGTTTCTCGTTGTGTTTGTCTAGTGTTGTGTGTTATTGATTTTGGTCTGTCGTGTGTAGGGCTTCATTTTGTATTTCGCTCGGTTGAGCTTCCCTCCACTGCGTTGGAGTGTTACACACCTGTTTTGTGCGCTTTCGTTTTGTTCGCCTTCGTGCGTTATTTCGCCTTCGGGCAAGAGTTGTCTTATTTCCTTGTTGGAGATTACTAAAGTCTGTTGGACTATACTTCGGTGTCCTGCGTTTGATTCCACCACTGCACCCACCTACAGCACGCGTGACACAGGCTAATGATCATGAACACACCTCAATTTAGCTAACATTTCCCCAGGCTAATTGTAACCAAATATCCAAACGGAGATTTAGTAAAAAACAAAATCTGATTGATTGATTTATCAAGACGAGTCCCCATACTTGTCTCAAAGCAACATGATGTCGCTGTCCCAATCAAAATGGTGCTGTAATTATAATCTATACTGAACAAAAATAAAAACACAACATGCAACAATTTCAAAGTTACAGTTCATACATGTATAAGGAAATAAGTCAATTGAAATACATTAGGCCCTAATCTATGGATTTCACATGCCTGGGCAGGGGCGCAGCCATGGGTGGGCCAGGGAGGGCATAGGCCCACCCACTTGGGAGCCAGGCCCAGCCAATCAGAATGAGTTTTTCCCCACAAAAGGGCTTTATTACAGACAGAAATACTCCTCAGTTTCATCAGCTGTCTGGGTGGCTGGTCTCAGACGATCCCGCAGGTGAAGACGTATGTGGAGGTCGTGGGCTGGCGTGGTTACACGTGGTCTGAGGATGTGAGGCCGGTTGGACGTACTGCCAAATTCTCTTAAAATGACATTGGAGGCGGCTTATGGGAGAGAAATTAATATGAAATTCTCTGGCAACAGCTCTGGGGGACATTCCTGCAGTCAGCATGCCAATTGCACACTCCCTCAAAACTTGTGACATCTATAGCATTGTGTTGTGTGACAGAACTACACATTTTAGAGTGGCCTTTTATTGTCCCCAACACAAGGTGCACCTGTATAATGATAATGCTGTTTAATCAGCTTCTTGATATGCCACACATTTCAGGTGGATGGATTATCTTGGCAAAAGACAGGGATTCTAAACAAATTTGTGCACACAATTTGAGAGAAATAAGCTTTTTGTGCATATGGAACATTTCTGGAATCTTTTATTTCACCTCATGAAATATGGGACCAACACTTTAGATGTTGTGTTTATATTTTTGTTCAGTATAGTTGACTACACTTGGCTAGTATTGCTTTACATTTACTGTAAAGGTTGGATGACTTTGGGAGTTTCAGTAAGCAACAATTTGATACATGCCTTCAATTGCATTAGCCTACTTTATTGAAAATTTTTCGTCATTCAGTGATATTAATTCCCATAGTAATTCTTTATGGATCCATCCAATTGTGGTTAAGAAAACGTACATGCATATTGGTGGGCTATGCGAAGTGATGAGTGAAGTGACATGCCTCGCAAAGTTTAAAACTGCCATGAGGATGGTAATGGCTTAGTAATGGGTGCTGCCTAGCAACAATCATTATCCACCATCAAATCTCATGAACAGGCATTGCTTATGCCGGACTTAGCTATGACTAGCCTTATTTTTGGTTGCTGCAAAATGTGTAAATTCTGATCACAAAGTCAGACATAGCTACGACCGACCTAGCATTTAAGACCAACTTTTACAAACAGCCCCAGAAGTATCTAGAATAGGCCTACATATAGGCCATATATAGACTATATCTCATTCGATTTAAACATTTTCTGGTGCTCCTAAATTTTATGTTGTGTTCCTAACATTTATAAGTTGGGAGCACGAGTGCTACCAATTATAACATATTATTTTAGAGCCCTGACTACCAGTAAGCAGCATAATGAAAAATATTGTAACAGTTGAAATGATGAACACAATTTGCTTTATTTCATAACCTAGTGCACAAGTTGACTGTAGGTATTTACTTAAAAAGTACTAATATACAAATATATTAAAAAACTTTAAATAAATAGTTTCAAAAGCTATTGATGGTATAAAAAAATCACACCGTGGGTATTTAAAAATCCCCCGGTATACAGACGCAAGATCTTAATTTTACCAGTTTCTCACAGGAGGAAAATAATCCTGCAGCAACAGGAAATGTGAATTATTGTGTGTATTATCATTCATGGACATTTTTCTTGAGGTTGATAATTTTTTTGTTAGGGCAAACCAAGTCTGACATTTTTAAGTGGAAATTTAGAAGCCTTTTAAACCTCGAAATTACTACAAGCTTCCTGCAACAACAGGGTGATCAAATTAAGATCCAACACCTGTGTGGTATATACAGTATACCGTCCAACCCTAATCTATGCTGGTATTTGGTTTATAGCAGTCACGTTTGAATGATTTGAAACTGTCGTTTTCAGGTGCCACATTGGTTCTTATTATTATATAGTATAAATCCTTGCCAAAATCAAAATACAATTTGTGACAAACATGTTAATGAGTTGTCTCTTTGCCTTCACATGAATACATAGATAGGCCAGCTGCAAAGTCAAAATTGGCTATATTGTAAAAATTTATTAAAACAGAAATATGCTTTTTGGTCTTAATTTAAGGTTAGAGTTAGGCATTAGGGTTAGCAGTGTGGTTAAGGTTAGGTTTAAAATAATATTTTATGACTGTGGCTGTGCCAGATAGTGACCACTGTGCAGAGCATCCTCCAGAACAAGATTCATGACAAAAAAAACAGCATTATGCACGCTTGTAAAAACGGCTCAAGGAAAGGTTCCTGCCTCTGTCTCATTATCTGCAATATTTTTCCTGTCACATCATTTCATACAAGCCTGTCGTTCAGGCCACTAATCTGCTGAAAATGAGACTTTTATCTCCAGGGAATATATGCGGGTAAATAGAGGTGGAAAAAGGGAGAATTTTCACCCAGCTTGTTATGTAAATTTGTTAAGAAAACAATGACATCTGCTGTTTACGAATAAACACGTTTTCAGTATGATAGAACCACATTAATGGAAATGTTTTATTCTGCATGCTTTTTGACAGTTGTTGAACTAAATTGGCTTTATTAAAATACTTAACTGCAGTAGATGTGTTTACTCAAACACTGCATGGGCTTAAGTGATTAATACAATGATTCATAGAGCTCAATGTGTTGCAATGGGGTAAATTACCCTCCACTGATGACAGCTTCAGCTTAGGAGTCCACACTGTTCTGATTAAATGATTGGGCCACACTCTCATTGGATAGCTCTATAGTCATGATTCATGTTGTGGTTTCCAAAATACTCAAATAACATTTTCAACCCACAATTTAATCCATGCGGCTTGCTCCCATATTAAGCACTGATTTATAACTTAACCCCTTACACTCATGAGAATTGGCCTATATGGATAGGGCTAAATTGAAAAGTTTCTAACAGAAGAAATATGGAATGCATAACCATGGTAGAAATTCAAAGGGAAAAGTTTGGAGATTATGGGAAAATTATTAGACTAAAGATCAGGACACGACAGTTCACTTGACAGAAGACTGAATCCAAACATTACACTGTTGATTCAGTAACATGATAAGAATATTCTTGGAACATTTGGAGTAGGTGCAACATAAGACAAACAAATTACAAGGGTTTGAGTGAGAGGTCTAACTGGTGTTTCCAAGTGGCCACACACCTCTCCAAAGTGTGCACAGTTCTTAAGTAATTTCAATGCACTTTTATGACTCAAAGAATACTTCAATCAACTTTAAGGTGCTTTTTTGAGCTCTCCTAGCTGTACCATTGAGGAAATAGAGCAAACATGTTGTTTTGGATGTTTTGTTTGGAACACAGCCCTGCATTCCCAGCTTTACACAATTACTGTTGTTGTTTACGCAATCCAAAAACGATCCATTATAAATGGCAATCTGGGTCAGGTGGGCATAATTTGAAAGCGTGTTCTCTTGCCACCATGGCAAGCTAAATGATCAAATACTATCTTAAAGTGTTAGGCTTTCACAAGACAATTCAGAGAAGCAGATCATAATTTTGGTATGCATAGAATGAAGTAATGAGTGCATTCAGATGCGTGGTCCACGGCAAATTTCCATCACAGTACAACAAACAGGCTCATTCTGTTCAGGACAACCCAGGGTAAAACATCATGTCATCTTGTAACTGTACATCAAACTGTACATCAGTGATCATTAACATTGACACTGTATCATACATGAGTTTTATGATATGGAAATGTGAAGTGCACATTTGGACTCACGGGTGCTTGGCTTGCTTGTATGACATCAAAGCGGCATTTAGTCATCCTCAACTTCTCATCTTTCAAAATACATAGAACAGCTGTCAGTCAAAACCCATACAGAGCTGTGATGCGGAGACCCTGAGCTCTGACGTCATGCGTTCCAATTTAGGCGCTTATCAGTGTCCAAATCTGCCATTTTCAACCCGTATACAGGTACGAGTGTAACGGGCTACAGATTCCCTGACATTGATAAAATTATGTACTAATTTGCATACTTTCAGCACTGTAGTAGTCAGCATTGGAGCATTGTACCTGTCAGTATTACTTAATTTATGTGTGAGCATCATGCTTAATGTATTTCACACTTACTGCTGTTTTCACGAGATCCTTGTCTATTTCCTTATTGCCTGTGTAAGTAAGAGTGGAGGTAAGGCAGGGAAGCACGTTTCTGGCTGGATGCCATGTCTGTTATGTGTGCTGTGATCATGGCTCCCATGGCCTGAAGGAAGTTTACCTTTTTCATAAGCCGTTAATGATTTATTAAAGCGCCATGCGCGGAGTGCTAACAAACCAACAACATCTTTCTCAAGGTGACTTACCACAGAGTGTCAGACTCAGCAGGCTGTACATCTGGCAAATTGGGAAGAACAAGGGAGAAAACAGGGAGAGTGTTTGCTTGATAGAATGTCTCATCACCTCTATAGCTGTTTTTATAGCAGTGCCTGAACTAGGAAAAGCTGTTTTCATCATAGAAGAGACCTACATACTCATAAAAAGAGTGAAATGAATAGCAATTCATACACATTTTTGTGTGTGTATGATTATGATTGTCCTCTATACCATAATGCATAATGCAGCTATGTTGATATGTTTCTCCAGTGGCGGCTCCTGAAAAAATTCTCAGGGGGGGCAATTTTTCTGATGATTTAGGTGACCTACACACATTTAAAAAAAGATATGTCCAGCAACAACATGAAGACAGGGGCAGCATATAAGTCAATACCAGAAGCATTTATTGACTGATCTCAAAAGTGTTGGCTTACCAGGGTTGGTGGAGCCCTCAGTTTCATCTTTGCCTCGCAAAGCTAACTCAAACACTCCGCAAAAACTTCACACACTGGATTAGCCGGCTGAGGATGTGGCGGTTCTTGCTAATGTCGTAGTAAATATATTTGTTATAGTGAATATGGAATATGATATGTTGAGTAAAATGTTGTGCTAAGATCTATTTAGGTCAGGAGCTGGTTATAAGTTCTGTTCCTATCCAATAACAATGGACAAAAGGGTCCTATCTTGTCAGCCTTGTCAGCAGGTGGCCAAGGACAACACCCACGCCATAGGCCTCTCAGTTCTTCCAACTCACGAGTTCTTGCTCTGAGGACACACACACACACACACACACACAAACACACACACACACACATCATCACTGTTAAACACACACACACACACACACACACACACACACACATCATCACTGTTAAACACACACACACACACACACACACAAAAATCCCCTCTCTTAGGCTGAACATTTGAAGACAGAGAACCCGACTCAGAGCCAATGCAACAGTGACAGTAGCCTGGAGGGGACCTCGCCCAACTCATCAGGACCAATCAGAAGATCAGAACTACTAGATTCAACCTACTTCATTTATTGCATAAAATGTCTGCACACAATGTTTCGGGGCTCTCTTCAGATAATAATAATAATATTTGCCATTTAGCAGACGCTTTTATCCAAAGCGACTTACAGTCATGCGTGCATACATTTTTGTGTATGGGTGGTCCCGGGATCGAACCCACTACCTTGGCGTTACAAGCGCCATGCTCTACCAGCTGAGCTACAGAAAGTGGATACTCATGGATGCGCATCGCAATTGTAAAATGTCAACACAATTGGAGACACCACGTCATTTTTGGAGACATGTTATTGACAGTAAACTATTGTAGATGCGACTGCTAACTAAATAAAACATTTTAGCTGGCTAGCTAATCATCTTAGCTAAATGTGGGGCAAACAATTCAGTTATTTACCGTTAATTTGAGGGATTGGGGTGAAAGAAATCGAGTTACATAGTGATACTTTACGATATACTGTATTGACAATATCGCAATATTTTAGCGCTAGTTGGCTGTACCTGCACCAAAACACCATTATTGTTCCTTCATAGCTTGTTCTCAATCTTTTCACATTGGGAGCCAATTTGTTTTCAGCACTTTTATTTCCATGACTGATCAAAACTCGTTCTCATGGCTTTCTGATCCCTCTGCAACAGACATATGGTGCGCAATAAAATCACAGTATCGAATCGCAATACGTATAGAATCATGAGACTCGCAATGCTGATGCATATATCTTATCGTGAGGTTCCTGGCAATTCCCAGCCCAAGTTCATTTGCCACAACAAATCTCTTCGCTAGCAAACGCGATGTCTTCTCCAAAACGGCAATGTGTCTCCAGCAATGTTTACTTTTTGACGTTCTATGGCATCTCCACTTTCCAAGCATATATGACCACATGTAATATTTTGGTAAGTGATGCAAATAGTGAACTATGTAGGGCCAGGATGTAAAATATATGTAGCTGCAGCAATTTCTCTTATCTGATATGGTAAGTAATGGGGCTTAATTTATAGCTCCCTAAGAGTTTGACGAACGGGTCCGTGCACGCGATTCCAGATATCTTTACCTCTGAATAAACTGCCTTTATTATACCATATCCACCCTGTCCAAAGTCTCTACTTGGTCTCAGTTCTCCAGTAAACTTGTGATTATCAACACTAACCTCATCGTTGTGGCGGCGGACAGCTAGCCTGTATCCCTCATCAAGTTGAGTGGCAATGTTATTTTTCCGTTCGTACCAATTTTTGGAAAATCCTCGGGTGTAGGACTTTCCGCCTTTAGTAGAAACCTGTTGAATTATAAAATTTGGTCTGGGAGGTCCTAATTGTTTCGTTGCCAATTTATCTTCATTTGTTCGCCGACAAAAGGAACTTCTTTCAAAGACACAATCCGCTCTTTTCTCAGTTACGTTCATGGTTACGTTACGTTACGTATGACGAAAGCGCGTAAGTGCAAGCCCTCAGACACCCATAGAGATTGTATTGAAGGCTCTGAAATTTGAAAAAAATTGATTTTACATTAGAGGCTATGAGAGACTTCTGGGCGATTTTCAACCTGACTGAAATCGCCCCAAAAGGGGGGGAGCCATTTGAAGCACGACTTTAGCCTGATTCGACATTTAGTGGCAGTGTGGCACTGTGGCAGATCAGACGTATAGATTACAACACTGATAACTACTGTTGCCGTGATATAATTGATTAGAAAAAAAATCCCTTCCTTTTCCCGTTTGGCAGTGCGTCGCCCATATCGCCCTATTGAACAGGCCGCCCCTGTGTTTCTCATCTGGGGAGGCATATCCATGGGAGTTATATTCTACATACTCCATTTTCTCTCCACATCAACAACATGTAAATTGGTTCAAATCACCTTTGAGTGCACATTATAGTTATATCCATAGGGGGTTCGTTATGACCTTTGCTATCATACCTATGTGATACACTCATTGGATTGAGTTGTGTCAACAAAAGGATCAATATACTAGTAAAAGATGTGAAACAACCACCATTGGGTAGCCTGGCGATAGGTAGCCTAGCTGTTAGAGAGGCGATCCAACAACCAGAGGGTTGCCAGGTCGAGTCCCAAGGTCTGACAGGAAAAATCAGTTGGGATGTGAATTGGCAACCGGAGGGTTGCTGGTATCACATCCTAGATACCATTGCCTGCCGCTGTGCCCTTGAGCAAAGCACAACAACACCTCCCTGGGCGCCGGGTTTGGCAGACCCCCGCACCTCTCCAAACCTCTATGTGCCTTCAGATTTATTCCACATTTTGTTGTGTAACTTCTGTTACAGTCTGAATTCAAAATGGATTATTTTGGAATTAAATGGAAATTATAAATGGAAATTATTTTTTACCCATCTAAACACAACACCCCATAATGCAAACATGTTTTTAGACATGTTTGCACATTTATTGAAAATGAAATAAATAAATATCTCATTTACATAGGTATTCACACCCCTGAGTCAATACTTTGTAGAAGCACCTTTGGCAGCGATTACAGCTGTGAGTCTTTCTGGGTAAGTCTCTAAGAGCTTTACACACCTGGATTGTGCAACATTTGCCCATTGTTCTTTTCAAAATTATTCAAGCTCTGTAGAATTGGTTGTTGATCATTGCTAGAAAACCATTTCAGGTCTAGCCATAGATTCTCAAATAGATTTAAGTAAAAACTGTAACTCGGCCACTCAGGAAAATTCACTGTCTTCTTGGTAATCAACTCCAGTGTAGATTTGGCCTTGAGTTTTAGGTTATTGTCCCGCTGAAAGGTGATTTCATTTCCCAGTGTCTGGTGGAAACATACTGAACCAGGTGTTCCTCTAGGATTTTGCCTGTTCTTAGCTCTATTCCATTAATTGTTTTATCCTGAAAAACTCCCCAGTCCTTAATGATTACAAGCATACCCATAACATGAAGCAGCCACCACTATGCTTGAAAAGATGGAGAGTGGTACTCAGTAATGTGTTGTGTTGGTTTTGCCTCAAACATAACACTTTGTATTCAGGAAAAAAGTGAATTGCTTTGCCACATTTTTTGCAGTATTATTTTGTGCCTTGTTTCAAACAGGGTGCATGTTTTGGAAAATGTTTATTCTGTACAAGATTCCTTATTTTCACTCTTTCGTTTAGGTTAGTATTGTGGAGTAACTACAATGTTTTTGATCCATCCTCAGTTTTCACCTATCACAGCCATTAAACTGTAACTGTTTTAAAGTCACCATTGGCCTCATGGTGAAATCCCTGAGCGGTTTCCTTCTTCTCCGGCAATTAAGTTAGAAAGGACGCCTGTATCTTTGTAGTGACTGGGTGTATTGATACACCATCCAAAGTGTAACTAATAACTTCACCATTCTCAAAGGGATATTCAATGTCTACTTATTTGTTTTACCCATCTACCAATAGGTGCCCTTCCTTGCCAGGCATTGGAAAACCTCCCTGGTCTTTATGGTTGAATCTGTGTTTGAAATTCACTGCTCGACTGAGGGACCTTACAGATAATTGTATGCGTGGGGTACAGAGAAGAGGTAGTCATACAAAAAATCATGTTAAACACTTATTGCACAAAGAGTGAGTCCATGCAACTTATTTTGTGACTTGTTAAGCACATTTTTACTCCTGAACTTATTTAGGCTTGCCATAAAAAAGGGGGTTGAATACTTAGACTCAATACATTTAAGCTTTTAATTTTTAATTAATTTGTAAAAATGTCAAAAAACATAATTCCACTTTCACATGATGGGTTATTGTGTGTAGGCCAGTGACAGAATATCTAAATGTAATCAATTTTAAAATCAGGCTGTAACACAACGAAATGTGGAAAAGGTCAAGGGGTGTGAATACTCTCTGAAGGCACTGTATGTGTGTCTTTCGGAGGGGTTGGGTCAAAAGCGGAAGTCAAATTTCTGTTGGACCTGTGCATTTGACCAATAAAGTGATCATAATTGTTGAGGCATGTTATCTTCACTAAACCTTTCCTCACACAGACATCCCCAGTTGATGTCTATAGATAAGCATACATCATAATATAAATGTGTATAATGGTATTAATTGGAGAAGTACCCTAGATTTAAATCTCAGAAGGAGCCAATAATACATCCAGCCCTCATTAAAAAGATGTATTGTACAGTAATCACACTATTACACACTCACTCCCAACAGCATCATAGCCCATTAAGAGCCCTGCTATCCGTACTGCATCCAGACAGAACCCTGGATGTGATAGGATGGGATGCTGATGCATATTAAGTAGAAAGGTGTGATAACACTACTGCCCAGTTGTCGTTTCAGAGAGTCATTCATTTCTCAGCCCACAGAGGAGGGTACATTAATAAACATAAGATGAGGCTAGATATTGTTCAGGAAATAAAATGTCACTAAACAATGAGTAGGCAATACGTGACACAGTATTACCATGATACCAGTCTACCACTATCTGTTTAATTGTGATCTAACTATACTGAACAAAAATATAAACGCAACATGTAAAGTGTTGGTCCCAAAAAGCTTATTTCTCTCAAATTTTGTGCATACATTTGTTTACATTCCTGTTAATGAGCATTTCTCCATTGCCAAGATAATCTATCCACCTGACAGGTGTGGTATATCAGGAAGCTGATTAAACAGCATGATCAGTACACAGGTGCACCTTGTGTCGGGGACAATAAAAGGCCACTCTAAAATGTGCAGTTTTGTCACACAACACAATGCCATAGATGTCTCAAGTTTTGAGGCAGCGTGCAATTGGCATGCAGACTGCAGGAATGTCAACCAGAACTGTTTCCAGGGAACTGAATGTTCATTTCTCTACCATAAGCCGCCTCCAACATCGTTTTAGAGAATTTGGCAGTATGTCCAACCAGCCTCCCAACCGCAGACCACGTGTAACCACGCCAGCCCACGACCTCCACATTTGGCTTTTTCACCTGCGGGATAATCTGAGACCAGCCACCCGGACAGCTGATGAAACTGAGTTTGCACAACTGAAGAATTTCTGCACAAACTGTCAGGAACCGTCTCAGGGAAGCTCATCTGCATGCCCGTCGTCCGCACCAGGGTCTTGACCTGACTGCAGTTTGGCGTCGTAACCAACTTCAGTGGGCAAATGCTCACCTTCAATGGCCAGTGGCACGCTGGAGAAGTGTGCTCTTCACGGATGAATTCCGGTTTCAACTGTACCGGGCAGATGGCAGATGTCAACCTTGTGAACAGAGTGCCCCATGATGGCGGTGGGGTTATGGTATGGATAGGCATCAGCTACGAACAACGAACACAATTGCATTTTATCAATGTCAATTTGAATGCACAGAGATACCGTGATGAGATCCTGAGGCCCATTGTCTTGCCATTCATCCGCCGCCATCACGTTTCAGCATAATAATGCAAGGCCCCATGTTGCAAGGATCAGTACACAATTCCTGGAAGCTGAAAATGTCCCAGTTCTTCCATGGCCTGCATACTCACCAACACGTCACCCATTGAGCATGATTGGGATGCTCTGGATCGACATGTACGACAGCGTGTTCCAGTTCCAGCCAATATCCAGCAACTTTGCACAGCCATTGAAGAGGAGTGAGACAACATTCCACAGGCCACAATCAACAGCCTGATCAACTCTATGCGAAGGAGATGTGTCGCGCTGCATGAGGCAAATGGTGGTCACACCAGATACGGACTGGTTTTCTGATCCACGCCCCTACCTTTTTTTAAGGTATCTGTGACCAACAGATGCATATCTGTATTCCCAGTCATTTGAAATCCATAGATTAGGGCCAAATACATTGATTTCAATTGACTGATTTCCTTATATGAACTGTAACTCAGTAAAATCTTTGAAATTGTTGCATGTTGCGTTTATATTTTTGTTCAGCGCAACCTCTCCAGACAACCTCACAAGGAAGCTTATACTATACTCAAAGGATACAAAACCAATACACATTTCTTGTCTAAACGCATTTAGTTAAATTCCTCTCATTGAGTTCAAATAATTGCAATTCCTGGCAAAGTACGCCTCCACTGTGTTGCGAAGAATAGCCATATTTACGCAACTGTCCAAGAACACCTTTTTATAGTCCAACAATGGCACAACAGTTGATGGTTGAGTCATTCTCTCCACATCTTTATGTGGAAGAATAAAATAAACATTAAAAAAAGACAGGGGTTCATACAAAAATCTAGTTAATTTAGTATATGTTCTTTCCATTTATAAAGGAGCAGGAGGTTACCTGGTGACATCAGTACCTCTGGATCAGCAGTCTGTTAGTTCACCAGACATGCATCCTCCATACCTACTGAACAATACAGCTACATGTTGGGCACACAGCACTCACAGACCTATACATTGTAGTCTTCATTATAGTATACATTTGTAGATAGTATATACAGGTTAACTCACAGGAATAGTCAACCACACATTGTAGGTAATCTTCATAGGGCCTTTTCAGAGCCATGAGAGAATTCAATGTCATCTGCTGATTCTATATAGCTGCTGAAATGTGATTATTGTCAGGAGTAAACAATGAGCTCTTTTCATGGTACAATCCAACAGTGTGTTTCATAATAGAAGCAGCTCAGTACAGTCTGCGGACCATGCCCCAACTCACATGGTCTAATGTAATAGAGCCAAGGACACTTAATAGATTATTGAGGATATCACAAAGTATTGACAAAGACTTTCTTGTGTATTTGGCATTGAAATGTCAACAGCACCCAACCCTCCTTCCCCCCCTCTGCCGCAAAATGTTTTGCTCATTGGTGTGTTTCACTACTCCGCAGTTCTTCAAGCAAGACCAAGATAATGGTGTAAACCTAATGTGCCTCAGGACAGCTTGCCAAATAGTCTGTGACACCGCTAAAGAGCTTCAGATTTAATAAAAAAATCAACTGTGTGGCATATTCAAAGAATACAATGCGCTGTTATTCTAAGTGCACCCTCTGCCATGGGTAAACAGAATCTAAAGATAGTATACTGTAGTTCCTCAGATATCTACTACCTGTTCTGACAGTGTTTTAACTGGCCATTGACAAGATGAAGACGTGATAACTGTAGTTTTTTTTAAGAGCATTGGGCCAGTAACCAAAAGGTTGCTTGTTCAAATCCCCAAGCAAGGCACTTAACCCTAATTGCTCCTGTAAGTCACTCTGGATAAGAGTGTCTGCTAAATTACTAAAATGTAAATGTTAAATAGTCTCAATATAAAGTCTCAATGAGATTGAGTGTATCATTTATAATAGCTTAAAACATGAATAATCAAACAGTGACTGTCTAATGTCCCATGAGGTCCCTGAGACCATAGAGATCCTATTAAATTACTATCATTCTAATTCTAATTCCTAATTCTATGACAGACGCTCTAAGAATGATTTCTTTTTCAGTACCGGTATGCAGGTATGACCTTCAGAAAAATGTGGGTTGCAACTTCCTGTCTGTCATGTTGTCATGGTAACTAGTCATTGGAGTCGAAGATAGATGATGGACAGCTAAGTCTAAAGCACTCCGGTCTGAGCGCTGGATGCTTTTAGAGCTGTCAGAGCTGACTACTCCAAGAGTCAGTTTGTACTGTACATAGCTATACTTGCCAACTTTCACAGATTATCTAGAAGAACCCAAAGTCTGAGGGGAGGTTTGAAGGAGCTGCTAAAATGTCACATAATATTGAAATAGTGCCCTTAGTGTCCATCAAATTCTACTTTACGTTTCAACATGAGAATGTTTACCTAGTAATTGCAATTTTTGCAAGTCATTAATTGGAGTTTAGGTACTGCCCCATACACAAACATTTTGGTGAGCAATTTCACAAATTATTTTAATTTACAAAGCATATAGTCCAAATGATGAATTGTTCTGAGGTAGACACATCAGCACATGCTTTCACTAACAAAGCTTTATATTAAAAAGAAGATTAGACTACTCAAACATTACAATGGTGTTTTATTAACATAACATTTGCTTTATTCAGTGTGTTGTGAAAAAACAGCCGACCAGCAAGAATTTCAGCAAACTCTTGGGTCAGTGAGTTAGCAGTAATTCAATTTATGTCAGCTATGTCAACCTGGTCTCAGAGCATTTTGTATTATTATGTACGTAAATATGAAAAAACTCCATTTACTATTTGTGGATGTCCATCACCCATTTTGTATGATATGTTACGAATACAATTCGTATTATATGTTACGATTTTGCAAAATGTATATGTTATGAATTCTAGCTAGGTGGCTAACATTAGCTACCTTGCTAACGTTAGCTAGGCTAGGTTTTAGGTTTAAGGTAAGGGCTAAGTTTAGGAGTTAGATTAAATGGTTAAGGTTAGGTTTCGGGGAAGGGTTAGCTAATAGGGTTAAGGTTAGGGTTAGCTAACAAGCTAAGCAGTTGCAAAGTAGCTAAAACGTAGTAAGTAGTTGAAAAGTTGCTAATTAGCTCAAATGCTCAAGTTGTCCGTGATGACATTCAAACTCACAACCTTTTGGTTGCTATACGTTCACGTTATACACCCACCCATCCACCCCAACCAACCACCCTACTTTCATTTTTGCTTTAAGTAACCACCTGTCTCATGTAACCATACCAAACATAACATATCATACTCTTTTTTTTTGTTGTCCCCTATAAACATTTACTATGTTACGTCAAGTCTATGAGACCAAAGGCTGGAATAATGCTATCAGCAGCAATAGCTAACGTTAGCCACATAGCTAGAATTTGTAACATATCATATGTTTAGCAAATTCGTTACATATTGTACACTTTCAAAATTCGTAACATATTGTACTTTTTGCTAATTCTTAACACATAATACGAATTGCAATTTATAACATATCATATGAAATGGGTGATGGACATCCACAAAATAATACATACCATACCAAAGTAAGATATCATACTAAGGCGAGTGTCTGGTTTTACGTACAGAATAATACAAAATGCTCTGAGACCAGGTTGGCGATGTGCATAGAGTTGCATAATCAATGTATGTAATGCAAATTGCTCTTCTAATGAATATGTTTCTCTCAGCCATGCTCTTTGTGCATACTAATTTACACATTGACCTAAGGAATGCAGCCCGCAGGTTTAAGCATGAAGCTCTTTTTAACGTTGATCCCCAAAATAGTGCCAATACAAGCACATACAGGCAAACAATGGTTGTGCAAATCAATTCTGGAAGTGCAATGTCCCAAGTTTCATTAACAGTGGATTCAGCAGCCTATGCAACATACAGACATTATTTGCTTGTTTAATTATGATACAGTACCTGTGTACCTCTAGTAACTATGCAAATATTAACAACATTGTTATTACATGGTACTTCAGTAATTGCTTTGTAATTGCATAGTAATGGAGTAGAGGGTTTTTGTTACATTAGTGGAATAAGGAACAGTCCCTAGTCCATAAGGACTTAGATAATGTCATTTAATGGTATAACTGGGAGTGACAAAAAGTTAAAATTATTATTTTAAAACCATAAATATAAGGATATTAATAAAACACACAAAGCTCGTGTGTATTAAAGTCATTATTAGGTTCACATATCTCAAAGTAATCCATAAGAAACTCACCTCTGGTAGGCTACTTAGTACAAACAACCAATCATTGTCATTCTATACACAGTGTGGTGTACAGTATATCTGTGTATCCATGACAAGGTCATGAATTATCATCCTTTGGAGCAGACTGAAAAGTGTTTAATGTCATTTATCAAGATTGTTTTATTGTAGTAACAGATTTATTCAGTCCTAATATTTACTCTAGGCCCTTCATCCATCACATCAGAGTATAAGCTTGCAGTTATATCCTCGATGGTCTTATTGAATATGAAATACGTGTCACTGAGTATTGATGCCATAATTATCTTATTCTTTCTGCAGAGAATTATTTTCTTTGAGCTAGGGACATGGCCAAGGTCAAGAGCATATTCACATCTGCAGGAGGAATTTGATTGAAATATTTCAGGATGGGTTTTCCTCATGTATTAGTGGGTTAAATGTTAAACAGGTATGTCATATTCAGTTTGCCTTATCCCATGGAAATATACTCCATTTACATGACTTCAAGGAAAGCTGGTGATTCATTTTAAGTATGCAGTTTATCCAATTCAAATATGGGGTTCATTGATATAAATGGTCTGTAGAAGGGATACCTTTATAAGATGCATTCATTAATATGATAGTTATTAAGTATCATCCAGTATCAAATGAACAGAAATGTAAATGTACTTAGCTCTCACGTGTCCTTAGTCTCTATAGTCTTCTCTCATAGTATCTCCTCATTTAAAGTCATACTGCAGATCATCTATATTCTTGGCTTGACAATTGCAATCTTAAGGATAATCTCTCTAGCACAATTAAATTAAGAATTGCCATACTATGATCTCCATATCAACAGTAAATACCAGTAATTGTGAATTAACTTTTATTCCGGCGTTAAGTATTTTATGATTTGAATTTATATTTGCAATCTTGCTGTCAGTTGCATGTCTGTGTATTATTATTATTTCCACAACACATACACAGTATGCATATCTACTGTGTAATGTATGTTGCATCACTTGATCATGAAGTAGTAAAACATATTTGATAAGTCTGAATACAGTATATCCATACTTACCCTCTCATTTTTTGTCATTTAGCAGGCGCTCTTATCCAGAGCGACTTAGAGTCGCAATTAGGGTTAAGTGCCTTGCTCAAGGGCACATTCACCTAGTCAGCTCGGGGATTCGAACCAGCGACCTTTCGGTTACTGGCCCAATACTCTTAACTGCTAGGCTACCTGCCACCCTAACCAAGCTATGGCATAGTCATTACTAAGTAGGTCAGTCTGTAGATAAAGAGGTAGAGGGAATGTTCCGGTAATGACAGCCTGTTTCCCTGGTAGTGTATCCCTGCTTGAGCAACAGCATACTGTTAATCAGTAACACAGGATATTTGGTTGCGACAGCTTACAGTCCAAGCTAATGATATCTGTCTAAAAATATGTCACCCCCAGTTTGTCACCAAGTAAGGCAAGTCTTCTGGGGACGATTTGGAGCAGAGAAATAATTATTACTCATGAATCCAAATGGAGTGCTGAGCAGCACAATGGATGATAATAGCAAGTGTAAGAAAACAACATGGATTATGAGATAGAGTCAGGGTTGGGAAATACCACATGCAGCCTAGAGTTTGTGACTCTCCAGGAGCGCCAATGGCAGTTAGTTACAAGGATTAACAAACAGATGTTCTAGAGAGATGGCTTGCTGGCAATAGAACATGACTTTGATTGTGACTTCAAGCACCTTGGTAGATGATGATCATTAGGGTTGAAGAAAATCTCTGGACCAATATCAATATGTACTCTTAAAATACATTTAATTTGAAAACCTTCAATGTCATTTTTTATTCTGTAGTGAAATTTAAAGGGGGTTATGAATAGCCACAACGTCTTGTTTTAGTGTCTTCTAATAACAGATCAGACGGCCTTGCTGCATTGATTACCTCTAAAAGCCTGATGTGCATAAATGCAGTTGCTGCCCAGCTCCAGATCCCAACGGCATTGTGTTTTGTCCTTGGGTGTTGAAGGGAATGCGTTTCTTAAAAGACATTAAGTACGGGTTAATAGGCACTAGTCACATTCCTGCCTCTTTGTATTGGTCATTAGACGTCAGGTCCATAGTGAGGGCGGCTGTTAAAGAGGCTGTGTGTGTTGAAACAGCAGTGACAAGGCTATTCCTTCCTGCCTGCCTGAGAGCTGAAGAGGGATGGTGAGAGGGTCTGGGCGGCTGGCCGGGGCTGGGTGAACTGCCTGTGTGTGAGTGATTAATGGGATTGTATGAAGCGTTCCAGAGTTTAGAGCGAACAGGACCTGTGTCACCTCACTCGAGATGGCATTAAGATTCACTGGATGCCTGAACAAATGAAGCGGGGAAATGGTAAGGCTGACAGTGAAAATGGCATCACAGGGATTGACAACGGGGTGCTGTGAAGAAGAGCTGCTCATCCCAAAAAATTAAATTAGAAAAGGGAACATTGAAGGTGGGGGGGGGTAAAAACTAAAACAAAGATTAGTTCCCCATCCCACTTTCTGTATTGGCCATTTTAAGTGTTCAATATTGAAAAGGCCTCTACACATACAACACTCGTCTTCTAGAGTGTTTTTTAAATGAGACTTTTGCACATAGCTACTGCACATTCCCAATTTCTGCAGTTCCACAATCTTTTCCAGAGAGCAAAGTTGTGATCCATGCTATAACACAATCCCTTTGGACAAATATATAGTTGATCCAAGGTTAATATCAAGGTTATGAGGTAAAGACATGAGGTCAGACTTGGTAACTGCTCTACAAATACCCCAGAGGCACCCAACATGAATGACATACACCAATAGCTATGAGTGGCCACATTCATTTTATGGGTTGAGATCATTACAAGGGTATCAGACAATGAATCACCCATCATGCTATTGACATACTGAATTAATAGTCTAACAATTAATGGACATTTAAGTTTCAAATTCAAGCATTTACATCACTGTCTGTTCATCCAAACAAGGCATGAATAATACACTGGCACTGTCGGGGAAGAGAAACTATTGTCCTGAGTTATGCACCATGCATGTTTGTTGGTGCATCAGCAGAGAATTAATGAGGGTCTATGTTTGATTGATACTTTCTCTCTCATTCTTTCAGCAAAATCTGTTTTTAATGTGGTTGTGAAAGCGGAAGCAGCTGGGTTGCCCATCCCCCCGCTCAATGCAGGCTTTGTCACATGCTGTTAAACATATTTTTTTTTCCAGAGGAAGATTTCCTCTTTGTGGCACTTTAAGAGGAAAACAGTTTAGCATGCACTAAACTACCTCATCATTACAACCATTGATATGTTGAGGTGGATGCTCTTGACAGTTATTTGTTGTTTCATAAATGAGTAACTGCCAATAGGGTAGAAGACAAGAGATTTACATTTTTTACATTTAGCAGACGCTCTTATCCAGAGTGACTTACAGTTAGTGAATATATTTTTTTTATACTGGCCCCCCATGGGAATTGAACCCACAACCCTGGCGTTGCAAACGCCATGCTCTATCAACTGAGCTACATCCCTGCCGGCCATTCCCTCCCCTAGACGACGCTGGGCCAATTGTGCGCCGCCCATGAGTCTCCCGGTCGCGGCCAGCTGCGACAGAGCCTGGATTTGAACCAGGATCTCTAGTGGCACAGTTAGCACTGCGATGCAGTGCTTTAGACCACTGCGCCACTCAGGAGACCAACAGAGATGACAGACAGACATGAGATAATAGTTGCGTATTTAATCTACACAAAGACACGCCCCTTTAAACTGAATTTGGTTAGTTGTGGTTGCAGCATCATTGATGGAATAGGCTGTAGTTGGCCCTAGACACTGATCCAAGGCCAGCTATGTGTTCTCCCTCTAATGGTTAAGGTTAGGAAGGTGAACCTATGTGTATGCCCAAGGGCAAAATCTCTCTGAAGTGTCACAGACAGGACCAACCAACATTACCTGTACATTCATGTGGCACCATCGTGCCATTCACTCATGCTGTTATTTGACTGCCATCAATGGGAGATCAAGTCCTTCTTTTTTACTATGTTGTTAAATGTACCTTAAAGACTATATCAGTGATGTGAAAATATGATTACGCTCATATGTTCACAGAAAGGAAGTACATTGCCATCACCTTGGGCTATTTATCTTAGAAAGGTAGTTCTAAAATGGGCAAACTTCCCCAAATACTATGAATAATGGATGTGAGAAATCCACTCCTTTTCTGGTTCCCATCAAATGATGAAAGGGAGAATGGACTGCTGACAGCCGAATCATTTCGGTTAAGATTCACATCAAGTGGATTTCATGACACATTTTGTACAAATGGAAGTGTTCTGTCAAAAGGACAGCAAGTAACAGCACAATATGTCCCTCTCATAAGAAACTTGTGTTATACGTAGGTTGCATATCTTTACTTACCACAATGCAGTTGCATTATGTAAACTGCTCCATCCACAGTATATTGTACACAGTGGCAATTACATTTAAATGTATTATGGAAATGTTATTGCTATTGCGATCTGCAATATCACAATTAATTGCAGATCATCTGAAAGAGCCCTCTCTATAAAAGAGTAAGCACTCAATGTCTGAGACACTCAGAACATTCTTTATGTTTTCAGACGAAGCCTTTCATAACTACACTAGATGATCAGGCCATTGTATCTCTCCAGGGAGCAGACAGCAGGGAAATGCAAATAGCTTGAACAATCCACCTCGACAGTCCAGTACAGAACATACTGGCTGCTTCACTTCACTTCACTTCACTGTGGTCCTCTGTAGCTCAGCTGGTAGAGCACGGCGCTTGTAACGCCAAGGTAGTGGGTTCGATCCCCGGGACCACCCATACACAAAAATGTATGCACGCATGACTGTAAGTCGCTTTGGATAAAAGCGTCTGCTAAATGGCATATTATTATTATTCACTAACAAAGCAGAAAGCACAAAGTTCTCCGGGATGAATAAGACTGTAAAGACCAGAATCTGTATGGTGTTACCTGGCACTGGGGTCGCTATCACAACCCTCAACATTGGTTATATTTATGTTTGCAGATTGCATGGTTGCGTGCGATAGTTGCTTGCAATTTCAATGACAGATATTTTAGTAGACTTCATTAATGTTGAAATAACGTTGCATGGGTGACATGGAACAACTCTACTGCATTGTCACAGAGTTATATTAAAGGGAAGGTTCCCTCCAGTATACAACTGTGGGGGCGGTGTAAAACGGGCTTAGATTTGAGGCCTTGGCCATGATATAAACTTACAAAGAAGATTACAGAATACATCACAAAAGACAACAGAATCTATAAAAGAGGATTACATACATCTCAAATATTTCTCAGAAGATAAATATTATTTCATTTAATTCTACCAAGTCTCTCTATAAAATACATTGCTTTTATCAGTCCCGTTATGCGTAAAATAATGCGAAACACACTCATGCATGCATGACACTGTTTAAAAATAAACTAAATTTAGACAGTAAAACGTGAGTAAAAGAGCACAGAAATTAATCCATTGTTCCTAACTCCGGTGTAAACCCAGCCACAACACACTGTCCGTCAGCACAGAGAGGAGAGGACAAGACAAGGGGTACACTAAAACCAATTATAACCCTCTTTTTGCGCTTCAGTTATTTAAAAAGACAGGCATAATTACGCAATGGAAATATGGCTCATTACTTCTTTCTTACGACTACAGGGTATGATGGATCCTGTTTTTTTCCCAAGGAACCTTTAAGCTGCTTCCTCATCGTTAGTTATTTTAAAGTTTCACCATTGTTCCCTGAAACAAGAGTGGATTAGCTTGCCCCCTGCATCCCCCGAACACGGACTTCTCTTCTCTATAAAGCTTTATTAATGTAGGATTCTTGGCATGTCTTTACACAATGACAGCTTAATAGTGATTGGAAATATTTGCTTTTCAACATCAGGCATTAAATTCTGTATGTTATTCATTCTGTGTGTTATTCAAATGATGTCATTACAACCAGATAATCGGTTGTAAACTGATTGTCATGATGTCAGTTCAACCAGCTTTGAAGATAGTGGGAACGTAATGGTATGTTAGAACTAAGACAAACCCATAACATTTACATTATTTAGTAGACACTCTTATCCAGAGCGACTTACAGGAGCAATTAGGGTTAAGTGCCTTGCTCAAGGGCACATCGACAGATTTTTCACCTAGTTGGCTCGGGGATTAGAACCAGCAACCTTTCGGTTACTGGCACAACGCTCTTAACCACTAAGCTACCTGCCGTAACATTGTCGTTCACAAAGAAAGGGAACAAATCAGGCACGGACAAGCACCAAAGCGAAACAAGTGAGTTTTAGGAGGGGTTCTGAAAGACACTCATTGGAGTGTCCACTGAAAGTTGACTAGCAACAAGAAACTGGGCCCTTAAAGGCTGTTTACACTGGGAGCTTAATTCTGATATTTGTCCCACTAATTGGTCTTTTGACCAATCACATCAGATTTTTTCTGAGTTTTCCAGTTTAAACACAGCCATAGACACCCACCATGAGTTCCCACTAAATTTTCCCCAGAAAAGGCTAACCAAAATAAAAACCCACACCAACTTATAATAGAGAGTAAAAAGTAAGTGGAGCTAACCAAAGGGGAGAACACAAGATACATTTGTATTTTTTTACAAACTTAAAAAGGAATACTTCAACAGTGGTCAAGCACTTCCAACATCTCTCCTGACAACTGGATCACTGGGCCAGCCACTCATAAATATCACCTGTGCCAGCACAGGTGAAACTAAGGAATGACTAACGAGGTGACCGGTGCAATACATTCTGATCAACGAGGACGATTCCAATTAGGGCAAGCCACACCCAAACAGAACCAACCTCGAAAACGAAAAAGAAATCGAAATCCAGCAAAACCCTAAAACCTATAAGAGCCTAAATACAATTTTCTAAATGAAAATAATTAATGTAGCAATACAATTAACATATATAGACAACACGTTTGCAACTATGGGCAGGGCTGGATTAATGCAGGGGCTTACTGGGGCTGAAGCCCTTGGGCCCAAGCCCGTGGGGGGCCCAAGAGGCAGCAAGAAATAATATATATATAACAAAACATTAAGAACACCTGCTCTTTCCATGACATAGACTGACCAGGTGGAAGCTATGATCCCTTATTGATGTCACTTGTTAAATCCACTTCAATCAGTGTAGATAAAAGGGAGGAGACAGATTAAAGAAGGATTTTTAAGCCTTGAGACAATTGAGACATGGATTGTGTATTTGTGCCATTCTGAGGGTGAATGGGCAAGACAAAACTTTTAAGTGCCTTTGAATGGGGTATGGTAGTAGGTGCCAGGCGCACTGGTTTGTGTCAAGAACTGCAACGCTGCTGGGTTTTACGTTCAACAGTTCCCTGTGTGTATCAAGAATGGTCCACCACCCAAAGGACATCCAGACAACTTGACACAACTGTGGGAAGCATCCCTGTGGAATGCTTTCGACACCTTGTAGAGTACATGCTCAGACGAATTGATGCTCTTCTGAGGGCAAAAGGGGGTGGTGCAACTCAATATTAGGAAGGTGTTCCTAATGTTTGGTAAACTCTCTGTATATTACAGTATATGTAGTATATATTTTATGTATTTTTTTTACTGCAACCGCCAACCATAGTAAAACTCAGGAGCCCACTCTCAATGAGTGTAGACCGCCTGCTGCTGCCGCTCTGCTAATCATCAGATAGAAGGAGAGGAGGTAGGGGGCCCATGTGGGTAACTGGGGGGCCCTGCCTTGATTAGGTAACTGATTATTATTATTATTATTATTATTATTATTTTCTTATAAACTGCATAATAAATAAATGTGACTGGTCAATTTTGAGAGTCAGTGCCTGGGCCCAAGCCCGTAGGGTCATTTTTTACAATTACGTTATGTTTTTTGTTATAATTTATCCAACCACAGGTCTCAATGTTCAGAATACACCAGATAGCATAATTTAGTCACAGAGGATCAATAGTTTATAAAAAAGAACTCTGGATTAAGCTTTATCACAAGCACATACAGGGTATCTGCCAGAATTAAGGAAACACCAACATAAAGTGTTTTAAAAAGGTGTTGCGTCACCACGAGTTGCCAGAACAGCTTCAATGCGCCTTGGCATAGATTCTACAAGTGGACTTAAACCATGCCAGGAAAATGCACCCCACAACGTAACATATACTTTGAATCCCTTGTTTACCCAGGTGTTTCCTTTATTTTGGCAGTTACCGGTATGCCTACAGTCGGGAAGGTCACAGTTTGGGTAGCATGCATGCCAAATATAGGCTACAGCTTGTTGCATTGTGGCCATAGACATATAATCCATAGAAGGGTTTTGTAACCTCCTACCCTGGCAATTTGACTGTTAAACTCATGTGTACACTACCAATGAATGCCAGTCCTGACTTGAATGGGAACTGCCATCTATGGATTATATTTATATGGTTGGTTATAGCTGTCAGTTTGCCTTCTGCAGATTTCAAAATACAATTGTGGGAAAAACGTACAGTTTGGAAAGCAAATGCCAACTATGGAAAAGAGAAGGCTAATCTGTCTGTAGAACCAATTATAATTTTTTTCTCAACAACTACCCAATTTGTTGCTAACTGCAGCACTGTTTTTCAAAGTAGGTCATCTTGAGATAGGCTATTGCCAAGACAAGCTCATCGGCCATCACCGTGAGTAGCCTATGGCTTCATCTTCATCATTAGGTGAGTCAGTGTGCCACTGGAAATGTTATTTAGTAGCCTACTGTAGCCAATTATATATATATATATATATATATATATATATATATATATATATATCAGTGAGGGAAAAAAGTATTTGATCCCCTGCTGATTTTGTACGTTTGCCCACTGACAAAGACATGATCAGTCTATAATTTTAATGGTAGGTTTATTTGAACAGTGAGAGACAGAATAACAACAAAAAAATCCAGAAAAACGCATGTCAAAAATGTTATAAATTGATTTGCATTTTAATGAGGGGAAATAAGTATTTGACCCCCTCTCAATCAGAAAGATTTCTGGCTCCCAGGTGTCTTTTATACAGGTAACGAGCTGAGATTAGGAGCACACTCTTAAAGGGAGTGCTCCTAATCTCAGTTTGTTACCTGTATAAAAGACACCTGTCCACAGAAGCAATCAATCAATCAGATTCCAAACTCTCCACCATGGCCAAGACCAAAGAGCTCTCCAAGGATGTCAGGGACAAGATTGTAGACCTACACAAGGCTGGAATGGGCTACAAGACCATTGCCAAGCAGATTGGTGAGAATGTGACAACAGTTGGTGCGATTATTCGCAAATGGAAGAAACACAAAAGATCTGTCAATCTCCCTCGACCTGGGGCTCCATGCACGATCTTACCTCGTGGAGTTGCAATGATCATGAGAGCGGTGAGGAATCATCCCAGAACTACACGGGAGGATCTTGTCAATGATCTCATGGCAGCTGGGACCATAGTCACCAAGAAAACAATTGGTAACACACTACGCCGTGAAGGACTGAAATCCTGCAGCGGCCGCAAGGTCCCCCTGCTCAAGAAAGCACATATACAGGGCCGTCTGAAGTTTGCCAATGAACATCTGAATGATTCAGAGGAGAACTTGGTGAAAGTGTTGTGGTCAGATGAGACCAAAATCGAGCTCTTTGGCATCAACTCAACTCGCCGTGTTTGGAGGAGGAGGAATGATGCCTATGACCCCAAGAACACCATCCCCACCATCAAACATGGAGGTGGAAACATTATGCTTTAGGGGGGGTTTCTGCTAAGGGGACAGGACAACTTCACCGCATCAAAGGGACGATGGACGGGGCCATGTACCGTCAAATCTTGGGTGAGAACCTCCTTCCCTCAGCCAGGGCATTGAAAATGGGTTGTGGATGGGTATTCCAGCATGACAATGACCCAAAGCACACGGCCAAGGCAACAAAGGAATGGCTCAAGAAGAAGCACATTAAGGTCCTGGAGTGGCCTAGCCAGTCTTCAGACCTTAATCCCATAGAAAATCTATGGAGGGAGCTGAAGGTTCGAGTTGCCAAACGTCAGCCTCGAAACCTTAATGACTTGGAGAAGATCTGCAAAGAGGAGTGGAACAAAATCCCTCCTGAGATGTGTGCAAACCTGGTGGCCAACTACAAGAAACGTCTGACCTCTGTGATTGCCAACAAGGGTTTTGCCACCAAGTACTAAGTCATGTTTTGCAGCGGGGTCAAATACTTATTTCCCTCATTAAAATGCAAATCAATTTATAACATTTTTCACATGCGTTTTTCTGGATTTCTTTGTTGTTATTCTGTCTCTCACTGTTCAAATAAACCTACCATTAAAATTATAGACTGATCATGTCTTTGTCAGTGGGCAAACGTACAAAATCAGCAGGGGATCAAATACTTTTTTCCCTCACTGTATATATATATATACATACAGTACCAGTCAAAATGCCAAGAGTGTGCAAAGCTGTCATCAAGGCAAAGGGTGGCTACTTTGAAGAATCTCAAATATAAAATATATTTTGATTTGTTTAACACTTTTCTGGTTACTACATGATTCCATATGTGTTATTTCATAGTTTTGATGTCTTCATTATTATTCTACAATGTAGAAAATAGTAAAAATAAAGAAAAACCCTTGAATGAGTAGGTGTGTCCAAGCTTTTGACTGGTACTGTAAATATATATACACATACAGTAGATAGATATAGCTATAGATAGATAGCCTCCTAATATTGTAAAATATGTGTGTCACTTCATTGGCCTGGGATATTGTTTGTTTGAATTCAAGAACAGATTTAATAAAAAATAAAAAAGGCCCGGGGCCTATGATTTTCTTAATCTGGCC
Source organism: Coregonus clupeaformis (assembly GCF_020615455.1). Taxonomy (NCBI): domain Eukaryota; kingdom Metazoa; phylum Chordata; class Actinopteri; order Salmoniformes; family Salmonidae; genus Coregonus; species Coregonus clupeaformis. The sequence goes on along the minus strand of NC_059224.1, from coordinate 26,480,832 downwards.
CTGACTATGGAGCAAAACAGATAGGGTTGGCTTCGACTGTTGACAACATGTAAACTATATTTTGTCTCCATATGTTTATTAAAAACATAAAGACATTTGCACAATGAGCACTTGTTGTCTCTCAAATACATTGTTACAGTTGTTGGTTAGTTAGCTAACGAATTCTAGCCATATTAGCATAGACATGACATAAGACAAAACGCCTCAACATTTTCTAGCTACAGTATTTCTAATTCCTCCATGAGTTCTCCAAGAGTGATATCTTGTTGTGTTTTTACTAATACTTTACTATTTACTCTCAATTATCCTTACATTAATTGCATGCTCCTTTAGGGTTTGCATCACCATGATTTCATATTGTCTGGAATGTAGGCCAACCCTGGCAGTATATCTAATGGACTTCACACTGTTTTTCCCTTGTCTCAAAACCCCTGCAAGCCAAACCTAAAAAGGGAGCAAAGCCTGAACCCTGTGTTTGTTTAGATAATTAGCAACTTGGATTAACATACTGTATTTGTTTAAAGTAATACAGTGCCTCCAGAAAGTATTCACTCCCCTTTACTTTTTACACATTTTGTTGTGTTACAGCCTGAATTTAAAATGGATTAAAATGAGATTTTGTGTCACTGATTTACACACAATACCCCATAATGTCACAGTGGAATTGTTTGTAGAAAATTTTTGAATTGAATACAAAATGAATAGCTGAAATGTATTGAGTCAGTAAGTATTCAACCCCTTTCTTATGGCACAAGTACAAATGTACTTTAACAAATCGCTTAATAAGTTGCATGGACTCATGATTTTTGAATGACTACCTCATATCTGTACCACAAACATACAATTATCTGTAAGGTCCCTCAGTCGAGCAGTGAATTTCAAACACAGATTCAACCACAAAGACCAGGGAGGTTTTTCCTGAATACAAAGTATTATGTTTAGGGAAAATCCAACACAACACATCACTGAGTACCACTCTTAATATTTTCAACCATGGTGGTGGCTGCATCATGTTATGTTAGTATTGACTAAGGGGTGTGAATACTGACGTAAACAAGATTTTTGTATTTCATTTTCAATAAATGTGCACACATTTCTAAAAACATATTTTCACTTTGTCATTTTGGGGTATTGTGGGTAGATGTTTTTTGTTCTTTTTTAAAAATCCATTTTGATTTCAGGTTGTAACACAACAAAATGTGGAATACGTGTATGTAAATAGGGGTATGAATACTTTCTGAAGGCACTGTATATTATGATTGGAGTTTTTGAATGCAATATAATTAGACCATCACCGTTGCACCATTATTTGCATCATTAGGAACAGTAATTGAGCAATGATGCAATTTTTTGCATACTTCTGAGAAGCAGGCAGGCAAGGTTCAGCATGCATGCCCTGCACACAAAAGAAATAGGCCACCTAATTATTTGCCAAAATATTTCATTTTCTTTCTCCGCATATCACAGATATCTCACCACTATGGCTGGTATGAACAAGTCAAGACGGAGGCTGTTTTCCCGTACAAGGTCTTGGGGGAGGATGAGACCAAAGGATATGTGCGGCTGCACAGAACAGGATGTGGCAGGAAGGGCTTGTGTTGGAATTTAGCAGGACTTTACTCAAGGCCAAGAATTTGCAACAGAACCACTGTCAGATGCATTTTTCTCCCTTACTAGTTGATACATGCTGATAAGAGACAAGATAGTTGATTGGAATTTTGAAAGACGTCTGGAATTATACTTGACATGATTTTGGCTTTATTTGATTTGTAGAGAGAGAGATGGCTATATACCAGGGATACTCCTACAGGTACAACTCTCACTTTTGGAGGAGGGGATGGTGCAGTAAGCATGGCAACCTAACATTTTACCTCTTCATGACCTTATGAAGATGTCTTGGTTGACCACGTTCATAGATATCATCTCTGTTCTCATCACAGTGAAATAACAAATAACATGTAAATGTGGCACTCTATCTAGGTAAAAACAAAATATATTGTCTTGTTCAACCAAATGATTGAAAATCTCAATCTAGACTACAGCATAGCCTATGCTGGATAGTGTGTCCAAACATTCATTGCGTTATGTAAATATAAATATTTGTTTCTCTAAAGAACTCATTTACAGTATGTTTGGCAGCAGATCAAATAAAGGTCTGCTTGGAAGAGTTTGGAATAATCGGGGAGGACAGCGAGCTAATGGTATCTAATTAAAACCACCATCTGGTGTAAAGGTCATGTGTTGCTAAAGCACCACAACATAACCAGGGACCAATACTTCTCTCTCTGAGAGCCATGCACGCTCAATTCACTGCCTAGCTCCAAGATCCTGCCTGCCTGGCTCAGCTCATTATTTGATTAAGGCTTCCGGGATATTTGTCCTCTCTGTGATGATAACCATGGACAACAGGGGCTAAAAGGAAAGACAATATCATGCTCTGGGCTAGTTCAATAGTTGGTTTAGTCTAATAAGAAAGAGGGTTGGGATTAATATACTTGTTATGTGCCCATCTCTAGCTACAGTATTCCCCCAAAAAATACTGTATATTTATGCCAGATTATAAACCTAACATTAGTGACCATAAACACAAAGTTGCTTTTTGATGGACATAATATATAACACAATTTAAGTTCAATTCTATCCCCACCAAAGTGTAAAATGAACAGTGTAACACCAAATTACACTTAACAGGTACATTATGATGAACAGACAGATTAAATTATCTGGCTATTAGGGGAAAATCATACCGTAGGAAATCGCTTATGCCTAGCCGTAAAATATGGCACAACACCACTTCAAATTATTTGTGGCAATATATATTCAAATTTGGTTCAGACTGAAGAAATGTATTCTCTGGGATATCGAAACGAGGATCTATTTGAAGTAGGCGTCTTATGACATTGTTATGGATTCTTTACCCCTATCTCCCCAAGGCAATAGCCCATAAGTATTTATTCTACATCCCTAAGCAGTGGATTTCTATAAGAATCCCTGGGGGTCAAGATGAAGAAATATCAGCAGTCAGCTAAATTCTCTGCTGGTTTCTGGGAATACAAGCAAGAAGTCTGTGCATTTAAAAACGGATCCAGACATATCACTATAGCACCTGGGAACACTGAAATTAAAGAATATTGCTTCTGGCATATAGGCTACCCGGCTACAGCCGATCAGAAGTCCAGAAAATGCTCATAAGGATGTATAGCTTACAGCTAAACTGTCTTAATGTGATCCTCATTGCTATGACATTTTGATGCATCAAGATTTAAGATATGTTGCCTACAGTATTTTACTGTGGGTATGAAATGAACATGGTTTAGGTTTGAGGAAAAGGATAGGGAGAAGATTGCAGATACCGTTCTGTTGTTGTATGTGTTAAAAACAAAATATTTGTATTTTAAGTAGGATTCAAGCTGTAATGAAGGAATTTCTGTCCATTCTTACCATATGCAATCAATGGCATACTGTACATCCATAGCAATCCATCTCCGTTCATTACACACCTGTGGAGTCCATGCGTTCCCTCATTCTTCATTCACTAAATACTTCCATTCCCTGGACAATATTACTTTTTGTCTCACTCAAATGAGCTGAATCAGATTTATAGTGTTTGTAGTGTTTTACCATAAATACCCAAATTGACTAAATGTATTAGAGCACTGGCACTTTCCCTATCTTCTAATTTCATGGTTGAGAGAGGCTAACAGCTGATTTGAATTAATGAATCAATTATCACTGATTGTAAAGTGTTTGATTAAGCAGGATAATTGTCACCCATTATCATCCCAACAGATTTCCCCCCCAGCTTTGTTTTCCCCTTTAGTTTCGATATAAAAGCTATTGTGAGTTGACTGGTTTTGTTCATGTGTACTGTACGTTCTGGTGTATAGTGTAATATTGAGTTAATTTACACTATGGATAAAAGTCTTGACTGGTAACACTTTCACAAGCTATATTTGATTGTACATTATCACCTGTCTAAATTACTGTTGCCCCATAGCACTCACATCTATAGCCATGGCTCACATCAACACTATCATCCCAGACAGCTTGGACACACTCCAATTCGCGTACCACCCCAACAGATCCACAGATGACTCAATCTCTGTTGCACTCCACACTGCCCTCTCCCACCTGGACAAGAGGATCCCCTATGTAAGAATGCTATTCATTGACTACAGCTCAACGTTCAACACCATAGTGCCCTCCAAGCTCTCACTAAGCTCAGGACCCTGGGACTGAACACCTCCCTCTGCAACTGGATCCTGGACTTCCTGACGGGCTGCCCTCAGGTGGTGAGGGTAGGCAACAACACATCCGCCACGCTGACCCTCAACACGGGGGCCCCTCAGGGGTGCGTGCTAAGTTCCCTCCTGTACTCCCTGTTCACCCACGACTGCATGGCCGTGAATCATTAAGTTTGCTGACGACACAACGGTAGTAGGCCTGATTACCGATGACAATGAGACCGCCTATAGAGAGGAGGAAAGTGACCTGGCAGTGTGGTGCCAGGACAACAAGCTCTTCCTCAACTTCAGCAAGAAAAAGGAGCTGATCGTGGACTACAGAAAACGGAAGGACCAAGCACGCCCCATCTACATTGATGGGGCTGTAGTCGAGCGGGTCGAGAGCTTCAAGTTCCTCGGTGTCCACATCACTAAGGAATGAACATGGTCCACACACACCAACAGAGTCGTGAAGGCGGCACGGCAACCTGTCTTCCCACTCAGGAGATTGAAAAGATTTGGCATAGGTCCTCAGATCCTCAAAAAGTTATACAGCTGCACAATTGAGAGCATCTTGACTTGCTGCATTACCGTTTGGTATGGCAAATGCTTGAAATCCGACCACAAGGCGCTACAGAGGGTAGTGCATATGGCCCAGTACATCACTGCCATCCAGGACCTCTATACCAGGTGGTGTCAGGGGAAGGCCCTAAAAATTGCCAAAGACTCCAGCCACCCAAGTCATAGACTGTTCTCTCTGCTACCGCATTGCAAGCGGTACCGATGCACCAAGTCTGGAACAAACAGGATCCTGAACAGCTTCTACCTCCAGGCCATAAGACTACTACACTGAACAAAAATATAAATGCAACATGCAACAATTTCAAAGATTTGACTGAGTTACAGTTCATATAAGAAAATCTGTCAATTTAAATAAATAAATTAGGCCCTAATCTATGGATTTCACGTGACTGGGAATAAAGATATGCATCTGTTGGTCACAGATACCTTAAAAAAAAGTAGGGGTGTGGATCAGAAAACCAGTCAGTATCTGGTGTGACCACCATTTGCCTCATGCAGAGCGACACATCTCCATCGCATAGAGTTGATCAGGCTGTTGATTGTGGGCTGTGGAATGTTGTCCCACTCCTCTTCAATGGCTGTGTGAAGTTGCTGGATATTGGCAGGAACTGGAACAAGCCGTCATACACGTCAATCCAGAGCATTCCAAACATGTTCAATGGGTGACATGTCTGGTGAGTATGGGACATTTTCAGCTTCCAGGAATTGTGTACAGATCCTTGCGACATGGGGCAGTGCATTATCATGCTGAAACATGAGGTGATGGTGGCGGATGAATGGCACGACAATGGGCCTCAGGATCTCATCACAGTATCTCTGTGCATTCAAATTGCCATCGATAAAATGCAATTGTGTTCATTGTCCGTAGCTTATGCCTGTCCATACCATAACCCCACCGCCACCATGGGGCACTCTGTTCTCAACATTGACATCAGCAAACCGCTCACCCACACAACGCCATACACACTTCATGCCATCTGCCCGGTACAGTTTAAACTGGGATTAATCCGTGAAGAGCACACTTCTCCAGCGTGCCAGTGGTCATCGAAGGTAAGTATTTGCCCACTGAAGTCGGTTACGACGCCAAACAGCAGTCAGGTCAAGACCCTGGTGATGGCGATGAGCAGGCAGATGAGCTTCCCTGAGACAGTTTCTTACAGTTTGTGCAGAAATTCTTCGGTTGTGCAAACCCACAGTTTCATCAGCTGTCCGGGTGGCAGGTCTCAGATGATCCCGCAGGTGAAGAAGCCGGATGTGGAGGTCCTGGGTTGGCGTGGTTACACGTGGTCTGTGGTTGTGAGGCCGGTTGGACCTCCTGCAAATTCTCGAAAACGACGTTGGAGGCTGTAGTATTGTGTTGTGTGACAAAACATTTTACAGTGGCCTTTTATTGTCCCCAGCACAAGATGCACCTGTGTAATGATCATGCTGTTTAATCAGCTTGTTGATATGCCACACCTGTCAGGTGAATGGATTATCTTTGCAAAGGAGAAATGCTCACTAACAAGGATGTAAACAAATTTGTGCACAGAATTTGAGAGAAATACGCTTTTTGTGCGTATGGAAAATGTTATTTCAGCTCATGAAACATGGGACCAGCACTTTACATGTTGAGTTTATATTTTTGTTCAGTGTTAATAGTTAATTAAAAAGCTACCTGGACTATGTGTATTGACTCAAATCAAATATTTTGCAGATGTTATCGCATGTGCGACAGTGAAGTAATACCTATCAATACACAAGGAAATAAATTAAGAAATATCAGAACGAGCAATGTCAGTGTCCAGAATATAAATGTACAGTCCATTCGGAAAGTATTCAGACCCTTTGACTTTTTCCACATTTTGTTACGTTACAGCATTATTCTAAAATTGATTAAATAAAAAAATATCCTCATCAATCTACACAATACCCCATAATGACAATGCAAAAACATGTTTTTAGAAATGTAAAAATTTCAAAACAGAAATAAATTTTCAAAAATAAGTATTCAGACCCTTTGCTATGAGACTCGAAATTGAGCTCAGGTGTATCCTGTTTCCATTGATCATCCTTGAGATGTTTCTACAACTTGATTGGAGTCCACCTGTGGTAAATTCAATTGACATGATTTGGTACGGCACAAACCTGTCTATATAAGGTCCCACAGTTGACAGTGCATGTCAGAGCAAAAACCAAGCCGTGAGGTCTAAGGAATTGTCCGTAGAGCTCCAAGACAGGTTTGTGTTGAGGCACAGATCTGAAGGATCTGGAGAAGGTCTGTATGGAGGAGTGGGCCAAAATCCCTGCTGCAGTGTGTGCAAACCTGGTCAAGAACTACAGGAAACACATGATCTCTGTAATTGCAAACAAAGGTTTCTGTACGAAATATTAAGTTCTGCTTTTCTGATGTATCAAATACTTATGTCATGCAATAAAATGTGATTTTCTGGATTTTTGTTTTAGATTCCGTCTCTCACAGTTGAAGTGTACCTATGATAAAAATGACAGACCTCTACATGCTTTGTAAGTAGGAAAGCCTGCAAAATCGGCAGTGTATCAAATACTTGTTCTCCCCACTGTAGGTACTGTTCTTGTCCAGATGGGATAGGGCAGTATGCAGTGCGAGGACGATTGTGTCATCTGTGGATCTGTTGGGGTGGTATGCAAATTATAGTGGGTCTAGAGTGTCGGGTAAGGTGGAGGTGATATGATCCTTAACTAGCCTCTCAAAGCACTTCATAATGACAGAAATTAGTGCTATGGGGCGATAGTCATTTAGTTCAGTTACCTTCACACTCTTGGGTACAGGAACAATGGTGGACATCTTGAAGCAAGTGGGGACAAAAGACTGGGATAGGGAGATATTGAATATGTCTGTAAACACTCCAGCTAGCTGGTGTGCACATGTCCTGAGGATGCGCTTGGCATTTCACTGTTAGTCTACACCTGTTGTTTATGAAGCATGTGACAAACACTATTTTATTTAATTTTTATTGGCTCCACAATAGATCAGCTACATAGCTACACATCCATAGGGATACAGCTATTTAGCTACGTTACTTCAGCTGTATTGGATGGCAAATACCTTCAATCTCTGATGGTAAAATTACTACAATAAAGAACTATGACAAGTGATTGACTTTGAAATATTTTTTATGAACAGCAAGGCAAGCTTACGATATTGTACGTATAATTTGCAGTAAATGCTTTAGCTAGATTCTTTACATCCACTGTTTCACAAGATGACAACCTGCTTTGCTGGTTTTCTCAGGAGTCCTGAAAACATTATACAACACGAATTACAATTTCATACACATGTCAAAACGCCTATAAAGATAGTTAAATATAGCTAGCTGGCTAATGTTAGTTAGTCTGTTAGCTTGCTAAATAGCGATTTTCGCAAATTAACTTTATGACAAAAAGAATATGCATAATATTTTGTCTCTACATTAACTCACATATTTCTCTCAACTGTAAATGTTTTGCATGATTCGTTATGAAGATATAATTACATTTGCTTCCATCCTAGTATTTTTGTCAGCCATCTTTGCTGAAACAAGTCTCCAGCCTTGGGTCGCAGGGCATCATAGGAGTTTTGGGAACCAAGTTGGGGAATCCTGAACTTTTTCTCCGCCTCCAATGCCACGTTTGCACAGTCCAATGTCCCCGGTCCACTCCTCTTCTCACCGCTTTCCTTCCATTGAAAACAAATAGGTGTCGCTGCCTAGTGCACACTGGCGTGATCCATTGTAACCACCGCATGAACAACAATGCCAACTGCCATAAGCGCACCCAACAGCATAGGCTACCAAACCTGGGTGATTTTAAGATGACATGATAGGCTAAAGAAAAAAAAACAATTGTGAAGGGGTAATCCACGTATGTGTTATAATTAATAAGTATCCTATTTGAAAGGCCATAAACAATACACGCATGACTGTAAGTCGCTTTGGATAAAAGCGTCTGCTAAATGGCATATTATTATTAAAGGCGAAAACGTAATAGTTAAATATGGTTCAATGCCGTGTATTGTCTCACGCAGCTAACTATTGTAGAGCAGATGGTGTTAACAAATTGTAGCATAGCCTACCTGTGTAGTTTGCCTAGTGGCGCGCGCTACTGAGTTTTGGCTATATGAGACAAACATGGGTTGGTGTTTTTGTCTTACATTAACGTTATACTATGCTATTATATTTGGTTCTGTTATGAATACTATCATTATGTGATCTTGCGGACATTGAATCAGCTTTGATCTAACTTTATTAAACAAACACCATTCGCCAGAGTAGCCTGTTCTCTACGAGTAGAGCAGAGACTGTGCGTGATGTAGAGAATAAACACATATGCAGAACGTGATCCGCAACATGCGCAGAAGTTTAGGGATTTTTAGTCCGGGAAAGAAAGGTCTGGTAAAAGTCGGATCCGTATCCATGCGGAAGCATGTAATTTCCAAAATCTCGTCACTTTAATTTATGTGCACTGAATGGGCAGTCCAGCATCCCCTTTGTATGACATCTCCAAGCCAAAGAAACTCCAGTTGCATTAATATGAAAACGTATCCCCTAGAACATGTCCTGTCATGTCTATTAAGTGTGCCCCCACCCCTCCACCCCCTTAGAACATGTCCTGTCATGTCTATTAAGTGTGCCCCCACCCCTCCACCCCCTTCTCAAGAGTTTGGCCCTTTTGTTACTAGATAAATTAATAACCTCTTAAATGTAACTAAATGTAATTTAAAATGTAATCTGTGTAATCCCCAAAAGTTATTACTTATCATGAGAGGGCCATAAACAATAACTAGTAATGCTGCATACTCCATGAAAGGTTATAATCTCACCTTTCTTGTAAAATAGTTATAAATTGCTGAAGTGTAGTCACTTTTGAGGACACAAACTCAAGTACACAGTACAACTATTATAGAAATATGAAAATCTGAAATATTTTTTATATGATGTATTTCCTAATCAACAAAACTGTATGAATAATTTTTTTCTAAATATAGTATAATCAATTTATAAAATGACTAACTATAAGATTTCACCTTCCTTATAACTGTAAAATACATAGAGTATGTGTATATTTAGGCTTAGAGAAAATGTGCATATTTTCTAAAGGTCTCTCTTGATCAAAACATCAGCCCCCATCACTGTGAAAGTCTCACAGACCTCTAGCTTGGCTTCCTGAACTCGTGACAAACAGAGAGTGTTTTTTGTTTAAAATCTATTAATTATTTTAGATTACTGGCTATAAATCGATCTTTGAATGTGCTACAACAACGAAACCACTCTCTCCTGCTTCTTGACGATGTAAGGATTCCAGGCTGTGACATGGGGTTCAGCCAGGAGTTGATGGACAGTCGTAAGAGCGAATTAAATGGTAGGAGGGACATTCCATCTTCAAGTGGTGTCAGATGTAACATCCTGCTTCACATAGGCAAAATAGACACACTCCTGTGTCCGTTAGAATCAGGGCTACCTCTCAAAACAAGCCATTTCGATCTATGGTGTCCACAGATCGATTTATAAATGAAAATGTTGGTCGGAACCGGTACCAGAACCACACAGGTCACCTAAACAGGGGACTTTACATTGAAGTGGTTTTAATTGCAAGTGACAGGGTGTTTGGTTGTTATATTAATATTATTTAATGGGTCCCGCTTTAAATTACGTTCAGCTTATAAAGGTTTCATAAAGCCTTCATAATGCCTTCATAACCACTACATAAATGTGTTGCAAAGCATCTATAACCATATGTCATGCTTTATAAAGGGTTCATAAATGTGGTATAACTGTGTGACATAATAATCCATGTAAAATGTGAGATAGCCAACTGTCGAATATGATATAAACGTGCTGTGTAAAAGGTGACATGTCGTGCTGAAGGATGGCACACGCCCTAACATGAAGTCATGTTAGTCACATTACACCTAATCTTGTTCCCAGACACTTCCACCCAAATTAATGCCGGGAGAAGCATTACTCATTTACTTAATCTATCAACCAATCATTTCCCACAACACCTTCCCCCCTCGTGTCATCTGTCATATCGGTCCGATGTCTTGGCAATAAAGAGATTGTGTTTGTAACTCTTATTGGGATAGTTTTCTCCACAAGCGCGGCACACATTGACCACAGATGTTAAAGGTGTAGTCTTTCTTCTTCTCGGTGAAGCCATTAGGTAGCTAGCTATGTATTTAGCTAATTAGCTAGCTGGAAGGTAGGGCCTGTTGTTGTTTTTTCTCCCACGAGGCCAGGGGAAAAGGTTTCCACTAGATAGCACAGCCATAAAGTCAAAATGGGCAATATCGTAAAAATGAATGACATTTTTTGTTGTTGCTTTTTGGTCTTAGGCATAGGTTTAGCAGTGTGGTTAAGGTTAGCAAAGTACATAGTCTGATGACAAATACTTTACTCTGTAAGGACACCCCCATAAAAATCTATGGTCACTCCCACTAAGGCCAACTTTGAATGGTTGATATCCCAGGCTTATTTACGCTGTGTGCGCAATAGCCTAGGGACGACATTAAACCAAGAAACACTTACCTTGAGGAAATTGAAAGTGGCTTTCTTCTGGAACCAAGTTACATGTTCCTCAGTACACAAACACACACACAACAATATAACGAGCCATGCTGTGCGGTGCTGGGCTCCGTCAGGTCTTTGATACATTCCTGTGCTGAAAGATCAGCCACAAAATGTTGGCACCATTGTAACAGGTTGTAATCAAGCCCTGGTCTCCAGCATGGTAACAGAAGAGGGATACCTGGTGCGGTAGTCTCAGGTAGGCCTACTCCAAATCATCTTGGCTCTGACACACACACATACAGACACACAAACGCCAGCTTTGCAGGTCCATCAACCCATCTAAATACCTCTCACACCCTACAGTAACCTGTGGATCATGACAGAACCTTCATAAGTCCAGAATGTTTATAAGCTATTTATTGACGCTTTATGTAGTGTCCTGTAATACTTTGTTTGAAGTGAGACAACTTTGGTCATTTATAACACATCTATAAAACTCTATATCGCATGACGCTGTACTTACTATAAAGTCAGACACCTTTGGTCATTCATAACACATACATAAATGTAAACTCCAATATATTTCAAGCTAAAACAAATAAAAATGTAAGACTAGGTTAAACCATACATTTCCTTTTATTTTTACATTTTTAAAACAATACAATGCATTAAGTTTCAAAAAGCCCAGCAATGCAATTACATTGAACACTTCACAGGGCTCTGAATAGTGTAGCTTGTCCCTGAGTTGGCGGATGAATGGTTCTTGCCTCTCTGCCTGCTGGAGGTACTGCATGTTGGTTCCAACATTAAAAGTAACAACAAAGAAAGTTAGCAGGTCTGTTAGGAAATGCCTTTTGTCACACCATCTGGATAAGGGCATTTCTGTGCTGCACCAGAAATACTCTAAATGGGGAAATAGGAAACTCCATCCGATTCTTATTATTATATTCCTAGTTCATTTATAAATCTCATGACGTGACTATGAGATGTGGCTGTAACTAAGGGGATTTTTATTTAGTTGATCATGCTAACTAGCAGAATTTCATATTAGTATAGCTAGCTAGCTAGTATATGCTGCTAATGTTAGCTATGTATCTACCGTTAGCTGGCTAGAAATTGTTGTGAAGTAACTGAAATTATTTGAAATAACGATTGAGGTAGCTATGTAATCTAACTCAACACTTAACTACGACAAACTAATTTAAATTACTATACATAAAGGTCATTTTTTGCTGTCCAGTGGCACCACAAGTGGGCATTTGATTTGCGAACTCCACAGCTAACCAAACAACTGTGCTAAACAAACAACAGTGCATGCACACTGAATTAAAGGGTAACTACACTAAAAAATCAAAGTTTCTTCGATTTTTCCAAGACCTAAAAAGTGGTCCCCTGATGTGGTTTAAGCATTGTTGTGAACACAGAAAATCAAATGTTGTTGATTTTCTGTTAAAAACAAGTGTGAAAAAAACTGGGGAAATCCGAAACCTTTAAAATATATATATAAATATACAAAATAACCTGATTTCAGAAAATAATATAAACTGATTGTAAAAGGTCCTACTAACGTTTTTTGCTGTGCATGACTGCACTTTAGAGCGTGTGTCATCCTGCAGCACAACATTTTGGGGAAAGTTGAGGTCAGGTCCAATATTGGCCATGCACCCAAGAGGGAAAGAGGTTGGGCCATTCTAGAAACGTTTTAAAGTAATATAATATAATATATGCCATTTAGCAGACGCGTTAATCCAAAGCAATTTACAGTCATGCGTGCATAAATGTTTACGTATGGGTGGGTCCCGGGAATCGAACACTTTATCCTGGCATTGTAATGCTCTACCAAGATGCATGCTAAGGTTATACATGTTTTGTGAAGCATTAATTTAATATGTTTATAAAGCCTTTATTAAGCACTGCTTATGCGGCCATTACTTGAAGTTATGCTACCCTTTATAATGTAGTGGGTTATGTCACATTTTACATAGGTGGTTATGTCACACAGTTATGCCACATTTATGAACCCTTTATAGAGCATGACATACGGTTATAGATGATTTGTGACACCTTTATGTAGTGTTTATGAAGGCTTTATAAGCTGCACATCATTTAATGCGGGACTGTATATGGTCATACATTTTAATTCCCAGTATAGTATTATTTTTAACACTGACATCATTCTTAAGTGTGCCCCACACCTCCACCGTCTTCTCAAGAGTGAGTTCCTTTTGTTCCAAGATAAGTTCAATGCAAGTGACAGGGTGTTTGGTTGTTATATTGATGTTATAGTATAGTATTATTTGAAGCACTTTTAAAATGTTGATATGTCTTGTTTCAAGATTAAAACACAAGTGAATGCATATACTCTATTACTATAGTGTAGACAGCGTTCTCATTAGCTGAATGTTTATAAGCTTTATATCCCAAGGGAGCAAATATGTTTCAGTTGGAATACTCTAGATATGTTTAAGGATTACGTTCACGCCTGCAAGTTTCTCTGCAGAATGCATCCCCCTCTGATTTATTCCAGTAATTTTCCAGATAGGCACACTGAATACAAATTGAAAAGACAAAGCAATACCTTCAAAGCGTTATTTTATGCAAATAGAATGACCAGGTTATAATGATATTAATACTATGCACATATTTGAAGATCTCGATAAGGTCTGAATAACATCCGCTTTGTTTAAGAACTACTACAGTTATATAGGTCATGTGTGCTGTGTCTAGCAGACTAAAACATGTACTAGCAACATGCAAGACCTTGTGCCTGCTCGTTTAACACTATGTTCCTTAAGCAAACAACATAAAGTGCATTCGGAAAGTATTCAGACCCCTTGACTCTTTCCACATTTTGTTACGTTACAGCCTTATTCCAGAATTGATTAAATTGTTTTTTTCCCCTCATCAATCTACACACAATACCCCATAATGACAAAGCAAAAAGAGGTTTTAGAAATCTTTGCAAATGTATAAAAAAAAAAAGAACTGAAATATCACATTTACATAAGTATTCAGACCCTTTACTCAGTACTTTGTTGAAGCACCTTTGGCAGTGATTACAGCCTCAAGTCTTATTGGGTGTGATGCTACAAGCTTGGCACACCTGTATTTGGGGAGTTTCCCCCATTCTTCTCTGCAGATCCTCTCAAGCTGGATGGATAGTGAGCGTCGCTGCACAGCTACCTTCAATGCTGCAGAAATTTTTTGGTACACTTCCCCAGATATGTGCCTCGACACAATCCTGTCGCGGAGCTCTACGGACAATTCCTTCGACCTCATGGCTTGGTTTTTGCTCTAACACGCACTGTCAACTGTGGGACCTCATATAGACAAGTATGTGCCTTTCCAAATCATGTCTAATCAATTGAATTTACCACAGGTGGACTCCAATCAAGTTGTAGAAACATCTCAAGGAGGATCAATGGAAACAGGATGCAGCTGAGCTCAATTTCGAGTCTCATAGTAAAGGGTCTGAATACTTATGTAAATAAGGTATTTCTGTTCTTTCTTTGTTTTTTTTGCAACAATTTCAAAAAAGTTTTTGCTTTGTCATTATGGGGTATTGTGTGTAGATCGATGAGGATTTTTATTTATTTAATCCATTTTAAAATAAGGCTGTAACGTAACAAAATGTGGAAAAAGTCAAGGGGTCTGAATACATTCCGAATGTCATTTCACACACTTGCATCCACAACACATCAGCTACTGCTTATAGGTACTGTAGAATGGCTCCCTCCAATCCAAAGCAGGCTGTAGTTGATGGTTACCTGGATGGATTATCAGTCAGAGTAAGTAGCCAGCTGCTTGGTGGCCAAACCATGGCTCAGTGCCAGCCAGCGGGCTGTGGTCTGCGGTGGTGGGCCCTGTGGTGATGTTATCAATGCTAAGTCTGTGTGGCAGCAGCCCTGCTCTGCCCGCTTGGTATAGCACAGGGCTTGGCCCGCTCTGCACCAGACTGGGCCCTCTGAAAAGGCCTTAATAAATGCAGCTTATTGCGGTTTCATTTATGCTGAGGACCAGTCAGTGATCCCTCTGTCATTTCATGAATGAGAATAACACGGTTTGCATTTTTCTGGGTAGTGAAGATCATCTGGTGCACATGTTGCTCCAGATTTGCACTGAAAATATGCATACAGATGCAGGATCTTAATTTGACCTATAGGCTGCATTTACACAGGCAGCACAATTCTGATCTTTTTGCCACCAATTGGCCATTTGACCAATCAGATCAGATCTTTGCCTATAATTGGGCAAAATATCATAATTGAGCTGTCTGTGTAAAAGCAGCCATATTGTCACTGCAAAATAACCCTGCAGCAACAGAATTTTAACGTTTAGTCCATAATGTTGCTTGATCGGTGGTTAGGTTATTCGCTGGCCAAAAGTAGGCTACATGAAAAGTGCAATTCTGTGTGATATGTTACAGGAGGGGTTCGCAGTTCCGGAGCGACCCACTAGGTGTCATCCTCCGACAACCTTAGGCACCTCCTCACTCACAGTCGGGACTAATCATCATCCTACTGGTGTCACATTTACGTCATTTTGTCACCTGTGTCTATCGGTTCACCTGTGTATTTATGCCCTCACTTCCCTGTGTTCCCTTGCTCAGTTTTCTCTGCTAGTTTCTCTATGTCCAGCAGTACTACTCAGTGTCTGATTGGAGATCTATGTACAGGTACTTGAGAAGTGTTATCCCTGTTTCGTTATTTGTTTCAGTCTTAGGTAGTATTTCGTATTTTGGCTGTCAGACGGTTTTTGGAGACTTATTTGCTCTGCCGTTATTTTGTATTTTGGCTTCGGGACCACCAGTAAAGATCCTTGTTTCACCATCTCTGCCTACTGCCTACTGTATATCCTGCACCGCACCTGGGTCACACCGCACCCCAACCCTTACAGAAAACTGAGCCAATATGGACCCAGCGGAGGCAGCATAGTATCGGAGCACATTGGCAACACAGGGAGCTCTGCTGAATCAACACGACCACAGCCTGCAGCAGATCACCGAGAATCTCCACCAGCTGACGGTCGCCGTGCAGAGCCGGGTGGACAACCGACCAGCCCTGGCAGCCTGCGGAGCGGAAGCCGTGGCAGCGGCGTCTCCAGTCTCGCCTGCAACATCACGGGAACCCCGCCTACTACAGTACCTCCGGAAAAGTATGACGGACGTCCAGAGGGCTGTAGGGAATTCCTCACCCAGTGTTCCCTGGTATTCAGCCTACAACCCTCCTCCTTCCTGACGGAGCAGGGCCGGGTGGCCTACGTCAATACTCTGTCGACGGATCGGGCCCTTTCCTGGGCTACCGCGGAGTGGGAGAGCCATACTCCGGCGTGCTCTGACTCCTACCAATTCACCAGGGAGCTACGCAAGGTGTTAGACACCTCTCGGGTGGTGTCGAGGGAACGAGGCCGGGAGGCAGCTCATGGCCTGTCGGCAGGGTGACCGTTCGTTGGCGGACTACTCCGTGGAGTTCCGGACCTGGGCTCGAGAGGCAGGATGGAGGGAGGCCGCCGTGGTCGTCCTTTACGCCCAGTGGACATCGGAGGGGATGAAGGACGAACTCTCCTTCAGGAAGCTGCCTGAGCGACTGGACGGCGTCGTCGAACTCTCGGTGTGGGTAGACAATCGGCATCGTGAGAGGGCGCATGAGAGAGGGATGACGCAAGGTGCGCCTCCGCTTCCCCCTATCAACCCGGAGGCTTTCCGCGCGCTTGTGCAGGATCGAGAGGCAGAGGCGTCTGCGCCAGGGACGTTGCCTGTACTGCAGCCAGGCAGGTCACCACTGCGACTCATGCCCGGAGAAGCCGGGAAACGGGAGGGCTCACTAGCATCGGGAGGGGTGCTAGCGAGCTGGAACCGAAACCCCAACTCCAGAAACTCCCAGACTTTTCTCTCCATCAGGTTTCAGTGGGCCCGCGCTGCGCGTCGGGCGCATGCACTGGTGGATTCTGGGGCTGCGGGAAACCTGATGGACACGGGGCTGGCCCAAGGGTGGAGCGTTCCATTACTCTCCAGCTCCGAGCTGGTTCCGGTCATGGGCCTGGACGGCCAGCGGCTGGGGTCGGGCTTCATCACCCGGCACACTGTCCCCATGCATGTCCGGGTGGTGGGGGGACTATGGGAGGATATCCAGTTTTTCATTGTGGACTCTCCGGAGTGTCCCCTCGTCCTTGGGCACCCCTGGCTGGTCGCCCACAAACCCCGGATAGACTGGTCCACGGGGCGGCTCATCCTGGAGGGAGGCTCCGCCCCCGTCCTGTTCCGGTCTCCACCGACCACTCATCAGCCCAAACCACCATCCCAGACCACCTACCAGTCCTCATGTCACGATTCAGACAGACGACCAGAGGACCACAATTGCGTCACACCAGAAAGTTTATTAAACTTAAGGGAAAAGGGAAGTAGGGAGTGAATGAAGGCTCCAGGGGTAACAGGGATCCCGTCCAATGCGCTGGGTCTGTGCCCCCCCCAGTGGCAGCGATGCGTCCTATGAAGCCGGTGGTGGGTGGTCCAGAAGTCCTGGGGGGGGGGGGGGAGACACAGACACAACAGGGCGGAATGAAACCAGGCAGCAGTACAGTTCAAGGGAATCCAAAATACGTAGTAGCAAGGCAGAAGGCTGGTCAGAGTTACCGGGATTGAAGAGTAGTCAGGAGTCGAAATGGCAGAAGCAGGTCTGGATCTCCTAAGGCAGAAGAGTATCCAATAAACAGGCAGGTCCGGGGTCACAAAACCAGGGTGAGCCAGAAGCGCGAGCAAACAGGTTCCGGGTGTGAGCTTTGCAGACGATCTGACACCGGAGAGCTGAAAGACAGGGCCTTAAATACTGGGAGAGGTTAGTGGGTAATGCAGCGCAGCTGGCAGAGTAATTAGAGCCGAGCAGAGCAGGGACAGGTGGAGCTAGTTAGGCTGAGTAGAGAGAGGGAGGTGAGCAGAGTGGAAGATAGTGGAAACCAATTAAGGTGGTAACCCGGTGGAGTGAGAGGGCTCATGACAGAACCCCCCAAGGGACGGCCCCAGAAGTCCCAAGAGCAACACCACGCCGGGCGGGAGGAGGGGAGCCGGAGGAGGGCTAGAACTCCTCCGAACGGTCCGAGTGAACGTCCTCATCCTCGGAGGAAGCCGGAGGGCCGTGGTCGGGAGATGGGACAGGTCCCGAGACAGGATCAGGCACAGGACAGGAAGCCGAGCGGGCCGGACGGTTAGGGACCCCTCTGGGGCGGCCCCCTACGGATTGCAGGTTGATCAGGATGCCGTTGGTGGAAAGCGGTGATGAGAGTCCTATCCACAATCCGACTAGCTGGCACCCAGGTCCTTTCCTCAGGTCCATAGCCCTCCCAGTCAATGAGGTACTGGAGACCCCTACCCCTCCGTCTGGACCGAAGCAGGCGGCGGACGGTGTAAACCAGACCACCATCGACGAGCCGTGGAGGAGGAGGACCAGGCGCAGCAGGGACCAGCGGACTCTCATGGATGGGCTTAATCTTAGACACATGGAAAGTGGGGTGCACCCTCAGGGAATTAGGCAGTTGGAGCCGGACAGCAGTTGGGCTAATCACTCTTATGATAGGGAATGGGCCAATGAACCGAGGTGCCAGCTTCTGCGACTCCACCCTGAGTGGCAGGTTCTTCGATGACAACCACACCCTTTGACCAACATGGTAGGTGGGAGCAGGAATTCTCCGACGGTTGGCCCCGGTAGTGTAGCTGGCAACGGACCTGAGGAGTGTGGCTCGGGCTTGTGACCAGGTGCGGCGACATCGACGGGCAAAAGCAAGTGCAGATGGGCAAGTAACCTCCTCCTCCTGGCTGGCAAATAGAGGAGGCTGGTATCCATAAACACATTGGAAAGGGGACATACCGATGGCAGAGCAGGTCAGAGAATTGTGTGCGTACTCCACCCATGTCAATTGCTGCGACCAGGAGTGGGGGGTTGCGTGAAGTCATGCATCGCAGTGCCTTCTCGAGCTCCTGATTAGCCCGCTCTGACTGCCCATTGGATTGGGGATGGAATCCGGAAGTCAGACTGACTGTGGCTCCCAGCAGGTGACAGAACTCCTTCCAAAAAGCGGAGGAGAATTGTGGACCACGGTCAGAAACAACATCCCTTGGCAGTCCGTGGATCCGGAAGACGTGTTCCAGGACCACCTGGGCGGTCTCCTTGGCGGTTGGGAGCTTGGGGAGGGGAATGAAGTGTGCCATCTTGCTGAAACGGTCAACGATGGTGAGAATGACGGTCATGCCACTTGAAGGGGGGCAGCCCCGTGACAAAGTCAAGGGCGATGTGAGACCAGGGACGTCTGGGCACAGGCAGGGGCTGCAGCAATCCGGCTGGGGGCTGGCAGGACGACTTGTGTTGGTTGCAGATGGGGCAGGCTTGGACGAATTCCCGTACATCCTTCCTCAGAGAGGGCCACCAGAACCTCTGGGCGAGCAGGTTGTAAGTGCGGGTGGAGCCAGGGTGACAAGCTAGGGCGGGAGTCATGTCCCCACTGAATGACCTGGGACCTCAGGTCTTCGGGGGACAAAAAGGCGGTCAGCTGGGCAAGTGCTGGGACCTGGCTGGTTACGGAGAGCCTCCAGCACCTGTTCCTCAACAGCCCAGGTCAGAGCTGCAACGATGCAGGGACTTGGCAGAATCGACACAGGGTCCTTGGAGGGGTTGTCATCCTTCTGGAATTGACGGGAGAGGGCGTCTGGCTTGGTGTTGCGTGATCCAGGCCGGTATGACAGAGTGAAATTAAACCTGGTGAAGAACAGGGCCCAGCGGGGACTGCCTGGAGTTCAACCGTTTGGCCGTGCGGATGTACTCCAAGTTCTTATGATCGGTCCAAACGAGAAATGGAATGGTGGACCCCTCCAGCCAGTGACGCCACTCCTCCAAGGCAAGCTTCACAGCCAGCAGCTCACGGTTCCCTATGTCGTAATTGCACTCAGAGGGGGACAACCGAACGTGAGAAAAAGGCACAGGGATGGAGCTTCCTATCCTCCGCAGCCCACTGAGAAATCACAGCACCAACTCCCACATCCGAGGCGTCCACCTCCACAATGAATTGCCGGTCCACATCAGGCATCTGGAGGATGGGAGCGGAGGTGAACCTCACCTTGAGGGTACTGAAGGCTTTGTCGGCTGCTGGGGTCCAGGTGAAGGGTTGCTTGGTGCTGGTTAGAGCAGTGAGAGGGGCAGCAACGGTACTGTAGTTCCGGATAAACTTCCTATAGAAGTTAGCAAACCCCAGAAACTGTTGCAGCTTCTTTCTGTTCTCCGGAACTGGCCACGAAGTGACTGCTGATACTTTGGCAGGATCCATTTGGATACTTCCTTCTGCCACTATGTACCCCAGGAAGGCCACTGTCTTGACGTGAAACTCACATTTCTCTGCCTTGGCGTAGAGGGAATTCTCCAGAAGACGATGAAGGACTTGCTGGACATGGCGGGTGTGTTCAGACAGGTTTCTGGAGTAAATTAAGATGTCATCCAGGTAAACGAAGACAAACTTGTTTAACATGTCCCGCAGTACATCATTCACTAGAGCCTGGAACACAGCAGGAGCATTGGTGAGGCCAAAAGGCATAACCAGATACTCGTAGTGGCCTGTTGGTGTATTGAATGCGGTTTTCCATTCATCTCCCTCCCGGATCCGCACTAGGTGGTAAGCGTTTCTGAGATCCAACTTGGTAAAAACAGTGGCTCCCTGGAGCAACTCAAAAGCAGAGGTGAGCAGAGGCAGAGGGTAACGGTTTTTCACTGTGATGTCGTTGAGTCCCCTGTAGTCGATGCAGGGGCGAAGAGATCCGTCCTTCTTCCCCACAAAGAAGAAGCCAGCACCAGCAGGAGATGAAGATGAACGGATTAATCCTGCGGACAGAGAGCCATTGATGTAGTCCTCCATGGACTTTCTTTCAGGAGCAGACAACGAATAAAGACGACCCCTTGGAGGAGCTGTTCCAGGGAGGAGGTCGATGGCACAGTCGTACGGTCGGTGAGGGGGCAGAGATGTGGCTCTTGCTTTGTTAAACACCTCTCTGAGACCATGGTAGCATTCTGGGACATTGGAGAGGTCCGGAGCGGAGTTAGTAGGTACTGGCCGAGGGGGTAGTGCGGCAGCAAGCAGGCAGGTTCGGTGGCAGTCCTCTCCCCACTCCCTGATCACCCCGGTCACCCAGTCGAGCTGAGGGTTGTGCCGGGCGGAGCCATGGGTAACCCAGGATGAGGGGTTGGCCTGGAGAGGGGAGCAGGTGAAACTGGATAGTTTCTTGATGGTTTCGGACAGACCCATCGAGACCGGGGCCGTGACATGAGTGACCGATCCGAGTAAGTGTCCGTCCAGTGCCCGGGCAGGAATAGGAGGTGTCAAACGGAGGTTCTCCAGTCCCAGTTGGCGTGCCAGCTTGACGTCCATTATGTTGGCTTCGGGCGCCAGAATCCACCAGAGCAGCCAGGGTGTGAGTTGAGTCAGAGAGGCGGAGGTGAACTTGCAGCAGGGGTTTGCGGTCGGAGGACTGGATGGTCATTGAACTCGACCGGACTCCCCTACGCCCGGTGAGCTTCGGCCCTTTAAAGGGCAGGTTACCACACGATGTCCATCACCTCCACAATAGAGGCAGAGGTTTGAGGTGAAGCGGCGCTGGCGCTCTGCAGGAGTGAGGGAGGCTCGCCCAATCTCCATAGGCTCAGACTGATCAAGCTGACCTGGGTGAGTGGCAGTAGATGACAGGAGCCCAGTCGGATCTCTCCGAATGCCGGTAGTAGGTGGACCTTGGCGCCCCCCTCTCACGACGACGGGTCTGTATCCTTCTGTCGATCCTGACAGTCAGTGCGATGGCTTCATCAAGAGTGGAAGGCAGTTCATGGGAGACCAACTCGTCCTTGATATAGTCAGCCAAACTATGGAAGAACGCGTCCACCAACGGTGGTGTGTTCCAAGAACTTCGTCTAGCCAGGGTTCGGAAGTCGATGGAATGGTCTGCGACTGTACGTCTGCCTTGTCGAATACTGAACAGTTCACGAGACGCCTCTGCGGTGGGTGAATCCAGGTCAAACACCTTCAGCATCTCCTCAGCAAACAGGTCGAAGGTTGCACATGCGGGGGTTTGACGTTCGAACTCTGCTGTTCCCCAGAGTCGAGCTCGGCCCGTCAGGTGAGTGATGGCATACCCAACTTTAGCCCCCTCCGTGGCGAAGGTCCTTGGCTGCAAGGAGAACTGGAAGTCGGCAGCTAGTCAGGAATGGCCGGACCTGGGTTGAATCGCCGTTGAACCGCTCGGGGTTTCAATCTTGGGTTCCGGAGCAGCGGCTGCAATGACCGGGGCAGGTAACTCGGGGGCTGGGCTGGTGGGCAGACTGGCTGGGGTAAGGTTGGTGAGGAGTTGAATGAGCATGGCGAGTTGTTGTTGCTGCTGCTGGAACTGCTGCTCATGCTCATCGGTTTCCATGTCGGGAAAGTGTGCGCTGAGTCCATAATGGTCAGATCGTACTGTCACGATTCAGACAGACGACCAGAGGACCACAATTGCGTCACACCAGAAAGTTTATTAAACTTAAGGGAAAAGGGAAGTAGGGAGTGAATGAAGGCTCCAGGGGTAACAGGGATCCCGTCCAATGCGCTGGGTCTGTGCCCCCCCAGTGGCAGCGATGCGTCCCTATGAAGCCGGTGGTGGGTGGTCCAGAAGTCCTGGGGGGAGACACAGACACAACAGGGCGGAATGAAACCAGGCAGCAGTACAGTTCAAGGGAATCCAAAATACGTAGTAGCAAGGCAGAAGGCTGGTCAGAGTTACCGGGATTGAAGAGTAGTCAGGAGTCGAAATGGCAGAAGCAGGTCTGGATCTCCTAAGGCAGAAGAGTATCCAATAAACAGGCAGGTCCGGGGGTCACAAAACCAGGGTGAGCCAGAAGCGCGAGCAAACAGGTTCCGGGTGTGAGCTTTGCAGACGATCTGACACCGGAGAGCTGAAAGACAGGGCCTTAAATACTGGGAGAGGTTAGTGGGTAATGCAGCGCAGCTGGCAGAGTAATTAGAGCCGAGCAGAGCAGGGACAGGTGGAGCTAGTTAGGCTGAGTAGAGAGAGGGAGGTGAGCAGAGTGGAAGATAGTGGAAACCAATTAAGGTGGTAACCCGGTGGAGTGAGAGGGCTCATGACACCTCACCTCTTCCCCAGGTCCCGCACTCCGAACCGCCTACCGCCCTAGCGGCGGTTTCCACCGGGAGGACAGCGGCTACAGACTCCGTCACCTTGCCCAGATCTGGCAGGCGTTCCCCGGGAGTATTGGGATCTGGGGAGGTGTTTAGTAAGAGGCGTGCCAAGGGCCTACCTCCTCACAGGCCTTATGACTGCGCTATCGATCTCCTGCCGGGCGCCATGCCCACACGAGGTCGATTGTTTTCCTTGTCCCGGCCGGAGACACTGGCCATGAGGGAGTGTATCGACGAGGCACTCGTCGAGGGTCACATCCATCCCTCTACCTCACCTGCGGGCGCAGGCTTCTTCTTCGTGGGGAAAAATAACATTGGGCAGCAGCCGTGCATTGATTACCGGGCGCTCAACGAATTCACGGTTAAGAAATGCTACCCACTCCCCCTGATGACGACGGCATTTGAGTCATTGCAGGGAGCCTGGGTCTTCACCAAGCTGGACTTACGTAATGCCTACAACCTGGTGAGGAATCGGGAGGGGGACGAGTGGAAGACTGCTTTTAACACACCCAGTGGGCATAACGAGTAACAAGTCATGCCGTTCAGTCTAGCCAACGCGCCTGAGGTGTTCCAGGCAGTGGTCAATGACGTGCTCCGGGACCTCCTTGACTACAGCGTCGTGTATTTGGATGACATCCTAATATTTTTTAAGAACATGAGTGAACACCAGCAGCATGTTCAGCAGGTCCTCCAATGCCTTCTCCGTCACCAGCTCTACGTCAAGGCAGAGAAGTGTGTGTTCCACACAGAGAAGTCTCCTGCCTGGGGTTCATCATCACCCAGGGGGACCTACGGATGGACCCAGCCAAGGTCAGCGTTGTACTGGATTGGCCCCAGCCCTCATCCCTCAAGCAACTACAACAGTTTTTAGGGTTCGCTAATTATTCGCAATTTTAGCTCCCTAGCAGCTCCCCTGACAGCCCTCACCCAGACGAGTGTATGCTCCTTCGCCTGGACCCCGGAAGCGGGGAACGCATTTGATGCGCTTAAGCGGTGCTTTACATCGGCTGCGGTCCTCGGGCATGCTGATCCGTCCCTGCCGTTCATTGTGGAGCTGTCCCCGGCGGAGCGGAAATACGATGTGGGGAACCGTGAACTGCTAGCGGTCAAGCTCGCCCTGGGAGAGTGGAGGCATTGGCTAGAGGGGGCCGCCCATCCATTCGTCGTATGGACTGACCACAAGAACTTAGCCTACATTCAGGGGGCCAAGAGGCTCAACTCGCGCCAGGCCAGGTGGGTGTTGTTCTTCACCAGGTTCCGGTTCACCATCTCTTACCCGCTCACCTGGCCTGGCGCGAGAAGATGGCGTATTGAACACACAGCGGTGCGAATCACCTCAAGATAAAAACGTAATATTCAATATCAGTAAGTTAGACTAAATACTCCTGGGTAATAACATTCAATCTGGATAATAACACAAAACAAATCATAAGGCTAGAGAATTGTATCGACAAATATTACAACAACAAGCAACACTCAAACATGACGGAGGATAAACGAGGAGAATCAATCTCCAAGAGAAAATGCAACTCCTCGACGGATACAGATGATTTATGCTTTTCACCACTGGGACTGGTAAGTGTGGAAAGCGATCTGTTGAAGTCAATAAATGACAAACTGGGCATACTAGAGTTGGTCAGTAAGGATGTAAAAGAGTTGAAGGCGAGTCTTCAAATGAGTGACGAAAAAGCTGCGATAATGAAGAAAGATACAAAAAAGCTAAAAGGGACAGTCACTAAGATAGAAACTGACGTTAAGGAACTTAAAAAGGAGAACAACTTTCTGAGAGAAGCCTTACTAGACATACAGACTAGATCGATGAGAGAAAATCTAGTACGTACGGGTATCCAAGAAAAAGAAGGAGAGGTTACCGAAAAAATTGTGAAGGACCTCTTACAGAGCTTCAAATCCCACTCGATGCTGTCGATAAAATCACACTCAAACGTGTACACCGTTTCGGACAAAGAGGACAGAGATATGAGAGTCCAATCGTTGCCAAATTTGCTTTCTTTAAGGATAAAGTAATGGTTAAAAGCCTACGTAAAAGACTTGCTGGTACGAAAATAGGCCTGAATGATCAGTTCCCAAGAGAGATTGTAGAACGGCGCAAAGTTCTGTACCCAATCTTCAAGGAAAATAGATTGAAAGGGAAGCATATTGCCCTCGTAGTCGATAAACTGTATGTTGACACCCAAATGTTCTGCGACATAAAGACTACTCCATGGCAATTCTGAAAGTTCTAATAGAGGAGTCGAATAATGGAACACCCAATACTAGCCATGGTAGGGATTGTAATAATAAAGCACATTTATAGTATTTATAGTATTTTATAAAGGGAAAAGACGGTATTACAAGAAAGGATAACAAGCAAAATAATACATCTTCAAATATAATTAATTAGAACACAAGTACTCAATCAACATAGTGGAGATAAAAACATAGCAAACAGAAGACATAGAAGGCACAGTATGTGGGTATGTGTGGATGTATTGTGATGGAAGGTGTGGTGTGCATTTTTGTGTTTGGAAAAGTGTGGCGTTAAGTGAGTGAGAAAGGAAATGGTTGCATATCCCAGAACCAACGTGTGTCTGTGAGCAGGGGTTGTGAGAGAGAGCTTTCAATTTTGTGCAGATGAGGGATATACATTTTAAAATAAAGTATACATCTAATCTCTTTTTTTTATTGTCCTTTCATGATGGAACGGTCCCCAACCCTATATCCTAGACACCCACCTGAGTGACCCATACACCAAAGAGAAGTCCCCATCTGTTTTATGGCTCTGCTGTAAATTGCCTATATGCAGCCAAAACAGAAAGATAAATGCGGTCAGAGACCTACTAGCAGGACCGCCCCCTCAAGATTCTGAGCCTGCCTGGCAGGGTTGGTCCTACAAAGCCAGAGCCCCCGATGGGGGAGCATAATATAAAAGGAAATTCTCAAAGCTGCTAATGAGAACCTTGACGACCTTGTACCTAGCCGGTTAGGATTCCGGTGGGGTACCCCCACTCAGGTAGTGGCAGTGCTGGCAACACTGGCTGCAGTAACTCATGGGGAGGGGGTCACACTCGGACAATCAGAGAGGGGGCATATTATTGTGGCCCTCGTTGCACAAAATAATCAAAGGTCTGACTGCACGGAGATACTTGGGAAAAATAGTTACAACGGGGGACCAGAGTGTTTGGGTCTCAGGGGAAGAGGGTGGATCTGATCTCCATCACCTAGGACTTGACATAGGTTAATCAAATCTGACATTTTTGTCAATTTTTGCTAAATCTTGCATGCTTTCTCAAACAGCTGTAACTGTATATGCATTAGTAAATCAGGTCCTTTCTTGAGTTGGGCTCTGGGATGTAACAACCGATGAGCATCTGAGCTTATGGTTGATTGTGGAGGAAAGGGGTTGAGTGTGTTAGAGCACGTGCATGTGTGTTGTGTGAGTGTGTGTATCCTACATCTGTTGCAAGGGGGTAAGGATGTTAAGGCGATTATAGGATGAACCACAATAATTGTTTGCTAAAATAATAATTGCTTGACAAAAATGTAATGTAATACAATGGCAATCCGGGTTATAGGTAACAATCCGTCGCATAAACTGCTGACATTTTATGCATATTAATTGATAATGATGGAAATTAAGGTATGCAATATATTTGAATAGATATATATTTTAAATAGCTATATATATATATATATAGTGGGGGAAAAAAGTATTTAGTCAGCCACCAATTGTGCAAGTTCTCCCACTTAAAAAGATGAGAGAGGCCTGTAATTTTCATCATAGGTACACGTCAACAATGACAGACAAAATGAGAATTATTTTCTCCAGAAAATCACATTGTAGGATTTTTTATGAATTTATTTGCAAATTATGGTGGAAAATAAGTATTTGGTCAATAACAAAAGTTTCTCAATACTTTGTTATATACCCTTTGTTGGCAATGACACAGGTCAAACGTTTTCTGTAAGTCTTCACAAGGTTTTCACACACTGTTGCTGGTATTTTGGCCCATTCCTCCATGCAGATCTCCTCTAGAGCAGTGATGTTTTGGGGCTGTCGCTGGGCAAAACGGACTTTCAACTCCCTCCAAAGATTTTCTATGGGGTTGAGATCTGGAGACTGGCTAGGCTACTCCAGGACCTTGAAATGCTTCTTACGAAGCCACTCCTTCGTTGCCCGGGTGGTGTGTTTGGGATCATTGTCATGCTGAAAGACCCAGCCACGTTTCATCTTCAATGCCCTTGCTGATGGAAGGAGGTTTTCACTCAAAATCTCACGATACATGGCCCCATTCATTCTTTCCTTTACACGGCCCCAAAGCATGATGTTTCCACCCCCATGCTTCACAGTAGGTATAGTGTTCTTTGGATGCAACTCAGCATTCTTTGTCCTCCAAACACGACGAGTTGAGTTTTGGTTTCATCTGAGCTTATGACATTCTCCCAATCCTCTTCTGGATCATCTAAATGCACTCTAGCAAACTTCAGATGGGCCTGGACATGTACTGGCTTAAGCAGGGGGACACGTCTGGCAATGCAGGATTTGAGTCCCTTGCGGCGTAGTGTGTTACTGATGGTAGGCTTTGTTACTTTGGTCCCAGCTCTCTGCAGGTCATTCACTAGGTCCCCCTGTGTGGTTCTAGGATTTTTGCTCACCGCTCTTGTGATCATTTTGACCCCACGGGGTGAGATCTTGCGTGGAGCCCCAGATCGAGGGAGATTATCAGTGGTATTGTATGTCTTCCATTTCCTAATAATTGCTCCCACAGTTGATTTCTTCAAACCAAGCTGCTTACCTATTGCAGATTCAGTCTTCCCAGCCTGGTGCAGGTCTACAATGTTGTTTCTGGTGTCCTTTGACAGCTCTTTGGTCTAGGCCATAGTGGAGTTTGGAGTGTGACTGTTTGAGGTTGTGGACAGGTGTCTTTTATACTGATAACAAGTTCAAACAGGTGCCATTAATACAGGTAACGAGTGGAGGACAGAGGAGCCTCTTAAAGAAGAAGTTACAGGTCTGTGAGAGCCAGAAATCTTGCTTGTTTGTAGGTGACCAAATACTTATTTTCCACCATAATTTGCAAATAAATTCATAAAAAATCCTACAATGTAATTTTCTGGATTTCTTTTCTCAATTTGTCTGTCATAGTTGACGTGTACCTATGATGAAAATTACAGGCCTCTCTCATCTTTTTAAGTGGGAGAACTTGCACAATTGGTGGCTGACTAAATACTTTTTTCCCCCACTGTATATATATATATATAAGTGAGGGAAAAAAGTATTTGATCCCCTGCTGATTTTGTACATTTGCCCACTGACAAAGAAATGATCAGTCTAAAATTGTAATGGTAGGTTTATTTGAACAGTGAGAGACAGAATAACAACAACAAAATCCAGAAAAACGCATGTCAAAAATGTTAGAAATTGATTTGCATTTTAATGAGGGAAATAAGTATTTGACCCCCTCTCAATCAGAAAGATTTCTGGCTCCCAGGTGTCTTTTATACAGGTAACGAGCTGAGATTAGGAGCACACTCTTAAAGGGAGTGCTCCTAATCTCAATTTGTTACCTGTATAAAAGACACCTGTCCACAGAAGCAATCAATCAATCAGATTCCAAACTCTCCACCATGGCCAAGACCAAAGAGCTCTCCAAGGATGTCAGGGACAAGATTGTAGACCTACACAAGGCTGGAATGGGCTACAAGACCATCGCCAAGCAGCTTGGTGAGAAGGTGACAACAGTTGGTGCGATTATTCGCAAATGGAAGAAACACAAAATAACTGTAAATCTCCCTTGGCATGGGGCTCCATGCAAGATCTCACCTCGTGGAGTTGCAATGATCATGAGAACGGTGAGGAATCAGCCCAGAACTACACGGGAGGATCTTGTCAATGATCTCAAGGCAGCTGGGACCATAGTCACCAAGAAAATAATTGGTAACACACTACGCCGTGAAGGACTGAAATCCTGCAGCGCCCGCAAGGTCCCCCTGCTCAAGAAAGCACATATACAGGGCCGTCTGAAATTTGCCAATGAACATCTGAATGATTCAGAGGAGAACTGGGTGAAAGTGTTGTGGTCAGATGAGACCAAAATGGAGCTCTTTGGCATCAACTCAACTCGCCATGTTTGGAGGAGGAGGAATGCTGCCTATGACCCCAAGAACACCATCCCCACCGTCAAACATGGAGGTAGAAACATTATGCTTTAGGGGTGTTTTTCTACTAAGGGGACAGGACAACTTCACCGCATCAAAGGGATGATGAACGGGGCCATGTACCGTCAAATCTTGAGTGAGAACCTCCTTCCCTCAGCCAGGGCATTGAAAATGGGTCGTGAATGGGTATTCCAGCATGACAATGACCCAAAACACACGGCCAAGGCAACAAAGGAGTGGCTCAAGAAGAAGCACATTAAGGTCCTGGAGTGGCCTAGCCACTGTGGAGGGAGCTGAAGGTTCGAATTGCCAAATGTCAGCCTCGAAACCTTAACGACTTGGACAAGATCTGCAAAGAGGAGTGGGACAAAATCCCTCTTGAGATGTGTGCAAACCTGGTGGCCAACTACAAGAAACATCTGACCTCTGTGATTGCCAACAAGGGTTTTGCCACCAAGTACTAAGTCATGTTTTGCAGAGGGGTCAAATACTTATTTCCCTCATTAAAATGCAAATCAATTTATAACATTTTTGACACACATTTTTCTGAATTTTTTTGTTGTTATTCTGTCTCTCACTGTTCAAATAAACCTACCATTAAAATTATAGACTGACAATTTCTTTGTCAGTGAGCAAACGTACAAAATCAGCAGGGGATCAAATACTTTTTTCCCTCACTGTATATATATATATTGAGGTGAGAGCATTGGAAATGCTTTTGGTGGTTGACCTGCTTCTGCTTTGTGGGTGGCACTGTGTGCTGTTTTCGAAGGATGGGTCCTGGCCTCTCGGGGGGCCTAGGGATCCGGGGGGACGGGGGTGGTATGCCGATCACTGGGATGACAACCCAACTTGGGATGGGGAGAAAATTGTCCAAACAGATCCGCACGGTAGATGGATGATTTTAAATATGTTATTGGACCATAAACAGATATGGCTCATTAACCTTTACGGACCAAATAATGATGATCCACACTTCTTTGACAATATATATAATACATTATCAACCATGCAAGCAATACAAGACTGTATTATTATGGTGGGAGATTATAATACTGTTTTAAAAAGCTCAATGGACCGTAAAGGCAATCACACTACAAACTATCATCCTCATGCTGTTGAAATCATGAATGTCATGGATACATTAGAACTAGTGGATATATGGAGGCTTAAATATCCTGATCTAGTGAGATATACATGGCGGAGACTCAATCAAGCTAGTCGTCTTGACTTCTTTCTTATGTCATTCTCGTTGGCACCAAAAGTTTTAAAAGTGTTGATAGGGGACAGAATGCGGTCGGACCATACAATTGGCATATACATTACTCTTACTGAATTTCCACGTGGGCGAGGATATTGCAAATGTAATCAAAGCCTATTGGATGATAACTTGTTTTTAACTAGGACAGAGGAAGTTATAACTTATTTTTTCCAACATAACATAGGTACAGCAAATCCCCTTATTGTATGGGACACTTTTAAATGTGCCTTTAGAGGCCATGCAATTCACTACTCATCTTGAAAACAAAAGCAATTTAGCTCAAAAGAGTCCATACTAACAAAGGAAATAGAAGGTCTAACAGAACAGATAGATAGCAATAGAAACTGTAACATAGAGGCTCAGAATAAATTAGAGGAAAAACAAAAAGAAATTGAGAAACTTTTTCAAGAAAGATCAAGTGTAATGTTTTATAAAAATAAAGCAAACTGGATGGAATATGGGGAAAAATGCACCAAATTATTTTTTTATCTTCAACATAGAAATGCTACCAAAAATAATTTACTGAAACTGGTTACAAATGACGGAGTCACCCATGATTCACCAAATGATATTTTGAAGGAGGAAGCAAAGTACTTTAAGCATATGTTTTCATTTCAGTCGCCTCCATCTCCTCTAACTGAAGCTAATTGTAGAGATTTTTTTTCTATTGATAATGTAAAATTAACAGCCATACAGAAAAACTCATGTGAAGGTGAAATTACAGAGGAGGAACTTCTGGATGCAATTAAAGACAAAGTCCGAGAAAACTCCAGGGTTGGATGGCATACCAGTCGAGGTACACCAAACCTTTCTTGATATACTCAGAGGACCGTTATTAGCATGTTTTAACCACTCCTATGTAAATGGTAGATTATCAGACACTCAAGAAGATGGTCTGATTTCATTATTACTGAAACAGGATACAAGTGGGAAATATAAAGATCCAGTCAATAAAAAATTTTTGGAGGCCCCTTACACTTCAGTGTTGTGATGCAAAAATTCTAGCAAAATGTATAGCGCATAGAATAAAAAATGTATTGTCTAATTTGTCGGACATTATTCATTCTAATCAGACAGGTTTTTTACATGGACGATACAATGGAGATTTAATAAGGCAAGTACTGGAAACAATAGAACACTCTGGGAATCTGGGAAACCAGGCCTGCTATTCATAGCAGACTTTGAAAAGGGATTTGATAAAGTACAACTGGAGTTTATATATAAATGCCTGGAGCATTACAAGTTAGGAGAATCTCTTATAAAATGGGTTAAAATCATGTATAGTAACCCTAGGTGTAAAATAGTAAATAATGGCTATTTCTCCGAAAGTTTTAAACTGTCAAGAGGAGTAAAACAAGGTTGTCCACTATCGGCATATCTATTTATTATGGCCATCGAAATGTTAGCTATCAAAATCAGATCCAACAATAATATCAAGGGATTAGAAATCCAGGTCTTAAAAACAAAGGTGTCATTGTACGCTGATGATTCATGTTTTCTTTTAAATCCACAATTTCATTCCCTCCACAGAGGATCTAGATACATTTTCTAACCGCTCTGGATTACAACCAAATTATGATAAATGTACTATATTACGTATTGGATCACTAAAAAATAAAAAATTTCATTACCATGTAGTTTACCAATAAAATGGTCTGATGGTGATGTGGATATACTCAGAATACATATCCCAAATGAAATAAATTATCTCACTCCAATAAATTTGAATAGAAAGTTAGCAAAATTAGATAACATCTTGCTACCATGGAAAGGTAAATACCTGTCTATTTGTGGAAAAATCACCCTCATTAACTCTTTAGTATTATCCCAGTTTACCTATTTGCTTATGGTCTTGCCTACGCCTAGCGAACAGTTTTTTAAATTATATGAGAAAAAAATATTCCATTTGATTTGGAACGGCAAGCCAGACAAAATTAATTGGGCCTATTTATATAATGAATATGAATTCGGAGGACAGAAATTATTAAATATTAAAGCATTAGACCTATCACTAAAAGCTTCAGTCATACAAAAGTTATACTTAAATCCGAACTGGTTCTCTAGCAAATTAGTAAAATTGTCTCACCCCATGTTCAAGAATGGCCTTTTTCCCTTTATTCAGATTACAACCTCTCACTTTCAGTTATTTGAAAAGGAAATCATCTCCCAAATATCACTATTTCTAAAACAAGCCATAGAAAGTTGGTTGCAATTTCAATTTAATCCTCCAGAAATGACAGAACAAATAATGCAACAAATATTGTGGTCAAACTCAAATATACTAATTGTTAAAAAAAACATAATTTTTTGAAAAAATGTTTAAAAAAGGTATAATCTTCGTAAATGAGATCATAGGTAGGACTGGTGGAGTTATGTCGCACATGCAGCTAACAAAAAGATATGGAAATGTCTGCTCTACCCAAAATTACAACCGAATAATTCCAGCATTACCGCAAAAATGGAAGAGGAAAGTGGAAGGCGGAAAATGTAAGGAACTTGTCTGTCGGCCCTGCATTAACATAATTGGTTAAAGAAAATTGTGATAAATAAAAAAGTATACCAGTTTCATTTAAGGACCAAAGGATTGACAGCCATCCCATATAGATTGCAAAATAGTTGGGAAGAGATTTTTGACGTACCGATTTTATGGCGTAGTGTTTATGAACTGATACGCCAGATCCAAGTTAAACAATTGAAAGGCAATGCTACCAAATACTAATTGAGTGTATGTAAACTTCGGACCCACTGGGAATGTGATGAAAGAAATAAAAGCTGAAATAAATAATTCTCTCTACTATTATTCTGACATTTCACATCCTTAAAACAAAGTGGTGATCCTAACTGACCGAAGACAGGGAATTTTTTACTAGGATTAAATGTCAGGAATTGTGAAAAACTGAGTTTAAATGTTTTTGGCTAAGGTGTATGAAAACTTACAACTTCAACTGTATATTAACTATGCAAACAAGATGTGGAGTGGTAACTGACATTTGAATACTGAGGATGAGTCATTGTGAGGGAGCAGACACATTGATTCTCTTTAGACTTTCAGCTGCTTTCTGAATAAAAAAAGATGAATGCATGTGGTCTTGAAAGGCTGAATACTAATTGTTGTAGGTAAGCAAGCACAACAGTTTTAGTTTGCTCATAGGCTAACTGATTAAGTGTACAAATTCATTAGGATGGCAGAACAGTCTTGATGTCATTTATATCAGAGATTGGCTAGGTTTGGTAAAACCACACTCAATTCAGGTAATTATGCCAAAAGCACATACTATTGAAACAAAATAGAAACCAGATAGTCTATACATACAGTACCAGTCAAAAGTTTGGACACACCTACTCATTTAAGGGTTGTTCTTTTTTAAAAACTATTTTCTAGTACAAATAATAGTGAAAACATCAAAACTATGAAATAACACATATGGAATCATGTAGTAACCAAAAAAGTGTTAAACAAATCATTCTCTCAACCAGCTTCATGAGGAATGATTTTCCAACAGTCTTGAAGGAGTTCCCACATATGCTGAGCACTTGTTGGCTGCTTTTCCTTCACTCTGCGGTCCAACTCACCCCAAACCATCTCAATTGGGTTGAGGTCGGTTGATTTTGGAGGCCAGGTCATCTGATGCAGCACTCCATCACTCTCCTTGGTCAAATAGCCCTTACACAGCCTGGAGGTGTGTTTTGGGTCATTGTCCTGTTGAAAAACAAATGATAGTCCCACTAAGCGCAAACCAGATGGGATGGCGTATTGCTGCAGAATGCTGTGGTAGCCATGCTGTTTAAGTGTGCCTTGAATTCTAAATAAATCACAGACAGTGTCACCAGCAAAGCACCACCACACCATCACACCTCCATGCTTCACGGTAGGAACCACACATGCATAGATCATCCGTTCACCTACTCTGCATCTCACAAAGACACACAATTTGGACTCATCAGACCAAAGGACAGATTTCCACCTTGTGTGTCCATTGCTCGTGTTTCTTGGCCCAAGCAAGTTTCTTCTTATTATTGGTGTCCTTTAGTAGTGGTTTCTTTGGAGCAATTCGACCATGAAGGCCTGATTCACACAGTCTCCTCTGAACAGTTGGTGTGTCTTTTACTTGAACTCTGTGAAGCATTTATTTGGGCTGTAATTTCTGAGGTGCAGTTAACTCTAATGAACTTATCCTCTGCAGCAGAGGTAACTCTGGGTCTTCCTTTCCTGTGGCGGTCCTCATGAGAGTCAGTTTCATCATAGAGCTTGATGGTTTTTGCGACTGCACTTGAAGAAACATTCAAAGTTCTTGAAATTTTCCAGATAGACTGACCTTCATGTCTTAAAGTAATGATGGACTGTCATTTCTCTTTGCTTATTTGAGCTGTTCTTGCCATAATATAGACTTGGTCTTTTACCAAATAGGGCTATCTTCTGTATACCATCCCTACCTTGTCACAATACAACTGATTGGCTCAAACGCATTAAATTAACTTTTAACAAGGCACACCTGTTAATTGAAATGCATTCCAGGTGACTTCTTCATGAAGCTGGTTGAGAGAATGCCAAGAGTGTGCAAAGCTGTCATCAAAACAAAGGGTGGCTACTTTGAAGAATCTAAATATACAGTGGGGAAAAAAAGTATTTAGTCAGCCACCAATTGTGCAAGTTCTCCCACTTAAAAAGATGAGAGAGGCCTGTAATTTTCATCATAGGTACACGTCAACTATGACAGACAAAAATAGAAAAAAAAATCCAGAAAATCACATTGTAGGATTTTTAATGAATTTATTGGCATATGATGGTGGAAAATAAGTATTTGGTCAATAACAAAAGTTTCTCAATACTTTGTTGTATACCCTTTGTTGGCAATGACACAGGTCAAACGTTTTCTGTAAGTCTTCACAAGGTTTTCACACACTGTTGCTGGTATTTTGGCCCATTCCTCCATGCAGATCTCCTCTAGAGCAGTGATGTTTTGGGGCTGTCGCTGGGCAACACAGACTTTCAACTCCCCTCCAAATATTTTCTATGGGGTTGAGATCTGGAGACTGGCTAGGCCACTCCAGGACCTTGAAATGCTTCTTACGAAGCCACTCCTTCGTTGCCCGGGCGGTGTGTTTGGGATCATTGTCATGCTGAAAGACCCAGCCACGTTTCATCTTCAATACCCTTGCTGATGGAAGGAGGGTTTCACTCAAAATCTCACGATACATGGCCCCATTCATTCTTTCCTTTACACGGATCAGTCGTCCTGGTCCCTTTGCAGAAAAACAGCCCCAAAGCATGATGTTTCCACCCCCCATGCTTCACAGTAGGTATGGTGTTCTTTGGATGCAACTCAGCATTCTTTGTCCTCCAAACATGACGAGTTGAGTTTTTACCAAAAAGTTATATTTTGGTTTCATCTGACCATATGACATTCTCCCAATCCTCTTCTGGATCATCCAAATGCACTTCAGACGGGCCTGGACATGTACTGGCTTAAGCAGGGGGACACGTCTCGCACTGCAGGATTTGAGTCCCTGGCGGCGTAGTGTGTTACTGATGGTTGGCTTTGTTACTTTGGTCCCAGCTCTCAGCAGGTCATTCACTAGGTCCCCCCGTGTGGTTCTGGGATTTTTGCTCACCGTTCTTGTGATCATTTTGACCCCACGGGGTGAGATCTTGCATGGAGCCCCAGATCGAGGGAGATTATCAGTGGTTTTGTATGTCTTCCATTTCCTAATAATTGCTCCCACAGTTGATTTCTTCAAACCTAGCTGCTTACCTGTTGCAGATTCAGTCTTCCCAGCCTGGTGCAGGTCTACAATTTTGTTTTGGTGTCCTTTGACAGCTCTTTGGTCTTGGCCATTGTGAAGTTTGGAGTGTGACTGTTTGAGGTAGTGGACAGGTGTCTTTTATACTGATAACAAGTTCAAACAGGTGCCATTAATACAGGTAACGAGTGGAGGACAGAGGAGCCTCTTAAAGAAGAAGTTACAGGTCTGTGAGAGCCAGAAATCTTGCTTGTTTGTAGGTGACCAAATACTTATTTTCCACCATAATTTGCAAATAAATTCATTAAAAATCCTACAATGGGATTTTCTGGATTTTTTTTTCTCAATTTGTCTGTCATAGTTGACGTGTACCTATGATGAAAATTACAGGCCTCTCTCATCTTTTTAAGTGGGAGAACTTGCACAATTGGTGGCTGACTAAATACTTTTTTGCCCCACTGTATATGTTGATTTGTTTAACACTTTTTTGGTTACTACATGATTCCATATGTGTTATTTCATCGTTTTGATGTCTTCACTATTATTCTACAATGTAGAAAATAGTAAAAATTAAGAAAAACCCTTGAATAAGTAGGTGTGTCCAAACCTTTGACTGGTACTGTATTTGTTATAGAAGCACATGTTAAATGTCTGCTGAGATTTGGAGGATGTGTCAAAGTCTATATAATTTCAATTTTGCTTTAAAAAAAAACATGTAAATATCCCTGTCTGTGAGCTGTGTGTTACTCTGGGGCCGGTCTCCTTTGTTGTTCAGATATGTCTATCCCTGAACTGACATTATTGAGGCTGATTTACTTCAGCAATAGCAGTATGCCTTGGGAATGAATCCCCTGTGAGCAACAGTGTGGCGAGTGGCGCAGCGGTCTAATGCATTGCATCTCAGTGCTTAAGGCGTCACTACAGAACCCCTAGTTCGATTCCAGGCTGTATCACAACTCCCATAGGGCGGCGCACAACTGGCCCAGCGTCGTCCGGGTTTGGCCGGTGTAGGCCGTCATTGTAAATAAGAATTTTTTCTTAACTGACTTGCCTAGTTAAATAAAGATAAAAAAAAAAAAATTAAATACAGTGCTCAGCCAGCGATTGTTGGCTGAGCACTGTCATTGGGTTGGATGTTTACCACTGCAGATTATTCAATAGTGCTTTAACACACATGATATCACTGATGGCTGTACAGTAGACAGCATATGGTCTAAAATATAGTTTGATTTATACATAATGCTGTTGCCATTGTTTTTTATTACCCAAATTTACAACTTAGAATTACAGTATATGAGCATCTGATCTGCTTTTAGGCTGAAACACATTCTGATTAAATGTTTTCTGTCTTACTACAGATGATTTGGATTTGGAATCAAGTGAAAACAGCCTGTCTGTCACGTTCGCTTACAGACGGGACGGACCAAGGCGCAGCGTGATATGCATACATGTTTATTAACGAATAAACACAACGACAAAACAATAAACAAACGATACGTGAAGTCCAAGGCAACACAACATACCTTAACACGGAACAAGATCCCACAACTAACCAGTGCCAAATGGCTGCCTAAGTATGGTCCCCAATCAGAGACAACGAGTGACAGCTGCCTCTGATTGGGAACCACACCGGCCAACATAGATCTACACACACCAGAATGTACAACATTGATAAACACAACAAGGAACATACACACCCTGACTCAACATATACGAGTCCCCTGAGACAGGGTGTGACAGTACCCCCCCCACCCCCCCCCCAAAGGTGCGGACTCCGACCGCGCCACATAAACATAACAGGGTAGGGGCCGGGTGGGCATTCCGCCTCGGAGGCGGATCCGGCTACGGGCGTGACCACCACTTACTCTCCACCTCCCTGTTGCGCCCCTGGTCTGGTCTGGACCTCGGCGCGCTGCTTCCCCTCTCCTTCCTCCCACGAAGTACCAAGCAAGCCCTGTCTGGACCCTGGTGTGGGAGACCCCGAACCTGGAGAGGGGCTGACGTCTGGGTCTGGACTGGAACCGCTGACTGGAGCTGGACCCGACGACGGTGGATAGAACTGCTCCGGCTCCGGAGTGGAGCCGCTGACCGGAGCTGGACTGGACCCCGGTGGAGCGGATTGCTCTGGCTCCGGAGTGGAGCAGCTGACCGGAGCTGGACTGGACCCCGGTGGAGCGGATTGC
Organism: Coregonus clupeaformis; assembly: GCF_020615455.1. Taxonomy (NCBI): domain Eukaryota; kingdom Metazoa; phylum Chordata; class Actinopteri; order Salmoniformes; family Salmonidae; genus Coregonus; species Coregonus clupeaformis. Next base: position 26,441,984 of record NC_059224.1, on the reverse strand, counting down.
TCTGGCTCCGGAGTGGAGCAGCTAACCGGAGCTGGATCAGGCACCGGTGGAGCGGACTGCTCTGGCTCCGGAGTGGAGCAGCTGACCGGTGCCGGACCAGGCACCGGTGGGACAGGCACGGGCCGTGCCGGACTGGACACATGCACCACTGGCTTGGTGCGAGGAGCAGGAACAGGCCGGACCGGGCTGGTGACGCGCACCACTGGCTTGGTGCGAGGGACAGGAACAGGCCGGATCGGGCTGGCGACGTGCACCACTGGCTTGATGCGAGGGACAGGAACAGGCCGGACCGGGCTGGCGACGCGCACCACTGGCTTGGTGCGAGGAGCAGGAACAGGCCGGGCCGGGCTGGCGACGCGCACCACTGGCTTGGTGCGAGGAGCAGGAACAGGCTGGGCCGGGCTGGCGACGCGCACCACTGGCTTGGTGCGAGGATCAGGAACAGGCCGGGCCGGGCTGGGAACACGCACCACTGGTTTTGTGCGAGGAGCAGGAACGGGCCGGACCGGACTGCGAAGGCGGACTGGAGGTCTGGAGCGGAGAGCTGGCTCAACCCGTCCTGGCTGGCTGCCCACTTTCGCACTACACATGCGGGGCGCTGGCACAGGACGCACTGGGCTGTGCACGCACACTGGCGATACAGCTCGTAGAACAGGCGCAGGATATGCGGGACCGAGGAGGCGTACTGGAGACCAGGAGCGTTGAGCCGGCACACCCTGTCCTGGCTGAATGCCCATCTTCGCACGACACGTGTGTGGTGCTAGCACAGGACGTACAGGACTGTGCCGGAACACTGGCGACACAGTACGTAGCTCCGCATAACACGGAGCCTGCCCAGTCACACGCTTCCTCGCGTGAGTACGGGGAGTTTGCTCTGCTCTAACACTAGGCTCCGCCAACCACCCTTTTAGCCCCCCCAAAACAATTTATTGGGGCTGTCTCTCGGGCTTCTTCCTCGGCCGGCACCTTCTGCGTTGCCGCTGCTCCTCTCTATACCGCGCCTCCACTGTCTCCTCCCAAGGACGGCGATCCATCCCGGCCTGAATCTCCTCCCATGTCCAGGAACCCTTTCCTTCCAGGATCTCCTCCCATGTCCGGGCTGTCTGCTCCTGGACACGCTGCTTGGTCCTCGTTTGGTGGGATCTTCTGTCACGTTCGCTTACAGACGGGACGTGACAGAATACCTGTTTATTAACGAATAAACACAACGACAAAACAATAAACAAACGATACGTGAAGTCCAAGGCAACACAACATACCTTAACACGGAACAAGATCCCACAACTAACCAGTGCCAAATGGCTGCCTAAGTATGGTCCCCAATCAGAGACAACGAGCGACAGCTGCCTCTGATTGGGAACCACACCGGCCAACATAGATCTACACACACCAGAATCTACAACATGGATAAACACAACAAGGAACATACACACCCTGACTCAACATATACGAGTCCCCTGAGTCAGGGCGTGACACTGTCAGAAACATGTGTCTCTTTAAAGCTGAACTGCTCAGATTCAAAATGACTGAGCCAACATCTCCTGGCCTGGACAAAGCCTATTGGTTCAGAGGGCTTGGTCTGACACTCACAGTGTTTGGATCAGACAGCTGCTATGACATATGGTATTCACCATGTAGAAAGAACATTCATTTACTATGACATGAAAATCTATTAAATCAATGCAATTAGATTGATTTCAGACAACAGGGGAGGGAATAGGCAGAGCAGTAGTCATCATGATACAGAAATTGAACATATTTGTGTGGCATTTATCACATACAAAATTGTGGGGTTTTGAAAATGATCCTTCTAAGGTTATCTTCGTAAGTGGATTGATTTCAACTCCAGTGAAAATGAAGACTTTCACATGTTTGCTGTCTTGTTCTTTGTTTATATTTATTTGTGTGATCATGTGATATGAGCATGTAAGAGTGACATGTCATATAATACACAAACAGAAGGCTGAATCTCCTTTTGCAGCATAACAGAGATTGTGGCCCCTACTATGTCTATAAACCATCTGTTATCAAAGGAAGTGAACGTCTGGTCTGGTCTACTATTGAGATGTGTCCAGTTACAGACCCGCTATCAGTGGCTTATGGTCAAAGATGACTAAGCTTATTAATGTTGTAATCAGCTAAATGGCATTGATGTTTTGGTCAGTTGCACAGAATTACCAGTGGGGAAGTAACATAGAAGAACAAAGTAACATCAATACCATGTATTTTTCAAGTGTTTACTTAATTGTATCCTCTTGACATGTTGTGGATATGGTAGCCTATAAGTTTGGTACATAATGTACAGATGGTTTGGAGACCGGAGCCATATGGTATAAATGTACAGGTGTTGTACTTGTGTTTTTCTGCTTCAATGAGAGGGCAGTTTTTACTATGATGAAGACCATAGTTTAGCAGTTGCTTAATGACGATTTCTGAATTTATTTGGCAGAAATGTTAAGTCATGAAACTGATCAATGCTTGGCACAGTAATATTCTTACACATTATCTAACTGCATAATAATGTATAGGCCACAGCAATCTTTTCACAATTTCATTGCCATCTAATGTCTTATCTTGAAACAAACTGGCATACTGTAGTCCAGCGGTTCCCAAACTAGAGGTCGCGGCCCATCTTGGGTCGCCTGATATGAAAATGGGGTTGCGGTAGAATTTCCAATATCGGGGTAAAAAATATATAATTTTAATATTATAATATCGTCTTTGTCTCTCAAAATCATTGTAATGTGGTTAACCTTAAAAATCCAAATGAAAATTATTCAAATCTAAAAGTTAAAATTCGACCAGAGAGCGAAAGAGAAAGAGGCCGCACTTGACCGTTGGACTTGAATCATTCCCACTGTGAATGGCTAAGCCCGCTAAGCTATGAAACCACACACCATCGCAGAGACTTTGATATTACCGGACTCAATTGATCTGGTGAAAACAATGTGTGGGGAGGCAGAGGCACAGAAACTCACATCAATACCTTTTTCAGATAACACTGTGAAACTAAGAATTGATGCTATAGCTAGCAAGCAAGAAGAAACTCTGACTGAAAAACTCAAAAACTCCCCACCTTATGCTCTCCAAATGGACATAAGCTGTGAGGGCCGAGATGCATTGACTTTTGTTCGTTACCTGTCTGGGGATGCTATTCACGGGGACATATTGTTGTCTCACGATCTCCGAGCATGAAACAGCACAGAGGATGTTCAGTGTGCTGCATTGCTATATTGACAAAAAACTGATTCCATGGGATCGAATGGTGGGTTTTTGCACAGATGGGGCTCCATCTATCACCGGACGGCGGGCAGGCCTCTGCACTGTAGTTATGAATGTTGCTTCCTCTGCCAAATGGACGTAATGTTTGATACACCCACTGAGCTATAATGGATACACCCGAGAGCAACTGGCGGCAAAAGAGCTGAGCGCAGAACTCTGAGATATGCAACAGATAACTTTGATTGTAAACTACATCGCTCACGCCTGTTCACAAAACTATGTGGAGATCAGAGCGATCAGAGCATGACAATGTTCTATTTCACATCGAGGCTTGGTGGTTATCGAGGGGGAGTGTTGGAATTGAGAGAGGAACTGTTGTCATTCGCAATGGATGTAAAAAAACAGACTTTGTTGACTTTCTGTGTAATGAAAAGAAAATGTGTCTGTCACGACTTCCGCCGAGGCTGCCACCCCTCCTTGTTTGGGCAGGCTTCGGCGTTTGTCGTCACCGGCTTACTAGCCACTGCCGCTCCATATATCATCATTCCATTTGTCTTGTCTTGTCAATTACACACACCTGGTACATATCCCCTCATTAGTCCGTGTATAAGTGTTCCCTCTGCCCCCTTGTCCTTGTGGGTGATTGTTTTAGGTGAGTTGAGTGTAGCTCGGTGGAGCTACTCGTACCTTGTATTGTCGGGGTAGATTATTCCCCTGTGCCTGTATATTGTTGGAGCTACCCGTACCTTGTATTGCCAGGGTAGATTGTTCCCCTGTGCCTGTATTTTGTTGTCGATATCCAGCGCAACTGTGTACGATGGAATAAACTCTGTATTCTGTGATTTACCCTCCTGCGCCTGACTCCTTCTAATCACACTCATCACCGTGTCTCCTTGCCTATGTAACAGACATATTTGGGAAACTGAATGCAAGCATGCAGGGGAATTTAAAAAAAAATACAGAATCAGTGTAATCCGGTTGACTGTGATCCTGGCTCAGTTGACATGCCGGTAAGTGAAATCAAACAGCTGATCGAGCAGTCATTTGACCGAATGCTGTAGACAACGCATTCACAGGTCACTATGGAGGAGTTTTGGTTCCTGACTCAAAGCGAATACTGTGTTGTCTCCTTCAAAGGATTAAAACTCATGGTATGCTGATTCAGTGCTCTTGTCTGCATTAAAAACAAATATCGATCCAGGTTGGATGTGACAGGAGAGATGAGGTGCGCACTGTCGACCACACCCCCTGACTTTGAGAAGCTCCAACGCGACATGCATCAAGCACACCCATCTCATTAGTGGTGGTGACATTTTTTCATAGTCCCACATTAAAAGTATATGATGGTGAGTTGAGAATACAATGAGAAATACTGTTAGAATGTTTTGCAATTGACTGCCATAGCCCCAATTAAAAAAGTAAACATTGGCTGTTAACTACATAATCTTTTTTCACATGGTTTTCAGATATCAAAATGGGGTTGTTTGGGAACTCCTGCTGTATTCCCAATGAACTAGAGCCAGTTGGCAGATATTGCCCCCAATGTCTCATCTTCAGTTCCATACCCTTCAGCGTAAAATGCCTGTCCAAATATGGCCTCTAACTTTGACAACCACAATCTACAGTGTACCTAGTTATTGTTTTACCACCATCTATGCCCCGTAACCAGTTGAATAGGTATAGTGAATGAAATACACATTTTAGAGAACTGGCGTGCCTGCTTCTAGGGCAGTGGTTAAACGTGGGATTTGGAGAATAGTAATCGACAATAGGATTGTATGATTTTAGTCTCTCCACTTGTGTGCTCTCACGAACCAAATGGGCGCTCACACAGTGGCTGCAGAGAATGGAATGTGCTATATCGGGCCACAAGTCCAAATCAAAATGTATTTGTATTCGCTCAGTGAACACAAAATAAATCCTCATCTTTTTGTCAAGGACCTAAGCTTGGCATGACATTTCTATTTTCCTTGTGGATGCATTCTTTTGAAAATGTGGTGCCATACATTAGTGAAGCATGGGTTGAGTTACCATCATACAATGTAAATTACTTTTGAGCTTCAGTTTTGAGACTAAATATGACTAAATATGGCAATCATGAGTACATGTGTCACTTCTATAGATAGCATGAAAAAGGTAGCCATGTATTGCTCCCAATTGAGCCAACAATGCACTTCAAATGTTTCCAACCTGATTGATACTGGAATTACATGTGGAGATTGCATTAATATTCCTATCAGCTACCATTCTGCCCAATGTAGAGAAGACACACCTCACACCATGCAATTGTTTGCTGCGATCACCTGGGATGACAAGACACAAATAAGTAGGAACCCATTAGCTCTAAACCTTCAGACAAGGCTTTCAGTATTGAATGATACGTTTTTCCATCTATTTAATAACTCAGACATTGAGGGTCAGAGTTGACCATAATTCCTACACCTCATTATATGCCCACTTTTCCTATTAACCAATTAAATTAATTACAGTAATATGCCTCCCCCCACGCACATTACATGCCCATCAGATCCTGATTGGGAGCAGTTTGGTAATTGTTTAACTTGTCACCACACCACAAGATTTAATGTTGACTCCATGGCCACACATCTCATTAGAACTGTTAAATAAGACCTTTTCCTTGATCAGGAGAAAGGGAGATGGAGAGGAGGCAGAGTCTGAGCAATAAAGATGAGATGAGAGAGATGGAGGGAGAGAGAGAGCGAATGAGAGAGGGAGAGGAGGGAGGGAGGGAGAGGGAGTGAGAGAGAGATATATTTGTCATACAATGGTAAGTAGGCTAGTGTTTGTAAAGGCAATGCAATGAAATGAATTGAAATGAGGGCCTGTACTGCCAAAAGTAAAAGTGAAATGGCAAACACTGGGTAATTTCATATATCATACCCCTGCTGTGTCCAGAAACCTGGCATGCTGTTCTCTGGAAAATGAACACTGCTCAGTACTTACAGACAAGAATAAATAACAAAGTAGGTCAGTCAAACCCACTTTTCAAGTGCTTCACACTTCACTGACTGTTTCATCTGGACAGGTCATACTGCTACAGTAGCTGTATGGTGTTAAACAGGTTAGAGAGGATTTGGTGAGCAGCAACATTATACAGCATGAAAAGTCATTTCAGATGTTTACAACATCAACAACCATTTCAGTATTTATTTAGCCGTAAAGCTTTGCTACCAAAATAGAATACTAGCTATTGGGATGAGGATATGTGTTTATTCCCCATTATGTTCTGCCTGAGTGGGCCAAGAGTTATTTTGAATGTAAGTCATGCAATGTAGCCACTGTGTGATAGAATGAAGACGCTGAAAAGACACGGAAGACACTGGGTGTCTCATACAAAAATAATTATTGATACATTTATTGATGTTATCTGTCTCAATACAATTACTCTTATTTGTGACATGGTGGATAATTTTAATAAACAAAGGAATAGAAAGGAACTGAGAGTGTAAAGCCTCATCTCAGTGAGAAACAGACAGATCTCCCATCGATATCACAATAGCTGCGAGGCAGGCACCCAGCCCAGGCAGGCAGGGGGCTGGTCCTGAAGGCACGGCTAGATCCAGCTCTGATGGCTCATTTAAGGGCTGGTGAGGATCGAAGTGTGTGTGCGTCTCGCCACCCGGGTTACTCATCCAAATCAAATCAAATTTAAAATCAAATACAATTTTATTGGTCGCGTGTACACACATATTTTGTAGACGTTATCGCAGGTGCAGCGAAATGCTTATGTTTCTAGCTCCAACAGTGCAGTAATACCTAACAATACAAAACAATACACACAACCCCCCCCAAAAAAAACTAATGTAATAATAATAATATCCATGCAGTGTGTGTGTGTGTTGTACAGGGAAAGAGAAATGAAGTGCCCAAGCAGTCTGTGACTGCTTGGGCACTTCACCCTCTTTCTTTCTCTTTCTCTTTCTTCCTCTCCAGTACCTTATCCTTCTCCCTTACCATCTTCTTCTCCTTCTCTCACCCCTTCCTTCCCTCTCTCCATCAGTGAGATTGCAGTCCTGTGCATCTGTCTAATCAGATATTAATTACACATGGCCAGGCAGCTATGATTGAATTTGGGTATGTGTGGCAGAGCTTCTAATATGATAAAACAGATGTCCTCAAGCATCAAGAGTTTATATTGAGTAAATATTTAGGATGACGTATACATGTATGATGAGACAAAACATCAGGACAGTGTATGGATGATTATGTAAAATGGCTTGCCAGTTACTATATAATTCAAATACATTGAGTCAAATCAGGTCTTTTACATGTAAAACATTTGGTGGAAGTCTGCTGTCAGTGTTTGTCCATTCTATGCCATCTATAAATGTGTAGGCTATGTCATTGTGCATTCTTTGGTCATTTGCTGCAACCAAATAGTCAAGTCAGTCAGTTATCAGACCCTCAGTCATGTCCCACTGCTGACCAACATGCAGGTGTGTTTTATTTTCCATAATGGATTAAAGCAACAATCACTGTATAGTGTAACAAGCAGTGCTGCTTGGGGACTGTTTATGAATGCTGCTTATTGATTGAGGACATACAGGTTGGGTTGATGAAGCACTCTAAAAGTGAGTCTGTGAGACCATCTCAGCCCAGCTCATTATAAAGCCATCCTCAGTCCAAATGAAACAGTAATGCTTTGATGAAATGAAATCTAACCCGTAAGTGTTGTGCCCATGCTGTCATAGCGGCTGGTCTGAAAGGGGTAATTGTGCTAACACAAACAGTGAAAGCTTTAGGAGACAAATGGGATGTGAGGGGGAGGTTAGGGGGGTTCCCAGCTCTTACTGTCCCAAGTGATGTACAGCCCCCTCCATCATCACAGCTGGTAATGGGTCGTTTGTGTCTCTCAGGATCTAATGCAGTTTCTCAAACTCGTCCTGGGGCCCCATCTGGGTGCACGTTTTGTTTTTTGCCCTAGCACTACATAACTGATTCAAATAATCAAAGCTTGATGATGAGTTGGTTATTTGAATCAGCTGTGTAGTGCTAGGGCAAAACCAAAACGTGCACCCAGGGGGATTGTAGCCAGCATAGTATTAATTTGTTCAGGGATAGCTGACAGCTGTCAGTGGGCCTTGGAAAACAATAATACATCAATGATAAAGTGTATTTATTATCAACCAAGCAGTGAATAAGTCAATATGCAGTAAAGCATTATCGAGCAGTGGACAGTCAGAATAACTGTAGTACAAGTGATGAAATACCTAGCTTGTCTAACATAAAGGTTAAAGACTTTTCAGTGAAATGTTAAATCTCTCAGGGATGGGTAATGCCTACTATTAATATTACTTATTGTCTAAGTAAGATTCACTGGCCATTGACTGGGACTCTTTAATTTATTTGCTGTTTGCATTCGGACATTGAATCATTGTGTATTTGTTTTGATTAATTCTGAGATGGAAATATGTATTTGCATGCTGGTCTCTGAATGATGTATGTCATCACATGTAGAAACACAACAGTAGGGCATTGTACTCCACCCCAACACTTTCCCCTGGGTGTGTAATATCTCCCTAGTCACTATTGATCTATACTAGTGATAACATGACAGGAGATAACAGATAATGATAGCTACTCACTCAAGTTGTCCTCACAAATTAACTGAGTGCGCTCACTACTGGGAGGTCAATCCAATAAGAAGCCCAGTAGATCAAGTTGGACTGACAAGTGGGCTACCTGTTAAAGAGATTCTCTGGTACTTTTGTATACTTTTTTTCCAGTAGTTCTGAAAATAGCCTCATGAGCCAAAAGTTTTCCCTGCAATTTGCTACCAGGTCACATATGTGCAATATGTGCTCCACATCATTGCTCTTTTTTGCTTTGCTGTATGTGCATCTTTCTAGCTGTCACGCAAATGACGAGGGCCTGAAGCTCATTGGCTAGAACTATAATTGCTAGGGGCTGGCCCACGTGGGGGAAAATGTAGGGAAAATGGTGCAGCACAGCTTCCAGAAAAACAGTCGCTTTCAAACTAGGGATTTTTTGGCTAATTGGGGTTAAACAACAATTCTGCTCATAGACTGAGCATGTATGAATTACACATTGACAAATATGGGAGGTTTTAAAAATACTTAGTAGTCGCCAAAGTTCCAGCTCATGTCTTTAAAGATATGTTGAATGCGGTGTTTGTCTGTGATGTCTCACTATCTATACTAGTGATAACATGACAGGAGGTAACAGATAATGAGAGCTACTCACTCAGCTTGTCTTCACAAATTAACTGAACTGACAACTGCCAGGTAAAAGGGCCCAGTAGAACAAGCTGGACTAACAAGAGGGCTTCATTTACCAGTTAAATTACCAGTTGAATGCAATGCTTCAGTCTGGAGCATGATAATAGATCACCATTGCAGGGTGTTGGTCTAAGTTTAGTATCTGTGTCCCACACACAATGCCCTTCAGTATGTTTTGCAGATCTTGCTCTGAATAAAGCATTTGAGTGAATCTGCTGAATATGACACTTCAGCTCTTTGCACAGAGCAGAGTTCAAGATGGAGCCGTACAAAAGAGAGTCTTTTTGGTTGCGGGATCCTTCATGTCTCCATATTTTCCCTCCAGCCTGACCTAAGGAGTGCTGAATGGAAGAGACAATAGGAAGCTTTACTTGGTTCATGCCACGCTAGCTTAGAGCGCAGAAGAAAGAATGTATTGATTTTGTTGCTCCACTAAGGGGATGTTTCACATTTTTCTATGCACTGAGGATATGAGGAAATACTGTTGAAACAATGTTCACCATTCACAAGCCCATTATAAGCAAATGTGCTATCCTCAAACGCAACTTTTACTGCTCAGTTTAGTCAATAATCCCATAAATCTCTTTATTACTATTTGTTCACTACATATAATGAAATAGTTAAGTGATATAACTATCCCCATTTATAAAAGTAGTAGTAGAAGTAAAGTGATCCATTCTCCTAAAACTATGTCACGCTTCCAGCCCAGGTGTGTGAAAACCCAAATACCATCCTGATGACAAACCAGGGAGGATCAGAGAGCTGCTACCGGTATCAGGTTTCAGTTGAACAATGTAAAAACAACATAGCTTTCACTGTCCATGCTGGTGTGTCATCTGATATCTCAAGAGGTAAGAGTCAAGGAGAAGATCCGCAGCTGGCCTAATGCTAGGGCCAGGAAAATAACCTTGTGAATGCAATATCACAAATCACTTCAAAAGACAATAAGTTAAAACATTCCCCTGGGAGAAAAGAGTCATCAGAAAGGGAGAATATTATGAGTGTCAGTGCCAAGAAGCAGGAATGTGAAGCACTTCTCACAAGGATAAAGCCTTCAGTGTTCAACCTCAATGGAGGGCTACTTCACTTCTAGAGCAGCGCTTCACTGTGGCCCAAATAGGAACATTCCATCATGCTGCAAGTCAGCACATTGACATGTGGAAATATGGGCTCCTCTTCCTAGAGTCTTACTGCACCATTGTCCAATGAGCCTCTGTGGTCTTTCCGCTACACTTCCTCAGATGGGTCAAATTAATTAAAAATATCCGTTTTAGAACACCTACTCATTCAAGGGGTTTTCTTTATTTTTACTATTTTCTACATTGTAGAATAATAGTGAAGCCATCAAACGATGAAATAACACATATGGAATCATGTAGTAACCAAAAAAGTGTTAAACAAAATATATTTTATATTTAAGATTCTTCAAATAGCCACCCTTTGCCTTTATGACAGCTTTGCACACTCTTGGCATTCTCTCAACCAGCTTCATGAGGTAGTCACCTGGAATGCATTTCAATTAACAGGTGTGCTTTCTTAAAAGTTAACTTGTGGAATTTATTTCCTTCTTAATGCGTTTGAGCCAATCATTTGTGTTGTGACAAGGTAGTGGGGGTACAGTGCCTTGCAAAAGTATTAAACCCTCTTGGCGTTTTTCCTATTTTGTTGCATTACAACCTGTAATTTAAAATGGACATTTATTTGCATTTCATGTAATGGACATACACAAAATTGTCCAAATTGGTGAAGTGGAATGAAAAAAATAACTTGTTTCAAACAATTCAAAAAAAAAAAATAACGGAAAAGTGGTGCGTGCATACGTATTCACCCCCTTTGCTATGAAGCCCCTAAATAAGATCTGATGCAACCAATTACCTTCAGTAGTCACATAATTAGTTAATTAAAGTCAACCTGTGTGCAATCTAAGTGTCACATGATCTGTCACATGATCTCAGTATATATACACCCGTTCTGAAAGGCCTCAGAGTCTGCAACACCACTCAGCAAGGGGCACCACCAAGCAAGCGGCACCATGAAGACCAAGGAGCTCTCCAAACAGGTCAGGGACAAAGTTGTGGAGAAGTACAGATCAGGGTTGGGTTATAAAAAAATATCAGAAACTTTGAAAATCCCATGGAGCACCATTAAATCCATTGTTAAAACATTTAAAGAATATGGCACCACAACAAACCTGCCAATAGAGGGCCGCCCACCAAAACTCATGGACCAGGCAAGGAGGGCATTAATCAGAGAGGCAACAAAGAGACCAAAGATAACCCTAAATGAGCTGCAAAGCTCCACAGCGGAGATTGGAGTATCTGTCCATTGGACCACTTTAAGCCATACTCTCCACAGAGCTGGGCTTTACGGAAGAGTGGCCAGAAAAAAGCCATTGCTTAAAGAAAAGGATAAGCAAACATGTTTGATGTTCGCCAAATGCCATGTGGGAGACTCCCCAAACATATGGAAGAAGGTATTCTGGTCAGATGAGACTAAAATGGAGCTTTTTGGCCATCAAGGAAAACGCTATGGCGCAAACCCAACACCTCTCATCACTCCGAAAACACCATCCCCACAGTGAAGCATGGTGATGGCAGCATCATGCTGTGGGGATGTTTTTCATCGGCAGGGACTGGGAAACTGGTCAGAGTTGAAGGAATGATGGATGGCGCTAAATACAGGGAAATTCTTGAGGGAAACCTGTTTCAGTCTTCGAGAGATTTGAGACTGGGACGGAGGTTCACCTTCCAGCAAGACAATGACCCTAAGCATACTGCTAAAGCAACACTCAAGTGATTTAAGGGGAAACATTTAAATGTCTTGCAATGGCCTAGTCAAATCCCGGACCTCAATCCAATTGAGAATCTGTGGTATGACTTAAAGATTGCTGTACACCAGCGGAACCCATCCAATGTGGTTCAATTGGTAGAGCATGGGGCTTGTAACGCCAGCGTAGTGGGTTCGATCCCCAGGACCACCAATACGTAAAAATGTATGCACACATGACTGTAAGTTGCTTTGGATAAAGGCGTCTGCTAAAAGGCATATTATATTATATAACTTGAAGGAGCTGTAGCAGTTTTGCCTTGAAGAATGGGCAAAAATCCCAGTGGCTAGATGTGCCAAGCTTATAGAGACATACCCCAAGAAACTTGCAGCTGTAATTGCTGCAAAAGGTGGCTCTACAAAGTATGGACTTTTTTGTATTATTTCTTGTTTGTTTCACAAGAAAAAATATTTTGCATCTTCAAAGTGGTAGGCATGTTGTGTAAATCAAATGATACAAACCCCCAAAAATTCAATTTTAATTCCAGGTTGTAAGGCAACAAAATAGGAAAAATAACAAGGCGGGTGAATACTTTCGCAAGCCACTGTATACAGAATATAGCCCTATTTGGTAAAAGACCAAGTCCATATTATGGCTAGAACAGCTCAAATAGGCAAAGATAAACGACAGTCCATCAGTATTTTAAGACATGAAGGTCAGTCAGTACAGAAAATCTGTAAGTGCAGTCACAAAAACCATCAAGCGCTATGATGAAACTGGCTCTCATGAGGACCGCCACAGGAATGGAAGACCCAGAGTTACCTCTGCTGCAGAGGATAAGTTCATTAGAGTTACCAGCCTCAGAAATTGCAGGCCAAATAAATGCTTCAGAGTAAGTAACAGACACATCTCAACATCAACTGTTCAGAGGAGACTGCATGAATCAGGCCTTCATGGTCGAATTGCTGCAAAGAAACCACTACTAAAGGACACCAATAATAAGAAGAGACTTGCTTGGGCCAAGAAACACAAGCAATGGACATTAGATCGGTGGAAATGAGTCCAAATTTGAGATTTTTGGTTCCAACCACCGTGTCTTTGTGTGACATGGTGTTAGTGAATGGATGATCTCTACATGTGTATTTCCCAGCGTAAAGCATGCAGGAGGAGGTGTTATGGTGTGGGGGTGCTTTGCTGGTGACACTGTCTGTGATTTATTTAGAATTCAAGGCACACTTAACCAGCATGGCTACCACAGCCTTCTGCAGCAATACGCCATCCCATCTGGTTTGGGCTTAGTGGGACTATCATTTGTTTTTCAACAGGACAATGACCCAACACACCTCCAGGCTGTGTAAGGGCTATTTGACCAAGAAGGAGAGTGATGGAGTGCTGCATCAGATGACCTGGCCTCCACAATCCTCCAACCTCAACCAAATTGAGATGGTTTGGGATGAGTCGGACCGCAGAGTGAATGAAAAGCAGCCAACAAGTGCTCCGCATACAGTGAGGGAAAAAGGTATTTCATCCCCTGCTGATTTTGTACATTTGCCCACTGACAAAGAAATGATCAGTCTATAATTTTAATGGTAGGTTTATTTGAACAGTGAGAGACAGAAAAACCCATGTCAAAAATATTATAAATTGATTTTCATTTTAATGAGGGAAATAAGTAATTGACCCCCTCTCAATCAGAAAGATTTCTGGCTCCCAGGTATCTTTTATACAGGTAACGAGCTGAGATTTGGAGCACACTCTTAAAGGGAGTGCTCCTAATCTCAGTTTGTTACCTGTATAAAAGACACCTGTCCACAGAAGCAATCAATCAATCAGATTCCAAACTCTCCATCATGGCCAAGACCAAAGAGCTCTCCAAGGATGTCAGGGACAAGATTGTAGACCTACACAAGGCTGGAATGGGCTACAAGACCATCGCCAAGCAGCTTGGTGAGAAGGTGACAACAGTTGGCGCGATTATTCGCAAATGGAAGAAGCACAAAAGAACTGTCAATCTCCATCGGCCTGGGGCTCCATGCAAGATCTCACCTCGTGGAGTTGCAATGATCATGAGAACGGTGAGGGAGGATCTTGTCAATGATCCATAGTCACCAAGAAAACAATTGGTAACACACTACGCTGTGAAGTACTGAAATGTGTTGTGGTCAGATGAGACCAAAATCAAGCTCTTTGGCATCAACTCAACTCGCCGTGTTTGGAGGAGGAGGAATGCTGCCTATGAACCAAGAACACCTTCCCCACCGTGAAACATAGAGGTCGAAACATTATGCTTTGGGGGTGTTTTTATGCTAAGGGGACAGGACAACTTCACCGCATCAAAGGGACGATGGACGGGGCCATGTACCGTCAAATCTTGGGTGAGAACCTCCTTCCCTCAGCCAGGGCATTGAAAATGGGTCGTGGATGGGTATTCCAGCATGACAATGACCCAAAACACACGGCCAAGTCAACAAAGGAGTGGCTCAAGAATAAGCACATTAAGGTCCTGGAGTGGCCTAGCCAGTCTCCAGACCTTAATCCCATAGAAAATCTGTGGAGGGAGCTGAAGGTTTGAGTTGCCAAACGTCAGCCTCGAGTGCGACAAAATCCCTCCTGAGATGTGTGCAAACCTGGTGGCCAACTACAAGAAACGTCTGACCTCTGTGATTGCCAACAAGGGTTTTGCCACCAAGTACTAAGTCATGTTTTGCAGAGGGGTCAAATACCTATTTCCCTCATTAAAATGCAAATCAATTAATAACATTTTTTACATGCGTTTTTCTGGATTTTTGTTGTTGTTATTCTGTCTCTCACTGTTCAAATAAACCTACCATAAAAATTATAGACTGATCATGTCTTTGTCAGTGGGCAAATGTACAAAATCAGCAGGGAATCAAATACTTTTTTCCCTCACTGTATGTGGGAACTCCTTCAAGACTGTTGGAAAAGCATTCCAGGTGAAGCTGGTTGAGAGAATGCCAAACGTGTGCAATGCTGTCATCAAGGCAAAGGGTGGCTATTTGAAGAATCTCAAATTTAAAATATATTTTGATTTGTTTAACACTTTTTTGGTTACTACATGATTCCATGTGTGTTATTTCATAGTTTTGATGTCTTCACTATTATTCTATAATGAAGAAAATAGTAAAAATAAAGAAAAACCTTTGAATGAGTAGGTGTTCTAAAACCTATATACCGGTATTGTATATTTAAAAAACGGTATACTGTATGTTCTACTCTTATCAAACACTGACATAGAAATGGCCTACAGGATATGAGATATTTATGCAGTTCCATATGTGAGATGAAGTAAATTTGCAGACTAAATGCTGTGTTCACTGTTCTTAGCCCCTACACACAATAGTGTGTGTCACTACATGTACAGTAGCGAAAACAGCTTATAATGATTGAGGGGGGGCATGATCAAAGTGAAGCGTTAATTTTCTTGACCAGCTTAATGAAGAATCCATGCTGCTGGGAGCCCACTGTGTTGGACCCGCTCTGGGTTCACTGCCCATTCAAGCGGCTGAGCCCCCATCTGCATAAGAATGCTGAGTTGGCGGCCACAGCCTGGGCACACAGAGCAGTCACTGTATTATGTCCAGGCCTGTGGGGATAGGCTCTCTCACAGCTGGATAAGAGGCTCCATTGAGGGCTGGCCGTTCAGGGCCGTTCAGGCCACAAGAGAAGCTCATCCTTGTGTTTGGTTCCCTACAGCACTTCCTGTAGAGCAGAGAGTAGTAGGAACTGTGGGCGCTGCTACATGTATCGCCTCACCCACAGAGACTGGCCAGGTGCTACTCAGCAACTTAGTCTGTCGAGATATGTTGTCCCTGTGACAGAATTATATCAATGAGGAACTAGAAATCTGCCACAAGCAAAGGGATAGAGGGAGCGAGTTGTACCGAGAACACTAGTTATCCATGTTACCACCTGTTTATACTTTAAAATATGTCATATCAAACATTTGATTTAGATTTTTCACTCAAGACTTACAATATCAAGTTGCAACTTATAACTGGATCTTATGTGACAGCATTTTACTGCAATCTAACCACTAATTAATCAAATGTTCACATCCTACACTCATCAACATGTGTATGCAAATATTTGTGCTTCTGCACGCAGGCACACGCACACGGCACACACACATGTATAAGTTGATTGTAGAATACATCCTTAGAGCACAGCAGTGTCTGCTGCAAACCAACCTTTGCTTGGTCATTACCATTACTGCGCTCTCCTCGGAATTGTGCTTGACTTTCAGCCAAGCTCACTGATATTATTCACAATCCTTTTGAATTGCTTAGAAGAGAGACACCGGAAGATCCCTCATGGGCCATTGATTGATGAACTTGGAAATGCATGGCTTTCTTTAGGCAAACATTCCATATCCATCTCTATATGTGAATGGATCAATAAAGAGGACGTATAGCACATCAATTATCTGCTTCTTTTGGCAGAGTAAACCATTGCTTTGCTTTCACGTCTCAAAATATTCCAGTTCCTATTAAACTAATTTATAATGCATGATTTGCCCTTGCATTAAGCATACATATCCTGATGTAATTGATATATGACCACTGGATTACCTCTGTAATGTTACAATTACCATAGAGTTCCCATCTTTCTTTTTATGGCTTTGAACTGTGATATAGTCACTAAATTGGATTTCAGGGCACAAGTGAATATCATTGGGATTATTGAAGTCATATACACTCTGTGTTTTACACTTTGAGAAACAATCCAAATGCAAATAGTTATTATACTGTATTCAGTAGAATGCACAATCTTGGGGATTTTCTTTTGAGAAAAAAACAAGACAACACATCACTGCTTTAGTTGAAAATCATTACCACCTATGAGCAAGGTTAAATGCAGAGAATGTGTAAAAGCATGTTTGTTTGTGATTTGTGGTAGGCCTAAATCATTGGTGAGTGGCTTAGTTAGGCGGAGTCGCTGGCACCTTTCAGGATTGAAGTGTGCCAACAGAGACACCTGCTCCTGAGCTCTGTGGCTCTGTTTTAGTTACCATGGTGCCACCTTCCATCACCTATTTTAATGGTTTAAACAACAAGATCAAGGCTGTCCCAGCTGTTACTGTCACTGTTGCTAAGCAACCTCTGAATCCGAGTTCAAGGAGACAAAGAATAAAGCCTGTAAAAAATGTACATGGCGCTGACTCTGAAACTGCAGCCCACTTGTCCTGAGGTCACAATGAAATGGAGAAATGTACATATGCTGTAATTCATATGATATTATGTGTTTTTTTTGTTTTGTTTTTTTGCTGTTTGGACTTAAACGTTTGGAAGAGAGAATCTTAATAATCTTAAGAGGCTTACAAAAATGTAATCAGGCAAACTGATGTGAATAACAGCCACTCTTATGTGCCAACATCACTTCATTCAAATCAGCTCAAGTGTCTTTAACATCAGCCATCATCCCAGTGTGTTCCATTAGAATGTAGACTGCTGCAGTACAATTGTGACATTTTGAGTCAATCAGGGTAGTAAGAAGTCCATAAATGTCCATAAATGTTAATCAATCTACATTTCAGTAGTCAAACAAAGATTGGATGTGACTCATTCTCACTTTTCTGTCACTATTGATGTTCTTCACAGGAGAAGGTGATTCTGGAAAGTGTTGCGACTAATGCTCACATTTGTCCATGTTGGGGTGCATCGGTCGGTAGGCAGATGTATTGAGAGTGCCCCCTGGAGGTCACTCAGAGAAGAGTACTCTGTATTGCACACAGGGCTGGTTCCGGGCAAAACATTTTGGGGTGGAAATCAGTAGGCGTCTCAACTTACTATTGAGAGTAAGAATAGGAGAATATACCAGGTGCAATTTCTTAATTTGGTTGTGTATCATCAGTTTTTCTCTTGTTATGTCAGTCAACAATTGTTTTATTGGTAGTTAGTCCCGCCAGCTATCTAATCTTGTAGTAATCATGACTGAATACCGACCAGCACGCAGGGCACGCAGGGCACGTGCCCAGGGCCCTGACCTCCAGGAGCCCCCCATTGATTTTGTTAGTCATTCTCACTCAGATATCATATTAACATGGCATATGTCATTGCAGGAAATTAGCTGTAAATCTTTTTTCTTTTTTTGTAAAATCTCTGCTCTATGGCAAAATGAGTAGAATTGCATGAAATGTGTTATAAAATTGCTACGTTTTCTCTCCACCCCATAGCAAAATGTGTAGAATTGCAGAAAGATTGCTTTAAAATAGCTAATTGTTCTCTATGCCCCATGGCAAAATAGAATTGCAGGAAATGTATCTCTCCACCATAAGAGGGGGGCCACTCAAATGTTCTGCTGCAAGGTGGGGACATAGCTGTGGAAAGTAGGGGTGAGATGGTAAAACTATGGGAGGGAGTTCTTTTTTCCACAAGCCTTTTTCTCATAACAAATTAATGAAACTGTAAACACACTGGTTAGCTAGCATACTAGAGCCAGTAGCACACTGGACAACTAAATCAAATGTTTAGGTCTATCTTCTCTGTCTAACCTGAAAAACACTTAGGCCTACTTGAGATGTGAGGTAGCCTACCTAATTTGCTAAATGGACTGCAAGCCCATTTGAGCCTCGACTTGCCCTACCGAAACAGGTGTGTCTTTCTCATCAATATCACTGTTTACTCCCGTTTAACAGGGTGTAGTTTGTTTAACATTTGTAGTTGAAACATACAGTTAACAGCATTAGAAAGCTAAAATCCTTACCGTTTTAACCATCAGATGTTTTCTTTTGCCATGTGTTTCATTTGTGAGTTTAAATGTGATGTGATGGGCAGGCTTCTGCTAAATATGAAACAAAGTAGTAGACTAATGAATACACTATTTGCCTTCATCAAAACAATGTTTTTGTTATATATTTTAGTCTGGAACCTGCCTAGATTTAGGGGGGGGGGGGGTTGTAACCTAATCTAAATGGCACACTAATAGTTAGCAAAAAAGCCTAAAATAGATGACGCATCTATTATTCCAAAACTGCAGCTCGTGGTGGAACACATATTACCCTATATTAATCAACCAGTCCATTTTGAACTTGTGATAAAGCTGTCGTGATTTGGCAAAGAATGTAGCTTGTCCTGTTTGTGTATCCAATCAGTTAGATACGTTTTTTCAAAGGCAGTAATTTATTTAGGCTTAATGGGAGCTTGGGTGCGCAGCATGCATGTGTGAATGGGAGTGGTCGGATCGAAATTGAGTGAGAGACACGTAGCCTAATGGAGGGGAAAGAGAATGAAGGGAGAAGAACCCCCAACACCGTGATCAGTACTCTCTACTTAAAACATCTTCCCGAGGCGAGAAGCGGCCCTGATTGCACACTTGTCTGTGTAGGTTCCATGACTACAACGTTGCACTTTAATTATGACTTTGGAGAAATATGAATGGATAAGTCTTCATGTAATTAATCCAAAAGTGTGTTTTAATTTTCATATTGCAGAGTCAGAGATAATTCATTGATCATAAGATCTCACTTAGAGATGTAAAGGACAGCTCTCCTTTATCTCTTATACCAGTACTAAGGATTTCCTTACTCCTAAAACCTCCAAATAACTGCTGGTAAACTTGAAAAAAAGGAGTCAAAAGGCAAAAATACATTTTGAGAATGGCTAGTATGGTATGCCACGAGTCAGGACTGTTGTCAGGCATTTCCTTTCAGATAAATAATTTGACCTATTACAAATGAACGATCGCCTTCCCCACAGCATTTAATTGCAGTTGGTGTAGTTATCTGCAGTAAAAGCATAATTTCACTACCTCCAGAAAACACACTACATGCATTCTATCAATGACCATAGGATGTCAGTAGAGGTACACTGAAAACTGTTTATGTGTCGAATCCCCCTGTGGTGGTCAGTGAGACACCAGTGTATTTGTCTTGTGAAATTGTCACATGAAATGAAATAAATGGCCAATTCGGGAATAAACATCATCAAGTCAAACTGTTGCTCATGGTCATCCGGAGTGGAGAGAAGAGACAGGGAAAATGGAGTCGCATTTTGACATTTTCTCTTGATGTTGATTGACATTTCTACCTATCAAAAGAGCAAAAAGGACACCACTGTTTTCGCCACGGAGAGATGTGGACTGAAGCGATATAGCTTACAGCCCAGGGCATTGATTCCAAGCTGTATTAACATGTTTACTCACATTAATGTATAATTCAAAGGTATACAAAAAATAGGTTCCCCACAATCTTCTGCACCTCCATTCAGTTTCTACACAGTTTTGGAATTATGTATTTTCATGAAACTGTTCTATGAAAGCTAGTTCTAGATCTGACTTTTTCTTATCGTCTCTAAAAGATCTCTCCTCACATAAAAAATAAAAAAAAAGTTTCTGAAATCATCACTCTTAGAAGGAAGGGTTATTTTCTGATTTTGTCATTGTTGAATAGGGAATGGGCTGAATATGAGCTTGGGTCATCTTGACACTGTATTTTAAAATGACACTTGTTAAAATGTGTTATTTTGTAGACTGATCTGACCTATTTTCCACCTTTGCACCCCACTGGTGTATGTTTGTTACCTATTTTGAACAAGCATGAGACGAAAAAGTGTGACATTTTACATACAGTGGCTTGCGAAAGTATTCACCCCCCTTGGCATTTTTCTTGATGGCCAAAAAGCTAAATTTTAGTCTCATCTGACCAGAGTACCTTCTTCCATATGTTTGGGGAGTCTCCCACATGGCTTTTAATGAACACCAAACGTGTTTGCATATTTTTTTCTTTAAGCAATGGCTTTTTTCTGGACACTCTTCCGTAAAGCCCAGCTCTGTGGAGTGTACGGCTTAAAGTGGTCCTATGGACAGATACTCCAATCTCCGCTGTGGAGCTTCGCAGCTCCTTCAGGGTTATCTTTGGTCTCTTTGTTGCCTCTCTGATTAATGCCCTCCTTGACTGGTCTGTGAGTTTTGGTGGGCGGCCCTCTCTTGGCAGGTTTGTTGTGGTGCCATATTCTTTCAATTTTTTAATAATGGATTTAATGGTGTTCAAAGTTTGGATATTGATTTATAACCCAATCTGTACTTCTCCACAACTTTGTCCCTGACCTGTTTGGAGAGCTCCTTGGTCTTCATGGTGCCCCTTGCTTAGTGGTGTTGCAGACTCTGGGGCCTTTCAGAACAGGTGTATATATACTGAGATCCTGTGACAGATCATGTGACACTTAGATTGCACACAGGTGGACTTTATTTAACTAATTATGTGACTTCTGAAGGTAATTGGTTGCACCAGATCTTATTTAGGGGCTTCATAGCAAAGGGGGTGAATACATATGCATGCACCACTTTTCCGTTGGTTATTTTTTCCATTTCACGTCACTTCACCAAATGTCCATTACATGAACTCCAAATAAAAATCCATTTAAATTACAGGTTGTAATGCAACAAAATAGGAAAAACGCCAAGGGGGATGAATACTTTTGCAAGGCACTGTACTTAGACGCAGGCAGTAGTGCTGACACATAACATTGGCAGCATAGTACAGCATTTCTCAACCATTTCTGTACCAGTGACTGGCGAGACAGTCCTCCTCTGTTTAAAACAAATACAATATGTAAAAATCACCACTGTGCCTCTGCTCTAGCCATTTTGTTTGCCTCCCTGTTGTGCTGTCTATATGTCTCAGCATCTTCTCTGCTGTCAATCTTTTTTCTTTTTTTTTTCTCTCGTTCTGTCTGCCTGTCTGCTTAAGCCTTATTTGATTTTGATTTGATTCATTAGATTCCCATTAGCCGACGCCAATGGCGACAGCTAGTCTTACTGGGGTCCAACACATAACGAAAAATACATTGAAGACCAAAAAATGACTTTACAATTGACATACATTTAAAAACATTAACATGTAGTGTGTGTGTGTGTATGCATCTATACATGTCTTAGTTTTAGAGATGTTCAGGACCAGTTTATTACTGGCCACCCATTCCAAAACAGACTGCAACTCTACGTTAAGGGTTTATACGCTATATTGTAAATTAATTATTGTCATATGTGTTCCCCTGAATCAACACCTACCCTAAGTGTTAATTACTATTACAGGGCTCCAGACTAACATTTTCCCCTGGTGTCACTGGTGCCACTAATTTTTACATTTGGTGGCACCAGCCCATGATTTGGTCTGACCCAAGTCATGAGGAATCATCTTATAAAGTAATTAACAGTGCTTTATTAAGAAGTGTAATAAATAGACTACTGAGGTATTCAAGAAATAAGTTGTTTCATCTAACATGTCCAAGCAGGAATGCATGATTCAGGATATTTTGTGCAACCTAATCCAGTGATTGTCATGATATTTTGGGTTGACAATTAGACTATAGTTGCTATATTTTACTTTCAAAATAGGACTCCAGAATTTCCTGATTTCTTTCTTGTTCAATAGAGGTTAATTACATGCATCTTTTTGTGGACTAACTCAGGGCTCCCAAACTTTTTCACTCAGGCCCCCCCTTCCAGCATTCGGGAACATCTCGCGCCCCATCTATTTCTATGGGCACAAGCACTGTTTATGACGCAAACTGTTCACAACCCTCTTGTTGGTGGAGAGAACATTTAGCAGGTTTAAACGTTATTTCCTGCAATTCTACACATTTTTGCCATGTCTAATGTGTATTCATGTGATATTTGAGTGACTCTAACATTACAACAAAATCTATGGGCTAAAAAACCTAGCTAAACATGGGCTAGTTGATCTGGACATTTCTGACAGCTCTCCAAGGCAGGGTTTCCCAAACTCAGTCCTGGGACTCCTGCTGGGTGCACGTTTTGTTTTTTGCCCTAGTGCTACACAGCTGATTCAAATAATCAAAGCTTGATGATGAGTTGAATACTTGAATCAGCTGTGTAGTGCTAGGGCAAAAACACAAACATGGCCCAGGGGGGCCCCAGGACCGAGTTTGGGAAACCATGCTCTAAGGTATGCAATGACTGACATGACAAGAAGAAAACTGATGATGCACTACCCAATTTCGAAATTGCACCTTGTGCATTCTACTATTACAACTTTCAAGAGTAAGTTGAAAGCTGGACTGAGTTCCCCCCAAAAATAAAAATCTTCAATATTAAAAATATACTACCCACTGCTAGTAGCCATGTATTCATTCATCAGTAAAGGGAATGCCCTAAAAAAAACGTTGCAGTTGTAGGCTACTACCCATGAGACCTATAGGCCTATGCGCTCGCTCCATATCTCAAAGCCTTATCAAATATCTTGGTTGTAAAATAGTTGCTAGAGCTGGTAGAGCACGGCGCTTGTAACGCCAAGGTAGTGGGTTCGATCCCCGGGACCACCCATACACAAAAATGTATGCACGCATGACTGTAAGTCGCTTTGGATAAAAGCGTCTGCTAAATGGCATATTATTATTATTATTATTATTATTATTATTATTATTATTATTATATTGAAAATACCTACAGAAAGCTGAGAACCTTCCAAAGCTGTGTTTTTCCTGCAATTGCATTTTGAGATGTTATACAATCAGAACACATTTTTCTCACTAGCGAATGGGGGAGAGGAGAGTGGCTTGCTCATTACAGCAGCAGGCCCCAGTGAAACAGGCACAGGGCACACACTTTCATTACAGAATCATGTGGATTATGCACTTTACTGTTTGACCAAATCATGGTTTAACCGCCCAAAATAGGATGTTTTGAATGAGGTGAAAATGTATAATGTGCTCTTTCTATGTTTATAGGCAACCTTTCCATTTTTTTTACAATCCATGATCTTGGCTGTCTAACTGAGCAGGTCCCTTTGCTGGTGCCTCGTTTGACTTTGAATGTGATATGCGTGACCTCAGCTCAGCCTATCAGAAAACCGGGCCGGCCCATCTTGGTAAGGGCAGTTGCCCACTGATCAGCCAAAGGCTCATTATAGATGATCATAACAGAGAAATCTACAAAAATTATACAAATATATATCAAACAGGCCCAGGGGCGCAACTTTGGTTTTAGAAGTGGGGGAGACATAATAATAATATACACTACCAGTCAAAAGTTTAGAAAAACCAACTCATTCAAGGGTTTTTCTTAATTTAAATTTTTTTTTACATTGTAGAATAATAGTGAAGAAATAACACATATGGAATCATGTAGTAACCAAAAAAGTGTTAAACAAATCAAAATATACTTTATATTTGAGATTCTTCAAATAGCCACCCTTTGCCTTGATGACAGCTTTGCACACTTGTGGCATTCTCTCAACCAGCTTCATGAGTTAGTCATCTGGAATGTATTTCAATTAACAGGTGTGCCTTGTTAAAAGTTAATTTGTGGAATTTCTTTCCTTCTGAATGCGTTTGAGCCAAACAGTTGTGTTGTGACAAGGTAGGGGGGGTATACAGAAGATAGCCCTATTTGGTAAAAGACCAAGTCCATATTATGGCAAGAACAGCTCAAATAAGCAAAGAGAAACGACAGTCCATCCTTACTGTAAGACATGAAGGTCAGTCAATACAGAAAATCTCAAGAACTTGAACGTTTCTTCAAGTGCAGTCGCAAAAACCATCAAGCGCTATGATGAAACTGGCTCTCATGAGGACCGCCACAGGAATAAAAGACCCAGAGTTACCTCTGCTGCAGAGGATACATGTATTAGAGTTACCAGCCTCAGAAATTGCAGCCCAAATAAATGCTTCACAGAGTTCAAGTAACAGACACATCTCAACATCAACTGTTCAGAGGGGACTGTGTGAATCAGGCCTTCATGGTCGAATTGCTGCAAAGAAACCACTACTAAAGGACACCAATAAGAAGAAGAGACCTGCTTGGGCCAAGAAACACGAGCAATGGACATTAGACCGGTGGAAATGTGAGATTTTTGGTTACCACCGCTGTGTCTTTGTGAGACGCGATGTGGGTGAACGGATGATCTCTGCATGTGTAGTTCCCAACGTAAAGCATGGAGGAGGAGGTGTTATGGTGTGGGGGTGCTTTGCTGGTGACACTGTCTGTGATTTATTTAGAATTCAAGGCACACTTAACCAGCATGGCTACCACACCATTCTGCCGCGATACGCCATCCCATCTGGTTTGGGCATAGTGGGACTATCATTTGTTTTTCAACAGGACAATGACCCAACACACCTCCAGGCTGTGTAAGGGTTATTTTACCAAGAAGGAGAGTGATGGAGTGCTGCATCAGATGACCTGGCCTCCACAATCCCCTGACCTCAACCCAATTGAGATGGTTTGGGATGAGTCGGACCGCAGAGTGAAGGAAAAGCAGCCAACAAGTGCTCAGCATATGTGGGAACTCCTTCAAGACTGTTGGAAAAGCATTCCAGGTGAAGCTGGTTGAGAGAATACCAAGAGTGTGAAAAGCTGTCATAAAGGCAAAGGGTGGCTATTTGAAAAATCTTTTGAAGAAACTTTTTTGGTTACTACATGATTCCATATGTGTTATTTAATAGTTTTTATGTCTTCACTATTATTCTACAATGTAGAAAATAGTAAAAAATAAAGAAAAACCCTTGAATGAGTAGGTGTGTCCAAACTTTTGACTGGTACTCTACATGGTAGCCAAGATCACTTTGGTGTTCTAACGCTACTCTCATATGGTAAAAGGAGTTCTCCCCTAAGGAGACAGCAATTATAGAGAACTCGGGTGAATCCATGGGGAAATGGTAAGTGCAGTAATATTCTATTAGAGGCTGGGAGGTGTGCTCTCCCATACACTAAGCCAGCTATACGCTTAGGGAAGAGGTGGAAACAAACATGGTAAGATATGATGGTCCATATAACCGGGAGTGCAGAGAATCCTCAAAGCCACCCCATCTGTTATTGAGTTTGGCATGGGGAACACATTAATCATAGATCGGAGAAGGAGACATTGAAGCACATACTGAAAGTGACAGGGAAGGAATAGTTATAGGTGTAGGAAATGTTTTGATATATTGACATTTAGTCTTTTTTTCTCTCATCTCATTAATTGGTATTCAATAAGAAACACGCTCATATGCCACCTTGGAAGATTATCCCTCTTGCCTGACTTAGGCTTTAATTGAAACAATTTTGTGACCTTGGGACAATAAGGTTCTATCTGTGCAAAGTATAGCTCTGAGATATTGAGCATCAACGTTTTCACATCCCAGATCTCAGAACTGTTTTGTAGTGAATTCTTCTTTCATAATTAAAGTTAATCGTAAAGTGCAGAGTATCAAAATCCAAACGTTTGTAAATCAATTTTCTTTAGGGTGCAATTACAGATAGAACTGCCTGAAATGTCAATCTGGGTTCATCCATAAGGTTCTATCTGACACTACTGAATTAGACATGTTCAGTTTGTAACCCTTTTCTGCAGTCAAATGACCTAGTGGCCCCATGGGTGGAATGTTATTAATATTTTTCATAATTTCATAATTAATAATCATTATTTCAAAAAACCTGCTGATAATCCAGTGTTTCTGCTGTATGTGAAACAGTTTTGCTTCATTTCAGTCTTCTGTGATGTATATAAAGTGTAATATTGGGATGCAAACCCAAAATGGATTACATTTCAGCTCTATATCTGACGTGGTACAGGTGTGTTCTTTTTTAAGCCCATAACCATGTGTGTGAGGTGTATACTTCTGTTTCAAAGTAGATTTGTTTAAGACAACCAAGAAACACTATGTGATTCTGATTTAGGCCACTGCAGTAAAAGGTTAGCTATGAGCTATTTGAATACATAGATGATTGAATAACACTAATTTATCAAGATAGTCAGAACACATCATCAAATACATTAAGAAATGCATTATGATCATCAGACGAATTACTGTCATCAGTGAACAACCACGTGACAACATAATTTACTTAAAGATTTCTGACAGTGTTTTTTTGTTGTTGTTGCTTGCAAGCCATTTTTGCTGGCTAGACTAGCCTAGACCATACTTAGAGGGAGATGGCAAAGATGTGTTCTGATTGGTCCGTCTGCATTTGTTCAGGCATGTGATTGGATTGCAGATATAACCTTACAGCGCCAAGTTCAAATGGGTTTATGCAGATAGAACCTTCTAGTAAAAAAAAATTTTTCACTTAAAATTTACTTTTTACATAAATCGAACTTTACAGACATATGAAGAACCATCTAAAGATCAATTATATGTGACTAACTCATTTTTGACAAATGTCAAATAGAACCTTATAGTCCGAAGGTCGCGATTAATGCATCTAGTGATCAATTACCCTCACATAGGGAATGATAATAAAATGAATATCAATACTGTCTTTTAAACAAAATACCAGGAATACCATATTATACAAATTGTATTCACTCCTGATATGAACAATGTGTAGTTAACAGACACATACTGTATTTAGCAGAATGTCCAATTACATACTTCTGATGAGGCACATATTTTAAGAAAGCAGAATGATGAGGCGTAATGTATCTAGTGTAGTCCAGTCAGCAAAATAGAGTTGAGCAGTGAATCTATAATATGGTACTCCAGAACAGCAAACAACCCCTCATATTATACATGCACTGCATAATGACAATGTTGGCACAGCCTCAGGCTTCTGATAAACTATGCTGTATAAGCTAGAACAAAAATAGTTACAGCCCCAATTCCAAAACGTTTCAACATTTAAAACAGTTACATAGGCCCCTGATGGCTATTGCTATTGCTTCCAACAATGAAGTCATCATATGCCTTATTTGCATTACACTGGGCAGTGATTTGTTTGAAATATGGTTGTTTTTCTTAAGGAGATATATTTCAGGAGCGTTTTGAAATTTCAGCAGTATTATTTGCTTCTAAACGTTGATCTCTGAAAGTACAATGAATTTCTTTCTCTCCTCTTCCCCTTATTTTCTGTCAATTGCCTGTACCGTCTTATCTTCACCCATGCCTTTTGCAGCAAAACCCCAACATTTATTGTCATCACTTATGGGAGTTCATTGTTGCACTACGTCCAACATCTCTGAATCATCACCCTGACTTGCCATATGGACTTGTCATTGTCTGTTTCCAGCCAAACTCTGTTCCTCTGCCTTCAGTCACAGTCTGTCATGTCAACTCCTTAGTGACAGTATGGGCTGCTTGCCAACATTGACTCTGCTAAATCTGGAATTAGTTTCTAAAATAAAACTAGGCCTTTGGATAACTATGGATAACTCTGTGCATAATTCCGTACATGGATATAGTGTGACAATTTTCAAACAGTTTCCCCAGTGACTGGTTCTCTGCATAAGTTTTCTAAGCAATGGATGTGATAGGTGTGGAATAAGCTGTGTGAAATCCGCATCTTGTAGTGCCATTCAAACTTGCAAATGACTACAATATCTATAACCACAGAGTTGACTAAATCCACACACCCTAATCTAAATGCAGAGATCTCTGCTTCAATGATTAGACTAGAAAGATCATTTTTACAGTACAACAGTACAACATTTTCCTTTCAGTATCTAAATATGGATATTTATTGGGATAAGATAGCTGTTCAACGTCAATGAAATTGTAAATCATATTTGCTTCTTATTATCCAAAGGCCAAAATCTCTTCACTTTACCTTTCTAGCTACCTTCTTCAGTATCTTTTTAAGTGCTACTTCAGTTTAGCTTTCTGCTCTGTTTATTTATTGAGATATTATTAAAAGGCTTTCATTTACTTTCCTCACCAGTATAACCTTGACAGATACATTCATTTACTTTCCACCCTCTCCACCATTTTAACCCAATCTTTAATAGAGTTGTAATCAAGACTTGCTCAAGACTTACTCATAGAATTTCTTATTGAGGTTGCTGACACACGGAGTACAAATAGGGACTCATAAATTAAAATGTAGAATAAGGAAATTAACTCAATACAGACCCATATGTGGAAATTAATCTCTTTGAGACGTTCATTCATATTAATGATGCCAGATAACTATTTACGTAATGGCATCCTTCTGTAGTTATTTTCAATATCAATTGGATTATTATTATTCACTTACTAGCTCAATTTCCATTTTTTGCTTAATTTAGCTTTTAACCGATGTCTGTGGTTATGAGATAACATGCATGGAAATGTATGAGTTGCAATTTATTCCATGGAGACATCAGTTAATATTAGCCCTAGTTTAACTATGTAAATGATGTTTAAAATTGTATTTTAGCTACATAATCTGACACAGGGGAGAAACACGACCTCAGAAGAAAACGTCAGGAGAAGACGTTGTAGTGTCAATCCTCCTGTTCATTTTATGTACGTCAGCACCATTCACATCTACCTCTAGGCTTTGATGAAAGTTGAAATGATGGAACGTTTTTCAGAAACTGTGCAGAAAGTTTGCAGAAGTCACAGAGGTGAGTATAGAATGAACCGTAGAGCTTGGACACTTGTAGAATGAGATCCATGTAAACCCATTTCTTCTTTGACCACTATGTTAGCATGGGCTTTGACCATTCAGGGATTTTTGCTTCAAATAGTTTTCTTTCATTTGTGGAAATATATTGCACCTTTCTCGAGGTCAGCCATTTACGGAAGACCAAAACTGGCAGTACTAATGTATTGAAAGTGATTGCTGTAATTCAACACTGAGTATGATTTATTGACTTCCCTAGAATGGGAATAGAAGTTCAAACAATTTTATGTAAAATGTAAGTGGTGTTACATAGATGCTGTGTTCACGATGCATAATTAATACATAATTCATGGTTTATTTGATGTAGTAAATAAATAAATAATTTATTGATGTATAGGTAAGAATTTAAATGTGATGTCAAATTAACGTTAGGCCATTGTTTGTGTTTTTATGTTTCATCCTGGAACTAACGTTCTCTGTTGTGTTACTGCTACGGAATTTGTTAATTGACTGTGTGCAATCTAACTTCAGCAGATCTTAGTCTGAGTTATAATTGTTGATGGCAGAGGCCAAGAAAGACAGTAAAGGGACTTTCAAGGGACTTTAAGGATTCAATAACCTCTTTTCAGGACAAGCAGCCAACGAGTTCTCACGGCGTGACGTGGATGCATCGGAGAAAAAGACGTGCAAGGCAATAAACGCCCGTTTCAAGGAACCAACCTGTGTCTGTTGTCGTGAAGAGAGCTACATCAAAAGTAATACCTCCAAGGCTTAAGAGTTTTTCAATTGCACTCCACTGAAATAGTTTCTTGTTAGAGGTATCAAGGGTAGGAAAGCAATCCAAACTAAGCTCAATCAGACAGGAAAGGAACTGCAAGCCCAAAACACCATCGGGGGACACAATTTATTGGCCAGGCATGCTTTTTCACAGGGTAATCCACTAATAAATGACTATACCAGCTCAAAATACAGCTTTTGACAGATCTAAAGCTTTTGACAGATCAAAAGGGTTCAATAGTCATGGTTTCCTCCTATATTTTCTATAATTAGAGCTCATGAAATAGCTGTCATTCATTCTTCAATAGGGTGACTGTGTCTCTCTGCTATCACAGACACTCCTCCATGTCACACTATCTTCAGTATGAGTAGCTGATTGATAGCAGAAAGTAAGACATTGTTATTTGACAAGAACATCCCTTGACTAAGGTTAAATCACTATAACTCCACATTATTCATTGCTTCTCAGAGAAGAAAACATTTAAACATGGATGACTTAAGTTCACATGCTGATTGGCCCCAAAAAGAGATAGAGGGACCTCTGGTAAGGGGATGTCAATCCTTTAGGGGCCACATACAGCTAGAGATAAGCCTGTAGTGCTATGCAAATCCCCAATATCTATTTACCATGCAGTCACAGGACAGCAAGAGAAATGACATAGATTTTTCCAAAAATATATTTTCCTATAGAAGGGTGGGGGGAATCTTCGCAGTGATTGAACTATCAATCCATCCTATACTATTGCTAATGTATATTTTATTTCAATGGGGCGGTGATTAATAATATATCTCCGGACCTCCTGGAGCTGTTTGATTAAAAAAACCTGGAGTCGATGCCCGCGCCCCCTGTGGAAATCTAATTAGCATAATACAAAAATCCCCATAAAAATCCATCTGTTTAAGCTAGAGATATTTGTTTTTTGCATGGGCTGCGTCTCAATCCACACATCCGCCGATGTCGGCCTTCCTCATCTGCAGTGGAAGGTGGCAGAGCTACAGCGCTGTTTGTCAGACCAGGAGACATCCCGAAAATTGATCTTCTCAAAAAAACATTTCTGTAGCTTTCGAACAAATACAATGGTGTTCTCCGTTTTGCTCTACGTCCCCCACAAGCATCTCTCGTCTGAAGTCGGTACCGCCGATCTGCCAACTTCTGTCTGTAGCTTCCGAACAGTTTGGCCTACACAGTTGACCCCTCTATGGAAAGGTGAGACTCTCACGAACACGTCCAGAGCCTTCGGAAAATATTCAGACCCCTTGACTTTTTCCACATTTTGTTACGTTACAGCCTTATTCAAAAAATTAAAAAAAAAAAAATCCTTAGCAATCTACACACACACCCCATAATGACAAAGCGAAAACAGGTTTTTAGAAATGTTTGAACATTTATTAAAAATAAAAATCTGAAATACCTTATTTAAATAAGTATTCAGACCCTTTGCTATGAGACTCAAAATTGAGCTTAGGTGCATCCTGTTTCCATTGATCATCCTTGAGATGTTTCTACAACTTGATTGGAGTCGACCTGTGGTAAATTCAATTGATTGGACATGATTTGGAAAGGCACACAATGGTCTATAGAAGGTCCCACAGTTGACAGTGCATGTCAGAGCAAAGACCAAGCTATGACGTCGAAGGAATTGTCCGTAGAGCTCCGAGACAAGATTGTGTCGAGGCACAGATCTGGGGAACGGTACCAAAAAATTTCTGCAGCATTGAAAGTCCCCAAGAACACAGTGGCCTCCATCATTCTTAAATGGAAGAAGTTTGAAACCACCAAGACTCTTCCTAGAGCTGGCCGCCCGGCCAAATTGAGCAATCGGGGGAGAAGGGTCTTGGTCAGGGAGGTGACCAAGAACCCAATGGTCACTCTGGCAGAGCTCTAGAGTTCCTCTGTGGAGATAGGAGAACCTTCCAGAAGGACAACCATCTCTGCAGCACTCCAACAATCAGGCCTTTATGGTAGAGTGACCAGACAGATGCCACTCCTCAGTAAAAGGCACATGACAGCCCACTTGGAGTTTGCCAAAAGGCACCTAAAGACTCTCAGACCATGAGAAACAAGATTCTCTGGTCTGATGAAATCAAGATTTAACTCTTTGGCCTGAATGCAAAGTGTCACGTCTGGAGGAAACCTGGCACCATCCCTACGGTGAAACATGGTGGTGGCAGCATCATGCTGTGGGGATGTTTTTCAGCGGCAGGGATTGGGAGACTAGTCAGGATTGAGGGAAAGATGAAAGGAGCAAAGTACAGAGAGATCCTAGATGAAAACCTGCTCCAGAGCGCTCAGGACCTCAGACTGGGGTGAAGGTTCACCTTCCAACAGGACAACGACCCTAAGCTCACAGCCAAGACAACGCAGGAGTGGCTTCGGGACAAATCTCTGAATGTCCTTGAGTGGCCCAGCCAGAGCCCGGACTTGAACCCGATCTAACATCTCTGGAGAGACCTGAAAATAGCTCCACATCCAACCTAACAGAGCTTGAGAGGATCTGCAGAGAAGAATGGGAGAAACTCCCCAAATACAGGTGTGCCACACTTTTAGCGTCATACCCAAGAAGACTTGAGGCTGTATATCCTGCCAAAGGTGCTTCAACAAAGTACTGAGTAAAGGGTCTGAATACTTATGTAAATCTGCCGCTTTCAAGGAGCGGGACTCTAACCCGGACGCTTATAAGAAATCCCGCTATGCCCTCCGACGAACCATTAAAACGCGCTCGTCGGATGTGGCAGGGCTTGAAAACTATTACAGACTACAAAGGGAAGCACAGCCGCAAGCTGCCCAGTGACACAATACTTCCAGACAAGCCAGGCAAGCAACACTGAAGCATGCATGAGAGCACCAGCTGTTCCGGATGACTATGTGATCACGCTCTCCGTAGCCAATGTGAGTAAGACTTTTAAGCAGGTCAACATTCACAAGGCTGCAGGGCCAGACGGATTACCAGGACGTGTACTCCGAGCATGTGCTGACCAACTGGCAAGAAGTGTCTTCACTGACATTTCCCTGACTGAGTCTGTAATACCAACATGTTTCAAGCAGACCACCATAGTCTCTGTGCCCAAGGACACTAAGATAACCTGCCTAAATGACTACCGACCCGACGTCTGTAGCCATGAAGTGCTTTGAAAGGCTGGTCATGGCTCACATCAACACCATTATCCCAGAAACCCTAGATCCACTCCAATTTGCATACCGCCCCAACAGATCCACAGATGACGCAATCTCTATTGCACTCCACACTGCCCTTTCCCACCTGGACAAAAGGAACACCTACGTGAGAATTCTATTCATTGACTACAGCTCAGCATTCAACACCATAGTGCCCGCAAAGCTCATCACTAAGCTAAGGATCCTGGGACTTAACACCTCCCTCTGCAACTGGATCCTGGACTTCCTGACGGGCCGCCCCCAGGTGGTAAGGGTAGGTAACAACACATCTGCCACACTGATCCTCAACACGGGGGCCCCTCAGGGGTGCGTGCTCAGTCCCCTCCTGTACTCCCTGTTCACCCATGACTGCATAGCCGGGCACGATTCCAACACCATCATTAAGTTTGCCGACGACACAACAATGGTAGGGCCTGATCACCGACAACGATGAGACAGCCTATAGGGAGGAGGTCAGAGACCTGGCCGTGTGGTGCCAGGATAACAACCTCTCCCTCAACGTAACCAAGACAAAGGAGATGATTGTGTTCAAAATTGTCAAAGACTCCAGCCACCCTAGTCATAGACTGTTCTCTCTGCTACCGCACGGCAAGCGGTACCGGAGTGTCAAGTCTAGGTCCAAAAGACTTCTCAACAGCTTCTACCCCCAAGCCATAAGACTCCTGAACAGCTAATCATGGTTACCTTATCATGGTTAACTATTTGCACTGCCCCCCCACCCCCACCCCCACCCCATCTTTTTACGCTGCTGCTACTCTGTTAATTATTTATGCATAGTCACTTTAACTCTACCCACATGTACATATTACTTCAACTACCTCAACTAGCCGGTGCCCCCGCACATTGACTCTGCACCGGTACCCCCCTGTATATATAGCCTCCCTACTGCTATTTTATTTTACTTCTGCTCTTTTTTTCTCAACACTTTTTTGTTGTTGTTTTATTTTACTTTTTTTTATAAAAAAATAAATCATTGTTGGTTAAGGGCTGTAAGTAAGCATTTCACTGTAATGTCTACACCTGTTGTATTCGGCGCATGTGGCCAATATAATATAACTTGATTTGATTTGATTTGATATTTCAGGGGTGTTTTTAAATATAAATTAGCAAAAAATTCTGAAAACCTGTTTTTGTTTTGTCATTATGGGACATTTTTTGTAGATTGAGGAATTTAAATAAATAAATAAAAATTAGAATAAGGCTGTAACCTAACAAAATGTAGAAAAAGTCAAGGGGTCTGAATACTTTCCGAAGGCACTGTACATGTCGTACATGTTTTGCTCTAGGACGCCCACAAGTCTCACAAGACTCGTCTGAAGGTAGCCCGGTACCCGTTTTAAAAAATGAATGGAAGTATATATGGAAGTAGTTTAGTGCCTACAAAAGTGGGTTAAATATCGGTAATCAAAATAATTTCCAGGACTTTATTTTTGTTCTTTTCTGTATTCTTTTTCTGTATTATAATTTTTATAACACCATGCTCCACCAACTGAGCTACATCCCTGCCGGCCATTCCCTCCCCTACCCTGGACAACGCTGGGCCAATTGTGCGCCGCCCCATGGGTCTCCCGGTTGCGGCCGGCTACGACAGAGCCTCGATTCGAACCAGGATCTCTAGTACCTTAGACCACTGCGCCACTCGGGAGGCGACTTATATCTCTCAGATATATGATAGACACTTCAAAACAAACTTCATTTTGATACATTTTTTTTACTGTTTTTCCATGTATGAATCTGTTATTCAATGTGTTTCTATGGGCTATTAGCAGTAAGGCCAAATTCAATGTTTCATCAAATATTTTTTTTTATACCTAAAGGGGTCATAGAATTCCAAATCAAATAGCCTTGGTCCTTGGTATGACCATTTTAAAACAATGCCATATGTTAGCTTAGTAGAACCCCCCAACCCCCACCCAGGCTTAGACTCTAGGGGGTCACAGAGCTGCAGCAGTGTCCCGATTGAAACGCAGTCCCAACTTACTGTCTCAGAGCCTCTGTCTTTATAACATTTACCACCAACAGGGATCAACAGTGCACTTTCAACGCAAAGGCTGGATAACAGGCATTCAGGGTTCAGATTGAACGGACCCCCTCCCCATTAAGAATTAGCTAAAGTGTAATTGACTATACTTCAGAAGTTAAGGCAGTACAGTACTTTAGCTATAAGAGTTCTCTCTTCCTCTTTTGGGTTTCCATAATTTCTGTCAAACCCAGGTAATTGATATCAGTTATAATCTACTGTACTCTCCATTCTACCAATACATTAGTCTTGACTTCATCATAACAGATGTTGGACATTTCGAGCTGATCATTTCAATTTACTCAGAGGTTTATATAAAGTGCTTATTAATAGCATAATAACTAAACCATTTATCTGTGAATGACACAGAGGAACTTCAGCCTGACTTTCTCAATAATGCATCACAAAACAAGCCTGCAATGTTGTCAATAAATACAACATGATAATAGAAAGATAGGGCAGCATTCTCAATTGCATGCATCTAAAATGTAAAACACAAACCTGCATTGATAAATTTTTAACACCTAAAAC
Organism: Coregonus clupeaformis; assembly: GCF_020615455.1. NCBI lineage: Eukaryota > Metazoa > Chordata > Actinopteri > Salmoniformes > Salmonidae > Coregonus > Coregonus clupeaformis. Next base: position 26,405,952 of record NC_059224.1, on the reverse strand, counting down.
ATTTTAGCAAAGCTTGACATTCTGTCCTGCTGTTTTGAAGTCTGTCCTGTCCTTCCCATGAGTGAAATCCATTAAACATGAAACCAGAAAACATGTTTGCTTTGAGGGCTCTAACCACTATTGTCATCAAAATATTCCTCGTATTCATTCAAGCATTCAGGATCGTGGAGTGCTGTTTTGTTGACTATTGGTCATAAATGGAGTATAAGCCTTTCTGTGTGTACTGTCGTCCATATGTTTATTGTGTGCTAGAGGTCTGTGTGCTGCCCTATCCCTGCAGCTACTGTTGGAGATAAGGTCCACCTGTACATAGTTCCATTCCCATGTAATTTGTCCGTTGTGAGAATTAATGTGAGTCGTGTTGTCCTGTACTTCAGGGTTATTTATACAGCTTATACAAGCTACAAAACTGCACTTTTAGTAATATTGTGTAAAACACTTCTGCCAAATGTATTAGTTAGCAATTGCATAACAGAATGGCATTCATCCATATAATCACCCGCAATGGAACTAGTGCAATTTTCTTATTTAATGGTTCCTAATAACATATAGTTTCATTTTCATCAAGTACATAAACTGTATGCTCTGGACTTGAATGGTTACACAGGTTATGCCTGCGACTCTTTTACATTATTGAATTGATGTACACTGTGGTGTTGAAGAAGTGACCTGTGTACAGAATGTGTGTGAATTTGTATTCATGGTATTTCTTCAGCAGTGCATTTGTTGTTTACGTTTCAAGTCTGAGTCACCAAGTGCTTGCGGGTTGACCTCAGGATCTTTTGGACACTCTGTTCCGTTTTCCTTCATGTTTGTCTTCTGCCCTGTGCATGGCCTTCCATTTGTGAGATTTGAAAGAGATGTGAAAGAGACAGGATGTTTCTTTGCAAAGCAATGCCCTCTCTTATCAATCCAAGGAGCTGGTCTTGGTCATCACATTGTTAGTGAGGTTCAACTCATTTTACCTCATTTATGTTGTGCTGTATGTATGAACTCCAGGAATCCTTTTGTCACAATTCACAGGGTGAAATCTCCACTCAGATAGAAATAGCAATGCAGAGGTGGTAAGAGGTATAGGTTAGACTATATTCTCTAAGTGGGGAATTCCGACCCGAGTTAAGTGTGTGTAAATGGAACGTAATTCCCTTTTTATGAACTTTTCTCTCTACACGTATTCTGACCTTGAACTTAAGCATGAGAATAGCATGCTATTCACCCGCTATTTGTTTGGGGTGGAGATCAAATAAATGAAGGTGTGGCGGAGGTGTCTACAGATACTCTGTATTCTGACCTTGACTTAATTCCCTCATAATGCCACCATCTTTACACACGAGGAAACCATGAATAAGGTCTAGCGAACCTGTCTGTTCCAAGTGGAAAAAGCATCTACTTTTTTTTTTGTTTCAATATAAATAAAACCATTCTCCATGCAATTAATAATAAATTAATAATTTACAAATTGATAAGAGCTATTGATAAGAGCGAGGTAAAGGAGTAATCCGTTTGGATAAGGGAATCGTAAATATAAATGTCAATTATTTTAGATCTATTTTACCTTATGATCGTTGGAGACAAATGTGAAACCAGTCATGTTTCAGCAAATTGAAAAGCATATCAACATGACAGGTATTTCGGTCTCTTTTCCACATTGAAGTATAAATAGCTGTGTCGTTATTCAGAATTGTAATTGTAACCAAGCCAAAGCTGTAGCCTATGGAAACCTGTGTGCACTGACAGTATCGCCAAACCTACAGAGTTGATTTATGCTTTCTAGAATGTTTTAATTATATGCCCAGACTTTTCACTGAATAAAAAAATAAAATATATCATAAATATTAGCCACTATCGGTAGCAACTCACTTGGCACAAACTGCTTGAATCAACATTGCTTCAACGTAATTTATCAACGTATTGTGACGTGGAATCGACGTGGAAAATACATTGGATTTGAAAAAAAGTCATCAACCGTTGTTTTGAGGGTGACAGTTCAACCACAGGATTATGTTATCATGTTAAACAAATTTCAACATAGACAAACCTTGTATAGAATATGTTGAATTTGTACCTTTAAAACAACATCATCTCTTCAACATTATATCCACTATCAGAAAAAAACAATAGGCTGGGCAGCACCTCCTACTGGATAATTGATGTATCTACAGCTAACCTTTGGTCTCCCATCCTGGGTTTTAACCAAGCCCCACCTAGCTATGATATTTGTCACTGACTATTACCAATGTGCTATCGTGAGAATGATTGTTGAGAGATCTATACTTAAAAACTAAATAGATTCACTGTTGCTATTTAGGCCTATATAGCACTGCAAAGTCATCAACGGATATTGTTTCAATTTAACCCAGAATTCAACTAAAAATAGACAATACAATAGGGTTTCAAGCTCTGGTTGATTTCAAATGTAATGATTTTAATAATTGATATGTTGGATTCACATCTCCATCTCAATCAAAAACTAAAAGTTAAAGAGTAGGACTAAATCAAATAAAACTTTATTTAAAGTGCAGTTAAAGTTTGATTTGGTTTAGTCCTATTCTTTAACTTTGAGTTTTGGTTGAGATGGAGACGTGAACCCAACATATCAATGATTAATTTGTAGACAAACTGGAATTAAAGCCAGAGTCAGTACCCAGGTTTCCATCCAACCTTTTTATGCGATAAAGTACATGTCGGATAAAAAATAATAATAATGTCGGTAAACGTTGCGAATGTCGACAAATCAAAATACGCTAGACAAGGTGGGATCTTTTTGTGACTGTAAAATTAATTATGCGGAAATGTCGGTGGAAACTTTTATGCGCAAATATTGATATAATAAACATAATATCGAAGTAAACTTGGAGTCACGCGATGATATGTTGTGTGGTCCTTCCCGACTAGTCGGGAAAGGATGCAGTTTATTAAGCTACAGATTAAATACGTTTTGATGAACTTCACAGGGTGATGAAAGTGCAAGGTGATGAGCTCAATTGATGCTCCTTTCCAATAAATATCGAGGGTCTTATTCTGGTGACATGATCATCGATGCTTGGCTGCCATTTGACAGATAAAAATTATCTTGCTTTTTTGTCCATAATAATCTCATAATGTAGGTAGGCTACCCGCACTCTATCTGTGAGCTGTTGGCTAGAGTCTGCACGTGCCAATGCCAGAATGGGCATACTCGCTATATAACGCAACATTTTTTGTGAGACAACCATCAGTGGAGTTGAAAATGCGATGGAAACCCATTTCACTTTTTATTCGGTACATGGGAGTTTAACCGCAAAAAGTATTTTTATGTGCACTACGTCATCATGCACAGCCTTTAATCTGCAACAAGTCCATTTGATGGAAACACATCTCTGGTGGGAAAATATGCATATTGTTTTTATGCGGATTTTAGAATATGCAGGTGAAAATCTGTCGCCAATTGGATGGGAACCTAGCTAGTAGCACAGATGGAACTATCCAATCAGAAAATAAATCTCCTTAAAATGTTGATATTTGGTTGCATTGTCAACCAAACCCAATTCAATATTACTTTTGTAATACAGTAAATAGCCTAAAGTTAAGGCTCTCTTACATAATAATGTAACATTCAACCTTAAAATGAGTAACACATCCATGGCCACATTGAGGTTACTGTAACTATACATTTCTTCTTATGTAGCTCAGTTGGTAGAGCATGGCGTTTGCAACGCCAGGGTTGTGGGTTTGATTCCCACGGGGGGCCAGTATGAAAAAAATATATATGTATGCACTCATTGACTGTAAGTCACTCTGGATAAGAGCGTCTGCTAAATGACTAAAATCTAAAATGTGCATGTTTAAGATAGCATGCATAGATTGCCACAGATCTTCACAATTGCTGGAGAATCTCGAACGGCATTGATCACTTGCACCATGTACTTTTAATGTAATCTCAACTGCAATCCAGGTCATTTGGTTCTGCTATCAGATGAAGCACATTGATAACACAATCTGTTGTGTAAATAAACAAAATATCTGACATTGTATTCCCATTTGAACTTTGCTGTGCTTTTAAATGGTTGAAAGCACAGTGATAGACATTTGGGTGACAACTAAACCAAAAATCCGGCGTTGTTTTTTCATTGGAATTTGATTGTGCTTTTAGATGGTTGAAAGCATTGTGATAACACATTGGAAATTCAACAAACTTTTGCCTGTCTTTTTGAGTTGGTGAATATAGGTTGTAATCTCACTGCTCAATGTCTCAACAAAATATTACCCAATTATCCATGTTGAAATCACGTGGTGTGCCCAGTGGACACCGTCAGTTATACCCACATACATTTATAACTGTCACTTTAGTTTTAGTTTCCTTACATTTTGCATCATTCCATTACATCATTAGTTTACCTTTCTTTCCTCTGTCACATTCGTGTGGTTGTACCTGAGGATCTCTAGCAATAGCGGATCATATTAGGCTAACCTACAGGGTTAGAGATCCTTTACACAAAAAATATATTGGTGAAAAAAAAATTGTGGTTTGATTCCTCCTGAAAGTGACCATATTAAATTGTTCAATCCGTTCAAAACATTTTTGAGTTTTTACCCTGTAGGTTTGATGGTAAAAAATTAGGGCCACTAAATCAATGGCGGCCAGAGAAAAAAGTGGTCAGAAATTCAGCTAGGCTAGATGCTGTGTAATAATTAAAGGGATTCTTTGGTATTTGGGGTAATTTCCTACCTACCCAGAGTCAGACGAACTCATGGATAACATTTCTATGTATCTGCATGCAGTTTGAAGGAAGTTAAACGTAGCATATCGTTAGTTTAGCGCAATTGCTGGAAGTCTATGGGTATCTACTAGTCGGCTCCTCTCAAAAGCAAAGAAATAGACCTTCTAACTACAGGTCATTTATAGTCCGACAAAGCTATCCATATTTAATACATTCGTACATTTCACTGATAATCGCAAGAAATGAGATTCTATCAACTTCCTCATTTATAGACTACTTTGGGATCTGCCTGCGCGCTCTTCTAGCGAGACTTGGTGTGGTTTGTAAACAAAACTCCCCCGCGGCAGCCAGCTGTTGCGTGCGCTAGTGGCTAAAGTAGCTAGGCTTGCTTGCTTATTGGCAAATCCTCATAATAACATTTGATAAATCATGTCGGACTTTGAGGTAGAAGACCATTTCTATTCAGAACCATATTTATTAGAGGCAAAAATTACTGAGGAGGAACTTGTGCAGGGGGACGCTGAGCGAGCACGGAGGGAGGCTGAATCAGCGGAGCGGGTAGACTAGTTACCAGGAACTGTGGCGAGAGCCAGGTCTGAGGAGGACTGCGGGGCATGTCAACCAATGGCAACCGTCGATGAGTGTTTGTGCTGCGCAGAGTAGGAGTTGTTACTGCCATCGATTGGGGGGCTTGATATCTACGGCAAGGAAAGCAGCACACCCAGAGACTGTAACAAACCCAATAACTGTTCTGCGCTCATCAATCTAGAATGACAGAGACATTCTTCCATGTCCCAAAAATAAACTAGAAGAAGCAGCCCATACCTGCTGGATCGAATGGACAGCTGTATATTGAGTAAGTTACATTATTGTTGCTTGTCCCAGCACACAGTAACAAAATATAGAGAAGATAATCTATTGATAACTTTTGTTGTTTCACTTTGATCAAATCACATTTTTTCTTGTTATTAGATTATTTGCATCTAGCTACTCACGAACAACAACTTATTTATTCTCAGTCAATATAGGCTGATTGCATATCGACTGGTGTTGGAGAGGGCATTGAAGGGAGAGAGACTGTGACGAGGGAACAGAAGAGTCTTGCGTCATGTGTTGTTTGTGCCATTCGCCGCAAATATCCCTAGCCGACAGGAGTCTACATGGGATTCAAGGGGGCAGAGGATGTAATGGGCCTGTTGTAATTACGCTCCGATGAGTCAGCTTCACAGCCAGACATTGCCTAACCAGTTTTGTCAAATCACTCTAATAAATGCTGTTTTGGCCAGTACAACTTATGTTGTTACAATTCTGTCAAATCACTGTAATAAATGCCATTTGAACAAGTAACATCTATTTTGTTACTATCTACTATAAGTGATTCATTACAGTATGCCACATGAGATAGTGTTGTGTATGAAATATAGCAGTCAGATCAACGAATCAGTGACATTTGAATACTAAAGGTAAGTTGGTAAAAGTCAACAAAACAGTGTAGACCTATATAATGACATGACAATCGATGAACTGGCAAAGACAATTATTACTTTTTTACAACACAATACAGATCACAGCACATAATGTACAATACACAGTATAGACAAGGCATTCACACACTTCACATCAATAAAAGGTCAAATCTACAATAAAAATAGACAGTACAAAGTAGGTATGGTGGTGCTGTTATGTACAGTAGTAGCCTACAGTGAATGGATTTGTAAAAGATGCTATAGATGCAAAGTGATAATGACCAGAGGCTAACAAATGATGTTACATTAGTGTGTTTGTATTAGGTAGTAGTGCAAGGCGGACCATGTCCATGGATACGGCAGGAGTTGGGAGTGTCAGAATAGCCCCCAAGTATCCTTGAATCTTGATGTGTGTGCTGCAATGATCTTGATGTTTGTGCTGCAATTGTCTCAGTGTATCAGTGTTTTGTTACTTGTCGTGTTTTTTATGGACCCCAGGAAGAATAGCTGCTGCTTCTGCAAAAGCAAATGGGGATGCGAATAAACCAATAATGACCTCTCGCTGGGTTTTGGGATGGGGCTAAGTTGGCAGCCAGACAACGGCCTCTTCCACAGGATTTGGGCTCCCAGTATTTGTCCTTGCGTCTCTGCAGGACGCGCTCCATCAGGTCATTGCTGAATCTTTGAGTGGTGGGCTGATAAACTGGCCGTGATTGTTTTGGGTAGACAACATGGAATCTTGGAGTGCCTGAAAGGACGAAAGAGAAGAAGATAAACCAGTGAATTCAGCCTAAACACAAGGAAGTTGCCATTCATATAGAAATAACATATGGGACACTTCTTGGTTTGCTACATTGCACTCAGGCTGGATGCAGTTGATCAGATTAGTGTAGTGATTAGTGTAGTGGATATAGTCAGGCTCCACACTAGAAAAAGGGTGCCTCTGAGCACACTTGAAAGGGGGCACCATCCCTCAAAGAACCCCTCCCCCCGCCCCCCTGTCCTTTTGTTAGAATAGATCTGTCTGGACAGGCCAATAATTGGATCACCATCCCCATATGACAAAACAAGTACTAAAGTGTAAACCACAACATTGATGGCATATTTTGAGTACTTACCAGCAACGGTTTAGGCTTGTTCACTATTCTGGTTCTGAATGTGATGTTACTCCAGCAGGCATGGAGTCTGTTCCTTGTGGACTGTCCACAGCAGGCACGTTTCCCATCTCAACCTGAGTGAGAAATAAAGGAAAAGGGAACAGGAAATGTTGGTATTCATTTGAAATAAACAAAGGAGAACACACATGAAGAAGGCCATAATAGCTGTTCTGTTTTTGTGGCATGCTGTCATCTATTACATGGATAACACTATAAAGTCAAGTCAATTTATTTGTTTCTCAAGCATGTGGAAATTGTATAATTATTCGGAAAGTACTTGAATCAAGTTGAATAAATTCGAAAATAATGGCACCACACAATTTTGAATAATGAAAAAAGGACAGCACATAGTTTTGAGCATTCTTAGTCGTTTTGTTGTCCTCGGCTATTTTTTGGCTTTGATGTAGCAGATGACATGGACAGGATATCCACAAAAAAAGTGACAGGCCTATCACATTTTATCATGATAAAAGCTAGCTACTAGCTATTCAATCAATCAGATAATGTTAGATCATCATCACACTTACCCCCATTCCACTGTTCTGGCGTGCATAGATTGCCCACTGAAACATCTCATCTTATGGCTTGTCAGTTCCATCCTCTCAAAATAGTCCCGCGGTAAAAAATAATTCTGAGCAAACTACTACATTTCTGAGGTCCTTGGTCGGAGTGTTGTTGTCTACAGTAAATTTATGTCAACTAGACACAGTTTCAATTGGTCCGGATCATTCAATGGAAGTTTGTGAAAGGTTTTACAGCACACCCATGAACCATATTTGATATTGGACAAGTGATGGTAGTCTCACTACAGTCTATTTTTACTTTTGCACTGTCTCTATACACACTCACACATACACACTGACTCACACACTCACTCATATGCACATACATTTATACTGACTCTACACACACGCACACCTACTCACATACAAGCTGCTGCTACTCTGTTTATCTTATATCCTGTTGCCTAGTCACCTTATTATTTGGAAGGAATTGCGTTTTTCTCAGCGTTTCATTCATGGGCGCCGAGCTGACTCTAGCTCCAGAGGCAGATAAGGGTGAGTTTGCTCTCAAATTTGGGCTCTGGTCAGTTCGTGTGTCTGTGTGTGTGCGTTGAAAGAATGAACCGTTAAAGAACTTGCGTGTGTGCGTTGCTGATGTGCTGTGGGATAGGAGTCCATTCTAACTTTGTTTGCGCTGGTAAACAACGCAAAAAGGGGGGAGTGTCTATGGGGATATTTTGCTTGAATAAGAGTTCAAGAAGAATAGATTGAGAGGAATAAGGCCTAGGAATATGTGTGTAACTTAGAACCGCTGTGAATCTACGTTAGCCCTCTTAAGGAGGCGATCATTATGATGGGCCAAAAAATCTTATAACACGTTAGGTGAAGTAGGTAAGTCCAGGGGGCTTGAGGCTGTGGTATAAATTTGATTGTATGTTACCTCTCAGCTTGTGGTTGACGAATCATTTGTTTGATGTGACCGCTCATTAAATTTCCGGCGGGACCTCGTGGTAGCAGAAATTTAGGAACAAAGGAATTTTACGACATGGCGGAGGTTGAAATGATACATGCTACGTGCTAATTGCTAAAATGATACATGGTACATGCTAATTTTTTACCTTGGGGGTCCATTGGAATGGATCGAGCCTCCAAAATTGTCTTTAGAATAGTGTGAGCTCTGTTAAGTGTTATTGTTTGTCTATGAGGGGTAAAAGAGAGGAAATACAGCGGGACTGTTAACTTTCTGTTGCCTAGCTTGGAGAGAGCTGGGAGAGAGCTCCTTCCACTGTGAAATCGAAGTGATGAATGGACTGCGCATGCGTGTGAATTTATGACTAGAGTGACGTAGGGGTAAATATGCCACTCCTCTGCTACACTGTGCTGCGGGGAGACGCAGACGAACGAACAAAGAGGTAGAGATTTAGAGGCTAATAGTGTATTCTGGTTGTTACATCGGCTGTTTGACGATGAAACTGTTTTCTTGAGACCTATTGAATTGATAAATGAGAGAGAGATGTTGACGGATTAAAATAAATAAAATAAAAATGTTATTGAGCTATTTATACGATTCCTGAGTTAATTCTTAGCGCAAATGTGAACGGAGGAATATTGAAATGTTGTAATAACTTAGTGACTGCATAAACTACTAAATTATTGTCTGTTTCTTTGTTCTTTTGTGATATGAGAGACATAAGAGGAACGAGGAGAGAGAGAGAGAGAGAGAGCGGAAGTGCTGACGTGTACATCATGTGACAGGGTGTGATGCGACAGAGTCTGCTGCGACAGGATCAAGTCAAAAAATCAAGGCTAGTACTGTTTTGTTTACAAAAACCTTGCCTTCCCATACAGGATATGTTGTGTGCCTAGCTTAATTTATGTTATGACAATTTGACAAGGACCTGGCAAAAGACTGATCAATTGATGAAAATAAAAATTGAATTTTTGAGTTTTTGTGCATGAGTGGGTTTGATTAGAGTTGAGTGGGGGAATCGAGTACTGACATTATTCTGTAAAATGAAGGTAATTGGATGCTTATTAAGCAATGAGTTTATGAGTATTGTAGTGTTGTAGGATTAGAGGTCTTTATTTTTTGGATTGCTCTGAAGTTGACTACTTTCATTTAATTTCCTGATTGGATGAGGTAAGATTGCCATTAATCAATAATTTGGTAAAATAAAATAAAATGAATAAATAAATAAATTGATGAATAAATTAATTGATTAATTAATTAATTTGGGGAAGATAAAAAAAAAAAAAAAAAAACATTGAAAGAAAAAATAGGGAGGAAGTCATAGGCTATATAGTCTAAAATAGAAATAATTCACAATAAAGGAATATAAAATAGTTGTTACATGGGGGGGAAAAGGACATCAGAACTATGAAAGTAATTACACCTGTTGATATAGTTGAAAATAGTAAACATTGCAATACCGTTAACTAAAGGTTATCTGGAAAAGGGAATAAAAGTTGGCCAGACATTGAACAACCATAGCCAGTGGAGGGAATCTTAACCCTGACGTCATCAACATGATGAAAGTGATTGAATAATAGAGAGAGGAAAAGCAGAAACGACCATAAAGATAAAAGAAAACTCCAGAAGTAAGAAAAAAACGAGATGTCTGGAAACTAAGAGAAGAATGAGGTTCGGAAAGATGAAGACAAAGATGAAGACTTGGAGATTAAAGGTGCTTCATATTCAAGAGGATTTTATCCAACAATGATTAGCAAAGAAGAAATAGAAAGAGATATAGACTGAAGTGTATTATGCCTGGATAAGGGGAATAATTTAGAAGAGACAACGAGAACTGGAACAACAACTCTGAGAAAAAAACTGCTGAGAAAAGGATCCCAAGAATTGGAGGAGAAGTATACATTGAGGTGAAGGAAAGAGAGCACAAGTAAGAAGATGATGGAAGATAATATTTCGAGGACAGAACTTAGAATATAAGCCTTTTGAAGAATACTGATATGTAAACAACAAGAAAGAACAGGACCAAGAAACTCTCAGAAAACTTGATGAAATACAACTGGGGGAGAAGAAGAAGGAGAAGAAAAGCTTTTGTTATGAAGAATCAGTGTGCACCAAATCAACAATCACTGCCATAGCTTCAACTGAACAAGGTCAAATGCAATTGTACCAGTCACAACTAGTGGTACAAGTTGGTTCATATCCATAGATAGTTTCTGGAAAGAGGGAATTTCAGAGGAAGATACAGGAGCAAGTGAAGATCATCTGGAGGACAGGTGAACCCTTAAAGGAGCAAGGATTCTAGGAGTGCCTAGAAGATCCGAAGGGGGGTGTCAGCTGGTAGCACCAATTAGGAAAAAGATCCAACAATTGATGTGAAAATAAACAAAGGACTATGGGAAGTGATAGCGGATAGTGGAAAAGCTTTTATCTTTGTTCAGCCTGAAGAGGTTACACATCTCACTATGTAAAATTAACTAATTAGGATAGGGATTCGAGAGAGTAAAACAGCTGATTACTCTTAAGGAACCAATTGAGATCTGCTATGAAAAGAAAATTAAAATACCCATACTGGTATCAGAACATATACTTATTGCATTGTTGGGAAGAGAAGCATTGTGTAAGTTGAACTGTACAATAAGATGTACACCAGACGGCTGTCTGGTAGAAGATTTTAAAAGAGTATGGTTTTTGGGAATCATATTTGCTTGAAAAGATTGTCCTCCTTCCTATAGGACAATCTGTTTGAAAAATTATGTTAAAAGGGTGACTGTTATTCTTGGTTACATTCCTACACCAAGAGATTTCAAATTAGGCTAAAAGATGCTCAATCGTTTGCCAAGTCTGTGTGTAAAGTAATCATAAGCAGGTGGGGACTTCCCGATCACATATTCTAAAATTAGTGGTAAGGGATTTTGTGGATAAATCAGTGAAATGGTTTTTGAAAAATTAGAGGGAAAGGAATTTGTGAATAAATCAGTGAAATTGGTTTTTAAAAGTTAGGAGAAAAGTCAGATTAAAAAAAAAAAAACTTAGGAAAACTAGGGTTGAAGGAACTCTAGGACAGTTAGCTAAGCTTCAATGTTAGTAGTAAGAGAGAGAGAACAGTGGTGAAGGAAAATTTAGAGTTTAGTGGGAAGATAGATATGGTAGGAGTTTAGATCTGTTAGGAGCGGTTGCATTGAGAAAGTATGCGTTGCTGAATGATAAGAGAAGATTGAGGGTGATTGAGTATCTATATTTACAATTCCCAGCAGGAAGATCAAGGTAATTGTAAGTGTATTTTATATAATGAAAAGTTTGAAAGTGAGGGATTAGAGTTAGGACTGAGAGTTAATGTAGTGACACTAGTGGTGATAGATGGAAGTACAAGTAAAGAGTTCAAAGCTTAGGGGAAAATGGATGAATCGACAATGACATCAACACTTTAGTATATTATAACAACAGTGAGAAGCAATTTAACTATTTCAACATTGACAGTTATTAAAGCCATAAATATATCACATTTGATTACAAGGGAGCCAATAGCTCCAGCACCAATTTTAGAGGAAAAGACTGTTATTAGGGTTAGGATGGGTGATACAGCTCATTTTCCTTGTAGTTGTGGAAACATTTGTTTAGGCCTAGGTTTAAGTGTTATTGGTTAAATTAATTAACTTAGGTGAATTTGTTAGCTAGGAAGGAAAATCAGTTAACAGCGTATAGTATCTGAAGATTATGCCTTTGTTAAATGTTTTTCATGAAGAAATAGAATGTTGTTTATGGTAGTATCAAGAGGGAATGTTTTAGGTGTAATACCACATACCACAGACAGGAGGTGGGTTGTAGACAGGGGAGACTGGTGATTGGCCAGAAGAGGGAGTCACCCCCCTTTTTGCATTGTTTATAAATAGGGGTTAAACGATGAGACGTTAGAACGGCCATAGCAATCTTGAGGAGCCGTTCTCCGGACAACGCGTGTCTGTAATTTATGCTGTAACCTCGTGGTATGAATAAAAGCCTCTAACACGATGCAGCATAGATCGGACTCTTTTGTTGACAGCGATAATTGCCACCATTCATCATATACGACATAATGGCGCCCAACGTGGGGCTGGTTTGCGTCTCTTCTGTGTTTCAGTCAATCGCCGGGCTAACTCTCTCTGAGGCATGAAAAAGGGTGAGTGTTCTTACCGCTTCGGAGTTTGTTAGATTGGATATGACTTGTGTACACTGAAGAGATGTTCCATTATAACCTGGCCTCAGGTGGCGTTGTTGCTGGTCGACTAGAGTCTGCTAAAATTTATTTCATTGGTAACGGGTGACAATGGCAAATTTAGAGCAAAAGGAACGGTAGAAGTTTATATTTCATTGGTAACGGGTGACAATGGCAATTAATGTTGGAATACGTATGCATTTTTAGGGCACCGTTAATCTGGAAAGACCTCAAAATGGGGCGACTCACAGGAGTGGGCCAGAAATCCAGGTCTTAGTTAGACTGAGTCAGGTTGATTCCTTAAGCGGGAATTATGAAGTGAATGGTTGTAGCTATGTTATACTCCTCCTCTGGTCGACGGGAAATTGGTTGGGGGTAACCTCTTGATATGAGATTCATCTTTCAAGGCAGCATAAAGTTAGACGGGGAGAATTGGACGATTATTTATTTGGCAACGGTGCAGGATATTGATTTGTGTAGTAGGCTGCAGTTGGCTAGAGGCTGAAGCTAAGGCTGGATTGTTTTGGGCCACGTGGTATATCGTTGCTCAGGCTAATCTTTGTAAGGCTAAAGTGTGAATCATGCTATAGTGTACCTTAGGCTAAGCTAAATGCTAATGCTACAGGCTAATTGTGTTGTGTGCTACATGTTAACGTATCCTTAGAGATTCCGTTGCGACGGGTGAAAGTCTCTTAAACTTGTTTATGTGTTTGTAAGTCAGGTTATATGTTTTGTGAGCGCTGTTAAATGTTGTTTGACTATAAGGGGGAAATGGGGAATTACAGCTGGACTGGTATTCTGTTTGGAGAGAGAGAGTAGAGAATCTTCCTTTCACGGTGAAATTGTATTGAGGAATGATATTTGCGCATGTGTTTAATTTTGCGACACTACAGTACCAAACGTGGGAGTTGGAGTTTATGGCACGAGATTAGGCAACGTTTTGTTTTACGGCACCACGATGGGATGCTGAAACTCAAGCATGAGGTTAAAATGATATTTGCGCATGCGTGGATTTCTGTAAAACAACACATTGGTTAAACTGCAGGGGGAGACAGAGGAACACAGACGACGGAACAAATACGCATAAAGAGATTTTAACACGAATCTTATAAGTTTAAACGGCGGTGGGTTAAGATGAAACTTGTTTTGGGACCTATTGAATTTATAAATTAAATATATGATAATGGATTATAATGGATTGAATTAAATAATTAAATAACGGATTAAAATAATGTTTTTGAGCGATCTATTTAGTTCTGAGTTTAGTCTTAGAGTGAATAATGTAGAAACGAATGAATATTGAATGGTTGGAAATACTCAGTGATGGCATTAACTACTAAAATGTGATTCTGTGTCTCTGTTTTTTCCTGTCATATGAGTGGAGCGATACGATACGACAGGAGAGAGGAGGGGTTAACGTGTGACTGACGTGCGTCACGTGACAAGGTGTGACGAGGCAGAGTCAGACGAGAGGATCAGATCAGGCTAGTGCACAAAATCATCCTAACAAGATATGTGATGTTATGACAATTTTACATCGGCTTGGCAAATACTATTTCATTAAAAGTTGTATTTTGGTGGCTCTGTGTATCACTGGGGTTTGATTACAGATGTGTTGGGAATCCAGGATGGATTGAGGATTCTTCTGTAAATTTATGATAATTAGGGGTTATAGAGCAAGGGGTTAAAGGCTTTGTTTATGGGTATTTTAGTCTGAAGATGACTAACTTGCATTTACTTGCAGTTGATGGGTTGTGGTAATATAGCCACCACTAATTGATAAATTGGTGACATAGAATATAGGAATAAAAGAATTGTTTTAAATTATTCATAATTTTTGATTGAGGTTTTAATTGGTTTTTTATTTTTAATTAAAATGGTTTTTGAATAAGGTATTTAATTGAATTTTTTAATATTCATATTTTATTTAATTTGATTTTTTGGGGGGTTCTTAGGGTTATATTAATAATTTAAGGGGGGAAGTCATAGCCATAGGCTATACAGTCTAAAATAACATAGGTCACAATAAAGGAATATAAAGGGCTTGATATAGGGGAAAATTGATTAAAATAGTCATTTTTTAATCAAAGTAGGGTTAGAGTAGTGTTAGGAGAGACTAATGGCAGAAGTTAGTACACCTTTCTCACATATGGATTCAGCAGAAAGACATCATCCAGCAGGGTGATTATGGCATCAGAGATGAAGACGAATACGAGCAGAAACGACGATGAAGATGAATTCAAAACTCCAGAAGGAAGGAAAACCGGGATGTCTGGGAACTTAAGGAGATGAGGATGATGAAGATGAGAGTGATTGAGAGAGGTCATGGGTGGATATGACTCTGTGATCAGAAGGAAGTTGGCAAGAGAGAAACGAAGAAGGGTACAACGAGATTTGATCTCTGATGGAAGTTGAAGATGAAGAAAGCGATGAAGATTTGGAGATTAAAGGTGCTTTATTTTCAAGAGGAGTTTGTCCTACAAGGACTGGCACAGAAGAAAAGTAAGAAGATGATGGAAGATGATATTTCGAGGACAGAACTTAGAAGAGAACCTTTTGAAGAATACTGATATGTCAACGACGAGAACAACAGGACGAAGAAAACTCAATCAAATACAACTTATAACTGGTGGTGGAGAAGAAGAAAATAAGTGTTGGTTATGAAGAATCAGAGTGAATCAAATCAACAATCACTGTTACAGCTTTAACTGAACAATACCAAAGGCAATTGTACCAGCCAAGGGGGGACCAGATGTTCCATATCGACCGCCAGTTTCTGGACAGACACAGAATTGGAGAGGGAGAAGAACAAAGAAGAAGGAGGAATATTTCAGCTACACTTTCAGCAACTTTCAGAAGACTGGTATAATTATGGACAGATTGGGTACTTTACCTGTTCATGCAACAAGTTAGGAGGAAGAACAGAGAACATTTTTAAGGAAGATCCAGGAGTAAGGGAAGATCACCTGTTAGTGTCTAGAAGATACGAGGGGGGTATCAGCTGAGAGCATCGATTAGAGAAGAAGGGAAAATAGCAACAATTGAAGTAAAAACAACCGACCATTAGAAGTGATAGTGAATAGGGGAAAAACTTATCTGGGTTCAGCCTAAAGAGGTTATCCATATCCACTCTGTAAAATAAACTAATTAGGTTAGGATAGGGATTTGAGGTAGTAAAACAGTTTACTCTTCGGGAATCAATTGAGCTCTGCTATAGAAGTCAAATAGGAATTACAATAGACATACTAATATTAGGACAATATATTAAGGATATTGTGGGAAGAGATGCATGGTGTAAATTGAAGTGTTCAATCAGAGGCACACTAGACGACTGACTGTCTGGTAGAATATTTTAAGAAGTAGGGTTTTTGGGAATCATTTGCTTAAAAGATAATATCATAGGAAGGATGATAATGTATTAGATTGCCTGTTAGACAATCTGTCTGGGAAAAAACTTAATAGGGGTGACTGTTATTTTGGGTTACATTCTTACATTAAGAGATTTGAGGTTAGGCTAAAATGTGTTTAGTCGTTTTGCCAAGTCTGTGTAAAGGAGTCAGGAGCAGGTGGGGAATTCCCAATCACGTATTCTAAAAATTGGTGGGGAAGGAATTTTGTCAATAAATCAGTGGAAAAAGGTTTGTTTAAAGGGTAGGAGAAGATTAGATTAAAATAAGTTAGGAGAACTAGGGGTGAAGGAACTCTGAGACAGTGAGCTAAGTTCAAAGTTAGTAGTAAGAGAGAGAGAGAACAGTAATGAATGACACTTTAGAATAGGAAGATCAAGGTAATTGTGGGTACTTTTTGTTATAATCAAAAAGGTTTAAAGTTTAGAGGT
Source organism: Coregonus clupeaformis (assembly GCF_020615455.1). Classification (NCBI taxonomy): domain Eukaryota; kingdom Metazoa; phylum Chordata; class Actinopteri; order Salmoniformes; family Salmonidae; genus Coregonus; species Coregonus clupeaformis. Next base: position 26,389,126 of record NC_059224.1, on the reverse strand, counting down.
AGAACTGAAAGGGGGAAAAAGTGACACTAATGGTGATGGATGGAAGTACAAGTAAAGAGTTCAGAGCTTTGGGATGAGGTAGTAACAATAATGACATCACCACGTGAGTCTATTAAAACAACAGTGAGAAGTAATTTAACTCTTTCAACATTGATAGTTATTAAAGCCATAAATATAGCGCATTTGATTATAAGGGTCCAGCATCAATTATAGGGGGAAAATACTGTTATTAGAGTTAGGATAATAATAATAATAATATGCCATTTAGGATGATGACGTTTCTTTCACAGAGAGAGAGATAATTAGGGAGAATAAGTATTGTTAGCAGGATCAGAAGTAGAAGCTGTTGCACTTAGTCAAATAAGGGATTATTTTGTGTAAGGTTACAGATAAAGATCAGGGAGAATATGTGTACTTATCTAGTGAAAGCATAGAAATTTGTTCCGGTTAAGAATTATGGGTTAAAGGGCTATGTAATTTATAAGGTGATGCTTATAATGGAAGATTTGAAGTCTGTAAAACTTTCTACAGTCACAGAGGGAGTTAAGGATAAGTTTATTACAGTAGTCACTCCAACAGGGAATAATCGAATAGGATGTTGGTAGTTTCCCACTAGAGGGAATTAAGGGTTTTAATTCATCAACTAAATCAACAACGTTAATGGTAACTTTGGGAAGGGATTAATGATATGATGGTAATAGCAAATGTAGGAAGGATGACAACAACTTTTCTGAAATTAAAGGAGGCAGCAAGAGAGACTCAGGGGTTTAGGTTACGACGAATAGGGTTAAAAAAAGGAGAGCAGATAGTAGTAGAGAGCAATATAGATTAATCTGAAATGGAGAAGAGAGATTCATCATGGAAGCTGCAGGATGAGGTCTTTTGATTTTGATGACAGAGGGGGGGCATCTGATCAGTGCTGCTCGTTCCTCTGTTGTGAAAATTAGAGATAGATTAACTCATTCTGTAAGAATCAGTGAGGAATCTTGAGGGTTGATGTCTGTTGGGGATGCCAGCCCAAGACCTGTTGGACGGTTGCGCAGCCTCTAGTGGGTCTGGGTCAGGGTTATGCTTTGTCATGACTGTGGTATCGGCAACAGTCATTGACAGATAAAATAATGTAGTTGTCAGAACAGTAGGGTTTAAGTGTTCTGGGGTAAAGGGATTACCCTATGGGAATTGTTAGATGGAAAGTAAGGTCAGGTAACAGTGGAAACCTGAAGTATTCAGGTGAAACATTGAGGGCTAAAAGTTATTGTTGTTATAATAAAACATATGAGGTAAGGGGTATGTTTATGGGAATATCAGAGGGTGATGAGTATAGTATAACTTTGGATAAGTATGACTTTAAGGGTAGTAATGACAAATAATAGGTTACTTTTTTATGTACCAGGTAGTAGAAAAGCAGGACTTTGATGGTTAAACGATTAGCTTTTGACTGACAGTGTGACTATGGGAATTTTAGAGATATTTGGTGGGTTTGTGATGATAGAGTACATTCTGACCCTATGGAGATTTGAGAGGATTTGGTTGCAAGATCAGTTAGGCCAGTAGGGGCAGTGATGGGTCAGATTTTAGTTTCAGCTTTGATAACACTGTGTGATGTTTGTACTGACTTTTGAGAAAGTTATGAGATTGAGATAGGTTGGAGAAGTGGTGCCTGGAGACAACACTCAGATGCCGGTGATGACTGTTCCTGATCTGGATAAAGATGGACAAGTGGAACTGATGGATAAATATCCTTTTTGATTATTTGATCATTTTATTTTTATTGTTTCAAGGAAAACATTTTGTAGGCTGATTTTAATATGATTTTATAATGATTTTATGAATCAAGGGGGGATAGGTTAATGTGATTCATACATCATTGATATGTCATTTTTTATATTCTTAAATTGATGTTGAGGTTTAATTTGAAAAAGTTGTTTTGCAAAAGATACTGTTTGGTCGTTTCTTTTCTTTTCATTCCAGAAGCATTTGGGGGAACATGTGAAACAAAGACAATATGAAGGGACAATATGACTGGAGGAGATGAAACAAGGAGGGTGTGGCTGATTCCATCATCAACAAGTCCATTGGAGGAGGAGACTACAGAGGAGATGAAGTGTAGTGGACTACATTCCAGTGTCTGCAATGAAATATAGACATATTTGATGTGTAATACATAATGGTGTCATATTCTTAGGTATTGATTTTAGTAGAATGAGGTTTGATGTTATTGAATGCAGACGAGGATCTTAGATGCTTTTGTTTATTTCGATGGGGTTAGGGAAAGGACGTTTAGGCAGGGAGAGAGTCCCTTTCAAGTCCTATGGGTTGACCAGCTTGAGAGTGGATGTTTCTGGATAGGATTTTGTTTGCAGGGGAAACATGTGTATTTAATGGCATCATAGTTTCAAATGTCTTTACATGATTTATGAGTTTATCTGGAGTACCGCGGTGGTTGCCTGGGGCAGAGGGACCGTGAGAGAATTTTACTGTCTTGATTGATGGATGGATGGATTTGGAACAAAGGTTGCCGGACAGGTTTTTCGCTCTCACACTCCATAAAGATTTATTCATAATTCATAGTAATGTGTTCACACTTCATAAACAGTTTGTTCATAATTCATAGTAATGTGTTCACACTTCATCAACAGTTATTCATATTTCATAAGAAAGGTATTTACACTCTAGAGGAGAATGTTTTGGTTTAAGGTTAAAGATACTCAATAAGATAAGTTGTTACTAGTCATAATCCTATTCTGTTTGGTTTCGAGACGTTTATTTCGTCTCGAAAGGGGGGAATATAGTATCTGAAGATTATGCCTTTGTTAAATGTTTTTCATGAAGAAATAGAATGTTGTTTATGGTAGTATCAAGAGGGAATGTTTTAGGTGTAATACCACATACCACAGACAGGAGGTGGGTTGTAGACAGGGGAGACTGGTGATTGGCCAGAAGAGGGAGTCACCCCCCTTTTTGCATTGTTTATAAATAGGGGTTAAACGATGAGACGTTAGAACGGCCATAGCAATCTTGAGGAGCCGTTCTCCGGACAACGCGTGTCTGTAATTTATGCTGTAACCTCGTGGTATGAATAAAAGCCTCTAACACGATGCAGCATAGATTGGACTCTTTTGTTGACAGCGATAATTGCCACCATTCATCATATACGACAAGCGCTTCATGAAGCACTGGAGAGGTAACCTGTCACGCCCTGGCTCTGGGGACACTGTTATGTTGAGCCAGGGTGTGTAGATCTATGTGTTGTTTTTCTATGTCGGGAGTCTAGGTATGGTATTTCTGTGTTGGCCAGAGTGGTTCCCAATCAGAGGCAACGAGTGTCAGCTGTGGCTGGTTGTCTCTGATTGGGAGCCATACTTATAGAGGCTGTTTTCCCACATTAGTTGTGGGATCTTGTTTCGAGTTGGTTTGTGTTAGACCGTGAACTGTCACGTTATCGTTTTGTTTATTTTGTCGTATATCGCTAAATAAAGAGTTTGTTTGCCTGCAACGCTGCGCCTTGGTCCTCCTCTGTTCCCGACGAGCGTGACAGAAGATCCCACCAAAACTGGACCAAGCAGCGTGTCCAGGAGCCATCGCCAGGGGAGTCGCTAGCAGATCTCCGTGGCAACCTCGACTGGGTCAAGCCTAATGAAGAGCAGAGAGGGTGGACTTGGGAACAGTGGAGGAAGAGTCTCGACTGGGTCAAACCAAATGAAGAGCAGAATGGCTGGAGTTGGAAGCAGAAGAGCGATAGTTGGGCGAGAACAATAGAGGCCTGGCCCACGGGGAGGAGAGACCCCCAGAATTTTTTTAGGGGGGGGCTCACGACGTGGACGTCGGGGCAGCAGGAGGCCGCGATAGAGCGGTCCAGCGGGTTGGCAGAGGAGGCCGCCAGGTTACGGGGGCCACTGGTATTAAAGGGGAAGGAAAGTGTGGAGGCACGGCGAGAGGTACTGGGGTGTGTTACCAGTCCGGTCCGGCCCGTTCCTGATCCCTGCATAGGGCCAGTGGTGTGTGTCCCCAGTACGGTCCGGCCTGTTCCTGTTCCTCGCATCAGGCCAATGGTGCGCGTCGCCAGCCCGGCCCGTCCTGTTCCTGCTCCCCGCACCAGGCCAATGGTGCGCGTCGCCAGCCAGGCCCGTCCTGTTCCTGCTCCCCGCACCAGGCCAATGGTGCGCGTCGCCAGCCCGGCCCGTCCTGTTCCTGCTCTCCGCACCAGGTCAATGGTGCGCGTCGCCAGCCCGGTCCGGCCCTTTCCTGCTCCCCGCACCAAGCCAATGGTGCGCGTCGCCAGCCCGGTCCGGCCCTTTCCTGCTCCCCGCACCAAGCCAATGGGGCGCGTCGCCAGCCCAGCCCGTCCTGTTCCTGCTCTCCGCACCAGGTCTATGGTGCGCGTCGCCAGCCCGGTCCGGTCCTTTCCTGCTCCCCGCACCAAGCCAATGGGGCGCGTCGCCAGCCCGGTCCGGCCCGCTCCTGCTCCCCACACCAAGCCAGTGGTGTGCGTCGTCAGTCCGGCACGGCCCGTGCCTGTTCCCCACACCAAGCCAGTGGTGTGCGTCGTCAGTCCAGCACGTCCCGTGCCTGTTCCACCGGTGCCTGGTCCGGCACCGGTCAGATGCTTCACGCCGGAGCTAGAGCAATCCGCTCCACCAGTGTGCAGTCCAGCTCCGGCCAGCGGGGTCAGACCGGACCAGGGGTACTTTGGGGGGTTGGAGAGGGAGCGGGGATCAGGCCCGGAGCCGGATCCGCCGCCTAGGCGGAGTGCCCACCCGGTCCCTCCCCTGTGGTATTTGGTTGACGCGGTCGGAGTCCGCGCCTTTAGCCTTTTACTGTCACGCCCTGGCTCTGGGGACACTGTTATGTTGAGCCAGGGTGTGTAGATCTATGTGTTGTTTTTCTATGTCGGGAGTCTAGGTATGGTATTTCTGTGTTGGCCAGAGTGGTTCCCAATCAGAGGCAACGAGTGTCAGCTGTGGCTGGTTGTCTCTGATTGGGAGCCATACTTATAGAGGCTGTTTTCCCACATTAGTTGTGGGATCTTGTTTCGAGTTGGTTTGTGTTAGACCGTGAACTGTCACGTTATCGTTTTGTTTATTTTGTCGTATATCGCTAAATAAAGAGTATGTTTGCCTGCAACGCTGCGCCTTGGTCCTCCTCTGTTCCCGACAAGCGTGACATAACCAGTGAAGGCTAAAAGCTGTTTTTGTTCTTATAAAACATATGATGGATAGGAGTTATTTAGGGGTTTGTGTGGTGAGAGTATATATTCTTACCTATGGATGGATAGGATGTTGTTACATGTTGAAGTTGAAGCTTCCATATGAGTTTTTTTTTTTATTTAAATTAGGGGAAGCAAAGGGAAAGAGATAAATCTGATTCTGAAAGAGAGAAGTTTCATAGTCTGGGAAGCCTATCATTGGAGGATAAGTCTAAGAGAGAAGTGGGGATTTTTCCATGGTATGGTGTAAAATTTGGGAAGATAACATAGATAATATTACCTATAATTTGAAGGGTTTTGCAAATGAAACGATTAGAGGGTTTAACCTTCTGTCAAGACTCAAAGGAGTATTGATAGATAGATTTCAGAGGTTTCAATATTAGTGTGATTTTAGTATTTTGTTATGAATCAAAGGGGGGAATAGAATGTGATTCATTTTATATATTTTATACATTTTTATATTCTTAGTTGATATTGATGTTTTAATTTGAATGTGTTGTTTTGCAAAAGATACTGTTTGGTCTTTTCTTTTCTTCCAGAATTATTTGGGGGAATATGTAGAGATTGAAATACTCAAACAAGGACAATATGAAGGGACAATATGAAAGGAGAATATGAAGGGACTGGAGGAAATGGAACAAGGAAGGTGTGGAAATGTTCAGATTCCATCATCGAAGATGCATTGGAAGTCGACACTGTTGAGGAGATGAAGTGTAGTGGACTACATTCCAGTGTCTACAATGAAATATAGACATATTTGCATGTGTAATACATAATTTGTGTCATATTCTTTCTGTATTAGGTATTAAATTTTGTAGAATGATATTTGCTGTTATTAGATACATGTGGGGATCTCAGATGTTTTTGTTTATTTCGTGAATGCTTAGGGACATGGAGTCTAGGCAGGGATAGAGAGAATCCACAGTAGGGTCCGATGGGTCGACCAGCCTGAGTGTGGACATTTTGGATAGTATTTTGTTTGCTGAGGCTTTCATGTGTATTTAATTGCATCATAGTTTCAAATGCATTGATAAAGATTTATGAATTGATCTGGAGTACTTAAGTGGTTGCCTGGGGCAGAGGGGCCGTGAGAGAATTTTACTGTCTTGATTGATGGATGGATATTTGAAAAGAAGGCTGCCAGACAGGTTTTTCGCTCTCACACTCCATAGAGATTTGTTCATATTTCATAGTAATGTATTCACACTCCATAAAGATTTGTTCATATTTCATAGAAAGGTATTTACACACCATAGGAAAGTGCTTTGGGTTTATTGTTAAAAATACTCAATAAGAGAGATTGTTACTTGTCATAATCCTATTCTTTTTGTTTCGAGACTTTTAGTTAGTCTCGAAGGGGGGAATATGTAGTGTATAAAGAATTATGACTTTGCTAATGTTTTCAAGTGGAACCTGAGAGGAGGTTTATTCCGTTTTAGAGGGAGCCGTTTTAGAGTGACACCATAGAACAGAGGAAGTCTGTTTGGTGTCCTCCTGGGATTGGTCTGTAGGGGAACACCCATATCAGATTACATAGCATATATACCACAGTTGGGAGAAAGGAAGACAGAATAATCATATTAGAGATGGGGCGATTATTCTCCGGGTATCTGCAGGTATCTGTAAATCGACGCTGTAACCCTTTGTTATGAATAAACCTTATGATGAAAATACAGCGTCAGCGGGTCCTCCTTGGTCACACAGCATAATTAGCAACGTTAACTCGACACTACATATGCTTACTTACTTACTTACTTATTGTGTTCTGTACTTGTGCATGTGACATTAAAACTTAGCTACGTGGGCTAGCTAGCTGCTTTGCTAACGTAAGCTAGCTAGTAGCTTAAAAATACTTCAAGCAGTGTCAACAGTCTTCACAGTCAGGCTTGCGAGGCAAAAATATTGCTTTGGACGAACAATGACATTCTCTTGATGTACTCTTCTTCTGTGGGGTTTATCGTTGATTTACTCTTCTCACTCTTTGCTTACTTGATATCTAGCTAGCAAACTCGTTCAAAATTGCCGCTGTCCTGCAGTCTCAGCTGGCCAGCTGTGTTGACACTCGTGCACAGCCTATCATTGCACCCAACATCACAGCGGATGAATTAAATGCGTAGTTCAGAGAAAATAGTTCAAAAAAAGACATGTTTTTCAAACAACTATAATCAAAATATTATATTTTCATATATACTTGTAAATGATAGAGTACAAAGTGCTAACCACCCGGCCTTTGAGTAGTTAGAAGGTCTATTTCCCTGCTACCTTCAACTTCCTTCAAACTGCACGCAGAGACATAAAATGGTATCCATGAGTTCTTCTGAATCTGGGAAAGTAGGAAATTACCCAAAATACCGAAGTATCCCTTTAAGGCTACATGACAGGCTACCATTGAACTCGTCATCTTTATTCTCAAATCCTAAGGACATAAAACAATATAGAGGTAAGATAGATATAGATTTTGAGACATGACATTAAGTTTTTCATATTTTAGTATACACTGTTTATATTAATGCGAAGTTCCTGTTCTTTTTCTAAGACTTTTCACAAAAACAAGCATATCTATGTGGAATGTTAATGGAGCACTGAGCGTGCCGCAAGCTTTTTATTTCAAACTGTTCCAGTTCCGGTGGCATGCATTGAAAATGCGTGGCTTTCTCGTGGCGTGTTTTGTGTGCAAAATAACTATGAATTAGGGACGGATCGAAATTTACAGAATGGTTACCTGGAGGAAGTTAAATTTCAGTCAAGGGGAGGGTCATGTCATTTGTAATTAATGAAATGTCAATATTTCTCAGTGTTTTAGAATTAGTTGCTTATTAGGTTATATATCAATGTGTGCCTGATGCCACCCCTCATCTCTGATTCTCTGCTGGGTGTGCAATATCAATTGCGCCTACAGTATAGGTTATTTAGTGTGGTCTCAATCAAATGATCCATAGCCTATAGGCTACAAAGTGCAGAGCAAAGTTAAATTACTAAGATCGCTGCTGGGATGGTGTAAATAAAACTAGGCTGCATTACACAATGCAATGGATATTCCAACCCTTAGCCCCGAGCTGCTCTGCTCTTGCTGAAACTTGAAGCAGCAACCGCGGCACAATCAATCGGAAATAGCTCATGGTGCTGAAAGTAGGCAAATTTGAGTAGGCATAACCATCTTCATTTTAATTAGACTTTACTAATTGGCTTTGTGTTGGAGCCTATTTCTTCCTATTTAAGAAATAAGAGTTACAGTGAGGGAAAAAAGAATTTGATCCCCTGCTGATTTTGTACGTTTGCCCACTGACAAAGAAATGATCAGTCTATAATTTTAATGGTAGGTTTATTTGAACAGTGAGAGACAGAATAACAACAACAAAATCCAGAAAAACCCATGTCAAAAATGTTATAAATTGATTTGCATTTTAATGAGGGAAATAAGTATTTGACCCCCTCTCAATCAGAAAGATTTCTGGCAACCCAGGTGTCTTGGGTTGCCAGAAACACCCAAAACACACGGCCAAGGCAACAAAGGAGTGGCTCAAGAAGAGGCACATTAAGGTCCTGGAGTGGCCTAGCCAGTCTCCAGACCTTAATCCCATAGAAAATCTGTGGAGGGAGCTGAAGGTTTGAGTTGCCAAACGTCAGCCTCGAAACCTTAATGACTTGGAGAAGATCTGCAAAGAGGAGTGGGACAAAATCCCTCCTGAGATGTGTGCAAACCTGGTGGCCAACTACAAGAAACGTCTGACCTCTGTGATTGCCAACAAGGGTTTTGCCACCAAGTACTAAGTCATGTTTTGCAGAGGGGTCAAATACTTATTTCCCTCATTAAAATGCAAATCAATTTATAACATTTTTGACATGGGTTTTTCTGGATTTTTTTGTTGTTATTCTCTCTCACTGTTCAAATAAACCTACCATTAATATTATAGACTGATCATGTCTTTGTCAGTGGGCAAACATACAAAATCAGCAGGGGATCAAATACTTTTTTCCCTCACTGTAGGTCTACCTGTTTGACAGATGAAATTAGGCTATAGGCTGCTATATCCATAGATTAGTTGGCCAATTCCTCCACCCACCATGCACTTTTTAAATAGTATACTTCCGTGTCAGTGAAGGGCTGTTAAGTTAGAACCAAGACTCGAATTGAGGGGGTATGAGAGGATATGCCAAAGGCCTACCTTTTATTAAAGAAAATGGCAAAAAGCACTGGCCTACCCCTTGTTAGCTTAAGATTTTGAAGAAAATGGATGCGATTATATATAAAGCGCGTTGGTCCGAGATGCCTTATGCTAGAAACAAGCTGTAAATTACCCGGGAAAGACGTGTCTCCAATGCATCTGGGGATATCATTGTTTCTTTGACATTCAGAGGCTGACTTTGCTTGGGAAGTAATCTAATTCTGTCACTATCAATTGATTAATCTATTCACTTTCTATACAATAGAAGATGTTTAAACCCAGACCGTTTTTAGGGAAACACTTGTGACCTTCTCTTGTCGGGTTAAGCCACGGAAGGAGAGTAGCCAGCAGGTAAAGCTTAATTTTTTTTGCATCGGTAGGCTACTCTGTCTGGGGTGGAAAGGTATGCCTAACTTTTAAAAGTACCATGCTCAGATTCCTAATGATGTCTCAGATTTAATTATTTTTGAACAGCGATTGTTTCGTCGCAAACAAGACACACTGATTTGGCATTGTAGAAATATGATAAGATGAACACATAGGCCTATCTCCTTGTCCATTCTTAGCCTGAAATTTCAGTAATTTGTGTGGTATTAAAAAAAGATTCCACTAATATGTAAAATTACGTAGAATTGCATGAAAGGTTTCTAAAAGGCAGTTTTTTAGATGATAGATTCATGCAATGCTTTTACTCTTGTCCACTATGGTCTGTGAACCCACAACCTTCTGGCCTCAGCCCTGTGCGCTATCAAAATTCCAGCGTTGCCATGTAATGCTGACAGGACGAAGAACAGTTTCTAAAACTTCATATCTAAGGCTCTGGTCTGTCTAAGAAGTGAGGGTAAACTGTAGACATTTTCTCTGCTATCCACTTTGTTTTAATTATTATTTTGGGTGTAGGGGAGGTCACTTGTTTTTCCCCTTTTTTCATGATTAAGACAGCCGTTCACAAAGGTTTATTTAGGAGAGATATGAATACAGCACTAATTTTTGCTTTTATTTAAAAAAGGTAAAGATGCCACCCAGTGTTCTCACTATTGCCCCCTATCTTTGATAAACACAGATATTAAATTTTTTTCCAAAATGTCGTTGTCCCTTCTCGAGGCTTACTCAACCAAATTGATCCACACGGACCAAAGCTGGTTTGTTCAAAAGCGTTTATCCTCGGATAACCTCCATCAACTATTACGTATCTTAGATGCTTCATCAGAAACAACAGCTCCTTGGGCTGTATTATCTCTCTGTGCAGAAAAAGCTTTTGATTGACCAGAGATATGAACATTCTTGTCTATCTTGGAACATATGAGAATTGGCTCCAATTTCATTAATATGATTAAAATACTATATCCCAATCCCTCAGCCATAGTTATAACAGGCAATATCTGCTCTGCTCTGTTCAGAATCACTAGAAGCAGCAGACAAGGCGATCCAATTTCGCCTCTGCTATTCCTATCATCCATGGAACCCCTGGCCCAGGCAATTCGTCTATCAACGGAAATAACACACATTTCTGTCAAATCTAATGATCACTTAATCTCATTATACGCAGATTATATTTTACTATACCTAGACAATGTATCTCAATCACTCCCAAACGCATTGAAGATCGTAGGTAAATTCAGCTTCATCTCAAGTTATAAAATTAACCTAACCAAATCAGCCTTACTGCCTCTCAAGACCCCGATAGAGGACTCCATCTCTATTTATGGAATCCCAATCGTTTCCCATTGTAAATATTTGGGAGTAGATATATTTCCTTCTTAAATGAAACCATTGTCAGAAAGTTTAACAGAAAGCTTAAATCAATTCAATCCGACCGCAGTAGATGGAACAGTGGCGGCTCCTGAAAAAATTCTCAGGAGGGGCAATTTTTCTGATGATTTAGGTGACCTACACACATTTAAAAAAAGATATGTCCAGCAACAACATGAAGACAGGGGCAGCATATAAGTCAATACCAGAAGCATTTATTGACTGATCTCAAAAGTGTTGGCTTACCAGGGTTGGTGGAGCCCTCAGTTTCATCTTTGCCTCGCAAAGCTAACTCAAACACTCCGCAAAACTTCACACACTGGATTAGCCGGCTGAGGATGTGGCGGTTCTTGCTAATGTCGTAGTAAATATATTTGTTATAGTGAATATGGAATATGATATGTTGAGTAAAATGTTGTGCTAAGATCTATTTAGGTCAGGAGCTGGTTATAAGTTATGTTCCTATCCAATAACAATGGACAAAAGGGTCCTATCTTGTCAGCCTTGTCAGCAGGTGGCCAAGGACAACACCCACGCCATAGGCCTCTCAGTTCTTCCAACTCACGAGTTCTTGCTCTGAGGACACACACACACACAAACACACACACACACACACACATCATCACTGTTAAACACACACACACACACACATCATCACTGTTAAACACACACACACACACACACACACACAAAAATCCCCTCTCTTAGGCTGAACATTTGAAGACAGAGAACCCGACTCAGAGCCAATGCAACAGTGACAGTAGCCTGGGGGGGACCTCGCCCAACTCATCAGGACCAATCAGAAGATCAGAACTACTAGATTGAACCTACTTCATTTATTGCATAAAATGTCTGCACACAATGTTTCGGGGCTCTCTTCAGATAATAATAATAATAATAATAATATGCCATTTAGCAGACGCTTTTATCCAAAGCGACTTACAGTCATGCGTGCATACATTTTTGTGTATGGGTGGTCCCGGGATCGAACCCACTACCTTGGCGTTACAAGCACCATGCTCTACCAGCTGAGCTACAGAAAGTGGATACTCATGGATGCGCATTGCAATTGTAAAATGTCAACACAATTGGAGACACCACGTCATTTTTGGAGACATGTTATTGACAGTAAACTATTGTAGATGCGACTGCTAACTAAATAAAACATTTTAGCTGGCTAGCTAATCATCTTAGCTAAATGTGGGGCAAACAATTCAGTTATTTACCGTTAATTTGAGGGATTGGGGTGAAAGAAATCGAGTTACATAGTGATACTTTACGATATACTGTATTGACAATATCGCAATATTTTAGCGCTAGTTGGCTGTACCTGCACCAAAACACCATTATTGTTCCTTCATAGCTTGTTCTCAATCTTTTCACATTGGGAGCCAATTTGTTTTCAGCACTTTTATTTCCATGACTGATCAAAACTCGTTCTCATGGCTTTCTGATCCCTCTGCAACAGACATATGGTGCGCAATAAAATCACAGTATCGAATCGCAATACGTATAGAATCATGAGACTCGCAATGCTGATGCATATATTTTATCGTGAGGTTCCTGGCAATTCCCAGCCCAAGTTCATTTGCCACAACAAATCTCTTCGCTAGCAAACGCAATGTGTCTCCAGCAATGTTTACTTTTTGACGTTCTATGGCATCTCCACTTTCCAAGCATATATGACCACATGTAATATTTTGGTAAGTGATGCAAATAGTGAACTATGTAGGGCCAGGATGTAAAATATATGTAGCTGCAGCAATTTCTCTTATCTGATATGGTAAGTAATGGGGCTTGATTTATAGCTCCCTAAGAGTTTGACGAACGGGTCCGTGAACACGATTGCAGATATCTTTACCTCTGAATAAACTGCCTTATATTATACAATTATCCACCTTGTCCAAAAGTCTCTACTTTTTCTCCGTTCTCCAGTAAACTTGTTTTATCAACAATAGTAAGGTTCAATGACACAGAAAGCAGTTCAATGTCGGGGTACAGTCGCTCTCTTACCAGGATCGCGGTCCGCTCTGACCAGGGTGAAGGTGGCCGGCTCCACCTCTCTGCCAGCAGCGTTTTCATTATTTAGTCCGTTCAGTAGCGGGTATGTACACGATCAACAAGATCAGTCCAAAACCGAAGATCAGTCCAAAGCAGAATGTTTGCAGAATGTTTGTAAACTAAGTCTACAAATTAAAAACATAAAATAACGCCACACTGCAGGTCGCAACATAGACGCTGATAGCCGCCATTGTCTTAGTTACGTTCAACGTTACGTCACGTATGCGTAAAGCGCGTAAGTGCATGCACACAGACACCCATAGAGAATGTATTGAAAGCTTTGAAATGTGAAAAAAATAGATTTTACATGACAGGCTATGAGAGACTTCTGGGCGATTTTCAACCTGACTGAAATCGCCCAAAAAACGGGCGGGGCCATTTGAAGCACGACTTTAGCCTGATTTGACATTTAGTGGCTGGCAGATCAGACGTGAACACTGATAACTGCTGTTGCCGTGATATAATTTTTTATAAATTTATTAAAAAAAATTATTATTTTTTTATTTTTTTTATTTTTTATAATTGATTAGAAAAAAAATCCCTTCCTTTTCCCGTTTGGCAGTGCGTCGCCCATATCGCCCTATTGAACAAGCCGTCCCTGGTCTCCAGCAATGTTTACTTTTTTGACGTTCTATGGCATCTCCACTTTCCAAGCATACATGACCACATGTAATATTTTGGTAAGTGATGCAAATAGTGAACTATGTAGGGCCAGGATGTAAAATATATGTAGCTGCAGCAATTTCTCTTATCTGATATGGTAAGTAATGGGGCTTGATTTATAGCTCCCTAAGAGTTTGACGAACGGGTCCGTGAACGCGATTGCAGATATCTTTACCTCTGAATAAACTGCCTTATATTATACAATTATCCACCTTGTCCAAAAGTCTCTACTTTTTCTCCGTTCTCCAGTAAACTTGTTTTATCAACAATAGTAAGGTTCAATGACACAGAAAGCAGTTCAATGTCGGGGTACAGTCGCTCTCTTACCAGGATCGCGGTCCGCTCTGACCAGGGTGAAGGTGGCCGGCTCCACCTCTCTGCCAGCAGCGTTTTCATTATTTAGTCCGTTCGTAGCGGGTATGTACACGATCAACAAGATCAGTCCAAAACCGAAGATCAGTCCAAAGCAGAATGTTTGCAGAATGTTTGTAAACTAAGTCTACAAATTAAAAACATAAAATAACGCCACACTGCAGGTCGCAACATAGACGCTGATAGCCGCCATTGTCTTAGTTACGTTCAGCGTTACGTCACGTATGACGAAAGCGCGTAAGTGCATGCACACAGACACCCATAGAGAATGTATTGAAAGCTTTGAAATGTGAAAAAAATAGATTTTACATGACAGGCTATGAGAGACTTCTGGGCGATTTTCAACCTGACTGAAATCGCCCAAAAAACGAGCGGGGGCCATTTGAAGCACGACTTTAGCCTGATTTGACATTTAGTGGCTGGCAGATCAGACGTGAACACTGATAACTGCTGTTGCCGTGATATAATTTTTTATAAATTTATAAAAAAAAATAATAATTTTTTTTTTTTATAATTGATTAGAAAAAAAATCCCTTCCTTTTCCCGTTTGGCAGTGCGTCGCCCATATCGCCCTATTGAACAAGCCGTCCCTGAGATGGAATAATGTCCATGTTGCTTTAACCGGCAGAATATACACCACCGGTCAAATGTTTTAGAACACCTACTCATTCAAGGGTTTTTATTTATTTTTACTATTTTCTACATTGTAGAATAATAGTGAAGACATCAAAACTATGAAATAACACATATGGAATCATGTAGTAAACAAAAAAGATTATTCAAATAGCCACCCTTTGCCTTGATGACAGCTTTGCAAACTCTTGGCATTCTCTGAACCAGCTTCACCTGGAATGCTTTTCCAACTGTCTTGAAGGAGTTCCCACATATGCTGAGCACTTGTTGGCTGATTTTCCTTCCCCCTTGCGGTCCGACTCATCCCAAACCATCTCAATTTGGTTGAGGTCGGGAGATTGTGGAGGCCAGGTCATCTGATGCAGCACTCCATCACTCTCCTTATTGGTCAAATAGCACTTACACAGCCTGGAGGTGTATTGGGTCATTGTCCTGTTGAAAAACAAATGACGAAACAAAGCCCAAACCAGATGAGATGGCGTATCGCTGCAGAATGCTGTAGTAGCCATGCTGGTTAAGTGTGCCTTGAATTCTAAATAAATCACAGACAGTGTCACCAGCAAAGCACCCCCACACCATAACACCTCCTCCTCCATGGTTTATGGTGGGAAATACACATGCAGAGATCATCCGTTCACCCACACTGCGTCTCACAAAGACATGGCGGTTGGAACCAAAAATCTCAAATTTGGACTCCAGATCAAAGGACTAATTTCAACTGGTCTAATGTCCATTGCTTGTGTTTCTTGGCCCAAGCAGGTTTCTTCTTATTATTGGTGTCCTTTAGTAGTGGTTTCTTTGCAGCAATTCGACCATGAAGGCCTGATTCACACAGTCTCCTCTGAACAGTTGATGTTGAGATGTGTCTGTTACTTGAACTCTGTGAAGCATTTATTTGGGCTGCAATTTCTGAGGCTGGTAACTCTAATGAACTTATCCTCTGCAGCAGAGGTAACTCTGGGTCATCCATTCCTGTGGCAGTCCTCATGAGAGCCAGTTTCATCATAGTGGTTGATGGTTTTTGCAACTGCACTTGAAGAAACGTTCAAAGTTATTGAAATGTTCTTCATTGACTGACCTTCATGTCTCAAAGTAATGACGGACTTTCGTTTCTCTTTGCTTATTTGAGCTGTTCTTGACATAATATGGACTTGGTCTTTTACCAAATAGGGCTATATTCTGTATACCCCCCCCCTTCTCACAACACAACTGATTGGCTCAAACGCATTAAGAGCGCATTAGAGCGGCAGGTAGCTTAGTGGTTAAGAGTGTAATGCCAGTAACCGAAAGGTCGCTGGTTCTAATCCCCGAGCCGACTAGGTGAAAAATCTGTCGATGTGCGCTTGAGCAAGGCACTTAACCCTAATTGCTCCTGTAAGTCGCTCTGGATAAGAGCGTCTGCTAAAATGTAAATGTAAGAAAATAATTTTTAAGAAAGCACACCTGTTAATTGAAATAAATTCCAGGTGACTACCTCATGAAGCTGGTTGAGAGAATGCCAAGAGTGTGCAAAGCTGTCATCAAGGCAAAGGGTGGCTATTTGAAGAATCTCAAATATAAAATATATTTAGATTTGTTTAACACTTATTTGGTTACTACATGATTTCATTTGTGTTATTTCATTCATTTTGATGTCTTCACTTTTATTCTAAAATGTAGAAAATAGTAAAAATTAAGAAAATCCCTTGAATGAGTAGGTGTTCTAAAACTTTTGACCTGTAGTGTACAGTCGTGGTCAAAAGTTTTGAGAATGACACAAATACTAATTTTCACAAAGTCTACTGCCTCAGTTTTGATGATGGCAATTTGCATATACTCCAGAATTGCAAAGTCCCTCTTTGCCATGAAAATGAACTGAATCCCCAAAAAACATTTCCACTGCATTTCAGCCCTGCCACAAAAGGACCAGTTTACATTATGTCAGTGATTCTCTTGTTAACACAGGTGAGAGTGTTGATGGGCAAAGAAGCCACTTCTCTCCAGGAAAAACATCAGGGACAGGCTGATATTCTGCAAAAGGTACAGGGATTGGACTGCTGAGGACTGGGGTAAAGTCATTTTCTCTGATGAATCCCCTTTCCGATTGTTTGGGGCATCCGGAAAACACCTTGTCCGGAGAAGACAAGGTGAGCGCTACCATCAGTCCTGTGTCATGCCAACAGTAAAACATCCTGAGACCATTCATGTGTGGGGTTGCTTCTCAGCCAAGGGAGTGGGCTCACTCACAATTTTGCCTAAGAACACAGCCATGAATAAAGAATGGTACCAACACATCCTCCGAGAGCAACTTCTCCCAACCATCCAAGAACAGTTTGGTGACGTCCAATGCCTTTTCCAGCATGCTGGAGCACCTTGCCATAAGGCAAAAGTGATAACTAAGTGGCTCGGGGAACAAAACATCAACATTTTGGGTCCATGGCCAGGAAACTCCCCAGACCTTAATCCCATTGAGAATTTGTGGTCGATCCTCAAGAGGCGGGTGAACAAACAAAAACCCACAAATTCTGACAAACTCCAAGCATTGATTATGCAAGAATGGGCTGCCATCAGTCAGGATGTGGCCCAGAAGTTAATTGACAGCATGCCAGGGCGGATTGCAGAGGTCTTGAAAAAGAAGGGTCAACACTGCAAATATTGACTCTTTGCATGAACTTAATGTAATTGTCAATAAAAGCCTTTGACACTTATGGAATGCTTGTAATTATACTTCAGTATACCATAGTAACATCTGACAAAAATATCTCATAACACTGAAGCAGCGAACTTTGTTAAGACCAATACTTGTGTCATTCTCAAAACTTTTGACCACGACTGTATGTTGTCAAAATGAATATACTGCCATGGCTGAATTTCTGTAGTTCAATGATTCCTATGGCTTCCCCTTCTGGCTATTGGGATCAAATTCATATTGCGGTTTCAAAATATATATGGCAAATAAACAAATTTACAAATGTACAAAGAGGAAAAGATGTAGGAGGACTATCCGTACCAAACTTTAAATTGTATTTGGAAAGATACATACACATTACCAGGAAATGTTTTCTATATTTACAATTTAGGTCAACTATGGTGGTCTATGGTGTCCCTTGGGAAATGCAAATACCGAAACATCCAATGATGGGATTCATAAATACATTATCTGGGCTCCCAAAAGGACTACCCTCTATAATATATTTTATTGGAAAGCTCATATTCTTAGCTAGCCATTAAAAAAATGATGGTCCACATATCTAATTGAATTTGAACCACCCTTTAACTGGAACAGAATATGGAAAAATATGACATTGGAATCCCGTAATCCGAACCACCAATTTATACATTTTAAGACTGTATTTAACAGCGCCGGAAGAAGATGGCTGCCATTTTACAGCCCTCTAACCAATTGTACTATTATGTGTGTTTTTCCGCGCTATTTGTAATTTATTTTGTACATAATGTTTCTGCCATCGTCTCTTATAACCAAAGAGAGCTTCTGGATATCAGGACAGCGATTACTCACCTCGAATTGGACGAAGACTTTTTCTTCAACGAGGCGTTCGCGAAGGATATCATACAGACACCCGACAAGGCCCAGATCCCCGTCATTCGCGTGAGGAAGAGACGGAGATATCGTGGACGCAGATCCGGGTGCCTTGTGGGGATCCGACGGCGAACGAGTAAACTGCCTCTCCCATCAATCCTATTAGCCAACGTTCAATCTTTTGAGAATAAAATTGACGATTTAAGATTACGGTTATCCTACCAACGGGACATTAAAAACTGTAATATCTTATGTTTCACGGAGTCGTGGCTGAACGACAACAATGACAACATTCAGCTAGCGGGCTATACGCTACATCGACAGGACAGAACTGCAGACTCTGGTAAGACAAGGGGTGGCGGTCTGTGTATATTTGTAAACAACAGCTGGTGCACAAAATCAAATACTAAGGAAGTCTCAAGGTTTTGCTCGCCTGAGGTAGAGTATCTTATGATAAGCTGTAGACCACACTATTTACCAAGAGAGTTTTCATCTATATTTTTCATAGCTGTCTATCTACCACCACAAACCAATGCTGGCATTAAGATTGCACTGAATGAGTTGTACAAGGCCATTAATCAACAGGAAATCGCTCATCCAGATGCAGCGCTCCTAGTAGCCGGGGACTTTAATGCAGGGAAACTTAAATCCGTTCTACCTCATTTCTACCAGCATGTTAAATGTGCAACCAGAGGGGAAAAAACTCTAGACCACCTTTACTCCACACACAGAGACGCATACAAAGCTCTCCCTCGCCCTCCATTTGGCAAATCTGACCACAACTCTATCCTCCTGATTCCTGCTTATAAGCAAAAACTGAAGCAGGAAGCACCAGTGATTCGGCTAATAAAAAAGTGGTCAGATGACGCAGATGCTAAGCTACAGGACTGTTTTGCTAGCACAGACTGGAACATGTTCCGGGATTCTTCAGACAGCATTGAGGAGTACACCACATCAGTCACTGGCTTCATCAATAAGTGCATCGATGATGTCGTCCCCACAGTGACCGTACGTACATACCCCAACCAGAAGCCATGGATTACAGGAAACATCCGCACTGAGCTAAAGGGTAGAGCTGCCGCTTTCAAGGAACGGGACTCTAACCCGGACGCTTATAAGAAATCCCGCTATGACCTCCGACGAACCATCAAACAGGCAAAGAGTCAATACAGGTCTAAGATTGAATCATACTACACTGGCTCTGACGCTCGTCGGATGTGGCAGGGCTTGAAAACTATTACAGACTACAAAGGGAAGCACAGCCGCGAGCTGCCCAGTGACACAAGCCTACCAGACGAAGCTAAACCACTTCTATGCTCGCTTCGAGGCAAGCAACACTGAAGCATGCATGAGAGCACCAGCTGTTCCGGGACGACTATGTGATCACGCTCTCCGTAGCCGATGTGAGTAAGACTTTTAAGCAGGTCAACATTCACAAGGCCGCAGGGCCAGACGGATTACCAGGACGTGTACTCCGAGCATGTGCTGACCAACTGGCAAGTGTCTTCACTGACATTTTCAACATGTCCCTGACTGAGTCTGTAATACCAACATGTTTCAAGCAGACCACCATAGTCCCCGTGCCCAAGAACTCTAAGATAACCTGCCTAAATGACTACCGACCCGTAGCACTGACGTCTGTAGCCATGAAGTGCTTTGAAAGACTGGTCATGGCTCACATCAACAGCATAATCCCAGAAACCCTAGACCCACTCCAATTTGCATACCGCCCCAACAGATCCACAGATGATGCAATCTCTATCGCACTCCACACTGCCCTTTCCCACCTGGACAAGAGGAACACCTACGTGAGAATGCTATTCATTGACTACAGCTCAGCATTCAACACCATAGTGCCCTCTAAGCTCATCACTAAGCTAAGGATCCTGGGACTAAACACCTCCCTCTGCAACTGGATCCTGGACTTCCTGACGGGCCGCCCCCAGGTGGTAAGGGTAGGTAACAACACATCTGCCACACTGATCCTCAACACGGGGGCCCCTCAGGGGTGCGTGCTCAGTCCCCTCCTGTACTCTCTGTTCACCCATGACTGCATGGCCAGGCACGACTCCAACACCATCATTAAGTTTGCCGACGACACAACAGTGGTAGGCCTGATCACCGACAACGATGAGACAGCCTATAGGGAGGAGGTCAGAGATCTGGCCGTGTGGTGCCAGGACAACAACCTCTCCCTCAACGTGACCAAGACAAAGGAGATGATTGTGGACTACAGGAAAAAAAAGAGGACTGAGCACGCCCCCATTCTCATCGACGGGCTGTAGTGGAACAGGTTGAGAGCTTCAAGTTCCTTGGTGTCCACATCACCAACGAACTATCATGGTCCAAACACACCAAGACAGTTGTGAAGAGGGCACGACAAAGCCTATTCCCCTCAGGAGACTAAAAAAATTTGGCATGGGTCCTCAGATCCTCAAAAAATTCTACAGCTGCACCATCGAGAGCATCCTGACTGGTTGCATCACCGCCTGGTATGGCAACTGCTTGGCCTCTGACCGCAAGGCACTACAGAGGGTAGTGCGTACGGCCCAGTACATCACTGGGGCAAAGCTCCCTGCCATCCAAGACCTCTATACCAGGCGGTGTCAGAGGAAGGCCCTCAAAATTGTCAAAGACTCCAGCCACCCTAGTCATAGACTGTTCTCTCTGCTACCGCACGGCAAGCGGTACCGAGTGCCAAGTCTAGGTCCAAAAGACTTCTCAACAGCTTCTACCCCCAAGCCATAAGACTCCTGAACAGCTAATCATGGCTACCCGGACTATTTGCACTGCCCCCCCCCCCCATCCTTTTTACGCTGCTGCTACTCTGTTAAGTATTTATGCATAGTCACTTTAACTCTACCCACATGTACATATTACCTCAACTACCTCAACTAGCCGGTGCCCCCGCACATTGACTCTGCAACGGTACCCCCCTGTATATATAGCCTCCCTACTGTCACTTTATTTTACTGTATATATAGCCTCCCTACTGTCACTTTATTTCACTTCTGCTCTTTTTTTCTCAACACTTTTTTGTTGTTGTTTTATTCTTACTTTTTTGTTTAAAATAAATGCACTGTTGGTTAAGGGCTGTAAGTAAGCATTTCACTGTAATGTCTGCACCTGTTGTATTCGGCGCATGTGACCAATAAAATTTGATTTGATTTGATTTGATTTGATTTAACACCAAGGAAACATTTTGCGATTAAAAATTGGCACAAACTCCCAACTGTTTACTGTGTCCCATAAATCAATTCATATGATGTGGGAGTGCCCTGTAGTTAAATGCTTCTGATGCAAAGTTCATTAATTTAAATATACAATGCTCTTCATCTCTTATGTTACTTAACGATGATAGCCCCTTGAATCTCTCAATCAGGGAATATTACTGCTGGCAGGCATTACTGCTGCGAAAAAATTGTTGACTCTAAAATGGCAATGTCGTATCGCGTAAGTGCTGGCAATTATTGCTGATAAACAAAGGAGTCCGCTCATACTGAACTTTGATCATAAGGTTTATTCGTATCACAAGCTTTCAGCATAAGTTACAGGTGACATGCCCACCCGGAGAGCGACGCCTCAGATTGCAATGGCCGCTCTGCCTTCTCTTTGTCTAGCCCCTACTTATAAACAATGCAAAAAGATGGGTGCTCCCTCTTCTGGCCAATCACCAGTCTCCCATGGGGCGTCACCCCACAAACGCCACATTTGACCTAACATAAACAACATTCCATTTCTTCATGAAAAACATTTAACAAAGGCATAATCCTAATACACGACAATTCCCCCCTTCGAGACTAAACAGTCTCGAAAACAAACAGAATAGGATTATGACAAGTGACAATTTATCTTATTGAGTATCTTTAACATTAAACCAAAAACATTCTTCTCTAGAGTGTAAATACCTTTCTATGAAATATGAATAACTGTTTATGAAGTGTGAATACATTACTATGAAATATGAACAAATCTTTATGGAGTGTGAGAGCGAAAAACTGTCCGGCAACCTTCGTTCCAAATCCATCCATCAATCAAGACAGTAAAATTCTCTCACGGTCCCTCTGCCCCAGGCAACCACCTAGATACTCCAGATAAACTCATAAACCATGTAAATGCATTTGAAACTATGATGCAATTAAATACACATGTAAGCCCCTGCAAACAAAATCCTATCCAAAAAATTTCCACTCTCAGGCTGGTCAACCCATTGGACCCTACAGTGGACCTCTCCCTGCCTAGACTCCCTGTCCCTAAGCATCAACGAAATAAACAAAAACATCTAAGATCCCCACATGTATTCAATAACATCAAATATCATTCTACAAAAATTAATACGTAAGAATATGACACAAATTATGTATTACACATGAAATATGTCTATATTTCATTGCAGACACTGGAATGTAGTCCACTACACTTCATCACCCCGTAGTCTCGACTTCCAATGGATTGTTGATGATGGAATCGGAATCTCTCCACCCCTCCTTGTTTCATCTCCTCCAGTCATTGTCCTTTCATATTGTCCCTTCATATTGTCATTGTTTGAGTATTTCAATCTCTACATGTTCCCCCAAATGGTTCTGGAAGAAAAGAAAAGACCAAACAGTATCTTTTGCAAAACAACACTTTCGAATTAAACATCAATATCAACTAAGAATATAAAAATGATATATAAATGATGTATGAATCACATTAACCCACTTCCCCCCTTTGATTCCTAAAATCATACTAAAATCACCCTAATATTGAATTTTTTTTGAAAAATGATCAAATCATCAAAAATGATATTTATCCATTCAGTTCCACTTGTCCATCTTCATCCAGATCAGGAACAGTCAACAACGGCATCTGAGTGTTGTCTCCAGGCATCACTCTCCAACCTATCTCAATATCATAGCTTTCTCAAAGGTCAGTAACAAATTACAAACATCACACACAGTGTTATCAAAGCTGCAACTAAAATCTGAACCATCACTGCCCCTACTGGGCCTACCTGATCTTGCAACCAAGTCTTCGCTGACCTCCGCTCCTTCAGATCTACCAAATGCATCCCTTATATTCTTTAACGCATAGTGATACTATCTGAACTATCTGGACTCAAAGTATAACTAATATTATCAATATGATCTTCCCAAATGTTACACCATACCATGGAAAAAGTCCCCCCTTCTCTCTTGGACTCATCCTTCAATGATAGGCTTGAAGACTATAACATGTCTCTTTTCACCCTTTTAACCCTAGATTTATCTGTGTCCGGTGCTACCCCTCTTATAATGGTAGAAACCTCATATGGAAGCTTCAACGTTGACATGTAACAACATCCTGTCCATCCATAGGGTAAGAATATATATGCTTTATCACCACCAACCCTCAAAATATCTCTAAAATTCCCAATAGTTACATTGACAGGCAAAAGCTGATCTTTCACCATCAAAGTCCTGCTCTTCTTACTACCTGGTACATAAAAAGTTACATTATATTTGTCCTCTCTAACCTTATGTTCGTGCTTATCCAAAGTCATCATATAATCATCACAATCTGATATTCCCATGAACATACCCCTTACATCATATGTTTTATTAGAACAAAACAACTTTTAGCCCTCAATGGTTTCACCTCAAATGCTTCAGGGTTCGCTGTTACCTGACTTTCCTTCACATCTAACAAATTCACACAAGTTAATTCACTTAACCCAATAACCCTTTTAACCTAGGCTTAAACAAATGTTTTGACAACGACATTATTTTATCTGTTACTGATTGTTGTTGCTGATACAACAGTCATGACAAAGCATAAGATTGACACATACTTGATAGAGGTCGAGCGACCGTCTCTAAAATGTTTGGCTGGAATTCTCAACAGACATGGACCCTCAAGATTCCTCACTGATCTTACAGAATGAGTTACTGGAACCAAAGATTCCTACCTGCCCATTTATCTCTAATTTTTACAACAGAAGAATCAAACCCATCCATTTAGTTTCTCTCTTCCCTAACGAGCGGTACTGATCAGATACCTCTCCTTGTCTGTCATTAAAATCAAAGACCTCATCCTGTACCTCCATGATAGTATCCTTCACTATTTCAGATGAATCTATATTGCTCTCTACTACTATCTGCTCTCCTATTTTAACCCTATTCGTACTATCATTGACAGCACTCTCCATCCGTAACATAAACCCCTGAGTCCTTCTTGCTACCCCCTTTAATTTCAGAAAAGTTGTTGTCGGTGTCATACTTCCTACATTTGCTATTGCCATCGTATCATTAATCCCTTCCAAAGTTACCATTAAAGTAGTTGATCTAGTTGATGTATTAACACTCTTAACTACTTCTAGTGCGAAAGTTCCCGATATCCTCTGTGTATTATCTACTGTTGGAGTGACTACTGTAATCTACTCCTGCTGAACTCCTTCGGTGACTGTGGAAGCTTCAACAGACTTCAAATCTTCCATTATAAGCGTCACTTTACGAACTACATAGCCCTTTAACCAATAATTCTTAACCGGAACAAATTTTAGTGCTTGCACTAGATAAGTACACATATATTCTCCCTGATCTTTCTCTGTAACATTACGCAAAATAAGTGAACAATCACTCACAACCCTCTTCCACTTCATATTGTTTTACAAACTATACCTCCTTTGACTAGGGGGCACCGCTTCTACATCTGGTCCTGATAACAATACTTCTTCTCCATAATTATCTCTCCATGTGGGAGGAACGTCCCCATCCTAACCCTAATAAGTCTTTTTCCCCCTAAAATTGGTGCTGGAGCTATTGCTTCCCTTATAATCAAATGCGATATATTTATGGCTTTAATAACTATCAATGTTGAAAGAGTTAAATTGCTTCTCACTGTTGTTTTAATAGACTGAAGTGTTAATGTCCTTAGTTACTTCATCCATTTTCCCCAAAGATTTGAACTCTTTGCTTGTACTTCCATCTATCACCACTAGTGTCAAATGACGTAAATGTAACTTACATTCACTCTCTCTCTTCCTACTCTAAACCCTCACTTTCAAACCTTTGATTATAAAAAATACACCTACAATTACCTTGATCTTCCTACTCTAAAATGTCCTTCACCACTGTTCTCTCTCTTACTACTAACTTTGAAACTTAGTTTACTGTCTTAGAGTTCCTTCAACCCTAGTTCTCCTAACTTTTTTAATCTAATCTTTTCTCCTAACCTTTAAAAACCTTTTCCACTGATTTATTCACAAAATCCCTTTACCACCAATTTTTAGGATATGTGATAGGGAAAGTCCCCACCTGCTTCTGACTTCTTTACACACAGACTTGGCAAACGACTAAACACCTTTTAGCCTAGCCTGAAATCCCTTGGTGTAAGAATGTAACCCAGAATAACAGTCACCCCTTTTAACTTTATTTTCCAGACAGATTGTCTAATAGGCAGTCTAATAGATTATCATCCTTCCTATGATATTATCTTTTTAAGCAAATATGATTCCCAAAAACCCTACTTTTTAACATCTTCTACCAGACAGCCGTTTAGTGTACATCCTATTGTACAGTTCAATTTACACCATGCATCTCTTTCCAACAATGCAATAGGTATATGTTCTAATATTAGTATGTCTATTTTAATTTCTCTTTGATTTTTATAGCAGAGCTCAATTGGTTCCTTAAGAGTAATTAGCTGTTTTACTACCTCAAATCCCTATCCTCATTAGTTAATTTTATATAGTGAGATGTTTAACCTCTTTAGGCTCAACACAGATAAAAGCTTTTCCACTATTCACTATCACTTCTCATAGTCCTCTGGTTTTACTTCAATTGTTAGATATTTTCTCTTCTAATTGGTGCTATCAGCTGACACCCCCCTTCGTATCTTCTAGGCACTCTAGAATCCTTAGGGTTCACCTGGAGAACAGGTGATCTTGACTGGCCCCTGTATCTTCCTTAAAAATGTTCTCTGTTGTTTCCTCCTGACGCATTGCAGTCACAGGTAAAGTAACTAACCTCTCCACAATTATAACAGTCTTCTGAAAGTTGCTGGAAGTGTAGCTGAAATCTTCCTCCTCCTTCTAAGCCTTCTCGTCCTCTTCCTCTCCAATTCTGTGTCTGTCCAGAAACTGGCTGTGGATATGGAACACCTGGTACCCCCCTTGGTGGCTGGTACAATTGCATTTGATCTTGTTCAGTTGAAGCTGTAACAGTGATTGTTGATTTGGTTCACTTTGATTCTTCATAACCAAAGCTTCTCTTCTCCACCAGTTGTATGATTGAGTTTTCTGAGAGTTTCTTGATCCTGTTCTTTCTTGCTGTTGACATATCAGGATTCTTCAAAAGCTTATATTCTAAGTTCTGTCCTCAAAATATCATCTTCCATCATCTTCTTACTTTTCTTCTGTGCCAGTCCTTGTAGGATAAACTCCTTTTGAATACACAGCACCTTTAGTCTCCTCTTTATCGCTGTCTTCATCTGAACTCGAATTTCTTGTATCCTTCTTCCTTCAACTTCCATCAGAGATCAAATCTCTAGTATCCTTCTTTCCTCTCTTGCCAACTTCCTTCTGATCACAGAGTCATATCCACCCATGATCTCGTCTCAATCACTCTGATCTTCATCTTCATCATCTTCTTCAAGTTCCATCTTCCTTAACCTCACTCTTCTCTTTCAGACATCTCATTTTCTTCCTTCTGGAGTTTTGGATTCATCTTTCTGGTCGTTTCTGCTTGTCCTCTATCTATTATTCGTTCATCTTCCTCTCCGATGCAACAATCACCCTGCTGGATGATCACCGGAAGCTGAGGATAAGCATCCCTAAGCTCTACTTCCTTCTCGTAAGGTGGGTGTCTTTTTGCTGAATCCGTATGTGAGACAGGTGTACTAACTTCTGCCATTAGTTTTCCTGTCGCCTTTTCTTCCTTTAGCATTTTCTCTATACCTTTATCTTATCGCTGGAATCTTTTATCAGTTTTTGTTTGAGAATGAAGGGCAACTTTTGTTTCATTTGCCGGATAACCTAGCAATACTTTAGTTAAAGGATTACCATTTTGTACTATATCAACCGGTGTAATGACTTTTTATAGCCTTGATGTCCTTTTTCCCCATTGTAACAACCCTTTTATATTCCTTTATCGTGAATTATTTTATTTTAGACTATATAGCCTATGGCTTCCCCCCTTTAATTATTAATATAAACCTAACAACCCCAAAAAAAATAAAAATAATAATAAATAAATAAAACATTTCAATCAACCAAAATATGACTATGAAATAATTCAATTAAATTTTTTATTCAAAAACCATTTCTAATTAAAATAAAAAATCAATAAAAAATCAATTAAAAATTATGAATAATTAAAACCAATTTTAATTTCTGTATCCTATGTCACCAATTTATCAAT
The DNA here is from genome assembly GCF_020615455.1 of Coregonus clupeaformis. Classification (NCBI taxonomy): domain Eukaryota; kingdom Metazoa; phylum Chordata; class Actinopteri; order Salmoniformes; family Salmonidae; genus Coregonus; species Coregonus clupeaformis. The sequence continues at coordinate 26,361,373 of NC_059224.1, read as the reverse complement.
TAGTGGTGGCTATCTTACCACAACCCATCAAATGCAAGTAGTCAACTTCAGACTACAATACCCATAAACAAAGCCTGTAACCCTACCATTACTACAATTCCCATAACCCCCCCTGCTCTATAAGCACCTAATTATCTTAATTTTACAGAATAATGTCAGTCCTTGATTCCCAACACAACTCCAATCAACCCCAGTGATGCACATAGCCTCCAAAATCCAATTTTTAATGAAATAGTATTTGCCAAGCCTATGTGAAATTGTCATAATATCAGATATCCTGTAGGGGAAGATTTTGTAACCAGACCAGTCTCAAACCCTTGACTCGATCCTCTGTCGCGTCACGCCTTGTCACGTCACGCACACGTTAGCCCCTCCTCTCTCTCTCCTTTGTTCCTCTCATATGACAAAAGAACAGAGACACAGGAAAAGATTTTAGTAGTTAATGCAATACTGAGTTACTTCAACCATATTCAATATTCCCCCACTCACATTCGCTTTAAGACTTAATTCAGGACTAAATAGATCGCTCAAAAACATGTTTATTTTATTTTAATCCGTCATTTAATTTAATTTATTACGTCAACATATACCTAATTTATAAATTCACTACATCTCAACAAATAGTTTCATTTTCAAACAACAGACGTTTAAACTATAAGATTCGTGTTAAAATCTCTCCTCTTTGTTCCCTCGTCTGTGTCTCTCTGTCTCCCCCTGCGACACAGCCCCACAGAAATATGACACTTTTCCCACAATCCCGTGTTGTAGTTTTAGCAAACAACATGTTGTAGTTTAGTACCGGAACCTAACGTCTCATAATCTCGTGCCATAAACTACAACTCCCACATTTTGTAGTGTAGTGTCATAAAATTAAACGCATGCGCAAATGCATTCAATGATACGATTCCCAGACAATAGAACAATAGCATTACGCTACAGCTTCACTATTTTATACCTTATATTCGAACAATTACACATAACAGAGCTCACATTTGCGTAGAACTCTGAATTCCACACACACAGACATATTTTAAGAGGCTTTAATCCATCGCAATGGGACCTCTAAGGACACGTTAGCATGTAGCATGCAACACAATTAGCATTTAGCCTTAGCATTTAGCATTAGCCTTTAGCTAACTGCGGCCTACCACGCCCTAAGTAACCTTGCATTGTGCATAAATCATTGTCCATTTATCCCCTGCTAACTTTATGCTGCCGTAAGTTATGGATATCATATGAGCGGCTACCCCATGCAAATACCCCGTCGACTATAAGATGAGAATAGCTTACAATATAACCGTCCACCTCATAGTTCCCAGAACCAACCTGACAACACACCTAGCGCGTTGCAAGGATTTATGGCCCACTCCTAAGGAGTCGCCTCGTTCCGAGGTCTTCCACAGATTCACAATGCCCTAATTGCATACGTATTCCTGACTTTATTCTGCCAATATCTGCCATTAATATCTGCCTTCAATTGCTGTACAATTTTAGAATAATTATTACCAGACTCCTAGTCGACCGCAATAACGCCACACGAGGCACACTACGGTCTAATGGTACATCCCTCCGTGTACACAAGCAGTATCCAACCTAACAACCTCACAAAGCCTGTGAGGAAAAAACTCACCCTTTACTGGCCATGGCTTCAGAGCGAGTTAGCTTGGCGGCTGAATGAAACAGAGGAGAGATGCAGACCAGCCCACGTTGGGCGCCATTTGTCGTATCGCGTAAGTGCTGGCAATTATTGCTGATAAACAAAGGAGTCCGCTCATACTGAACTTTGATCATAAGGTTTATTCGTATCACAAGCTTTCAGCATAAGTTACAGGTGACATGCCCACCCGGAGAGCGACGCCTCAGATTGCAATGGCCGCTCTGCCTTCTCTTTGTCTAGCCCCTACTTATAAACAATGCAAAAAGATGGGTGCTCCCTCTTCTGGCCAATCACCAGTCTCCCATGGGGCATCACCCCACAAACGCCACATTTGACCTAACATAAACAACATTCCATTTCTTCATGAAAAACATTTAACAAAGGCATAATCCTAATACACGACAGCAACTACCTCACTCTCTCCCATTTAACCAGGGGATACAGTTACTATTATAAATTATAACAGAATTATCGACAGCGAGAATGAATGGTGCTAGTCAATGAACAATTAAGGCCAGAAAAATATACTTGACTCTGTAAAGAACAATCTCAGCTAAACCCCCACACATACAAACCAATTATATATATTTATTTATTTAGACTTCTGTTACTTCTTTGCTTTCAGGCCGACATACTTCACTATGGAAAAGAGGCCGAAATACCTGTCATGTTGATCTGCTTTTCAATTTGCTGAAATATGACTGATTTCATATTTGTCTCCAGCGATCATAAGGTAAAATAGATCCAAAACAATTGTCAATTATATTTGCAATCCCATTATCCAAACGGATTACTCATTTACCTAGGTCTTATCAATAGCTCTTGTCAATTTGTAAATTACAGGGTTATTTATATCGGAAAAACTCAAGTAGATGCTTTTTCCACTTGGAACCAGCAGGTTCGCTAGACCTTATTCATGGTTTCCTCACGCGTAAACATAGTGGCATTAAGCCACGGTCAGAATACGACATATATGTAGACACACCTTCATTTCTTTGATCTCCACCCCAAACGAATAGCGGGTGAATAAATAGAATGGTATTCTCTTACTTAAATTCACGGTCTGTATACGCGTAGAGAGAAAAGTACATAAAAAGGGAATTGCGTTCCATTTATGTGCGCTTAACCGTAACTGGCTAACGTTATATTCTCTAACCATCAGAGAATATCGGAAGCGGGTAATTCATGTAGATATCGGATTGTATTGCCCCCTTTATCCCCCCCACGCATGGCATACCAATGCACTGTTAAACCTCCTAGTCATTCCAGTCAGATTCATACAGGATTTTACCCCCCCAGGCAAGAAACTCTAAATGTGCTTATTCTTTAGAGCAAGGGTTTTCAATCCTCCCTTTCAGACCCCCAGATGTTCCATGTATTTGAACTATTCCGGAGCTAGCACACCTTATTCAACAATTTAAGCCCTTGACTACTTGAAACATGTGAGCTACTTCAGAGCTACAAAAAAATTGGATGCCAGAGGAGAGGTTTGAAAACCACTGCTTTAGAGGACATTCTCAGTGCCTTTTCTGGGTTTATTTTACTGCCTTATTTACTTCTTATATGTTTAACTAAAGACAGTTATTCTACAAAATACTACCTTTACTTTCTCTCTGCAATTTTGCCCAGACATTGGCCAACTTCTATTGAACTCCTTAGTGTAAGGGCTTTAGGTTTATGGTGAAACGGGGAGCTGAGAGACATAAAAAAAAAAAAAAATGTAAAACTATAGAAAAATAAGTTCAATTGAGTGAAATAATGAAATGCTTATATATTTTTCAAATAAACAAAAGACAAAAAGGCAACTAAAAACCTTACAATAACCCAGGCAGTTCAGTAAAATGAGATGAGGCTTACAACCTTGACAGGTAAGGCAATTTTTATATATCGTGTTATTAACATGCCTACGCCGTGAAATCCAGCAATTGTGGTAGGCCTTGCCAATTGATACGAATTGTGCTTAGCCTTGTCAGACAATGGGATTCATATTGTGGGCACAATGAATGGAGATGAAAGCAGAGACTGCTGCTCGGGGTCTGTGCTGTTCTGATTGTCTGCCTGAGTAGCACAGCTGCTGGAGGAGTGAGATGAGAGAGAAAGGCAGATGCCGGTATGTGCTCAGAGAATGACTCACCCTCTCACCTTTTCCCATTGAGCTGATCCTTTGTAAAGTGCCATCTCTTAAAATGCTGTTAGCATCTCAATAGGTCAGATATCTTACATATCTCTGGGCAGTCCATGCAGCCAGACAATTTCCATTATCTTCCATCTATTTCACAGTCAGTCTAAAGTCCTTTTTTTGCAGCTAAAATATTGGCAATGATAGGGAATTTTAAAGTAACTCTCTACTGATATAATGTGTCTAAAGCAGGGTTGGGGTCAATTCCATTTTAATTCTAGTCAATTCAGGAAGTATACTGAAATTCCAATTCTCTCAAATGTTTTTCAATGAGAAAACTTTTAATTGAAATTTCGTTTACTTTCTGAATTGACTTGAATTGAAATGGAAGTGGGTGCTCATGGTGGGTGTCTTTTAGTTTCCAGTTGTTATTGCTAATCAACTTTCAGAGGACACCCCCAGTCTTTCAGAGCCCCTCCTAAAACCCCACCTGTTTTGTTTTGGTTGTTGGTCAGGGACTCTTTGTTAGTTCCCCCATGTGTTTCAGTGACATTTTTGGTTTTCTTGCTGGGGAACGTAACCTTAACTCCTAATCCTAACCTCTAGCCTAGCTAATGTTAGCCACCTAACTAGCCTAGCTAAGATTAGCCACAATAAATTGGAATCCGTGTAATGTACACGAATGCGTTATGAAGAAAGAAAATTGTGTAACACACTCAAGTTGTTTTTCATGTACCTGTCACGAATTTCGAATAAGTTGTCTATTTCACAATAAGCTGTGAAAGTGTGACGGTAATAGCAGCATTTTAGATTTCATCACCATCCATCGACCTAGATTTCTCACTATCACACATTTTTCATAGAGCATCTTATTCCATTGTTTTTATACAAAGCAACTTCAATGTAGGCACTTTTTGCCAATTGCTTTTTGCGGCTTGAGATGCGGCAACTCAATATTAGGAAGATGTTCCTAATGTTTGGTATACTCAGTCTACATTGCATGGTACTACCTATGCCATATACTGCACGTTTCGTATAGACTGTCCTTACATTCTGTCAATGGCGTTACTAATACAGCTCAACCCTGTATCATTGCATCTACAGTGGAGGCCCAGCCCTCGAAGTGACTTATCAACTGTATGAAAGGATTATTTTGTGTTTCTGAGGAATGCTGAATTATCTGTGCTGCTCTAACATCTCCCATTCTGTCACACCTCTGGGAAGCAACGGTTATAATAATAATAATATGCCATTTAGCAGACGCTTTTATCCAAAGCGACTTACAGTCATGCGTGCATAATTTTTTTTGTGTATGGGTGGTCCCAGGGATCAAACCCACTACCTTGGCGTTACAAGCGCCGTGCTCTACCAGCTGAGCTACAGAGGTTATGTTGTGATAACATCCTGTAGGTCTGAAAACTCATTGGAAGTTAACTTTTTTTTAAATGGGGTAGATCAGCTTTAATATTGCAGATTTTAGTTTCCATCAATGTAATTGTCTGCATCATTTCCAATCCCCCATATTTTTTTGTAAATATATCTAAATATTTTCGCTTAACCCTAACACCCCTCCCCTAATTGGAGTAAACTAATGGACAACAACACTTAGGCTTCTACTTCTAGTTTATACATACTATATACATTTTACATACACAATGTATTTTACAACAGTTATTTTTTGTTTGTTTTTAATCCCATCCTTCAGCTACCCTCAACCCCTCCCATCTATCTCCTAAGACCATCCAGTTTGATTTCTATTTGCTATATATTTCTAACTGTGCTGTTTCACAAGTTCTGAACCTATATACATTTTACATTAGTTATCTTGTTGTTTTTAGTCCCATCTATCTCTTAACACCATCCATTTTTTATTTCTATTTGCCATATTTTTCAACTGTGCTGTGATGTTTCACAAAAGTTCTGATCCTTTCTATTCTCATAGTTTCTACAGATTGTAAATTAAAGAAACATTTTTGCTAAAAGTATTATTATATCATTGATCGATTGACTATGACTTTTCAAATCACCCAGCAGTGCTATTTGCAGAGTGAGCTCCAGGTAAATGTTGCCATACCTGCGACCAAAAACAAGCTACATATGGACAGTACCAAAACAAATGATGTAATGATTCTGCCTCTTCGCAACAAAATCTGCGGAGCTGGGATGGTTGTATCCCCCATATATAACATCATATTGGTTGCTATTGGTTTTGAATCCGGCGTTGTTTTGCGTATCAGTTCATAAACCATGTGCCATGGAATCGGAACATCAAATCTCTTCCCATCTATTTTGCAATCTAAATTTTTGGGTCCTTAAATGAAACTGGTATACCTTTTTTAATCAATTTTGGTCTTTAATGCAGGGCCGACAGACAAGATCCTTGCTTTTTGCCTCTTCCATTTTTGCAGTAATGCTGAAAATAGTTGGTTGTAATTTTGTGTAGAGCAGAAATGTCCATATATTTTTGTTAGCTGCATGTGTAACATAACTGGAAGCTAACTTTACAGTAATGCTATTGGTCAACAACTCTGATTTTGAATCCAAACATGGTCAAATGGTTATCCTTGTGTCTTTTCTCTTTGTTCCTGACCTGCTCTGGTGAGATTCTCTCTCCTCTCACAACTTTGGGGCATGGCCTTTTAGCCTATGACTTATCTCTCCCTCTCTGATCATGCCTAGATTATGAATGCTCTAATGCAGTAATGCCTTGTAACTTATGTTCATGCCTTGTATAATGTAATCATTCATTTTACAATGATATTAAATACTTGCATTTACAGTAGTATTTAATTTCTCAGACCTTTTCTTGATAGTCAATTCCTGTAACTCAACAATAGTCCTGATGCCCAATGCTATTTATCTTATGGAGTCAGATGATATACATTTTGATAGACGTTGTCAATATTAATTGCATAGTCATAGCACAGGTCACGTGTGTTTTGCATTCTCCTTTGGTTGCTTGAACTTCCAAAAGCAACCTAAGTTACTTCCAGTGTCACATTTTGTAATGTAAAAATAGTTCTAACATTTGGGAGTACTGTTAAAATCCAAACAGAGCCCAACCTTATTCATGACCGTGCGGGTGAATAATGAGAAAAGGTAGAGATCTGAAAATGTTGTGTCCACGCTGGTTACTGGTTAACACCAGGCCAGATCCCTGTAGGACAACACTTCTCATATCTGGACAGCTGCATCTCAGCAGCTCCACAGCCAGACGTCAAATGTGACAACTACTGATGACTTACTGCAGTTTTGATGACTTGGATTAAAGCTGTATGTGGGAGAGAATTTTAATGACTTACAAGTCTTCATTGTTGAAATTCTCTCCCGCATAGAACAGTTTATTCTTTACAGTCCAGGGGTACGAGTTAATTGAGGTAGATATGGGTTTACCACTTTAGGGGTAAAGTGACTAGGCAACAGAATAGATCATAAGCAATAGCAGCAGTGGGGGGGTCAATGCAGATAGTCAGAGTAGCTATTTCTCAGTCTTATGGCTTGGTGGTAGAAGCTGTTCAGGGTCCTGTTGGTTCCAGACTTGGTGCATCGGTGCCGCTTGCCGTGCGGTAGCAGAGAGAACAGTCTGACATGGGTGGCTGGAGTCTTACAATTTTAAGGTCCTTAGTGATGTGGACACAGAGGAAGTTGAAGCTCTCGACCCACTCCAGCTCCATCGATTTGGATGGGGCTGTGCTCAGCCCTCTGTTTCCTGTAGTCCACGATCAGCTCCTTTGTTTTGCTAACATTGAAAGGTTGTATGAGGGCTCACGTAACATACTTCCTTGTACTTGTCAAAGGAAGTGATGTAACCTTTTCTTTGCCTTGCATATTGCTAATTATATCCACTATTCAGACATCTCACCATAATCTGATTATAGTCTTGGCACGGCACTTTACCTTTCTGATTTTTTCAGCACTTCCACGGCAGGCTCATCAAGTCAGCAAAAGGGCTGGTTAGATGAAGCACTCAGACTGTAGTTTTATCACCATTCAAATATTTGATTACTTCTCAACAAGTGCTGTGGGACTCAATGAACACCATTGAGAAAACGTTTTGACACTCATTCGGACTTGCATTCGTTTTTTATGTAGATTATTTACAAATCTTCTTCAGAGATTCGGCCTCTCTTTAACCTCCCATCAGTCAACGTATTCATACGCACACGTTTACTTTTCATCATCTTCAAATGCAACCACTTAATTGTGAAGAAAGTGAAATCATTAGCCACCATTTCTTATGCATGCTCACACGTTGTCCACACACCACCTGGTGTCCGTGTGAATAGGCCAAGCTGCAGTCTTCCTGTACACTTATACTGTGTGAAAACACTTTAAAAGGTAAAATTAAGGCTGGTGTTTGTATTCTAGTGCACTTCTGGAGGAGCTTATGCTCTACAGTTTAATCTCCTCTCATTGACAAACTGGAAATAGGATTTGCAATTAATGTTTAATTTGAATTTGCCCCAAATCGTATTTACTGTCACAAAGCCTATGTTTACCTTCTATGCATCACTTATTTTTAATTAGTGGTACCATACACTTGATAATCTAATGATATGCTCAATTTCCTTCTATAGCATCTTTAAGGAATTGTAGTCTAAATTCAAATGTATCTAATTCCTTTTACCTGGCAGTCGTTTTCATTTGGAGCTTTACCTAGTAAGGCTCTTTGAATATGCCCTCATTCTTTGGCAGAATCTACACTGAACAAAAATATAAATGCAACATGTAAAGTGTTGGTCCCATGTTCCATGAGCTGAAAAAAATATCCCAGAAATGTTCCATACGCACAAAAATCCTATTTGTCACAAAGAAGCTGATTAAACAGCATGATCATTACACAGGTGCACCTTGTGCTGGGGACAGTAAAAGGACACTCAAATGTGCAGTTGTCACAACACAATGCCACAGATGTCTCAAGTTTAGAGGGAGCGTGCAATTGGCATGGTGACGGCAGGAATGTCCACCAGAGCTGTTGCCAGTGAATTGAATGTTCATGTCTCTACCATAAGCCACCTCCAACATCGTTTTAGAGAATTTAGCAGTACGTCCAACCGGCCTCAGAACCGCAGACCACATGTATGGCAATGTGTGGGCGAGCGGTTTGCTGATGTTAACGTTGTGAACAGAGTGCCCCATGGTGGGGTTATGGTATGGGCAGGCATAAGCTACGGGCAACGAACACAATTGCATTTTATCGATGGCAATTTGAATGCACAGAGATACCGTGACGAGATCCTGAGACCAACAGTCGTGGGAATTCCATAGATTAGGTCCTAATGAATTTTGTTTCAATTGACTGATCTCCTTATGAACTTTAAATCAGTAAAATCTTTGAAATTATTGCATGTTGCGTTTAGTTCAGTGTAATACAGATGGCACAACGTGAGTTTCAGTTAATATCTTCTTCCTCTCTCCAGGTACTTGCTGCTACAAGGAGTTCAACTTAGTTCTCAGCTTATTTTCACCACCGGTGACTTTCAATGTCGTAACTGTGAGTCTAACCACGTACGAGATGCATCTACAGTGGGGAAAAAAAGTATTTAGTCAGCCACCAATTGTGCAAGTTCTCCCACTTAAAAAGATGAGAGAGGCCTGTAATTTTCATCATAGGTACACATCAACTATGACAGACAAATTGAGAAAAAAAATTCCAGAAAATCACTTTGTAGGATTTTTTATGAATTTATTTGCAAATTATGGTGGAAAATAAGTATTTGGTCACCTACAAACAAGCAAGATTTCTGGCTCTCACAGACCTGTAACTTCTTCTTTAAGAGGCTCCTCTGTCCTCCACTCGTTACCTGTATTAATGGCACTTGTTTGAACTTGTTATCAGTATAAAAGACACCTGTCCACAACCTCAAACAGTCACACTCCAAACTCCACTATGGCCAAGACCAAAGAGCTGTCAAAGGACACCAGAAACAAAATTGTAGACCTGCACCAGGCTGGGAAGACTGAATCTGCAATAGGTAAGCAGCTTGGTTTGAAGAAATCAACTGTGGGAGCAATTATTAGGAAATGGAAGACATACAAGACCACTGATAATCTCCCTCGATCTGGGGCTCCACGCAAGATCTCACCCCGTGGGGTCAAATTGATCACAAGAACGGTGAGCAAAAATCCCAGAACCACACGGGGGGACCTAGTGAATGACCTGCAGAGAGCTGGGAACAAAGTAACAAAGCCTACCATCAGTAACACACTACGCCGCCAGGGACTCAAATCCTGCAGTGCAAGACGTGTCCCCCTGCTTAAGCCAGTACATATCCAGGCCCGTCTGAAGTTTGCTAGAGTGCATTTGGATGATCCAGAAGAGGATTGGGAGAATGTCATATGGTCAGATGAAACCAAAATATAACTTTTTGGTAAAAACTCAACTCGTCGTGTTTGGAGGACAAAGAATGCTGAGAGAACACCATACCTACTGTGAAGCATGGGGGTGGAAACATCATGCTTTGGGGCTGTTTTTTCTGCAAAGGGACCAGGACGACTGATCCGTGTAAAGGAAAGAATCAATGGGGCCATGTATCGTGAGATTTTGAGTGAAAACCTCCTTCCATCAGCAAGGGCATTGAAGATGAAACGTGGCTGGGTCTTTCAGCATGACAATGATCCCAAACACACCGCCCGGGCAACGAAGGAGTGGCTTCGTAAGAAGCATTTCAAGGTCCTGGAGTGGCCTAGCCAGTCTCCAGATCTCAACCCCATAGAAAATCTTTGGAAGGAGTTGAAAGTCCGTGTTGCCCAGCGACAGCCCCAAAACATCACTGCTCTAGAGGAGATCTGCATGGAGGAATGGGCCAAAATACCAGCAACAGTGTGTGAAAACCTTGTGAAGACTTACAGAAAACGTTTGACCTGTGTCATTGCCAATAAAGGGTATATAACAAAGTATTGACAAAACTTTTGTTATTGACCAAATACTTATTTTCCACCATAATTTGCAAATAAATTCATTAAAAATCCTATAATGTGATTTTCTGGATTTTTTTTTCTCATTTTGTCTTTCATAGTTGACGTGTACCTATGATGAAAATTACAGGCCTCTCTCATCTTTTTAAGTGGGAGAACTTGCACAATTGGTGGCTGACTAAATACTTTTTTGCCCCACTGTATCTCCTTAAGTCCTCTGGACTGTGTTCCTACCATGGGCAGATAAATCAGGCTGTATGCCGAACAGCGATGATCTTTTGGAGCACACATTTAATTGCTTGTGCAGGGATTGCTCGTTAGAGGTAGGGTAACGCTCCATTGAGCATTGGCAGGAATATTCTCTCTGACCCATGAATTTATAGTTTGTGCATGAAATTGTATTTTATTGTGTCCAGCTCATTACTTAATGACAGCTACCAATACTAGCACTGAAGGACATACAGATAATGGGATCCTAATGGAGGGCCTATATAAACACAGCTACAAACTTTCACTTTTGCTTGCATGTTCTGTTTTTGGACAGCTACTAAATAATGAGGGGCAGTTGTCCAAAAGTTAAGACTTGAATCTAGATTATGCCTTTTCCCACTGGGCACAGACGTCAATGCAACGTAATTTTATTGAAATGACGTGGAAACAACGTTGATTCAACTAGTTTGGCTATGACTTTCGATTGGAATTTGCTTGTTGATGAGAAAGCAGTAGAGGACTACTGCTTTTCTCTGATGAAAAGGGAATGCTTTTCATTACAGAGAACATGAACTGAACAAATTATTCTGTGATTTATTGCATGCGCTGCCATAAGCCGTATTCTAAGCTTTAACCATAGACACTCAAATCAACAATAACAATATTTGAGACTGGCAATTATTTGTAAATTCAACCTTACATGGTTATTCCATCCTGATGTCAATTGAGAACTTCACCTTGGTTATGCTGCTGCCGTTGTACAGTGGAGGTCTCCTCAGCCACCATGTTAAAATTTTCAAAACGAATGTTTACAGATTATTTCCAGCGATACACAGGACTGGGAGTTTGTTTTTCCAGTGATCAACAACATTGTCACAGTGAAAAATGTCTGCTGGATTTGAGAGGGGATTAAATAAGGATCTGGAGGAGTTAGGTATAAGTCTAAGACACCAGCAGGGGATATTACCAGCTTCTCTCACACAGTGTTGTTGATGCTAATAAAGAATAGAATGTCCCTGAGTTCTGATGAATCTACTGACTACAAATTTGAAATAAGTGACTGACTTTGAGAGGGCATATCAATAATCAACTTTTGGGAGCAATTATAGAGGTGGTATTGGAACCAAAATACAGCTTATCTGCCAAAGCTAATGTCTATTCGGGTGATGCTGTCATACATTCCGTAAAGGCGCCTTGAGGTTTGTGGGTCCTTCAGAAGATGAGGGATTTTGTGAACGGTCGGGGTAAGGTTATTATGTGCTTTTAAAGTGTCTTTTGTCCATTGTCTCAAGAGGAAACTGTATTGTTGTATGAAGGATTGAAGTCTGCTTACACATCTGACCCTGACCATTTGTAATAGGGTGTCTGTGAGAACTTTGTCAATGATTTGCCTGTTTTTCAGGGCACCATAGAAACCACTTCAAAGCATCATGTTTCAGTTTATATGGCGTGTAGAGGTATATTCTGAAAATACATTCTATTCATCCTGCGATGCAAGACTCTCTCTGGCTTTGGCATCTGCATGTCTTGCATCTGTCTGGGGTTGCTGCTTCAAAAATAATTATAATTTGCCCACGCTACTACTTTTGTAAAAAATTCATTTGAAATAATCTGATTTTTCTAGGGGTGCTGGAGTACCCTCAGCACCGCCACTTCCCTAGGCCATTTTAATGTGCATGAATGAGTCAGCTAATCCTCACCTCAGAGTTTTATGACAACCAACACAAGACCCATTTCAATATTGAGTGTGGAGGGCCATATGGTCTTGCCCAGGAGTGCAAAAGGAATTTTAACAAAGAAGCGAACGCCCGTTAGACTCCAGTTTTTATCTATATGCGGTAATATGCCTGGTTGCTGGCCTATTCTGAAGACAAACCTTTATTTTCTGTGGAATAATCTTTAAAACAAATCAACAAAGCAATTTACAGTATCAGTCACCAATTTGATTTGTAAGCTATTTGTGAACATTTGGTCTGGAGTGTGGTTCTACAATAAAATAACACTATGAATTAATCCACATTTTATACCATGCCAGAAAAGCTATTATGGTACAGCTGGTTTTGGATGGATGAATCCATAGTTATTTAATCTGCTGCATAAAGAAATAAATAAATAAGTGCACAGTCGGAAGACACATAGATCCTCAACTCAACCGCTTAAAAAAACTATTCAAATCTCTATACACACCAAAGATAGCATCTCAGGATAGGGGGCCCCCGACCCAATTTTTTTCTTTTATTATAATATTTTTTTAAATAAATTTGGAATTCAGTCAGGTTCTCAATTTACTGTTGAGAGTTAGAATACTAGAATACACAAGGTGTAAGTTTGAAATTTGGTTGCGCATCAGCAGTTTCTCTTGTTTTGTCAGTCACTCAATTAGCCATGTCAGCCAGTGGAGGCTGGTGGGAGGAGATATAGGAGGATGGGCTCATTGTAATGGCTAAAATGGAATAAATGGAACGGTATCAAACACATTAAGCATATGGAAACTACATATTTGACTCTGTTGCATTAATTTCATTCCAGCCATTGCAATGAACCCATTCGCCTAAATATCCTCCCACAAGCCTCCACTGATGTCAGCTAACAATGTTTAGATTGGTAAGTTAGTCTAATCAGTTATCTAAACTGACCTCCAGGGGACCCCCATTGATTTTGTCACTCTCTCAGATATCATTAACATGGCATAAGTCATGCAAAATGTGTAGAACTGCAGAAAACTTCCTTTACAACTGCAAACATTTGTCACTGCCCCATGGCAAAATAAAATTGTATAAAATTGCTGCATTTTATCTCTACCCCATGGCAGAATGTGTAGAACTGCAGAAAAGTTGCTTTAAAACTACATTTTCTCAAATGTTTGCAGTTGTAAAGGAAGTTTTCTGCAGTTCTACACATTTTGCCATGACTAATGCCATGATAATGATATCTGAGAGAGTGACAAAATCAATGGGGGTCCCCTGGAGGTCAGTTTAGATAACTGGTCAGACTAGTGATAGTATTTTTTATTCACACTTCAAGGATGCCACTTCCCCCTGCAATGGTGCAGATGAGGCTTTGGAAAGGCAGTGTTACAAAGCCTGTCACCTTGCATTACAACTCGTTACAATGCTTCAGATCATGATTATTGTAGTGCTGGGATGTGATCAGGCAGGACCCTGTCTTTGACTCATTAAGACAATACCTTCAAATAGGCAGAATGACAATAGGTCTATCCATTAGCAGACTGGGACATCAGCAATAACTTTGTGTTCAGACACTCACAATGGGCTTCATTTCCTTCTGTAGCCTAGGTGATATACCTGTCAAAAACATCCCATGTTTCATTTGAGAGATCAGAATAATTGGCAACCGTCACTATACCTGATGAACTGAATAATTTAAAAGTTGTGCATATGAAGCACACACAAACTGAGTGTACAAAACATTAGGAACACCTTCCTAATACTGAGTTGCGCGCAACAGCCTCAATTTGTCGGGGCATGGACTCTACAAGGTGTTCTTGACACACTCAAACCGGTGTGCCTGGCACCTACTACCATACCCCATTCAAAGACACTTAAATATTTTGTCTTGCCCATTCACCCTCTGAATGGCATACATACACAAAATCCTTCTGTAACCTGTCTCCTCCCCTTCATCTACACTGATTGAAGTGGATATAACAAGTGACATCAATAAGGGATCATAGCTTTCACCTGGATTCACCTGGTCAATTTGTCATGGAAAGAGAAGGTGTTCTTCATGTTTTGTACACAGTGTATACTTATACAGTATAACGACACAATTGTGCTCTCCTTTGGCAGAAACAATTTTTTCACAGTCATGATACTGAATGTTTTATTCATGCTATGGACTTCTAGAAAGTTCAAAACAATGTCAGAAAAGAAAAGATGCAGTTGGGATACATCTGCAGGCCATTGTTGAAACAGTGGGTACCTGAATGTTGAGTCTCAGTGTGCAGAATACAAGAAATCATGCTGAGAGTTGCACAACTGTTCTTATCGTACCTGAACCCTGAAGTCTCTTATTGTCACTTATGGTACATTTAAATTCCCTCAAGCAGTAACTAACTGAAAGCCTGTTAATGCAAAGTGAACTGTCTTGTGTTTACAAAACTGAGCAAACACACAGAGCCAACATTACGGAAAGTGAAACCATAATGAAACGAGGTGCACCCTAATGTAAATAATTAAAGCTGAAATAAAAATGTACGCCTTCAAGGAAAAATGTGTCATATTTGACAAACTGTAGTTATTATAAAAACAAAAGCTTTAAAGAACGGAACAATTAATTAGAAAATATGTGGATGTGCATTTCTGTGAAAGTTGATTAGTCTTATCTCTATGATATACAGTGAGGGAAAAAAGTATTTGATCCCCTGCTGATTTTGTACATTTGCCCACTGACAAAGAA
Source organism: Coregonus clupeaformis (assembly GCF_020615455.1). NCBI lineage: Eukaryota > Metazoa > Chordata > Actinopteri > Salmoniformes > Salmonidae > Coregonus > Coregonus clupeaformis. Next base: position 26,346,050 of record NC_059224.1, on the reverse strand, counting down.
ATGATCAGTCTATAATTTGAATGGTACATGACAGGCTACCATTGAACTCGTCATCTTTATTCTCAAATCCTAAGGACATAAAACAATATAGAGGTAAGATAGATATAGATTTTGAGACATGACATTAAGTTTTTCATATTTTAGTATACACTGTTTATATTAATGCGAAGTTCCTGTTCTTTTTCTAAGACTTTTCACAAAAACAAGCATATCTATGTGGAATGTTAATGGAGCACTGAGCGTGCCGCAAGCTTTTTATTTCAAACTGTTCCAGTTCCGGTGGCTGCATTGAAAATGCGTGGCTTTCTCGTGGCGTGTTTTGTGTGCAAAATAACTATGAATTAGGGACGGATCTAAATTTACAGAATGGTTACCTGGAGGAAGTTACATTTCAGTCAAGGGGAGGGTCATGTCATTTGTAATTAATGAAATGTCAATATTTCTCAGTGTTTTAGAATTAGTTGCTTATTAGGTTACATATCAATGTGTGCCTGATGCCACCCCTCATCTCTGATTCTCCGCTGGGTGTGCAATATCAATTGCACCTACAGTATAGGTTATTTAGTGTGGTCTCAATCAAATGATCCATAGCCTATAGGCTACAAAGTGCAGAGCAAAGTTAAATTACTAAGATCGCTGCTGGGATGGTGTAAATAAAACTAGGCTGCATTACACAATGCAATGGATATTCCAACCCTGAGCCCCGAGCTGCTCTGCTCTTGCTGAAACTTGAAGCAGCAACCGCGGCACAATCAATCGGAAATAGCTCATGGTGGTGAAAGTAGGCAAATTTGAGTAGGCATAACCATCTTCATTTTAATTAGACTTTACTAATTGGCTTTGTGTTGGAGCCTATTTCTTCCTATTTAAGAAATAAGAGTTACAGTGAGGGAAAAAAGAATTTGATCCCCTGCTGATTTTGTACGTTTGCCCACTGACAAAGAAATTATCAGTCTATAATTTGAATGGTAGGTTTATTTGAACAGTGAGAGACAGAATAACAACAAAAAAATCCAGAAAAACCCATGTCAAAAATGTTATAAATTGATTTGCATTTTAATGAGGGAAATAAGTATTTGACCCCCTCTCAATCAGAAAGATTTCTGGCTCCCATGTGTATTTTATACAGGTAACGAGCTGTGATTCTAACATCTAAGCTTGTTACCTGTATAAAATACACCTGTCCACAGAAGCAATCAATCAATCAGATTCCAAACTCTCCACCATGGCCAAGACCAAAGAGCTCTCCAAGGATGTCAGGGCAAAGATTGTAGACCTACACAAGGCTGGAATGGGCTACAAGACCATCGCCAAGCAGCTTGGTGAGAAGGTGACAACAGTTGGTGCGATTATTCGCAAATGGAAGAAACACAAAATAACTGTCAATCTCCCTCGGCCTGGGGCTCCATGCAAGATCTCACCTTGTGGAGTTGCAATGATCATGAGAACGGTGAGGAATCAGCCCAGAACTACACGGGAGGATCTTGTCAATGATCTCAAGGCAGCTGGGACCATAGTTACCAAGAAAACAATTGGTAACACACTACGCCGTGAAGGACTGAAATCCTGCAGCGCCCGCAAGGTCCCCCTGCTCAAGAAAGCACATATACAGACCCGTCTGAAGTTTGCCAATGAACATCTGAATGATTCAGAGGAGAACTGGGTGAAAGTGTTGTGGTCAGATGAGACCAAAATCGAGCTCTTTGGCATCAACTCAACTCGCCCTGTTTGGAGGAGGAGGAATGCTGCATATGACCCCAAGAACACCATCCCCACCGTCAAACATGGAGGTGGAAACATGATGCTTTGGGAGTGTTTTTCTGCTAAGGGGACAGGACAACTTCACCGCATCAAAGGGACGATGGACGGGGCCATGTACCGTCAAATCTTGGGTGAGAACCTCCTTCCCTCAGCCAGGGCATTGAAAATGGGTTGTGGATGGGTATTCCAGCATGACAATGACCCAAAACACACGGCCAAGGCAACAATGGAGTGGCTCAAGAAGAGGCACATTAAGGTCCTGGAGTGGCCTAGCCAGTCTCCAGACCTTAATCCCATAGAAAATCTGTGTAGGCTGCTGAAGTTTTGAGTTGCCAAACGTCAGCCTTGAAACCTTAATGACTTGGAGAAGATCTGCAAAGAGGAGTGGAACAAAATCCCTCCTGAGGTGTATGCAAACCTGGTGGCCAACTACAAGAAACGTCTGACCTCTGTGATTGCCAACAAAGGTTTTGCCACGAAGTACTAAGTCATGTTTTGCAGAGGGGTCAAATACTTATTTCCCTCATTAAAATGCAAATCAATTTATAACATTTTTGACATGCGTTTTTCTGGAAAATGTTGTTGTTATTCTGTCTCTCACTGTTCAAATAAACCTGCCATTAAAATTATAGACTGATCATGTCTTTGTCAGTGGGCAAACGTACAAAATCAGCAGGGGATCAAATACTTTTTTCCCTCACTGTACAGTAAGGCTGATAATTCAGCTAATACTCATCTCACCAATAAATTGGTAACGCTCAAACCTCTATGGCTTTTGATGGTATCGTTTTGTGTGAAAATGTGTATGTGCAAAAAGTATCCAGTTTCCCCAAAGCCCTCTGATAAACTTCTAATATTTTAGTCACCCAGTCACATGGAATCCATCACACACAGTCCCTGCAGAATGGATGATTGGTGATAATATCATACATCAGTGTTTGATGACACCATATTGCTGAATGCAGCTCTCTTTGGAGATGGCTGGAGATCCCTGACATTCTGTAAACACCCCTTTGTCAAATCCTGTTTGAAGAATGCTTCAATTGCATTCACAAAGTAAAACCAAAGCTTAAAGGGAAAGTTTGCATTAATGTCCTGGCATCATTAAATGACTAATACAAACACATTGGCATATTCTTTATTCCTGACTAATACAAAAGACATGCATGGCTTTGAAAAATATATTGTGAAATATAAAACATTTATTTCCCTTAATGAGTTTGCAATGTTTTCTTATCAGACAAATAGGTTGATTCACCCAGTTAATGACATTTGATCAGTTCCAGCATAAAGCACATACGGTATAGTATGTTTGTTCATTCATATTTATGTAATGATTAAGGTCTCAGAATTTCAGTCAGACGTTTAATTGGAGCAGATCATTCGTATTTGACTTCAGATTAAGCCTCTTGACCTTCCAAAGTATTAAACAGTCAGAAAATATGGTGCTGAACGATTAACTGAAATGTCAGTTATTTGACTGACATCAGTTCAATTATTTGAATTCCATTTCGTTCACCTTTTTTCTGTGAGCTCAATGCGCACATCGCACAGTTTCTCTAGAGATAAATCAGAACCAGCTTGAACTGTGCGATGTAATAGGGAGTTGTAGTTTCCAACAGGCCAATATTCTACATAGTTTAGCACATAAAACATGGTAATTAACTACAATGACCATAATCCATTGCGCATCTACTTGTCCGGTCTGTTTCTTTTACGCCTGCTACTGAAGAGAAAAGAATGTGTGATCCTATAGATCACACATTCTATAGATGTGATATATAGATCAGCTGTTGCTTAGTGAGGTATCTATCTGAAAATACATGATCCAAGTGATTGATAGTTGGTATTCAGCAGTCATAAAATTATTCCTTATTTACTTGGAACTATAAAATAGTGATATAGGCAGCAGCTCTATAGAGATGAGATTACTTGGAATTCAATAATAAAATGTGAATAAATGGTTAACAAGTGATAAGCAGTAATGGGCAGTCTACAATCATGGGACTTTTATTAATTGTTTTATTCTGTGTTACAGCATTCAATCCACATAATGCATAGTGCCCAGAAGGCTTTTTCTTCTCATAAAAATATCAGCAATATATCTTCTGGAATTTAGAGGCTTACTTTCAGAATCGATTCCATCAAAACAACTAAAACATATGTGTACATTAACGGAGAAAGTAAAGATATGTTGCATACTAAACACCAGCTGTCTCAATAGTTTCATCCCACTTGGGGTAATTGCGTAGATGTTGGACTGACAAGGTTGCAGTATCTATATGTTGGACTGACGCAAGGTTGCAATATCTAGTCCTGCTTGAGCTACGCCCATATCAGCTTTGGCGTCAGTGGTGGGATCGTGTGACCATGGTTAATAGAAGTTTATTTTATCTGGCTGACCAGGAGGTAGATTACTAAAGACGGTTGCTTGTAGATGTTAATGATGGTGTCATCAGTTAGACCTGACCTATGCTATCTGCATGAACACAGACATCCCTGCAAACAAAAATGTGTCATTAGGATGTCCCCGGAACATCACAAAATGGTCACCTAAAGTAGTCAGGAAGTTGTCATGGTCCTGTGGAGGTTTTTGTCTAGTTCCCAGTTTGTTCCGGGGACGTCCAAGGACTTTTATAAGACGCTCTTAGATCGTTCAGTCACGGTCCCCTGGAGGTTTTTGTCTAGTCCCAGTTTGTTCACCTGATGGTCCCAAAAAAAAAAACATCTACCCAGGGCATGCGCACCATCGTGTCATTACACATCACCCTTTTGTTACTGTAGCCAAGGCCCTGATTGGTAAACCACTGATCCATTCACAGCTTTTTTTCTGTTGGCAATGTTATGTTCCCCAGTAAGAACATCATAAATGTCACTCAAACAGAAGGGGGAACTAACAAAGAGTTACTGGCAATGACCAAAACGAAACAGGCGGGGTTCTAGCAGGGGTTCTGAAAGAACTCATGGTGGTGACTAGCAACAACAACTAGGACCTAAAAGACACCGACCATTAGCTCCCACTCAATTTGCCCAAGAGGCAAACAAAATGAAAACCCACACCAAATTTAGATAAAGGATATTTTTTTAAATAAATCAAATAGGGAGAGCCAACTAAAGGTGTTAACCCTCCACATCTCTCAAGCAAACTGGAGCACTGGGCCAGCCGCTCTTAAAAATCACTTGTTCCAGCACAGGTGAAACTCCTTCTGACTAACGAGGTAACGCCAATCATGTGCGCCCAACGTGCTAACGTCCAACCTCAAAATATAAATGGAAAAACCAAAGCCTGTAACAGACACCCACACACACAGAGCTTTTAACATACTGTGTTTTCAACTTACATATTTGACACACTTTGACATACATGGTTACATTGTGCATGTTTATTTATATAGTCATTATTATTCAACATGTCCTCACCTGGGATTTAAACTCACAACCTCTTAGTTCACGACATTCCAATCTTCCTGCTATGCCACCATGTCTGTGTCAATGACTGATTATGGCTTTGCATTTCAAAGTAAAAATATCAGCTCTGTTAAAAATACACTCAAGAAAAACTATTATATTAATCATAGTGATTCAGGAGTAACATTAAAACCAGGGGTTGGAACCGAAATTATTTTCCAATCATCTCGTTCTGAACAGAATCATATTTTTTTTCGTTCAGTTCCACTGTTCCGACCAGCAAAATAAAGTTCTGAACCGGTTTGAACCCAAAAAAAGTACAGCTTTATATTGTTCCTTTCTGTTCCTTTTTAAAGTTCCTATTTTTTATTTGATTATTTAGCTCGACATGGAAATCTTGTCTCATTCCTTATAATAGTTATACTTCTTCAGGGCATCTCTCAGGCAGAGCTACCTCATCACATGACCATATAATGTTCCCTAATGGACATCAAAATACCTTATAACGTTATACTGCAACCAAACGGGGACCTGTCCTCTTATGGTCCTGAGGTTAACATCTAGTTTTATTGTTCCTAGAACTTTCTCAGAACGTCAGTGGGATAACGTCTCGCCGAAATCCTTAAAGGGACCTAATGGGAACATCGCCTAATGTCCTTAGGACGTCCCATTTTTGCTGGGATGTCTAAACATTGACAGACCAGATCACATCTTGACAATTACACAAATGTGGAGTCGTCGGGAACCAAAATCAATAGCCATCAATCAATTCCATTATCTTTGCCATTCAAAATACAGTGTACTCCAATTAAGGACTCCCAACCATTCCTTCCATTGCTAATCAATAAACATGAACAAAGAACGGGGCCTATTTTCTCACTGAGCTGAGGCTTTCTGGTTAAACGAGATAGCCTCACACAGTACACATGTCTCTCAAGGCAGTGGACACGGCATGCAGCGCTTCCTTTTAGTAAAGAAAAATCACAAAGATGGATCAAATCTCAGAATTATGCTATTTCAACCTTCTCTTCTATACTAATTGAGCAACAGGAAGTTATTACAGACAGTTTATGTTATCCCATTCAATGCCAATTTGGATGTAGCAAAGCCATACAGTGTACACAGAGGCTATACTATAACGATATTATGAGTCTGTGATGCGGGGAATTAGGCATTTGTCACATCATTATTTAATTGAATGGAACTTAAATCAAAATACATAGGAGCACCAACCGATATGAACTCCAACATCCCCCTGCCTCTCAATGACGTCCCCATCTTGGAATATTTATAGCCTTTATTAAGATGCTAGCATAATCTCCTGATGTGATACGGTTAAATAGGTAATCAAATACAGCGCCCACCTCGCTGCCAGGGCATCAGACCCTCTACGACGCCCCTGACTGGGACACAAGGTCCTGTGATTAGTTACGCTTCTGAATGGAAGATGAAGAAAGTCACAGTGAGTCATAAGTTTGTGAGCTGTAGACCCTGAATGGAGCATTTAATCGTTGTGGTTACTGCTCAAACCTGATGTGAAAATAGTGTGTGTGCACTTGCAAATTAAAATGCGCTGGCTGAGATTATGTTATCACAAAATTTAGGTAAATTACACCTCTAAAGGATGCAGAATTTCTTGGGAACCCCATTCTAGTGTATTTTCTTTATGACTTTAAGCTGCGATTCAGATTGTCTATCAGGCTATCATAACATAGTGTTAATGGTATTCTGCAACAGAGAATGAGGCGCAAGTGGAATGAAGAGTGATTGAGTGAGTAAACAAACTCAACAAATGGTATGGTTATCCCAGGACAATGGCCAGAGGAATTATTTTGAAGTCAAAGATCACAGTGGTCTGGGACCGGGAGATGAAAAGTTGAAAGATAAAGCCTGACTCCATTTGGAGTCTGACATAATGTAGACTCTAGAGGCATCCCTCCCTGTGGCCAGTGAACAAAGAGCAGGGCTTATTCTTGATAAGAGGATTGCCAGGGTCTGGTGCACACAGCAGGTTGTATCAGCCAGACAGGGATCAATCCACAGGCTTGAAAACAAGTTTGCGAGCCTTTAAATCTTGAACCACAAACCTCTAGTCGCCACAGACCTCACATCACACATGCCCTATACTGTGGCCTGTCATGCCATATACTGTCCGCTTGCCAAATAGTGTCCCCCTCTGCATCACAATGGGATTCGATTAGCTCTTATCGTCCGTTGCTATTTCAATGGTGCGATGAGCTAATGCGTAGAATTTTGGAGAACCTTACAGCCAAATGGACGTTCTTTTCATCCCAGCTAGCTAGATAAACAAACCTGCGCTCGCAACAAATTAAATTTGATTTATCCCATTTTCCTGTCTTTTGACGGCACGCGCCTCTCCCAATCAGAACAATCAGAACATAGCAACCATCATAGCAACGAACTCTATCAATTTTTTACTTTCATTAGGTACAGTGGGGAGAACAAGTATTTGATACACTGCCGATTTTGCAGGTTTTCCTACTTACAAAGCATGTAGAGGTCTGTAATTTTTATCATAGGTACACTAAAACAAAAATCCAGAAAATCACATTGTATGATTTTTAAGTAATTAATTTGCATTTTATTGCATGACATAAGTATTTGATCACCTACCAACCAGTAAAGAATTCCGGCTCTAACAGACCTGTTAGTTTTTCTTTAAGAAGCCCTCCTGTTCTCCACTCATTACCTGTATTAACTGCACCTGTTTGAACTCGTTACCTGTATAAAAGACACCTGTCCACACACTCAATCAAACAGACTCCAACCTCTCCACAATGGCCAAGACCAGAGAGCTGTGTAAGGACATCAGGGATAAAATTGTAGACCTGCACAAGGCTGGGATGGGCTACAGGACAATAGGCAAGCAGCTTGGTGAGAAGGCAACAACTGTTGGTGCAATTATTAGAAAATGGAAGAAGTTCAAGATGACGGTCAATCACCCTCGGTCTGGGGCTCCATGCAAGATCTCACCTCGTGGGGCATTAATGATCATGAGGAAGGTGAGGAATCAGCCCAGAACTACACGGCAGGACCTGGTCAATGACCTGAAGAGAGCTGGGACCACAGTCTCAAAGAAAACAATTAGTAACACACTACGCCGTCATGGATTAAAATCCTGCAGCGCACGCAAGGTCCCCCTGCTCAAGCCAGCACATGTCCAGGCCCGTCTGAAGTTTGCCAATGACCATCTGGATGATCCAGAGGAGGAATGGGAGAAAGTCAAGTGGTCTGATGAGACAAAAATATAGCTTTTTGGTCTAAACTCCACTCGCCGTGTTTGGAGGAAGAAGAAGGATGAGTACAACCCCAAGAACACCATCCCAACCGTGAAGCATGGAGGTGGAAACATCATTCTTTGGGGAGGCTTTTCTGCAAAGGGGACAGGACGACTGCAACGTATTGAGGGGAGGATGGATGGGGCCATGTATCGCGAGATCTTGGCCAACAACCTCCTTCCCTCAGTAAGAGCATTGAAGATGGGTCGTGGCTGGGTCTTCCATTATGACAATGACCCGAAACACACAGCCAGGGCAACTAAGGATTGGCTCCGTAAGAAGCATCTCAAGGTCCTGGAGTGGCCTAGCCAGTCTCCAGACCTGAACCCAATAGAAAATCTTTGGAGGGAGCTGAAAGTCCGTATTGCCCAGTGACAGCCCCGAAACCTGAAGGATCTGGAGAAGGTCTGTATGGAGGAGTGGGCCAAAATCCCTGCTGCAGTGTGTGCAAACCTGGTCAAGACCTACAGGAAACGTATGATCTCTGTAATTGCAAACAAAGGTTTCTGTACCAAATATTAAGTTCTGCTTTTCTGATGTATCAAATACTTATGTCATGCAATAAAATGCAAATGAATTACTTAAAAATCATACAATGTGATTTTCTGGATTTTTGTTAAAAATTACAGACCTCTACATGCTTTGTAAGTAGGAAAACCTGCAAAATCGGCAGTGTATCAAATACTTGTTCTCCCCACTGTAGCTCAGGCAGAATTTTGCAAGTTCTAGCAAAGGCCCTAGCAACGGACGCTAATCCAATCCCGTTGTGATGCAGAGGACACCATTTGAGTCACAGTACTTGGACAGGTACTGTTCTGAGCACTGAAATGTTAACATTTACTGCGACATTGTAATGCCCAGAACTGTATAATGCAGCTCCAGCCTATGACTTCAGCTTGATGCAGGTGTGAGGAGATGAGCCGGTGCCATCTTCCATAACTAAGGCCCCTCAGTCTGTTACTATACACTCTGATGCATAACAATGAGTCACTTATTTCCCACAGCTGTCTAGACTGAAGGAGCTGCTGATATCTTTAGCTATAGCACTGAAGTATAAGAGAACATGATGTGCACTTGTCTCTTTTGTTGGACAAGGTGTAGGACGTTCATCCAAACCCATACACTAACAGTGTAATGCAATTTAACCCTTACTGTATAAACATTATAAAAAGATAGGCCATCACTGGTTGAAATCTCATCTGGCTGTTTCTCTTGTCAAATTTGTTATTTTTTAAATTTCATTGAACCTTTATTTAACTAGGCAAGTCAATTAAGAACAAATTCTTATTTACAATGACGGCCTACACTGGCCAAATCCGGACGACGCTGGGCCAATTGTGCGCTGCCCTATGGGACTCCCAATCACGGCCAGTTGTGATACAGCCTGGAATCAAACCAGGGGGTCTGTAGTTACGCCTCAAGCACTGAGATGCAGTGCCTTAGACCACTGCGCCACTCGGGAGCCCAAACAAATATGAATTCCACACACAAAAAAAGGTGCTATCTAGAACCAAAAAGTGTTATTCGGCTGTTCCCATAGGAGAACCCTTTGAAGAAACCCTTTTGGTTCCAGGTAGAACCCTTTTGGTTCCAGATAGAACCCTTTTGGGTTCCATGTAAAATAAATAGTTACATTTTACAACCAACATATTCCTTTTTAGTAATCCTTCCAGCATTTATTTTGTTACTTACATTCTGACTAAACTGCCTAGCATCTCCCTGACTCTCTTCACTCTAGCTTCCGTCACTGCCCCATCTCTCTCTTCTCTCTTTTGCTCCCTCTCTCATTCTCTGTGACCAAGCATCACAGTGTACCGGTAGTGAATCAGAGCATTGATTTAATTGTCTTTTTTTAGCCTTTGTCACTTTAAATACGTCTTAACACAAGGGCACTTGTAGAGATAAGATATAGATAGTAAAGTTAGTGAGGGGCTTGAAAGATGTCACTCAAAGTGGTAAAGCCTCGTTATAGTGTTGGGTCTTTCCGCGTTAATTCACTGCAGGCACATGGCAGTGATGTAGTAATGTCTCACAGATTTCCCTAAGTGACATTTTGAGACTGGTTAGCCACAGGCTAATGCTATCAACAACAATCAGTTCACAGTCTGATACCCAGCAGGACCAAAGCATAGCACTTATTGGCTCACAAAGTAACAGGTCTGACATAAAAAAACACTACAATTGTCAAGAAAAACATGTTTTTCCCCAAAATGTTGATGCTGACTTCATCCATCCAGTGTGTGTGTGTGTGTGCCCAGTGCGCGCATGTGTGTTTGTGGGGGCGCTCGTTGACATGTGTTGTGTGTGTCTCCATGCTCACACACATATACAGACACACTTCTTGCTTCTTTAACCAACTCTCAGCCTCAGGGTAGGAGGATCTACTAAACCATAAATAATTGCAGGCGCCTCAGCACGGTACTTTCACTAGTAATGCCTCTGCTGGGTAAATACATTCACTGTGACAACTTTGACATCAACTTGGCACTTCATGTTTTGTCTATATTTTCTTACCCTGATGAGATGAGCTCATACTGAGGGTTACACAATAAGGTTCATTGTCCCCTTTCTCTGATTCTATGCTCTGTTCAATTCAGCCCTTCCTCAGCTATGCTTTTTTATGCTGGTGTCCTACAAAACAAGGACAATTATAATTCTATCAAATTAATATAAAATGAAGAGATTAATGTTTCCAACTACAGTTACCATTGTCAGAGGAAATTAGATTTAAGAAACGACAGTGTCACCCTTCAACATTATTTTTCATTAGATAATATTGTGTTTCACAGATCTGCCATCTAAAATAACATTCACAAATAATGGATTTCATTCATAAATTGAGAAAAATTCAGCAGAATTAATGTTAAAGTTTAAATCAGGTTAAGATTATTCTCTCTGTCTCTTTGAAACATTGGCCTATTGTTCTCTGCACTGTTCATAGGGCAACAGTAATGACCATTTTGTTCCACTGGGGCCGCTAATATTGAACTTTTGTTCACCATCCTTCAGTTTTTTATATTAATTTAATATGACTTGAATAACTATGACTTGAATAACTATGACTTGAATAATAAGTACTGCCATGTCACAGGTTACTAATGTTCTGTATATATAGGTAAAGAAGGAGGAAAGACAAGTGAATTCTCATACACTAAAACTGTTTCTCTGAACAAAATAGAATAGACATGGTTATGCAATGTAATACAAAGTAAGTACTTTATAACAATGAGCTACTCAATCTTTGTTTTGGATTATAAAGCTTTTTATGTAAGTGTGACTGACTCTGACTTATCCCCTACTTATCCACTAAGAATTATTTCCAGCAATATTAACACAACTGTCACAAGTCTGTAATCTCTATTCAGTGATAATAATGGCTGTCTTCTCTATCCATAATAATTAAGTTCACACAACATGTAATTTAGGTGCTGTTGAATACAACCGAAATCACTGGAAATACAGTTTAAATCGGAAGTTTACATACACTTAGGTTGGAGTCATTAAAACTAGTTTTTCAACCACTCCACAAATTTCTTGTTAACAAACTATAGTTTTGGCAAGTCGTTTAGGACATCTACTTTGTGCATGACACAAGTAATTTTTCCAACAATTGTTTACAGACAGATTATTTCACTTATAATTCACTCTATCACAATTCCAGTGGGTCAGAAGTTTACATACATTTTCATTTGAAGCATCTTTTTAACCTTTACTTGTTTGTAACAGTTACAAAGACATTGGCAACTTTGTATTGTAGTCAACTTCGTTCTGAAGTTATCGGCGGTCACAGAGAGACAAATAAACATCTTGATTCTATGTTTAGGAGAAATCTTCTGTGTATAAGACGAAAAAGCATCTAACAACCCAGTTAGCTGTTCTACGAGTGGTCTGAGGCAGTCTGTAAATAACAAGTGTTTTCAAGTGCAACTTTAGTAACGATGGTTTTGGGAAACAGCTCTGAGATTTAACAATGCGCCTATGAAGGTTCTAACGATGAACTTAGCCTTAACACAGACAAAACACATCGATTTTTGTATTATCATTTGAAGCTCAAATGACATTTTCGAAATACACGTGGAAATGTTGTACAATTTTGTATAATCAACTTCTGGTGTAAAAACCATGGAAATTAAAAACAAAAGTTTAAAGTGAAAAGTAGGGATTGGTCTGAAGCTGAAAAAGAAAGGAAATTGACATGAGCACCAAAGTTTTCCAGCACACAGTTTTGACCTACTACAGTAGCTAAGTTGGTATTTTGTACTTCAAACAATGTGTATGCAGGTCACTTAGAATTCAAACCTTCTCAAACAGCCTCGTCAGAGGAATAATGGACTTTACAGTGTTCTGCTATTAAAATAATATATATACAGTACCAGTCAAAAGTTTGGACACACCTACTCAAGGGTTTTTCTTTATTTTTACTAGTTTCTACATGGTAGAATAATAGTGAAGACATCAAAACTATGAAATAACACATATGGAATCATGTAGTAACCAAAAAAGTGTTAAACAAATCAAAATAGATTTTAGATTTTAGATTCTTCAAAGTAGCCACCCTTTGCCTTGATGACAGCTTTGCACACTCTTGGCATTCTCTCAACCAGCTTCACCTGGAATGCTTTTCCAACAGTCTTGAAGGAGTTCCAACATATGCTGAGCACTTGTTGGCTGCTTTTCCTTAACTCAAACCAGATGGGATGGAGTATTGCTGCAGAATGCTGGTTAAGTGTGCCTTGAATTCTAAATAAATCACAGAAAGTGTCACCAGCAAAGCACCCCCACACCATCACACCTCCTCCTCCTCCATGCTTCACGGTGGGAACCACACATGCGGAGATCATCCGTTCACCTACTCTGCGTCTCACAAAGAACCAAAAATCTCAAATTTGGACTCATCAGACCAAAGGACAGAATTCCACTGGTCTAATGTCCATTGCTCAAGTTTCCTGGCCCATGCAAGTCTCTTCTTATTATTGATGTCCTTTTGTAGCTGTTTTTTTGCAGCAAATCGACCATGAATGCCTGATTCACGCAGTCGCTGAACAGTTGATGTTGAGATGTGTCTGTTACTTGAACTCTGTGAAGCATTTATTTGGGCTGCAATTTCTGAGACTGATAACTCTAATGAACTTATCTTCCTTTCCTGTGGCGGTCCTCATGAGAGCCATTTTCATCATAGCGCTTGATGGTTTTTGTGACTGCACTTGAAGAAACGTTCAAAGTTCTTGAAATATTCCGCATTGACTGACCTTCATGTCTTAAAGTAATGATGGCTGTTGTTTCTCTTTGCTTATTTGAGATGTTCCTTCCATAATATGGACTTGGTCTTTTACCAAATAGGGCTATCTTCTGTATACCACCCCTATCTTGTCACAACACAACTGATTGGCTCAAACGCATTAAGAAATTCCACAAATTAACTTATAACAAGGCACACCAGTTAATTGAAATGCATTCCAGGTGACTACCTCATGAAACTGGTTGAGAGAATGCAAAGATTGTGCAAAGCTGTCATCAAGGCAAAGGGTGGCTACTTTGAAGAATCTCAAATATAAAATATATTTTGATTTGTTTAACACTTTTTTGGTTACTACATGATTCCATATGTGTTATTTCATAGTTTTGATGTCTTCACTATTATTCTACAATGTAGAAAATAATAAAACAAATAAAGAAAAACCCTGGAGTAGGTGTGTCCAAACTTTTGACTGGTACTGTATACAGTGGCTTGTGAAAGTATTCACCCCCCTTGGCATGCTGACGTTGCTTCCAGAGGCAATTTGGAACTCGGTAGGGAGTGTTGCAACCGAAGACAGACGTGCTTCAGCCCTCTGGCGGTCCCGTTCTGTGAGCTTGTGTGGCGTACCACTTTGCGGCTGTTGCTCCTAGAGGTTTCCACTTCACAATAACAACACTTAAAGTTGACCGGGGCAGCTCTAGCAGGGCAGAATTTTGACGAACTGACTTGTTGGAAAGGTGGCATCCTATGACGGCGCCACGTTGAAAGTCACTGAGTTCTTCAGTAAGGCCATTCTACTGCCAATGTTTGTCTATGGAGATTGCATGGCTGTGTGCTCGATTTTATACACCTGTCAGCAACGGGTGTGGCTGAAATAGCCAAATCCACTCATTTGAAGGGGTGTCCACATACTTTTGTATATATTGTGTTATATATATATAGTTGAAGTCGGAAGTTTACATACACCTTAGCCAAATACATTTAAACTCAGTTTTTGACAATTCCTGACATTTAATCCTTGTAATAATTCCCTGTCTTAGGTCAGTTAGGATCACCACTTTATTTTAAGAATGTGAAATGTCAGAATAATTGTAGAGAGAATGATTTATTTCAGCTTTTATTTATTTCATCACATTCCCAGTGGGTCAGAAGGTTACATACACTCAATTAGTATTTTTTAGCATTGCCTTTAAATTGTTTAACTTGGGTCAAACGTTTTGGGTAGCCTTCCACAAGCTTCCCACAATAAGTTGGGTGAATTTTGGCCCATTCCTCCTGACAGAGCTGGTGTAACTAAGTCAGGTTTGTAGGCCTCGTTGCTCGCTCACACTTTTTCAGTTCTGCCCACACATTTTCTATAGGATTGAGGTCAGGGCTTTGTGATGGCCACTCCAATACCTTGACTTTGTTGTCCTTAAGCCATTTTGCCACAACTTTGGAAGTATGCTTGGGGTCATTGTCCATTTGGAAGACCCATTTGCGACCAAGCTTTAACTTCCTGACTGATGTCTTGAGATGTTACTTCAATATATCCACATAATTTTCTTTCCTCATGATGCCATCTATTTTGTGAAGTGCACCAGTCCCTCCTGCAGCAAAGCACCCCCACAGCATGATGCTGCCACCCCCGTGCTTCACAGTTGGGATGGTACTCTTCTGCTTGCAAGCAGCCCCATTTTTCCTCCAAACATAAAGATGGTCATTATGGCCAAACAGTTCTATTTTCGTTTCATCAGACCAGAGGACATTTCTCAAAAAAGTACAATCTTTGTCTTCATGTGCAGTTGCAAACCGTAGTCTGGCTTTTTAATGGCGGTTTTGGAGCAGTGGCTTCTTCCTTGCTGAATGGCCTTTCAGGTTATGTCAATATAGGACTCGTTTTACTGTGGATATAGATACTTTTGTACCTGTTTCCTCCAGCATCTTCACAAGGTCCTTTGCTGTTGTTCTGGGATTGATTTGCACTTTTCGCACCAAAGTACGTTCATCTCTAGGAGACAGAACGCGTCTCCTTCCTGAGCGGTATGACGGCTGCGTGGTCCCATGGTGTTTAAACTTGCGTACTATTGTTTGTACAGATGAACGTGGTACCTTCAGGCGTTTGGAAATTGCTCCCAAGGATGAACCAGATTTGTGGAGGTCTACCATTTTTTTCTGAGGTCTTGGCTGATTTCTTTTAGATTTTCCCATGATGTCAAGCAAAGAGGCATGGAGTTTGAAGGTAGGCCTTGAAATACATCCACAGGTACACCTCCAATTGACTCAAATTATGTCAATTAGCCTATCAGAAGCTTCTAAAGCCATGACATCATTTTCTGTAATTTTCCAAGCTGTTTAAAGGCACAGTCAACTTAGTGTATGTAAACTTCTGACCCACTGGAATTGTGATACAGTGAATTATAAGTGAAATAATCTGTCTGTATACAATTGTTGGAAAAATTACTTGTGTCATGCACAAAGTAGATGTCCTAACTGACTTGCCAAAACTATAGTTTGTTAACAAGAAATGTGTGGAGTGGTTGAAAAACAAGCTTTAATGACTCCAACCTAAGTGTATGTACGTGGTCCTCTGTAGCTCAGCTGGTAGAGCACGGCTCTTGTAACGCCAAGGTAGTGGGTTCGATCCCCGGGACCACCCATACACAAAAATGTATGCACGCATGACTGTAAGTCGCTTTGGATAAAAGCGTCTGCTAAATGGCATATTATTATTATTATTATGTAAACTTCCGACTTCAACTGTATATATGTGTGTGTGTATGTATATATATATATATATATATATATATATATATATATATATATATATATATATATATATATATATATATATTTATAAGATTGTGAAGCGACAATAATACACATTTACAATAGGCCTATGTCTAACAATACATACAGCCTAATGAGATATACAGTGGGGGGAAAAAGTATTTAGTCAGCCAACAATTGTGCAAGTTCTCCCACTTAAAAAGATGAGAGAGGCCTGTAATTTTCATCATCGGTACACGTCAACTATGACAGACAAAATGAGGAAAATAAGTGTTTGGTCAATAACAAAAGTTTCTCAATACTTTGTTATATACCCTTTGTTGGAAATGACACAGGTCAAATGTTTTCTGTAAGTCTTCACAAGGTTTTCACACACTGTTGCTGGTATTTTGGCCCATTCCTCCATGCAGATCTCCTCTAGAGCAGTGATGTTTTGGGGCTGTCGCTGGGCAACACGGACTTTCAACTCCCTCCAAAGATTTTCTATGGGGTTGAGATCTGGAGACTGGCTAGGCCACTCCAGGACCTTGAAATGCTTCTTACGAAGCCACTCCTTCGTTGCCCGGGCGGTGTGTTTGGGATCATTGTCATGCCGAAAGACCCAGCCACGTTTCATCTTCAATGCCCTTGCTGATGGAAGGAGGTTTTCACTCAAAATCTCACGATACATGGCCCCATTCATTCTTTCCTTTACACAGATCAGTCGTCCTGGTCCCTTTGCAGAAAAACAGCCCCAAAGTATGATGTTTCCTCCCCCATGCTTCACAGTAGGTATGGTGTTCTTTGGATACAACTCAGCATTCTTTGTCCTCCAAACACGACGATTTGAGTTTTTACCAAAAAGTTCTATTTTGGTTTCATCTGACCATATGACATTCTCCCAATCCTCTTCTGGATCATCCAAATGCACTCTAGCAAACTTCAGACGGGCCTGGACATGTACTGGCTTAAGCAGGGGGACACGTCTGGCACTGCAGGATTTGAGTCCCTGGCGGCGTAGTGTGTTACTGATGGTAGGCTTTGTTACTTTGGTTCCAGCTCTCTGCAGGTCATTCACTAGGTCCCCCCGTGTGGTTCTGGGATTTTTGCTCACCGTTCTTGTGATCATTTTGACCCCACGGGGTGAGATCTTGCGTGGAGCCCCAAATCGAGGGAGATTATCAGTGGTCTTCTATGTCTTCCATTTCCTAATAATTGCTCCCACAGTTGATTTCTTCAAACCAAGCTGCTTACCTATTGCAGATTCAGTCTTCCCAGCCTGGTGCAGGTCTACAATTTTGTTTCTGGTGTCCTTTGACAGTTCTTTGGTCTTGGCCATAGTGGAGTTTGGAGTGTGACTGTTTGAGGTTGTGGACAGGTGTCTTTTATACTGATAACAAGTTCAAACAGGTGCCATTAATACAGGTAACGAGTGGAGGACAGAGGAGCCTCTTAAAGAAGAAGTTACAGGTCTGTGGGGGCCAGAAATCTTACTTGTTTGTAGGTGACCAAATACTTATTTTCCACCATAATTTGCAAATAAATTCATAAAAAATCCTACAATGTCATTTTCTGGATTTTTTTCCTCAATTTGTCTGTCATAGTTGACGTGTACCTATGATGAAAATTATAGGCCTCTCTCATCTTTTTAAGTGGGAGAACTTGCACAATTGGTGGCTGACTAAATACTTTTTTCCCCACTGTATATCATTAGGCTGTATGTATTGTTAGATATAGGCCTATTGTAAATGTGTATTATTGTCGCTTCACCATCTTTATTGCAAAAAGAAATACATATACACACATCACTTTAAGCTACATATTCTTTTGACAAAGGTAATGAACATTGATTAGCACAGCAATTGATAAAACAGGACCATGTTCGCAAAAGTTTTGGGGCTTATGTCAAAATTACGTAGGTAAGCTAACAGTTACAGAAATCATGTAGACAGGATCTATAGACCTCTATATATGAGTGACTGTGTCCAACACACCACCACCTGTTGTGATGTTGGGCACCTGTACAATGACATATATTGCTAAAATAAAGGTTTAAGGAAATACAGGCAGGCACCACAGTACTACAAGACAAAACAGTTTGCTCAGTCAAGCATGATGGTCTTGTAAGTATAAAAACAAAGCTTGCTTTCATATAATAAAAAAACATGAGAAGGTAGTGGAATGGGATTAGTGTGGTATGTGAAGAATCCAATACTTTAACTTGTATGCAAATCACATTCTTGTGGGAGCAACTCTAAGGTTATGAATTAGGCTGTTTGAGAAGATTTGAATCCTAAGCAACCTGCATACACATTGTTTGAAGTACAATAGACCAACATAGCTTTTGTAGTAGGTCAAAGCTGTGTGCTGGAAAACCTTGGTAGAGCATGGCTGGAGCAGGCATTGTGGTGCTCATGTGAATTTCCTTTCTTTTTCGGCTTCAGATCAATCCCTACTTCTCACTTAAAACATATGTTTTTGTTTTTAATTATAGGTAATGAATTTGTAGGGGACTTCTGTAATTCTACAGACGTCCCCTGTTTGCTGGGTGGTGACAGGGTGACGAGACTCAGCATGCCATCCATCTGAGAGCCTGTTGAAGCCTTCCTCAGAGGACCCTCCTGTCCTCATTCATTGATGATCTCCCATGGTTGGATCAGTGGTGGATATAAAGGATTATCATCAGGGTTGGGGAGTAACTGATTACATGAAATCAGTTACATCTAATCTGATTTTTCTTTAACTAACTGTAATCAGTTATGTTACCAGCAAAAATATTGTAATCATATTACAGATACAAAGAACTAGATGATGACTTATTGGATATAGAATAACTATCTTCAAAGTAATGACTCGGGACGTCGGGTTTGAAATGAAAGCTTCTTTTAGTAATAATGTTCACGTTACATTTAACAACTTTAGATTCTATAAAACAATAAAAGTAAGTTGCTAGCGAAAAGTCAGGATAATCACTTGACACTTGACATAACTGGAGCCTTTTTTTTCTCTCCCCCCGGTCGCCAGGCATTCTGGAACTTGCAGTCAAAAGAGTAATTCAATACTAACCAATACAACAAAGTATGTATGTACTTCTCTCAATCTCCAACACACAAATTCTAATGCAATTACATATGTAAATAACTGTAAAGAAAATATCTTTAGATACAGCTCAATTAATTAACTTAAACATTAACTCTGTAATCCATTAAAGTGACAACATCCTCCCCCCGATGAACAACTGTGTTAATCTAAATCTCTAGGCAGTGTATCAACTGAATAGGTCTCCTCAACAAAGTCCCTGAAGCAGTACGAACTGAATGCCTGCAATCGACAGCATTCGCCTTGCAGTTGTGGTCACAAGGTAAGCCTCTTCAACATTGCGTGAACTTGCAATGAAGTCATCTACATAGAGTGACTCTCTCAGTATCTCTACAACTTCTAGTTGTTCTGTTTCATATTGTTTCAGGTGCTTCCTGGTTGCAGCTGCCAGCAAGAATGGACTTGGGGAAGCTCCAAATACCACTCTTTTCATCCTCAGCACACGCAGCTCCTCTTCATTTTCTCCCCTTGGTGGGCCTATGAGCCATAGAAATCTCACGGCGTCTCTGTCTCTCTCTGCTAGGGATATCTGCAGGAAAGCCTTTTTGATGTCTGCCATGAATGCGATCTCATGTAGTCAGAACTTTATCAGAACGCTGAGCAGATCCGGATTCAGGTTCGGTCCTGTGAGTAGACAGTCATTGAGGGATGGACAGCCATCTTCATGGGACGAGGCATCAAACACCACTCTCAGTTTTGTCGTCACCTTATCTTCTCGGAGTACTGCATGGTGAGGTAAGTAGTATTTTACGTTGTCTGCGCTTGATGCATTGTCCTTGGGCACGTCCTCTGCCATATCCTGTTGTAAGTAGTCCTCTACGACTTCATTGTATCTGCTGTACAACGTCACATCCTTCTTCAGTCTTTTCTTCAGACATTCAAACCGTTTCTTGGCGATTCTATAGTTGTCTTGGAGTTCTGGCATTTCTCGTTTCCATGGCAACTCCACGTGGTATCGCCCATCTTTGAAGGTGGTTGTAGAGCCTCGTTTTCCTCTGGGTTCTGTGCTTTCTCACTTATAATACCCAGAGACTCAAGCTCCCAGAATGCATGCAGTTGTTTGGAGACTAGTGTGTCTTCATCAAGTGGGATGAACATGCAGGTTGCCTCTGCGACACTTGACATGGACACGGGTCCCTGCACCGACCATTCAAAGGTGCTCTCTAAAGCAACCAGCGTCTCCGTCAGTCGCTCCACTCTGCCTGATACTATCTGCCAATAGTAGTCCGCTCCTATCAGGACAGAGAGTTCAGGATCATTGTCATCTCCTGGAAAGTCTGTGAGCTGCAGTCCCTTTCTATTGAGCTCATGTTGAATCTGTTCACCAGGAACCTTCATCACAGCTGTGCACACTTGTGGGGTTTCAATTGCCTCTATCTCTATTCTCTGCTGTTTATCCCATACATTCTCCTAGATGACTTTCACTGTGTTGCGTTGCGACGTTGCTGGAGCAGAGGAGCCAAACGTGTGAAGAGTGAGTGCCTCTTGTCTGATTACTGGTAGCTTCAAGCCCTTCACAAGGTTTTCATGTATGAAGCTTCTCTGACTGCCTCCATCTAGTAAGCAACGAGCTATCTTCCTGCCCAATGGGCCTTCTACCCATGCCTTTGCCGTTTGTAGCAACACAGTGTTCTGTCCATCTGGTTTCATCTTCACTGAATGGGGAATAACTGAGGAAACAACAGCATCTGCAGAAACAGTAGGGGGTTGCACCTCACTCCTCTTACTGGTACACACAGCAATGGGATGTCTGCTTCCACAGGTTGCACATGACACATCTTTAACTTTACAGAATTTTGCTATGTGTTTCTGTCCTAAACGTACAAAGCATCTTCCCATTTTCTTTAGTTTCTCTTTGCGTGTAGCAATATTGTGGTCAGGGCAGTTTTCTGATTTGTGGTCTGCACTGTCACAGAATAGACCGTTTTGTTCCTTCTGGCTGGCTGTATGCAGTGCCGCAGGAGATGGCATGTTGGGTCTTTTTGTTTTCATTTCATTGGAGGAGCATGACTTGTTCCATGGTTTGCTCTCTTTCTGTTGGTTGCATGATCTTGTCATTTGTAGTGCTCTCTCCCTGCTCTGAACCTCCTTCTGTAGGAAACTGATGATCTCAGCCACCTTCCATTCATCATCTACTCCCCTCTGACGACTATAGTCAAGAGCTATGTCCTCTGGAATCATCTGCAGTAAGATTGGGCATAGTAGGCTTCCATAGGTTTCTGACACTACACCCAGTGATTCCAAGCTCCTAATCTGAATTTCACATTCATCATATAGTTGCCTCAATGCATTTAGGTCAGAGGATTTCTTCACAGGAGTGAGATTCAGCAGCTTTGACATGTGAGCACTAATCACAAGATCTTTCCTTCCAAATCTGCTCTTGCGATTGCATCATCATAGATACTGTCTGTTAACATCAGTCCTGCTACTGCCTTTGCAGCTGGTCCAGTGAGATATGTTTTCAGATAGGTAAACTTATCTTTATTACACAGTGAATCATTGTTGTGAATAGCGGTCTCATACTGGTTCCAAAACTCCTGCCACATACTGACATCTCCATAGAATTTCTCAATAGTCAACTTTGGTAGCCTTACTGATTGTCTCTGTGATCTGTTTGAGTTAGCGTCACTCACCCGTGCTGGTAGTGGGATGAGCTCCTGTTTTTTCTTTATCACTCGTTGTGCATGGCTCTTCAGCATGATAACCCGCTCTTTGTAATCCTCCGTGCTTGCAATCTCCACCTCCAATCCGTCCAATGGCGTTAGCTGTTCAATTCCACGATCAAGTTCAAACAAGCTGTCCTCCTTAGCTGATAGCAATTCCAACAATGTACTCAAGTGATCTGTATCCGAATTTGACTGGGTTATTTCCACATCAATCTGATTCAAAATCCGTGTTGTGGCACCTCGAATGGTACCCCACTTTCGTCTCATTCTTTCTGCTTCATGCCGACGTTCCTCCTCAGCCATTTCAGCCGCTTCATCCCTACAATCTTCGTCGCAGCTCATACTTTTCCTGGGTTTCGGAACCAAAATATAGAATAACTATCTTCAAAGTAATGACTCGGGACGTCGGGTTTGAAATGAAAGCTTCTTTTAGTAATAATGTTCACGTTACATTTAACAACTTTAGATTCTATAAAACAATAAAAGTAAGTTGCTAGCGAAAAGTCAGGATAATCACTTGACACTTGACATAACTGGAGCCTTTTTTTTCTCTACCCCGGGTCGCCAGGCATTCTGGAACTTGCAGTCAAACGGGTAATTCAATACTAACCAATACAACAAAGTATGTATGTACTTCTCTCAATCTCCAACACACAAATTCTAATACAATTACATATGTAAATAACTGTAATTGAAATTACCTTTCTAGTGCGTAATCTGAAACGCTTCAGCGATACAGATTGAATAGAGCCCTAAACCATGTTTCTTTTTTTCAATGCTGAATTGAATGTCATTGAGGAAACAAAAAGGTATCATGTTTTTTTCCGCAAACATCCTTTCAGAATTAAATCCAATTAATTGCGTCATCGAAAGGCCAACTTGGAATTTATAGATGAGATGACAAATAAACAAATGGGATGGTTTGTACACTAATTATACTGAACAAAAATACAAACGCAACATGCAACAATTTCAATGATTTTACTGAGTTACAGTTCATATAAGATATCAGTCAATTGAAATCAATTCATTAGGCACTAATCTATGGATTTTACATGACTGGGCAGGAGTGCAGCCATGGGTGGGCCTGGGAGGGCATAGGCCCACCCATTTGGGAGCAAGGCCCACCCACTGGGGAGCCAGTCCAGCCAATCAGAATGAGTTTTTCCCCACAAAAGGGCTTTATTACAGACAGTAATACTCCTCAATATCATCAGCTGTCCGGGTGGCTGGTCTCAGATGATCCCGAAGGTGAAGCATCCGGATGTGGAGGTCCTGGGCTTGCATGGTTACACGTGGTCTCGGGTTGGGAGGCCGGTTGGATTTACTCGTCGCAACTCAACTCCATTGAGATGTGATATACATATCGTGGAGTTGAGAAACTCAGCTAGTAACATCTCAGAAACAATCCAAATGCACCCTCTGTGTTTATGCCACTTCCTCATTTGAAGGAAATTACATTTGATTTCTCACACAACATACTGACACTTCTTCCACTTCCACTTAACATTGTTAAATCTCAGCACTTTTCACCTTGAAGAAAGCCTTGTACAGACTGTCATATGTCAAGGTTTGTTATCCTCTGCACTCTGGATGCTGGGTGCTCTGGAGCATCTACACATTCTAATGACAATTACCATTTAAATGGTGCTATTAACTTTTAAGCAGCTACATGGCAGGGCCATTTGTATTGAGTCTAAAGATAGGACCATGTACTTCAAAAAGCTGGGTCTTTTGAGAACAGCATTCCTCTGTAGACACACCAAATGAAGTCATGCATAATTTCGATCATTATTTCATTCATATTAAATTATTCAGACGGTCCTCAATGACAATTCAACAGTCAAGCTTTGATTAGATTATTCTGATCATCTATCATTCAAACGTGAATGATATGCCTCAATACACTCTTAGAAAAAAAGGTGCTATCTAGAACCTAAAAGGGTTCTTCGGCTGTCCCCATAGGAGAACCCTTTGAAGAACCCATATTGGTTCCATGTAAAACCCTTTTGGGTTCCATGTAGAATCCTTTCTACCTGAAACCAAAAAGGGTTCTACCTGGAACCATAAAGGGTTCTCCTATGGGGCCAGCCGAAGAACCCTTTTGGAACCCTTTCTTCTAAGAGTGTAGTTAATATAAACATCTGAATATCTGGCTTGAATTGGACCTGTTCTAACTTTCTTAACTATCAGGTAAATTGGCAAAAAGTGTGCTGTTATCATGGTTGACTGTTTTACTGATTTGAGTTTGATTTACCTTATTTCTAGTGTTTTTCATCTGTCATGACTAGGGCCAGGAGTAATTCCGGACCATGTTGTCTGACCATGAAGCTGATGGCAAAGTTGATGTTCACCAGTGGCATCATACCAAATCAGACTTTGGTTCTTCCAGAGAAATCAACCCATTTCACACCCATTTTAGACACATATGCTGAAAGTTTTTCTGATCCATCATCCAGTTACACGTTTACACAGGTGCCCCTCTGAAGTGTACATAGATTTGGTGTGAGACATTTTTGCACTACAAGAGGCAATCAAGCAGGTGCACCAATACTTAACTTCTGAATGGACATGAAAAGAGAAAGATAATGAGAGCGACTGTGCTGGTTGCTTAGTATTTGACATAGGCAGTGACACATCTCATTAGCTAATTTAAAAGCCATGAAGAGGGGACCATGAATCAATAGAGGTCAAGTAATGATAAATGAACACTGTTAACCTCTATCGGTGTCCCTTATACGGGACGGTTGTTGCTCAATGTGCGATATGTGACTAGAATGGTGTTGTAAACAACAGCCAACTTTCCGGGACATAGACATGTCTTATATGGGCAGAAAGCTTAAATTCTTGTTAATCTAACTGTAGTGTCCAATTTACAGTAGCTATTACAGTGGAAAAATACCATGCTATTGTTTGAGGAGATTGCACAACAACAAAAACACTTTTACCACGGCAACTGGTTTGGTACATTCACCTCTGAAGGTAAATAATGTACTTACATTCAGTAATCTTGCTCTGATTTGTTATCCTAAGGGTCCCAGAGATAAAATCTAGTGTAGTTTTGTTTGAAAAATCAATTTTTATATTCAAATGTAGGAACTGGGTTCTACAGTTTGACCCACCCTGCCCGGCCATCTAGATGTGTGAAGGTTAGTGTATTTTCTGTAGGGAAGCTAATGATCCATAATTTATGACATTCCTGGGAGTGTGCAAACTTAAATTGTGTATTACCATGGCATTTTTGTATGTTCTCTATAGTTATGTACTTGAAAACCACGTTTGGGAAAACTCCTGGCAGACTTGACACAAAATATTATGTAGTGATGTAATTCTTCACTGTATCAATCTGAAACGTTGCACACACACTGCTTCCATCTGGTGGACAACATCTAAATTACATCTAGAATCTTACATCACCGTCTGACCTTTCTCTTGCATTTCAAAGATCATGCAACAACAAAAATAATAAAAACACATGTTTTTTTGTTTGAATTATCTTTTATATTCTCCTACATTAATTTCACATTTCCACAAACTTCAATATCCTTGCAATATTATTATGAGCCGTTCTCCCCTCAGCAGCCTCCTGTGCTCTCCAGCTACACTCCAGGCCAAAGGTAGTAGTAGAGAACCACTGTTCATCACACAAAGATGACCTGGAAGGTGGAGGCTCTAAGTGGCTGGTGGTCACTGCTGTCCAATCACGTTGAAAGTGCTTACAGTTGATTAGATTGGATAGAAGATAGGCAGATGCCTTAATAAGGCTGCCATCGAGGAGATGTCTATGTTGCTGCTTGATGCACGCTTGTCTTTTCTGCTGCCTGTGGCAAATGAATGCTCGAAATTGTCTGTTTTATCAAATGTTGAGTGTAAGAACACTTGAGACAAGATGATGCACATCTTGCGTCATTATTTATGCCAATGAGCGTATGTTACATCAAACACCTAATTGTCGCACAATAATGATTCTACTGTACATATTTCTCCTGTGAACAATTCAGTAATATCCAGTGTATTTCCAGCACAGTCATATTTCATGTAATAGATGCACAATGGGGTGGTGGTTCATAAATCATGTAATAGAGTAAGAGCTAATGAAACTCTATCAGTTAGTGTTTCTCACTTTATGCCAAAGATTTATACTGTTTAAATATCCTCGTCATGCAGATATAACCTGTGTTGTACATATGGTTGATGGATAAACAATTTACCGCACAATTAACACAATTCATCAGTAAACCTTTTACTATGAGTCAATTTTTGTTGAATACTCCTGAGAGCCTGAAAAAAGCCTGAGTCTAAAGTGTATTATTTCATTTAATTAGGTTTGTGTGTAATTTTTCTCTGTCACCTCCCTTTACATTGTATTTTGTAATCTGCATGTTTGTTACTTTGTATTGCTGTTAAACCATGTCCGTGCCGTGGTTACAGGTTTCTATACATCTCCCTCTACCTCTATCAGTGCATACATACAGTATATCTGTACTGTGGTCCTCTGTAGCTCAGCTGGTAGAGCACGGCGCTTGTAACGCCAAGGTAGTGGGTTTGATCCCCGGGACCACCCATACACAAAAAAAATGTATGCACGCATGACTGTAAGTCGCTTTGGATAAAAGCGTCTGCTAAATGGCAGATTATTTATTATTATTATATTAATGCATACGGACATCGAACCCCCCCCCTTCCCCTCCCCCATGGCTATAAGCCCACCGTGTTTGCGCTGTGAGCCACGCTATTCGTAATTCGATAATCAGGAGGAAATGAAAAGACAAACCACTGGGTTTTTCAAACCAAATCAAGCCTGGAGAAAAAGCCAGCTTTTCAACAACAACAATTATTTACAACAGAACTACATGCGCTCTCTGAAATTAATAAAGACAGGTTGCTCACCTTATCATTGGCATAGTCCTGAATAAATATGACTAATGCATGTTGGAATAACTTAAGAGGCATGTCAAATATGCATGCAGACAAACATCTTGTGAGTAGAATTTATTAACGGTATCACATTTATATTATGTGCAATAATGTTATAGCAACACATTCAAAGTAAATATATTTGCATGTTAAATATCAATATTAATAAATAATATGTGATTCTTAAGCAGACCTGGGTTTAAATACTGTTTATGGTATTTAATTTACTTTAAAAGACATTTGGAAGTGAGTATTTAGATATGTTTTATTTGAAAAGACAAGTAATTGAATATTGGAATTGATTCGGGCCACATTATTTGGAAATACTCCATTACACAGAAAATAAGTATTTAAATAATCACATACAGAGAACCCAGGTCTGAAAAGCATACATATCATAACATCACAATTGTTCACAGACAATTTTACCTGGCACAGTCAACATGACATTCTTTCAATATTGTTGTGATTATATTACATGCTGTGGGTATTTATCACACAGACACACAGCAGAACCATTGGAGGATCCCGTTCCAATTTCCCAAACATTGCAAATCCACAGTAATTAGGAGGTGGGCGTAGTATCACATTGCATTTGTGGCAGAGAGGTAGGTCCAATATATGATGAAGAATTTCAAACACAAATGCATTTTCCATTGTACAAACCATTTTTCAAGTCATCATAAGAAGAGAGAACTCTGGTAGAATAACACAAATCAATTTCCATGATGGTGAAAAATGGACAGACAATAGAAAATAGTTGTAGATTCAGCCATTGAATTTGCTCAGTGGTTACAGACACCGATCCCTTTTCCATTGAGGCACCTGTTGACTAATCACTTGAGATCAGTGTATTAGGACATATCACTAATAAACAGATAGATTTTAACATTAGCATACTGAAATTATGTAAATTAAAACTGCTTTCCTGATTGGGAGGATTAAGAGGAACAGATACATTTGGATTGAGGATGTTAATGTGGGTTTAATCCAATAATTATCATGATCCCTTGATAAGTGTAATTCAATGTTTGATTAATCATGTTCAGAAAGCACACTCTTTATTAGAGTTTATTCATTTACATGTTAAATGAAGCTATGCTGTGCATGGAATTATGAAAGTTTACAAAATATAACCACACAATATATATATATATATTTTTTTTACAGCAATCATGTTGCAGCATTTGCAGTTCAACATACTGGGACACGTTTTACTTAACAAAACAGCAAACATTTGTGTCACATTGAGCATCTGAAGATAAACATTCAAACATAGCACAGGAAATGGCATTATCAAAGTGATCTCATGAACAAATTCAAATGGCATTTATCATCTTACTGTCCTGCAATAGTGGTGTACAGGTTTCCATCAACATTTGGTAAACCTCGGTTTAATTTCCATTTCCTGTGGCCCCTTTCTGCTTTGGCACTTCTATCCACTTTCAGGCAGATGTTTGCGGGAAATAATTACTTACAATGACATTATGATTTTTGTTGAAATTACTCGAGGAGGGTGGTCACTTGTGTTGCGAAGCAGAGGATCACTGGTTCGAGCCCAGTATGGGGTAGTTGGATAGTAGAGGAGGTTAAGAAGCACACTGACCCCCGTTACACATAGATTTCCTGTCGTGGGAGCAACTACCTGCTCTTTGGGTTTGCAGTTTGGACAGCATGCGTCACAGACAGTATAGATATATGTAAACTCTGTAAAGTGAAACATGTATCAGATTGACACAACAAAACATGAAAAATTGAACATTGTGGATACGGGAATTACAAAAAATACAAGACAGATTTGTTGACAACATGTCTGTATACATTCAGTTCATGGGTGATCATCTCATCAGCAGTGATATGTAGCATTGTGGGGAATGTATAAACAAGGCAGCTTCAAACAAAGCATTTTCTGTTTAGCACACAGGCATGACCTTTTCATAATAGTCCACCTTGTAAAGCTTTGCATGTATCTTTTTTTGGTGTCACTCCCACCACTTACACGTCATCAGGTGACGTCCTAAACCTACAGAGTGACCTCCTGCCTGTTGCCATGTCCGTTGATGACAGTAGGGGTGGTCTTCTTGATGGAGGTCATTCTTATGGCCGAGGTGCTCTGCAGGTAGCTGGTATTGCGCTCGTGGTGGGGCTTCCTCTTGCATTGGAGTGAGCTGTTGAAGTGCCTGCGGAAGCTCTCGCTCAGCAGGTAGAGGGCAAACGGGTTGACACAGGAGCTGGAGAAACTTAGCATGCGGGCTAGCAGGGTGATGATGAGGTGCGACAGGGAGGAGTCGATCTGACGGTAGTTGAAGGAGCGGTACATGTACAAGACATGGTTGGGGAACCAGCAGAGAGCGAAGAGGCCCACGAAAACCAGAACAATTTTGGCCAGCCGTTTTCTCGTCTCCATCTTGGAAAAATAAAGAAAAGAGATATGTAGTGTTTGAAAATACATGATGATATTCAACATAAAACCCTGTCAATCTTCCAGAAGGATTACAGAGTACAAAATACAGAAGGCCTCCCTCCAAAAGGTTTAGAGAGTACATAAGACCTACAAAATACAATTTGTCCAAATCACTCTCTTCTGTATTTTGCACAGGCTAAAAGTAATATGGCTATTGTCCTTCAGTTTCAATACAGTATCTACCAGAGACACCAAACAAGTATGAACAAACACACAAGCAAGAGCCACCAGTACTCCCTTAGATTGCCCTTCAGTCAGCTCTCTAAGGCCTTCCCACACTGTACATAGGATTTAGTATTTTACAATTATTACATGTCACACTGTGCAATGTTACCAAATTAAAATCTTGATATCAACCTGGCCAGATTGTACTATGTGCTTCTGTTTTCTCTTCACATTCTGCGATTGGCTTGCGAGGCTACGTCAGCCGACGAAGGCTACCTACACTGCAGAGGTGTAGGTCTGTTTGATCTCTGCATGAGTCATCACCAGCAGTGCAAGTCTCCCTCTATATATTAGTGTGCACATTATTATGTGCAGAAACATCAAAAGAGACGGAGGCGCAGAATATAGACTGCAAATGGTTGGGCAGACGTGGACAGTATGCACTTTCTATTCTACAGAGTGAATTGGAAGTAATATAACATGTTTAAATAAAGTTATAGCCCATAGTTAGCATGCTAGATACTTGGCATTTCATTCCAGCCTTTATCTTTTTGGCTTGTGTCATGGTAGGACACAGAGGTAGGTAATAATGAAAAGGCAGCTGCATTCTCTCCACAGCTCCACCAATCTGACTTCCATCACCTCTGTCCGCACCGTGCGTGTTGTTTGTTGTTCCTTTCCTATTTGCCATCATTATTTTGGTATCACATGCTGAGTGCTCATTGGCCATTGGCAGTATTCCTTGCCCAATCGCGTCGTAGCACTGCTCATACTACAAGATGCACCACCAAAATTTCGGACATGTCCGAAAGTATCGGGAAATCCGACCGGGGTCTGGAGAACGGAACAGCAATCATCTGTGAGTCCTTGACCCGCTCAAACTACAAGAGTCCCGATGTGATGATCCTAGCCCAAGTTCATAGGATTTCACTCCGATCTGGAAAATTCTTCGGGGATGGCAAAAACGTGGCAAATTCGTGTAGCGTATGCCCTGAGTGTCAACAATATCATTACTGTCATAACCTTTCATCGTACAGTTGAAGTCGGAAGTTTACATACACCTTAGCCAAATAAATTTTAACTCAGTTTTTCACAATTCCTGACATTTAATCCTAGTAAAAATCCCTGTTTTAGGTCAGTTAGGATCACCACTTTATTTTAAGAATGTGAAATGTCAGAATAATAGTAGAGAGAATGATTTATTTCAGCTTTTATTTATTTCATCACATTCCCAGTGGGTCAGAAGTTTACATCCACTCAATTAGTATTTGGTAGCATTGCCTTTAAATTGTTTAACTTGGGTCAAACCTTTCGGGTAGCCTTCCACAAGCTTCCCACAATAGGTTGGGTAAATTTTGGCTCATTCCTCCTGACAGAGCTGGTGTAACTGAGTCAGGTTTGTAGGCCAACTTGCTTGCACATGCTTTTTCAGTTCTGCCCATACATTTTCTATAAGATTGAGGTCAGGGCTTTGTGATGGTCACTCCAATACCTTGACTTTGTGTCACGGTTTACTAAGCCAGAACCCAGAAGCAGACCAGGACAAGGTACGTTGAGACAAAGGTGAGTGTTTATTTAATAGATTCCCGAGTGAGGCTGAATAATCCAGGGAACAGAGCGGGTGGCGTGGATGGGTTGTTGAGGATGCAGTGGTTGGTCCGGTAATGGCTCGGCAGCCGCCGACCATCAGGCAGAGGTTGGGAGAAGGTTCCGGGTGAGAGACTGCAGATAGAAACAAACGGAGGTAAGTACACGGCAAGCCAACAAGGTGCAAAACAACAAAACTAACACTAGTAGCTCAGAGACTGATACGCTGACAAACATACTGTTCATGGCTAACGATCCGGCAGGAACTGGATGTTAGGCCAGAGCCTAAGAAGGGTGATGATCAGGACCAGGTGTGCAGATTGCTGATGGGATGCAGGTGCGGAAATCAAGAGCGCTCCCCGGAGCGTTCCCGAACCCTCGGGAAACTGGAGATCACGAACAGAAACACTAGTCACCAGACAGGACCCGACTCAGACTGCCGGGATCGTTACAGTACCCCCCTCCGACGAACGCCACCGGGCGGACTCCCGGAGCGCCAGGATGGAGGCGGTAGAAGTCACTGATGAGGTCAGCATCTAGGACCTGTCGCCGCGGAATCCAACTCCTCTCTTCAGGGCCATACCCCTCCCAGTCCACGAGATACTGGAAACCCCGGCCCCGCCGTCTGGAATCCATGATGCGACGCACCGTGTAGGCAGGACCACCTCCGATCATCCGAGGAGGAGGAGGAGGAGGCGGAGGAGGCAACAGAGGACTGAGGAAGACAGGCTTGAGGCAGGAGACATGAAAGGTGGGATGGACTCTGAGCGTCCTCGGTAGTTTGAGTCGAACTGCCACTGGATTGATCACCTTCTCCACCACAAACGGACCAATGAACTTCGGTAACAACTTCCTAGACTCAGTCCGTAACGGAAGATCCCGTGTGGCCAACCAAACCCTATCTCCGATGGTATAGGTGGGAGCGGGGATCCGGCGACGATCGCCTGGAGCTGATACCGGTCCGAACCTCTAAGGAGTGCCTTTCTGGCCCGATGCCAGGTCCGGTGGCAACGACGAATATGGGCCTGAACAGAAGGCACTGAGAGCTCCTTCTCCTGAGAAGGGAACAGGGGAGGTTGGTAGCCATACAGGCACTGGAAGGAGACATCCCAGTGGCAGATGTAGGGAGAGTGTTGTGGGCATACTCAACCCAAGGCAACTGAGAGACCCAGGAGGTGGGGTTGGAAGAGACCAGACAGCGTAGCGTGGATTCCATCTTCTGGTTGGCTCTCTCCGCCTGACCATTGGATTGGGGGTGAAAACCAGATGTGAGACTGACTGTAGCTCCAATGGCCAAACAGAAGGACTTCCAGACAGCAGAGGTAAACTGAGGGCCACGGTCGGAAACGATATCACTGGGCAACCCGTGGACCCTGAAAACCTCCCTAACCAGGATCTCGGACGTCTCCGAGGCAGAGGGAAGCTTGGCAATTGGCACAAAGTGGGCGAACTTGCTGAATCTGTCCACGATAGTCAGAACGACCGTGTTCCCCTCAGAAGCGGGCAACCCAGTGACGAAGTCCAGGGCCAGATGCGACCATGGATGCCGGGGAATAGGAAGGGGGTGAAGTAGTCCAGAGCTGGGCCGATTGGTACTCTTATTCTGCGCACACACTGGACAGGCAGCAACAAAACCCCGAGTATCCTCGGCCATGGCAGGCCACCAAAAACGTCTGCGAAGAAACGCCATTGTCCGAGCCACGCCAGGGTGACAAGCCATCTTGCTGGCGTGGGACCATTTGAGGACAGCAGGACGAACCGACTCAGGCACAAACAACCGACCGGGTGGACCGTTACCGGGACCGGGCTGAGTCCGAAGGCCGCCAGCACCTCCTCCTCAATCCTCCACATAACTGCTCCCACGACGCAGTTCCGGGGGAGAATTGTCTCGGTCTTGGACCCACTCTCCTCCGTCTTGGAGAACATCCGGACAAGGCGTCCGCCTTGCCGTTCTTAGATCCAGGTCGGAACGTCAGGGAAAACTTGAATCGTCCGAAAAACAACGCCCACCTGGCCTGACGGGGAGTTGAGGCGTTTAGCCGATTGCACGTAAGCAAGATTCTTGTGGTCAGTCCAGACAATAAACGGTTGCTCCGCCCCCTCCAACCAGTGGCGCCACTCCTCCAAGGCAAGTTTCACCGCGAGAAGCTCCCGGTTACCCACATCGTAATTCCTCTCCGCAGGCGAAAGGCGACGAGAGTAGTAGGCGCAGGGATGGAGTTTACTGTCCGTGGAGCATCGCTGCGACAGGATGGCGCCAACTCCCACATCAGACGCGTCCACTTCAAACGACGAACTGACGGGCCGTGTCCGGTTGAGAGAGAATCGGTGCGTTGGTGAATCGCCTCTTCAAATCCAGAAACGCTCGATCCGCCTCCGGATTCCACTTGAAGGTCCTGATACTGGAAGTCAAGGCAGTTAACGGAGCGGCCACACGGCTGTAATCCCGGATGAATCTGCGGTAGAAATTCGCAAACCCCAAAAATCTCTGGAGCTGCAATCTCGTACCGGGCTGGGCCCATTCCAGAACCGCTCTAACCTTCTCCTGGTCCATCCTAATCTCTCCCCTGGAGATGATGTACCCGAGAAAGGATGTCGTGTGGGCGTGAAACTCGCACTTCTCGGCCTTCACGAACAGGCGATTCTCCAACAATCGCTGCAGAACCTGCCGGACATGCTGGACGTGGTCGGAAGGTTCCTTCGAGAAGATCAGAATGTCATCCAGGTAAACAAACACAAAGAGACCGATCATATCTCTCAGGACGTCGTTCACCATACTCTGGAATACCGCTGGAGCATTGGTCAGTCCAAACGGCATCACCTGATACTCGAAGTGACCCATCGGTGTATTGAAACCCGTCAACCACTCGTCCCCCTCTCTGATCCGGACCATGTGATACGCATTGCGTAGGTCTAGCTTGGTGAATACCGTAGCACCCTGTAAGGAGTCGAAGGCAGAACTCATCAAGGGCAGGGGATACTTGTTCTTGACCGTGATGGCATTCAACCCCCGATAATCAATACACGGTCGAAGAGAACCATCCTTCTTACCCACAAAGAAGAATCCTGCCCCCCAGGGGTGATGACGAGGGACGAACGAGACCAGCCGCTAGGGACTCCTTGATGTAGGTCTCCAACGCCTCACGTTCAGGTCGGGAGATACTGTATAACCTTCCCTTGGGGTAGACAGCTCCCGGGAACAGGTTGATGGCACAATCATATGGTCGGTGGGGAGGGAGTGACAGAGCCTTCTGCTTACTGAAAACTTCCCCCAAATCGTGATATGTCTCGGGAACCAGGGACAAATCTGGGGGTTTAGCCTCAATCACCTGACTGGGAACCGAATGGGGGCAGGCAGTCTTGAGACAGTTAGCATGACAATCAAGGCTCCAACTCGTTACCTTGCCCGTCACCCAATCGAACGTGGGATTGTGTTCCTTCAGCCAGGGGTATCCAAGGACCAGAGGAACATGGGACGACGGCAGAATGAAGAATGAAATCATCTCCGAATGATTCCCCGACAACCGCATCTTAACCGGTTCAGTCCTCATCGTGATACGTGCCAGACTACTGCCGTTCAGAGTGGTCGCTTCAATGGCTTCCGGCAATTGCTCCTTGGAAAGCCCCAGCTGTTCCACCAACTCGGCATCAAGAAAGCTTCCATCGGCACCTGAATCGATAAAAGCGTTAATCGCTAAGCTTTGATTCCTGTTCACAAGGGTAGCCGGGAAACGGGGTCTGACAGAGGTACTGAGAGGTTGAAACTGGCTCGCTAAAAGTCCTCCCAACTTTAGCGAGCCGGGCAGTTTGACGACCGCCGGGAACAAGTGGAGATGTAATGTCCCGAGCGACCACAGTAGAGGCAGCAGTTGGTCTTACGTCTATGTTGACGCTCCTCCTTGGTTAACCCGTGCCGCCCCACTTGCATGGGTTCAGAATCGGGAGAGAGGTCCTCTCCACTAATCCTTTGTGGTGGAGAATGATCGACGTGTTCTGGTCCACCACCCGACCCGACTGGGAACTGAGAAGCTGATCGATTGGACGGTCCCCATTTTTTCTCTCTCCTTCGCTCTCGGACTCGATTATCCACCCGAATAGACAAGGCTACCAAGCTGTCCAGGTCACTAGGCTCCGGATAGGAGATCAACTCATCCTTGAGCTGCTCCGACAGACCCTGGTAAAAGGCCGCTTGCAGAGACTCCTCGTTCCACCCACTCTCCACAGCCAACGTCTTGAACTCGATCACGAAGTCGGCCACGCTGCGAGTTCCTTGGTGAAGAGAAAACAGGCGCCTAGCTGCGTCCCTCCCTCGGACGGAATGGTCGAAGAGCTTCCTCATCTCGGCCGTGAACCCCTGGTATGAAGCCATGCAGGGATCCTGTCGTTCCCAAACGGCTGAAGCCCACTCCAGCGCTCGACCACGCAGCAACTCAATCACAAAGGCTATCCTAGCCTTGTCTGTGGCATAAGAGTAGGGCTGTAGATCGAACACTAATCCACACTGCATAAGGAAGGAACGGCATCTTCCCAGCTCCCCCTCATATTTATCCGGCGTCGGAACCTTGGGCTCACGGAGGGACACAACTTCAGAAGCGGCAGGCGAGATGGGTGAAACCGGTAGTGGATCCTCCACCGGACACTTGCGTTGGTTCTGGACCTCCGTCAGACCGGTAGAAAGGTTCCGAACTGACAACGCGATCTCCTGTAGTACCGTGCTATGATGGCCCAACATCTTCTCCTGCTGGGTAATGGCATGGCGAACAGAGTCCAGGTCCGCTGGGTTCATTACTGGCCGGATCGTTCTGTCACGGTTTACTAAGCCAGAACCCAGAAGCAGACCAGGACAAGGTACGTTGAGACAAAGGTGAGTGTTTATTTAATAGATTCCCGAGTGAGGCTGAATAATCCAGGGAACAGAGCGGGTGGCGTGGATGGGTTGTTGAGGATGCAGTGGTTGGTCCGGTAATGGCTCGGCAGCCGCCGACCATCAGGCAGAGGTTGGGAGAAGGTTCCGGGTGAGAGACTGCAGATAGAAACAAACGGAGGTAAGTACACGGCAAGCCAACAAGGTGCAAAACAACAAAACTAACACTAGTAGCTCAGAGACTGATACGCTGACAAACATACTGTTCATGGCTAACGATCCGGCAGGAACTGGATGTTAGGCCAGAGCCTAAGAAGGGTGATGATCAGGACCAGGTGTGCAGATTGCTGATGGGATGCAGGTGCGGAAATCAAGAGCGCTCCCCGGAGCGTTCCCGAACCCTCGGGAAACTGGAGATCACGAACAGAAACACTAGTCACCAGACAGGACCCGACTCAGACTGCCGGGATCGTTACACTTTGTTGTCCTTAAGCCATTTTGGCACAACTTTGGAAGTATGCTTGGGGTCATTGTCCATTTGGAAGACCCATTTGCGACCAAGTTTTAACTTCCTGACTGATGTCTTGAGATGTTGCTTCAATATATCCACATAATTTTCCTTCCTCATGATGCCATCTATTTTGCCATCTATTTTGCCACCCTCCTGCAGCAAAGCACCCCCACAGCATGATGCTGCCACCCCCGTGCTTCACGGTTGGGAATTAAACACCTATATGCCTCAAATGGTTATGGATTGAGAACCAGTTGAAGGGTTAATACAGAGCAGAGACATTTATGTGTTTTTCATAAACTCCTTGCAGCTGGTCTGGGTATGTCAATGACATGTGATGGAGATACAACTCCTCGTGATGGCTGTGTGGAGATTGGAGTAACAATGGAACTAGTGTTATCATTTGTTTGTGCTTATGACCTTATGACATGACACATAGCCACATGCACATAATCTCAAGGGCCAGGGAGGATGGTAAATGATAAATGCTTAAATGTATGTGGTTGAGAATGGGTTATGGATGACATGTTTAAACCATGTTTAAGTATTAATTGATATGTTTTATAATGTGTTATGAAATGATAAAGGTAAAACAGAATGAACATGATTGATACTTTGTACTCCAGATGCATGCCTGGATAGTGAATATAGTCAATACAGAGTGTGATTGTTCTTTAACGTACGTATGTACATAATTTTTTGAGTCATGCCACTAACAAGATTCAGAGGCCCCACTTAGAGAAGCGCAAGTAGCCCTCGTGAGTAGCCAACATGTGATACTGAAAGATGTTATTCATTCACATAGGGAGGAGTTGTATCAGTGTGACTATGCATTTGTGTCTGTATAAAAGGAGCGTTCCAGTTCAGGGCAAGCAGTTGTTCCATGGAGCAAGCTCGGCTTTGTTATGCAAATAATAAAAGTCTAAATTCACAAGTTCCAGTCTCTTGAGAAATATTTTTAAGTTGACTACTTTTTGAGTCAAATATTTCTACGACATATTTGGCTAGCTTTGCCAGGAGTTGACAACAGGGGCCAGAGACGGTGTACATCTGCAGTTGTGAAACGGCTTGGACGGACCATACAAACAAAAGCGGCCGCTTTTAACAGGTAAGCCAAGTTCTTACTTATATAGTATAAACGTTTGTGTGGTCCGATCCGGGGCACGGTATCAGCTGCAGAAATACCAAGTAGGTCTCTCCAAATTTAAGAACCAGAAAATTAGAGACTAGGAGCTTTTGAATTTAAGAATACATGTCGATGTCACTCTGTTGTTCGTCTGAACCGTCTGTTCAATTGATTTGATTCATTTGATTCATTTGATTCATCCTGCTGATCGCTTTGTCTGGGTCATTTCGGCACGGGCGGTTGTCCATCTGGTTGAGCGATCAGACAATAACATGTTAAGTCCTGCGAATACCGCTATAAATGTGTCGAGGAAGTGTATCGTTTATAGGCTGCTTAGGTAGGCAGAAATCCTGTGTAATACCGCTTATTTTTCTGTGTCGAGGAAGTGTATCAGAAAAAATAGGGTAGAATTTACAGGTCGCTTAGGAAAGCGTAGTAGAAGTCCAGGTGTGTCGAGGAAGTGTATCACCTAGGGGGCTAAATAAATAGAAATCCTGTATAAAACTGTTTTCTTGTGTCGAGGAAGTGTATCAAGAGGGGGTTAAGTTTACAGGTAACTTAGAAAAGTGTGTGAAAGAGTGAGAGTGCAAGTGATTGTGAAAATCTCTGTCCTTGGTGGAGAAGGGTTGACGCACCTTTCCTGGACCGTTACTTAAGTGTAACCTGGTAGGAAGGACGCACCCGGTCTCACACCAGGAGAGAAAGAGTGAATGGTGTGTGGATGCTCATAGGGGTAGGAACACACATATAGCTGAGTGATTTAAAGCTAAGATAAAACACTAGCAAAGGGAAGATTTATGAGGTGTCCACACAAAGGAAAAGTGGACATCAGAAGACATTGTTTTATTATTACATAAAAAATATATAGCTGAGTGATTTAAAGCTAAGATAAAACACTAGCAAGGGGAAGATTTATGAGGTGTCCACACAAAGGAAAAGTGGACATCAGAAGACATTGTTTTATTATTACATAAAAAATATATAGCTGAGTGATTTAAAGCTAAGATAAAACACTAGCAAGGGGAAGATTAATGAGGTGTCCACACAAAGGAAAAGTGGACATCAGAAGACATTGTTTTATTATTGTCACGAACAGAAGAGGACCCAAGAGCGCAAGTTCAAATTCAGAGTTCTTTATTCAAGGTTACAGGCGGGAAGAGGAGTCCCAGGGGTGTCAGGGGTCTTTCAGGGTCCTCCTGTGGGTACCTGTGCTCCGGGGGTCACCAAATGTCCGGGGTGTCCAGTCCAAGTGCTTAGTGTGTGT
This sequence comes from Coregonus clupeaformis, assembly GCF_020615455.1. Taxonomy (NCBI): domain Eukaryota; kingdom Metazoa; phylum Chordata; class Actinopteri; order Salmoniformes; family Salmonidae; genus Coregonus; species Coregonus clupeaformis. The sequence continues at coordinate 26,306,932 of NC_059224.1, read as the reverse complement.
GTTCCCCAGTGATGGAGCGGCGTATCGGGCTGAGGGTGGTGAAAACGTCTGGGCACGCTCATCTGGTGGTCGGAGACCTGGGGGAACACACACACACAACAGCAATATGAATGGCAGGCAGAAGTACAGATCAGGGCTGGGCAAATATCGTGGTGAGAGACAGAAGGCAGAAACGAGTTACCGGAGGGGCTGAAGATCGGAGAGTAGTCGAGGTCCAGAAGGCAGGTTGGGATAGACGGGGCAGTAGAACAAGGAGGCAGTCAAGAAAGGATCGGTATCACAAACAGGAGTCAGAGCGCAGACAGGCAGGATACTGGTCCGGGGTTTGAAGACGATCTGACAGGGCTTGGCTGAAAAACAGGGCTTGATATACTGGGAGAGGTAGTGGGGAAATGCAGTTCAGCTGGCAGAGTAATTAGAACAGAGTGAGGCAAGGTGAGGATGGTGAGTGGGAAATGCAGTGCAGCTGGCCAGGTAACAAGAGCAGAGCAGGGCAGGTGGAGCTAGTTAGGCTGAGTAGAGAGAGGGAGGTGAGCAGAGTGGAAGATAATTGAATGCAATTAATGTTGCTACCAGGGAGAGAGAGTGCTCATGACAGGACCCCCCTCCAAGGGACGGCCCCAGAAGTCCCAAGAACAACATCATGCCGGGAGGGTGGAGGGGAGCAGGCGGCGGGTCAGAACTCCTCCGAGCGGTCCGAGTGAATCTCCTCATCCTCAGAAGGAGCTGGAGGGTCACGGTCGGGAGACAGGACAGGCACTGAGACAGGAGCAGGGGCGGGCCGGACGGCTAGGAACCCCTCTTGGACGGCCCCCTACGGATTGCAGGCTGATCAGGATGTAGTCGGTGGAAGTCAGTGATAAGGGTCCGGTCCACTATCCTCCTGGCCGGGATCCAGGTCCTCTCCTCTGGACCATATCCCTCCCAATCAACGAGGTACTGGAGACCCCCTACCCCTTCGCCTAGAGCGGAGCAGCCGCCGGACGGTGAAGACAGGACCGCCATCTACGAGGCGCGGAGGAGGTGGCGCCGGAGCTGCAGGGACCAGGGGACTTTCATGGACCGGCTTGACCTTGGAGACGTGGAAGGTGGGGTGGACCCGCATGGAAGCGGGCAACTGAAGTCGGACCGCCGTTGGACTGATGACTTTCTGCACAGGAAAAGGACCAATGAAGCGAGGGGCCAGCTTCGTGATACAACCCGCAGCGGCAGATCCCGGGCAGACAGCCAGACCTTCTGACCAACCCGGTAAGTAGGTGCTAGTCCTCCGTCGGTTGGCACCGACGGCGTAGCTGGTTCCAGACTTCAGGAGCACAGTGCGAGCCTGGGCCCAAGTGCGGCGGCAGCGGCGGGCATACGCAAGAGCAGACGGACAGGTGGCATCCGCCTCCTGGCTGGCAAACAGTGGAGGTTGATACCCGTAGACACACTGAAAGGGGGAGAGCCCGGTGGAGGAACTGGTGAGTGAATTATGGGCATATTCCACCCAGAGCAGGTGTTGAGCCCAGGCCCGGGGATTTTGGGAAGCCACACACCTCAGTGCCTTCTCCAGCTCCTGGTTCATGCGTTCAGTCTGGCCGTTTGACTGCGGGTGGAATCCAGACGATAGGCTGGCGGTGGCCCCAAGGAGATGACAGAACTCCTTCCAAAAGGTTGCTGAGAATTGCGGGCCCCGGTCTGACACTATATCCTGGGGTAGGCCATGGATACGAAACACATGTTCCAGGACCACCTGGGAGGTCTCTTTAGCAGAGGGTAGTTTGGGAAGGGGGCACGAAGTGGGTCATCTTACTAAAGCGGTCAACAATGGTAAGGATGACTGTGTGTCCGTCAGAGGGCGGAAGGCCCGTAACAAAGTCCAGTGAAACGTGGGACCAGGGCCTCTTGGGTATGAGTAGGGGTTGCAGCAACCCAGCAGGAGGCTGGTTGGGAGTCTTGTTTCGATTACAAGTGGGACAAGCTCGGATGAATTCTCGGACATCCCGTCTCATCCCCCGCCACCAGAACCGCTGGCGGACCAGATGAAGGGTGCGAGTGATGCCGGGATGACAGGCCAGACGGGATTCGTGCCCCCACTGAATCACAGGTGACCTGAGATTTGCTGGAACAAACAGACGGTTGGGGGCGCTGGTGCTTGGACCTGGCTGGTCCCGAAGAGCCTCCATGACCTGCTTCTCGATCTCCCAGGTGAGGGCCGCTACGACCAAGTGGCTGGGAAGAATGGGAGCTGTCATGGCGGTGGTCTCGTCCTTCTGAAACATCCGGGAAAGAGCATCAGGTTTGATGTTGCGAGATCCCGGGCGGTAGGAGAGCGTGAAATTGAAGCGCGTAAAGAACAGAGACCACCGCTGTTGACGGGAGTTCAGCCTCCTGGCTGTTTGGATATACTCCAGGTTCTTGTGGTCTGTCCACACTACGAATGGTTCCTTTGACCCCTCTAACCAGTGCCGCCATTCTTCAAGGGCGAGCTTGACAGCCAACAGCTCGCGGTTCCCAATGTCGTAGTTGCATTCGGCAGGGGTTAGCCGACGGGAGTAGAAGGCACAGGGGTGCATCTTGCCATCCTCAGCTGCTCTTTGAGAAAGCACTGCACCCACTCCCACGTCCGAAGCATCTACCTCCACCACAAACTGCCTTGCTGCATCTGGCATCTGGAGGATGGGAGCAGAAGTGAAACATGTCTTGAGGATATTGAAGGCCTTATCAGCAGCTGATGTCCATTGGTACGGTTGTTTAGTGCTGGTTAGCGCCGTGAGGGTGCAGCCACTGTGCTATAGTTTCTGATGAATCTCCTATAAAAGTTGGCAAAGCCCAGGAACTGTTGCAACTTCTTCCGAGACTCAGGAACTGGCCAGGAAGTGACAGCCGACACCTTCGTGAGATCCATCTGAATGCTGCCCTCGGTCACCACATACCCCAGGAATGAAACGGTCTTGGCATGGAACTCGCACTTCTCTGCCTTCACGAAAAGAGAGTTCTCCAGCAGGCGGCGCAGGACCAACCGGACGTGGTGCGTGTGTTCTGACAGAGTCTTTGAGAATATTAAAATATCGTCAAGGTACACAAATACGAACGTATTTAGCATGTCCCTGAGGATATCATTCACTAGGGCTTGAAAAACTGCTGGGGCATTGGTGAGGCCGAAGGGCATGACGAGATATTCATAGTGGCCGGTTGGTGTGTTGAACGCTGTCTTCCATTCGTCTCCCTCCCTCATCCGCACCAGATGGTAGGCATTGCGAAGGTCCAGCTTAGTGAATACAGTGGCTCCCTGCAGCAGTTCGAAGGCAGACGAAAGTAAGGGCAGTGGGTAGCGATTCTTAACCGTGATGTCGTTCAGACCCCGGTAATCTATGCATGGACGAAGAGAACCGTCCTTCTTGCCGACAAAGAAGAATCCCGCTCCTGCGGGGAAGACGACGGTCTAATTATCCCGGAGGCAAGAGAGTCATTAATGTAGTCCTCCATGGCCTCTCTTTCCGGGGCTGACAGTGAATACAGACGACCCTTGGGAGGTGCTGTGCCAGGCAGGAGATCAATCGCGCAGTCATAGGGTCTGTGTGGGGGGTAGAGATGTCGCCTTGGATTTGTTGAACACCTCTTTCAGGCTGTGGTAACAGGCCGGAACATTGGATATGTCGGAGGTAGCGCTAGATCCTTCCCGGTGAACGGGCAGGGTGGCCCCCCTTAAACAGGTCTGGTGACAACTCCTTCCCCCACTCACGGACTGTTCCTGTCTCCCAGTCGATGTGGGGGGTTGTGCTGACGGAGCCACGGGTATCCAAGAATGAGTGGTTGGCCAGGTGAGTGTAGGAGGTGAAACTGGATGGACTCCTGGTGGTTTCCTGACAGCAGGATTGTCACAGGGGCGGAGATATGAGTGACAGTGCCAAGATGATGCCCATCCAGGGCTCGTGCAGGAATGGGTTGTGTCAGTTGATGATGGTTCACGCCCAGTTGCTGTGCAAGCTCAGGGTCCATGATGTTTGCTTCGGCTCCGGAATCCACAAGGGGCGGCCAATGTATGAGTCTTGTCAGAAAGCTGAAGGCGGAGATGAAGCAGGGTCTTTCGGATGGAGGGAGACTGAAGGCTTGTTGAGCTCACCCGGATCTCCCCTACACCTGGTGAGCTGCGGCTTTTGCCGGACAAGTAGCGACACGGTGATTCTCGCCACCACAGTAGAGGCAAAGGTTGGAGCTTAGACGGCGCCCGACGCTCCTCGGGAGTCAGAGAGGCACGGCCAATCTCCATGGGCTCAGGCTGATTGAGTTGGCTATGGGACTTGACAGGCAGGGGCTGGACAGAAGCGGTATCGACCCGAGTACGGATGGCAGGTTGACTGAGACGGCCCTTCTCCCTCCTCCGGGTCTGTATACGGCGGTCAATGCGAACGGCAAGGTCAATGGCGGCATCAAGCGTTGAGGGCGGGTCATGGGAAACAAGCTCGTCCCTGATATAGTCCGGCCAGGCTATGGAGGAAGGCTTGCACCAGTGCCTCTGGGTTAAAGCGAGCTTTGACTGGCCAGGGTACGAAAGTCAATGGAGAAGTCTGCCACTGTCCGATTGCCCTGACGGATGGTGAGCAGAGCTTGTGACGCTTCGGCTGTTGGCGAGCCTAGGTCAAAGACCTTTAACATCTCCTCCTCAAAGGCACTGAAGGAGGCACAGGCTGGGGTTTGCCGGTCGAATTCCGCCGTTCCCCACAACCGAGCTCGACCGGTGAGATGTGTGATGACATACCCCACCTTGGCTCCCTCTGTTGAGAAAGTCCTGGGCTGTAGTGCAAACTGGATTCGGCAGCTGCTCAAGAATGGTCTTACTTGCTTCTGGTTGCCATCAAAACGTTCCGGGTTCCCAATCCTTGGTTCAGGAGCATGGGGATCTGGTGGCAGCACTGCCGGGCCTGCAGCATTGGGACCTCCAGCGGAGGGATGAAGGAGTATCGGTGGTACAGGAACAAAAGGACCAGGGGGGTGCAGGTGGAGTAGCCGGGCTTGAGAGTAGTTGCAGGGCTTGGGCTAGCTGTTGTTGCTGCAGTTGGAACTGTTGTTGCTGCTGGTTGAATAGCTGGAGAAGGAAGCGATGTCGCCAGCCATCCGATTTATGTCTCCCTCAGAGCGTTCCAGTCGCTGTAGGGCAGTCCTCTCTGGCTCTTCCTCCATCGTGGTCAGGGAGTGCGCTGGGTCCATGATGGTCAGATCGTTCTGTCACGAACAGAAGAGGACCCAAGAGCGCAAGTTCAAATTCAGAGTTCTTTATTCAAGGTTACAGGCGGGAAGAGGAGTCCCAGGGGGTGTCAGGGGTCTTTCAGGGTCCTCCTGTGGGTACCTGTGCTCCGGGGGTCACCAAATGTCCGGGGGTGTCCAGTCCAAGTGCTTAGTGTGTGTGTTCCCCAGTGATGGAGCGGCGTATCGGGCTGAGGGTGGTGAAACGTCTGGGCACGCTCATCTGGTGGTCGGAGACCTGGGGGAACACACACACACAACAGCAATATGAATGGCAGGCAGAAGTACAGATCAGGGCTGGGCAAATATCGTGGTGAGAGACAGAAGGCAGAAACAAGTTACCGGAGGGGCTGAAGATCGGAGAGTAGTCGAGGTCCAGAAGGCAGGTTGGGATAGACGGGGCAGTAGAACAAGGAGGCAGTCAAGAAAGGATCGGTATCACAAACAGGAGTCAGAGCGCAGACAGGCAGGATACTGGTCCGGGTTTGAAGACGATCTGACAGGGCTTGGCTGAAAAACAGGGCTTGATATACTGGGAGAGGTAGTGGGGAAATGCAGTTCAGCTGGCAGAGTAATTAGAACAGAGTGAGGCAAGGTGAGGATGGTGAGTGGGAAATGCAGTGCAGCTGGCCAGGTAACAAGAGCAGAGCAGGGCAGGTGGAGCTAGTTAGGCTGAGTAGAGAGAGGGAGGTGAGCAGAGTGGAAGATAATTGAATGCAATTAATGTTGCTACCAGGGAGAGAGAGTGCTCATGACAATTATTACATAAAAAATATAGCTGAGTGATTTAAAGCTAAGATAAAACACTAGCAAGGGGAAGATTAATGAGGTGTCCACACAAAGGAAAAGTGGACATCAGAAGATATTATTATATAAAGAGACTGTCAAATGCCCATTTAATAAATAAGTTCTGACCAAGCAATAATCAAAGAAGCACAAATAGTTTAACAATAAAAGTGAATACTAATATAAAAAGAACTAAGAAGGAGAAATAAATAAATAGGACGAATACTAAAATAGATTAAAAAGGAAGTAAAAAATATAGGCCATAAATATGAATAAAACGGCGGTAGAAATACTGAGTGCTAGGTATCCCTTAGGCAAGGAAGAAATAACGAAAACATCTGAAAAATGGGAGAAACGCACCAGGAAAATGGGCACCAAATGGCCAGAAGGAGGAACATTTGATGTCACGGTGTGTGAGGAAATAGAAACACTGATATAGAACTATAAAGCAAAAGACATAGGAAAGAAGAGAAGCGCCAAAAGAGAAAGAGAAAAATAAGTACTCAATATGTTCAAAATGGAAGGAGAAGGATTGCTAAAGAACATGCGAGAAGCCAGAAACATGTTGAGAAAAGATGATGAGAAAACAAACAAAAAGAAAGCAGATTGGTCTGTGGGACCTCCACCATATGTTGGTGGACAATATCCCCAGGTGTCCGGAGTAATATCAATAAAAGGAGAAATAGAAATGGAAGAAGAAAGACCTTTGTTTACATCCTCCCAAAGGATGGAAAAAGACTCAAAGAAAACAGAAGGAATCAAGCGAAGGGCAGAAATCAAGCCAAACAGATTGGACTGCTATGGAGAGCTGAGGGAAGCATTGGGAAGAATGAAAATGACGAAGAGAGACGATGGAGAACTCTCTGATGAAGAAATGGCAGATATTGAAGCAACAAACAAACTAATAGAGAAAGAAATGGACAGGATGAGGAGACTGTTGAGAGACAAGGAAGAAAAAGAGAGGGAGCAAAGTGAGGTAAGACAGCATACAGGCAGAGAGCTAGAGGAGGAAGAAGGAGCAGCAGCTGAAATATGGGGAGATTGCAATCAAGGTGTGAGGGAAGAAAGATTGAGGAATAGGAGAACATTGAGAAGACCTGAAAAATACAAGGGACAATATCCAATTCTAATAAAAGGTACCCAGGCTCACTATGTTCCGTGGGGATCACAGGACCTGGAAGGATTGGTTGCCCGTCTGCCAGATTTGCATGATGGGGCAGGAAAATTGATTAGGATTTTTGAGGAACAAACCATGGGGAAACTGCTGGCTGTGGGGGATCTGAAGGCACTGTTGGCGAGGGTGGTTGGAAAGGCAAAAATGGAGGATATACTGGGGAACAGTGACCTGAGGAGAGAAGTGAGTGACCCACAAGGAGATGGGATGGACTTTGATTCACACCGCCCTGAAGTCTGGCAAGAACTAAGACTGGAATACCCGGCGAGAATTGACCCCAAGTCACTGAAAGGGGGGACACTGGGAGAAACTGAGAATCCAGCTGCCTATCTACATGAACAGATGAAACGATGGAGACTGGAAACAGAACGAGATCCAGAAGGGGACCCACTGATGACAACTCTATTCCGAAACTCAATAATAGAGGCCATGCCCCAATCAGTGAGAAGCAGGCTGGAGGATGTGGTGGGACTAACCTCAAAGACACAAATAATTCTGTGACCATGTGATACATGCAGTAGAAAAACACAGAAAGGATGAACAGAGACTTATGGAGCAGGGGAGAGACATTCAGAGGAAACTGACTCAACTCCAATTGGAAGAACTGACAAACAGAGGGAAGAAGAAAATCCAGGCCCCAGTAACAGCACCTGCGAATGAAACAGGAAAGATGGCTGCAGTCACTCCAGGAGGGCCATATATGCCTCCCGCGCCACAGGCCCAAGTACAACCCACAGCACCAGTAGTGAATGTGTATGCACAACAACCCCGGCAATGGAATAATAACAATAAACAGCAAAAATGTCAGCAAAATAATCAGAAAGGAGTAAATCGGGGCCCACAAGGGCCACCTGGAACTTGCTGGGGATGCCAGCAGCCAGGGCATACCAGACGAAACTGCCCCACAAACCCCTGGCAACAACAGGGGAACAAAAACCAAAATAATTGGAAGCAAGCAGACGGCTGGCAACAAAATCAGCAGCAAATCCAAGGTCCTGTGAATCCATGGGCAGGGCCCAATCAGGGGTACTAGGGGTGCCCAGAGAATCTTACAGGGGAGGGTCAGTTTCCAGTACTAACTACACGAGCTGATCAAGAACCTATGCTGCAGGTTCAAATAGAGAACAGAGGCACACCCATGATGGTTGACACTGGAGCCACTTACACCTGTGTAAGTCCAAATTATGCTTCTCACCTCCCCATGTCTGGCAAATATGCCAAAACTATAGGATTCTCGGGACAAACGCAGTTAATTCCAATGACAGCTCCAGGTTGCCTGATAGCGGATGACAAATCCGCAACCCTTCCTATACTTGTATCAGAACACACCCCTGTCAATCTATTGGGAAGAGATGCCCTATGCAAAATGGGTATACACATTCGATGTTCCTCTGAAGGGGTAATTATAGACAGGGCAGGGTTAAACTTACAAATGGTAATGAAACAGGATACAGCAAATGTCTATTGGTTAGGGAATATTGAGACAGAAGTAGATAGGGTAGTCAGGAAATGGGGTAGGTTTATTCAGGCTCAGATACCAGAAGCAGAAAGAGGAAAGTCAGAATTTCACTGCACCATGCAATATGATCCCTATCGTGATGATCTTTTAGAGCAACTGTGGTTGTTAAATGCAAATGGGAAATCAGTACCTATAATGTCTCAGTACATAATTATAGGAAAACAAGGAGCAGCAATGGAGGTGACGGACATGGATGGCTCAGACTTTGTGGCAAAATGGTACAATGTTTCTGAAGCTGCCCCACACATTACTTTACTAGTAAACAAGGAAATGGAGGCAAAGGATTTGGGCCCCATGATGAAGCGAGCAAAAACAATTCAATGGAACAAGACAGAAAATCCACTGATTTATCACTCAAAAGATAAAGCCTTCATCAAGATACACCATACTACTACTACTACTAATAATAATGACTGGAGACCCAAGGGAAGTGGAAGTTACATCCCAACAGCTAACACAGCCAGGGGAAGCAACAGAATTTGAGGACCAGCAAAAACAGGAAATGGAGAAAAACATACCTCATGAGGTATGATCACAACATGATACAGATGTTGTGATTAGCAAGTCCTGTGTTTGTCAAAATAAAGCCAGATGTTAAGCCCCCTTGGAGGGCTCAATACCATATGAAACCTGAAGCAGTAGAGGGCATCAGTGCCACAATTGAGGGACTGATAAAAGCAGGAGTATTGATAGAAACGCAAAGTTGTTGTAACACACCTTTGTTGCCAGTTCTTAAAGCAGATGGGAAAAAGTGGAGGCTGGTACATGACTTAAGGGCCATAAATGACATAGTACAAGATTGGCCTGCTGATGTTCCAAACCCTCATACGCTACTCACCAATGTTCCCCCAGAAGCCAAGTACTTCACAGTGATTGACCTATGTGGAGCATTTTTTAGTGTGCCCATGGCGGAAGAGTGCAGACACTTGTTTGCATTTACCTACAAAGGTAAGCAATACACATATACTCGGACGCCACAGGGATCTAAGCATTCTCCTCATGTGTTTAATCAGGTGTTAAGAACAGACCTAGAAGATCTAATACTTGAAGGAACATTGATCCAGTATGTGGATGATCTGTTGATCTGCGCCCCCTCCTTGGAACAATGCCATGCTGACTCTATGAAGGTTTTAAAGCGACTGGCAGAGGGAGGACACAATGTGTCAAAAACGAAACTTCAGTACTGCCAATCTCAAGTTGAATATCTAGGAAGAACAATTGCGCATGGGACAAAGGCAATAGCACCAGGACAACTGGAAGGAATCAGCAAGGCACCGCTACCTCAAACGGTTGCTCAGATGATGACGTTCCTAGGGATGACTGGATTCAGCTCAGACTGGATAGAGGAGTATGCAGTTAAAACAGCTCCTCTGCGAGAAATCATGAAAGAAGTAAGACAACTAGGCCTTAGAGCAAGCCTGGAATGGAACAGTGATGCATTAACTGCATTTGAAACAATGAAGAAGGAAATGCAGTAAGCTCCGGCTCTAGCAGCCCCAGATTACACAAAACCATTCTTGTTATATGTGGCAAACAGATGTGATAGGTATGCAACAGCGGTACTTATGCAAGAGACATGTAGTGGAAGACGAAAACAACCTATTGCGTATTATAGTTCTAAACTAGATTCTGTTGCCCAGGGATAACCACCCTGTTATCAAGGTCTAGCTGCATTACAATATGCATATGACAAAGCGTCCACAATTACTATGGGATACCCGGTAACAATACATACACATCATAAAATAGTGGAACTAATAGAGCAAGGGAAGTTTTCCCTTACCAACGCTAGAACTTTAGAATACATGACTCTATTGACCTATCCAGATGTTTCCATTAAACGATGCAGTACAGTAAACCCAGCTGAAAGAATCCCCTTGGAGTTTGAGGGGCAAGCACATGACTGTGTAGCAGATTCATTGACATTTACTCGACTAAGGCCAGACTTAGAGTCAACCCCATTGTCAAGCCTGGGGGAAGAGTGCATAGAAGAGTATTTTGTTGATGGATCCTGTTATAAAGATCATGCGGGAAATCATGCAGGTTATGCAGTAGTGAAAAAACAAGGAGAAGATTTCAAAGAGGTGATAGCATAATACTGTCCACAGCCATGCTCAGCTTAGTTGGCTGAACTAAAAGCACTCACTGCAGCTTGCATCCTAGGAAAACGAAAAACTGTTAATATCTATACTGATTCAGCATATGCACATGGGGTGTGTCATTTATTTGGGGGGGTCTGGAAGCAGCGAGGGTTCAAGAAAAGCGATGGTACACCCATACAACACCACGAGCAGATTGTGGAATTAATAAAGGCGTTAATGTATCCCACTAAATTGCCGATAGTGAAATGTCAGGCGCATAGGAAAGGAAAAGGATATATAACCAAAGGAAACAATGCAGCTGATGAAGCTGCAAAGAAGGCATCTAGATGCACCATCCCAGTGTTAACAGCACCAATGGTCATTATTGAATCCATACCACAGCCAGATGATATAATAAGGATGCAGGAAAGAGCAGGACTTTATGAACAGACTATGTGGCACCAAAGAGGGGCCACCAAAGATGTGAAGGGATTATGGAGGTCTCATGAAGGAACCATAGTAGCACCCATTGTGTTGCTCAACTTATTGATAACTGATGTGCATGGTTTTGACCATTGCGCAAGGGGGGAAATAGTAAGGAAAATTAAAAAACAAGGATACTGGTCTCCATACCAACAGGCAACAATAGATGAGGCATTAGCAAGATGTGAGGTGTGTGCACAAAACAATGTAAGGAAAGGAATAACAACGCCTATTGGGCACATACCAGTTCCTGAAGGACCATTTCGACACTTAGTCATGGACTATGTAGATATGATAAAAAAGGTGAATGGCAAAAGGTACATGCTAGTGATCATAGATAGATTCAGTAGATGGGTAGAAGCGGTACCCTCAGCAGATCTAGGATCAGGAACAGTAATCAAATTTCTAACCAGAGAAGTAATACCCAGATTTGGAATACCAACTGAAATCAGTTCAGACAATGGATCAGCATTTATTCAGAAAACAGTGAAGCAAGTATTACAGCAGCTAAGGATTAAGCAAAGACTAGGGTGTGTGTATCGGCCGCAATCTCAGGGGATTGTTGAGAGAATTAATGGCACCCTCAAGGCTAAACTGAATAAAATCTGTGCCAGTGCGAAGCTCAATTGGGTGGATGCACTACCACTAGCTTTGATGAGTTATCGCATGCAAACTAACAGAAATACGCATCTAACCCCGCATGAAATGCTTACGGGTCGACCCATGCCAGTGCCAGGTCTAAGAGGGCCCTACAAAGGACCCTCATTGGAACAATTAGAGATGGAACTTAAAGCATATGTAAGACAACTAACTGCTATACACAAAGTGATCTATCTCCAGGAAAAAGGGCGAGAACCGGAACCTGGACCAGAGGAGCCAGGGCCGGTGATTTCAGGAGATCGAGTCTACATCCGAGTGTTTCGCAGAAAGTGGAACGAGCCCAGGAGAGAAGGACCATACAAGGTGATCTGAGCGACGCCCACAGCAGTACAGGTGGAAGGAAGCACGACGTGGTACCATCTAAACCACTGCACCAGGGTACCGAAGAGAACCGGTCTGCCATTGGCGAGCCGTGGGGAAGCGGAGGATGTCGAGGCACCAGTTGGAGTCCAAGAAGAAGAAGCAAGCATGAGTCCAAGTGCCAACGTCGAAGGACAGCAGGCACTCCCACCTGAAAATCCGGAGAGTCGGGAGGTGGGATCTGATGATGTGGGGAATACTGCTGATAGGATACCTGCCATTGCAGATCCCCCAAACACAAGCAGAGACCCAGGGAATGGAGAGACAACAGGAGAAGGAGGAGAAAGTGACCTTTCTACCATTGAGGGGGGTGACGTCTCCACCGGTGAAGGAAGAGACTCCTCAGCCGTTGAGGAAGGGGACTTTCCCACAATTGACTTCTCTGCCCTCACATGGTCTCCAACAACTTAAGAACTGTGGAATTGCTTTAACGGTAAAAGCAGTTAATCTAGGAGAGATGGTGGTGAGTCTGCCTACAACTATACAATATTCTAGAGATAGCCTTACTGAACCTGGAAGAATTGTTGTTGTGAATAAAGAACAAGTATCGTACATAGGATGGCCTAGATTAAGGAAATGTCAGATTGAAGGATATGCAATGTTTAAAATAAAATGCCTAAAAAATCATTGGGTAGAAGTTGAGCCAAAAGTAAAGACATGGAAAAATAATGGATATAAAACAAGCTAAACACCTCATGATTCCATCAGTGCTTAAGAAATTGGCCCCTAAATTTAGATTGAAGAATAGAATAAAAAAGCATGTACCATTGGGGATAGCTCGAACTAGTATTTCTATTCCAGCGCAAGTACTGACAGTTGAAGAAACTCAAAGATCCTTTTCAATACGAAGGATAAAACCTCTGCCAGAGAAATGACTTTGTGGGTGGGCTAATCATCAAACAAGAGGAGAAGCAATCTGGGATGAATATGGTTGCCAAATAGAAGTTAACAAAGGAGACACTAGTTGGGAAATTACCTTTAAGGAATTGACTCAAGATAATAATGCAAAGTACATATTGGAAATAGTTAGCGTTAAAGGGTTAGAAGGAAATAGTATAACAACAATGGACATTGATCCTATTTCCAAACACCAATCTAGACAGGAAGAAGAACCTGAAATAGTTAATGTAACTATGACCACTACCCAAGGACCACTACTATAGTACACCAAGTACTATAGCGGTTGAACCAAAAAAGACAGGATTAGAAAAAATAGGAACAACTGGGTTTTTTCAAAATGTATGGGATTCTTTAACTAATTGGGGAAATCAGGAAAATAGACAATCTACCTCAGCCCCAACAGTAGTACCGAAAGTAATGAAAGCATCAACAAAAATAGAAAGGCTATGGGAGGGAGCCATGCAAAATGATTGGTACAAATGGGCACAATATTCAGCTAAAATAATTAATAGAAAAACAAATTGTTTAGTATGTGCTCCTTCTCCGTTAAAAGAATTGATAGTAATACCAAGTCCACACAGTTACAAGGACTGTGCTAACTTTCAACGAAGCTACTCTCATCTTAAAAGAAGAGAAAGGCCCTACTGTCCTGCAGAATGTTTATCATTTTTGGGAAATCCCTATCATTACAGATTCTATAATCAAGTAGGATGGGGAGAGTGGTGTAAAAAATTAGATATCAGAATAGAGCCCAGAAAAATGGAAGCACCGGAAAAATACTGTATAGACTATAATCAGAATTATGAATGCTACAATAAAACGGATGGGGAGCACGATTTGGGAAAATTTAAGGGAAAGTGTGAGACCACATGGCACCTAAATAAAGATATGTCCTGGAATGCAGATACCCCCCACAGAGCAGTTTATCAGGCAGCAGGATCAAGTACTGGGGTAATAGCTACAAATGGAGGGCCGGGTGACCCTGGGGAATGTGAGAAGCAAACACTGGCAATGCCATTGATTTTTCCTTATGAGGATCAATCGTGGCAGTGGCAGATTTCTTTTGGGTATGTGGAGAACAAACGATTAGAGCTACTTTGCCTAAAGGATGGAAGGGAGTATGTGCTAGAGTACAAATGCTTCGGGAGGTGGTTATATCAGAGTGGGAGGTAGACAAAACAACAAATAGGGATGCACAGAATAATAATAAAAGGGTAAAAAGATCATATGAACATGACCCCAATGTATATTTAGATGCAATAGGTCAACCCAGAGGAATTCCAAATGAATATAAGGCAAGAGATTAAATTAAAACAGGATTTGAATCAATACTTGTCTGGATTTCAACCAACAATAACCTAGAATGGATCAATTATATTTATTATAATCAACAAAGGTTTATTAATTACACAGACTCTGCATTATCAGCTCTAGGAGAGCAAGTACAGGCTACCAGTAGAATGGCATGGCAGAATAGGCAGGCTCTAAACTGGCTATTGGCGGAAAAAGGTGGAGTTTGTGTTATGTTTGGAGATGAATGTTGTACTTTTATCCCCAATAATACTGCTCCGGATGGTTCATTCACTGAAGCAATGACTAAGCTCAAAGGACTACGAAAAGAGGTTAAGGACAATGCTGGGTATGATGCTCACACTTGGGATTGGATGGACTTAACTTTGGGAAAGTGGGGAGCAATGTTTACAAAAATGGCAATCATGATAGGCATAGCACTTGTAGTAATGGGAATAGTCTTTTGTTGTGTACTGCCTTTGTTGAAATCACTTTTGATCCAAACCACAGTAAAACAAATGACTGTACAGACAATTGTTAATAAGTTCACCAAAGAAATACACCCTGTTCAGGGAGCTCCAGGACAGTATGTTAATGAATATAGAAAGCCCTGTAGTATTAAAGGAGGACCAATGGACTGCCCATTTGGGAATCCTGAATGTCTGTATGGTGTTGTCCCTAGGGGTGGATGGGCCTGTCATGGTTACAAAGCTCAACAGCAACAGTTGGAGGTTAGCTTAGAGGGAAACCTTCCGGATTTGTACCCAGTACCCGACTGGGCTCCTTGTCCTCATCAGGATGGATCAGACAATGAGGAGATACATTGGTCTGAATATATATTCTTATAAAATGTAACCACAGATGGCAAGGCTAAGAATAAGTATATGCACATGCTTACACTCATTTTATGTTATCTTTTGTTTTATTGGTTGGGACCTAGAAAGTCCCAAAGGGGGGAATATATATAGATGATTTTCAAGTACATATGTTGTAGAATTAAACACCTATATGCCTTAAATGGTTATGGATTGAGAACCAGTTGAAGTGTTAATACAGAGCAGAGACATTTATGTGTTTTTCATAAACTCCCTGCAGCTGGTCTGGGTATGTCAATGACATGTGATGGAGATACAACTCCTCGTGATGGCTGTGTGGAGATTGGAGTAACAATGGAACTAGTGTGTAAAAATGTATGCACACATGACTGTAAGTCGCTTTGGATAAAAGCGTCTGCTAAATGGCATATTATTATTATTATTATTATTATTATTATTATTATCATTTGTTTGTGCTTATGACCTTATGACCTGACACATAGCCACATGCACATAATCTCAAGGGCCAGGGAGGATGGTAAATGATGAATGCTTAAATGTATGTGGTTGAGAATGGGTTATGGATGACATGTTTAAACCATGTTTAAGTATTAATTGATATGTTTTATAATGTGTTATGAAATGATAAAGGTAAAACAGAATGAACATGATTGATACTTTGTACTCCAGATGCATGCCTGGATAGTGAATATAGTCAATACAGAGTGTGATTGTTCTTTAACGTACGTATGTACATAATTTTTTGAGTCATGCCACTAATAAGATACAGAGGCCCCACTTAGAGAAGCGCAAGTAGCCCTCGTGAGTAGGCAACATGTGATACTGAAAGATGTTCTTCATTCACATAGGGAGGAGTTGTATCAGTGTGACTATGCATTTGTGTCTGTATAAAAGGAGCGCTCCAGTTCAGGGCAAGCAGTTGTTCCATGGAGCAAGCTCGGCTTTGTTATGCAAATAATAAAAGTCTAAATTCACAAGTTCCAGTCTCTTGAGAAATATTTTTAAGTTGACTACTTTTTGAGTCAAATATTTCTACGACAACAGTTCTATTTTTGTTTCATTAGACCAGAGGACATTTCTCCAAAAAGTATGATCTTTGTCCCCATGTGCAGTTGCAAACCGTAGTCTGGCTTTTTTATGGTGGTTTTGGAGCAGTGGCTTCTTCCTTGCTGACTGGCCTTTCAAGTTATGTCGATATAGGACTCGTTTTACTGTGGATATAGATACTTTTGTACCTGTTTCCTCCAGCATCTTCACAAGGTCCTTTGCTGTTGTTCTGGGATTGATTTGCACTTTTCGCACCAAAGTACGTTCATCTCTAGGAGACAGAACGCGTCTCCTTCCTGAGCGGTATGACGGCTGCGGGGTCCCATGGTGTTTAAACTTGCGTACTATTGTTTGTACAGATGAACGTGGTACCTTCAGGCATTTGGAAATTGCTCTCAAGGATGAACCAGACTTGTGGAGGTCTACCATTTTTTAATGAGGTCTTGGCTGATTTCTTTTGATTTTCCCATGATGTCAAGCAATGAGGCATGGAGTTTGAAGGTAGGCCTTGAAATACATCCACAGGTACACCTCCAATTGACTCAAATGATGATGTCAATTAGCCTATCAGAAGCTTCTAAAGCCATGACATCATTTTCTGGAATTTTCCAAGCTGTTTAAAGGCACAGGCAACTTAGTGTATGTAAACTTCTGACCCACTGGAATTGTGATACAGTGAATTATAAGTGAAATAATCTGTCTGTAAACAATTGTTGGAAAAATTGCTTGTGTCATGCACAAAGTAGATGTCCTAACCAACTTGCCCAAACTATAGTTTGTTAACAAGAAATTTGTGGAGAGGTTGAAAAACGAGTTTTAATAACTCCAACCTAAGTGTATGTAAACTTCCGACTTCAACTGTATAAGCGGAAATGTGAAACTAGAAGGTCCAGTCCAATCAATACTTCATTCCACAGTAGAGTGGCTGGCAAATAGTACTGATGGCAGGACTATTGCTTCTGTGTACTGCTAAGATTGTTTGAAAATAGTTTGAAGTCTACCTATTTGAACCTATCAGTGAGGTGAGCAGGAGATGGAGCTCTGAAAATCAAGCCTGTGTAGGTTTAATAGCCTGGGTAAATGTCATGATTTAGCTCGCCATTTATTGGCAGCCAGCTATCAAGTCAAGTGATCCTGGCACTCTGCCGAAGATCCTTTTAGGTTTTTCAACAGAAGAAAACTGCATGATCATTTGACTTTATTTTGTTCATGACAGTATCTTCTATTGAAGTGGACTTCAAATTATTCAGAAGTGTATTAAAAGGTAAATCAATAGCAATCTGTTATATCTGGTTAGACATTAAAGCTAACCATTGGTAGGGATATCAAATGGAATAATTCTGCTTATGATTTGGCACAGTATCAACAATCTTTCATAAGCAAACTTAAAAATGTCTGCATTGTTATTATCACGTCACAGTTAGTTATTCACTGTTGTATTTTCTGGTTGCTGCAAGACGTGTGGGGTATTAATTATAAATGAGATGGTCATTTTACATGAAGTAAAATTCTGGGAATTGCTTTAGCGCTTAGAGTATTTTTGTGGTAGTGGAAGAAGTGTTCTAATTTTAGATTTGAAAAGCAGAGGAGTAAACTAAGATTTCATATGTTCTAGGTTTTTGTCTAAGTTGTTGAGAAAGTGGTTAACATGTCAATTGTTTTTAAAGGGATACTTTGTGATTTTGGCAATGAAGCCCTTTATCTGCTTCCCCAGAGTCAGATGAACTTGTGGATACCATTTTTATGTCTCTGAGTGCAGTTTGAGGGAAGTTGCTAACTAGCGTTATCGCAATTGCTAACAAGCGTTAGCACAATGACTGGCCGTCTATGGTCACAGCTAGCAAGCTGTTACCATAGATGTTACCATAGACATCCAGTCATTGTGCTAACGCTAGTTAGCATTGGCTCACAAAACTACCTCTAACTTACTGTACGCAGAGACATAAAAATGGTATCCACAAGTTCATCTGACTGGGAAGTCGATAAAGGGCTTCATTGCCAAAATCACAAAGTATTCCTTTAAAAGTTGAAATAGAATGTAGTTGATGCGGTTACTAAAACAGCTGTATCGTTTGATCAGTAGAAGATATTTGAATAACAGAAGTAGACGAAGATGTCATGCCCTCTCAGAACGATTGTTGCTTATCATAACAGCACAATACAGCCCCTGGCATAGGGAGATGGTTGGACTGTATGTTTTCATTCATACATATCACGTCTGAAATCATATTCACTAGCCGTGTCTGCCTGGACAGCTCTATTCCAGAGTGAATCAAAATAAAAAAAATATTAGATTATATCAAGAAGCCCTATTTCTACTGCCTTTACTGAAAATGGACTGTACAGCAGTTAAGACCACTGTTACTATAACTATTCATCAAGTCATGAATAGGATCTGTCTTTCCAAAGTACATGCCTGTTAGATGTGATAGTGATTCAACAAATACTTTTAAATGTCTTGAACACTTACCAGAATCATGTGTTTAATGTCTGCCTCTCTCTCTCTTCTCTCTCTCTCTGTGTCTCTGTCTCTGTCTCTCACACTCTCTCTTCTTCTCTCTCTCTCCTCTCTCTCTCTCTCTCTCTCACACACACACACACACTCTCTTCTCTGTCTCTCTCTCTGTGTCTCTGTCTCTGTCTCTCACACTCTCTCTTCTTCTCTCTCTCTCTCTCTGTGTCACTGTCTCTGTCTCTCACACTCTCTCTTCTTCTCTCTCTCTTCTCTCTCTCTCTCTCACACACACAGTCTCTCTTCTCTCTCTCTCTCTCTCTGTGTCTGTCTCTCACACTCTCTCTTCTTCTCTCTCCCTCTTCTCTCTCTCTCTCTCACACACACTCTCTCTTCTTCTCTCTCTCTCTCTGTGTCTCTGTCTCTCACACTCTCTCTTCTTCTCTCTCTCTCTCTCTCTCTGTCTCTCACACTCTCTCTTCTTCTCTCTCTCTCTCTGTCTCTCACACTCTCTCTCTTCTTCTCTCTCTCTCACACACTCTCTCTTCTTCTCTCTCTCTCTCTGTGTCTCTGTCTCTGTCTCTCACACTCTTTCTTCTTCTCTCTCTCTCTCTTCTCTCTCTCTCACACACACACTCTCTCTTCTTCTCTCTCTCTCTCTTTGTCTCTGTCTCTCACACTCTCTCTTCTTCTTCTCTCTCTCTCTCTCTCTCTCTCTCTCTCTCACACTCTCTCTTCTTCTTCTCTCTCTCTCTCTCCCTCTCTCTCTCTCTCTCTCTCTCTCTCTCTCTCTATCTCTCTCTGTGTCTCTCACACTCTCTCTCTTCTTCTCTCTCTCTCACACACACTCTCTCTAGCCCGTCTTTCATCAGGCTTATGCAGCTTGTCATATAATTAATGTTAAATACATGTCTGCTTTTCAAAAGGGACTGATGCTATCAGAGTTTTCCTCTTAATGAGACTTGAGCCTCTGCAGCCCAATCCCCATAGGACATGTCTAATAGTACACAACAACAATGCGCCATGTCAATAGTCTGTGTTGTCCTTCTAATCCAAAGGTGCACCCAAATGATTAACTCATTTAATTTGATTTCAAATACAAAAAAAAACAGAAACAAATCTAGAGACAATAACATTGATTAGTTGGGATTACTTTGAGGCAGAGACAGTGGAAGCTTAAGTGCAATGATTCGGTCATCCTCCAGGCTTCTTGTATTTTCATGTGTCTCACAGATTCATACTAGATTCACTGGGTATCTACTGTAAAAGATAGCTGGGTCTCAGCCCTCTTGTTGTCTAAATGAGTGGACGGTTAGGGCTCCTTCAACTGGAGGGCCTACTGGCTGTGAATAAGACAACACATGGAGGCCTTCCAGCACCACTCATCGCTAGTGTTTACTATGCATTGCTCATTGTTGATGACAACCTCACATTGGTCAGTGTCAACAAGCTCCTGAGGCTACTTGAATATATTGTGACTTGAGTTCAGGTCTAGGTCTGAGTCAGGATGCAGTGATTGGAAGTTGGGTTTGGGTTTTGGACTGCATCTGTTTACTCATGCTCTGGGTGGGCCCTGATCTGGAATTAAGCCCATTTGTCTGATGATTAATTGGACGTTCTTAACGGCAAAGAAGCATCTGATTTCCTATGCTTTGGTCAATGGACTCTCAATGAAATGTAGCCAACCAGATCATTGCTTACATTTATAATTTACCTCACCCTTCCCCTGACTTGTCATTTATTACCCCTGTAGACAGTAAAGATCAAGCATCCATGCAACAATCGGTGATACATCTTGACATGGTCCTCTACTTGACCTTTACAACCTTTAAATATTTACTTGGTATATTAGGCTACATATGGAAATATCTGCATTAAAAACTAGAGCCTCCTTCCATGAAAACCTGTTACAAGGGTTCCGGAGTTATGTCAGAAATATAAATGTTCCAGTGTAGTGAGAAAACGTGTGATGCAGTTCAGTTTCTTTGACTTCAAACGTACACTCTAGCTCAACGTGCACTCTAACTTAACATGCACTCTAGCAGCCAAAGACATCCAGCAAGTTACCTGATGTTCTTAATATGCCGTCCAGCATTCCAAATAACCACAACTGCAACAGCCAAACCTCATTTATGACATGTTTGAGATACAGGCAGCAACAGGTTGTTGTTGTTGTTACCTACCTGTCTCTTCGTGTGCTCACTGATCTCCCCAGGCATGTCGTGAGCACTCTTGACCAGAGTCCTGGCGATGTGGTAGTAGTACACAGAGATGATCCCCAGGGGAATCAGGAAGTACACCAGGAATATGAGGATGGAGTGGATCTTGGGATGCATGTCGTTGTAGAGGGGATAGGGCACACAGGCAGTGAAGGTCACATTCTTGTCCTGGATGTGTACTACCTGGGAGAAGATGGCCTCGGGCACCGCCAGCAGGATGGAGATCACCCAGATGGACACAGCTTTCAGACATGTCCAGAACACAGCACTGGATGTTTGGATGTCCATAGGATTTACTATGGCTTTGTACCTGGAAACCCAACAACACCATAGAAAATGTTTTAGTGCTCCTTCATCTTGATGTCAAAGGCTACAGCGCACCTCCAGGATCATGGCAGATTTGACGCTCAGAGGTGGTGATAGACAGATATGATCATGGATCGTTTGAAGATGGTTCTCTGCAACTCACACTGATAATAGACACTCTAATTCTTTTTCAGACTCTCCAAACCTTTTTCAAGCACTATTGTAGATAAAACAAATGAACATTAATAGAGAGCCTTTATTGACATTTTCAAATTAATCATGAAATTAGATTAAAAGCAGAGTATTTTCCATGTAAATGGAATGAAATGTCCAGCTGTCCTTACTGCTCTAATTTCCTTCTGTAAATATAATATACATTTACATTTTAATCATTTAGTAGATGCTCAAATCCAGAGCGACTTGCTATTGTGATTATATTTAATTAATCTAATTAACTTTCTTCTTCTTTGCGAAATGAAGAGGCTTTGACAAAGACATGGCATCTCTGAGTCCATTGGCACAGAATAGAAGCTTCATAGATTGTTGGAGGTGATATTAAAACATGTAAAAGACCTATGAAGTGCATTATGATTGCACTAGCTAATTAATTACTGTCCTGACTGTAACACACCCAAATGAATTACAATAATTGCCACTGAATTGAATTACAAGTATTCAACTGAAACAACAATGTGTTTCTGCACTGCTCCCAAAGTGCATGTAAATGTTGAAACCAAGTTGATCAATACAACTCATTTAAAGGTTAGACTTTGGACTGATCTCCTGTGTAAATCAACACTCAGTGCTATGTGCACAGAATAATCCATTCCTGCTAAGTCATATAATGGGAAGAAATATATGAAATGAGGGTGCAACAGAGGATGTGTGCTCCACTGGGCATGAAGTTATTTTTATGCTTCAATGATGGAAGATTTTTCCCCTCCTGCCAGTTTTCTAAAGGATATTTTTGCTGATAAAATGTCTGGTTAGGAGGAGAATCTCCATTGGAAGCCCTTTACTGTGATGTTACACCAGCCTCAGCTGCCCTCTGCCCCTGTAGAAATCCCCCATAGTCAAAGACCACGCTGCATCGGGCAAGAACAGACAAGCACAGAAAAACTGACAGTCTTTGATATCTCACCAGAGAAAACAAGGCTGGGTTTATGCATTTACTGTAACAAACTGCTGTAATCCCACTTCTCTGTGTTTTCATGCTTAAGAGCAAGTGCCCAAGGGAGTGCTAAGAAGATTACATTCTTTAAAGCCATCACATAGGGTAAGCATATACATGGTGTATTTTCATTGCTCACATTACATGCTCAAATGGACAAGGCAGACCATAGAGAGAACAGCTGTAGACTGTAATCTCTCCATATGGCTGACCTAATAGCTCCTAGTGACAAGGATGGCCAACAATCATCGTCATTTCCGGAGAAGAGTGACACAGCCAAACATTTCCTCCAACTGATAGAGCTCTGGATTACGGTCAGTGTCATAGAAAGGCTAAGTACAAAGTCCTGCACCATCTTCTGACCACTATCATGGCCTGCACAATGGGGTATTATTTTTATCAGAGAATCTCATGGACTTTAATTTGATAATAATAATCATTTTTAACAAAATCAATATTTGGCAGCCCAGGAATTTTCATGACATCAGTGAACTTTTAGCAGAGGAAGGAGCTCTTAATACCAGCAAACAAGCTATTTGTGGGGGTATGGAATGGTCACTTAAGAAGGTCAACGTCTCCAAGCACCAGTGGTCTTGGTGAGGGTATGTGGAGGAGAGGAAAGGAAAGTGGGGGCTGGGTCAAATTAAGGTCCCAAACAAAGATTTGGGCATGCTTGCCCTTTTAACCATCCACCCACGCAGACAGTAAATGATGCTCTGTGCAGACGCTTCTGACTGTGACGCTTCCTGAATGCCTCATGTCATTCTATTCCAATCTCCGCATTAATGCTGCTCCTTCCAGGGAAGATAAAAGGCCATTTAACCATGTGTCTCATCTGAATAAAACAATATACCACAAGTTAGGTTTATTGAAGTTAGTACAACCAGTAGGTGTACACTATTTGATCCCTTTAAAAAAATTCTGGGGATACACTTGGTCTGTCAATCAAAATATGAACAGATTTGTCAGTGACAATTGCCCAGCATTCAATTATGATAACACTTGGGGATATAGTTTGGGGATCACACACTGTTGTCAATACAAATAATCATAGTCATAACAACTGATTAATCATTAATAACTACATATGTTAATTATTCTATCACGTTAGCATGCAATTGCCATAACATTTACAATTACATAAGTTAGGTACAGTATACATAACACTATTGGCAGTAAGGATATTTCACATTCACCTACTCTTCATCTTACCTGTCGGCGCTGAGAGCCGTGAGAGTGAACACCGAGACTCCGACTGAAGTGAGTTGAATGACCGGTATTAGTTTGCAAGCCACAACACCGAAGATCCACTCCTCAAAGAAGTATCTGAACGCATCCACTGGAACACAAGTGACCAAAAGCAAAAGATCCCCAGCTGCCAAACTCGAAATAAATATGTTGGGGACGCTCCTCATTGCACTGTTGGTGATAAAAATCTTAACCAAGGTAATGTTCCCCAACAACCCAATCGTTATGATCAGAATATACACAGTCGGTATGACACATTTTATAATAAAATCAATAGTTTCCCTTCTATCAGGTATCCAATCGTCAGTAAAGTTATAAAAGACAGAATGTCCAGTATAAGATAAGTTATCTAAAATATTATCCATTGTTACTCAGGGATTTGTACAATAATCACTTTGATAAAATGGCACTGAAGATGTTGACCGTTTTCCAAAGCAGGTCTGAGGCGCGGGAGCTGTCCCTCCAAGAAAATGCTGAAATGTCCGGGTTGCGCGACTCAAGCCACACTGACTGAAGCGTGCAAAAGGAGGCACTTTTTCAACACGCATAGCGTAGCCTATAGCAACGATGACGGAAAAAGAAGTCACACCAGTTTTGCGTGTGATGTGTAGCATTGTCAATGCTACTCATATACCGTTTCATAGTGATCATTTCATCGAATATAAACGGAATAAACTACAGGCTATGCTTGGCTACTGTATTAGCACCAACTACAATTTTCACGTTTAGGATGAGAAAGCTGTGCTTGGAAAGATGTGTGAATGTGGATGAGGTTTTCTTTGGGTCTACTAAGGAAAATCCAATAAGTACTTTTTCGAAACTGAACCACCTCATTGTGCAAACTGAGCAGGATGTTGATCTCCTGTGCAGGTGTTTCATTGTCAGCCCGCCCTATCTGTAAGAGCTGTATGATGTCCTTCTTTGAGTCACCAGGGAAAGTGAAGGGTGGTAGAAATCCAATAAATACGGAAAGCAGTGAGGGTGGTAAAGTTTGGGAGAGACTCACAGAGGGGATCCGAGGGGGAAGTGAAGTTGCCTAAGTAAGAACATAAACGAACGTTTCCCTGGCCTATTCCCCATACAGGAGTTAAAAGAAAGCCGATGAAGGTATATGGCGCATTGCCATGCTGCGGCAACGTGGTCCTCTGTAGCTCAATTGGTAGAGCATGGCGCTTGTAACGCCAGGGTAGTGGGTTCGATCCCCGGGACCACCCCATACGTAAAAAGGTATGCATACATGACTGTAAGTTGCTTTGGATAAAAGCGTCTGCCAAATGGCATATTATTATATTAGCAAACACATTTATATTAGCAAACACATTTACTTATTAAAATAGAGTGCAGAACGCATCACAAGCATATGCAAATTAAGTGAGTGCAGCTTTTGTGATTCTATGTGTTGTTCTTGACTTCGTTTCACACTGGCTATTTTGGCACTGTGTTTCTGGGGCTAGCCCCGAAAAGTCAGTGCTAACCCTGCTCCGGAGCAGGGCCAGCTAGCCCTGAGCTAAGGTTGGTGCTAGCCCACTTTAGAATGCGCAAGTGTGAACAGACGCTTTGCCCCAGGCTAAAATCTCCCTTAACCCAGGTCTAAGGAGGTGCAGTGTGAACTCGAGACAGACCTGCCCAGCAGCGCACCGGATCAGACACCTCATGCATTTTTAAAAATTGAGAAATATGGCACCAAACACCTTAGCTATACGTAAAATTGCACCACTAAAACCTCCTAAGAAAAAATTTCCAAATTAATACACAGATTTATTGAGTTATTCCTACTGACTATTTTGAGGAAGTAATTCTGGTTTAGTTGCTATGGTGTGTCATGGGGGAGAAATATCAGTAACTGCCACATCGAGCCACCACACCCCCAAGAAGGAACATTTCGTTTTTCTTAATGGGCATCAGAGAAACACATGCAGAATCGGTTTGACCGTTTTATTTGTTGTGAAGCTTTCCCAAATCATGTGTGCTTGTTTAGTGACATCTACTGGCACATGCATCATATTAGGAACCATTTATATGGAGCATAGGCTACAGTGCACATTGGGCAAATCGAGACTTTCCAATTTACAATCAGGAAATCTCATCTGCAATTATGTAATATTCACAGTGCTTTGCCATGACTGATTAATATGAATTAAGCCATTTTATAATAAACGTATCAGTCTCTGTCCATCTATGCAGAGCTCTGCAGTCTGCAGTGCCAATGGAAATAGTTACTGCTGTGAGTTGCATTTGAACGTTTATTTAATAACTTGGCAACGACTGGAAACCCCTCAAGTGCATGCCTATCACAGAAACACCCAGTGGCGGCTGGTGAAAAATATTCTCGGTGGGGCTGTGCCATACTTTTTTTTCCTGTAACCATCGCGATATATTTTAACACAAACTGCAGGACAGCAGTGCTCAGTGAAACATTCAGTAATTATTTAATGCCAATATTAAAAAGTTGAGGCATTCTTACACAAAAACATATTACACAAACCCAAGCCTTTCATTTGCATTTAAAGTGAACTTTTTACCATTGGTAGTAAACAGGCAACGCAACAGGCATGCTGTCAGAACAGAGTGGAAAGTGGACAATAACATGAAATTATTATAAAGTTTATAGGAAATCTTACACTGTATAAAAGGATGTATAATATAGAAATGGATATCAAGTGGATGAACTCAAACCTTTGACTGGAAGAATAGCATACAGTATTTTATGATCATACTAAATGTGACTAATTGTTAATGTGCTCCAGAACTGCAACAATTAATTGATACAAAACAACATATATACAGTAATATTAGCAAAGACACTATTAAGACTTTCTAGAGTACCATATATAACTGGATTTTTTATGCTAAGGTCAACTATATACAAAGAAACATGCGGCCAGAGCTGCTCTGTGTGTGTGTGTCTGTCATCTTATTTGTACAGGAATTTTGCCCGTCTGTCCTTCTGAGTGGCAAACCTCTCAATGACCCTTTGATTAAAGTCAGGAATGTCCCTGACAAGTTTCTTCTCCATGGAGAGCATGGCCAGAGCGTTCAGGCGATCCTGTGTCATGCTGTTTCTCAGGAAGGTCTTGATCCTTTTCAGTGTAGAGAAGCACCTTTCTGACTCAGCAGTTGTCATGGGTGTGGTGATGAGGATCTTGAGGAGGCTGGCAGTCTCTGTGAAAGTGCTCTGAAGGTTGTTCTCCATGAAGAACTGGTACAGGGGCACTGCACCACTACAAGCCTTGAACTCACTGTTCTCATAGATGAGGGACAGTTCGGTTTTGAGCTTGGCCTTGTTCAACATGGGGTACGCCTCCACGGTTGTTTCAAGCGCTGTATCGGGGAACTTCACACTGTGTTGTGGGAACAACTCTCCGTGCAATAGTGTTGCGCTGATGAGGTGCTGGGTGAAGGAGAACCTCTCTTTGGCATGACTCAGGATGGTATCACATACCTGTGAAAGATACATCATCAGCTTTAATTTGCAATTAAGCTATTTTGATGCAAGTGATCCTGACTGACACATGCCTATGTCCAACTCAAGTATATGATTACCAAGGTGCTGATTGTTCAGGGTTTTGGCTACATACTACCAGGCCTGAAAAAAGTTCTATGGGGAAACACTGACAATTACATCACAACTTACCTCTATAGCCAACCTCTGTTGTTCTCCTGGTCCCAGCATCCTCCGTCGCTTGATGGGCTGTTGCTGCTCGTCAGATGCGCTGTCCCCACACAAAGAGGGAATTGAGGCCCTGGGTCCAAAAAATAAAGTTTAATTTGATAACTTGCAATCAGACTTCTTAGCTCACTGTAATTCCCCCTCAACACACAACCAGTGACTTTTATATATATATATATATATATATATATATATATATGACAGACAGACAGACAGACAGATAGTGTGTATATACACACAAACTATGTCTAGTAACTGCTTTTAACCTGTGATGTACATAATTAACTGATGTTATTACGTTTTAAAGCCTTTTTCTATTACATTTGTGAGAGGGATGCAACATAATTTTGTTCTGCTGTGCACTTAGCAATAAAGTTAATCTTCAATAACAACTAGGCCTCTTCTAGAAATTGACCTGGTGGACACCTGAATAATTATTACAAACTGTGTAGTACTTTCCTGCATTATTATCAACGTCTGATTGTGTCTTTTTGGACAAACACTTGTTCTCGTGGTCGAGTAACAACAACTGCGCTCCTTGAGTGACGGGGTGGTACTTGGTGAGAGAGGGAGAGAGACGACCCAAATTGCGGAGTAAACTAGAAAAACGGACGTTACACATGGCGGAGTGGCATTACCACATTTAACAAACCAAACATTGAAATACCGTTATAGAAGGTAAAGTAAAAACCCAAACTGGTCTGTGCATCAATACCGGTATATAGTAATATATAGGCAACATACCGTAAATCTGTATCAATTATGTATCAGTTTTACATGTGACCCATATCAAATTTGCGCATTCACACTGAAGGAGCACACAAATGCAATGCTCATTTGGCGTGATTGTCGTGGTAACACAGGTGAAAAAAATCCTGAATGGTATCCTAATGGCAGCCATTTTGGTTAGGGAGAAATACAAACAACTCTACTGCCATACATTCCAATTAGACTGAAGGCATACAGTTGTGTCCAAATATATTGGCACCCTTGGGCTTTTCTTAAATAATTCCCTATTTCTTCTAAAATCAGTTGAAATTTGAGAGGAAAAAATGGGTCTCCACACCTTTAATTATATTTCTGTAAACTTAAGTTTACAATTGTAATTTAGAAAATATAGACAAATGTCATGGACTAAATTATTGGCACCCTGGAGCTAGTACTTGGTTGCACAGCTTTTGGCCAAGATAGCTGCCAACATATGCTTATTGTAGACATCAATGAGCTTGCTGCACCTTTTCTGCTGGCAATTTGGCCCATTCTTCAGCAGCAAACTGCTGTAATTCTTCAATGTTTGAGGGTTGCACTCCACCAACTTCTTTTTTCAGATCTTGCCAAAACTAATGTGGTCCCGTGTAGCTCAGTTGGTAGAGCATGGCGCTTGCAACGCCAGGGTTGTGGGTTCGTTTCCCACGGGGGCCAGTATGAAAAAATGTATGCACTCTTAACTGTAAGTCGCTCTGGATAAGAGCGTCTGCTAAATGACTAAAATGTAATGTAAATGTCTTCTCTTTCCTTTTAAAATACTAAAACAAATATAATTGTGACGGCTCTATGATAATCACTCACTTTGATGACCAGACACATTTAGGCTTTTAAACTGTTGTAAGTGAACTATTCATCTTTCTAACAGCATCTTTATCAGCCAATAGTAAATATAGTTATTTACCTGATTGTTAGCATGCTTTCTGTGAACCTCTGGACAAGTGCTTTAATGAAGACAGGGTCGATGTTCCTCTTCTGCAGCTGGCTGAAAAGCATGTCCACATTTGGCATGATCTTGTGGAACAGTGCCAGGAAAAAACAGAAAGCCTCGTCTTCGAGCATCCTCACAAAGCCCCCCGCCTCTCTGACAGTCGGGGCATCAAAGTTCCCAGAGTCTCTGATGGTCTGGAAACACGTTAGGAGGTCATCCCTGTACTCGTACACAGTGTTTACAGCGCGACTGTGGAAGTTCCACCGTGTTGTAGAGGCTCTGGGGAGTCTCCTCGTGCCCACGCAAGGCCAACTCAAAAGCCCCACAGAACTTCACACAATCGATAATTTTGGATAGAATGTGCCTGTTTTTATCCACCTCCTCATTGTGTTTCCTCACCGCAATCCTGTGGCCGTCATCCAGCTGCGTAGCAATGTTCACCCTTCCTAATACAGCTAGCTTTACAGAGTTGTCCATGTGTGCCCTGGTGTTCTCATGTTTCTTTACCTTCTCTGACAGGTGCTTCATATCCCTCACTCCGGTACCTGTCCATGCTGAATCTGACCCCGTCGTTTTAAAAAGCAAGCACGGAAAGCAAAATAAAGCATTAGCATCAGTGCACCCAGCTAGCCAAGCCTTCCTGGTGTACCAGCTACGGGAGAAGCCGCGCATATACTGCTTCCCTTTCTCGTTAGCCTGCTGTCTGATTGAGAGGTCAGGTTGATCTGGGCCCAGCTCTTTCACCCGAACTTTCTCTGACAAAGTTCTCCTCTCAAACGGATCTTGGAGGAGAGATTTCACCGAGTTAGGGTTGGGTCTTGGAGGAGTAACGCTTTGCGTTCGCCATTGTCGTCTAGTAAAAATGGCGCCACTGGAGCCCGGTCCTTATTTTATCAGGGGCGAGCTTGGGGCGATAAAATAATCGCCCTCCTTGGATTCGAATTAAAATCGCTGATTAGCTACATTTTATGTCATACATTCATATCTTAAATTAGCAATTGGCTTAACTGCTACGTAGACCCGCCTCCTCGGGGCACTTTCTGTATCGCCCAGAGCTGACGAGGCGTTTGACAGGCAGAGGAAAGGTTGCGAATATGATTTTCTATCATATCTTACACATATTACTGTGTGCATTCCATATTTCAAACACACAAATATTGACATACTGATGTTTTTATTATTATTATTATTATTTTTATTTTTTTATTTTTAAAAAAAAATAATTTTATTTAAGGGGGCGGCGCCCTAGCGCCCTCTATCGGCCAGCCGCCACTGGAAACACCTGCTTTAAATGCCAATGTACCATTGTGAATGTCCATATCAGTTGTTCTCTATCAGTTTGTGCGTAAAACAGATTCCAATTCAGACCACTCATAGTTAATGCAGGTGTAGGCTATTCTATTTATTGAGCTATAGGCCTATGCAGTGTCCTTATGTTTGTATGTGTTGCCTATCGAAGCTTAAATTTACTCAACTAGTCTATTATGAAATTGTCTCTTTTCATCATCCCATATGATAAACGTCCGTGGTAGAGCAGTCGTTTATGTCCCTCAGGTAGGATGTTGCTTTTTACGCTGACTGATGAGGACAGGGACAACTGAGTGACTGCGTCGTGTGGACCACGTGCTCTCTCTGGATGTTTGCGGGACGGTGTTATCTTTATTTAGGTAATTAGTACCTCTGTACGTTATGCTCTCTCTATTGACTGCTTTAAATGCCTGATCTCACTGATGCTTTGCTTGTTGGTTTGTTGTTTGAGCTCTGACAAGTACGCGTTCAGTAAAAGAAACGCATCCATCATGGTACTCTTCCAGCAGGTCTCTCCCTGGAAGCGCAAGAGTGGCATGAGTTTAGGACCTAAACTCTGATTGAGAGGGGGAATGAACAGCACTCCGCCTGGTTTACGGTTGGTGTGTGGACTTCATTTTATTACCTGATTTGTTTATTTTGTAGTGTTTTCCTGCTGTGTGTTTGCTCTAGCTTGCTGAAGCTGGGACAACTTCGTGATTGATCTTCCAGATGTGGGCTACTTACAGTGCAGGGTGTGTATCGCGATGTTGCAACCGGGAGAAGTTCCCTTTGACTGCGTAGTTATATAAATCACTTTTTCGTGTGCGTTCAAATATGGCAGTGAAAGTATTCCGAGTTAATTTACTCAAAGATTATTTAAAAAGTATAAAATATTAGCTGAAATATGTAGTTTCTAACTGCTCTTTTGTCAGAAGTTGTTTACTAGCTCCTAAATCACTTCTCTACAATTGTCATTTCAAATGTCATTTTATTGCCTTCAGGTGGAAATTGACATGCAAATTCTTTAGATGGAGTTATAAAACTAACTTTCAAACACAATTTATCTCATATTGTTCAGTTGGAAGCTCAAAATAACATGCCCCCAAGTGCCACTATTGCATTGTACTATTTTGCTTTCTCTCCCTATTGTGTTTTACAAGAGTTGTTTTTTCGCTGACTTTGTTCAATGGGGATTATGGGTCGACCACATGCCCGTGCCTTTGTTTTTCCTTTCTGTTGTCTTTTTTTCTACTGAGTGAGTACATTGATGAAGGCACCGCGGATAAAAGACAAATATGCATTGACAAGGGCTTTCAGCTGCAAAAGGTCATTAGGAGCTTCAGAATTATAGTTGGCTTTGCCTGATGCCAGCAGATTGACAATGAGGGCCGCGGGTTACAATATAATTGAACTGGGAGAATAGCAGCCAAGTCATGTCTTTAAACTACATAAATAACTTTTATGAAGGATGTGTAAGTATGGTGATACCAAGAATATATCGAATATTGGACAATGGTCGTGGTCACTTTGAGCCCAGTGAGTTCTCTGAATTATTCATCTACCTGTACAATAGTGTGGATAGACTATTGTATTTGTTGATAGTTGACTAAGAGTGTTACACATAGCGTAGTAAATATCCTACTTTCTGAAAAGGTTTGTGTTGTTTGAAACATGACAGATAGATAACCTATTACTGACATACTCCATGCATTACTGATTTATAAGCATGTTTGAAGTTCTTTAATTTAGATCTGATATTTGGTCCATCTGCTATTTATTGATGAAGATGGTGTATTCCAATGTGTAATCTGTTCACAACTGCCTTTCCAAGCTTTTTTGACAGTTTATGTAATTCATGAAATGATAATCATACTTCTGCTTCCTTAATCAGTTTTCACACACTTTTCTTTTACAAACAAATGCTGTTTTAAAGCATTTTTCTGTGTTTGTGTGTTTGTGTTTTAGCTCAGGCCTCCGACGGTGATAGGCCAGTTCCACACACTGTTCTTTGGCTCTGTTCGGATGTTCTTTCTGGGCGTCCTGGGCTTTGCAGTCTATGGCAATGAAGCTCTCCATTTCAGCTGCGATCCAGACAGGAGGGAGTTAAACCTCTACTGTTACAACCAATTTAGGCCTATAACACCTCAGGTAAGACAGCTTCCTGCATTAACTTATCTGATATTAGAACACAAGCTAGACTGAAACCATTGGTAATATGTCAGAATCCACAAACAGTTGTGAACTGTGCATACAATTAGCATTTGAGAGCTATTCCCATTAAAGGTAGTGGTAAAGAATCAGAGATCACCAATTTTCACTCTACCATCGTTATAATATTCTACAAAGGATTATATATATTTTTTTCACGTCATCCATTACAATAATATAACATTGATATTGTATAATGTGATGAAAACCCAACAGTATTCATTCCAGTCATTAAGTTCCAGTTTAAGTCAATGTGAATAACAAAGTCATGAACAGAGGGACCAAAGATGTGATGTTATTCAATGTTGACTTGTGAATAGGATGTTTTTCCACTAGCCAGAATGTTATTCTGCTTGCAGGTATTCTGGGCTTTGCAGTTGGTAACTGTTCTAGTCCCTGGAGCTGTATTTCATCTCTATGCTGCCTGTAAAAACATTGACCAGGAGGAAATCCTTCAGAGACCTATATACACCGTCTTCTACATCATCTCTGTCCTACTAAGAATTATTCTGGAAGTCATCGCTTTTTGGTTACAGAGCCATCTCTTTGGTTTCCAGGTTCACCCACTCTACATGTGTGATGCCAGTGCCCTAGAAAAGACGTTCAACGTCACAAAATGCATGGTGCCAGAACACTTTGAAAAGACCATATTTTTAAGTGCAATGTACACTTTCACTGTGATCACGGTGCTGCTGTGTGTTGCTGAGATATTTGAGATACTCTGTAGGAGATTGGGTTATTTGACCAATCAATGACCTGTGTGTTATTTGCTACAGAGTAATTGGTCATATTTCACATTTCTGTGTGTCTTATCCAGGCCGAAAACTACATACCTCTGCTTTTTTTTGTTGGGAGTTGACACTCAAAGACACTTCTTTCCATAATCCCATTGTTTAAGTCAAGTCACACAGATTTAAACCTTATTTTGTCAATAGACTAATGATATTGTTGTATCGTATGCAGCTTTCAATCATTGGCCCACGTAAGAAAGAAACTTGTTACCAGTCATTCTAATATTTTCCACATCCATACTTTAGTCTTTGTACCAAGTGAAAGTACTATAGCATTGTTGTAGTCTTCTTAGGGGCCTATAGACAAACCTATATCCCACAGTAATGTAATCTAATTGTCCAGAATAACATATGAACAATGTCATGTCATCAAGGGTAACATGCTGATACCCTACGACACAAGGTGAAAATTGGTCATTTTAAGGCATTGGACTATACCTACAGATGAAAAACGGCAGGAAAAAATGTCACCTAATGAAGCTTGGATTTGATTTCAATATTTGGCCCTTATTATTTTCAGGTCATAATAAATTATTAATTGTACATTTGTATGAATTGAAGTACCGGACTATATAAAGGTTCTCAAATTAGTTTTAAATTTGAACGATTTTTGCACATCTCCTTTGATGATTATGAAATTAAGGTTTTTAAATACTGTATATGGGAATGGTATCAATAACAGTTCAAGAAGATGGGTTTCCATGCTACCAGATTTATCATGCAGATTTAAGTGTAATTGCTGATAAGTGTGCTGGTCACAGTGTGAATGGATAACCCATATATTTGACTATTTTAAGACCCTTTTCATAGCTTGTAGTATTATGCTTTTGATTTAACCCTGTGTTGTAGCTGTACTGAAAATTATTACCTCTTTTGTTTTGTATTTGTAAGTTATTATCAGGCATCCATCCAACTTTTGTTATTTTTTTCAGCTAAATGTATCATCTCAGGTACAATATGGCATACTGCTTTCTGGTATTTGTGACAGATGGATGGTTTTAAAGTTTGCCTCTTTCATTTTGTACAAAAAGCTGAGGTAACTGTTAAAAGAAGCAATGACATTCATTTGATTGTCAGTAAATCTGAGGAGTATTTTGGGGAAGTGGGATCAATTAGTTATCAAGCTAATTCCAATATACACAGTCTGAAATTCTGCATATTGTATGGGTCAAAGAGATGTTAATTAATTAATTAATTAATCAGAAATTCCAGGCTTGAGAGAAACTATGAATATCTAGCTCACAAAGTAATTAATCCTGCATTGTGAAATACCCTACAAGGACATATATTCTTATTTGTTTCGTAGGTTTTTATTTTTACTAATGTTTGGTTGCAATGTTTACATTTCTTAGGGTAATTGAAATTCATTTCATTACATCTATTCTGTCTGTTTTGACTGAGTGTACTTTATAAAATGCATACAACTTCTCAGCTTTGTTTAATAAAAGAGGCACATTTTATGACCAACTCATATCTTAGGACAATATTGTTCTACAGTATGTTGTTTCTGAAAAATCTGTCTGTGTTGCTTTTTAGGTCAGGATCAAACACTTTCTTATGTCTCAAAAGTATCAATGAGATGATAAAAATTGTTTTATTAGAGGTGGTGCTATGCTGCTGCTTTTTTGTACTGACAAACTTTTGTATTGACAAAGCAATCCTACAATAACAGGACTGCTGCATGCCCAGTTTCAGTTTTTTTCTATACATACCCTGTGTTCATGATAGCCCCATGCAATCTCTTGGGGGAGGGGGGAGTCAATATGCAGTGTAATCACAGTAGATCATTGTGGTGTCGAAAACTCCCCAACCCATATAGCTTACAAGCTGCATGCAGTTCCTTGACAGTTTACTGCACAGGTATGCCATAAATCTTATTGATTATTATTACATTAATATCATAATAATATTGTTGGCTACTCACAGCTCTTGAGATCACCATGGAATGCATTGCAGTACACATTAATCAATATGTCAATATGATGCTGTTTTGCCTTTCGCTTTGACAGTCCTCCGGTCCTGAGATGGCGCTACACGTATTGAACAAGGAGCGGAAGAATTCTGCGCAAGGAGGAGCACTTTTTTGAGAGCTAGCAATCCACATTTCGATTGTTGATTAATCTGTCATAGTTAGTGTTATTTACATTATTAGTGATGGCTCTCCCACCACAGCTAAAAGCCATTCAACACTATCTAAGAACTGCACAGGAACTTGAGAAGAGGGATCCTGTCGTGGCTTACTACTGTGAGTTTGTATTAGTACCATTACTACCCAACTCGGCTAACGCGTTAGTTTTCCATTGTTGTCTGTTACGGTTCAGCTGTAAACTTGATTATGGGCATAGCTATGCATCGTCAAGTCAAATAGCTAACGTTAGGTTACTATTGTGAGAATATAAATCCGTCATTTTACGAGATGCGTAGAAAGGTTAGTTAACGTTCGCTAGCCAGCCATGTCCTTGCTTTAGTTAACGTTAACTAGCTAGCTAACGTTAGCTATGGAATCATATACCACCAGGTAGCTGCTAACGAATCATCTTGCTGCCAGTCTTACTAGTGGGTAATTAAGTAAGCTTACTTCCTTTGCTGACTTTTCAGTCGGCTTTTTGCTTTCACAAAAGAAGTCGAGGTTCATAGCCTTCATTACTAGCTAGCTAACGTTAGCCAACTGGTTTAGATAGGTTAGCTACAAACAGTGCTCAAAGTAACATTAGTAGCTAGCTAACGTACTTTGCCACCTTTGCGAAAAAACAGTTTATATGGTAAGCTTTGTGGTAAGATCCTGGCTGGTTATCTGGCTTGCCAGATAAGAGTTTAAAGGGATACTTCCAATTTTGGAATTGATGGCCGTTATCTACTTCCCCAGAGTCAGATGAACTTGTGGATACCATTTTTATGTCTCTGTTGTTTTTTATGCTGATTATTCAGTACAAGAGCAAGGTAATGTTGATACGAATGTCTTTACTTCAGCATCTTTGGGTAGCATGCATACAGCTCCATTTAGTGCACAGTAAGTAATACCTAACTTAGCTCACTCCTACTAAAGAGTATTACACTAAGATACACATAACAGCAGCGCCATTTATTGGCGTGGCGACATCTCCTAACAGAAGTTAGAGGTAGTTTCGCAAGCCAGTGCTAACTAGCCTCAACATGCTAGCAGATACCCATAGACTTCCAGCAATTGCGCTAACGCTTGTTAGCAATTGCGCTAGAGCTACTTAACAATTTACTTCAAACTGCACGCAGAGACATAAAAATGGTATCCACTTGTTCATCTGACTCTGGCAGGGGAAGTTGCGTTAGGCTAGCTCTGGGAGCTAGTCCTCAACTCTCAGGACAAAATCATTCAAATATAGGTTACTGAACTATCTCCACTATAATAATTTATTACATTTGTAAAGTGCTTTTCATTATACAAGAATAATCTCAAAGTGGATAAAATTTAAAAGAAACTACAAAAATAGTTACTGAACAAAAATATAAACGCCACATGCAACAATTTCAAAGATTTACTGAGTTACAGTTCATATAAGAAAATCAGTCAATTGAAATAGATTCGTTAGGCCTTAATCTATGGATTTCACATGACTGGGCAGGGGTGCAGCCATGACTGGGCCTTGGATGGCATAGGCCCACCCACTAGGGAGCTAGTCCCAGCCAATCAGAATGAGTTTTCCCCCACAAAATGGCTTTATTACAGACAGAAATACCCCCCTACCCCCCCCCACCCCCCTCAGACGATGTGGAGGTCCTGGGCTGGCGTGGTTACACGTGGTCTGCGGTTGTGAGGCCGGTTGGATGCACTGCCAAATTCTCTAAAACAACATTGGAGGCAGCTTATGGTAGAGAAATGTACATTCAATTTTCTGGCAACAGCTCTGGTGGACATTCCTGCAGTCAGCATGCCAATTGCACGCTCCCTCAAAACTTGAGGCATCTGTGGCATTGTGTTGTGACAAAACGACAGATTTTAAAGTGGCCTTTTATTGTCCCCAGCACAAGGTGCACCTGCTAATGATCATGCTGTTTAATCAGCCTCTTGATATGCCACACCTGTCAGGTGGATGGATTGTCTTGGCAAAGGGAAAATGCTCACTAACAGGGATGTAAACAAATTTGTGCACAAAATTAGAGATTTGTTTGTTGTTGTGCCTATGGAACATTTCTGCGATTTATTTTTATTTCAGCTCATGAAACATGGGACCAACACTTTACACGTTGGGTTTATTTTTTTGTTGTGTGTGTGGACAATTCCACAGTAACAGAACGACGCTAAGACTTTAGAATGTGTTACTTTAAAATTATGCCAAACAAAAACTATTGATTACAAAATTAAACAAACCATACAACTCTGTGCACAAGGACTCGTTTTAAAAATGTCCACAGAAAATTGTAAAAAAAAAAAAAAAAACATTTACAAGAAGAACAGTGCAGATGTAAAGTTTGGTAACAGAATGACAGTAAAATATTTTTTATGTGACCATGTTTTCCAAAGATGTCTGCAGAAGGAATGGGGTGTCAGGTATAATATGACACCTTAAGTTTGACCTCTTTTGGTTATTGAACACCCGGTAACAGATTGATGGTAACAGAATGACATCATGGGTCCCTGATTTGTACTATACAGAAATGCATAATTATGAATGTAATTCTCTTCATGGGGATCTATTAGGTACACAAACATTGAAAAATATAATATCTTCCTTTGCATGTATGGGTATTGTTACAAAACCAATAACTAGCCTACGGATATTGTTGCACTCGCTTTGTCTAAGACTCTCCTAGGCCTAGTTACGTGGTCTGTAACCTGAATGAATGTGTGTGTGTTTATGTGAGAAATCAACGTTTGAGGACCGTGTTGGATTTACATCTACCCAGGAGACAGCTACCTTACCTTAAGTACAGGGCCAGCTACGTCTTGACCTCTGGGTAGTCCAACTGCAATATTATTTGTTCAGATGGTGACGAAATACACATGTACAAAAACCAAACTACAAAAAGATATGCCCAACTAAAAAGGTTTTAAAACTAACACAAAGAAACAAACAAAAGGCCGGTTGATGGGCTTCTGGCCTCTCTCTTCCACACACCTTAATTGGCAGCACCTGATGTGCTTAACAAGCACAGCCAGTGAAGTGGAGTTCAGTACAATACAGTAAATTGTACTGTACTAAACTGTACTCTCCTGCAGGGGTTCCCAAACTTTTTGGCTCACGCCTTCCCCCATCCGCCCGACACTCTCACACGTTCATTTTTAAATTACAATTTCTATTTTTGAAAGCCCTAACACTTTACATTGATGTATACACAGACATATTTGTTTGCATTTCACTTCACACTTTTATTTGGCCATTTACAGTGCCTTCAGAAAGTATTCATACCCCTAAATGTATTCCACATTTTGTTGTGTTACAGCCTGAATTCAAAATAGATTAAAATAAATAAAACATCTCACCAATCTACACACAATACCCCATAATGACAAAGTGAAAACATGTTTTTAGAAATGTTTGCAAATTTAATGAAAATGAAATACGGAGATCTCATTTACATAAGTATTCACACCACTGAGTCAATACTTTGTAGAGCCACCCTTTGCAGCAATTAGAGCTGCAAGTCTCTTGGGCTATGTCTCATTTTTCAAGGCAAAACTGCTCCAGCTCCTTCAAGTTGGATGGCTTCGCTGGTGTACAGCAATCTTTAAGTCATACCACAGATTCTCAATTGGATTGAGGTCTGGGCTTTGACTAGGCCATTCTAAGACATTTAAATGTTTCCCCCTTAAACCACTCAAGTGTTGCTTTAGCAGTATGCTTAGGGTCATTGTCCTGCTGGAAGGTGAACCTCCATCCCAGTCTCAAATCTCTGGAAGACTGAAACAGGTTTCCTTCAATAATTTCCCTGTATTTAGCACCATCCATCCTTCAATTCTGACCAGTTTCCCAGTCCCTGCTGAGGAAAAACATCCCCACAGCATGATGCTGCCACCACCATGCCTCACTGTGGGGATGGTGTTCTCGGGTGATGAAAGGTGTTGGGTTTGCGCCAGACATAGTGTTTTCCTTGATGGCCAAAAATATCAATTTTAGTCTCATCTGACCAGAGTATCTTCCTCCATATTTTTGGGGAGTCTCCCACATGCCTTTTGGCGAACACCAAACGTGTTTGCTTATATTTTTTTTAAGCAATGGCTT
This sequence comes from Coregonus clupeaformis, assembly GCF_020615455.1. Taxonomy (NCBI): domain Eukaryota; kingdom Metazoa; phylum Chordata; class Actinopteri; order Salmoniformes; family Salmonidae; genus Coregonus; species Coregonus clupeaformis. The sequence continues at coordinate 26,267,322 of NC_059224.1, read as the reverse complement.
TTTTCTGGCCACTCTTCCGTAAAGCCCAGCTCTGTGGAATGTACGGCTTAAAGTGGTCCTATGGACAGATACTTCAATCTCCGCTGTGGAGCTTTGCAGCTCCTTTAGAGTTATCTTTGGTCTCTTTGTTGCCTCAGATTAATGCCCTCCTTGCCTGGTCCGTGAGTTTTGGTGGGCGGCCCTCTCTTGGCAGGTTTGTTGTGGTGCCATATTCTTTCTATTTTTTAATAATGGATTTAATGGCGCTCCGTGGGATGTTCAAAGTTTCGTATATATTTTTTTAACCCAACCCTGATCTGTACTTCTCCACAACTTTGTCCCTGACCTGTTTGGAGAGCTCCTTGGTCTTCATGGTGCCGCTTGCTTGGTGGTGCCCCTTGCTTAGTGGTGTTGCAGACTCTGGGGCCTTTCAGAACAGGTGTATATATTCTGAGATCATGTGACACTTAGATTGCACACAGGTGGACTTTATTTAACAAATTATGTGACTTCTGAAGGTAATTTGTTGCACCAGGTCTTATTTAGGGGCTTCATAGCAAAGGGGGTGAATACATATGCATGCACCACTATTCCGTTATTTATTTTGTATACATTTTTGAAACAAGTTATTTTTTAAATTTAATAATGGAATTGGAAAACGATTAGTTACCGGAGTGTAACTCCAGTTCTATGAGTGGAGCGGAGCCCCATAGGGGAGCTCTGCTCCTAATGGTTTACCCTCTGCCCTAAGGCAGCAGCAGCCTGAGACAAAATTATGTACACACCTACAGCCAATAGGAGTACAGGTGTCCCTATAAGAGGGGATGCCTCCCCTCGATCAGCCTCCCAAGATATTTTTCTTCAGCGAGACTAGAGAGGGTCGGCAGGGCCTTAAGTCCTATGGGGCTCCGCTCCACTCATAGAACTGGAGTTACACTCCGGTAACTAATCGTTCTATATCGTGGAGCTCCGCCCCATAGGGGAGCTCTGCTCCTAATGGTTTAAGGCGGAGCGAAGCGCTCCAAAATGTACTCTCTGCCGAGCCTAACACTTCCCATCAAAACGAGAAAGTCAGGCCTAGCAATGTCTGTAACCGAGTCCCGCAGTACTGCAACTAAAAACCCCTACGGGCGTCACAATATACCGCGTCATCGGTTAAAAGACCCGCCCCACCTAATCCAATGGCAATGCCAATGACTAGTGGGCAGATCACCAGAATAGAAGCCATACTAATCTGTACTCGCAGATAGATGTGCCTCAATATCCTGTGAAAACACTACCGACCACTAATGGAATGACATCAAGTGTCACTCTACATTATGAACGCGGTAGACCGCCTCACTCACTCAATGGAATCCCAGAGATTAGTGGGCAGGAACAAAAACATGAGTCATACTAACTGAACAAGCAGATAGATGACCTCATATTCTGTTAATCAGCGCATGCCTCTACTGTACTGACCCTGTCAGTCAGGATTCATGCCACAAAATATGTTTTCTTATCCAAAGCGGACCTGATGGAAACCCAGTCCATAGTCCTGCTTTTCCCTCTCTTCCTAGCTCCAGATCTCCCTTCAGCTATGCTGAGTACAGACCGAGCCAAAGAGTTAGAAAACACATCTGTCAAAAACACGTCTTCCTAACCAAAGCGGACCTGATGGAAACCTGTGTCCACAGTCCTGCTTCTCCTCTCTTTCTTGCTCAAGATCTCCCTTCAGCCACGCTGAGTACAGATCGAGCCAGAGAATTAGAAGACATATCTAAGAGATAGAAACGGATAAATGGAGACGGCGTCGACCAGGATGCTGCTCTACAGATATCCTCTACTCCTGTTCCTCTGAAGAGGGCAGTAGAAGCTGCTACTCCACGAGTGGAGTGAGCTCTGATACCCTGAGGCAATTGCCGCCCCTGCTACCTCATAAGCTGTCTCAATGCCTTCACAAAGCCAGTGAGACAGCCTCTGTTTTGAAAGTGGTCTACCTAGTGCAGCCGCACCGTGACACACAAACAACTGAGGCGATGACCTAATCGCTGCTGTGCGCTCGACGTAACACGCCAAAGCGCGTACCGGGCACAGGCGATGGAGCTTTTCCTCACTCCTCTCTCTATGAGGAGGAGGAGAAAAAGCCCACAGCTCCACGGTCTGTGACCTATATGAACTCTTAATAACCTTCGGCACAAATGCCGGGTTAGGACGTAACACTGCTCTGCTCAGGTCACCATTGATGGCCAGGCAGTCAGGTCTCGTCGAAAGAGCACACAAATCACTGACCTGCTTAGCTGTAGTCAAAGCGAGCAACAGTGCTGTCTTGATAGACAGCATCTTGAGGGGTATTTGATTCAATGGCTCGAACGGCGACTTACATAGCGCTTCGAGTACCAAAGCCAAATCCCACTGAGGAAGCGTGACTCTAGGTGTTGGCCTAAGTCGCCGCGTTCCTAATAGGAAGCGTTTCACTAGAGGGTGACTAAAGACATTGTCTCTGCCAAAACCCTCATGACAAGCTGAAATCGCTGCTGCAAACACTCTAATCGTGGCAGGCGATTTTTGCTTATCAAACATGAGCTGCAGAAAAGAGAGAATACTCTCCACCTGACAGCTCATGGGGTCCACACTTTGTGTGACACACCATCGTGAAAACACGTTCCATCTACTGGCATACATCTTAGAAGTGGAACTGGCACGTGAACCCTGTATGGTCCTGATCACTGCATCAGATAACCCACGGCGCTCTAGCCTGTCCCTCTCAGCAGCCAGGCCTTCAGTGGTTGGCCGATTATGGGCAATTTCCCTATCGTGCCAGCCGCCTGAGACAACGCGTCCCGTCGATGTGGAATTGGCCAAGGTGGCGCAATCAACATCTGACTCATCTCCGCAAACCACAGAGCCCCGGGCGATCGGGCGCTATCAGTATCACTGACAGCCCCCTGACCTCACCCTGGCTAGCAGTGGGAGAATGCAGGACAGCGGAGGGAATGCATACAGGAGAACTCTCGGCCACGGTTGGTGCGCAAAGGCGTCCCTTCCCAGTGGCGGTTCGTCCTGTTCCCTCAGAGAGAACCACAGAGGACATTGCGCGTTCACACGTGACGCGAATAGGTCCACCTGGGCTCTCCCGAATTGTTCCCAAATCTGGAGAACAATGTCTGGATGCAGACACCACTCGTCGTCTCGAGGACCCCCTCTTGACATGAGGTCTGCTCCTACGTTCAAGTAGCCCGGAATGTGTGCTGCTCTCAATGAGCGAAGGTGCTCGTGAGCCCACAGCCACAATTCCTCTGCTGCCCGATGGAGAGCAGGAGACCTGACTCCACCCTGGCGATTTATGTGCGCTACTGTGGTCCGGTTGTCTGACCAGACCAGCACATCGCGACCCCGAAGGGTAGATGCGAAGTGGGTCAGAACCAGTCGAACCGTTTCCAACTCCAGGAGGTTGATGTGACGACCTGATTGAGGCCACACACCTCCTATCGCTTGTGTCTGACATGTCCCTCCCCATCCCGTCAGGGACGCATCCGTGAATACTGGGATGTGAGAGGACACCTTTCCTATCGGGACTCCGTGCGTGAGAACGCCGAGTTTCTCCAATAGTTTAGGTCTGCACTGAGCGAGAGGGGAACCACCACCAACCGATGACGTTGACGCAATGGGTCTAGTCTTAGTTGGGCGAACCATCGCTGCGTCCTGCGCATGTGCAGGAGTCCAAGCGGAACCACAGAGTGGGCTGACGACATGAGACCCAAAAGTGACATGATCGACAGCGCCGTCACCGTGTGATTCGGACGACACTTCCTTAGGGCTAGCAACAAGGCTACCCTTCGGGGTCCGAAATTCGAGCCCTCATCCTCACAGTGTCTAGCTGTATCCCCAGGTAGACAATCTGATGAGTGGGCCAGGGCGCGCTCTTTTTCCAATTCACAGCAAACCCCAGACTTGTGAGATGCATCACTGTCTGTGTTGTGTGAGTGATCGCCAGCTCTGCTGACGGGGCGAGAACCAGTAGGTCGTCCAGGTAGGCTAGTAGCCGTATTCCCTGACGACGCAACGGTTCCAATGCCGCCTCCACACACTTGGAAAATGTGCGAGGTGCCAGGGCGTACCCAAATGGCATCCTCGTGTATTCGTACGCCACCCCTTGAAAGGCGAACCGCAGAAACTTCCTGTGACGCGGCTGAACCGGCACATGAAAGTACGCGTCCTTTAGGTCTATGCTCGTACAAAAGTCCCCTCTCTGGACACATTCCAGCAGACGTTTTGTCGTTAGCATTCGGAAGGGCCGTTTGGTTATGCTCTCGTTGAGAATGCGTGAATCCAAAATCGGCCTCACTCCCCCGTCTTTTTGGGCACTAGGAAATAAGGCTAATATAGCCCTTTGTTCCCTTTGCTCCCGGGGAACTACTGTCACCGCCTCCTTCGCCAAAAGTTCCGTAATCTCTGTCATCAGAGCGGCCACTTTGTCTGGCGTTTTCATCACCGTCTCCACCACTCCCCTGAACGGGGGTGGGGTCCGTGGAATTGGAGAGCATAACCCTTCTGCAACGTCTGTTCTAGCCAGCGTGAGAGGGTGCAGCTTCTTCGCCACTGCCAGCAATGCAGAGAAAGTGGCTGGGCGCGAAGCTGTGGTGCATCCAGTAGGAAGGACCTGTATTCCTCTATGGCCCTTACCGCCACTGTTCCCCAACATTGAAGTGGTGGAACAGCCCAAGGTGGGCCTCCCGTGAAAGGGAGAGGAAATGCGTTCTGAGAAAGAAAGAGGAGTAGGGACGTCGGTTAAACCCGTAACCGTCGTATTCCTGTCTTCCTTGAACGCGTCGCGGGTCTGAATTGCGCTGACCGAGGCCACAGCCTGCGGCAGGACACCATCCCCAGCGAGCGATTGCGTCATCTTAGGTGACTGCAATTCGCTATCAGAGCCCTTCACTACAGTACTCCTAGAAGTCTGTAGTATGAGGTCTCTGAGGTAAGACAAGGCGGCGCCTTGATACCTTCTTAACTTTCACCTTCTGTGTGTGCTCAACTCTGCACCCCTGGTGGGTTGATTCACGCTCAGTGTGGTGAGTACTGGCTCGTTCTGTCAGGGGAGCTGATACTTTGGTTATACCCATAACGCTAGTAATCCTGCTCTCCGTGAACGTAGCATGGGTCTGAATCGCATTAACCGAGACCTTGGTCTGCGATAATGCGCCGTCCCCAGATAGCTGCTGTGTTACAATGCCTGGGGGCGCCGATACTCTGGGCACCTTGGTGACCGCGGTAATCGGGCCCTCCGTGAACGCAGCATGGGTCTGGCTCGTACTAGTGGAGACCTTAGTCTGTACTAGTGCGCCATCCCCAAATAGCGGCTGCGTCCTCATGTCAGAATCTGACCGGGACTGCTGCCTTCTATGTAAAGCACTTCTTATACGTGAAGTGTGATGTGACGACCTGATTGAGGTCTTCTGGATACCTACTCTTAGTGCCTGTTCAGCAACGCACCCTCGGTGGGCTGAACGGCTCTTAGAGTGGTAAGGAAGAGAGGGTGAGATTTGAACGCTCTCGGACGTATTATGGAAAAGAGGCTCTTTTTTGACAAAGTCAGGTGGAGCCAACTCTTTATTAAACACATCAACACAAGCATTAACATCAGCACCCGTCCCTTCAACCGAAGGGTGGGGGGGAACAGTGGGCACGTTCGACACCATCGATGCGTCCTCCATCCTCTCCCCCGCGTCCCGTCACATACGCCTCCTCTTGCCTCCCTTGGAGGGCCAGGTCGGCGTCCTTGTCACCTCCCTCGCCGGCTGTAGTGGGGCTACCGTAGCTGCTGGGAGGGCCGAGCCCGCTCCCTTGCTGCTCGTGGCCGCCGGATGACGCCGATTACGCCGCCTCGTCGTAGACCCCGGTCTACTTGGAGGGGCGGAGGTAGATGGCCTTTGGGGAGGAGGGGGGCCGAGTCGTTCTGCCAGCGGCAGGTGCTTGGCCAACTGCTTCTTCTCCTCCTCCAACTTCGAAAAACGCTCCGTCGCCTCTTTGACTGCGACCCCAAAGAGGCCGTCGTCAGAGAGGGGGGCGTTCAAGAGAGACGTCCTGTCTGCCTCTTTCATGGATGTCAAAGACAACCAGAGGTGTCGTTCCCCGACCACCGAAGTGGCCATGGATCTCCCCGCGCAGACTGCGGACGCCTGTGTAAGGTGGAGTATGGCGCCAGAAATTCTGGACGCCTCCTCCACCTCCTCTGGTGCCATCTCTGTCTTACCCGTGGTTAAACGGGACAGAGAGGCCGCCAAGAGGGCAATGTTGTTAGCTGCTGCTACAGCTTGGGCTCCCAACCAAAAAGACTTCTCTAACAGCGACGCTGTGAGTCGGTCCTTCTGGGATGGCAACGTGGCCTTCTTGGAAGAGGGCCAAGGGCTCGAACCCGGTACGAGATACGCCGCCATGGCGCTCTCTAACCTGGGGATTCCCTGACCCTGAAGCCTTCCTTCCACTCTCGTGAATGGGAGATACGCTTTTACAGGTGAACGCGCCGCTAAAGGTGCCTCCCACGAGCCTCCAACGTACCTAGCCAAAGAAGGCATGGCAGGAGCCACTGGCTCTGCCGCCTTCCTTGGCCTGGAATAAGGACCGCCCTCCATCATATCAACCTCCGGTGCGGAGGGAAGAGGGGGCAGGCTTATTGCCAGCCGTTGAGCAGCTCTCTCAATGAGACCCGGAAAATCCGCTCTCAGAGAGGCTGCAGCGAAAGAGAGAGCTTCTGATCTCTCAGAGCTCGTATCCCCTTCGCTATAGGGACTACAAGCCCTCTCGCTCTCCAAAGGAAAGGGGGGCTTGAAAGTATGAGGGACGGGGTCCGACTGTTCCATTGGAATGCCAGACCCTTCCTCAAAATCCCTATCTTCCCCCGAGTCTGCGCCGTCGGACGACGCCTCTGAAGCAGAGGCTAGTATCGACAACACATCCTCAAGGGGGATGTCCTCCCTGAAAAACGCCCAACGCTGCTTCCTCTCCTTTAAAGAAAGGAGGGCGCAGGAGGCGCAATTCGGGGGACTGCAGACGCCCTCCTTGGCATGCTGGGATCCCAAACACACGAAACATAAGTCGTGGTGGTCACCGGCCGCCATGGAGGTGCATCTGCACTGAGCTCTGAAAAGAGCTTTTGGGGGGGGGGGAAATCTCCCGGTGTGCTCATTTAGACGACGTTGATGACTGGAATATCAACGGCGTTTTCGTCCTGAGTCTTGTGCTTCGTCTCTTCTTGGCTCTTCAGTCTAGTCATCTAGTCGCTGAAGAAAAAGGGAGGCTGATCGAGGGGAGGCATCCCCTCTTATAGGGACACCTGTACTCCTATTGGCTGTAGGTGTGTGCATAATTTTGTCTCAGGCTGCTGCTGCCTTAGGGCAGAGGGTAAACCATTAGGAGCAGAGCTCCCCTATGGGGCGGAGCTCCACGATATAGAACCTCCCTCGTCTTTGGTTGAGGGACCTTACAATTATCTGTATGTGTGGGGTACAGAAATGAGGTAGTCATTAGAAAATTATGTTAAACACTTATTGCACACAGAGTGAGTCCATGCAGCCTATTATGTGACTTGTTAAGCATATTTCTACTCCTGAACTTATTTAGACTTGCAATGACAAAGGGGTTGAATACTTATTGACTCAACATTTTGAAAAACATAATTCCACTATGACATTTAGGGGGTATTGTGTGTATGCCAGTGACAAAAAAAATCTATATTTTACCCATTTTAAATTCAGGCTGTAACAGAACAAAATCTGGAAAAAGTCAAGGGGTGTGAATTCTTTCTGTAGTAATTACCAGAATCTCTCTATTCATAAACCTATTCTTAATCCATCTATACTCACTCAAATTAATGAGATGGCTGAGCCTGATGCTGGGAAGACAGCATTTGTATTCTGGGCTTTATGCTTGACACGGATAAACATGGTTCATCTTCCACTCTCGTAAGTCGTGACCATTATTTGTTTTTAATGTATGTAAGTGCGGAAAAAGTGGTTTCATAGAGATGGGTCGATGCAAAAATAATCACTTAATCCAATGCGATTTCAGATAATCCCGGGTATTCTCCTGCGATTGACAGACAGAATTCATCCAGCGGTGCTGAGGCAAAGGCTGTGCACATTGTCCTGGCACTGGATAGGTCCAGGAGTGAGTTCTGTAGCTCAGGTAGCTGCCAGCAGTAGTGGCAATGAACGATTGTTGGATCCACTTGGGGTTTTCATGTGTCTCCTATTGAAAGTACCTCCTGAAATATCCAATAAATCCTTGGAGGTGATGAGTGATCCTTGCTTTTGTCACATCATCCTGGTGTAGTTCATTCTCCTCAATAAACTTGTGGAGTCCAGTGAACATCTCCCCACTCCCATCCTCCGCTCGCACTGCCCAGCGCTCCAGCTTCTTCACGAACCCCTCAACTTTGTCGGCCAATTACATAATGTGGGTATTGGGGCCTTGCAGTGACATGTTAAGTCCGTTCAGCCTATCAAAAATATCTGCCAAGTAGGCCAGGTTTGCCAGCCATTTAGTATCAGTCAGGCATTCTGCATTGAGGGACTGTATTCAGTAGGAATAAGCGCACTTAATCTCTCATTTCAAATAGACGCAGCAGCACTTTACCTCGCGACAACCACCTGACCTCAGTATGCAACTGTAACGATTCATGCTCAGATCCCATTTCTTCGCACAGGACAAAAAACTGTTTTGTATTCATGGGGCGTGCCTTTATGAAGTTCACTACTTTTATTGCTATTTGAAGCACACTACTAAGCTCATTATCAAGGGCCTTGGAAGCAAGCGCTTCCCTGTGTATAACACAATGAGTGAATACTACGTGTGGCGCAACGGCTTGTGCCTTTGCCTTCAGACCCTAATGTTTACCCATCATAGCACCAGCCCCATCTGTACACACGCCTCACACAGTTCTCCCAACAGCCCCTCATCCCGCATCTTTTCATCAAGTTTGTTGAATATCCTGTCCCGTGCATGTCCCCTCAAGCGTACTGCAAAATAACACACCTTCGTGTACAATGAACAAAAATATACAGTTGAAGTCGCAAGTTTACATACACTTAGGTTGGAGTAATTAAAACTCGTTTTTCAACCACTCTACAAATTTCTTGTCAACAAACTATAGTTTTGGCAAGTCGGTTAGGACATCTACTTTGTGCATGACACAAGTAATTTTTCCAACAATTGTTTACAGACAGATTATTTCACTTATAATTCACTGTAACACAATTCCAGTGAGTCAGAAGTTTACATAAACTAAGTTGACTGTGCCTTTTAAACAGCTTGGAAAATTCCAGAAAATGATGTCATGGCTTTAGAAGCTTCTGATAGGCTAATTGACATCATTTGAGTCAATTGGAGGTGTACCTGTGGATGTATTTCAAGGCCTACCTTCAAACTCAGTGCCTCTTTGCTTGACATCATGGGAAAATCAAAATAAATCAGCCAAGACCTCAGAAAAGAAATTGTAGACCTCCACAAGTCTGGTTCATCCTTGGAAGCAATTTCCAAACGCCTGAAGGTACCACGTTCATCTGTACAAACAATAGTACGCAAGTATAAACACCATGGGACCACGCAGCCATCATACCGCTCAGAAAGGAGATGTGTTCTGTCTCCTAGAGATGAACGTACTTTGGTGCGAAAAGTGCAAATCAGTCCTAGAACAACAGCAAAGGACCTTGTGAAGATGCTGGAGGAAACAGGTACAAAAGGATCTATATCCACAGTAAAACGAGTCCTATATCGACATAACTTGAAAGGCCGCTCAGCAAGGAAGGAGACACTGCTCCAAAACCGCCATAAAAAAGAAATGTCCTCTGGTCTGATGAAAGAAAAATAGAACTGTTTGGCCATAATGACCATCGTTATGTTTATAGGAAAAAAGTGGGTAGCTTGCAAGTCGAAGAACACCATCCCAACCGTGAAGCACGGGGGTGGCAGCATCATGCTGTGGGGGTGCTTTGCTGCAGGAGGGACTGGTGCACTTCACAAAATAGATGGCATCATGAGGAAGGAAAATTATGTGGATATATTGAAGCAACATCTCAAGACATCAGTCAGGAAGTTAAAGCTTGGTCGCAAATGGGTCTTCCAAATGGACAATGACCCCAAGCATACTTCCAAAGTTGTGGCAAAATGGCTTAAGGACAACAAAGTCAAGGTATTGGAGTGGCCATTACAAAGCCCTAACCTCAATCCTGTAGAACATTTGTGGGCAGAACTGAAAAAGCGTGTGCGAGCAAGGAGGCCTACAAACCTGACTCAGTTACACCAGCTCTGTCAGGAGGAATGGGCCAAAATTCACCCAACTTATTGTGGGAAGCTTGTGGAGGGCTACCCGAAACGTTTGACCCAATTTTAAACAATTTAAAGGCAATGCTACCAAATACTAATTGAGTGTATGTAAACTTCTGACCCACTGGAATGTGATTAAAGAAATAAAAGCTGAAATAAATAATTCTCTCTACTATTATTCTGACATTTCACATTCTTAAAATAAAGTGGTGATCCTAACTGACCTAAGACAGGGAATTTTTACTAGGATTAAATGTCAGCAATTGTGAAAAACTGAGTTTAAATGTATTTGGCTTCAACTGTAAACGCAATATGCAACAATTTCAAAAAATGTACTGAGTTACAGTTCATATAAGTAAATCGGTCAATTGAAATAAATTAATTAGGCCCTAATCTATGGATTTCACATGACTGGGAATACAGATATGCATCTGTTGGTCACAGATACCTTTAAAAAAGGTAGGGGCGTGGATCAGAAAACCAGTCAGTATCTGGTGTGACCACCATTTGCCTCATGCAGCGCGACATCTTCGCATAGAGTTGATCAGGCTGTTGATTGTGGCCTGTGGAAGGTTGTCCCACTCCTTTTCAATGGCTGTGCGAAGTTGCTGGATATTGGCGGGAACTGGAACACACACTGTCGAACACGTCGATCTAGAGCATCCCAAACATGATCAATGGGTGACATGTCTGGTGAGTATGCATGTCTCCAGCGTGCCAGTGACCATCGAAGGTGAGCATTGCCCACTGAAGTCGGTTACGATGCCGAACTGCAGTCAGGTCATGACCCTAGTGAGGACGACGAGCACACAGATGAGCTTCCCTGAGACGGTTTCTGACTGTTTGTGCAGAAATTCTTCGGTTGTGCAAACCCAGTTTTATCAGCTGTCCGGGTGGCTAGTCTCAGACGATCTCGCAGGTGAAGGAGCCGGATGTGGAGTTCCTGGGCTTGCATGGTTACACGTGGTCTGCAGTTGTGTGGCCGGTTGGACGTACTGCCCAATTCTCTAAAATGACATTGGAGGCAGCTTATGGAAGAGAAATTCTATTAAATTCTTTGGCAACAGCTCTGGTGAACATTCCTGCAGTCAGCATGCCAATTGCATGCTCCCTCAAAACTTGAAATGTCTGAGGCATTTTGTGAAAAAACGGCACATTTTAGGGTGGCCTTTTATTGTCCCCAGCACAAGGTGCACCTGTGTAATGATAATGCTGTTTAATCAGCTTCTTGATATGCCAACTCTGTTAGGTGGATGGATTATCTTAGCGAAGGAGAAATTCTCACTGACAGGGATGTAAACAAATTTGTGCACACAATTTTTGAGAAATAAGGTTTTTATGTGAATGGAACATTTCTGGGATCTTTTTTTTCAGCTCATGAAATATGGGTCCAACACTTTACATGGTGTTTATATTTTTGTTCAGTATAGGTCTCTGGCTCCCTCTTGTCATTTGTCTTATTTCATCAATCAGTAAGATTAAAGCATCAGACAAGCTCAATGCATATTGTTGATTTTATTAAAACAAATAGGGTGTGTCTATATGGAAAAATACACGTTTAAAAATGTCACCCAATCATTGGTCAAAAGAACAGACTACTTTCGATCAAGATTTTCTTTAGTCGGGGACAGCCCTAATTGACAGTTGATTAGATTGTTCTAATAGGGAAAGAAGGAAGTGTTTTTAAAATGCCTAAATAAAGATTGGCAATCGTTTTAGCTACCTAAGAATCTTCCTGCATGTTTATGGACCAAAAAAGCTGTAGATCACCACGCGTGTGTGTGCGTGTTCTCACATCTCAAATTATGGGCAGATTTGAGACATTCAGACAGAGCGTGCATCGTAGTTTCATCATTGTTACTACCCTTGCTCTCCTTGTTAGATATTACACACATTTTATGGCTTGGTAGCAAATTTCACCGCCATTGAGCTAGTTCTCATAGTAGCAGTAAACAGCAGCAAGTGATATGAGCGATTTGAGGGAGATGTGAGAAGATGTGAAAGGGAGCAGAGTTACAGCCTCGCTCTATCCAATTGTAGCAATAGGATCAAGTTAAAACCCATCCATTTCTTGACAGATAGCTGAACTAGCCAATTGAATTGTTTCGAATTTCGTCCTGGCAGCTGAGTTGTTTAGAGATGCGTTCGGACAACTTTTTCCCGATCACGGAAAATGACAAAGAATACTAGTTTCATAAGCATCTCACATCATGATGTTACGTTGTACCCATTTGCATTGAATAGATGTTATTTTATATTCTCAAACTTACAGCAGTGCCTATATGATGTCCTTCCATACAGGCGTGACATGCTGGAGTGATGCTTCTATGCAAATGTTGTTGATCAGTAGACTAATAAGTCCCAAATGGAAGGCTTGTTATCTGTAGCACCATAGACTCCACTGATCAGACAAAACAAGCTCAATAACTCAATGCATGTACACTCCTATTTAATATGCATTCACCTGTATTGTGAGTAGGCATATGCCCTCTTAATTTACCCAGTTTATCAAGAAATGTACCATAAAAAAATACTGTTATGTAGTTTGGTAAAAACTAAGTCAAATGTATTGTTTGTTTTAAAAATTGATGAATTAATACATACATGTCTGTCTGAGAAATGTTGTCATCAATTTTCAAATGTAATGATTTTGAATATCAGCCCTCGCCCTCCTTGACCCCCAAAAATCGGTATCGGCCCTAAAAAATCCACTTTGTTCGTTTCCAGCAGGTTACATATAGGGAACCGGTTACATATAGGGAACCGTGTGCTCAAGGGACTGTTGGAGAACGGTTCCCTCACTGATAGAGTATGCTGTGGCCTTGGTCCCTGCGCCTGATAGGCTCCCATTGAGAGGGGCTGCTGTCTGCCAATACAAGCTTTAACATGGCTCATTACAGAGATACAGTTGACTGACAATGGCTGCTTTTGGCTGAATGGGATGTGCAGAACATGCTGTGAGGTGGATTAGCCGAATATGCTTGGAAACATGTTTTTCCAGTTTGGGGCTGTTGCACCATTCCATTGCCCGCCTAGGTCGTTTATTCACATTGGAATGGTGTGTGTGTTGGTAGAATTGAAAGGAAATTAGTAAAGTAATTGGTGTCCATTGGATGACGTCTGTCCTGTTTTTTTGTGTGTGACTATTATGGATATTGATCTGCAAAAAAATAATGTTATGGCAGGGGGGATTGTCAGTTGATGGGGTTTGGACAAAGTGTAGTAGTGGTAACTTTGGTGTTTCTTGACTTTTCCAATTTTGTATGATTTATTTAGGCTTGTTTGGACTGAAGCCGAGATGGTTGATTGTCTTTCAGCGTCAGAGTTCCTTGTTGCACGGCCAATGTGCGTCAGAGTGGACCATTAATTCAGCATGCCACTGGAGGTCAGCATCAACATGTCTCTGAATGACTCAACCATTGTCTTTGGGAGAAGGTTGTAGAGCTGAGAGCTATAGTCACTCACAGGCTTTTTCTCTCAAACTGATTTGGCCTTTTGTTTGGAAATCCTATGGTTGAGCAATCCTTCATTGTTATGAATCTATACTGAACAAAAATAAGCGCAAAACATGCAACAAGATTTTACTGAGTTATAGTTCATAGAAGGAAATCAGTCAATGAAAATAATAAATTAGGCCCTAATCTATGGATTTCACATGACTGGGCAGGGGCGCTGCCATGGGTGAGCCTGGGAGGGCATAGGCCCACCCACAGGTCCAGCCAATCAGAATGAGTTTTTCCCAAAAGGGGCATTATTGCAGACAGAAATACTCCTCAGCACCCCCCCCACCCTCAGACGATCCCGCAGGTGAAGAAGCCGGATGTGGAGCTCCTGGGCTGGCGTGGTCTGCGGTTGTGAGGGCGGTTGGATGTACTGCCAAATTCTCTAAAACGATGTTGGCTTATGGTCAATAAATTAACGTTAAATTCTCTGGCAACAGCTCTGTTGGACATTCCTGCAGTCAGCATGCCAACTGCATGCTCCCTCAACTTGAGACATTCTGTTGCATTGTGTTGTGGGGCAAAACTGCACATTTTAGAGTGTCCTTTTATTGTCCCCAGCACAAGATGCACCTGTGTAATAAGCATGCTGTTTAATCAGCTTCTTGATATGCCACACCTGTCAGGTGGATGGATTATCTTGGCAAAGGAGAAATGCTCACTAACAGGGATGTAAACAAATTTGTGCACAACATTTGAGAGAAATAAGCTTTTTGTGCGTATCTTTTATTTCAGCTCATGAAAAATGGGACCAACACTTTACATGTTACGTTTATATTTTTGGTTCAGAATAATTCAAAGCATCAAGACAGATGTAGCCCCCCACTTGATTGCAGAGTAGCCTATAGCCCAGGCTATTCTTAGCCTGGCTGACGCGACCCACGTGACTCACAGTGCAGGGAGTGCTTGGATGCACTGCTCTGGACAGGAGCCCGTTGTCAATTTAGTATTTGTGTAGAAATTGTGCAATCGTTTTGATTTGTTCTCTCAACAACAAATTCCCCAGGGGTTAAGACCTCTCATTGTTTGGATTAGAAAATCTGATGGTTGTATTGGTAGGGGGCGGCACTCAGGGTCTGTGTGTGGCTGTCCATGTGGTTATTTGAGTGAGAAAGACGCAGAGGAGAACCAATCAGTAAAAATCACATCCCCCTTCATTATCAACACATCATGCAGACAACATCAAGGAGCCTTTACAGACTCTGAAGTCAGGAGGATTCGAGTTAGGTGTCAGCCAGACTAGGCTATTCTAGCTTCAAAGGTCCAATGTAAATCAAACTCACGAGGAAAATAGCTACCATTATTTGAACCAGACTGAATAGGATCAAATTGATTAGTCTACCTTTGAAGTAGTGTAACATTATTTTTCTCTCACAGTTATTAGCCTGAAATGTTGATGGTCTGGATGAAACCACCTGAATAGCAAATGAGCTTCCTCTTTTGTCAAGCATTCAGCACATGCAAATGATTAGAGGACTCAAGGCTATAGGAGCGTATGGCTGATGTATTAGTTTAGCAGATTACAGTGATGGCAGGCTTTACAAAAGAGTGGTGTAGCAATCATTCTTGTTGTCATTTATGAAAGATCTAGGTAGGCATGGTTTTCAGCTTTATTATCAAGCCAACACATTACATTGACCAATTCCACATAGGCTAAGCCTATTGTGCAATGTTCATCATCTAGGCTTAGTAGGCTATACATAGTAGCCTACATGAGCTGTTCCATATATTCTAGAACAAGGCAAATTCATGGTTTAAAGAAGCAATGATTTGTTTCCATATAATTAACCACCATTATTTAACCCAAGTGCCCCCTGGCCTAACAATGACTACAAATGAACCTCTACTTAGTGGATTGCATTTTCTCTAATATGAATGTCCAAGCTTGCAGCAGGATACCACAGTGATTTTAAAATCTTGCCTCAGCAGCACACAGATACTTTCATTTAACATAGAACATTGTATTCGCCTGCTGGTTTATAGTGTATAAAATGTGGCCAATGTGGTAAAAACTGAATTGTCCTCAGGTTCAGGTTGGAAAAAGGCAGGGTGACTTTTCTCGACTGTTTGACCATGGGCCTGTATCTTGCCTCTTTGCGTAGGCCCCTGCGCCCTGGCACTGTGCTACAATATTAACTTATGGAAAAGGCTCTCTTTGACATTGTTTTCCCTCCTGCTTCCTGGAGTTCATTCAGACTTCGGATTGAGCTGCAGCTACATAATAACATCCTTGTAGTGAGGAGAGCGGAGTACGCGGGCTAGCATTCCAGAATACAAAATTCTGTTCTCACTGCAGATGTCAGTGAAAATACTTGGTCACGTCCAAACTGAGGACTCGGCTCACGCTTTTTTTTTATTTTTATGTCTAACGTCAAGCTTGCGTAGGGGATGCATGCTAGGACAAGCATGTATTCTTCCCATTTATAACCATTTAACAAGGATTCTAGTTAAATTCAACAATTTCTGAAACCCGAAAGATTATTGACTGAATGTTATGGGCGGTTTTGTTGCTTCAAGATACATTGACAAGGATGTCTTTGTGTAGGCCTACGTAGTGAGGATGTCTTGGTGTAGGCCTACGTGGTGGTGTTTCAACTACCACCCTCCTGTCTATTTCTGTGAAAGAACAGCTGTAGGGGGGAAAATATTAAATGACTGCTTGTAAGATTGGGAAGTATTCTTGAACATTCTCTTCCAAGACAAGTGTCTTCAGTAGTCGACTCTGATCCCGGTAAATCGGCTACATAGTGCATCATGTGGGGATGATTTCTGTATTTTGAAAGTTACATATCTTGACAACTTGATTGCTGACAAGCAAAACATTTTGTGACTGTCAGCAATGGACTAATGAAACAAATGCCTAAATAGAGTTTTTGTGTGGTGTTTTCCTTTTTAAGCTACATTCAATATTTTAAAAAAATCGAATCAAAGTAGGTTAGAGGAAGAATGACTGCTGCTGACTGTCTCTTTTTGTGTCACTTTCTCAGTCAACATATCATTGGATATTGTAGTTTGTAATTCTCTTACATCTCAGTGTGGGCGAGAGAGAATTTCCAAAAACGTGTGAGGGAATACTGTAACTAGGGCTGTTGCGGTGACCGTATTACCACCACATCGGCGGTCACGAGTCATGAAGGCAGTCAAATTCCACATGACCGTTTAGTCACGGTAATTAGGCTTCTCCAAGCTCTGATGCTGCTGCTGGCCATTAGTTGCCTACCAAACTTGCTAACTGCCTGGTACTCAGCAATCTATTGTCCCTCTAATCACTCTGACATCAATGCAAATGTTTTGGAAAATCTAATGAAGCACTTCATGAGAGCCCATGAGCTCACGTTGTGCAACATTTCTATAGGCTATGGAATTGTGGGAGAAAACAGATGGCCGATAATAAAAAGAGGAGGATCCCATCAGCTTTCTATAGGCTAGGCCTACTATATTTATGTCTCAACTTTCCTAATATTAAGCACATTGCTTATATTTACAACAGGAGTATAGCCTACCTGGCATGAAAATAAACCACAAGGAAAAGTGTCCTCCATTCGCTATTTATGTATTTTTTCCCGCTGTCCCTGTTTCGATACAGGTGCATGATAATGGTCCATTCTAAATCAAAACAAATGTCACACATATATGATTTAGTATATGTGAAGACAAGATTAAATCAAGAATAGTCTGATGGGTGACAATATTAGCCTATCACTTGTGAATTATATTATTATCACTTGTGAAGAATGCCCAGCATAAGGCAAGAAACAATGCCCTTTTTTGCGACTTTTTCAAATCATAGTCACACACCTCATGTAGCCTAGCCCATAGGCCTATATGTTTTAATAAGGTTTGTATCACAACTAAAGTGGCCAAATAACCTAACTGGCATATATAAGCAGTGCGTGAGTTTCAAGTTTGGGGAAGATCATTTTCACCATGAAAATGCACCTTTTTATAATAAAAGCATTACATGCATAATTGCATTTGCGGTCACTTTTGATAATGGTGTTTTCCGCTAATGGAACAATCGCGCTTATAGCCTACTACCATGTGCGCATTGTTGTGCTTATAATGTGAAGAAATAGCCTAATAGTTTATCAACATTTTAACCAAATCGTTCTGATCTGTTGCGTCAGCCACATTGCATAAAAAAAGTTATTTTTGATGCTAGTGGTTGTATTAATTTGGGATCTTCCGCATCCTACAACTGTCCCAGACTGTTTGGAATAGTTTTTTCTCACTCAGAATAGAATTGGTCAACTTTTGTACTATGGGGGATAGTAGACCCATGGGGCGGTGCACAATTGGCCCAGCGTCGTCCAGGGTAGGGTAGGGAATGGCCGGCAGGGAGGTAGCTCAGTTGGTAGAGCATGGCGTTTGCAACGCCAGGGTTGTGGGTTCGATTCCCACGGGGTATGATTGATTATTAATTAAAAATAATGTAAGTCGCTCTGGATAAGAGCGTCTGCTAAATGACTAAAATGTAAATGTAGATTGACATAGGCTAGTGCTTTTGCTGTTCATTAGGCCTACTCATCTTGTTGGCTGACGAAAAGTAAATGTGGACAGTTCTTCCAATATCTTCAATATGCACCTCGGAATTGGTTAAGGACGCATGCAGTTGTGTCCCTGATGTGTCTGTCTTCACTTGTAGCCTGTGAGAAAGGCTACACGTGACTGAGAGGGGCTTCGGATTGCGCAGCACACTCAGAGAGAAGGGCACAACGCAGCACTCCGGACCTTAAAAGGCATGGATTGTTTTAGGGTGCATTATGGCCACAAAGGGGATGCCACCGTGAAATTCGAGGCATTATCAAGTGCCTGTTAAATTGTGAATGAGAGACTATTGAAGTGTGTACAGCCTGCGCAAAAAAACAAAGCAGAGCTCATGCCTTTTCAACTGACTTTTTTCAAATCATCATTAGTCTCATCATGCAGCCTTACAATGTATTAAAAATCTAAACATATAGCCCAACGTTTGTAGAATTAAAGTTACATTAATAACTCTAAATTAAGCATATAGGAGTACCTAGTTCTTTGTTAACAGCTCAACACAGAATAGCCGCATATGCGCACTCCCTCAAATCGTTTGGAGAAAATATTTATATTCAGCTTTGTTCAATTGTATTCTTCCTACTATAAAATATAAAATAATGCCACGGAATTATAAGCAAATCCTGTCTGCTAAAATAACTAGTGTAGCCCACAGCCATTTGGCATAGCCACATCAGGACCTAACATAAGGACAACTCAGAGTATGCCATTATTTTCTTCTGAAATAGACTACATTTTCTTCATATCATGCTTCTTTAGACCTGTCTAAAATAAATAATGGATTTATTGTGAAGGTGTAGGCTATATTACATGGATTTATTATACTTTTTAAAATGGCTTGTAGGCTATGTGTGGAAGCCAGGAGATGCTAAATGTGTTCGTTATTTAACGGTCAATTACTGTGAGACCGACAGTTATTTGGTTGACAATCACCGGTTGACGAAATTTTGTGACCGCTAACTAAGCCCTCTGGCCATCCATGAAGTTCCCTTACTCAACAACCCCCTTCCACACTCGCACACAAAAAGTTCTGCCCATGGCAAAATAATTTTCCCCCCTGAAGTACAGTTGAATTATGGTTTTTATTTTCAGGGCCTTGCATCATGAATGGGTCTCAGTGTTGCATTGTTTCACAGGAGGAAAATTGGATGTTAAGCTGTATGAGCGTAATGGCTTGACAAAGGATGAGATTGTGAGTGCCCGCTCTGATGTGCTGTGACCAACATCATATGAGCAAATTGATCCCCATGGCTTTGGTTGTGGTTAACTGTGTAGGAAATATCGACAGGCATACTTTCGTAGCTGAACATTGATTTTTGGCTCAACTTTTTGAACAGTGTTTTCAATTATACATTTTCTCCTGTTTTTTGGCATGCTTTGTTTTGATAGATGATAAAGGGTGAAGCCCATTCAAAAACCATGTAATTATATTTTCTTACGCTAATGGTGAGCATAATAAATATTGTCTAAGCTGAACTGAATATGATCAAATATGAATGCCTTCACTAATCCTAAAGTAGTGACTGTATTATTATGTTCTGCTTCTGTCTCATAAATTGGTGACCTTAACCCGTGTCCTTCCGGGGTTTTATGTTCAATTGTCATTTGAATTGAGTCAGTGTTATCATAGGAGAGATGGAGATAACCATGTTACAGGCCCAGAATGGCATTTTGGTTCCAGCCCCAGGCTTTTCCTTGTTAATTTTTTATGTAGCAGCATTCAACCTGCCATACACTATGATGGCATCCCAGGTGGGCTACTGCTGTTGGAAGCTTGAGAAACAAAGAAATATATGTATTTTGGCTCACTATTTTAGGCCATATAATATTGCTGCCGTGAATGCGGAATTTAGCCTAGATGGCCTAATTTATAAATGAAACAGAATTACAGTGCATTCGGAAAGTATTCAGACCCCTTCACTTTTTCCACATTTTGTTACGTTACAGCCTTAATCTAAAATTGAAATGTTTTTTTTCCCCTCATCAATCTACACACCCCATAATGACTAAGCAAAAACAGGTTTTTGCAAATGTATTAAACTGAAATATCACATTTACGTAAGTATTCAGACCCTTTACTCAGTACTTTGTTGAAGCACCTTTGGAAGCGATTACAGCCTCGAGTCTTCTTGGGTATGACGCTACAAGCTTGGCACACCTGTATTTGGGGAGTTTCTCCCATTCTTCTCTGCAGATCCTCTCAAGCTCTGTCAGGTTGGATGGAGAGCGTCGCTGCACAGCTATTTTCAGGTCTCTGGCTGGGCCACTCAAGGACATTCAGAGACATGTCCCCAAGCCACCCCTGCATTGTCTTGGCTGTGTGCTTAGGGTCGTTGTCCTGTTGGAAGGTGAACCTTCGCCCCAGCCTGAGGTCCTGAGCGCTCTGGAGCAGGTTTTCATCAAGGATCTCTCTGTACTTTGCTCCGTTCATCTTTCCCTCGATCCTGACTGGTCTTGCAGTCCCTGCCGCTGAAAAACATCCCCACAGCATGATGCTGCCACCACCATGCTTCACCGTAGGGATGGGGCCAGGTTTCCTCCAGATGTGACGCTTGGCATTCAGGCCAAATAGTTAAATCTTGGTTTCATCAGACCAGAGAATCTTGTTTCTCATGGTCTGAGAGTCCTTTAGGTGCC
This sequence comes from Coregonus clupeaformis, assembly GCF_020615455.1. Lineage (NCBI taxonomy): Eukaryota > Metazoa > Chordata > Actinopteri > Salmoniformes > Salmonidae > Coregonus > Coregonus clupeaformis. The sequence continues at coordinate 26,246,356 of NC_059224.1, read as the reverse complement.
TTTAGGCAAACTCTAAGCGGGCTGTCATGTGCCTTTTTACTGAGGAGTGGCTTCCGTCTGGCCACTGTACCATAAAGGCCTGATTTTAGTGGAGTGCTGCAGAGATGGTTGTCCTTCTGGAAGGTTCTCCCATCTCCACAGAGGAACTCTGGAGCTCTGTCAGAGTGACCATCGGGTTCTTGGTCACCTCCCTGACCAAGGCCCTTCTCCCCCGATTGCTCAGTTTGGCCAGGCGGCCAGCTCTAGGAAGAGTCTTGGTGGTTCCAAACTTCTTCCATTTAAGAGTGATGGAGGCCACTTTGTTTCGGGACCTTCAATGCTGCAGAATTTTTTTAGGTACAATTCCACAGATCTGTGCCTCGACACAATCCAGTCTCGAAGTTCTACGGACAATTCCTTCGACCTCATGGCTTGGTTTTTGTTCTGACATGCACTGTCAACTGTGGGAACTTATATAGACAGGTGTGTGCCTTTCCAAATCATGTCCAATCAATTGAATTTACCACAGGTGGACTCCAATCAAGTTGTAGAAACATCTCAAGGATGATCAATGGAAACATGGTGCACCTGAGCTCAATTTTGAGTCTCATAAAAAAAGGGTCTGAATATTGATGTTAATAAGGTATTTTTTTTTATTATTTTTTTTTTATCGCTTTGTCCTTATGGGGTATTGTGGGTAGATTGATGAGGAACATTTTTAGAATAAGGCTGTAACGTAACAAAATGTGGAAGAAGTTAAGGGGTCTGAATACTTTCCGAATGCGCTGTAAGCTATCTGTTACTGCCTCACTGACTCATGCCTATCAATGTTGATCAGGACAAGAAAGATTACCAAATTCCTTGGTCTGTAAACATTGACATTTACAGTCAAACATTTACTTTTTCCCACTCATAGGCTTCATACTGAGAGCAGCCCTGTATCAAAGACAGGCACCTTTATTTAAATTAACCCGCTGTATTTTTGCCATACCTAGAGCACTACCAGCTGGGTACATTTTGCTGTTTTCTTTTCCGCTGGGAAGTAGTAATTGCAAGTTCACTGTCTTTTACAGTGTAATGACTGGAAATGTGACATTTGCTGATTTAGTCTAACTGGATATTTTTCCTTTACTAAAAGGCCTATTGATGTGCTGCTGAAATGGAAGCTGATGTTGGCTTGCCTACTCTGTCCACTTCAGCTCACAGGCAGGTCTAATAGAAACCTATTGCATTTGAGGCAAAGACAGCTGGCCAGGTAGTTGTCAAAACGTATAGGTCAGAATGACAAGTGCATCACTGGTCTTACAAGAGCTCAATAAAATACAGTACTTTACAGTGTCTTTTTGGTAACAAACATTTGTTGAAATATTGTGCTTGATCATGGTCTGGTGTAGCCTATTCTATGATTTATTAATCCCCTGTTTAGCAAATTGCATGGTCACTCTTTGAAGAATAGCAGACTCTTATGCCATGTTTCTTGGCTAGACAGGCTCTAGGCAACAAGCTGTTCTAGTGGCTCATCTTTTAATTTCCTTAGGGACAGCAGCATCCATCACCCTGTGTGAATTTAAAGAGCCAATGTGTGGGTGGTGAAAGGTATTATCTTTGTCAGAGAGGAGGACACCTACATGGGCTCTGGGAAGGCAGAGTTTTCCACCTGCCTGTCTTACTTTGTCTAGCTGATGACTTTGAACTACAGCTGGAGCGATTGATTGTTCTGTCCCGGTTGGAGACAGCTCATTATTAAGGCTCTCACTGAAGTCCTTCAGGCATTCAGAGCCTCACACCTCAGGCTATAGACTACACATTCAAAGCAGTCAGTATTCTGCTTTTTCTTCTGCCCTTTCCCGGTTCTGCTCGTATTCTGACTGGTTTCTTCCAGGCAGTGTTTTGTATTATAGGTCTGTAGCCTATATATGTAGGATCTTAATTTGACCAGTTTCTGCAACAACCGGGTGTTCAAATTAAGATCCAACATCTGTAGTCATAGGTGTCACTTCTCACATCTTCATTCATGTATCATGTGTGAATAGAATATCTGTCAATTAGGTAGTTTCTGAATTTGCAGTAGCTCTGTTTGGAAATTCAGGAGCTCAATCTGCAGTAGATTTAATAGCAATTTAATTGGGGCTTATGATATGCCCAGCCTTGGTACGAATGATGAAGTTATGCAACATGCTGTAACGGGACTGATAACGATACTATTGTAGTGAAGTAGCATTAACGTTAGTTTTAATGTGCATTATAGTCATTGATGTTTACCAGTTTATTTATGCTTACTAAATATTGGTGGGTCGAGTTGTCCGTCGTCATCATAGGGGTTAAGGAGAGGGGCAAACTGCTGGGGAATCATCTCGCATATCTTCTAGGAGAGAGGATCAATTCCCTTGGATGGAGGCCTCCCTCCGGTCTGAAATAACCCCCGCCTCTCCTCTGCCGCTTCCTTTTTTGGCTTTGGCATTTAAGTTTTTCCAGCACGCCTTCATTTGATTTGTGTCCCTCTTCTCTTTAATCTGTTGATCCATTAAATCTGTCTTATAAAACGGCCCAGGTGTCTTCCATCTTTTTGACAGTCATGTTGTCTGTCTTTTTATCCTTCAGTACGTTATTTGCTTTTTTATTGAATATTAAAACATACAATCTACCTGCAGTGAAGCCGCTCAACATCTACATCACATTAGTCATCTAACAGACTCCCATCCAGAGCGACACACAGAAGCAACCAGGGTCGACAGGTCTCCCACCAAGTCAAACCGCCAGGCACCCTCCAAGATCCCCCCCGCCCCCCACAGTTCCCTGAGAGCTGCCCTTCAACCATCCGAGCCCCCCCCCACACAGGTCTCCCACCAAGTCAAACCGCCAGGCACCCTACAAGATCCCTCCACCCCACAGTTCCCCGAGAGCTGCCCTTCAACCATCCGAGCCCCCCCACACAGGTCTTCCACCAAGTCAAAAACAGGGACCCGAACTTAGTTCTTTGTTGGTTGGAAACTGCAGCACTGGAAACAGCTGTAAGCCCAGAGTTGTTGGACTTGGCAGTGACGAGTAAAACATTCAGTGGACCAAAAGTTGCACACAGCGAAGACGTTAAGGCTCATGGGACCATCCTTCACCAGATGTCTGGGTGTGCGCATGTTTTAAATCTCTGAAAACTGAGAGAAGGGTGCTAATGGTCCAGAGCCTGGATGCATACAATCAAAGCATGCAAGGATCTGGCAACATGCAGGAGAGGGTGGATGGACAGCGTGTTAAAAACATGAGAGCCAAGACTTTATCCAGGCTGTTATGTGCTCAGTGATACAATGCTAAGGAGACAACCGCAATAATGCTAATATTTACGCAGCCTCTTTCACAGACTTGCACTGTTGAGAGGATGAATAATTTCACCTAAAGTGAGTGTCATAACTCACAGAGAGGAATGTGAAAACAATCAAGTAAGTTTTAAGAAACCAGTAAGGCCTATTTCTAGAGGTTCTCAGACTGCATGCTGGACACATTAACACTTTTGGTGAATTAGGGTACTTTTAATTTGAAAGACCTCACCCTGAACGCAAAAACAAATTTTTGATTTCCTCCACATAACATACAGAACAATGTACCCAGTCCACTTTTGATTTTACCATATCAACTTGGTGTTTTAAGCTTAAAACGTCTACGATAACCAAAAATCTCAAATGAAATACTTGACTGATGATCAGATCTGGGAACCAGAGGTTATTGACATTTTCAAATTGTAGAAACATTTTCAGGGAAACATGAAGCACCACCATTGACGCATTGCTCTGAGATTAAATAGTGATACCTGTTTCCTTCTCTGTCAGGTCGGCTTTATGCCATGCAGACGGGAATGAAACTGGACAGCAAAACCCCAGAATGCCGGAAGTTTCTTGTGAAACTGATGGACCAGTTAGAAACGGTAAGATATCCGCTAGCCTACACTTTGCAATGTTTAAACAGGTTTGCTCATAATATAACAAGTCTGTATCTACTATTGTCCCATTGTATTCACATTTATTATTTGTTGATTTGATTGATTTTTGGATATCATAATGCACTAAACACTAGAATGTGAGGTAGGCTAGATGGATAATGCTATCTAGTTCCTCAACTCTGTACCAATATCCGCTAAATATAACGTATCACACCACCTAATGTCTCAGTTAGGGCACTCTAGTAATGAATATCTTCAAACCCATACTGGCTGCTAAGAGCTCTTTAGGAGTCTTGGCATTTGACTTTTTTCAAAGCGTCAGGGACAGGCCTAGCAGATTCAGTTTTGCCTTCAGAAGTGGATCATGGCACTGCCTCACAAAAAGGTCATTAACGGCAGAGTGGCAGTCTCCCATGGTTGAGTTCTGTGAACATGATTGAGATGTCTGCACCTCATCATTTTAAATTATAGGAGTGAGATACTCTTTGATTCAACTAAACATCTGTAATGTACAGTAATTGCTGTATAATCCAGTTTGAGGATGAATTCCTTGATTCACACACATTTAATTTCAGATACCAAAAGTCTAGCAGTTATGATTTAGCTTTCCATCTCTCTAATATAAATAATGTAGCCCACAATTTGATAAGGTCTACTTTTTAAAGTTATCCAAGGACAAATTGGAATCTTTGAGAAAGTCGGCTCACGCATTTATCAAAGCTTAGGTAAGTTATGGAATTTAGGTTTTGAAATAATTAATTCCTTCAGAAATGTACTTCTGAAGGAATTAATTAAAGTGTAATATCTACTTTAAGTTTAAAGCTCTGTGTTTTAATGTAAGACCAGATCACCATATATTTTCGTAGAGATTTTCTAAAAAGGTTTTAATGGTCGAGTCGCATGAAAACTAAGATTTGGCATTCACACTTTGATATGTCACATATGTACATCCTTCAGTGAGGAATGTTTGTTACAGTGGGGGGAAAAAAGAATTTAGTCAGCCACCAATTGTGCATGTTCTCCCACATAAAAAGATGAGAGAGGCCTGTAATTTTCATCATAGGTACACGTCAACTATGACAGACAAATTGAGATTTTTTTTCTCCAGAAAATCACATTGTAGGATTTTTTATGAATTTATTTGCAAATTATGGTGGAAAATAAGTATTTGGTCACCTACAAACAAGCAAGATTTCTGGCTCTCACAGACCTGTAACTTCTTCTTTAAGAGGCTCCTCTGTCCTCCACTCGTTACCTGTATTAATGGCACCTGTTTGAACTTGTTATCAGTATAAAAGACACCTGTCCACAACCTCAAACAGTCACACTCCAAACTCCACTATGGCCAAGACCAAAGAGCTGTCAAAGGACACCAGAAACAAAATTGTAGACCTGCACCAGGCTGGGAATACTGAATCTGCAATAGGTAAGCAGCTTGGTTTGAAGAAACTAACTGTGGGAGCAATTATTAGGAAATGGAAGACATACAAGACCACTGATAATCTCCCTCGATCTGGGGCTCCATGCAAGATCTCACCCCGTGGGGTCAAAATGATCACAAGAACGGTGAGCAAAAATCCCAGAACCACACGGGGGGACCTAGTGAATGACCTGCAGAGAGCTGGGACCAAAGTAACAAAGCCTACCATCAGTAACACACTACGCCGCCAGGGACTCAAATCCTGCAGTGCCAGACATGTCCCCCTGCTTAAGCCAGTACATGTCCAGGCCCGTCTGAAGTTTGCTAGAGTGCATTTGGATGATCCAGAAGAGGATTGGGAGAATGCCATATGGTCAGATGAAACCAAAATATAACTTTTTGGTAAAAACTCAACTCGTCGTGTTTGGAGGACAAAGAATGCTGAGTTGCATCCAAAGAACACCATACCTACTGTGAAGCATGGGGGTGGAAACATCATGCTTTGGGGCTGTTTTTCTGCAAAGGGACCAGGACGACTGATCCGTGTAAAGGAAAGAATTAATGGGGCCATGTATCGTGAGATTTTGAGTGAAAACCTCCTTCCATCAGCAAGGGCATTGAAGATTAAACGTGGCTGGGTCTTTCAGCATGACAATGATCCCAAACACACCGCCCGGGCAACGAAGGAGTGGCTTCGTAAGAAGCATTTCAAGGTCCTGGATTGGCCTAGCCAGTCTCCAGATCTCAACCCCATAGAAAATCTTTGGAGGGAGTCGAAAGTCCGTGTTGCCCAAAACATCACTGCTCTAGAGGAGATCTGCATGGAGGAATCGGCCAAAATACCAGCAACAGTGTGTGAAAACCTTGTGAAGACTTACAGAAAACGTTTGACCGGTGTCATTGCCAACAAAGGGTATATAACAAAGTATTGAGAAACTTTTGTTATTGACCAAATACTTATTTTCCACCATAATTTGCAAATAAATTCAGTAAAAATCCTACAATGTGATTTTCTGGAATTTTGTTTCTCATTTTGTCTGTCATAGTTGACGTGTACCTATGATGAAAATTACAGGCCTCTCTCATCTTTTTAAGTGGGAGAACTTGCATAATTGGTGGCTGACTAAATACTTTTTTCCCCCACTGTAGATGTCATGTAAAGGAAGCTCCAATAATAACCAATACATTCTCATGTAAAAATGAACTGTTAAATCATCTATGTACGTAATTATGAAAAAATTGACATTTCTGATCTTCTATTCTATCTTTTAAAATGCTTTCCTTTGAGAATTTATGTAGTGACCCCAACGTTTTAAAAGCACTGTATTCTCATCAGAGTTCAAAAGACAGGGTTTATGGTCTTCCTCTAAAATGGGGAGCAGGAAGCAACCTTGGGATGCTGTTTGCTCCTGTGCCCAGGGATTTTTATAGACATTTTGGAACCAATTAAGAAAGCCCTGGGATTTTCTAGTCCCCTGAGCCAGGTTTTACTGTTGCAAGATTCATTAAATGTCACAGCAACGGGATGTCTTAACCAGCCCCAGTGGGTGCATCCAGTCTAAAGGGCTTTTAAAAAGGTGGTGAAGAAACCTTCTATGAAATATACGTTTAACTTTTAACCCACTATCGCAGACTAGGTCACTATGGACTCGGTACAGATTGTTAAACTTCCTTTGTTTTATTTTCTTGCGCCTTGTATGATATTTCTGGAAGTGAATGTGGAATCATTGTTTTATTTTTCCTCCCTAATCATGGGAAAATGAGTAAGTAGACTTTCATTCCATTCCAGAAGTGGAAGCAGGGTATGAAACTGAAGAAACAGAAATCTTACACCACACCATATGGAACTTTCTAATTTCACCAAATGACAGTTTAATCTCTACTAAAGCCACACATTTCTAGGGAAACAAACAACCAATTATTGTTTTTTTGTGCAGAGAATGGATAATTAAGATGACAATCAGTCTTTTGTTTTGGCATTGACAAGCTTAATCGTGCCCGCAGCCCATCTCTCAGCATATTGACCAGTATGGCTGGCTGAGTGCCATCGCTCAGGCTGCTGATTGCTGTTTGGGCTGGGGTAGAAGCAAACTTGGCTCGTTCTCTGCATCGTTTAATTAGCGTTCTTAGAGCAGTGGATTAGGCAAGGAAGGTCTGGTGGAAGATATTGCCAGTAGTTACGCTATACACTAATGGGCGTCTGTTTCATGGAAACTGCTGTTGTTTTTGTTTTCCTGATCGTAGCATTGGGCGTCTTCAATATTTACATGCCCAGTCACTTCAATGCACTATCTGTTTGTTTTTGTTCTCCTACAGTCGCTCTACAGGAGTGTCAATAGGTCTAGCTCTGGTCTGTTAGGGTTGCTTTTAGACACTTGAAAAGGGCTACAAGCAAGACATGTCACTCATTCTGTTATGCAATGACAGCAAAACCATGAAAGAAGAAGCGGCCTTTCATGGTAATATTGGCCTGAACTATTGGAAATCACTGTTGTTTTGCAAAGTTGTTCTAGTACAACATGGATTTCTAGAGAACCCAGGGGAGTTTGAGTGGTGTGATCCAAACTAAGTCCTTTGATTCAATTAGGAGTTTGATCCTTGACTCTTCTTTCTATAAAGTCGGCATGCTTCCTTCCAAGTTGTTTTTAAAGTCCTCCGCTACACTTTAGCACAAGTGATGTACTGTGCTTTGTATTGCCTTAAGGATAGGTTGCGATTTCATTAAAACGTGAACAGTACGTCCATTCAGAAGAGCAGAGTCCACCTGTTGAAATGTAACCAGTATTATTTGCTTTACTGATTTTACAAGGAAACCTGACGCTCTCTAGCAGACCAACATCTCAGAGAGCGGCTGCCTCTGTCGCAGTAAGTGAGCTTTGCGGATGCATTTTTGGGCACTGGCTGCTGCAAACCATTAAGACACAATAGCATTTAGACACAGCAATCATTTAATTTGTCAGGGGCAAACGGGTTGAACATATAAGGATGAAGACAAAATTATCTTGACAACTACCCAATCACAATTAGGGTAGAGGAAAATGACAAGTTTTAAAGTCACTGGTATTGTCATATGTGACTCATTGCCATGTAAGAGAGGTGTAATAAAGTTAAGTGCCAGTTCTTGGCCACTGGCTTTGATGTTTCCGGTGAAATCCAACGTCCTTTTGGTCAGTGGTTTACTAGTGGTCTTCTGTGCAAGGTTTATTGTCCAGTATTGTTGAAATGAGAGTGGTAAAACCATCCCTTGGTTAATGTCCACGTTATTATTGGAATTGGCTCAGAACAGGGCAGCATGGCTGGCCCTTGGATGTACACAGAGAGCTAACATTAATAATATGCATGTCAATCTCTCCTGGCTCAAAAAAAACAGATAAAAATACACCTTATGGAACAGCGGGGACTGTGAAGCAACACAAACATAGACACATACATACAAACACATGATAACATATGCACTATACACACGTACACATGGATTTTGTTTTATAGATCTGTGGTAGTAGAGTAGAGGCCTGAGGGCACACACTTAATATGTTGTGAAATCTGTTTTGAATGTGTTGTAATGTTTTTAAAATGTATAACTACCCCAGGAAGAGTGATGGGGATCCATAATAAATACAAATACAAATCTGTGGGTGCGTCTCCAGAGACCCTCCACCCCACCATGCTATACTCTATTAATTATAAGAGTGTTCTGGAGTGGAATTAAAGTGTGTGCTCTCTGCTGCATCCCAGGAATCAATGAGTCACACCATGGAAAGCCTCACTTCTCAGAAAAAACACAGCCATCGCAGATTTGTCACACGGTCCATGCACAGTACAGTACACAGACTCCCTTTATGTATGGACTGTGTCTGTGTGTGCTGTTCAGCATCCAGGAATCTAGGAGGAGCACTTTGTGTCAGTTGAAAGATTTACAGTGCCTTTAGAAAGTATTCATACCCCTTGATTTATTCCACATTTTGTTGTTACACCCTGAATTCAGAATGGATAAAAAAATGCTTTTTGTCACCCATCTACACACAATACCCCATAATAAAGTGAAAATGTTTTTAGAAATGTTTGCAAATGTATTGAAAATGGGATACAGAAATATTTAATTTACATAAGTATTCACACCTCTGAGTCAATATTTTGTAGAAGCACATTTGGCAGTGATTTACAGCAGTGAGTGTTTCTGGGTAAGTCTCTAAGAGCTTTCCGCACCTGGTTAGTGCAACATTTGCCCATTATTCTTTTCAAAATCATTCAAGCTCTGTAAAATTGGTTGTTGATCATTGCTAGACAACTGTTTTCAGGTCAGATTTTCAAGTAGATTTAAGTAAAAACATTCAATGTTGTCTTGGTAAGCAACTCCAGTGTAGATTTTTGCCTGTGCTTAGCTCCATTCTGTTTCTTTTTGATCCTGAAACACTCCCCAGTCCTTAACGATGACAAGCATACCCATAGCATCATGACAAGCATGATGCAGCCACTACTATGCTTGAAAATATATAGAGTGGTACTCAGTAATACGTTGTATTGGATTTGCGCCAAACATAACACTTTGTATTCAGGACAAAACGTTGCAGTCGGTGGTTTTTCAGTTTGGATGTGCCTGCAGAACATAATTGTGTGATTGATGCTGCTGTGTTTTTCAGATGAAGAAGGAGCTGACTGACAATGACTCAATCACCCATGAAGTTGTCGGCAATGCACACATCGAAAACTATGCCTTAAAAATGTTCCTCTATGCTGACAACGAGGATCGTTCAGGAAGATTCCACAAGTAAGGCTATGTCTTCACTCACTGTCTTACTACCTGCGTAGCTTGTGGAGACAACCTGCTGTACTGTAGAGGCAGGCTGCTCCCTGCCTCTTGAATTTCAGCGTGGTAGTGGACTGTTTCCAATGTCGTTTTTTCTTATTTTTCTGGTTCCAATACGTAAGCCCTCATGATTACCATTTCCTTTCACTGAACCACGACACAAAATAATCACACTGTTGCTTTTGCACATGTAGTCCAGTCAAGAGTCTAAAATTAGCAACAAAGCCATGTCTGTGTGAATATATTGCCACAGGGGCCAGATGATTCCTATTGGCCATTCAGGTGTAGCGTTACAGGTCTGACTGGCATTATGAGTGTGTTGTGGGCACTGACTACAGCAGCAGGGCTGGACCGTAAAGGAGAGTCTTCCAGGAGCTGTGGGTGCCAGGCCAGCCAAGGTCTCCATTAATGTAGTCAGGGTCTGGACTGGAGTAGCTCCACTGCTTGTGAGAGATAACAGCCCTGTTTTACACTGCAGCACTCCCATTACTTCAGGAACCACTCTCAACACTAATGCATACTTGAGGAGTTTCCAACAGGTCAATCGCAAGCTACCAAGCTCGCAGCCCACCTATGAGTAGCTCGCCAAACAATTCTGAAAGTACATGCAATTTTCACGTGTTCCACCGTAAAATGTCATAAACAAATCTCACAAGTATCAGACACCGCAAGCTCCCAGCTACCATCTAATCAACGCAACATTGACATTATCCCACCCCTGGTTAGCCGCTACTAGCTTAAAAAGCCAAACCTAACACAATATCTGCCAATTAATTTCCTGCGTGTGGTACGCACATTTGTCTATCACTCCGTGTGTAGCCAGTTGATGTGATAACCGTCTTGTGGGTTGACAGAAATACATTCCCCAAAACCTTCTCAATGAAATGTTAACTGCAAAGTTGGCTTACCTGGCAGAAGTATATAATGAGGAAGTATATCATTTGTATGTATTATTTGTTATTTACAAACTTTGCCATGAAATGAGCAGCAGTACAGAACCATCACTAGACCGAAACATTAGACGCACAGTCCTCACTCGCTAGATGCACAATTAAAGGGCCAGATGCGCAATTAAAGGGGAATTGCACTCAAAAATGTAAATATGTTAGTTTTCTTCCAGACCTAAAAAAAGAATTATCTTCAGATGTGATTTAAGCATTGACATGGACTCAGAACATCCTATTTCGTTTTATCTATGAACAATTGTAATTTTAAGAGTGAAAAATCGAAAAAATCTAAAACCAGCGAAAATGTAACTGAGAACATAATTTTGTAAAATATAAAACAGTATTTGGGGGGAAAAAATTACAGATTTTAAAGGGCCCCCCTTAGTTGTTTATTAACCATTATTTTACCAGGTATATTGACAGATTTTTTTTAAAATAAACATAGTGCCCTACTTTCTCTTGTACATTAAGGACCCGGGGAAGAGTTGCAGGGGAGAGGAGAAGAGAATGTTACTATTTTGAAAGCTAGAAAAACAATTGTAGCTCGCGACACGTTTCATTTAAAAATAAAGTAGCTCTCATGCTAGAAAAGGGTGGAGAACCCTGGCGTACAGGATGTAGTCTCCTGTGTGGTGATTCCAGGCCCCATATACAGTACCAGCCACAGTCCTGAACACTGGAGAGAAGTTTAAAATGTTAGTTTAGCAGGTCTAATTAAAGACAATCAGTTTTGCATATGTCTATCTCCCCCATTCATCCTGTGCAAGGTAGCAATTTAGATTTTAAAAACATTCCACCCATATTTTAAGCTGACAAGTTTTCACTAATCCGCTCATTTGTTTCTAAGCAACGAGCAATGTTTTTATTAAACCCCCATTTAAACTCACTCGTCAGTTGGGTTGCAAGAAAAATCTACACTTCTGATGATTCATATCCTGTTCTCAACAAGTAAACTTTTGATGAAGCAAACGTAGCATCCCTAAATGCATAAAAATTCTGTTTTTTCTTCTTTCGTTGATTGCCGTTAAGTGTGTACATAGCTTAGTCTAGTCTTAAATGGTGGTAATTGCAGGAATAACACTGTGCATGGTCACATATTTTAGGGAATCCTTTTATCCTATTATGTTTCTGTCCAGTTATGGCCTTTGAATTTCAAAGGTTTAAAGTCTTGTCAATACCAGTGTTAATCTCGTCCACCAGCCGGCTCTTTCTGTGTTGAACCGTTTGGTTTCACAGCGCCTCAGAATGGAATTTGAATGAAAGCATATGGCAGGAGTGTATGAAACAACTGCTGGTTTTAATTGGCTGATCTCGCAGCTATTACCATCTAGCATAACCCTTAGAACCTCCCCCCTTCATTGTGGACTTCAAAGTGAGCAGCGAAAGTGATTTAAACAAAGAAGTGAGTTTGGAAAATCTCAAAGTAAGCATCTTAGAAATAGTTTTCACATTTAAACGTTATATGCCCTAACTCCGAATCAATTAATAAATAATATGGTCAATGTGATACATTTATTTTGATTGCCGATTTTCGCAATTTTTCATAGTCCCATCTAATACATTGTAACTCTGTACCACACCCCTTTCAAGTTCCACTTTGAAGCACAGTGTTACCAGGCTTTATATATGGTAGCAATTGAGCCTGGGGACGAGGTTACCAAAGTGTTGACATATCTTTCAGAATTAAGCTCAGGTCAGTTGTCGGGAAAAAAGTATGTTTTCAAATCCATCCGTTCCAGTGAAAGATTTTTTCCTTAAATTGAAAAAAGATAATGTGCATGAAAGTGGGGTGAGTGAGATAAAATATCTCATAGCTGGAGGGTGGAAGTCCATCACTGAGTTCTTGTGAGGATCTCTGTCCAGAGCCTTTGACATAATGCATGTAAATAGCCCGAGGCAGACCCAGTTCCTGTCCAATGTGCTGACCTCTGCAGAGCCAGCCAGATAAAAGCCATGAAAGCGCACACTGTTGTGTTGAGAATGTAGGCTGGAATGTGCTGTAAATGAACCTCCATGGTGTTTCAGCCCTTTCTGTTTTCAGATTTACCTCCCCGTCCCCACGACCCACCCCCTGCGCCATGACACCAAATGCCAACAACGTACATCAGATGTGTACAACTGAGAAGATGGGCGGAGTTGGACTTGTGAATATTTCTGCAATAGGCCAGGATCTCCATTTGTCAACTTAGTGTAGTAGTCTTACTGGCAGCCTTGAATTGTTCTTCAAGATGCATTTCGTTTTTATTTTCGTTTCACCATCTTGTTTCCACAACACCCCAGTGAGATGTACAACAAACCCTCAAAAACATTGCACAACCTTCAGTTAGGTCTGCAGAAGTTGCGGTCTGGCCATGAATCGTCTTCCCACTGAATCCGATCTTAGTTAAACTCAGGTTTAGGTGAGACGGTGTGGAGGGATTTACTGTGATCGACCCAGATATCAGGATGGTTTCAAGGCGCTGTGCAGGACTCGTTTTTTTGGAGAAGCAGACCATTAAGTAGGAATGGATGATGTGTGGTCAAACTGGATTCATGCTGACCACAGACAGAGAGGGAGTGAGTGGCTGCTCTACACTGTGTATATTGAAGAAAGGACACCGTATGGTTTCTGGGTCACAAAATTAGTTTTTATAGGAAATTGAAGACATTTGTTAGGTTCTAAACGAACCGAGTAAAACTCACGGACGATTTGTTAAAACTCAAACCAGGTTTATTCACCCAAAGGGGCAAACAGCTGAATAAGACAGAAAACATATTCACACAAGCACTGGTATTTAACCCTTCCTATGCGGAGTCTCCTCCTCACACATATGGTCAGCCAATACAGGTGGTGATCCGACATCCACACTGATATGTCTGCCAGACATGCAGAGATGCGATTCGCCACCTGGTTATCAGAAGGGGGAAAAGAGAAAATGTATTGTGTGTCGTCTGCGTAGCAATGATAGGAGAGACCATGTGAGGATATGACAGAGCCAAGTGACTTGGTGTATAGAGAGAATAGGAGAGGGCCTAAAACTGAGCCCAGGGGGACACCAGTGGGGAGAGCACATGGTGCGGAGACAGATTCTCGCCACGCCACCTGGTAGGAGCGACCTGTCAGGTAGGACGCAATCCAAGAGTGAGCAGCGCCGGAGATGCCCAACTCGGAGAGGGTGGAGAGGAGGATCTGATGGTTCACAGTATCAAAGGCAGCAGATAGGTCTAGAAGGATAAGAGCAGAGGAGAGAGAGTTAGCTTTAGCAGTGCGGAGAGCCTCCGTGACACAGAGAAGAGCAGTCTCAGTTGAATGACCAGTCTTGAAACCTGACTGGTTTGGATGAAGGTCATTCTGAGAGAGATAGCAGGAGAGTTGGCTAGAGACGGCACACTGAAGAGTTTTGGAGAGAAAAGAAAGAAGGGACACTGGACTGTAGTTGTTGACATCGGAGGCATCGAGTGTAGGTTTTTTGAGGAGGGGTGCAACTCTCGCTCTCTTGAAGATGGAAGGGACATAGTGCTAAATGACTAAAATGTAAATGTCAATGTAATGAGTGAGGTAAGGGAGAAGGTCTCCGGAAATGGTCTGGAGATGAGAGGAGGGGATAGGGTCAAGCGGGCAGGTTGTTGGGTGGCTGGCCGTCACAAGTCGCAAGATTTCATCTGGAGAGAGAGGGGAGAAAGAAGACAAAGCATAGGGTAGGGCAGTATAAGCAGGACCAGCGGTGTCATTTGACTTAATAAATGAGGATCGGATGTCGTCAACCTTCTTTTCAAAATGGTTGACGAAGTCATCCACAGAGAGGGAGGAGGAGGAGGATTCAGCAGGGAGGAGAAGGTGGCAAAGAGCTTCCTAGGGTTAGAGGTAGAGGCTTGAAAGTGGTAGAAAGTGGCTTTAGCAGCAGAAACAGAGGAAGCGAATGTAGAGAGGAGGGAGTGAAAAGATGACAGGTCCGCAGGGAGTCTAGTTTTCCTCCATTTCCGCTCGGCTGCCCGGAGCCCTGTTCTGTGAGCTCGCAATGAGTCGTCAAGCCACGGAGCAGGAGGGGAGGACCGAGCCGGCCGGGAGGATAGGGGACATAGAGAGTCAAAAGATGCAGAAAGGGAGGAGAGGAGGCAGAATCAGGAGATCGGAGCGAGAAGGATTTAGCAGAGGGAAGAGATGATAGGATGGAAGAGGGGAGAGTAGCGGGAGAGAGAGAGCGAAGGTTGCGACGGCACATTACCATCTGAGTAGGGGCAGAGTGAGTAGTGTTGGAGAAGAGCGAGAGAGAAAAGGATACAAAGTAGTGGTCGGAGACTTGGAGGGGAGTTGCAGTGAGATTAGTAGAAGAACAGCATCTAGTAAAGATGAGGTCAAGCGTATTGCCTGCCTTGTGAGTAGGGGGGGGACGGTGAGAGGGTGAGGTCAAAAGAGGAAAGGAGTGGAAAGAAGGAGGCAGAGAGAAATGAGTCAAAGGCAGACGTAGGGAGGTTAAAGTGAGCCATCCTCGGGAAAGGAACTTATCAAAGTGTCAAGCTCATTGATGAACTCTCCAAGGGAACCTGGAGGGCGATAAATGATAAGGATGTTAAACTTGAATGGGCTAGTGACTGTGACAGCATGGAATTCAAATGAGGAGATAGACAGATGGGTCAGGGGGAAAAGAGAGAATGTCCACTTAAGAGAGATGAGGATTCCTGTGCCACCGCCGCGCTGACCAGATGCTCTCGGGGTATGCGAGAACACATGATCAGACGAGGAAAGAGCAGTAGGAGTAGCAGTGTTTTCTGTGGTAATCCATGTTTCTGTCAGCGCCAAGAAGTTGAGGGACTGGAGGTTAGCATAGGCTGAGATGAACTCTGCCTTGTTGGCCGCAGAACGGCAGTTCCAGAGGCTGCCGGAGACCTGGAACTCCACGTGGGTCGTGCGCGCAGGGACCACCAGATTAGAGTGGCAGCAGCCACGCGGTGTGAAGCGTTTGAATGGCCTGTGCAGAGAGGAGAGAACAGGGATAGACAGACACATAGTTGACAGGCTACAG
This sequence comes from Coregonus clupeaformis, assembly GCF_020615455.1. Lineage (NCBI taxonomy): Eukaryota > Metazoa > Chordata > Actinopteri > Salmoniformes > Salmonidae > Coregonus > Coregonus clupeaformis. The sequence goes on along the minus strand of NC_059224.1, from coordinate 26,230,269 downwards.
AAAAGGCTACAATAATGTAAAAGAGATTGGAATAAAATTAACTAAACATCTGGGGAAGCGAGAGAGCGGGGCCTCCTTCACTTACCTTTCACTGAAACACTCAAATATAACTCTCCCAACTTCCACTTTAGAAATGATAATTGTTGTAAACTACAGCGGTTCAATGTTTTCTAGGAATAGACTCTAACTTAGTTTATTCAGCTAGCTAACTTGGTACAGTATTCTTCCGTGAAAGCCGCCCAGGGCACCGTATCCTATGACGCCATAGCTAACTAGCATGCTAGCATCCAATAACACACGGTTTAGCACGAATACTTGGTTATAACAAACTACCAATAGTGTGTTAACACACTAAACAGATCATTCGTGTCCGTGTCTAGTTCCTTTCATAACACAGAAATAATTAAACGTTGGCTAGCTAGCACAAAGTCAGTCATGCTAGCTACACAAGTGGACTACACATCTCGAATGTTCAGAAAGTGAAGCTTTACGTTGCAAAATTCTCATTGACTAAAATGATATTGTATTTAGTTGCTACAGTACTGCTAGCTGGTAGTGTTGGCTAGCTAGCAATGGCTGCGGTGTTGACTTTGTTTGAAAAACGGCGTCGCTGCGAACGAATGTAGCTGGCTAGCTAACCTCGATAGTTTCTCTATACTACACCTTTATCTTTGATACAAAGACAACTATGTAGCTAGCTAACATTACACTAATCAAATCGTTCCGTTGTAATGTAATGTGTGTCATATTACCTGCGGAGCGAAGTACAGCATGACTACTCACTCCAACTCCAACTCCAAACACCTTTCTAATATTGAGTTGCACCCCCTTTTGCCCTCAGAACAGCGTCAATTCGTCGGGGCATGGACTCTACAAGGTGTCGAAAGCGTTCCACAGGGATGCTGGCCCATGTTGACTCCAATGCTTCCCACAGTTGTCATGTTGACTCGATGTCCTTTGGTTGGTGGACCATTCTTGACACACACGGGAAACTGTTGAGCGTGAAAAACCCAGCAGCGTTGCAGTTCTTGACACACTTAAACCAGTGCGCCTGGCACCCACTACCATACCCCATTCAAAAGCAGTTAAGTATTTTGTCTTGCCCATTCACCCTCTGAATGGTGGACACACACAATCCATGTCTCAATTGTCTCAAGGCTTAAAAATCATTCTTTCACCTGTCTCATCCCCTTCATCTACACTGATTTGAAGTGAATTAACACAAACATAGAGACATGCATACAAACACACGATAACATAAATGTACACATGGATTTTGTGTTATAGATATGTGGTAGTAGAGCAGAGGCCTGAGGGCACACACTTAATATGTTGTGAAATCTGTTATGAATGTATTGTAATGTTTTTAAAATGTATAACTGCCTTAATTTTGCTGGACCCCAGGAAGAGTGGGGATCCATAATAAATACAAATACAAACAAGTGACATCAATAAGGGATCCTGTCATGGAAAGAGTTACGAATGAAAGAGTTCTACCAATCAGGCCTTTATGCTAGAGTGGCCAGACGGAAGCCACTCCTCAGTGAAAGCCACATGACAGCCCACTTGGAGTTTGCCAAAAGGCAACTAAAGGACTCTCAGACCATTAGAAACAAGATTCTCTGGTCTGATTAAACCAAGATTGAACTCTTTGCCTGCCTGAATGTCGAGTGTCACTTCTGGAGGAAACCTGGCACCATCTCTACGGTGAAGCATGGTGGTGGCAGCATCATGTTGTGGGATGTTTTTCAGCTGCAGGGACTGGGAGACTAGTCAGGATCGAGGCAAAGATGAACGGAGCAAAGTACAGAGAGATCCTTGATGAAAACCTGCTCCAGAGCTCAGACTGGGGCAAAGGTTCACCTTCCAACAGGACATCGACCCTAAGCACACAGCCAAGACAACGCAGGAATGGCTTCGGGACAAGTCTCAATGTCCTTGAGTGGCCCAGCCAGGGCCCGGAATTGAACCCGATCGAACATCTCTGGAGAGACCTGAAAATAGCTGTGCAGCAACGCTCCCCATCCAACCTGACAGAGCTTGAGACGATCTGCAGAGAGGAATGGGAGAAACACCCCAAATACAGGTGTGCCAAGCTTGTAGCGTCATACCCAAGAAGACTCGAGGCTGTAATCGCTGCCAAAGGTGCTTCAACAAAGTACTGAGTAAAGGGTCTAAATACTTATGTAAATGTAATATTTCAGTTTTTAATTTTTAATACAACCTGTTTTTGCTTTGTTATTGTCTATAGATTGATGAGGGGGAAAAAACTATTTAATCAATTTTAGAATAAGGCTGTAACGTAGCAAAATGTGGAAAAAGTCAAGGGGTCTGAATACTTTCTGAATGCACTGTATATAGAGATGGATGGATGGATAGATGTCATAATTTCTGTCTGTAATGTGTAGTGGAAATTCTACTTTAACATTGAGAGACAAGGTCAATCACCAATCAGGATATGACTTTATTCAAAACGTATTAATAAGGGAGCAGGTCACACCACACACGCAAGTGAATAGTGTGAGTGCTGTGCAATAATGAGGCTGGTCGACCCAACACTCTTGAGTGTTGGGCCGAGAGCTCTGACATACAGAGATAAACAGACGTCTTATATAGTGGACCTAAAAATGTTTAGTCATGGCTGGTTCCACCCCTCCACGTCAGCTCGGAAGAAAACAAGCTACCTTGTTTTCTTCTCGTGGCTATGTGTATCGTTTCATAGCGCACAAACAAGTGATAACGTCAGTTTCGTTTCACCTCACATCGCCACACAGCTGTGCCCTTGGAAGATAACAGAAGAACAGGATTAACCGAGACACTGTGGTCACTTCTCAGAGGCTCTTTGTCTTACGCCGTGTGACCAATAACAGGTTGTTCCTCAAGTTTTTGCTCGATCCCGAGTCGCAAGTTATCTCGAGTCGCCCCATGTCCTTGACGATACGCACAGACCAGCTGCAGGGAGCAGAGTGGAACCATCCCTTCTCAGAAGCACAGTATTGCAAGTTATCAACATTTATTTACCAATGTAAAGCATATAATTGTTAAATATTAATGAAATTGTATTTGCCACTTGCGCCGAATACAACCGGTGTAGACCTTAAAAATAACAAATAATTAAAGAGCAGCAGTAAAATAAAATAACAGTAGGGAGGCTATATACAGGGGGTACCGGTACTGAGTCAATGTGGGGGGGCACAGGTTAGTCGAGGTAATTGAGGTAATATGTACATGTGGTTAGAGTTAAAGTGACTGCATAGATAATAAACAGAGAGTAGCAGCAGTGTAAAAAAGGTGGTGGGGTCGGGGGGGACAATGCAAATAGTCCGGGAAGCCATGATTAGCTGTTCAGGAGTCTTATGGCTTGGGGGTAGAAGCTGTTAAGAAGCCTTTTGGACCTAGACTTGGCGCTCCGGTACCGCTTGCCGTGCGGTAGCAGAGAGAACAGTCTATGACTAGGGTGGCTGGAGTCTGACAATTTTTAGGGCCTTCCTCTGACACCACCAGGTATAGAGGCCCTGGATGACAGGAAGCTTGGCCCCAGTGATGTACTGGGCCGTACGCACTACCCTCTGTAGTGCCTTGCGGTCGCAGGCCGAGCAGTTGCCATACCAGGCAGTGATGCAACCAGTAAGGATGCTCTCGATGGTGCAGCTGTATAACTTTTTGAGGATCTGAGGACCCATGCCAAATCTTTTCAGTCTCCTGAGGGGGAATAGGCTTTGTCGTGCCCTCTTCACGACTGTCTTGGTATGTTAGGACCATGATAGTTTGTTGGTGATATGGACACCAACGAACTTGAAGCTCTCAACCTGTTCCACTACAGCCCTGTCGATGAGAATGGGGGCGTGCTCAGTCCTCTTTTTTTTCTCCTTTAGTCCACAATCATCTCCTTTGTCTTGATAACGTTGAGGGAGAGGTTATTATGCTGGCACCACACGGCCAGGTCTCTGACCTCCTCCCTATAGGCTGTCTCGTTGTCGGTGATCAGGCCTACCACTGTTGTGTCGTCGGCAAACTTAATGATGGTGTTGGAGTCGTGCCTGGCCATGCAGTCATGGGTGAACAGGGAGTACAGGAGAGGACTGAGCATGCATCCCTGAGGGGCCCCCGTGTTTAGGATCAGCGTGGCAGATGTGTTGTTACCTACCCTTACCAACTGGGGGTGGCCCGTCAGGAAGTCCAGGATCCAGTTGCAGAGGGAGGTGTTTAGTCCCCTGGTCCTTAGCTTGGTGATGAGCTTTGAGGGCACTATGGTGTTGAACGCTGAGCTGTAGTCAATGAATAGCATTCTCACGTAGGTGTTTCTCTTGTCCAGGTGGGAAAGGGCAGTGTGGAGTGCAATAGAGATTGCATCATCTGTGGATCTGTTGGGGCGGTATGCAAATTGGAGTGGGTCTAGGGTTTCTGGGATAATGGTGTTGATGTGAGCCATGACCAGCCTTTCAAAGCACTTCATGGCTACAGACGTGAGTGCTACGGGTCGATAGTCATTTAGGCAGGTTATCTTAGTGTTCTTGGCCACAGGGACTATGGTGGTCTGCTTGAAACATGTTCAAATCAAATCAAATCAAATTTTATTGGTCACATGCGCCGAATACAACAGGTGCAGACATTACAGTGAAATGCTTACTTACAGCCCTTAACCAACAGTGCATTTATTTTAAACAAAAAAGTAAGAATAAAACAACAACAAAAAAGTGTTGAGAAAAAAAAAGAGCAGAAGTAAAAATAAATTGACAGTAGGGAGGCTATATATACAATAGAATAAAGTGACAGTAGGGAGGCTATATATACAGGGGGGTACCGTTGCATAGTCAATGTGCGGGGGCACCGGCTAGTTGAGGTAGTTGAGGTAATATGTACATGTGGGTAGAGTTAAAGTGACTATGCATAAATACTTAACAGAGTAGCAGCAGCGTAAAAAGTATGGGGTGGGGGGCAGTGCAAATAGTCCGGGTAGCCATGATTAGCTGTTCAGGAGTCTTATGGCTTGGGGGTAGAAGCTGTTGAGAAGTCTTTTGGACCTAGACTTGGCACTCCGGTACCGCTTGCCGTGCGGTAGCAGAGAGAACAGTCTATGACTAGGGTGACTGGAGTCTTTGACAATTTTGAGGGCCTTCCTCTGACACCGCCTGGTATAGAGGTCCTGGATGGCAGAGAGCTTTGCCCCTGTGATGTACTGGGCCGTACGCACTACCCTCTGTAGTGCCTTGCGGTCAGAGGCCAAGCAGTTGCCATACCAGGCGGTGATGCAACCAGTCAGGATGCTCTCGATGGTGCAGCTGTAGAATTTTTTGAGGATCTGAGGACCCATGCCAAATCTTTTTAGTCTCCTGAGGGGGAATAAGCTTTGTCGTGCCCTCTTCACGACTGTCTTGGTGTGTTTGGACCATGATAGTTCGTTGGTGATGTGGACACCAAGGAACTTGAAGCTCTCAACCTGTTCCACTACAGCCCCGTCGATGAGAATGGGGGCGTGCTCAGTCCTCTTTTTTTTCCTGTAGTCCACAATCATCTCCTTTGTCTTGGTCACGTTGAGGGAGAGGTTGTTGTCCTGGCACCACACGGCCAGATCTCTGACCTCCTCCCTATAGGCTGTCTCATCGTTGTCGGTGATCAGGCCTACCACTGTTGTGTCGTCGGCAAACTTAATGATGGTGTTGGAGTCGTGCCTGGCCATGCAGTCATGGGTGAACAGAGAGTACAGGAGGGGACTGAGCACGCACCCTGAGGGTCCCCCGTGTTGAGGATCAGTGTGGCAGATGTGTTGTTACCTACCCTTACCACCTGGGGGCGGCCCGTCAGGAAGTCCAGGATCCAGTTGCAGAGGGAGGTGTTTAGTCCCAGGATCCTTAGCTTAGTGATGAGCTTTGAGGGCACTATGGTGTTGAATGCTGAGCTGTAGTCAATGAATAGCATTCTCACGTAGGTGTTCCTCTTGTCCAGGTGGGAAAGGGCAGTGTGGAGTGCGATAGAGATTGCATCATCTGTGGATCTGTTGGGGCGGTGCATGTTGGTATTACAGACTCAGTCAGGGACATGTTGAAAATGTCAGTGAAGACACTTGCCAGTTGGTCAGCGCATGCTCGGAGTACGCGTCCTGATAATCTGTCCGGCCCTGCGGCCTTGTGAATGTTGACCTGTTTAAAAGTCTTACTCACATCGGCTACGGAGAGCGTGATATCACAGTCATCCGGAACAGCTGATGCTCTCATGCATGCTTCAGTGTTGCTTGCCTCAAAGCGAGCATAGAAGTGATTTAGCTCGTCTGGTAGGCTCGTGTCACTGGGCAGCTCACGGCTGTGCTTCCCTTTGTAGTCTGTATTAGTTTGCAAGCCCTGCCACATCTGACGAGCGTCGGAGCCGGTGTAGTACGATTCATCTTAGTCCTGTATTGACTCTTGGCCTTTTTGATGGTTCGTCGGAGGGCATAGCGGGATTTCTTATAAGCGTCCGGGTTAGAGAACGCTCCTTGAAAGCGGCAGCTCTACCCTTTAGCTCAGTTTGGATGTTGCCTGTAATCCATAGCTTCTGGTTGGGGTATTACAGTACCAGTCAAAAGTTTGGACACAGCTACTCATTCCAGGGTTTTTCTTTATTTGTACTATTTTCTACTCTATAGAATAATAGTGAAGACATAAAAAAAAATTAATGACACATTTGGAATCATGTAGTAACCAAAAAAGTGTTAAACAAATCAAAATACACTACCGTTCAAAAGTTTGGGGTCACTTAGAAATATCCTTGTTTTTGAAAGAAAAACATTTTTTTTGTACATTAAAATAACATCAAATTGATCAGAAATACAGTGTAGACATTGTTAATATTGTAAATGGCTGTTGTAGCTGGAAACTGCAAATGCAAATTAATTACTTAAAAATCACAATGTGATTTTCTGGATTTTTGTTTTAGATTCCGTCTCTCACAGTTGAAGTGTACATATGATAAAAATTACAGACCTCTACATGCTTTGTAAGTAGGAAAACCTGCAAAATCGGCAGTGTATCAAATACTTGTTCTCCCCACTGTACTACCCACCACTGTGACCTGTACGCTCTTGTTGGCTGGTCCTCACTACATATTCGTCGCCAAACCCACTGGCTCCAGGCCATCTATAAATCACTGCTAGGCAAATCCCCGCCTTATCTTAGCTCATTGGTCACCATAGCAACACCCACCCGTAGTTTGTGCTCCAGCAGGTATATCTCACTGGTCATCCCCAAAGCCAACACCTCCTTTGGCCGCCATTCCTTCCAGTTCTCTGCTGCCAATGACTGGAACGAATTGCAAAAATCTCTGAAGCTGGAGACTCTTATCTCCCTCACTAACTTTAAGCATCAGTTGTCAGCACCTTACCGATCACTGCACCTGAAATTAGCCCACCCAACTACCTCATCCCCATATTGTTATTTATTTTGCTAATTTGCACCCCAGTATCTCTATTTGCACATCATCTCTTGCACATCTATAATTCCAGTGTTCATACTAATTGTAATTATTTTGCACTATGTCCTATTTATTGCCTTGCCTCCATAACTTGCAACATTTGCACACAGTGTATATATATTTTCTGTTGTATTTTTGACTTTATGTTTTGTTTTACCCCATATGTAACTCTGTGTTGTTGTTTTTTATTGCACTGCTTTGCTTTATCTTGGCCAGGTCACAGTTGTAAATGAGAACTTGTTCTCAACTGGCTTACCTGGTTAAATAAAGGTAAAAAAAAAAAATTTGCACTTCATTGGTAGTTTTGCCTGGAGGACAAAGCTCTGTCAACGGTCACAAAGGGCTAGAAGAGGAGCTTGCTGGCCCATAAACAACATTCTATACCAGCGACAGCTGTGACACATGCACACCACATGCCTGGTTATTTTCAAAGCAGAGGACTACCTACAAGTGTGTGTCTGCTAATAGGCTGCATTACCTTAAGTATTGTTACTATGCTGTGCATAGCCAGATACTGTTTGTCCTTTACTACAGTATCACTGAAATGAAATGCATAGGCTGCTATGCAATTACACTGTACAGTGTGAGGCTCTGTTTATGGCCTGCAGTTAGCTTTTCACCTCAAAGTTGTTCAAGTCGTATACTTGACAGTTTTGTGACTGCATGACTTCAATGATAAGACATTGAATCATACATTACAGGCTTTGAATGTCATACTGTAAAGCAGACGTGACAAGTTTAGATAATTTGCTTGATTGGGTTCTTAAGGTCTGCATTCTTTTCATGGCTTATAACTTTTCAGACAAGTATTCACAACCGTTTTCAGCTGTGCTAACATAATTGCAAAAGGGTTTTCTAATGATCAATTAGCCTTTTAAAATGATAAACTTGGATTAGCAAACACAATGTGCCTTTGGAACACAGGACTGATGGTTGCTGATAATGGACCTCTGTACGCCTATGTAGATATTCCATTAAAAATCAGCCGTTTCCAGCTACAATAGCCATTTACAACATTAACAATGTCTACACTGTATTTCTGATCAATTTGATGTTATTTTAATGGACAATTTTTTTTGCTTTTCTTTCGAAAACAAGAAAATTAGTGTATATTTTATATTCAAATAGCCACCCTTTGCCTTCATGACAGCTTTGCACACGTATGGCATTCTCTCAACCAGCTTTATGAGGTATTCACCTGGAATTCATTTCAATTAACAGGTTGCCTTAAAAGTTAATTTGTGGAATTTCTTTCCTCCTTAATGCGTTTGAGCCAATCAGTTGTGTTGTGACAAGGTAGGGAGGGTATACAGAAGATAGCCCTATTTGGTAAAATACCAAGTCCATATTATGGCAGGAACAACTCAAATAAGCAAAGAGAAATGACAGTCCATCATTATTTTTAGACATGAAGGTCAGTCAATACGGAACATTTCAAGAACTTTGAAAGTTTCTTCAAGTGCAGTCGCAAAAACCATCAAGCGATATGATGAAACTAGCTCTCATGAGGACCGCCACAGGAATGGAAGACCCAGAGTTACCTCTGCTGCAGAGGATAAATTCATTAGAGTTACCAGCCTCAGAAATTGCAGCCCAAATAAATGCTTCAAAGAGTTCAAGTAACAGACACATCTCAACATCAACTGTTCAGAGGGGACTGTGTGAATCAGGCCTTCATGGTCAAATTGCTGCAAAGAAACCACTACTAAAGGACACCAATAATAAGAAGAGACCTGCTTGGGCCAAGAAACACGAGCAATGGACATTAGACCGGTGTAAATTTGTCCCAAATTGGAGATTTTTGGTTCCAACCGCTTTGTCTTTGTGGGATGCGGTGTGGGTGAACGGATGATCTCCGCATGTGTACAGTGAGGGAAAAAAGTATTTGATCCCCTGCTGATTTTGTATGTTTGCCCACTGACAAAGACGTGATCAGTCTATGATTTTAATGGTAGGTTTATTTGAACAGTGAGAGACAGAATAACAACAAATAAATCCAGAAAAATGCATGTTAAAAATATTATTAATTGATTTGCATTTTAATGAGGGAAATAAGTATTTGACCCCTCTGCAAAACATGACTTAGTACTTGGTAGCAAAACCCTTGTAGGCAATCACAGAGGTCAGACGTTTCTTGTAGTTGGCCACCAGGTTTGCACACATCTCAAGAGGGATTTTGTCCCACTCCTCTTTGCAGATCTTCTCGAAGTCATTAAGGTTTCGAGGCTGACGTTTGGCAACTCGAACCTTCAGCTCCCTCCACAGATTTTCTATGGGATTAAGGTCTGGAGACTGGCTAGGCCACTCCAGGATCTTAATGTGCTTCTTCTTGAGCCACTCCTTTGTTGCCTTGGCCGTGTGTTTTGGGTCATTGTCATGCTGGAATACCCATCCACGACCCATTTTCAATGCCCTGGCTGAGGGAAGGAGGTTCTCACCCAAGATTTGACGGTACATGGCCCCGTCCATCGTCCCTTTGATGCGGTGAAGTTGTCCTGTCCCCTTAGCAGAAAAACACCCCCAAAGCATACTGTTTCCACCTCCTTGTTTGACGGTGGGGATGGTCTTCTTGGGGTCATAGGCAGTATTCCTCCTCCTCCAAACACGGCGAGTTGAGTTGATGCAAAGAGCTCGATTTTGGTCTCATCTGACCACAACACTTTCACCCAATTCTCGTCTGAATCATTCTGATGTTCATTGGCAAACTTCAGACGGGCCTGAATATGTGCTTTCTTGATCAGGGGGACCTTGCGGGCGCTGCAGGATTTCAGTCCTTCACGGCGTAGTGTGTTACCAATTGTTTTCTTGGTGACTATGGTCCCAGCTGCCTTGAGATCATTGACAAGATCCTCCCGTGTAGTTCTGGGCTGATTCCTCACCGTTCTCAAGATCATTGCAACTCCACGAGGTGAGATCTTGCATGGAGCCCCAGGCCGAGGGAGATTGACAGTTATTTTGTGTTTCTTCCATTTGCGAATAATCGCACCAACTGTTGTCACCTTCTCACCAAGCTGCTTGGTGATGGTCTTGTAGCCCATTCCAGCCTTGTGTAGGTCTACAATCTTGTCCCTGACATCCTTGGAGAGGTCTTTGGTCTTGGCCATGGTGGAGAGTTTGGAATCTGATTGATTGATTGCTTCTGTGGACAGGTGTCTTTTATACAGGTAACAAGCTGAGATTAGGAGCACTCCCTTTAAGAGCGTGCTCCTAATCTCAGCTCGTTACCTGTATAAAAGACACCTGGGAGCCAGAATTATTTCTGATTGAGAGGGGGTCAAATACTTATTTCCCTCATTTAAAATGCAAATCAATTTATAACATCTTTGACATGCATTTTTCTGGATTTTTTGTTGTTGTTATTCTGTCTCTCACTGTTCAAATAAACCTACCATTTAAAATTATGGACTGATCATTTCTTTGTCAGTGGGCAAACGTACAAAATCAGCAGGGGATCAAATACTTTTTTCCCTCACTGCATTTCCCACCGTAAAGCATGGAGGAGGAGGTGTAATGGTGTGTGTTTGCTTTGCTGCTGACACTGTCTGCGATTTTATTTAGAATTCAAGGCACACTTAACCAGCATGGCTACCACAGCATTCTACATCGATACGCCACCCCTTCTGGTTTAGGCTTAGTGGGACTATCGTTTGTTTTTCCAACAGGACCATGACCCAACACACCTCCAGGCTGTGTAAGGGCTATTTTACCAAGGAGGAGAGTGATGGTGTGCTGCATCAGATGACCTGGCCTCCACAATCCACCGATCTCAACCCAATTGAGATGGTTTGGGATGAGTCAGACCGCAGAGTGAAGGAAAAGCAGCCAACCAGTGCTCAGCATGTGGGAACTCCTTCAAGACTGTTGGAAAAGCATTCCAGGTGAAGCTGGTTGAGGGAATGCCAAGAGTGTGCAATGCTGTCATCAAGGCAAAGGGTGGCTATTTGAAGAATCTGAAATATAAAATGTATTTTGATTTGTTTAACACTTTTTTGTTTACTACATGGTTCCATATGTGTTATTTCATAATTTTTGATGTCTTCACTATTATTCTACAATGTAAAAAATAAAGAGAAACGCTTGAATGAGTAGGTGTGTCCAAACTTTTACTGGTAGTGTACGTACTGTCACTGTGGGGACGACGTCATCGATGCACTTATTGATGAAGCCAGTGACTTATGTGGTGTACTCCTCAATGCCATCGGAAGAATCCCGGAACATATTCCAGTCTGTGCTTGCAAAACAGTCCTGTAGTTTAGCATCCGCGTCATATGACCACTTCCTTATTAACCGAGTCACTTGTGCTTCCTGCTTTAGTTTTTGCTTATAAGCAGGAATCAGGAGGATAGAGTTATGGTCATGTTTGCCAAATGGAGGGCGAGGGAGAGCTTTGTACGCGTCTTTGTGTGTGGAGTAAAGGTGGTCTAGAGTTTTTTTTTTTTTTTCTCTGGTTGCACATTTAACATGCTGGTAGAAATTAGGTAGAACGGATTTAAGTTTCCCTACATTAATGTCCCCGGCCACTAGGAGCGCTGCCTCTGGATGAGCGTTTTCCTGTTTACTTATGGCCTTATACAGCTCATTGAGTGCAGTCTTAGTGGCAGCATCGGTTTGTGGTGGTAAATAGACAGCTACGAAAAACATAGAAAACTCTCTTGGTAAATAGTGTGGTCTACAGCTTATCATGAGATACTCTACCTAGATTTTGTGCACCAGCTGTTGTTTTACAAATATACACAGACCCGCCACCCCTTGTCTTACTAGAGTCGGCTGTTTTATTCTCCCGATGTAGCGTATATCCCGCCAGCTGTATGTTATCCATGTCGTCGTTCAGCCACGACTCTGTGAAACATAAGATATTCGTTTTTAATGTCCCGTTGGTAGGATATCCTTGATCGTAGGTCATCCATTTTGTTTTCCAATGATTGTACGTTGACTAATAGGACTGATGGAAGAGGCAGATTACTCACTCGCCGTCGGATCCTTAGAAGGCACCCCGACCTACATTCACGATATCTCCGTCTCTTTCTCATGCGAATGACAGGGATTTGGGCCTTGTCGGGTGTCTGTAGAATATCCTTTGCATCCGACTCGTTGAAGAAAAATCTTCGTCCAATACGAGGTGAGTAATCGTTGTCCTGATATCCAGAAGCTCTTTTTGGTCATAAGAGACGGTGGCAGAAACATTATGTACAGAATAAATTAAAAATAATGCGAAAGAACACATATAATATCACAATTGGTTAGTGGGCCGTAAAACGGCAGCCATCTCCTTTGGCGCCATTATAGTTACAGTGGGGAAAAAAAGTATTTAGTCAGCCACCAATTGTGCAAGTTCTCCCACTTAAAAAGATGAGAGAGGCCTGTAATTTTCATCATAGGTACACGTCAACTATGACAGACAAAATTAGAGAAAAAAAATCCAGAAAATCACATTGTAGGATTTTTAATGAATTTATTTGCAAATTGTGGTGGAAAATAAGTATTTGGTCAATAACAAAAGTTTCTCAATACTTTGTTATATACCCCTTGTTGGCAATGACACAGGTCAAACGTTTTCTGTAAGTCTTCACAAGGTTTTCACACACTGTTGCTGGTATTTTGGCCCATTCCTCCATGCAGATCTCCTCTAGAGCAGTGATGTTTTGGGGCTGTCGCTGGGCAACACAGACTTTCAACTTCCTCCAAAGATTTTCTATGGGGTTGAGATCTGGAGACTGGCTAGGCCACTCCAGGACCTTGAAATGCTTCTTACGAAGCCACTCCTTCATTGCCCGGGCGGTGTGTTTGGGATCATTGTCATGCTGAAAGACCCAGCCACGTTTCATCTTCAATGCCCTTGCTGATGGAAGGAGGTTTTCACTCAAAATCTCACGATACATGGCCCCATTCATTCTTTCCTTTACAAGGATCAGTCATCCTGGTCCCTTTGCAGAAAAACAGCCCCAAAGCATGATGTTTCCACCCCCATGCTTCACAGTAGGTATGGTGTTCTTTGGATGCAATTCAGCATTCTTTGTCCTCCAAACACGACGAGTTGAGTTTTTACCAAAAAGTTCTATTTTGGTTTCATCTGACCATATGACATTCTCCCAATCCTCTTCTGGATCATCCAAATGCACTCTAGCAAACTTCAGACGGGCCTGGACATGTACTGGCTTAAGCAGGGGGACACGTCTGACACTGCAGGATTGGAGTCCCTGGCGGCGTAGTGTGTTACTGATGGTAGGCTTTGTTACTTTGGTCCCAGCTCTCTTCAGGTCATTCACTAGGTCCCCCCGTGTGGTTCTTTGATTTTTGCTCACCGTTCTTGTGATCATTTTGACCCCCACGGGGTGAGATCTTGCGTGGAGCCCCAGATCGAGGGAGATTATCAGTGGTCTTGTATGTCTTCCATTTCCTAATAATTGCTCCCACAGTTGATTTCTTCATACCAAGCTGCTTACCTATTGCAGATTCAGTCTTCCCAGCCTGGTGCAGGTCTACAATTTTGTTTCTGGTGTCCTTTGACAGCTCTTTGGTCTTGGCCATAGTGGAGTTTGGAGTGTGACTGTTTGAGGTTATGGACAGGTGTCTTTTATACTGATAACAAGTTCAAACAGGTGCCATTAATACAGGTAATGAGTGGAGGACAGAGGAGCCTCTTAAAGAAGAAGTTACAAGTATGTGAGAGCCAGAAATCTTGCTTGTTTGTAGGTGACCAAATACTTATTTTCCACCATAATTTGCAAATAAATTCATTAGAAATCCTACAATGTGATTGTCTGGATTTTTTTTCTCAATTTGTCTGTCATAGTTGACGTGTACCTATGATGAAAATTACAGGCCTCTCTCATCTTTTTAAGTGGGAGAACTTGCACAATTGGTGGCTGACTAAATACTTTTTTGCCCCACTGTATATAAAACAAAGCAGGTAATTTTTACTCTCACAAGTGAAACTGGTGCCCCCAGTGCTATGTAGACAAATATGTAGAACCACATTTGGAAAAACTTTGAAAATACAAATAAAACATTATTGTCTTCAAGTCGGGATTACGAGAATTAGGCTATATTAATATAAAGTCTTGATTTACAAGAAGCTGGACCTACATAAACAATCCATTGAATGTTTATGGGAACTGACCCTGAATAAGAAACTTCCTTCAGCTTTTCAGTACATTGGTCTACTTTCCGCTCCGCTCTGCACTGCTCTGTACGGCTCCACTACAAGGCTTACATTGACTGGACACACCTCTGGACTGGAAGCCCCCAGAAAGCAAGCCCCTATGTTTTTGTATTTTTTTACGTCCCTGTGTTTATGCTTCCTGGAACCAGCTGTGGGATTTTATGACATGTTTACCCTCCCTTGTTCCCCTTGTGTGATCTACACTGAATGCCCACAAGTGGTGTCGTCTCTGAACTGACTCCAGACCCACAATCCTCTCTTTTAGTGTCATGACTAATGTTGTATCAGGGCAAATAGTTTGCTATTTGAATCCAAAGACAGTTATTTTAGTCATTCTGGACCTGTTTGGATCCAATTATCATGCAACCACATAAGAGATAAACCCACATATTTGAGAATTATAGAATTATCCATGTTCTGGAAAGCAGCATTTCTTGTAGTAGACATTTGTCACAATTGGCTGGCAGGTTTTAAACACTTGGGTATAATGGCTTCAGTATGCCTTAATTAAGAATCCAACAGTATGATGAATTTAACATTTTTTAAATATATTTCTGTCTTTCTTTGTAGGAATATGATTAAGTCCTTCTACACATCTAGCCTTTTGTTAGATGTCCTGTCAGTTTTCGGCGAGTTATCGGAGGAGGTAAGTCATCAATTAGGAATACCCTTATCCTACCCTGTAGGGCCTATAGACTATATTGTAAATAAATCTACCTTTTTATTTCAGAACATTAATAAATTTACACTGTGTGAAGTAATGTGTGTGTGAAGTATAATGAACTGGCTATCCACATTTCCATCCTTACATCAGTCCACGGCTGCTCTCAAAACCATAGAAAATCCAAGACATGGAAAGAATAGGGAAATAGTGCGGACTGTAACATATAGACTCTCCAGCCCAGTCTAGGACCGTAGACAACTAGACACTAGTAGACCGACAATCTCAGCAGCAGAGGCCTTTTTAAAGCTTCTCCATGGGTCTCCATGGCCACAGATGTCTTTTCTACTTAGGGAAGTGGACTGTGGCAGATGACAGACAATGTTTCATTGAATGGCTGCTCTCCCTAAGGGCCAGGCATTTTCCCGCTGTAGAAAGCTCATTGGACAGGCTGCTTTAACACGGAGCTTTCTCTCTGTAACACTAACCCAGACAAAGGAGCCTCAGAGTCCCCCACTCGCTGATTACTGGAGATACGTTTTATACAAAGCACGTCACAATGCATTATGGGAGATTGGATTTCTTACAGAAAAAGGGACATTTCAGCACCAGAGAGGAGTGCCAAAACTTTTAGTGGATGGTGATCTAGAGAGTTTAGCAGATTGTATGTGAGCCTGTTAAATGGAGTGTGAGCTCTAATTGTAGCTATCATCAGTCCTAAACTTTCCCTCAGGTCTAGTATATTGTTATCTCCAGGGGTAGATTAGATTAGAATTATGATTGTGTTAGTTGCTTTAGAAATTAATTGACTTTTTATGTCTTCATTGTACCCTGTGCATGTGACTAAAGTCATCTAATTAATTGCGCTAAATCAGAAACAACCTGGATTTACTTGTTGACTAAAGTGAATCTGTAGTTTAGTAAAGTTTTGTACTAGATCCTCCAATGAATTTCCAGTTAATTAATCCACAGATAAGATTACCAGGGAGTGAACTTTTTAAATGAGGTCCATAGAACTTCTAATGAATTTTGTGACCTGGGTGTTAGAAACCACAGCAATTTCTTCATCCTGTCGCCATCCCTCCCTCTACCGTAAGCCAAAGGAAAATCCAAACAGTCGTATTTTAAGCCTCTTCCTCCAGTCGCCATTGTTTAACTAATTGCTTTTAATTCACTTCTCTTATCTTGATTATTTCTGTGTTATTTACCTCCTCCCTCCCTCCTTACTCTTTTTCAGAACATCCAGCACAGGAAGTATGCGAGATGGAAGGCCACCTACATCCACAACTGTCTGAAAAGTGGTGAAACCCCACAGGCTGGCCCTGCTGGCTATGAAGAGGAAACATATGGTAAGGACTGATATTCTATCAGCACTGCCACCCAAACAAACTATGACCCGTTAAGAAAATACCTCTTCTCCTGGCCTTTCCTTCAGGAGCCTTTAGACCTGCTTTCCTCCGTCTGGGTGACGACGTGCTTCAGTCAGTAAAGGTTGGCTGTCATTGTGTGCCTTATCGAGTCTGAGAGTGCAGCAGCGGAGGCTTGCAGTGGCTTTGTGTGTGTGAGAGAGCTGATATTTGTTTCATGGTTTTTTCAACCCCTTATCCTTAGAGGGTCAGGAAGGGCCCAGAGTAGGTAGTTTTACCCTGTGGCTGTGGTGTAAGAATTATGTAATGTTACAAAATCTTTGGCAAAATCTTTGGATTGAAGGTTGCAGCTGACATCCACTGGTTAAGAACAGTCTTAAAATGAGTTTGTATGATTGTGTTACATACATCAGTCTTATGTTGGTTTGTGTGCGAGGGCCCATGTCTGTCTGTCTGTCTGTCGGTGTACATTTTAACACCCTTTAGAGACTGAGACTCGCAGAGTAACTACATCTCGGACCAAGTACTGAGTGGTTGGCCAGGTGGTACAGATGCCCCAGTTGAGCAGTTTCCTGAGATGAGACAGGACAGGACAGGGCTGGGGGACTGGGGGACCCTCCGAACCACCTGTTAGAGGGTGATATGAAGCCGACCATGGCGCTGCAGATGGCAGAGCAGTTAGATCACTGTGCTCCTCTCTGAACATCTGTTGGGCGTGATACAGTACGTTTGACCTGAGCACCACATGTCAGCGATGAAGTCATCTCTAGAGCCCTCCACTCTACTGCGACCCAACCCACACGCAGACTGAAATTATGGGGACAGGGCCTCTAAATCAACGTGTGGCTGGTCTTTCCCCTATTTCATCTCTCTTTTGATTTAGCCACACAGATGAATAGAAGTTACAGTATGACTGTCTGTGAAGTCTAGTTTTAGACACAGCCTACTTTCTGGTGTAGTTCATCTCTTTGTGTGGGGAGTGCAACGTCCCTCCCCTCCCTCCCGCCTGTTGTGAATGTGGGCCTCCGTCTGTAAGTGGTGACATCATGCATGGTTATTCCCACCGATGTGTAACATTGCCAAGAGAAAGCTGATATCATACTCTCTCCTCTCCCTCATATTGAGTCTAACTCAGTCCACACACATCAGGATCTTATCACTGCATCTCACTGTTTCCACATGTCTGTCAAACAACTCAGGAAGAGGGTGACCCGTTGCTCATCATTACATGAAAACATGCAGACGTGCTGCAGGGTGGCAATGAAAAGAAAGTAGGATGTGTTAAAATGATGAACAGACTGTACTTTGGGTGTTCATTTTGGGATTTTCGTATTTTAGTTTTTACTCTTGGTTTTACTGTATTTTCATATGGGGATAGATTTTTATTTTAGACTTATAGCCATTTTGACGTTGTATTGGTTTTACTGTCTTTTATTAACACCGTTCATTAGACCTGTTTAGTAGGTTAATGAAACCTACGTGTGGGAATCAAACTTGCTTTGTTTAGGGGCCACAGTGACTGCATTGTCTCAGATACATATTTGCTTGACTTTCCACTTCCAAGGAGGAGGAGATGATTAGCAAGGGGAAAGAAATGGAGGAAAACATTGTTGAAATGAGGGAGAGCCAATAGGAAGCAACTTTGTTGATTAGCACATTTTCCCCAAGCCTCAACCGTGGTGCTGAACCCTGTCCTGATGGAAGAGAGAGAGCCAGAGGCAGAACAAGTGCAAGCTTCTAGCCATGTTGCCCACAAGTCCTGTCCAGTCAGAGAAGGCACGCTTGTTTTGTAGCCATGCCACCAAATGATGGAAACTAGTACAGATGTATTTGATTCCTTAACATTTCATGAAAAATAAGGTCACATCTCAAATAACCAATGTGGTGAGGGCAAAGCATGGAAAGTGGGAGTTTAACTCAAATTCAACTTCACAAGCTACAAATACTCTGTCAACGTTCTCTCACAGGGCATCAATAATGTACTGAAGTGTCTTTTTTAGTCTATCATTAGGATTAGGGGCTCTTTCAGAACATTCAGTACCTCTGCAGTTGCCAATCAATTAAATTAGGTGAGTAGGTGTGTCTGTTGGCCTTTTGGCCAAGTAGAAGACTGTCATCAGCTCAACACATATGCGTTGTGGCTACTTTGTTTGAGTCTTATAATTGGGTTAGCAAAATATACAGTACCAGTCAAAAGTTTGGACACACCTACTCATTCAAGGGTTTTTCTTTATTTTTACTATTTTCTACATTGTAGAATAATAGTGAAGACATCAAAACTATGAAATAACACATATGGAATCATGTAGTAAACAAAAAAGTGTTAAACAAATCAAAAATATATTTTATATATCTGATTCTTCAAATAGCCACCCTTTGCTGTGATGACAGCTTTGCACACTCTTGGCATTCTCTCAACCAGCTTCACCTGGAATGCTTTTCCAACAGTCTTGAAGGATTTCCCACATATGCTGAGCACTTGTTGGCTGCTTTTCCTTCACTCTGCGGTCTGACTCATCCCAAACCATCTCAATTGGGTTGAGGTCGGGGGATTGTGGAGGCCAGGTCATCTGATGCAGCACTCCATCACTCTCCGTCTTGGTAAAATAGCCCTTACACAGCCTAAAGGTGTGTTGGGTTATTGTCCTGTTGAAAAACAGATGATAGTCCCACTAAGCCCAAACCAGATGGGATGGCGTATCGCTGCAGAATGCTGTGGTAGATATGCTGGTATTGTGTGCCTTGAATTCTAAATAAATCACAGACCGTGTCACCAGCAAAGCACCCCCACACCATAACACATCCTCCTCCATGCTTTACAAGGGAACTATACATGCAGATATCATCCGTTCACCTACTCTGCGTCTCACAAAGACACGGCGGTTGGAATCCAAAATCTCAAATTTTGACTCTAGACCAAAGAACAAATTTGCACCTGTCTAATGTCCATTGCTCGTGTTTCTTGGCCCAAGCAGGTCTCTTCTTATTATTGGTGTCCTTTAGTAGTGGTTTCTTTGCAGCAATTTGACCACGAAGGCCTGATTCACACAGTCCCCTCTGAACAGTTGATGTTGAGATGTGTCTGTTACTTGAACTCTGTGAAGCATTTATTTGGGCTGCAATTTCTGAGGCTGGTAACTCTAATGAACTTATCCTCTGCAGCAGAGGTAACTCTGGGTCTTCCATTCCTGTGGCGGTCCTCATGAGAGCCAGTTTCATCATAGCGCTTGATGTTTTTTGCGACTGTACTTGAAGAAACTTTCAAAGTTCTTGAAATGTTCCGTATTGACTGACCTTCATGTCTTAAAGTAATAAAGACTGTCATTTCTCTTTGCTTATTTGAGCTGTTGTTGCCATAATATGGACTTGGGTCTTTTACCAAATAGGGCTACCTTCTGTATATCCCCCCTACCTTGTCACAACACAACTGATTGGCTCAAACGCATTAAGAAGGAAAGAAATTCCACAAATTAACTTTTAAGAAGGCACACCTGTTAATTGAAATGTAATCCAGGTGACTACCTCATGAAGCTGGTTGAGAGAATGCCAAGAGTGTGCAAAACTGTCGTCAAGGCAAAGGGTGGCTATTTGAAGAATCTCCAATATAAAATATATTTAGATTTGTTTAACACTTTTTTGGTTACTACATGATTCCATGTGTTATTTCATAGTTTTGTTATTCAACAATGTAGAAAATAGTAAAAATAAAGAAAAACCCTTGAATGAGTAGGTGTGTCCAAACTTTTGACTGGTACTGTACATCATTTCAGAGTGTCATTATGAGGAGGAGAGTTTCTATGCAGTGTATCACTGGTCTGTGACTACAGGACTGAATTTTGATGGTGTCAGTAATGCATATCCTTTCAAACTTTGGGATGGTCTGTCCTATGCACAAGGCAGCATTCCGAGCCTTGAGACTTGCATTCGATAAAATCTTTCCATCTGTTTACGATCCCTTCTTCACGGTCTCTGTCGCTAATTATCCCTGTGCATTTTTTCACCCTGCTGGCCAGTTATTGGGTCAAACTGAACCAAGCCCTTGTGCTAGAGTCGCTGTCAACACCCATTTAAAACGCCCATCACTCCCGACTGTTATTGGCACAAATCAAGATTAAGTGGGCCATTGGCAAAACGCTCAACCACAGCTCCCGTCTCTGCTCCTTTCACTGATTCAGACATAATGTGAGATTAACCGCAGCTTTATCTTTACTGTCTGTCTCTCACATGGCTCTAATCGTGAGAGTTTCATCTGATCCAAAGAGAGGAGTGAGGTGTGTGTGTGTGTGTGGGGGTTGTGGTTTTTATCTCGGAGCAATCAAGATCCCCCTCTGTAAGTAAGTAGGATACAATGCTGCTCAGTGTGTGCGGCTGAGGGTGTGCAGGGCTGGGCTGTGAGTGACTAGAGCAGAACAGGGAGAGTCAGGGGAGAGTGTCTGCAGGGAAACTTCCCGGTTCCTGTTTCACAGCTCCATAGTTCTCCATATCTCAGAGAGATGTTCTGGGACCAGCCCTCCCCATCCTCATCTGGCCCACTCCCTCCTATTAGCCCCTCAATCCTCTGGGTCTGCCCATAGACTAGCGGCCTTTCGCACCACGACAAATGCAGATGTAGTCACATAAGCCTAGACGGTTTATTTGTGTTAGCCTACCCCAGCCATATTATTTCACCTTGAGTCTTGGGGAAAACGGGACAATAGGCTAGAGAAACTTAAATATTGGCAGAGGAAATGGTTTTAAGACTGACACAGAAACATATATGAAAATGTGTTACGGTCTGTTTTTCATTCATCTCACACTTCCTCTCCATAATGTAATTTTATGGAGGTTAGGGATCTATGTCCAAAGTGGTGTCAAATATAGCACATGTAGGCACATACAGTGTATGATTTTTAATCTCAGAAAATATATTTGGGGTTAATATTTTCTTTAAATTAAATCTGGTCACTCCAAAATATGTTTTAAGCATAGTATTACTTTTAATGAGTCTAAAGAACAGGCGCCATACCCATGAAATGGAATTTCCACCATTACTGGATTTAAGCTTGTTCTTCTGGGATTTGGCTCACTGTGCTTTAGAAACATGGTGTATATCGCAGCTCAAAGACTGAGTAGATAACCTTTTCCTGTTAAGCCCATTGAAGTTCAGTACACACAAAAAACACTTGACACTTTTTGAAGTCTTGTTTTTGTTTGAATAGTCTTTTAAAGTCAAATATGTTTAGTCTTTTATACGTTGTCATTACTCAAGTACTTCTGTTTTAATCTTAGGCTTCGTCTTTGCATAAGAAAATCTAGACTTAATGCCTGGTATGTTTCTCCACAACTTAGTGTTCACATCATTCCGTATGAGCAGTATGTCGGCACTCGGCACATTGCCCCAAAGTGGCCATCTCTAATTCATCTCAGCCAATCCATGCCAAGAAGCTGTCATTGTGTGTTGGAAGCTCATATCCACTTCCATAGCTGTAAGGTTTCCTGTAACCTTCCTTTGCATCACTGGTTACATGAAGGAAAAAAGGGGCTCCTTGGTGACTCATTCCTCCTGTTTGCACAAGACAGCGTGAGGAGAGGATGGCTGGTCTGGGACCTGGTGGTAGTTTCATCTTGAGGCATACCCACCCCACGGTCTGCACTGTGAAAAATGAACCAATCATGGTCTTCGGAATAGATTGAAGCATATTGCGAATTGAAGCTTCAGAAGTAAAATCCACATGATTGAAAAAGAAAATGTGGGAAATGTTTTTGAAAGGGATTTACCAAGATAAAGTGTAGCATCCTGTTGTGCTTTGATGAAAAAGTGTTTGTGGCCTGATAGAAGTGTAACATATTTGGTAGACTTGTTATTGTACCCTACCATCTTGAGTCAGCCGCTGATATTGTTGCCACAGCAAGGTAATGATGTAACTCAGTGGGCAGTACAGTCGTAGGTCTTCACAATGTTCGCTGCTTCAGTGTTATGAGATATTTTTGTCAGATGTTACTATGGTATACTGAAGTATAATTACAAGCATTCCATAAGTGTCAAAGGCTTTTATTGACAATAACATTACGTTTATGCAAAGGGTCAATATTTGCAGTGTTGACCCTTCTTTTTCAAGACCTCTGCAATCCACCCTGGCATGCTGTCAATTAACATCTGGGCCACATCCTGACTGATGGCAGCCCATTCTTGCATAATCAATGCTTGGAGTTTCCTGGCCATGGACCCAAAATGTTGATGTTTTGTTCCCCGAGCCACTTAGTTATCACTTTTGCCTTATGGCAAGGTGCTCCATCATGCTGGAAAAGGCATTGGTCGTCACCAAACTGTTCTTGGATGGTTGGGAGAAGTTGCTCTCGGAGGATGTGTTGGTACCATTCTTTATTCATGGCTGTGTTCTTAGGCAAAATTGTGAGTGAGCCCACTCCCTTGGCTGAGAAGCAACCCCACACATGAATGGTCTCAGGATGCTTTACTGTTGGCATGACACAGGACTGATGGTAGCGCTCACCTTGTCTTCTCCGGACAAGGTATTTTCCGGATGGATGCCCCAAACAATCGGAAAGGGGATTCATCAGAGAAAATGACTTTACCCCAGTCCTCAGCAGTCCAATACCTGTACCTTTTGCAGTATATCAGTCTGTCCCTGACGTTTTTCCTGGAGATAAGTGGCTTCTTTGCTGCCCTTCTTGACACCAGGCCATCCTCCAAAAGTCTTCGCCTTACTGTGCGTGCAGATGCACTCACACCTGCCTGCTGCCATTCCTGAGCAAGCTCTGCACTGGTGGTGCCCCGATCCCGCAGCTGAATCAACTTTAGGAGACGGTCCTGGCGCTTGCAGGACTTTCTTGGGCACCCTGACGCCTTCTTCACAACAATTGAACCTCTCTCCTTGAAGTTCTTGATGATCCGAAAAATTGTTGATTTAGGTGCAATCTTACTAGCAGCAATATCCTTGCCTGTGAAGCCCTTTTTGTGCAAAGCAATGATGACGGCACGTGTTTCCTTGCAGGTAACCATGGTAAACAGAGGAAGAACAATGATTTCAAGCACCACCCTCCTTTTAAAGCTTCCAGTCTGTTATTCTAACTCAATCAGCATGACATAGTGATCTCCAGCCTTGTCCTCGTCAACACTCTCACCTGTGTTAACGAGAGAATCCCTGATATGATGGCAGCTGGTCCTTTTGTGGCAGGGCTGAAATGCTGTGGAAATGTTTTTTGGGATTTAAGTTCATTTTCATTGCAAAGAGAGACTTTGCAATTAATTGCAATTCATCTGATCACTCTTCATGACATTCTGGAGTATATGCAAATTGCCATCATTAAAACTGAGGCAGCAGACTTTGTTAAAATTAGTATTTGTGTAATTCTCAAAACTTTTGACCACGACTGTATATCTGCATGTTGTCTTCTGACTTCATCCACAGTAATATATTTTATTGGGACATTTATAGATTCATACCTCATATCAGTACTTAACATTCAGAGTCTTGCGTAAGTTCAGCCTTATCAGAATGACTGGCGTGATATGGGGGCAGGGTAGTTGTCCATTGTCAACTTGAAAAGTTGAGTATAAATGCAAACAATATGAGCTCCATGACAGGGATCTGAGAGGTCTGCAAACTACATATCTTAGAATCCTCTGTCTTTTTCCCCTCTCCTTGTCTCCCCAGATGAGGAATATGGTGCTGAGGGTGGAGGGGGACCCTCCTCTCAGTCTGCTCAGCCCCAGTCTCCACCCCATTCCCAGCCCGGCTTCAGGGATCCAAACCAGGTGCCTGGGTCCATGGGGGGTCCCCCCTACCCCCAGGAACCGGGCTCCATTGGGGGTCCCCCCTACCCACCCACCAACTACAACAATATCCACATCCCCCCTGGAGCCCACTGCCCAGCCAACACACCTGCAGAGCTCCCTCCACCTGCAGGTAAAGGATAGGACATCTACACACCACCCTGCCATCCACAACACTCATCAGAGCCTTTAGAATACTCATGAGATGTTCATGTCTTTAGATGTATCAGTGCAGTCTTACCTTGTGATTACAAACATGATCAGCTCTAGCAGAGAGACAGAGAATGGTCATGATGAAGACTTCATAGACTTGACTAATTATTTGTCTGCCTAGTTTGACTAGGCTAATTCTTCATCTGACCATTTTTCTTCTCCTGATGTATAACAGAGTGGTGTTCCCCTGGCATAACTTGAGTACAGCTCAGCTCAAGCCTATGGGATACACTTTGCCATTATACCCGTCTTGTATATTTTGGCATTGGCGACAAGCATAGGAAAAAGGCCTAATCATTTTTCCTTGGCAGGTCTTTTGTGAGCGGAGAGACAGGATTGTGTAATGAACCCTAATGGCTGCTTTCTTTGCGGCTGACTTGGGTGTTGTGTCCCATATCACCCAGGGAACAGTTACCTCACACAAAGCAGCCAACACTAGTCATTTGTAACACCCCCACCAGACAAAGACCAACGAGATATGTTTGTTTATTCATTCTCTAGTGGTTATTATTAATATGTCACATGCTCATTAAGGTTGTTGTTGATGATAAATGACATCAACATAGGTTGTGGATGTAATATGGACAGTTGAGATTTATCATAGTTTCCTTATTGACTCAGTCTTGGCAGGCCGTGGGCGGCAGAGGTCTGTCCAGGTCTTGGCCTTCCTGACTTTACCCTGCGTGTCTTCCTGTTTTCCCTGCTATCACGCTCTACCTTTTAAAGAGCAGAGCCAGGGGTGAAGGCAGGGGGTCCGTGAGAGCAGGGTCCACTCTGAAGCCCTGATAGTGTGCTTTCCCCCCGAAGGCCCAGGGCCTGCCTGTGTCCTCTGTGATTAGCCCACTGGCTCCCAGGCACAGAGGAAATGACTCGGCTCCACCCAGTGACCCCAGAGGTGCTCTGGCACTAATTGAATCGGGGGCGGCACGCCACGCTGCATACCTCAGAGCCTGCAATACAAACACATGAAATATAGCTGTACAGATTTCCCCCAGGACCTCCCTTGTTTTTTGGGACCCATGTAGCTGGAACCTGTTTCAGGAGTCTATACATTGGCTGTGAGGAGCAAAATTAACATTGTTCCAGATTACATCAAATCTGACCTTGTTTTCATTATAGCTCTGCAGTAAATCATCCATTTGGCTTGAGTGAATGTACTGAGGCCTGAGCAGCTCTCTGCGCTCTAAGTGCATTCAAACCACTTCTCTTTATACTTCATAAAATCATATAACAGCGTTAGCCAACACATTTCTTGGTTGTGGCGTAGCAGAAGTTGAAAGTGCCCTGTATTGTTTTTCCTGGACTCTAGAGGTTATGGGTGGACTGGACTAACTCTGCCCTGTTCCCCTGTGTTAGCAGGAGAACCCATTAAACCAGTGCCTGTTCCCCGAAGCATTCCGGCGGTCGACCCCTCACTGCGGAGTGCCACTCAGGAAGGTAAGGAGTAAGAACAGGACGGGACGGCATAGTACCCCCTTCCCTTCCCCAGGCACCCTGGGGCTCACCTCTCCCACATCTCAAAACCACCACGCTGATGGCTCTCCTCTTGGCTGTGAGGAGACGAGGGGTGGGGGGCATGAGTGGTGGAGAGAGACTGGCACACGGCAGGTCTCCTCATAAAATGCTTTATGGAAAACAGACTTTGGGCTCTTGGATTCCAGCACTGGTGGGAAAAATATGACCACAGACAAAACCCAAATAATCACAGTCTGGCTGATGAAAGGAAAATGACTGCATTACCAATTGCAGTGTCATGACAATGCAGCCTTAATAAATGTTAATGAATAGAGAGCAGAAAACACCGCATTTGGTTGGCATGAGAGGTGATAATTACATGGCTTACTCAGCAGGAGCTAGTGTGATACTGTTACAGAGTATTCAGACCCCTTGACTTTTTCCATATTTTGTTACATTACAGCCTTATTCTAAAACTGATTAAATTAATTTTTCCCTCATCAATCTACACACAATACCCCATAATGACAAAGCGAAAACACGTTTTTATAATTTTTGCAAATGTATTAAAAATAAAAAACAGAAATACCTTATTTATATAAGAACATTACCAAATACACTGTGGCAAATGAAACATTATCTGCTAGAAGTGAATAGAATAAAAGTGTACAAGTGTAATATTTACAAAATCACCTGATTTGGCCTGATCTATTCCTAGCGCTAGCGCAATTGCTAACTAGCGTTATTGCAATGACTGGCATGCTAGCAGATACCATAGACTTCCAGCCATTGTGCTAATGCTAGATAGCATTGGCTTGTGAAACTACCTCTAACTTCCTTTATATTGGACACAGAGACATAAAAATGGTATCCTCAAGTTAATCTGACTCTAGGGAAGTAAATAAAGTATCACTTTAATTTATGACCTTCAAAGCCAAGCAAAATAAGAAGAAACAGAAAACGTTATAATATTGACATTCTGTTTCTCTATTTGAGGAGGCTTTAAGCGATGTTTTGAAAACAGTTGAGAGCACAGTGATGGGCTTTGACCAGACCATTTAACCTGCCCCCAAATATTAAGTACATTAACCACCCTCAGAGCTGTACAAATCTTTCCTCAGATGGAACAGCGTTTTCGTAGTGGTATATTCTGAAGGGCCTAGGTTATAAAATTACCATAATGGCCACCAGCGTCTGCCTTGATTTAACACAAGTGTTCAGAATCTACCCAACCTCAGCCTAACCCTATAATTTAAATGACTGGTGGTAAATATGAGCTTATTGTGGCAAGCCACAAATAAATCCCTTGCCATGTGGCTAATACGTGAGTACTTTCTGCCCGTAATGTTTATTTACATTTTTTGGTAAATGGGACAGTCACTGGTAGACAATGAAAGGTTGGGGAAATTTTGTCCATGATCATCATCATTTGTGTATCACTCACTGTAGCTGATTGAAAAGGTAAGCAATTATCCTGAATCATGTTATTATTTTCAAACATTCTGTCACCTCAGTTTTTTCCTTCCTCTAGTTTTTAACAAGTTGCAAAACGACATGTTCTTATTCATTGTCCATACTGATAAATAGGCATTAACATTACTTAACATATACACAAGAAACCTATCATTTTGAAACACACCATTCAATGTTTTATGTTGATGTTACTACAAATGTGCTTTAAACCATTTGGAATTCTGAAGAAATTGAAAATGCTTAGCATATGTGTCTAGACCGACATGGTTCTTTCAGAGTTATAAATAGTGTCTTATATTGAAAAATGGTAATGACACTCATGGCCAGTGTCTCAAATTCTGGTGAAATTGCAGAGTGTGGTTGGTCTTGTGAAATACGTTTTGAGTTAAGGGAGAAATCAGAGAGATGTTTCAGACTGGTCTGACTCAGACGATTTATGACCTAATAGGGCGGGTCAGTGAAGGAGTAAAATAGGGGTGGTGTGTGTGTTACTCACACACATTCTCTCTTAATTAAGAGATCACATTCTATAGTGTGAACTTTTATTTTCAATAATTACACTTATCTCACAGGAAGTCCTTATTCTTTGTCGTGGCAGGTGACGTGCGCCTCACACCAGAGGACTACACCAGGGCTCAGAAGTACTGCAAGTACGCCGGCAGCGCCCTGCAGTACGAAGACGTGGGCACGGCGGTGCAGAATCTGCAGAAGGCCCTGAAGTTGCTTACCACTGGCAAAGAATGAGACCCATTGTCCCCCGGCGTCACTGTGTCACTATATCGCTGATCTAGCCCAGAAGAATTAAGAGACCATTACCCTCTAATCTACAGCAGCCCCAGCTGTATCCGTCTGAAGAAAGCAATTCTGTCCCAAGCATTCAACATCACTGTAAACAACAAGGACATCTGTGTCTCCATATTGGACTCCTGTTGTGGAGCTTCCAACTTGGCTGTCCATAACTAGTGAGTTGCTCACGAAAGACTTCCTGAGCCTGTATGTTAAAACAGTGCATTTATCACCTGCTAATATACTCCTTATATTAGTTTACACAAACAACTTATTGACTGTAGTTTTGATAACACTTTTGTGTAACACACATATCCCCTTTGTATGTATGTTTTGGGAACATACTTGGTTTGCTGTTCAAAATCCTAAAGAAATACACATTTTCTCATTTAATTTTACATACACTAAGTAGCCCAATGCTTCAAGTAGATATAATCCACTATTTTCAGGCGACATTGATCTTTCCTTTACTGTGTTTTCAATACAGTATCTATTTGTCTTCTTTTCTTGGGTGAAACGACTGTCATTTCTGCATCAACACAATTTAAATAAAATGTGTAAATTGATTGATGGTTGGTGACCTGTTTGTATATACTGATACTGTCTGCTTTAGTAAACAAAACTGTCCAAGCAAGAGGAGGACTTTTGTTCATGTTTACTTTGTTTGATGATGACCTCTTAGGGGAGGGAGCAACAAGAGGGTAACATATACGGTTGGTTTCCTGGACATAGATGTAGCCTAGTCCTGGACTAAAAAGCTATTTTAATGGAGATTAGCCATTGTGCATTCTTTTTAGTCAAGGACTAGGCTTAATCTGTGTCCAGGAAACTGACCCATAGAGAGGTAATTCCAGAGGTACAGTAATGTCACTTTAGTTGAAAGCCCTTCACGAAACGTGTACTTTTATATGCTGTTATCTTTGACTGAGCAGTAGATCGGTCCATCCTCAAATATGCAGAAGTTCCTGAGTGAGTTTTCTGTTTCTAACATTTCATTTATCGATGTGTTCTTAAATGAAGGACTCATTTGACCATTATTAAAACAAATCAATTGAAGTATTTAGGTCATTGTTCACAATTTTATACTTTTCCATAATGATGTTGAACTAGGAAATATTGAAGCATGCCAGTGCTACACACAGTAGAGACAGCAACAGTCTGTTGATGGGTTATTTGAATACATTTATCCAGAACGCAACATCCCTCTCGACTGCTGTCTCCACTTGAAATGTATTTAACCAATTTGCTCTGTTTATGTAGCCAAGCTTTGAAGATGACCTTCTCCTCTTCTCCCTTTTAGTGTTTGTTTGATAACAGTAATTAAACAGTAATGTACAGCCACTGGCGATTATTAAAATGTGCTGAAACTCCAAGAGCAGATAATTGAGTTGACCTCATGGTGGAATATTCACTGTGCAGGCTCATCACATTAAAGAAACGCTTCTATGTGTAAATCAATGAGATGAAAGGAGTGAACAATAACAGTTAGAACATTTCTAATATCACCAGGGAGTCACCTGCTGTATTACAAGGGGCATTGAAATTAAATGCTGGAAATTAAACCTTTAATGAATTTTTGAGTCCTGCATTTCCAAAATACCACACTGATATCTTCCAGCACATTTTGTTTATTAAATCAATCGGGTTACACTCCATTTAAAAATGAATGAAACCGGAGAGTGCCCATGAATACCAAATCCTTTGAGAGTCCTTAGGCTTCTACTTATTCTGGTAATAAATAATTATGGGTAATGTTTGGGTTTGCTCAACCTGTTGAAAGTGATTATTATGCCTATTTTCTTGATGTCATCACGCTCATTGTTTTTCTTCATTGCCTGCCTATTGCCTTAAGAGTTATAGAAAGGGCATTGGCCCTTTATCTCTCGACTGGCTGAACTATCACCACCAGCATCTGTATTTGCCTGAGTCCCTTATTCCTTCCTTGTTGATGGGCATGGTGTCAAATGAAAATCAGGTGGATTCCTTCCACGTATTTATTCTAGCTGTAAAGTTAATGGGGGAGAAAAGTCACATGTCAATTGAAATAGGTAAGTACCTCTCTGTGACTGTGAACAACTGCACCTTCAATCTGTGCACCATGTCCTGTCAGCCAATGAGTGGCTTGAGGTATGGTAAGTATTGGAGGTGATAGAGACAAGATGCAGAGATGTATTGCTTTCCTCAGTTATTTTGCAACATTTCAACTTATATGTAAATCATGTAAACACTATGAGATCAATACTGGCCCTATTTAGCTCACATGACAGTACTGTGGGAACATTAGCTGGGTTTGATCATCCCTTTGTCATGATTCATTATGTACTGGTCGGAGAACAGCCACTTCTTTGGCTTTTGTAATAGTTTAAAGCCTCACCACCATTATAAAACAGCTGTGTCCCCAGCTGTATAGGTCACTCACAACTGGAAATGGAAGACTCACTTTTGCCAGGCTATTGTCCGTCATTCAGGGAACCATGTAAGAAAGTTAGTATATGGCTGTATTGCCACCCCATAAAACTGTCAATGTTCTATTCTATTTTGGAAGATGGGATAAAGTGCTTCCCATAGTTTCATTCAAAGATCTGTCATGTCTATTCATCTTTATAGAACCCCCCAACCCAATTAAGGAGCTGATAGAACTAGTGACTTTATTGTAGTTCTATCAACAATAGAAGACATATAATTTTTTCTTTTGGCTGTGGTTAAACCTCAACGACATTAAAAGTGATGGTTTTGGAGACCGAAAAGGTGAGAAAGTGTATAAGGCATGCAAATTCAGCAACCTGGTCTCAGAGCATTTCGTATTATTATGGACGTGAATCTGAGAAACTCCATTTAGTATGATATATTACGTTTGATATGGTATGTATTAATTTGTGGATGTCCATCATCCATTTTGTATGCTATGTTACAAATTACAATTCGTATGATGTGTTACAAATTTGCAAAACTTATATGTTACAAATTTGCAAATCATATGAAATGTACGAATTCTAATTCATTGTGGCTAACGTTAGCTAGGCTAGGGGTTAGGGTTAAGGTTAGGAGTTGGGTTAAAGGGTTAAGGCCAGGGTTAGGACAAGGCTTAGCTAAAAGGGTTACGGTTAGGGTTACGGGAAGGTTTAGCTAACATGCTAAGTAGTTGCAAAGTAGCTAAAAAGTAGAACTAAATTGAAAAGTTGCTAAAATGATAGTTGTCCGTGATCAGATTTGGTTTGCTAGACGTTCACGTTATATGAACACTCATCCAACTACCCTCCTTTTGGTTTTGCCTTAAGTAACCTTCTGTCTTATGTAACCAAACATAACATATCATACTAATTTGAGTGTATCAAATGTATGTTTACTATGTTACGTCTAGTCTATGAGACCAGGCTTGATTCAGATATCCAACCCTGTTAAGAGTTATCTCAAAATAAGATAATTCTAAACTGCCATCGAAAGCAAATTACTTGGATCATACATGGCCTACATACTATGCACTATGCATGAACTTGTTTCAGTCCTGTCCTCCCTCATTTCAATTTCACAATAGTTTCCGTTAAAGATGCACTATGCAGAAATCGCTCCACCATTTCATGGTTGCTAAAATTCTAATAGTTGGCCTAAGTTCAGTTTATGCGGCAAAACAAGCAAGTATAGTGTAGATAACCATCTAAATCGCTGTGAAGTATATTTTCCATAACCAAAAATATTGTTTTTTTTCAGCTGTTTGTAGCTGTTGTACAAAACCTAAAGTAAATTAGGCAAAAACGAAACTTAAGAATGGGAAGCATAGAAATTGCACACATAGAACACATCTAACACTTCTTAGACTTGCTTTCAATGAGAATGACAGATCTATAACACAACTTTTTGGTTGGTAGCCCAAAAGTTACATATTGCAGCTTTAAATGGGAAACCTGCAGTTCAAATAATTACAAAGTGGATACCCCGCCACTGTTTCGGTAAACAGCTGAGGGATGGGACTGGGGAAATGTAACTACACTTAAATTAATAGACAGAGCTATGGATGCAAGGACTGACCATCCATTATATCAAATTATAGTTTTAACCATGTTTTGAGGCTATACAGTAGGCTATTATTTTGGGTTCTGATGGGGTTAGACAGTTGAACTAAGCTCATGAGGCATTTATAAGTTATATTCTTCAAGAATTCATGTCTGTGTACACTGAGTGTACACATTAGGAGCATGCTCTTTCCAAGACATAGACAGACCAGGTGAATCCAGGTGAAAGCTATGATCCCTTTAATCCACTTCAATCAGTGTAGAAGAAGGGGAGGAGACAGGTTAACGAAGGATTGAGACAAATGAAACATGGATTGTGTATGTATGCCATTCAGAGAGTGAATGGGCAAGACAAAAATATTTAAGTGCCTTTGAACGGGGTATGGTAGTAGGTGCCAGGCGCACCGGTTTGAGTGTGTCAAGAACAGCAAAGCTGCTTGGTTTTTCACGCTCAACAGTTTCCCGTGTGTATCAAGAATGGTCCACCACTATTCTTGATACCATCCAACTTCACACAACTGTGGGATGCATTGGAGTCAACATGGGCCAGCATCCCTGTGGAAAGCTTTTGACACCTTGTGGAGGCCATGCCCCGACGAATTGAGACAGTTCTGAGGGCAAAAGGGGTTGCAACTCAATATTGACTACTCAGTGTATTATGAATTTAAAAGTAAATAAATATATGTAGTAATCGCAATTGCCCCTTTAAGGAATGTTTACTTTCATTGTGGCATGGCCTACTGTCAGTCCATGCTGCAACAGTAAGCATCACAGACACAGAATAAAACAATTATCATGGGACCTAATTATGTGGAATCTGTGAATGTCCAATTTGTCGATTTTCACAGTGTGGTGGAGAAGCAACTGCTGTAGAATTCTGGATGGGTTTGCAGCATTTTTAGCAAATGTTCTTAACCCCTGGGACTTGCCTGCCTGCCTTTAGTTGAGGGTGGGGCGCCAGAGGGAGAGAGAACGTCCTCTAGCTGTGTGCAAGGACACGGTCCTGAACGGTAAATCCGCTTTACTGCTGTTTCAAGCATCTTGCGCGACGGGGAAAAGGTTCAACAATCGATTTCAGTTTCCGACTTTAGGATAAGTGCGTGTTTAGCGTTTATATACTGAACTGTGATTACCTGAATTAAGTTTTGAAACGTCGCCGTGTCACGAATTTGAAGAAGTTTCCAAAAGTTTTCCAAAACGGCGAACTCCAGTCGGACGACAGGAGAGGAGATAATATGATTATTCTAGGAGACCAGCTCCCTCTCCAATAAGATAATGTAAGTTATAAAATGTTTTTATTGCTCATGACGTTATCGTCAATGCTTGACTTTTTCATTGTCTTGGAGATTATTTTCGAGAGGATAATTTAATGGATGTTACATTGTTACACTTTGTGTTTTTTACTAAATGTATATATTAGCCTATTGACTTTGAGAGTGGTCATAAAGTTTTCCCAACACAGTCAACAACTTGTTCTGTATAGTTAATCAATTTGACTGCTAATGTAACGCTTCTGGCCATATTGCTATAGGGTTTTCATAAATTCTTGTTCAATAGCACTCAAGACATGGTAAATTATTACATGCAAAACTGCATGATTATGACACAAAGTAAACGTAACTACTTTAGAGGTAGTGAAAGTAGCCTACATTATAGAGAACAGCTTTTTCACTAACTTGGTTTTCCCCTAGCTCTACTGAACACACTACTGACATTACTGAACACTCAATTGAGTGAAATTCTTATTATTCTATCATCTCTCTGGCTGCTGTGTTGGTGTTGGGTAGCTAGCTATACCACGTTTTTTTTAAAAGTATAATTTCTGCCAGATTTTGTATCTTCATAAAGACTATATAATGACATGTTGTCTTCTGAAGTGTAATCAGCATGTGAGAAATTGCTGTTGAAAGAGTGGTCTTATTATATTCTTCACTGGTGTTACACAACCCTAGAACATGTTCCAAAAGTTGTTGTAAACTGAAAGATTACAGACTAAATTCACAGCTGCCAGACAGTTCCACCAGGTCCTCAATGTGGAACTTCTCTGACAGGACAGAAAATATTAAGCGATGTGAGATGAAGTTATAGAGAATCTGTTGAAAAGAAGATGAATAGCCTATACCTGCCCCAGGTGGATGATGTCAGTCACTCCACTAAACTGGAGGATTTAATTAAAAACCAAGGTCTTAATCTGATGGCCCTCATATCCTGAGACCCACAGCTCAGTGATGACTCTATACCATTATAAGGCATCATCAAAGCAGAGCTCTGTGAAGAGTGAGAAAGACAGGCCATTAGATATCATAATGAATGTGTCTGAAGATGGTTCATGACTCTTGTCCAACCAGTCTTCTCTACCATACGTACACTCTAAACAGACATGTATTCCTACTAGTTTGGATATTTATAATACCATCTTCATCTATGTTACTACTGCCCATTTTTTATTATGAGTGCCTGGCATCAATGGGTTTGATGGACATACAATGAAAATCCACCCTAGCCACCAGATGAATCAGTCTTTATGTGGTCTCCATGGGATCCAAAGTACTGACCTCTCTCTGCTTGTGTTGCATTCATATTTACAAATTTTGAGAGAAACAACTCTCAACAAAGAACACTTTTTCTCTAATGTCAGGAATTGCATGAATTGATGTAATATGCAAGCAATTAATTGAGTCTTGTTCTCTCAGCCCTAATGCTATAAATTATGTATAAAGATGTAATTAACTTCCTTATTCATATTTATTTCTTCTACATTTGGAAGGCTACTGTCTACTCTACTGTTTAGGCTAGTAAATGAAAAAGGGATTGTTAGAAATGTAAAGTTTATTTTTGAGGTTTCCTTCCTTTGTAGAACATACAATCATATCCAATCATTTCCAATAACCATATTAGTTACTATTTGAATAGTCAAAGTAACAATGGATGACTTTAGAATTATGAGAAAGTATATACGTGGCTTTTTTTGTGTGAAATTTGAATAGTCTACTTGTTTCTATTTATACTGTTTATACTGAGTCTGTTTAGCAAGAATATTGGCTGTCCTTTGAGATAAGGTTGTGGAGTTATAAGGTTGTGGAGTTATAAGGTCGTGGAGTCGTAAACATGCTAGTTCTTCACTACTGAGTATTGTTTTCTGAATGACTAT
This sequence comes from Coregonus clupeaformis, assembly GCF_020615455.1. Lineage (NCBI taxonomy): Eukaryota > Metazoa > Chordata > Actinopteri > Salmoniformes > Salmonidae > Coregonus > Coregonus clupeaformis. Next base: position 26,194,771 of record NC_059224.1, on the reverse strand, counting down.
AAGATAAGATTTTCCTTCCTTCTCTTGATGAGAGCACCTCTCTTGATCTTTGTTTCCTGATAGCCATGATGAACGTGATGAGTTACAATACTGTTGTCTGAATAAAATATGACCAGGGATCATGGCCATTGTGTGGTTGGCCTATTCATACTCCATATCACTTCTCTTGGTGCTCCTTCTGCTTGCGAGGAAGTTGAATTGCGATACTCATCATCTTGTCGAAGTGAGTTCTCCGGCAGGGCTTTGAGTTAGGATGCAATGAACTTGGGAGGGCACACAGTGAACAAAACAACAGTGGGTCAAGTTTAGTGAATTTTGTGAGTATAATTATGTTATTTAAAGTCTTCATGGAAGAGAGGGAGAGGGTCTGGTATTTTTCCATACTCTGATGTTGTCGCTGCGAAGATGCTCTGAGTCACCCGGATCACATTGATGTCGGTAAATAACTATCCCTTGACTACAGTAATTGCATCTCTTGAGGAATCATTCAATGTGTGATACCTACTACCTACAGAGAAAATGCAACATAGGAAGACTCCCGGAAGCTGTGAAATGTTATTTTTTAATCTTCCTCCAGCACCACTCTGGGCTCAGGCAACACCTGGAGTAATTGGTATCAATTAGGCCCAGACCAGACGTGACTATTGGCTAATGAAGGAAGTGTTTGGTGAAGTGGAAAAGCAGTTTGTCCAGATATAGTTCCGCTCAGTGTAGTGGAAGTTAACAGAGGAGGAGGCCCTTTCCTCTCCAAGATTGAGGAGGAGAACAGGGCCTCTTGGCAGATGCTCCATCCCGTCCATTATAGTTTGGGCCCACAGCAGCTCAACCATATGATTAGCTAATAGTAGCTAACCCAGCTCTGTGAAATGACTTGGGTTTGGAGTATACTGTAATTTCCTGACTGACTGAGATGTTTGTTTGTGTGGCCTTGCGTTGATTGGGAGAACGTTAGAAAATGAGGTGATACAGAAATGTTAGAATTACACTTTAGATTGAGAAGCAGATTCAGATGGGGTCATGATCACATGTGAATTTAGAGGTAAATGACACCTAGAAACCAAAAGAGAAACATCCTCACATGACAAGTGGTTGATTTTGTAGTATCTCTGTAATAACCCCAGATAGATGTATCTGGACTGCAGAGACCCAGCAATAGAAATGTGTTGATAAGAGTGGATTGACTCTGGTTGCCATTTTTCTCTTCTCTGTTCCCATCACATTGCATTTTTCATTCTGTATTCTTGCTGTGAACCTGGTTTAGATTTGTACTGTTTGATTGTTTTGTTAGTGATTTATCGAATTCACTTACGTACATGTTAGAAAAGATTACAGTGAATTTATGCTGACTGACTTGTGTATGCATTTTAATATATCTATGGTGAACTCCTCTCAGACAATGTAGACGTTTCATGTCATTTTCTTATTTATTTTTAAAAAATATTGTAGACAAGGCTTTTATCCATTAATCCAATGATATTCCTGGAATGTAAAGTCTACAGGCAAGAGGGTTGTATATATTGTATGTACCCAGAGATCAAAACAGCCACATTGGTTATTATGGGCATGGCTAATGACAGTAATGGATGTATTTTCCTTTCGTTATAATACCATTTTCATGTTAGATTCAAACAAGGAGCATTGTATGAACCACCACACTGATGCAGTCTGTCGGATACTTACCACTGGTGGTCTCTAACTTTGGAAGTCATTACAACTGACATGGGAGAATGATTTATCATTATATAATAAACTGCATTTGCTTCACTGTGGTTCCTCTGTGCAGAAAAAGATGTTTCCATACCACAAATACATAATTCAAACTTTCAAAGTGGACCCAAATTGCAAATTGCAGACCCATCAGTATGAATAAAGATACTGTAAGTTTGTATTTATGTCATTTGTGTTACTGCATGTGTACGACTATAAGACGATAACCAGTATGTCTCCATCCTAATTGTGATTTGTGATTGACAGGGAGTCTTACACCCGTGGAGGATGGTGGCGATGGAAGTTCCGTAACGTCCTGCCAGTTGCCCTGCTGTTGATGTCCCTGCAAAGACAAGGTACACACTGATTATACTATTGGCATCGCTTGTGTTTTCTTATGTTTTGAATAGTATGCATCCTGAAATAAAAAAGACAAATGGATATTGATTTATGATTGTTTCATTATGATTGTTATACTGTATACCATTGCTTTCTCTCAACATTGTCCTCCTTTCATTCTATGTCTTTTTTTCTGTTTCAATGATTGTGCTTTTTGCGCTTCTGCTTTCTTTTCTTTTAGTTTTTTGTTTGTTTTTTGTTTTATTATTTTACTCCTTTTTCTCCCCAATTTATCCAATTGGTAGTTACAGTCTTGTCCCATCGCTGCAACTCCCGTACAGACTCGGGAGAGGCGAAGGTCGAGAGCCGTGCGTCCTCCGAAACACCACCCAGCCGAGCCGCACTGCATCTTGACACAATGCCCGCTTAACCTGGAAGCCAGCCGCACCAATGTGTCGGAGGAAACACCGCACACCTGGTGACCGTGTCAGCGTGCACTGCGCCCGGCCCACCACAGGAGTCGCTAGTGCGCGATGGGACAAGAATATCCCTGCCGGCCAAACCCTCCCCTAACCTGGACGATGCTGGGCCAATTGGCGCTTCTGCTTTCTCATGTTCATTGCTTCGGTTAACACTAGCACTCTTTGTTTTACATATGCACCTTCAGAATGACTGGACATCGAAAGGCAATTGTTATCCACAGTACAGTAGTTTGGTATCAGTAGCTATCAGTAGGTCTATTTGAAAAATCAGTAGCAAGTCAAACTATGCACTGGGCAGAAACATTGGTGTTACCTTTATTAATCCGGTCATTGGTGATAACTGATATACGAGTACTGTTGATTCCATGAAAGCACAAGACAAACAGTCTTGATATCTAAAGTAATGATGTCTTACAGTACATGACAAATATGGGCAGTTAAGTCTTGGATAAATACATATGGCAGTACCAGTGATGGATAAATGCAGTCAGTATGCAGTATTGGATAGTGTCACACAGCGATGACAAGACACTTTATATTTACCACCACCAGGTAATCCCGAAAGGGGATTTAAATATGTGTTTCATTACACTAACAGACTGAAACAGGGTGAATGTTTCCCAAATTACAAATAAAAATGTTTTATGATTTTGCTTTAGTGCGTATTCATTTTGTCACATGTGATGTTCGACAGCAAAAACAAACACACGTGACAAAATATAATTTCGCCCGAGGGTGCCGTTGGACTATCTGCTAAGAGTCTTTAGGCTCAGCATGTGTGTAGGTCTAGGCTAATGTGTTTGCCACATGAGCTAGGCCTGTTGAAGCCAGAAAAAGGCCTCCACTCTGGTCCAGTTCAGGCTTTATAAAGCTCACACCACTTCTCTCACCTAGGAGTTAAAACATTGTTTTCCTGCACGTTGTAAGTCTGACTGACTGTTGTATTTTATGCAGTTATGTTTGTTCTGTAGGTTTAAAAAACCAAGCATAGTCTTTTTTGTAATTGTTACATGTCATAGCTGGCTGTGTTGGTTGGTATTGGCAGGCAGACCTGAAGCAGAAACATTTATAGTTCTGGCTGCTGTTCAGATAAGGCTTGGATCATAGGAGATTCAGTGCCGGGAAACAGTGCATTTTTAAGTGTGTTTGGTGCCAGAGAGAGAATCAACAGAGTAATCTCACTCTCGCAAACAATTATTGTCATAAAATGCTGCCCCATTTTGACTATTAAATATATACCATCTTATCACAAGAAACAGAGCAGAAAGATATATACTCAGAAAAAAAGAATATAAGATTGAAGATACAAGGGAAATGTCAATAGAGTTCCTTTATTAAGTAGGACATCAACAGAGGAATTTTGACACAGACATGTCAACAGTTTATGATTACATCCACATGGGTATCTGGCACCACAGGGCAGAGAACTCCCATTTCTGATAGGACGCTTCATACAACCACAAATGAACACAACGTCAACTTTCCCCCCATCAATTGTCATTCCACAAAATATGATCTACGCTTTGTTAAAGTTTTGACATTGTCATAACATGCGTGGGTGTGTTCCTAGTGTTGAGCCATGGTCTCAGCAGACCTTTGAAACCAAATTAAAATTGGCAGAGCTGTTCCGTGCTCCACCATGTTACAGCAGCACAACTCCTGTGTGTTAAGAAGATTGGGTCATATGCGATTAAACTGCCTCCCCTCCTCAGCTATCCCCTGAATGACGCACTCAATTAGCCCTCTCGTGAAAGACAGGGGCGGGACAGATACCAGCTGAGATACATGCAGCCCAGGTGTGCTGCCAGGGGACCAGGAGGGGGCTGCTTGAAAGCTGCCGAGTAATCTGGAGGATTAAACTTTCCTCAGAAGTCCTCTATCTGAAAGAGTCTATTTTTAGGCAGTGGGAGTATCAGTGAATGTTTGAGCCCATCTCTACCCGTCTCTGCGTATCTGGCATTCCATCCCTTGGCACCATCCCACTGCAGCCTGCCCTGCCGCCTCTCAAAGGAGCTTTCTGATCAAACCCTGTTTTTTAGGCACTCTCTTCACTGACCTTCATCGCCCTTCACATTTCAGTCATGCTGCAGCAACAACACCGTACGAATTTCATTACAGGTCAGCGTCTTCCGGTTTATACAGTAACAATGGGGTTTTGTGTTCTTATGTTAATGTCTCATTAAGATTGGAATGCTTTTAATCATGGTAAATTCAGATTCCCATCTCTTTAACAGTTAAATGTATACAAATGCTATTTTTCAATTCTGTACTGTACACAATCACTTTTTGAAACCCGCAATTATTGAACACATTGCCAGTTAGAAAGGAAATGCTTGAAATATTGAAAAACAAAGATGCCTTTTTTATTTAACATAAAATTACTTTCCAGGAGTTGCTGCTCATGATGTGCTGAAGCCAGCTATAGTTGACTCTCACATTGGCAGCAATTAATTGTAGTAATTATATTTGTTGACTTGCTTCATAAACGGCATTAACTGAGCAAGAGATACTTCGATGTGGGTCTAAATGTGTATGTGTGTGTGTGTGTGTGTGGGTGTGTGAGTCCTCTGGGCCATGTGAGTACACAGGGGTCTGGTTATGCCCTCGGCAGCGGTCAGGGCTCAGTGTGTCTCAGAGGGATGTGAACAGGGACATACAAACTGAGCAAACATCATTTGGCATGTAGTTTTTCCTCTTGCGCACCACACACACCACACCAGTGGCTGACAGCATCACACACACACTCACACACACACCAAAAACAGACCCAGTCCAGTTGTCAAACGTTGATCTCATTACTTGTTTATTCAACTCCTGAGCGTGAAGGGAGTTCGTTCATGCTGTTGTTTTTTCTCTGGAACCTGCCAAATGTTATGAAATTGCCACCATTTTGTTGGGAGGGATTCTAGTTGACTCAACTTAATTATAACCACAGCAGCACAACCACAGTTCTGTTGGTATGCTTGTTGTCTCTGTTGTATAATGTTCTGAGGCATCACCCTTGTTGTTGTTTAATGTATCTTCTTTTTAATGTGGAAGTAAAACAGGGATGGTTCCTCGGGACTTCCTGTCACACTCTCCAACATGTGTTCACATTTTCAATAACATGACTTAATTACATGGCGTGTCTGTTTTGCATTAGGTCAGTTAAAGCCTTATAATTCATGTTCAGGGTCTATTCTCATAACATGGAAAAAGGGAGAAAAAAACATGTTCAAAGCAGAGTGGATCCAGGTAATTCATTTTATGGCAAACCACTGTGTTAGAACTCGCTATTGGTTGCAGAATCAGGAAAGATTCAGACTTGCCAACGTGCTAAGTGGTACATTTAGGAGCGATGGGTAATAAAAACAAATAACCTTTATTCTTTGCAGTTGTGCTCGTTCCAAGACCGTCCAAAATCAGTATTTTAATGTTGACACTTATTACTTTTCTAATTCAGTTGTATTTTAATCGTATTCAAGTGCTGGCATGACGTAGAAATATATCAAACTGATACTGCATGTCAAATGTTTTATTAAAGTGGTATGATTCTCAGGGGTCAGTGTCCTATTACATAGAAATGTAGGGATCCAAATAAATATAACCTAAAGTGTAGCTAGATTCTGAGGCCAATTGTTTTGTGCAATTGGAACCACAGAAAATACCAACGCCTACATTCTGAGAGTAAATTTGCTAGGATAAATCATTAATAATTGTTGGATTAAATACCTGTGGGACTTATCTCCATTAGTTAAGACCAACAATTTCATAGCACTTACAAATTTGAATAAATAATGAATACTTGTCATCATGACAATGGTGTTCACTAAACAGTTACCTACAAACATGGATCACACTTTTGTTATGGCAAGTACGTAAAAAATACTGTTTCTCCTTAGATCAATCTAGAAACCGTTTTGCGAACCCGACCACAACTCCTGAGCTCACAAATGCGCGCCATTGTAACCTTAATTCCCTTTTTACATGTCTCCTATCGATGGTTATCACAGTCATCATTTGCATTGGTGTTACTTCCTCACCAGTGTTTGTACAGAGCCTCTCACTGTCCCTTTGTAGCAGTTTGTGTCATTGTAAAATCATATCACATCACAACACCCAATGTCCTCCATCGTATTTCTCTATGTTTGGACATAGTCACTAGCGATTCTAACTGGTTAAAAGAAGATACCCAGCCACTTTATTACACCACTACTCTTAGATTTGACCACGTGTTGCCCTGGGGGTGTAGAAATGTTCCCTGTGTTTTTTTATGGGACTGTGCCCAGGGCTATGACCCTGATGAATCATAGAGGCAAATGAGAGGGGCTCTCGCTCGCTCTGCGTTTCATCCTCCACTCAGACACTCCTAATGAAACCAGTGCACAGCGCCAGTATGCCACGCTCAATTATGTCTAGGCCATTAATTGGACTGTTTGGTAATCCCTCACATCCATAAGAGTATAATAGCTTTCACTTGAAGCACTATAATTGTATCAATCTATGTTTATTTTGTATATATGTGTGGCTGTTATTTAATATCATTTGTTTATTTTCAATGGATAAAAAAAAAAGACAAGTGGATAATGTGTACAGTTAGCTTCATATTTAGATGACAGGTGGATGTGGGATATAGAAGACAGTGATGTTAATGTAGTATGAGATGCCTCAGTAAGGACATTCCCCAAAGGTAACTCTAGACACTCTCTTTCAATAGGTTTATTATATCAAAAGGTGGGATATTTGGATAGTTGACCTTTAAAGGTGCAAGGTTCTAAAGAAAGCAAGGAAACATTTTACATGTTACAATGCATATCTTGTTCAATATATTTTTCCAGTTCTGTGAAGAGTGTTGTGTATTAATGCTGATACCCCCTGTTAGTTGCCCATAGCTAGTCTGCCATGATTATCTATCATGTGATATGTATGAGAACGCTTGAGACGTTGCTGGCAGTAATATTTTTTTTCTTTGACTAGGCCTCACATATTAGGAGGTGTTTTTAGACAAAGGAACAGCCACTCTAAGTTGTAATTCGGTCAGCCTGAGTGAGTGGATTTAGTTTTTAGGGCCCTCTTGACCCTCTCAGCTGAGAAGAGGGCACATGTTGGCAGGTATAACAGTACCACAGGAGGACCAGGCTGTAATCTGACCCAGCATCAGCCATCTATTGTGGGGTGCATAACACTTCTAATGAGTCGATTTTCTGAAGCAAGGACAACTCTGGCCTGGAATCAGGCGATAAACAAAAATGTGTGGTTTTGGTAGGAATTGTTTCCAGTAATTGGAGATTTTGCTCTTACTGTTATAGAGAATTCCCTCGACCCTCTCCAAGGGTAGAATTCTCTGGATTGTTGCCGTCCAGGTTTCCTGATCCCTGATTTGATTCAGTTTGTAGAGAAATGACACTGCAAAGGTAGCATTGTTCCTGCCTGTAAGCCATCAGGCACCAGGATCAGAGAGCTAGGAGAGTAAATGAGAACACCCAACATAACAACTGCTGATTTCCATTGTATAGGTTTTGTCCGGGGTTTGGCTTTTGATGTGTTATCCAAATTTTACTGACATTTCATAGAGAAAGACTTACAGTTACAGAAGATTTACTGTTGCTCACAATCAAGTTCGGAAGTTGGATCAAGAAGCTTATGGAGAAGAGACAAAAACGATTACTGGCCATATTGAGATTGCAGAATTTAATTCTGTCTTATTACAGTTCTAGAAGACTGTATTTCATAACCGAGTTAAATGACTGTTAACAGTTCTGAAAGAGATCCTGTCATTATGAAGCCTTTGTGTTTTCTGACTGTACTACTTGTTTTAGTTGAGCTTATGTTTAGATGTCTGCAGACCGCTCAAATTTTTATTCACATTTAATGTTTGTTTATGCTAAATAGAATAGGTGGTATTGTACTTTGTGTTGGATGCCGATCAAGAACGCCACCAGCTTTAATTGCTCCACAGTGAGATTTTGCTCTTGAATGTTTCTGCCCCACTCCAATGTTTGCTATGGTTTTGGCTCACATATTAGACTGGCCTGGGTAAACAGAAGTCATTGTTTTCTGAGTGAAGATTTCTTTCCAGCCCATTAAACATTTTCTCTGCGCATAGTCTTCAGGTTACCTTTAAATCATAGCTCTGGTATTTTATAATCTCAACATACATTTTTCAACTGCGTATGTAGTATGAGTGCCTTTTTCCACTGACTTGACTCTTTGCTACTGCTAATCGAAATCTCCTGTGAGTCTAAACCTGAGATGGTCCCTGTTGTCTGACTCTGTCTACTAGTCCACTAACACAGTCTCTCTGACCTCTGACCTTATTACCTGGCCTTGCACTGTTGCACTACTGACCTGACTCCTCCTCCACTGTCTTACCTGTCACCTGTCCTGTCCTGGTGTCCCCTGGTGTCTCCTGGTGTCTTCCTGTCCTCCCTGGTGCTGGGGTGTAGTAGTGACAACATGTCCCTGTTTTGGTTCAGCAGTGTTGAGCTGTAGTAACTCCAACTGCGTTGTGGTGCTCACGGACTCCCAGGGTACATTCACCTCCCCCTGCTACCCCCAAGATTACCCCAATAGTCAGTCCTGCAAGTGGACTCTGCAGGCTCCGGCTGGATTCATTGTGCAAATAACCTTCCTCGACTTTGAGCTCGAGGAGGCCCTTGGGTGCATCTACGACCGCGTCATTGTCAACACCGGCAACCAAGATGTGAAATTTTGTGGCTTGACAGCCAACGGACTGATGCTAAACTCCACCGGCAATGTGATGGAGATATCATTTAACTCAGACTTTAGCGTCCAAAAGAAAGGATTCAATGTCATGTACAGGCAAGGTATGTTTTAAAGCAGGCAAGCTTTCTTTTCTGTTTACTTACTTCTGTTTTTACAGGTATATTTTTATGATTATCATGATTGTTATGTTTATTATGATTATTAGGATTCTTCTAATGTTTGTAGTTTGAATGTTTTTACATTACATTTTCTTCTTTAGTTTGAACATGCTTATTTAGATGTTAATGTTTAGCCATGCCTTATGACAGTAAGCTTCATGGTATTTCTAAGTACTTCCCATAAGAAACATTACGCAAGCATCAAACATCTCCGCCCTTATACTAACCAATCAACAACTTGGCTCAGGACAAACATGTCTATGCTAAATTTAAAAAGTAGACTTTTTATTTATTTTTTGACACAATGCAGTGCTTCTCCATTCAAAAATATTCAGTTCCCTTTTCTCGAATAGAAAGGACCCTAATAAGCACAGGCGACTTCAAACAAAATTACGTTTTGAATTCTCAATAGTAGTCAGAGAAACCAATGACAGGGTAAGTGAATGATTTACGATAACATTGAGTTTTATAGTGTTTAGCCTGTTCAGTTTATAGAATCCTAGTCCCAGCCTTTATCTAGGCACCATAAACCCTCCACATCAAAGAGGGACAGTACATGTAATCACACATAGCTCCACCACCCATTATCCCTTCACAGGGCCTAATCAACCAAAATCACTTCCAGCATGAATAGAACCTCTGATTCACAATGAGTCCAAGTATGAATGAAGTGTCAGGGAATGGTACCATAGCTTTCCAACGCCTTCACATTATTAAATAACATTTTCACAAACTTTTACTGTGAGAGACCACAGGACAAAAAACTTCAGCCAGCCATGTTGGAACATGGTATGCTTTGCATTATGCAAGCAATCTTGCTGTGAAACACCAGGGAGGCCAAGGAAAACCGGCTTTGGGAGGTTTCCACAATGCTTGGTTCTGGTTGGCTCCTTTGCCGTCGCTATGCGTTGACTATCAATTTAAAGCATGGACGTTAGATGAGCTAAATTGAGTTAGATGAATTAGATTGAATCATTTATACAGTGCATCACATGAGCCTTTATTCTCCCACACCCATCAGTTGGGGTCTAAGCTCCTATTGGATTTGGGCTCTGTGGTGGTATCCCAACCGGCAGGCAAACCTATTGAACTTGGCTTTCAACCTGTTGGCAGCCCAATGTCCTGCCTGGAGCCCTGGAATCATATGACGTTGTCACAGTAAGCCCTGGTCTTTCCGTACGGCTCGCAAAGCAGATCGGAGATCAACAACACAAACAGAGCCCTGCAGGACCTATCAAAAAGGGCCTCTCAGCTTTGTCAAATCCTGATACCACATTCAAAGCTGAGCTGTGTTTTTCCATTCCAAATTGGCTGTCACTCTGGCAATGGGATGGCCAACAGCAACAAACCCGCCAACCAAATCTGAGCTTCATTAAACGAAATGTCAGAAAGTATGGCATGAGCATATGTACATTTAAAAAGGAACAGAAAACCCCTTTTCCTGCTGAAAAGCCTCATTGACTGGTGGGAATGTGGAAATGGAGTGCTGGTTGACATTTAATCTTAGTGATAAGAGGTAGGCCTGAGATGTTAGAAGCTGAGGTCCCTGCCTAACTGGCACTGTTCATCCTCTGGGCTGTGGAACACTGTCTGCAGTAATATAATGATGATGTGGAAACGGTGTCTCATTAGATGCAAATAGTGAATAACGACAGACAATAGGAGAGTGACACATGAGGAATTTTCAACCTGTAGCCCCTGGATTCACACAGCATGATCCAATTGATCGATTTACTTAAAAATGAATTGTCCTTTCAGCATTCATTTTGAATGCTGAAAGGATAATTTATTTTTAAGTCAATGAGAGTATGACTGTATAGCAGTAATGGCAAGTAAGTGGTGTGTTTACCCAGACATACTGTATGTTATTGGTCGCATCGGGCTTTAGACATGATGTTCTGTGTAGTTTTTTAGAGCCCCTGGTTCTACTGAACATCTGACAGTCATCTAATGCAGTGGTTCCCAACTCCAATCCAGGAGACCCACAGTGCTGGTCTTTGTTCCAGCCCAGCACTAACACTGATTCAACTGATCAAAGGCTTAATGATTAGTTGATGACTTGATTGGTTGAATCAGGTGGTTGTGGGTTCTTAGGCCTGGAGTTTAACAACACTTTGTCCTCTAATGCTCTTCTTTCTACTTGTGTGCTGTAGTTGCCGTGGCACTGAGGAACCAGAAGGTCGCAGTGTCCAACAGCGCAAGCAAAGTGGTCCAAGTCTCCAACTCTGTGACCATACCGACCCTTCAGCAGTTCACTGTGTGCTTCGAGATAGCCCGGCCCAGCCAAAAGAGCAAGGAGACCATCTTCTCTTACACCCGGCAAGAGGACATCAGCGGTGTAGAAGCCCTCAGCTTCGGAAATGACCAGAATGGAATGGCGCTGGTCATGAGTAACGAGACATGTCTGATAGACTCTATCCTCAACACCTCGGACTTCACTTCCACCATGAAGCCATTCTGTCTCACGTGGGCCTCCACCACAGGCAAAGTTACCATCTACTACAACAGCAACTATAGGGCAAAGACCTGCTCCAACACGATTGGGCACTCGGTGGGGGCTGGGGGGCACTTCAGGCTGGGGTCCCATAGCAGCTTCGATGGGACCATCTATAACTTCCGCCTGTGGGATTACGCCATGGGCATGACACAGCTGGTCGCCCTCACGTGTGACGCCGTCGGCAACGTCATTGACTGGGACAACAGCTTCTGGGACATCCCCTCTTCGCTGGCACAGACGGACAGCACACTGAGCTGCAGTAAGTATCCCAATATAGTCATCCTCAACAGACTAGTCTATTGTATTTATGATTACTGATTTCCAGTCAGCAGAACTTATGATAATAATAATGATTATTCAAAAGAGTTTGACTGACAGTAGTCGTTATATTGTTATTGGGACAATTTCATGGTTTATTAGTAACAGTTCATGCAATATTATTCTAAGTTATATAGTAGTTATGAGAGAGCCGAAAATGGCATCAAAATCCTTAGTAACTCAAACAGTCCAAGGTTATCCAAACTGCTTAGGGAGATGAAAGCAGCAGGACAAAGATATGCTCTATGTCTCTAATAATGATAGTTTTAGGAATCTGTTTGTAGCGATAGGAGCGTAGCCACAGCGAAGGAGCCAGGGGTGTCGGGATATGTCTGCCCGACTGCCCGGTGCCCACTAGAAAATGGTGCTGTGTGTGGTTTAGCTGGGGAAATCATGCATTTCTCCAACCCATTATGAGGCTCACAGAACACACACACAAAGGCCCCATGGCTGAGGAAACTATTCCTAAAACACTATCTGCTCTGCCACAGCTTGGGCCTGAGAGCCTGTGAAAGAGAGGGGTGTTCAGAGGACTTTTAAGACCAAATGGTAGGAGTTCCCTTCCCAGCACTAAGCTCTCCCTTTCACAAAGGTGCACAGAGAAAGATGCCTGTCTCTCTGAACATTAGCTCGCTCTGTGTTAGTCTTGGAACTGCTCATGGGTGTGGATGATCTGGAACAACCAACTCCCCTTGGGTACTCTTTGAGTTTACATCTCTGCTGCTGCTCCAGTTGAAAGTCATACATACCAGATGTTAAAACCGATAGTCTAGTTCTACTATACTCTACACTATTTAGAGGAGTAGGGTAAACAATATACTGTTGTTAGGGCTGTGACGGTCATGGAATTTTGGATAATGGTAATTTGCCAGCCAAATGACTGCTGTCACCATAATAACCGTTTGAATAGCAAAATAATAAATACTGTAAAGAAAAACAAAAAATCCTCTCCTCTGCTCTTGACTGCATGTGCCGCCATAGAAATATAATTCCCATTTGAGTCAATGATGACATAATGGGTGGACTGGTGCCCATCCCGAGTGTACCCATAGGAGCAAAGCAGGAAGTAAAAGCAGGAAGTGTACCCATCATGTGTGCTGTGATTTGTTGATTCAACTCAACTGACATTACAGAAAATACATTCCATTGCATGAGCCACATCAGTTAACATCATTTGAATGAACATTCTACATTTCAGCAAGGAGCAACAAAGTTACATCAAAGATGATCTATTATATTGACAAGATAGCCGAATGACCGCTCTAAAAATGGAAATACATGCCCTCCATGATTTAATGCAGGCGAGATCAGGTGGGACCATTCTAGCCAATGAGAGGACAGATACGCATGTGAACAACAGGCACAATTAAGTCATTTTTCTCAAAGTTGCCAGAATGCCACGTGCATCCACTTACAGTATATCAGTACATTAACAGCCTAAACATTATGAAACTTATATTCAATCAAATAAGCCTCAAGTAAGTCATAGACCTCCATACAAAAAAGGGCTTATCTCACACAGACAGATTTTGAGCAGAGTAAATCCTCTCGCTTTGCCTCTTCCTCTCTGGTTTCATCAAGTTCTTAAGAGTCCATGTTACCGCAGAAACGGACTCAACCGCACTAATGCTCTGCCGCCTGCCTTCAGTCAGCTGTTCATTCCACAAAAATTACAAAATAAACAGTTATGACGGTTATTTATTTTCATGGCAGTCTTTATTCATAACCGTCGGTTACACGGTTATACGGTAATTGTGCCAGCCCTAACTGTTGTTTGAGTATATCACCTCTATAGTAGTGGACTAAACTCCACTCCATGGTGAAGAAAGTTTCTGATGAACTCCCACCAACGGCATGGAGGCAAGACCAGGCTTTGTGGAATCTAGCTCCAACTACATCAATTCGCCCAAGGTCAATACTTCAAAAGATGTCAATTATGAAATGCCCACTTTGTACCTATGTTTGTCCTCCGTAGTTGCATGCCTTTCTTTGTTTGCTGAAATCCCCAATTTTTCAATAAACATTAATCAAATACAGCCACCGACTGTTTGCTCATTGCTGTTGCTCTAAGATGGCAACTCAGCGCAAAAACGCATGTGCCAATTGAATCTCATCAAGGAAACTGTTGCATCCCCGGTTGAGGCCTCCTGTAGCTCAGTTGGTAGAGCATGGTGCTTGCAACGCCAGGGTTGTGGGTTCGATTCCCACGGGGGGCCAGTATGAAAAATGTATGTACTCACTAACTGTAAGTCGCTCTGGATAAGAGCGTCTGCTAAATTACTAAAATGTAAAATGTAAAGGAAGCAGGTTATTTTTAGTTCTTGCGAAGAGAAACTCGACAGTATAAAGCATTAATATCACAAAGACTGTTTATTTCCAACATGACAGCGGATACGCCATACTAAGTAGCCTGTTCCAAGCTGAGTCCATCTGCACCCGCTCTAAGGTAGCACACTTGAATATGCTGGCCAACAACCAATGAGGGCCTGCCAAGTAAGCTATGCGCATCCAATCAGATACATATTTCCAATATCATGCACTGAACATGTGCATACCATTTTAACCAGATGTGCATAATAACATGCTGCTTATCTCTCAAATACTACAGAAGCAGTCTGTGGTTGTATTTGATTAACATTTATTGAAAAAGTATGGATTTCAGCAAACAAAGAAAGGGACGCAACTACAGAGGACAAACATAGGTACATAGTAAGAATGCCATCATTTACATTTTGTATTGTAAGTATTGACCTTAGGCGAATCAATGTAGTCGGAGCTGAGTCTCTGCTCCACGCAGTTGGTGGAGTTCATCAGAAACTTTCTTCACCATGGAGTGGAGTTTAGTCCTTGTGTCCTTGTTTATCTTTACATAAACACCTCCATGTTTCATTGTGGTCCATTAGATTATTAAACATGTATTAACTTATTAATTAGTAAATAAATGCTTTGCTTTGCCTACATGAGTTTGTTTACATGTCACTGGCTGATGCAGCTTCTGCTTAATAATTGCCTGTGCCTGATTAATATGATACATACTAATGTCAAGTCTTCTCTTTACAGTCTGTTTCCCACTTTGCATACACTTAACAACAGCTGCTCCATCTAGTGGTGAGTGTGCTGCTAACAACCTGATTGCTTTGTGAAATTCGCTTGCTTGAGTACCATGCAAGATGATGCATGTGAAATACAGTGTTAACCACTATAAAGTGTAGACTTTATGGTTCCAGGAAACAGAGAGTTGCATTATGGATTAACTTTTTACCAAGCCTCTGGACGTTATATGCCAATGATAAATTATAAGTTTGATTAATCTACAGTCAATATGCCAAATCTATACACAAATAGAATATTATTAGTCTTGTGTCATACATACAAGACCAACCAGGTAAAGTTATGTTATTTTTCTGCTCGCAGACTTTGTGTCGTGACATAACGAGGCGCTGCATGACGCAAGTCGACCAGCAGTGGTACTCTTGCTAATTGTCTGTCCGTCCTTGCTTTGAATAACATCAATGTACTGTATCTGCCTGCCTCGTCTTTCCAGGGCTTCTCATGCAGGAAGAACATTTACTTTTTACAAGACCAGACAATGACTTCTTAGGAACTAACATGTAACAACCCCCCTGTACAGTCGTGGTCAAAAGTTTTGAGAATGAAACAAATACTAATTTTCACAAAGTCTGCTGCCTCAGTTTTGATGATGGCAATTTGCATATACTCCAGAATGTCATGAAGAGTGATCAGATGAATTGCAATTAATTGCAAAGTCCCTCTTTGCCATGAAAATGAACTTAATCCCCAAAAAACATTTCCACTGCATTTCAGCCCTGCCACAAAAGAACCAGCTGCCATCATGACAGTGATTCTCTCGTTAACACAGGTGAGAGTGTTGACGAGGACAAGGCTGGAGATCACTCTGTCATGCTGATTGAGTTAGAATAACAGACTGGAAGCTTTAAAAGGAGGGTGGTACTTGAAATCATTGTTCTTCCTCTGTTAACCATGGTTACCTGCAAGGAAACACGTGCCGTCATCATTGCTTTGCACAAAAAGGGCTTCACAGGCAAGGATATTGCTGCTAGTAAGATTGCACCTAAATCAACCATTTATCGGATCATCAAGAACTTCAAGGAGAGAGGTTCAATTGTTGTGAAGAAGGCTTCAGGGCGCCCAAGAATGTCCAGCAAGCGCCAGGACCGTCTCCTAAAGTTGATTCAGCTGCGGGATCGGGGCAATACCAGTGCAGAGCTTGCTCAGGAATGGCAGCAGGCAGGTGTGAGTGCATCTGTCTGCACTCACAGGCGAATACTTTTGGAGGATGGCCTGGTGTCAAGAAGGGCAGCAAAGAAGCCACTTCTCTCCAGGAAAAACATCAGGGACAGACTGATATTCTGCAAAAGGTACAGGGATTGGACTGCTGAGGACTGGGGTAAAGTCATTTTCTCTGATGAATCCCCTTTCCGATTGTTTGGGGCATCCGGAAAATACCTTGTCCGGAGAAGACAAGGTGAGCGCTACCATCGGTCCTGTGTCATGCCATTCATTCATGTGTGGGGTTGCTTCTCAGCCAAGGGAGTGGGCTCACTCACAATTTTGCCTAAGAACACAGCCATGAATAAAGAATGGTACCAACACATCCTCCGAGAGCAACTTCTCCCAACCATCCAAGAACAGTTTGGTGACGACCAATGCCTTTTCCAGCATGATGGAGCACCTTGCCATAAGGCAAAAGTGATAACTAAGTGGCTCGGAGAACAAAACATCAACGTTTTGGGTCCATGGCCAAGAAACTCCCCAGACCTTAATCCCATTGAGAACTTGTGGTCGATCCTCAAGAGGCGGGTGGACAAACAAAACCCCACAAATTCTGACAAACTCCAAGCATTGATTATGCAAGAATGGGCTGCCATCAGTCAGGATGTGGCCCAGAAGTTAATTGACAGCATGCCAGGGCAGATTGCAGAGGTCTTGAAAAAGAAGGGTCAACACTACAAATATTGACTCTTTGCATAAACGTAATATAATTGTCAATAGAAACCTTTGACATTTATGGAATGCTTGTAATTATACTTCAGTATACCATAGTAACATGCTTCAGTGTTATCTCATAACACTGAAGCAGCGAACTTTGTGAAGACCAATACTTGTGTCATTCTCAAAACCTTTGACCATGACTGTACACTGTGAAACACAGCCGAGGCCTATAATGTTGGCAGGAGGCTAAGGGGCCCAAACCTTAAGTTTAGGTAGTGTGGTTGGCCAGTGGTGTGGCACGCGAAGCTGTAGCTGTAGTCTACCTGGGGTAAACTAGCTCTGGGCTAATTATCAGGCTTGTGAAGAGGACTGGCCCAATGAAGCCCTTTGGGCCTCCTTTCATCTCTGTGTGAGGTCAGTGGGGGAGTGACTGTCTGCATGGCTACACTCTGTCAGAGATCCATGACCCACTGAGTCTTCACATTCCTCACAGTCCTGGCCCAGGCACGATGGGGTAGTTTAGTCTTGTGGGTCTACTAGTTCAGATATATGGAATAGCACTAGCCATTCATCCACATCACCTAAAGGCACAATACCTTTTGGGTGGGTTATGGGTACTGGCCTGGGAGTGACAAAAGAGAGTAGTTTCTTACGTTTCACTTCTATGATTAGAACTCAGCAGTGCATGAGGTAATAGTTGAAGACTGAAGACTGGAATCCACGGTCCGCCAGAACAATGGTTCACTGGACCATAGGACAGTGACAATAATGACAACTCACCTCCACTAACTGATATTAAAGATGTCCTTTCTCTCCTATGACTCATTACTTTTCAATATCATAATTATTAGCCATGTCCATCGAGTGTTCTGCTCTGAGCACTTTCCTGTATAACAGCATTAGCAAATATGTGAGGGGGGCAAACAAAGCAGCATTCATCCCTGTATCACAAAGTGCTGCATATTTTATATGACAGAGGAGGTGTTGGTGGTAGGACTGGGCACAGCTTCAGAACAGTGGGGAAAAGATCAAACTCCCTGCCCTTTTCAACAAAATCACAAGTATTCAGGCTTATGAAATTCCAACATTTATTTGGCAGATCATCCTGAATATTTATTGACATTTCTGGGTCACATACCAGCCTGAGAGCATGTAGCTAGCTGAGCTGAGCAGGTGCTGGGAATACTGTCAATCCTGTTACAATGAAGGTGCCTAATACCCAGGGCCAAAGTCGTGCCAAATTTTTATTTTTCATGAATTTATTATGTGTGGGATTGTACTGAAATTAATATAAAACTGCATAGAGTTGTTTGTGTTCTCTTTAACCACTCACCATGGGAAATGTTGTTGATTATGGTGATTTAACATGTTTATTTCCAATCCACTTTGAAGGTACCTCTGTACCCGTCTATACATCACAGACCACCAGCTGTGCCTCTCCTGGACTGGGCTGCCCAGGTAGGAAACCAACGACTGTTACACATGTCAATCATTTACAACAGATCGTACAAGGATTATCAAGCACCACACAATCATACACTATCATACTTATTAAATATGATTGCATATTTAAGCAATAAGTGGGTGTGGTATATGGCCAATATACCACGGCTAAGGGCTGTTCATAAGCAAGACACAACGCGGAGTGCCTGGATACAGCCCTTAGCCATGGTATATTGGCCATATACCACAAACCCCCAGGGTGCCTTATTTCTATTATAAACTGGTTACCAACGTAATTAGAAGAGGAAAAAGTAATGTTTTGTCATACCCGGCTTTCAGCCAATCAGCATTCAGGGCTCGAATCACCCAGTTTATAATGATTAACAACCAACAGACATACCATTTTACCCATCTCACCTCTAATGTGTGTTTGTGTTATCTCCCTGTTCTGTTTTATTCATCATATCTTCTTAGACATATTGACATACAATAGTATAAAATAAATCCTTCTAGCCCCCCCTCCCCCACCCCCCCCATTAATTTTTTTTAATTAAATAAATAATAAAAAGGTGGTTGTCCCACTGGCTATCATAAGTTTAATGCACCAATTTGTAAGTCGCTCTGGATAAGAGCGTCTGCTAAATGACGTAAAAATGTAAATGTAGTATGCCAACATGTTAAAAGGCACACAGTACATCACTCTTTCTCCTCTATGTCACTTTGCAGTCTTGACCACGGTATCAATTCCATAACAAGACTATGATGTCATTTTATGCAGTCTTTGTGGAATTACATAAAAAAACGACACCTCTAGTGTATCAACCCCCTATCCCATTCACCCAGTAGTGTGTACACTGGAAACACACTCTCTGTACCCTGATCTCCTTATTAAGGGACCCTCCAAACCTTGTCATTTGCCATAAAGCTTCCAAATTCAACTGAAGAACCATGAGAAGTAGACCTTCCATTCCATGGGGAGAGAGCGGGAGTAGCGGGGAGGAAGGGAATGGGGAAATCAGTGTTCCTGTCCAGTTTGACCCCTGTTCTGGATGAGGTCGCAGCTGCAGAGATGATGCACGGTTTATGGCCTCTCCTCCCCATAGACATCAGCCACATTTCCCAAAAGTCAGTTCTCACGCTGCGAGCAAATCTATTAAGTGCTGTGTGTATGGTGGATTTAGACAGCTATTTGAAGGTTAACTCTTATATGCTTTGCTTATGAGAAAGACCCCTGTGACAGACTTTGCTGTAGAATCAACAAGGTGATTGGATGAAAATAAATGAGACTAGGAAGGAAGAGAGTCACCTCTTGAAGACCAGCACTGTGGCTTATGATGGCCCAGAGTATGTTTGACAGATAAATATATTTAATCTCTTCATCTGTTGATCCTATCCTGGTAGAATCCACATTATACTGGATATTATTACAACTTTTAAAGCTTTTAATAGCTTTTAAAGTTACTGCATTACACAACTGTACAAGATTTCTCTGCATATTTGTATTCATGTTCCTCATGCTACGCTTGTATTCATTGCCCAATCAGTCATCTTGCATTTGTGTCGTCTCACTTTACACCCATTTAATGCATATGTAACCTTTCTCCATCCATCCCTGCAACCAGCAACATTAACTCCCACCAGCTCATCCATTGTCACCACTAACATGATTGCTACTAATTCAACAACCAACGGTAAGCATCCATCCCTCAACCCCATTGTTTGTAATGAGCACATGTTATTTTCAGCTTGTCTGTTGTTGTGAAGGTAAACCAATACTATCTACTCCATACAGAGTGCAGCTGATGGGTGTTTTAATCAATATGGAAAATGGCAACTCTGACTGATTGAGGGGATATTGTCAGGTGGCCCATTAAACTAGAGAGATTTTGGTCTTATCCAAAAATGGTCTCTTTGATTGCTCTCATGGCTCCCTTTAAAAAAACGCACAGCCAATTCCAGTCTATTAAACCCACATAATACTGACTCCACTGTTGGTGGCATTGAGGTGCATTCACTTAAACTTCTACCTATCCTAAGAAAATGTGTTAGTAAAACATATTTATGATTTGATTAACCCTGTCAGTGGCACATCTGAAACAGTTAATTTCCCAGCCCAAATAAAATTAAGATTTGTGAAAAGCAGCCACCAGTTTTATCAAGTAGGATTCCGTACTGAGGGAAGCCTCCTAATAAGACATGAATGATGAAGACGTGAAAAACAGCTGTGTTTGATGAGCTAATTGGCCGTTTAGTGGTTTGCAGGCCATACAGTAGGTAAACACCATGTCTCTGATACTGTACTAGCTAATGGTTTTGCTGCAGAAGACGTTTGATCTCCATCTCTCTCATATCTGACCCTTCCTTGAAGTAAAGCAAACAAGGTCCTGGCGTTTCCATTTGAAGTTTGGAGCCACTATTGACATGACGTCAATTGTATGGTGGAACAACATTGATTTAACTCACTGTAGCTTAGCCCCTATCCAAAACGGAGGCCACTTGTTCATTTGACAGTCAAATGTGTAACTGTGCTGATAGTTGATCAGATGTGGATGCTTCATGGCCAATTCATACGTCCATGATCTCAACCTTAGCTCTCAATACTTCACCCTCCTTTATTCATCTCATCTCATACTGTGTCTGCTGTCCATCCTTATCTTCAGTTCTCTCTGCAACCACTTCATCTGCCACCACTACTAGCATGCCTCTAACTACCAGCTCAACAACTGGTAAGGTGCCATCTTTAGTTCTCAACATTATTTTCCCTCATTATTTAACCACTGTGTTATTATACCCTCTTTTTGCTGACTTGTGCTGTAAATGTCACCAGTTCAAACCACTACCACAACCACTACTGCAGCTACAACTAATGTGCAGACATTACCCAGCACAACCACTGGTAAGGTATCTCTATCACTGGATCTGATCTCAGTTTATGCAAATTTGATCTGATTATCGTTATAGTGCAAATATAAATTTTCTGAATGCATTACATATAGACCCTTTATAAATGCTTCAATTTGGTACCTTCATATAATATGTCAATGTAGTTTAGTCTGATTTCCCTCTCAGAACATTTAGCAAACAAATGGCATTTGGCAGGCCATTTACCTTCAGGAAGAAAGGTAGAGATGAGAGATCTTGCCAGTGATGTTGTTTGTTGTTTTTTCCATTTGCGTCTTATAATTGAAAATTGCATGGTAACGCGTTGACCCATATAAACCCCATGCATACTCTAGAGCATTGCTTATTGTTTGTGTGTGTTCATTTCACTCTTTCAAACCATTTAGTTCACATTTGCTGTCCTTGTCACCAGTTACTCAAACCATTATCCCATCTGCAGCAGCCGCTACTAACACAACTCTATTCTACAGCACAACCAATGGTAAGATGTGTATTTGTTTTTCTCTTGTTTTGTACTCATGGAAAAATCTGCTTGTGGCATTTTTCTTTATGTGTGGGGAATGGGTTTGAAAGCGGTTCCATCCTTCACCAACTTGGAACTTTCCAGATGGATTAGGCTGGGAAGCAATTGTCATGGCTTCTCAATGGGAGTATGGTATGTTTGCCCATGTAGCTCCCTTTAAAAAATGGACTCAGCAGTGAATGCTGTCTAAGTGGTTCTTGACATGGCTTCTATTTTTGAAAACACCTATAGTAGCCACCTGTTGTAGCCCTGTATCATGTGTTTTGCCGTTATTGCCTTCCATTTGATTTTGTAACCATTTTCCACCCCCATGTTCTACCAGCACTGACAGCTTCTGCTACAACCATTGTTTCAAACCCAGCTACAACTAACTTGCCTACCACTAACAACACAGTGCATGGTAAGAAAGCCCACTTTTCCCTTTTGCCTGTTATTGACTAAGGACTGACTGGGGAGAATTCAATATTTTTTCACTTTTTCACTTTTTTCTCAAATGTGTCTTTCTTCATTTTGAATAAAATGTTATATCTCTTACTCTTGCTAACAGTGACAACTACTCCCCCATTTTCCCCTACTACTAACTTACCAGCTAACATCACTACTACTCTGGGTAAGACACACCAGCTGCTCCTTGTCTGGCTGTGTTTGTTTTAAGGCTTTGCAGAAAATAGTCTTTGTTCAGTACAATTTGCATTTGTCACTGTAACTTTCAAACACATTGGGCAAACAGATCTCAAAGTGTAGTCTGAGGACATGGAGCGTCCATTTTTCAAAGTTTTGCATCCATGATACAACTATAGAATTACTAATATAACCAATGTAGGCAAGGTACATTTCACAACTTTCAACTCCATATTCATCAACTCCAGCACCACCCCAACATCAACATATGTGAAAATGGCCTGTTTCAATGTTTTGTAGTAAAAAATAAATAGAGGAGATAACTGTTTCCAATGACATCATCAACCAATTAAAGGCAATTAGTACGCAATTGCTACTCATAATTGGTTAAAATCACATGATGCACACCAATGATGTCATTGAAAACACTTATCTTCCTCAATCTTTTTTACTACCAAACATAGAAACGCGCCATTTTCATATACTGTATGTTGATGTTGGGGTGGTGCTGGAGATGAAGAATATAAAGTTGAACATTTAGGAAATTTCCCTTTAAGTATTTCAGAGAGGCTTATGAGTAGTTACTGTACACATCTTCAAAAAAAGAAACGTGATTAATCACACATTATCTTCCACTTTTTCAGTAGTTTTTACTTTATTGTTGGTTTCTTCTAATAGCATGTCTTCTAACATTGCAAAGATTCTGCTCAGCTGGTTAAAACATACACTTGGGAAATCTTGATATGGTCTCCTTGCTGACTTAGTTGTATTGTCACTCTTGCTAACAGTGTCTGAAGCCACTACTACCCCACCGTCCTCGACTAACATGTCTCCTACTACCATGTCCACTAACATCATTACGCTGGGTAAGACACACACACTCACTAAGCTTGTCCTTGTCTTGTTTGTAGTGAGACTTTGCAGCTTCCATTGGCAAGCTGTTCTCTCTCTCAGCCTGCTTCAACCTGTCTGTTTGCCTCTCACTCCCATTCTATCCTATTCTCAGCCAAGATGCTGTTTACAGTATCGGGGAAAGATCTGTGTCTATTCTGTCACCTCAAAAGGAAGGCCTAGTTGACTGCTGTAAATATAGGTGATCCAAATACTGTATTCTTCCATGCATTCTGCCTAATTCCTATGGAATAAGACCATAGGCTACTATTTTGTATTTGTTTATTCAGCTCCAGTATAAGCTAGAAGACGCTGTTTCTAAAATCAGTCTGTATTTAAAATATGTAACCTGCTTTGACCCCTCCGTTTTTATATTGACTGGACTGGGGCGCCACAGAGAAGGAGAGAGCGGTGTATCTGTGGTCTGTGCTCCGGCTCACCCCCTGGCCAGTGACCTCCTCCACCACCACCACCCCCCACACCAGGCCTCACGTCCTGCCTGGCCCCCGCAGCTCTAAAACCTCCCTGGGCTACATCTCCACCCCCCTCATCTGGCCCGTGAGGAAGAAACCTGAGGCCTCTGTCACCCGCCTCCCGGTCAGACCCATCCTCTATCTGACCAAGCCTCATCCTGTACCAGCAGCACATATGTCCCTCAGGCCCAAGGTGACAACAATAACAACAACAGCGCCCGTGGCCAGGAAAACACATGCTGTATCCAGGGTCATGACGAGTCCCCAGGGATTGTTCCCATGGCGACCAGTGGATGTTGGGAACAGTAGCGATGAGGAGGACGTGGAGTCATTCCCAGCAGCGGCGTCAGCATCACTCAGCAACCGTAAGAAGAATAAGCCCATGGCTCCCCCCCACTGGATCCCATTGAGTCCCAGCAGAGAGAACAGCAGCAGCAGCACTGTGAACTGGACTGAGCCCCTGGAGGAGTACACATCAGGCTCTGAGACATTCATTTACGACCTGGACCTAGGGGACGACCCCTTCAGCCTTTTCCAATATGACTCGTCCTACTCCCTGGATGAAGGCCTGGCTCTGGCCACCTCCGGCCCACAGAACCTTTCCCAAGCTGGGGCTGGAGTCAGTACTGAGGGCCCAGGCCGTGTGACTGTGAGCGACCCTGTTAACGCCGGGGGAGGAAGGGAACATTTACACAATCAATCAGAGCCCAATTTGCCCCAGGAGGCGTTGGCAGGAGGCGCGCTGGCAGAAGCTGGGGGAGAGGCTAGGACAGGGGAGCAGGGTGGGGTGGTGGCAGCACACAGCAGCTGGGCTCAAATCCCTCCTTTCAGCACGGCTCCGGAGAGGACAGGTGTGCAAACGGATCAGGCCCGGCCCGGCAGCAGCTTCAGTGAGCAAACAGCAGAGAGAACCACTCAGTCCCTCTCAAACATCGCTACACAGTCTCCCTCATTATTAACAGCAGCAGAGCTCCGTTTCTCTGAGAGGGTCGGGATTACCACTGACAATGACCCCACAGTGGAGGTCTCTAGACATAAAGACTACACACCCACACCCAGTCCCATATCCATACCTACCACGTCTGCTATGCCAGATAGCCTATGGACAGATGTAATCACAGAGATACCGGCCCCTAACTCCCTCCCCTTCACTCCAACCATACCTCTCCCCACCTCTCCCGTTCACAGTATGGAACAAAGTGATGTTAGTCATTCAGGACACGTCAAGCCAGCTGCCACTGAGACAGAGACATCGCTCCCGGAGAGTTCAAAGGCGAATGTGCTGCAGCCTTCCATGGAGGTTCAAATACATTTATTAATGCGGGAGGGCACAAGGCCCAGACCACTGTCTCTGTCAGTCCCTACTGATGCCGCTACAGCTCTGACACCTGTCCTTGAGAAAACACACCTCTCTTTCTCTGACAAACACCACAGTGACCTGGTTTTGAGGAATCAATTAAGTTCCTTCTTGACTAACGCTCATCCTGTGGATGGTAGGCTAGCCACTATGGTTCCCAGTGAGAGTATTGCCTCTGAGTCAGGTAGCCAGAGTGAGGGGATAAGGTTATATTCACCTCTGGCTCTGGAGCCATCGTCATATATGTGCATATATGTGTCAGACAGTGTGTTGGGCAGCTCAGAGGGGCATGAGGGCTTTAATCCACTCAGTTCTAATCTGAGAAGTTCGTCATGTACATCTCACCTATCTGTCACTCCTATCACAGAGCAACCACACCACCAGGCCCTCCTCCCAGCCACCATGACAGACGAATGGACTTCCTCTCAGTCCTCACCTCCTAATACAATCTCCCCAAGCAGACAGGAGTGGATGGATGTATTGCCCACCAAGTTCAGCATGGTCTCTCTCAGCTCTGACCTCCTGTCTGAGACAGACTTGCCAGAGCAGCTTCATATCACCACGGTTACTGAATGGGAAAGTGCAGATGGGATGGCGAGACACTCGGCTCGACAGAAAGGAGAGGAAGTCCACATGTCATCCATAAGTGGCTCGTCCTCCTCTCCATCGCTGATCTCGCTCTTCCGCCCCAGCACGCAGAGCGAGCCATCTGTAGCCAAGCTTGGACACCATGGGACCTCACACATCAATGATGATGGATCTGAATATCTCTCCCAGACCAGCCTCCTCCTCTGCTCCTCCCTGCTAGCCCCCTCTCCTCCTCTGGCTCTGCCAACGCCACTCATCAGCAGTACAGCATCAGAATATGGCAGTGTCGTTACCCATGAACCCCAGCGGCAGGCTTATATGCATGAATTAGGCTGGCCACATCCGGTCAGCGGTCTTGGCAGTGTGATTCACACAGACACACACACCCCAGTGTCTGAGCTGCTCTCCACCGTGACCTCCAGGGCAGATCAGCTCATGTCAGATTCTTCTGAATCTCTCTTATTCCATAGACCGATGACAACAAACCCTCCTCGTATTGGAGAGAGACCACTCCCCGCCCCTACCCCCACCCCCCTTACCCCCCATATCCCCCCTCTGAGGGGGACATTGTCTGCTGGAGCGGCCAACATGGTTGATTCGGGAGCTGGCGCCTCACTGCCCACCCGTCCAACGGCTGCATTCCAACAATCCTCCACACTCATTGGCAGCCAATCAGAGCCCACTCAGCCTGCTGGAATTGACAGAACACTGGCCTGGCCCGGAGAGAGCAGAGAGAGCACAGCATCACCCGCTGCCCCAGACACACAGCTCACTGCTGCTGCCTCCAGTAACCTCACCATTAGTGCTGCAAGTATACAGCCCACTGCTGTTACCAGAAATATCCTCCCCCCTTCTGCCTCAAACATACAACTCACCACTGCCAGCAAACAGCCAACTGTTTTCCTAAATATCCAGTCCACCTCTACTTCCACCAGCCAGCCTCCTACGGCCTTAAACGCCTACCCTGCTGGGGCTGGCCCTGTGTCAGTCCCCTGGAGGGCCAACCACAGTGAGGACACACAGGGTGATAAACATGGACCGGCCCTCATTGATCACACACCCTCCACTGCTGCAAGCACGTCAGTAAGCAGTGTGGGCCCTGGCAACAATGTGACTGTGAATCAGAACACCAACATATACCGAGAGACCGAGACACAGACAACTCCCAATCCACTAGCCGTCATTGGCATGGATGAGCAGTCTTTTGTAGCCACAAAGAGCCCCTACTTGCCTCTTACCACTCCACATAGAGTGTTAAATGCAGGCAGTGGCACAGTGTCCACCCCACGGACCTCAGCGGGCACCGCGGGCACCCCTGTTATTGCCCCATGCCAATGTAAAGCTCGCTTTCATTTATCATGTCTGTGTGGACTTTCAACCGGGAACAGTATGTTTTGCAATAACAACGTAGATGTAGAAACAAAAAGAGAGAAAGCCTCTCGATCACCTAATCTCTGCTTTGAATGCTACTGTAGTAGTGGTGGGATGAGGTTGATAAAGTCTAATCTGGTGAAAATGGGGTGTCCTGTTGGAGGAGGTTGATGATTGAGGTTGTGTTGTGATTTTGGATGGGGCATAGAACATTAACTTAGGCATGTACAGTAGTTGACCAATCACTGAGCTCTATAGAGGCCTCTGCTCGGCTGATGGGGCGGCTGCTACCTTCCCTCATGGGGCGCAGCTCTCCTCTTGTGATTTTAAGTTTCAAACATTCCTGTTTCTTGGGAGACTTCCAATGCTGTTATCATTTGATTTTAGAGCAAATAACTGCTAATCTAAATGTAACCTGATATTGCTATAATATAGCAAGTCAAAGAAAAATAACACTCTTGATCAACAAAGATAAACAATATATATATTGGATACTTCAAAACATTCTGAGGTGGCCTTCCTTCCTGATCTGCAATCACTGGAGTCTCTTAAGAACAGTATTGGCATGGAGTAGAAACAGCATCGTACTGTAGCTAGTTCAGCACTAACAACAGGAGAGGCTTGGGAGCCATCTTGTGATGGCTGTGAGGCATAGCAGCAGATCATCATCACAATCAAACAGTGATGTACCACACGTATATGCTCCACAGGATGTTGGTGGCACCTTAATTGGGGAGGACGGGCTTGTGATAATGGCTGGAGTGGAATAAGTGGAATGGGATCAAATACATCAAACACATGGCTTCCATGTGTTTGATGCCATTCCATTTGTTACGTTCCAGACATTATTATGAGCCGTCCTCCCCTCAGCAGCCTCCACTGATGTGCTCTCATTTACAATCACCCATTTGGCCCCTGAATACACATCAGTCATATAATGCACTATGGCCTTTAGTTCCATTTTGATTACTGTCATCTAGGATGATAACAGAGTATTTTAATTTAGCCTTTTCCTGATAGAAACCCTCCCACATGTTTTATCTGTGTAGTAGCAGCCTTTCAACATCATTTGTCATATGAAATTGGATTTTAAATGACTAAATTATGTCTCAACCCCTGCACTCCTGCTATGCAGCACAGACAAATGTTCCATTAAGTGTTGTAAATGACCTGTGTCAAATATAGATTTAGGTTTTTTTTCTGCTTTTCAATTGCAGAGGGTCTTTTCTACAGGATTTCCTTTGTTGTCAATGACAAGGAGGCCCAAGTAACAGAGTCTGATGTTGAGAAAACTGTTGCACAATGGGTAAGGCTTCTTGTCATGTTAAATTCCTCTTCTATCAAAGCATCAATAGAATACTAGATGAACTCAATGAATTGACTGATTTACTAATTAATTAACAGCTCAATCAAACATTCCAAAACTGGACACACGTGGTCTATGTCGATAATGTCAGGTAAGCAATTAGATATTTGTACCATCATAAAATGCACCTCTATGTCCATTCAATTTATTTTTCTTTAGAGTTGTATTACAGGTCAATAATGATGTCCACCCTAATTTGTTCATCTTGTTCCCAGTATCCAGCCTAACAGTGACTCACAGCTTAAGAGGAGTGTCAGTAAAAAGTAAGGCCAATATTTACTATGGTATACTGTAGTAGGTAGGGACAGGAGTTTTTCCTGACCCGTCACGTGACAAAAAAATTAAAGTAATTCAGTAGGCCTGCCTTTCCATGTGTGTTAAGTCTCCTGCTACTCCTCTTCCTCTTCCTCCTCTTCCTTCCCTGCTCCTCTTCCTTCCCCATTCCTCTTCTTCTTCCTTCTCCCCCACCCCTCCTCCTCTTCCTTATCTCCTCCTCTTCCTTCCCCATTCCTCCTCTTCTTCCTTCTCCCCCACCCTGCCTCCTCTTCCTTCCCCCTCCTCTTCCTTCCTCCTCTTCCCCCTCCAGATACACCTGCCAGGCCCTGCTGGTCTACCAGACCACCACCAATGTGACCCTGGGAGAAGTAGCCATCTCCACCAGGATGGTGGGAAGCGGCCCTATAATTGGCAACGGACTGGAGCTAGACACTGTCGCCGTGCAGTCTGTCGGTAGGACATGATCTCACCCGGACCCACTTTAATCACCTCAATTCTTACTGCAGAAAGTGACTGGGGAAAAAACATGACACTCCCACAGCCCAGAGAAAAAAAAAAAATTTATGGTGCACAGTCGCACATCGGCTCTAAAGCACCTCCTAATTAGATTAGGTTTGAAATGTGAATGCCTCAAACGTTTCTCAACTTCCTCTTGTAGTCATTGGAAATTAATATATTGCTGATGTGCGGTGTTAACATTTATAAGTTGCATGGTTTTCTCTCTCTCTCTCAGAGAACTGCCCGGAGGAAACTCCCCTCCATTACATCTGGCCAGAGAGCAGACCAACGGTCACTCAGTATGTCCCCTGTTTCCCCAACAAAGACCAGAACACATCCAGAACATGGTGAGACTGACACAATCACTATATCAAACTATGTCCTATCTTTATACAAACAATCAGCAAATGTATTTTCATTTTCAGGAATTTTACTACACTCTTTTCCAGGGATATCAAAAGGATATCAATCTGCTTTTAAAAGTTCGAAGAACTTGACATGATTGATAGGCTGACATTGTATGCATGAACTTGTTTGAGGTAATTCATCTTGGATCAATCTTAAAATACTAGATCTGATTTTGTGTTTGTTTGTCCCCAGTGTGATCAGCCCCCTGAATTACACAGCATTTTGGGGCGCCCCAGACCTCAGTAATTGCACTGATATCGATTCCATCAATGTGTCAGCAGGTAGGGCCCCGACATCTTAACACTCTCTTAAATCACTTGAATGATTCCACAGCTGATAGAATCAAAACAGCTGCAATAATGAATACTTGAGATATATTTGATCTCAACACGCTGCTCTTAGAGAGAAAGAGGGACAGAGATGCCCACTGAAATGCAGTTTTAGAGATAAAACGTGTTTACACCCTCACCATGGCAGAGAGTGGACAGTCAGCAGACAACTAATAATGATTATATATTGACAGCCGTCATCTAGTTGTTTACCTCTCTCCCTAACTTTCCCCAAACAGAGAATGCTGCCAAAGTCGCCGACCAGCTTGCTGACATCACCAACAACGAGCTCTCCACAGACGAGGTGTCCAAGGTGGTGGACAAAGTGAAGGAGCTGGTCAATGTGGCCAAGATCAACGCCCCTCTGGCCACCACTGTATTGAACATCATCTCCAACGTGATGACCAGCTCTGTGTCAGCCCTGGCTGTAGCCTTAAAGAGGTAAGATACCTTCTCCTCTTCTTTCCTTTCCTCCTCTTCCCCCTGTCTGCTCCCACTGCCGCTGTCTCTCCTCTCCTCAGAACCCACCTCTTACTGTGTCCAGCATGCTGGGAGTAAGCATAAATGAGTTATGACTATATCTCCCAGGTAGATGTACAGTATGTTGTCTTTGTGTGGTCTCTTTGTACCAAAGTAAAGCACTGTGAGACCCTAGTGAAAGTCACTATCCAGTCCGTTGTGATTATTACTCCTAAATGTCTCTCTATCTGTGAGTAGGACATTGATGACGATGGATGAGCTGATTCAGAAGATAGAGTTTGATGGGCCTTCAGTGAGCATCACCTCTAAAAATCTGGCTCTGGGCATCTCAGCACTGAACCATAGCGAGTTCAACGGGACCTCCTTCAGTGCCTTCATGCAGCCCAACACCACAGACCTCCAGGTACTGACTAAACAGTTAGAGACAGTGTTATACAGAAGTGTTATACAGAAATCAGTATTATCTGCTGTACTGTACTGGACAGTGTAGTACTATATATCCAGGGACTCATTGCTCTGCTGTGCACAAAGTTCATAACATCCATACTTGCCAAGACGAGAGCTGAGGTTGTTGTTTCATTCACAGTCAATGTGCCCTGAGAGTAAATAGGGTATGTTATGCCCCACTCCTACTGTGTGTGAGCCAGTCCTACCAGTCAGGCAGGGCTTCCAGGAAAGCCTTCCTGTGGAAACTCTAGTTGTGTGTTAAAGGTGACTCGCAACCCATCAGGCCTGTTGAAGCCATTTAACATGAATGGCAGGATGTATATTTGTTTAAGTCATTAAGAGTATTTTCTGTACCCAGAACACCTTCACAACCTTGTGATTCACATGAACTGAGTGGGAGTCCTGTTATTCATCATAGAGTTAAGCAAACCTGATACAGCTGACTAACGTCGAGTCCATCACAGCTTTCCCTCTCACTTGATTTAATGTGTTTTACCCTATGCCCCTGCCATACGTGTCAATGCTGTGCCAATGCTGTGCCAATGCTGTGCCAGCAGAAAGGGCACGCTTTAATCATAAGCCACCTGTCCACCACAGAGGTTTGGCAATGACCTCCAGATGGTGCAGCAGGGGACTCATTATATATCATCATAATAATCAGCAGACCTCTGTCTACATTGGAAAATCAAATTCTGTCACATAGGATTGTTAATGGTAAAGTCAATGGTCTAACTAACTTCTCTCCCACCAGATTGACTTTGAGTCTAATCAGCTGAACCCCCTGGCTCAGGTCACACTGCCAGCTACTTTGCTCAAAAACCTAACCCTGACCGACGCTGAGACCGCTGCCATCTCCAGGATCAGCTTCATGTTCTTCAGCAAGACAGGACTATTCCAGGTTTATACCTCTTTTTGGTGGAATGTATCTGATTTAGTGTCTTTTCAGCATATAACAGTATGTTTTATTTTCTCACGCATCCTTTTCATGGATGGTGACTCATGTGTCTGGGATGTGAATCTATAGCTTTGAGTGACATTTCCAGGTTTATACCTCTTTTTGATGCAATTCAACAAATCTGGTGTGTCTGCTAGCATGTTGTGATTTATTTTCTTGCTTCCTACTAATGCATGGTGATTCGTATGCCTGGTATGTGAATCTATAGTTTTGAATGTTATATGTTTATATTTCAAAATCAAACTTTTCTTTTATCATTCTCAGGATAAACAGGACGGGCTGTCTCTTAACAGCTATGTTGTGGCCAGCAGTGTGGGCAATTACTCCATCAGTAACCTGCAGGATCCCGTGGAGATTGAGATAGTTCACCTGAATTACCAGGTAGTCTACCCGCCCTCCTCCTCTCACCTCTATATGAAGAGTTTCATTCCAAAACGCTATATATCCATTTTCAGAAATGTTGGTAAATTAGCTTTTATTGTTTAAAGAAATTATTAAAGATATTGGTGTTTTTTCACTAGTTAGTCATGGCATGGGGTTGTTTAATGACAGATGTATTTGTTTAAAACCTATCACTTGATGGTTTCATTTCAGAGAGACAAATAATATTTTGGGGGGCAAAATGCTATATATCTGCCTCACTCTCAGAGGAATAAGTAGTACTGCTAGGCTTTGCACAGTCAAATGTAACAAATAACTACATTTTTAATAAAGAACTGTGCAAATGATACATTTGTGACATCCATATTTAAACCATTTCAATACAGTAATATGAGATCTGTATGCAAAACATTTACATTTGACATTTTAGTCATTTAGCAGATGCTCTTATCCAGAGCGACTTACAGTAAGTGCATTCATTTTAAGATAGCTATGTGAGACAACCACATATCACAGTCAAATATACAGGATACGGACATTCCATTCCAGCTAAACAATGGATATATAACGTTTAGAAAAAAATTAAAATACACATATAAAATCTAGGAATTATAAATCTGAGAACAGTAATACTTTACACACACATGAAGGTACCCATAAGCAAGCATTTTGGATGAAAAAAACACAAATGTGATTTTTTGGGGGATATAGCGTTTCGGAAATAAATGTCATATACTCTGTTCCTTTCTCCTCTGTTTGTTTCTCTCCAGTCCCCCTGTTTTCTACTTTTTCTTCTCCCTCTCTTCTTTTTTTCTAATTCGACTTAGGTAAAAACATTTTGTCTGTAACCACTCAGTTGATGATTGTTGATACCTGATGGTAGTTCAACAGTTAAAGTCGTAAGTACAATACAGATAAACGCCTGGAACGTCTGCCTGTAATCAGACAGTGATTGTGTCTTTCAGCCAATGCCAAAGCCAACCTGCATGTTCTGGGATTTTACCATAAAAAGTAAGTCGGAACAAAAACAAATATTTTGATTGTTGAAATATACACTGAGTGTACAAAGCATTAAGAACACCTTCCTAATATTGAGTTGCAACCGCCCGGTTTTGCCCTCAGAACACCCTCAATTTGTCGGGGCATGGACTCTACAAGGTGTCGAAAGCGTTCCACAGGGATGCAGGCCCATGTTGACTCCAATGCTTCCAACAGTTGTGTCAAGTTGGCTGGATGTCCTTTGGGTGGTGGACCTTTCTTGATACACACTGGAAACTGTTGAGCATGAAAAACCCATCAGTGTTGCAGTTCTTGACACAAACCGGTGCGCCTGGCACCTTCTACCATACCTCATTGAATGGCAATTAAATATTTTGTCTTGCCCATTCACCCTCTGACACAATGAATGTCACAATTAAAAATCATTATTTAACCTGTCTCCTCCCCTTCATCTACATTGATTCAAGTGGATTTAACAAGTGACATCAGTAAGGGATCATAGCTTTCACCTGGATTCACCTGGTCAGGCTATGTCATGGAAAGAGCATAATGTTTTGTACACTCAGAGTATGTCAATCTCAATTTAAGTTGAAGCCTCACAATTGTAGAATATACTAGAGAGTTCATCTTTGTCTCCACAAGATGGTTCAGGTGGCTGGAACAGTAACGGCTGCAGGGTTAGTCCCATGTCCAATGGAAACAAGACTATCTGCCTCTGTGACCATCTTACACACTTTGGCATCCTAATGGTAAGACTTGTGTTCACATTAAACCAGTTGGAGACTCTTTCCCATTATAAGGGTCTCTGCAAGTCTAACTTGACTTGATTGTTTGGTGAATACCTTTATTTTCTGTATTCTCTGTGAAGGATATCTCTGGATCTGCTGCACAGATTGATGAGAAAAACACCAAGATTCTCACCTTCATCACTTACATCGGATGTGGCATATCGGCCATCTTCTCTGCTGTAACGCTTCTGACTTATATCGCCTTTGAGTGAGTATATTACCATTTTGGACAACTCCAACATGTGACCAGGAAATACTCTTATAACTAGTCTTATGAATTCTTCCTGTCTACATCAGGTGGACTATTGGTCCTAGTCATTGGCCATGATATTATAACAAAGACAACCAGATCTGTAGTAGTCAGACAGTGTTATTCAGTGTCTGTCCTCTCTACAGGAAGTTACGTCGTGACTACCCGTCCAAGATCCTGATGAACCTGAGCACGTCGCTGCTCTTCCTCAACATGGTGTTCCTATTGGATGGCTGGCTGGCCTCCTTCGAAATGGAAGACCTGTGTGTGGCTGTGGCCATCTTCCTCCACTTCTTCCTGCTCACATCCTTTACCTGGATGGGCCTCGAGTCCATCCACATGTACATTGCCCTGGTCAAAGTCTTCAACACCTACATCCGGAGGTACATTCTCAAGTTCTGCATCGTCGGCTGGGGTAAGTGGCACTAAAGTTGGATAAACTAATTACTATGCAGTATGCTGGCTGTGTCCAATACCAAATTGCTATTAAAATGCAAATGCATGGGATGCATTATTCACGCTATACACTGAATTTTAAACTTAATTTGTACCTAGTGTTGCAAAACTACCGGTAATTTACTAATCTATGGTAACTTTGGTAATGTATACTTGAAAATAGCCTAATTAATGAAAAAAGCATCTAATCAACAATGAGTCGTTCCACCACAAAAAGCACAAGAAAGAGGATATCGACACCCACCATCTCAGATTGTTCTTAAACCGTTTCTGTAGTTAGAAACAGATAAGATTATAATTCCTGAAACATTATTTTGTTGAAAGACAATTGAACCCAAATTGGTCATTTCAATTAATAGGATTAATCTAAAATTCTATAAATATAGTACCCAATATCCGATTTGGACCAAACCTCTTTTGAACAGTAATTAAGACGTGAGGAATCCAAATAAATTGTCAAAAGCCACCCACGGACCCTCCAAATGCGACATCCCACACCAAGCCCACCCCAACGGCCAGTTACAGTATTCCAACTATTGACTTTTTTCACAACTGCCACCAATTTGGTGCCAAAACATTTACAACAAAGACATATTGACATTATAAAAAAGTTAACGTGTGTAAAAATAATATAAAGGATATTTCATGCTGAAACCCTCATATTAAACACCAATGGTATTCACTTAGTTGATGGTTTATATCTAGGATAATGTTTTACAGCTTTGTCAGTTATTTTAAATAAGATGTCCAGAGATAATTACAGACACCTGTGATAATCTAAAGTACCCAAAAAGGCTGCTAGATGTCATGTTATACAATAAAAAATAATAATTGAAAGTTACCAAAATTCTGGTAGTTTACTGGTAAACTTTGAAAGTTACCAGTAATATACCCTCCCATTGCAACCCTATATATACCTGAATGTGTCTCACTTCCAGGTCTGCCAGCTGCGATAGTTGCTACAGTGGTAGCTATTGACAAAAACTCCTATGGGAAAAGGGAGTATGGAAAGGGGGATACTGGACAAGGCTCTTCTGAATTGTAAGTCCTGCATCAAGTTCAGGAGATATGAAAGAAGACATTCTGTATGTAGATTGAGTCTTAGACTTGAGTAATCCAAGTTTATGTCTTCCCATATGGCAGTCATAGGACCAGGACTAGATACTATAGTGCATAATGTATGTAATATACACTACCAGTCAAAAGTTTGGACACATCTACTCATTCAAGGGTTTTTCTTTATTTTTACTATTTTTTACATTGTAGAATAACAGTGAAGAGATCAAAACTATGAAATAACACATATAGAATCATGTAGTAACCAAAAAAGTGTTAAACAAATCAAAATATATTTTATATTTGAGATTCTTCAAATAGCCACCCTTTGCCTTTATGACAGCTTTGCACACTCTTGGCATTCTCTCAACCAGCTTCATGAGTTAGTCACCTGGAATGCATTTCAATTAACAGGTGTGCCTTGTTAAAAGGTAATCTGTGGAATTTATTTCCTTCTTAATGCGTTTGAGCCAATCAGTTGTGGTGTGACAAAGTGTGTGTGGGGGGGGGGACATGAAGGTCAGTCAATACGGAAATTTCAAGAACTTTGAAAGTTTCTTCAAGTGCCGTCGCAAAAACTATCAAGCGCTACGATGAAACTGGCTCTCATGAGAACCACCACAGGAATGGAAGACCCAGAGTTACAGTGGGGGAAAAAAGTATTTAGTCAGCCACCAATTGTGCAAGTTCTCCCACTTAAAAAGATGAGAGAGGCCTGTCATTTTCATCATAGGTACACGTCAACTATGACAGACAAATTGAGAAAAAAAAATCCAGAAAATCACATTGTAGGATTTTTAATGAATTTATTTGCAAATTATGGTGGAAAATAAGTATTTGGTCACCTACAAACAAGCAAGATTTCTGGCTCTCACAGACCTGTAACTTCTTCTTTAAGAGGCTCCTCTGTCCTCCACTCGTTACCTGTATTAATGGCACCTGTTTGAACTTGTTATCAGTATAAAAGACACCTGTCCACAACCTCAAACAGTCACACTCCAAGCTCCACTATGGCCAAGACCAAAGAGCTGTCAAAGTACACCAGACACAAAATTGTAGACCTGCACCAGGCTGGGAAGACTGAATCTGCAATAGGTAAGCAGCTTGGTTTGAAGAAATCAACTGTGGGAGCAATTATTAGGAAATGGAAGACATACAAGACCACTGATAATCTCCCTCGATCTGGGGCTCCACGCAAGATCTCACCCCGTGGGGTCAAAATGATCACAAGAACGGTGAACAAAAATCCCAGAACCACACGGGGGGACCTAGTGAATGACCTGCAGAGAGCTGGGACCAAAGTAACAAAGCCTACCATCAGTAACACACTACGCCGCCAGGGACTCAAATCCTGCAGTGCCAGACGTGTCCCCCTGCTTAAGCCAGTACATGTCCAGGCCCGTCTGAAGTTTGCTAGAGTGCATTTGGATGATCCAGAAGAGGATTGGGAGAATGTCATATGGTCAGATGAAACCAAAATATAACTTTTTGGTAAAAACTCAACTCGTCGTGTTTGGAGGACAAAGAATGCTGAGTTGCATCCAAAGAACACCATACCTACTGTGAAGCATGGGGGTGGAAACATCATGCTTTGGGGCTGTTTTTCTGCAAAGGGACCAGGACGACTGATCCGTGGAAAGGAAAGAATGAATGGGGCCATGTATCGTGAGATTTTGAGTGAAAACCTCCTTCCATCAGCAAGGGCATTGAAGATGAAACGTGGCTGGGTCTTTCAGCATGACAATGATCCCAAACACACTGCCCGGGCAACGAAGGAGTGGCTTCGTAAGAAGCATTTCAAGGTCCTGGAGTGGCCTAGCCAGTCTCTAGATCTCAACCCCATAGAAAATCTTTGGAGGGAGTTGAAAGTCTGTGTTGCCCAGCGACAGCCCCAAAACATCACTGCTCTAGAGGAGATCTGCATGGAGGAATGGGCCAAAATACCAGCAACAGTGTGTGAAAACCTTGTGAAGACTTACAGAAAACGTT
Organism: Coregonus clupeaformis; assembly: GCF_020615455.1. Lineage (NCBI taxonomy): Eukaryota > Metazoa > Chordata > Actinopteri > Salmoniformes > Salmonidae > Coregonus > Coregonus clupeaformis. The sequence goes on along the minus strand of NC_059224.1, from coordinate 26,156,745 downwards.
TGACCTGTGTCATTGCCAACAAAGGGTATATAACAAAGTATTGAGAAACTTTTGTTATTGACCAAATACTTATTTTCCACCATAATTTGCAAATAAATTCATAAAAAATCCTACAATGTGATTTTCTGGAAAATAAATTCTCATTTTGTCTGTCATAGTTGACGTGTACCTACGATGAAAATTACAGGCCTCTCTCATCTTTTTAAGTGGGAGAACTTGCACAATTGGTGGCTGACTAAATACTTTTTTCCCCCACTGTACCTCTGCTGCAGAGGATAAGTTCATTAGAGTTACCAGCCTCTGAAATTGCAGCCCAAATAAATGCTTCACAGAGTTCAAGACACAGACACATCTCAACATCAACTGTTCAGAGGGGACTGTGTGAATCAGGCCTTCATGGTCCAATTGCTGCAAAGAAACCACTACTAAAGGACACAAATAAAAAGAGACCTGCTTGGGCCAAGAGACGCGTGTGGGTGATCGGATGATCTCCGCATGTGTAGTTCCCACCGTAAAGCATGGAGGAGGAGATGTTATGGTGTGGGGGTGCTTTGCTGGTGACACTGTCTGTGATTTATTTAGAATTCAAGGCACACTTAACCAGCATTGCTACCACAGCATTCTGCAACGATACACCACCCATCTTGTTTGGACTATCATTTGTTTTTCAACAGGACAATGACCCAACACACCTCCAGGCTGTCAAACTGGAAACCACATATCCTGAGGCAGCATTTATTGTAGCTGGGGATTTTAACAAAGCAAATTTGAGGACTAGGCTGCCAAAGTTCTATCAACATATTGACTGCAGTACTCGCGCTGCTAAAACACTAGACCACTGTTATTAGAACTTCCGGGATGCTTACAAGGCCCTCCCCCGCCCTCCTTTCGGAAAATCTGACCACGACTCCATTTTGCTTCTCCCTTCCTATAGGCAGAAACTCAAACAGGAAGTACCCGTGCTAAGGACTATCCAACGCTGGTCTGACCAATCGTAATCCACGCTTCAGAATTGTTTTGATCACGCGGACTGGGATATGTTCTGGGTAGCTTGCGAAAATAATTTTGATGAATACACTGATATGGTAACTGAGTTTATCAGGAAGTGTATAGGAGATGTCGTACCCACTGTGACTATTAAAACCTACCATAACCAGAAACTGTGGATAGATGGCAGCATTCGCACGAAACTGAAAGCACCAGCCACCGCATTTAACCATGACAAGTTGACTAGGAATATGGCAGAATACAAACAGTGTAGTTATTCATCAAGGCAATCAAACAAGCAAAACGTCAGTGTAGAGACAAAGTGGAGTCACAATTCAACGGCTCAGACACGAGACGTATGTGGCAGGGTCTACAGACAATCCCGGACTACAAAAAGAAAACCAGCCACATCGCCAAGACCGACGTCTTGCTTCCGGACAAGCTAAACACTTTCTTCGCATGCTTTGAGGATAACACAGTGCCACCGACGCGGCCCACTACCAAGGACTGTGGGCTCTCCTTCACCCTCGCAAGGCTGCCGGACCAGACGGCATCACTAGCCACTTTCTCAGAGCATGCGCAGACCAGCTGGCTGGTGTGTTTACTGGCATATTCATTCTCTCCCTCCCTATCCCAGTCTGCTGTCCCCACATGCTTCAAGATGGCCACCATTGTTCCTGTACCCAAGAAAGCAAAGGTAACTGAACTAAATTACTATCACCCCATAGCACTCACCTCTGTAATCATGAAGTGCTTTGAGAGACTAGTCAAGGATCATATCACCTCTACCTTACCTGCCACCCTAGACCCACTTCAGTTTGCCTACAGCCCCTAAGATTCACAGACGATGCAATCGCCATCACTCTGCACACAGCCCTATCCTATCTGGACAAGAAGGAATACCTATGTATGAATGCTGTTTATTGACTATAGCTCAGCATTCAACACCATAGTACCCTCCAAGCTCATCATTAAGCTCGAAGTCCTGGGTCTGAACCCCGCCCTGTGCAACTGGGTCCTGGACTTCCTGATGGGCCGCCCCCAGGTGGTGAAGGTAGGAAACAACACCTCCACTTCGCTGATCCTCAACACTGGGGCCCCACAAGGGTGCGTGCTCAGCCCACTCCTGTACTCCCTGTTCACCCATGACTGTGTGGCCAAGCACGCCTCCAACTCAATCATGAAGCTTGCAGACGACACAACAGTAATAGGCTTGATTACCAACAATGATGAGACAGCCTACAGGGAGGAGGTGAGGGCTCTGGGAGTGTGGTGCCAGGAAAATAACCTCTCACTCAACGTCAACAAAACAAAGGAGATGATCGTGGACTTCAGGAAACAGCAGAAGGTGCACCCCCCTATCCATATTGATGGGACCGCAGTGGAGAAGGTGGAAAGCTTCAAGTTCCTTGGCGTACACAACACTGACAAACTGAAATGGACCACCCACACAGACAGTGTGGTGAAGAAGGCGCAACAGAGCCTCTTCAACCTTAGGAGGCTAAAGAAATTTGGCTTGGCACCTAAAACCCTCACAAACTTTTACAGATGCACAATTGAGAGCATCCTGTCGGCCTGTATCACCGCCTGATACGGCACCTGCACCACCTGCAACCGCAAGGCTCTCCAGAGGGTAGTGTGGTCTGCCCAACGCATTACCGGGGGCAAACTACCCGCCCTCCAGGACACATTTTACATTACATTTTAGTCATTTAGCAGACGCTCTTATCCAGAGCGACTTACAGTTAGTGAGTGCATACATTATTTTTTTCTTTTTCATACTGGACCCCGTGGGAAGCGAACCCACAACCCTGGTGTTGCTCCACCAACTGAGCTACATCCCTGCCAGCCATTCCCTCCCCTACCCTGGACGACGCTGGGCCAATTGTGAGACTAAAAAACAGCTTCTATCTCAAGGCCATCAGACTGTTAAACAGCCATCACTAGCACATTAGAGGCTGCTGCCTATAGACATAGACTAGAAATCACTGGCCACTTAAAGAAATGGAACACTAGCCACTTTAATAATGTTTACATATCTTTCATTACTCATCTCATATATATTTACTGTATTCTATACTATTCTACAGTATTTTTGTCACTTTAATCATTTTTACATATATTGCATTAGTAAGGACAAACGCTTGGAGACGAGAAGCAAGTACAGGGAGTGAACATTTAATGAAAAACCAGACAGGAACAAAACACAGACAGCGTCTGTATAACGGAAACTAAACAACATTGATGCCGACACGGGGATCAAATTGAGGAACAGATGGATATAGGGAAGGTAACCAAGCAGTGATGATGTTCAGGTGGTGACAGGTGTCCGTAATGATGGGCAGCCTGGCGCCCTCGACCGCCAGGGAGGGGGAGCGGGAGCAGGCGTGACAGTACCCCCCCCCTTAGGCATCCCACCTGGGCAAGCCTGACCCGGCCCGGCCGAGGCTTGGGAGCCGAACGAGCTTGCCGAGGCGCGGGAACCTGTCGAGCCTGACGGGCCGGCTGAGGCATGGGAGTCTCACGAGCCGGCCAAGGAGCGGGAACCTGTCGAGCCTGACAGACCGGACGAGGCATGGGAGTCTCACGAGCCGGCCGAGGAGCGGGAACCTGTTGAGCCGGCCGAGGCGTGGGAGCCTGATGAGCCGGCTGAGGCGTGGAAGCCTGACGAGCCGGCCGAGGCGTGGATGCCTAACGAGCCGGCTGAGGCATGACGTGGGGTGGGAGCCTGCCGACCCCTCTGAGGCATGGGAGCCTGACGAGCCCGCTGAGGCATATGACCCTGACGAGCCCGCTGAGGCATGGGAGCCTGACGAGTCCGCTGAGGCATGGGAGCCTGACGAGTCCGCTGAGGTATGGGAGCCTGACGAGCCCGCTGAGGCATGGGAGCCTGACGAGCCAGCTGAGGCATGACGTGGGATGGCAGCCTGCCGAGCCAACCGAGGCAAGAAAACCGCTCAAGCCAGCTAAGGCATGGAAGCCTGATGAGCCAGCTGAGGCATCCCCGGTTCCTTCGGCAGCGGCACCCAGACCCGACGTCACCAATCCAAAGGAAAAAACAAAAAACTTCCCTGATGCGTCTGATATTGGTGTCTGCATTAATGTTGTTTCATTTACGTTGTCCAGACACTGTCAGTGTTTTGTTCCTGTCTGGTTTTTCAATAAATGTTCACTCCCTGTACTTGCTTCCCGTCTCCCAGCGTCTGTCCTTACAGCATTACTCATCTCATATGTATATACTGTATTTTATACTATTCTACTGTATCTTAGTCCATGTCGCTCTGACATCGCTTGTCCATATATGTATATATGTATATATTCTTAATTCATTCCTTTCTTAGATTTGTGTGTATTGGGTATATGTTGAAATAGTTAGATATTACTCGCTAGATATTACTGCACTGTCGGAGCTAGAAGCACAAGCATTTCACTACACCCGCAATAACATCTGCTAAACACCTATATGTGACCAATAACATTTGATTTGTAAGGGATATTTTACCAACAAGGAGAGTGATGGAGTGCTGCATCAGATAACCTGGCCTCCACAATCCCCCAACCTCAACCCAATTGAGATGGTTTGGGATGAGTCGGACGGCAGAGTGAAGGAAAAGCAGCCAACAAGTGCTCAGCATATGTGGGAACTCTTTCAAGACTGTTGGAAAAGCATTCCAGGTGAAGCTGGTTGAGAGAATGTCAAGAGTGTGCAAAGCTGTCATCAAGGCAAAGGGTGGCTATTTGAAGAATCTCATATATAAGATATATTTTGATTTGTTTAACACTTTCTTGGTTACTACATGATTCCATATGTGTTATTTCATAGTTATGATGTCTTCACTATTATTCTAAAATGTAGAAAATAGTAAAAATAAAGAAAAACCCTTGAATGAGTAGGTGTGTCCAAACTTTTGACTGGTACTGTATGTGATATTGGTCCAGCCTTCTGGCTAAAACATGTAAGTTAACCAACGGCAACCAATTTTACTAATTTCCCTTCTCCTCCCCACCTCCTCCCCTACTCCCAGCTGTTGGATCCGGAGCAATTTGGTGTTCTATGTGACATGTGTGGGCTACTTCTCTGTCGTCTTCCTCCTGAACGTGGCCATGTTCATCGTGGTTATGATCCAGATCTGTGGTCGTAACGGGAAGCGTAGCAACCGCACGCTGCGTGATGAGGTGCTGAGGAACCTGAGGAGCGTCATCAGTCTCACCTTCCTCCTGGGCATGACCTGGGGCTTCGCCTTCTTCGCCTGGGGACCCGTCAACCTGGCCTTCATGTACCTCTTCTCCATCTTCAACTCACTGCAAGGTACAGGGCCCCCCCTATGGTGCGCTGTGCACCCAAAGGAGAATACACAGTAGTATTGGTTACTAATATGTGAATGTTTGGATCAAAGGTGTATTTTTGTATGTGTTTATTTTTAAACTCTTGTAAGAAGCAGGTCTTTAATGTATTATATGTTAAGAACACGGGAGGTTGGTGGCATCTTAATTGGGGAGGACGGGCTTGTGGTAATGGCTGGAGCAGAATAGGTGGAATGGTATCGAATTCATAATGCCATTCCATTAGCTCCGTTCCAGACATTATTATGAGCTGTCCTCCCCTAAGCAGCCTCCTGTGGTTAACAGTAATAAGTTATCTCCTCACTGTCATGTCATATGCTATTTGTTCCACCAGAGGTCTCCTTGGTACAAATCTGGTAACTGAAAGATGAACCAAACTTGCTCTCTTTTATTTGTCATCTCTGTCATCTTCATTGTTATTAAACAGCCTTTTCCTCCATTGTTCTTTTCTGGCCAATAGGTTTATTCATATTCATATTCCACTGTGCATTGAAAGAGAATGTCCAGAAACAGTGGAGGAGATACTTGTGTTGTGGCAGATTCCGCCTGGCAGACAACTCAGGTAAAGATCTGACAAGAAACAGACAACAAAGAGGCTTCTCCCTCTCAGGAAAAATATCTGGCCTGATATTCAGAACAGCTATCACACTACTATCATAACTGTTTTTAGGATGAGAGGGGTGAAGTTGCTGTACTTGTACATTGCTAATAAAAGTCCTATGTGATTGTGATAAAGATTAGAAGATACAAATCTTATTAAAATATTTTCAGTTGACATTTATATTGAATCTTGTCTAATGTAAATAGAATTCCTATTGAAGTGAAAGTCACTGTAATATACGCTAGTACATATCTGCACAGGAGTCCAGTAAAAGTGCCCTGTGGACTCACTCCGGACTTCCACAGTAACAAAGAAAATGTGTTATTAAAGTATAAAACCTGAGAGGTCTTAGCTTTATACGCAATCAAATATGATACACAGAAACTCCATAAAACCCTGAAGTAACAAAGATCACTTCACTCTTAATTTTGCCTGAATAAGTATGTGTGAAATGTGTCTTGTTGCATGGCAGACTGGAGCAAGACAGCCACTAACAACACCAAGAAGGTCAGCTCAGACACTGTGGGGAAGTCCCTGTCCTCCAGCTCCTTTGGCTCCAGTACAGCAAACTGGACTTCCAAGGCCAAAGCAACTCTAAATCCCTTTGCAAAGCGCAACAGTAATGCAGGTAAGACACCATGGGAGGGTCTAATATTGACCCACACACAGCTGTTTGTTTACTTTCAGTTGGTCTGTTTCATTGAACCACATTTCGTTCATACAAAAGTTTACTTTTTGTAGTTATGAAAAGAAGGATCGTTTACATTACTTTTTTCCACCTTCATTTTTAATAACAAAAAAATATATGTCTACAAGGACTGTGTGAAACATTTATTTTCTTGCTTTTATGTGTACAATAGTTATTCCTGGGCTACATGGTGGTTGATCTCCTGTATGTATTTATGTTTGTGGTGTGTAGATGTAGCCCACCAATAGCACGAAGGAGAACCTCCTGAGGTAAACTGAACTGCATCAAAGCTAGCCTGACTCCATGCTTCCTTACAGTGTGACGTGATGTTGTGTTATTGGCCTTTTGCCTTTAGAACATGAAGGCCTGGATTCAACCTAACAGATGTTGGTTGCACTTTTCCTTAACACTGGTGTGTCTAACAGAACAATAAAAAATGTAACCGTTTAAAACAGAAATATTGTGTTGACATCTTGGAATTAACACAAAAATTGGCATGTGTGCATTTGGTTTCGATGCCAAATGCTACCTTTGATGGTTAGATTGAATCCAGATTGAATGGTGACATGAAAACCCTGTAAGACAAAGAGCTCTATTCTGTCATTGTTCTCTCTAAAGTCATTGAAAAACATTTCAAAGATAACATGCTATAACAACTTACAGCAAAATAATAACATTCATGTTTAACTTGGTTTAAACATGGACATGAAGTAATATAAATACAGTTGTAATAATATCATCTGACCAATGAGAGAGTTTGGCAGATGAGCTCCTTTGCCTTCTTCTCAGTGGTTCTGGATGTCACTCTCACTCACTCATACCACACTAATTCTGCTCCCCTAGGATGTCTCTGTTTTCTGCTAGCAGCAACGATACCACAGTAAAACACACTGCTTGCATTTCAGCACTCAACTGTCACATGGAAAATTGTAGACGTGTGTGTGTGTGCATCCCTGAATGGAGATAGTGCTATCACCCTCACCTATACTTTACAACCAAATGCACAATTCAAGCATGATGTTTGTGCCTTATTACATGTTTATACACAGATCTTGTGATAATAATATGGTGAATTACCTTGGCTCCCTGAAGATTTGGGTTGCGCCCTTCATTATTTAGCGCATGTAAAAACCCGGTATGTACCGACCGTACTCAGGCACTATAGTACGTATGGAAATGGTTAAGATGAAGGTATAGACATTAAGACATGCAGCAAAGTGTTGCAACATGTTCTTATCATTAGGGTCTTCATTTCACGGAGATCTCAGGTAAGGTGAAATATAATTTGTCAGCAGACATGGATACTCCTCCTCTCACTATTCCTTTGCCTCTCTGAGGTAGGCCACGGCTTCAAGAGAAAATCATTGAGCATCCGTGTCAGGCGTGCAGTGCAGTACACTCTCCTATTGCTTCCAGATGTGTGCCTTGGTGAGATAATCTGCAATTTACTCTGTGATATTGTCATATTGGACTGATCCAACGATTAATGGCATCCCCCGGCTAATAGACTAATCTAGTCTGACAGAGCCTATAAAGCAGTGGCTGAGAAACGAAGGTGATCGTGCGTGAAGCACACTGCCAACAAGAGGTGGCCTCCAATACCTTACTTGACATAGCAGTTCAGGGATTTAGCAGAATAAACTTTTTTTTTTTTTTATTGTGTACACAATTTAAGGATGACCTTACATTACTTTATCATGAACACATGTGCAATGTGAGGACTAATGAGTGTATGAGATAAGTTGATAACTGGTTTGGTGAAAGAAACAGTTTTGTAGGATCAAAGTGAGGATGCCATTTCATGAATAACTAGTGATTAACGTGTGATCGTGATTATAGCTGTTAATCACTCAAACTGAAAACAGACATACATATAGTCTCATGTTTCTGACTTCACTCTCGATAAGTCAGGCTTTTTCCCATACATGGTGAGTGTACAGTGGGGTGAGGAGGCAGCCAGCGGTTCTGTCACTAAAGATGCCAAAGTCTTTGCATTGCAAAGCCTGTGTTCTGTGCTTAATTGACCCACTCAAGTCATTCTTTTCAAAACCGCGATGGATGTTTTAGCCCTGACATTATCAAATGGCAAAGACCAACCCAAATATATTATCACTTGGCAAACAAAACAAGAATAAGACAAAAACAGATGAAAACGGTTCAGACATGTTGGAAAGAAACAGTTATGCATAGTTGTCCATTGTGGTTGAATTTCAAGGTTGTTTGAATGTGCATGCATGTATAGGAATGAATTCCACAAGAATGCAGAGATGCATGAGAATTGTTCCTCAGAAAATATTGGGACTCAATTTAAACAGTAACTAGACATAAGCCTAAACCTCAAACCTTTTCTAAGCTAAAGAAACATCTTCGCAAAGCCTATGCATTAGAATTTTTGTAAATGAGTGCCACATATTCAACCTACAATCATAAATACACAATCATTGTATATAGATTTAGGGCCCAATTCAATCAGATCTGCTTTGGCCGACATCTGCATAGCTGATGTTTTGACAGTCTCGGAGGTGGAACTGTGTTAGAGCTGTCAAATCCACAAGCGGCTGCCGGCATTATACCTAAAGCGGACATTGCCATTGGCTACATGGAGTCACATTAAGAGAAATCTCATGAAGCCTTGTTTACAAGTTCGGACACTGAAATGTGAGATGTAATCTACTCCTTGATTAGGCTGATAGAAATCCTTATAAATTAGTTTAATGATTTTTCAATTTGAGACAAATTATTTCTATATAGCCTACACTTTCTCATTCTGAACTTCTACCGCGAGTGGGCGGGTGTGGCTTCGTGACAATGATTGCAAGAGCAGCTGCAACAAGGTTCCACCTCCGACACAGCCAAAACATCCGCTATTTGGGTGTCTGCTATCGCCAGTTAACGCTTGATCTGATTGAATCTAGGCCTAAGATCTACTTTGTGTATGTGTTCAGTGATGTATTTTTTACTTGCTTATTTTTCAATTGTCTTTAGCCATTAGTTTTGTGTCATTGTGAGTTTAAGGAAAGAAAACAATGAAACATTGTACTATGCAGTATTGTTAAAGAGAACAAAGATCATTGTGTTGTTTCTGAACCATGACATTATCTCTCCTCACCTTTGGACAGGTAAAGGTTACTCCAACCAGACCAATCCTAAAAGTGTCTCCTCAGATGGCGAGGCCTCCTCCTCCTCCTCCTCTTCCTCCATCATCCCCGTGCACCAAGTCATTGACAAGGTCAAAGGTTACTGCTCGGTGCGCTCCGACAACTTCTACAAGAACATCATCATGTCGGACAGCTTCAGCCACAGCACCAAGTTCTAGACCACCCAGCACTTCTCTTCCTCCTCCTGCTTCTGCTGCTAGCTCCTAACCCCCAGTCCACAGTGTCACCCCAGGGTTGTAGCCTCCAGAGCAGCATGGCGGTACTGTGTTTACTGTACAATATTTGACTTAATCAGCTGGTCCAGTCAGTGAGATGTACTGAAAAGGGAAATGGAGAAATGCATAGTTCTGTAGAAAATGGGAGGGCTAAGCAGAGAATGGAGTTTGGGATTTACATACTGTGACTTTAATCTTTAACTGGCTATGTGTTGTGTAAATATTGATGGTATATCTAATACGCCCCCTATAATTGATTCTCAGTTGGTGTTGCACATGCCTTGGGTTCTCAGTATGGTCACCTTTCCTGTACAGAAATATCAACAATCTTTACTGTTCTGTTGTCATTTTGCAATCTGTAGAACTCCAGTATGAGCAGCAGGGAAGATAAATCATCAAATCTGGACCAAATGTTCAGGCATAGGCCTATATTTCAAACCCAAAGACTGCCAAACATGAGGGAGTTTTTAAAAGCTGTAGCATTGTCAATGTGTGTTCAAAAGGGAACAGGTTGAGGTGTAGTTCTGATTTTAGTCGTCTATTTGTGAATCCTGTGTGTGTGTTTTTTTGCTGGAAAGCAATGTTATGTTCCTTTACAGTGCCTTGCATGAGGAGGTTTTGCATAAAGTGCTTACTTTTTTCTTGGTTAGCCTATCAACATCATCATCAAGACAATGTTTTATTTGTCATGTATATTTTTTTTAACCTTCAGATGCTCTACTACTGAATAACACATGCAGAAATGGTGTCTGGCATTGGTCCATTCACCACTACTTAATTATGGTCACTTCGATTTAGGACAACCTCTGTGGGTGATCTGTATGTCAAGTGTAATTTAATCTGACTCTTCTATGGATAGAGGTTACCAGAGCCATGTATTTGGAATAAGTAAATGGCTGTAGAGGTTACAAAACCCGCAGCCATTAAACCTAGATTTGGTAAGATAGTTTCATAAACATTCCACATTTAATTATTCCACAATACAGCAACTCACAACATACAGTAATGATTGAAAAGGGACGACAAACACTGGCATTATTTGTTCATTTAAGTTAATGCCAACATTTTTAAATGGCAAAATGTTAATCTGCTCTTTAGTGTTGCCTTAGTTCACTTAATATGGTAGTCTTATTGTCCCACCAATAGGGGAACTGAATATATTGCATTATGTTAAATGTTGCTGTGTGAGCTATTGTTGTTTGTGTTTGTGAAGTGATGGAACAATGTTGTTTAAAAGTATCTTTATATTTATTTCTATAAAGCTTTTTGCATTTGTTGTTCCTCTTGAATCCCCAATGCCAGTTGATCAGGACTATGCCCCTGGATAGATAAATATACTGTTTTTGGAGAGATGAAGCTTGGTGGGAAAACAAAGCATTGATCTTGACCTTGGCAGGCGAACAGGGCCAGTTATGTTTTGGAGCAGTCAGTGCTCTCAACTGTTCTTTTCCAACATCAGGAAAATAATTTGAGCATCAATGAGAAATTCCCTTAGGGGCCAAATTTGTAATGATAGAAACATTGCTTCAAGAGGTAATCTGGTGTTTTAACAGATTTGGAGTCTTCAATTCAAGAATGTGTGGGGAGGGATTACAGTGGTTTGAGATAGTAAAATGGAGTTCTCATCTTTACAATGAATTGGAAAATGACTGCTGGCATCATCTTTATACATATTTGAATGAGATATCCCAAAATAAAAATTTCCCAATATTCAAAAAGGTAATTATCAACCTCTATCAGGTAATGTTATTTGTTATAGGCTATTATTTAGAGGTGCACATTGTTCTATCAATGCAGAGGGAGTCCAGACATAATTTTTTCTGATTCATTTGTACATTTCCCTATTAATTGAATAATGTTTCCAGGACACAGAGCTAGGAAATTACGATGGTTAGATCCAAACCAATATTGTACTTAAGATGTATCACTCTGATTTAATATGGCTGGTCTGGGTCTGTTCGGAAACATTCTCCAAACCCTGTTATTAGTTTTTCCACAACTTTGTCAATAATATATTTTCTTGAAGCTGTCTCTGTATGTCTCAACACCATTGATGAATTGTGTTTCACCAATAAAGGGAATTAAAAGTACTGAAATGTAACAAAGGTGACTCTAGCTAATTGTTTTAATGATAACACTAATATTTGTCAAAGTTACCAGGTTAACTTGATGCAAGACATAACGACTAAATATCCCCCAAAAAACTCCCACATTTTGTTGGTACTTTGTTGTCCTTTTTAATTCATTCCTTTCTCCCTTTACCCTTAATGTCTGCTCTTCTCTGCACAATCAATAGTCTTTACAATGTGGTTTACTCAGAAGATCCAATATGTGGTTTGGTGCATACAGTGAGGTTTAAAGGTATTTGGACAGTGATTTATTTTTTGTTGTTTTGGCTCTGTACTCCAGCACTTTGGACTTTAATCATCCATATCGGGTGAACCGTTTAGAAATTACAGCACTTTTTCTACATAGTCCCCCCATTTTAGGGAACCAAAAGTATTTGGACAAATTCACTTATATGTGTATTAAAGTAGTCAAAGGTTTAGTGTTTGGTCCCATATTCCTGGCACACAATGACTACATCAAGCTTGTGACTACAAACTTGTTGGATGCATTTTTAAAAAAAAAAATGTTTTAGACATTTAGCAGACGCTCTTATCCAGAGCGACTTACAGTTAGTGAGTGCATACATTTCTTTTTTTTTTCGTACTTGCCCCCGGTGAGAATGGAACCCACAACCCTGGCGTTGCAAGCGCCATGCTCTACCAACTGAGCTACACGGTTGTTGGTTATTACATTATTTACCATTAATTTCTATTATGCACAAACTAATGTAATACACAACCAAAACAAACTGCAAATGCATCCAACAAGTGTGTAGAGTCATGACTACTTTGACAACTTTAACACACATATAAGTGAATTTGTCCCAATACTTTTGGTACCCTAAAATGGGGGGACTATGTACAAAAAGTGCTGTAAATTCACCCGATATGTATGAAAATACCCTCAAATTAAAGCTGACAGTCTGCACTTTAACCTCATAGTCATTGTATCATTTCAAATCCAAAGTGCTGGAGTACAGAGCCAAAACAACAAAAAATGTGTCACTGTCACAATACTTTTGAAGTTTACTGTATGTGCTGGAAAGCAGAGGATGATATTCTAGTCATGCAGCAAGCAAGCCAGAAGTCAAAGAGGGAAACATAATGTTTAAAATCATTTTTCACACTCAAACATTGAAATTATATGGTTTCCCCTTCTTGACTGGAGTTGTTTTAATGCCACATAATCTGGTAAACCACAGTGCTTCAGACTTGGAGAGATGTCATGCCTCATCCCTGCCAACATTCACATGTCTGTTGTTTAGGAACTTCACTGTAATCGAAACTGACCTCACAATTTTGGCCAGAAGATTTCAGGCTTCACACCATTCTTGCTACGTTTGTCTCTTGCAAGCTTAGATGCCTCTGTCGTATTGTATTACATCAGATTGACAGACCATAACATTTACATCATATTATATAAGAAAAACAGAGGTGTCCTAAAGTAACATTTTATACTACAGGTATCCTATTTACAGCACATGTGGTATTGATGCTTGTTGTCTCTCAGACTTTTGTGTAGAGACATACTTCACAGAAAATGATACTATGAGCATCATCAAATGCATAGATGTGGCACTCATTTTCATTTGATCAACAACAACAACAAAATTACATACATATACTGCAAAACAATCACCTCAACCTAACCAACATCCCTTGGTACAGTGCATCTGTGTTTATAAAGTAAAGTTGTCACGACTTCCTCCGAAGCTTCCTCCTCTCCTTGTTCGGGCAGGCTTCGGCGTTCGTCATCACCAGCCTTCTAGCCACTGCCGCTCCTCATCTCATCATTCCATTTGTTTTGTCTTGTTTTTTACACACACCTGGTTCATATCCCCTCATCAGTCCCTGTATAAGTATTCCTTCTACCCCCCATGTCTTTGTGTGTGATTGTTTCCATGTGGAGGTGTCGATAGCTCGGTGGAGCTTTATGTACTGTATCGCCAGGATATTCACCCGTGTGTTTTGTTTTCTCCAGTGCGCCGTTATACTGCACTGTACTGTTTTCCCATTGCTGCGAACCACTGTATTGGCCGAATAAACCATTTATTCTGTGATTTTCACCTCCTGCGCCTGACTCCGTCCAAATCACCCGCTACAAAAGTGCTATTTCCAGTACCGATTATTCCAGTCCTTTGGAAGCTGTGATGCTGATTTGTCTATTGTCAATCCAACCAAGTATCAAATATAACGGAACGTGTCCAGGCCAACATTTTAGATAGGATATTCCTCATCAGATGCTACAGTTTGATTTAGTGGCCAGTTTACTTTCAAAGCAATCATAGTTGGAGAGCGAAGGTTCTGTCCCCTTGGCCATGCCAGCCATCCTTATGATTTATGGCTTATATTTGCTCATTGCTGTGAACTGCAACTGACAGATCCATTAAAATCATTCCATCTGAGCATTTTGGCGTGGCATGTTTATGGTAATATTATTGAGTGCATCTAGAGAAAAAACATTACTGCAAATGCCTATCGTACAGATAAATAAACACTTTTGCAAGTGTTTTATACCATAAATACTACGTTCTTCATCATTTTTGCCCATATACTTAATTCAATGCGGTAGATTTGATAAGATAATTAACTTTCAAAATGATACATTTTAAATTCACTCCTCATTATATGCTAACTGTTGTTTTGGTTACAAACAACATGATGCCTGTGTCGTGTGTTTATTTTTAATTTTTTTTATGGTGTTAGGCGGTTGATGCTTCAGGTCTGCTCTCAGCAGATGTGTGTTTGTCTGGTCCGGGGTAACAGGGGTCAGGTGAGGTAACGTGACCCCAGTGATAATCTCACAGGATGTATACAGACTCATCCTCCATAACATGGCTCAGATGCTTTCAGAACAATAGGTGGAGCAAAGAAAGAATAACGCCGATTTTGTTTTCTTAGATTTTAGACACAAATGTATCTTGTGGCATAAAATCACAGTTTATGCCAAGGGCAACATTTGAAACAGTTAGTGGTTGCTCAATGAAATGGCATGTATTATTGCTGCTGTTGAAAATACCAGTGCACTGTTATTTGCTATGTTTTTTGTTTGTTTGGTTCCAGTTCCCAAGAGACTCTATTATGAAAAATGAAGAACAGATATCACTCAATTATCCGTTGACACTGCTTTTGGAATGATCTGGCTTGGAATTAACTGTTGATCTGATGATACAATATATGCCATCTTCTGAGCACATAAATGTCAAATATGATGTTTCAATAAGCAAATCCTAAGCAAAATCTGTACAGCAAAGTCCTGTATTACCTGTGTGAGAAAGATAGACTTTCTCTGGAGATATTATATGAATGAACTCGGTTCTCTATAGAATTGGATCCAAAGTAAATCATCATAGATATACAGAAGAGATGAGATCTACAAGAATTTTAAAACAGATCCCTCTCTCTCCTAGTCCACAATATACTGTACTTGGCATACATTTTCCTGACATTATACACTGAATGTGAGATTTCCCTGTAGATGCCTCTGCATTTCACAGTGTCACGCAGCGCTGGTTTGATAAGACCTCACCTCAGACACAATCTTTACAGGGCCCTGTGTAGGCCTGATGGGGAAGTATGTGGGCTGCCCACTTCACCACTGAGGAGAAGATAGAGGCAGAGAGAGAATGTTTGTTCTAAATGAAAGCCCCACACATTCCTCCCAGAGGTTTCCTGTAGAACCCTTCCTGTGAGGTAAACCAAACATGTTCCTGGGGATGCTGGAAATGGAAGAAGAGAGAGAGGGAGGGAGTGAGAGAAGGAGGAGGCAGCCACACAACGATAAGGGGGGAAGCCATAGTAGTCGTCTAAATGAAGGTATAGATATTAGTAACATACACTACTAAACTTTCATATATGTGGATGAGTATGGGTGGCCTATGTCTCTCCAGTTATCTGCCTGTTGTCCAGATCTGTCCTGTCCTGTCCTGTTGCCTACCTGAGACTGGAGGGTGGCACACAGCGAACAAACAACAACAAAAGGCAGTCAACATTGTTGGGTTTTAAAATAGGTACCTAGAGCTATGGAAACATTTAGCCTTCCCCATTCATCTCAACCATAATTTTGCTCCTGTTTGATGCCAGGGCTGCTTGGCACAGCCACTTTTATTGGCCTCCCCTTCTCCCGTCCCCTCCACTCCTCCACAATGTGGAGACAGGGTTCACTCACAACAATTATCTGGAATTCATTCATTCCCCCACAACTTCCAGTGGCAGTGTGGGTGTATGACGGTGCCTGTTCTTCCCCAGACATGGCACTGATGTGGTAGGTGCAGTCAGAGTCAACAAAGTATCAGCAGCCAACAAACATAATGGAAGAAAGGAACTCTTCTGAGAAATGGAAGGGTAATTACACAATCAGACGATTGGGCCATTTAGAAACTCTGTCTGGTCACATGTGCCACTCACCATGGTTACTACAAATGTATGTACCGGTTGTAACATTCTATACATACACTCCCAAATGTCTTTATTCGGACAGTGAAGGTTAAACTTTTAATTTGGCTCTATACTCTAGCATTTTGGATTTGAGATCAAATGTTTTATATGAGGTGACAGTACAGAATGTCACCTTTTATTTTGGGTATTTTCATACATATCTGATTTACTGTTTAGAAATGAATGCACTTTATGTATCTAGTCCCCCCAGTTGAAGGTGTCATAAGAATTTGGACAAATTCATTTAGGGACCGATTCGGACTTTCTTACGCAAGCCTTTCCTACGCACCTCTCAGTAGTTGGTATTCAGACTTACCTTATGAAGGTGTGTAACAGGCTTTACAGGCGTGGTTCCATTGCGCGTGCTGAATACATTTAATTTAACCGCTGAAAACCCTCCCACTTGCTGGCCAACAGATTTTCTTGTGGAGTTTTCATTCAATAGGGTTTTCAGTACATTTATCTTAAGCCAACCCCTTATTAAATACGGTGTATCTCATGCTTAAGTTCAAGGTCAGAATAGGCATAGAGAGAAAACTTAATAAAACTCTGGTTGAAATCGGACCCTTATAGTGTATTAAATGTAGTCAAAGTTTTGTATTTGGTCCCATATTCCTAGCACGCAATGACTACATCAAGTGAGAAAGTTACAGAGGCATAAATATCATACCCCCCAAAAAATGCTAACCTCCCCTGTTATTGGTGATGGTGAGAGGTTAGCATGTCTTCGGGGCATGATCTTTGTGCATCTGTTTCACAATTACTCACGATTCATTATCCGTAATCATGTTAGCGTCCACATTAATGTAATTATTATATATTTGTTTACCCCCTTTTTCTCCCTAATTTCAATCTTGTCTCATTGCTGCAACTCCCCAACGGGCTCGGGAGTCGAAGGTCGAGTCATGCGTCCTCCGAAACATGTCCCGCCAAACTGCGCTTCTTAACACCCACCCGGACGCCAGCCGCACCAATGTGTCGGAGGAAACACTGTTCAACTGACGACGAGGTCAGCCTGCAGGCGCCCGACCCGCAACAAGGAGTCGCTAGAGCGTGATGAGCGAAGTAAAGCCCCCCAAGCCAAACCCTCCCCTAGCCCGGACGACGCTGGGCCAATTGTGCGCCGCCCTATGGGACTCCCGATCACGGCCAGTTGTGATACAGCACGGGATCGACCCGGGTTAGTAGTGACGCCTCTAGCACTGCGATGCAGTGCCTTAGACCGCTGTGTCACTCGGGAGGCCCCAGGAGAGGCAATTCAACTTAATAAAACATTTTTTATAAAAATGTGTTTTTTGGCAGAAATGCCTTCTGGAACATGTGAACTTTCATGTGCCATTAATAACAAACTTGTACGCCACCTGTAAATACGAATACAATTGTTAAATTACGAGCCTAGTTGGTTTAGCCACGGAAAAAGACAGGAACCTTCCCGCTAGTCATGATTGGCTGAGGTAATAGATGGGCTGGACATGCCGAGAGATGAGTTCAGATTGGTCTGCCATGTAGCATGCTTCTGTCTATAACATGAGTTGCTCAGTATGTGTAGGTAATCCTTTCTAATGCGCCTTTTTTAAAAGATATCACGAAGAACTGCAAAAGTGTTGCTAATGCTCTCCACTTTCTGGAGGACCGGGTTTTGAAATCAGTGTAATGCTCGGTGGAAGTAGCGTATGATAGCTAAGGAGATGGAGAAAATTCTGGTGTTTGATTGCAAATATGCGGAGGGAGTCGAAAAGAGAACACACAGAAAGCTGTTGTATAAAAGACCTGCCTACATCTTCAAACCATGGCATCCGTGACAGAGAGGAAGAAGCATTCATTCATGTATAAGGGTAAGAGTGTCTAGCGAGCTACATTTTCAGATATTATACATTTCTAATTCTGTTAGAAAGTCGTTTTCATTGCAAGTTAAAGCGTACTGCTAGCTAGCTAATGTTAGCTGACTGGCTGGCTCGCTAGCTAACGTTACGTGTGCGATCTGTAGTAATATTCATATCTCAGAGCCATTTGCATTGATAGTTATAGCCTAATGTTAGCTAGCTAGCTAACATAGAACCTAGTTGGTTAGCTTTAGCTAGTAAACAAAAGACACCACTATGCAAGTAACCATTTCACTGTACCATTTACACCTTCTGTATCCTGTGCTTCTGACAAATACACTTTGATTTTATTTGATATAGTGTGTGTTTACCAGAGACGGTAATGTGAAGAACAAATGACCTGCAGCAAAGTCAAATTAGGATATAACGTTAGGCCAACGAGACAGTGTCCAAGTTCAAAAATTCCCCGGTAGAATGCCCTGCTTTTATTTCATCATACTCACAACCGTAAACTATTATCTGTAATTAGCTCGCCATTAACTTGTAAATAATGATCTTGTTGTGAGTTTATTTTCCTGTAATAATTAATAAAAATGAGCTAAAGTTAAGACATAGTCAGCTATAGGATATGGTCATTATTTGAACTGGCTAGCCAGCTAATTTCACATTAGCTAGCTAGCTAACGAACTAGAAACGAACCAAAACATTGTTTAGAAAGTTGCTTTTAGTTGCCTGGTTTGCTAGATTGACATATACTGAATTCAGTTTTAAACGGATGGGTTTATTGGTGTTAAAATAACCCAGTTATCCTATTTTGGATCACCAGGCTGCTGATGTCATGCAACCTGTCATTTTTGTGTTTATACTTTTTGATATACGACAATGACAAGTTTAATTTCAGACGACAATAGAATGTTCATGTCGCTGCGACAACTGTATACTGACATGTCGATAGACGTAGTATAAACCAGCCTTTAGTCTCGAAATCTTTGGTTGTTTAGTACACTACCATACTCACTCTGTTTAGCACATGGCCTCATATGTGAATCCTTAAAGAGAAGGGTGGGGCTAAGGCTTAAGAGGGTGTGAACGTTGCTCAATGGGTGTAGACAACGAAGAGCTCTCCAGTAGGTGTACCAACACATTCAAGGGCCATTTTCTCAAAAGTGGGGTTACAAGTTTATCAACTTTCAAAGCATAATTACTTTCCCATTGTTCCTCAACTGTAGTGTATGATATTCCATTTTGTAGCTCTGAGTCTCTACTTTTATCCAATGTAAAAAACAACAGTTCAAATTTTGCTACATAAGACCGAATCGAGCCAGTCGGTCACAAATGCATCCAACAAGTTTGTAGCCACAAGCTTGATGTAGTCATTGCGTGCTAGGAATACGGGACCAAATACTCAACTTTTCACTCAATTTTATACACTATAAGTGAATTCGTCCAAATACTTACTGCACCTTCAAATGGGGGGACTAGATACATAAAGTACTTTCATTTCTAAACGGTAAAATGTATGAAAATACCGTCAAATAAAAGGTGACATTCTGTACTGTCGCCTCATCAAACATTTGTGGCTCGGTTCAATCAGATCCAGTTTAGCCAACATCCGCATAGTGGTTGTTTTCGTGGTGAGAAGGTGGAACTGTGTTAGAGCTGTCAAATCCACAAGTGGACATTGCCATTGGCTGCACGGAGTCACATTAAAAGAAATCCCATGCAGCCTTCCTTACAAGTTTGAACACTGGAATGTGAGATGTAATCTACAACTCAATTAGGCTGATAAAAATCCTCATTATTGAATTTAATGATATTAAATTTGAGTGTCATTATTTCTATATAGCCTACACTTTCTCGTTCTGAACTTCTAACGCAAGTCGGACGTGTGTGGCTTAGTTTTATTTGTCTATTTAGATCCCCATTAGCTTTTGCACAAAAAATGACAAGTAACAAAACACTGCTACACTGATAGACAAGGACAGTCACACAAATGTACAATAAAACAATATACAGTGCATTCGGAAATGTTCAGAACCCTTGACCTTTTCCACATTTTGTTATGTTACAACCTTATTCTAAAATATATTAAATTGTTTTTTTCCCTTATCAATCTACACACAATACCCCATAATGACAAAGCAAAAACAGGTTTTTAGAGATTTTTGCAAATGTATTAAAAATAGAAAACGGAAATACAGTGGGGAAAAAAAGTATTTAGTCAGCCACCAATTGTGCAAGTTCTCCCACTTAAAAAGATGAGAGAGGCCTGTAATTTTCATCATAGGTACACGTCAACTATGACAGACAAAATGAGAAAAAAAATCCAGAAAATCATATTGTAGGATTTTTAATGAATTTATTTGCAAATTATGGTGGAAAATAAGTATTTGGTCAATAACAAAAGTTTCTCAATACTTTGTTATATACCCTTTGTTGGCAATGACACTGGTCAAACGTTTTCTGTAAGTCTTCACAAGGTTTTCACACACTGTTGCTGATATTTTGGCCCATTCCTCCATGCAAATCTCCTCTAGAGTAGTGATGTTTTAGGGCTGTCACTGGCCAACACGGACTTTCAACTCCCTCCAAAGATTTTCTATGGGGTTGAGATCTGGAGACTGGCTAGGCCACTCCAGGACCTTGAAATGCTTCTTACGAAGCCACTCCTTCGTTGCCCGGGCGGTGTGTTTGTCATGCTGAAAGACCCAGCCACGTTTCATCTTCAATGCCCTTGCTGATGGAAGGAGGTTTTCACTCAAAATCTCACGATACATGGCCCCATTCATTCTTTCCTTTCCAAAGATCAGTCGTCCTGGTCCCTTTGCAGAAAAACAGCCCCAAAGCATGATGTTTCCACCCCCATGCTTCACAGTAGGTATGGTGTTCTTTGGATGCAACTCAGCATTCTTTGTCCTCCAAACACGACGAGTTTAGTTTTTACCAAAAAGTTATATTTTGGTTTCATCTGACCATATGAAATTCTCCCAATCCTCTTCTGGATCATCCAAATGCACTCTGGCAAACTTCAGACGGGCCTGGACATGTACTGGCTTAAGCAGGGGGACACGTCTGGCACTGCAGGATTTGAGTCCCTGGCGGCGTAGTGTGTTACTGATGGTAGGCTTTGTTACTTTGGTCCCAGCTCTCTGCAGGTCATTCACTAGGTCCCCCCGTGTGGTTCTGGGATTTTTGCTTACCGTTCTTGTGATCATTTTGACCCAACGGGGTGAGATCTTGCGTGGAGCCCCAGATCGAGGGAGATTATCAGTGGTCTTGTATGTCTTCCATTTCCTAATAATTGCTCCCACAGTTGATTTCTTCAAACCAAGCTGCTTACCTATTGCAGATTCAGTCTTCCTAGCCTGGTGCAGGTCTACAATTTTGTTTCTGGTGTCCTTTGACAACTCTTTGGTCTTGGCCATAGTGGAATTTGGAGTGTGACTGTTTGAGGTTGTGGACAGGTGTCTTTTATACTGATAACAAGTTCAAACAGGTGCCATTAATACAGGTAACGAGTGGAGGACAGAGGAGCCTCTTAAAGAAGAAGTTACAGGTCTGTGAGAGCCAGAAATCTTGCTTGTTTGTAGGTGACCAAATACTTATTTTCCACCATAATTTGCAAATAAATTCATTAAAAATCCTACAATGTGATTTTCTGGTGAAAAAAAATCTCATTTTGTCTGTCATAGTTGACGTGTACCTATGATGAAAATTACAGGCCTCTCTCATCTTTTTAAGTGGGAGAACTTGCACAATTGGTGGCTGACTAAATACTTTTTTCCCCCACTGTATAACATTGAGTCTTCCTGGGTATGACGCTACAAGCTTGGCATACCTGTATTTGGGGAGTTTCTCTCATTCCTCTCTGCAGATCCTCTCAAGCTCTGTCAGGTTGGATGGGGAGTGTTGCTGCACAGCTATTTTCAGGTCTCTCCAGAGATTCGATCGGGTTCAAGTTCGGGATCTGGCTGGGCCGCTCAAGGACATTCAGAGACAACTCCTAAGTTGTCTTGGCTGTGCTTAGGGTCGTTGTCCTGTTGGAAGGTGAACCTTTGCCCCAGTCTGAGGTCCTGAGCACAGGTCTTCTGGAGCAGGTTTTCATCAAGGATCTCTGTACTTTACTCTGTTCATCTTTGCCTCGATCCTGACTAGTCTCTCAGTCCCTGCTATTTAAAAACATCCCCACAGCATGATGCTGCCACCACCATGCTTCACCGTAGGGATGGTGCCATGTTTACTCCAGACGTGACGCTTGGCGTTCAGGCCAAAGAGTTCAATCTTGGTTTCATCAGACCAAAGAATGTTGTTTCTCATGGTCTGAGAGTCTTTAGGTGCCTTTTGCAAACTCCAAGCAGGCTGTCATGTGCCTTTTACTGAGGAGTGGCTTCCGTCTGGCCACTACCATAAAGGTCTGATTGGTGGAGTACTGCAGAGATGGTTGTCCTTCTGGAAGGTCCTCCCATCTCCACACAGGAACTCTAGAGCTCTGTCAGAGTGACCATCGGGTTCTTGGTCACCTCTCTGACCAAGGCCTTTCTCCCCCGATTGCTCAGTTTCGCTGGGCGGCCAGCTCTAGGAAGAGTCTTGGTGGTTCCAAACTTCTTCTATTTAAGAACGATAGAGGCCACTGTGTTCTTGGGGACCTTCTCCTGTCTCGGATCTCTACCTCGACCTCATGGCTTGGTTTTTGCACTTTCAACTGTGGGACCTTATATAGACAGGTGTGTGCCGTTCCAAATCATGTTCAATCAATTGAATTTACCACAGGTGGACTCCAATCAAGTTGTAGAAACATCTCAAGGATGATCAATGGAAACAGGATGCACCTGAGCTCAATTTCGAGTCTCATAGCAAAGGGTCTGAATACTTATGGAAATAAGGTATTTCTGTTTTTTATTTGTAATAAGTTTGCAAAATTTTCTAAAAAACTGTTTTCGCTTTGTCATTATGGGGTATTGTGTGTAGATTGATGAGGATTTGTTTTATTTAATCAATTTTAGAATAAGGCTGTAACGTAACAAAATGTGGGAGAAGTCAAGGGGTCTGAATACTTTCCGAAGGTACTGTAAATGAGTCAGTTTCGTGACAATGACCACACAAGCAACCACTCTGATTTGACAGCTCTAACGCAGTTACACTTCCGACACCGCCAAAACATCAGCTATGCGGGTGTCGGCTATCACCGGTTAACGCTTGATCTGATTGAATCTACGCCTTGATCTCAAATCCCAAATGCTGGACTATAGCAATAGGGTCTGGCTCCAGCAGATACTTTCTCAGGACACAGACGCTGTGAGACACACGAGCTCAGACAGGTTTAATAGTGCCAGAGAGGATTGTGTGTTACCGCCACAAAGAGCACGTGTTGTGAAACTACATTTAGAATTACAAGCTAGGTACTAGATAGTGTGTACTAGCTATAGTGCCTTCAGAAAGTATTCATACCCCTTGACTTATTCCACGTTTTGTTGTGTTACAGCCTGAATTCAAAATGGATTAAATATATTTTTTTCTCACCCATCTATACACAACACCCCATAATGACAAAGCGAAAACGTATTTTTAGAAATGTTTGCAAATGTATTGAAAATGAAATACATAAATATCTAATTTACACAAGTATTCAGACCCCTGAGTCAATACCTTGTAGAAGCACCTTTGGCAGCGATTACAGCTGTGAGTCTTTCTGGGTAAATCTCTAAGAGCTTTCCACACCTGGATTGTGCAACATTTGCCCATTATTATTTTCGAAATTCTTCAAGCTCTGTGAAATTGGTTGTTGATCATTGATAGACAACCATTTTCAGGTCTTGCCATATATTTTCTTAAGTCAAAACTGTAACTCGGCCAATCAGGAACATTCACTGTTTTCTTCATAAGCAACTCCAATGTAGATTTTGCCTTGTGTTTTAGGTTATTGTCCTGCTGAAAGGTGAATTAATTAATTAATCTCCCAGTATCTGGTGGAAAGCAGACTTGAACCAGGTTTTCCTCTAGGATTTTGCATGTGCTTAGCTCCATTTGTTAATTTTTTATCCTGAAAAACTACCCAGTCCTTAACGATTACAAGCATATTCATAACATGATGCAGCCACCACTATGCTTGAAAATATGGAGAGTGGTACTAATGTGTTGTATTGGATTTGCCCGAAACATAACACTTTGTATTCAGGAAAAAAAGTTAATTGCCTTGCCACATTTTTAGCATTATTACTTTAGTGCCTTGTTGCAAACAGGATGCATGTTTTGGAATATTTTGCATTCTGTACAGGCTTCCTTCTTTTCAATCTGGTTAGTATTGTGGAGTAACTACAATGTTGTTGATCCATCCTCCGTTTTCTCCAATCACAGACATTGTAACTGTTTTAGAGTTAGAGGTAGTTTCACGAGCCAATGCTAACTAGCGTTAGCCTAATGAATGGAAGTCTATGGGTATCTGCTAGCATGCTAGTAGAAACCCATAGACTTCCAGTCATTGCGCTAACGCTAGTTAGCATAGACTCACAAAACTACCTCTAACTTCCTTCATACTGGACACAGTCTGACTCTGGGGGAGTAGATAAAGTCAAAATCCCGAAGTATCACTTTAAAAGTTGTAGCTTCACTGTCCAAATAAATATGTAGGGGAGTGTATGTGCTTCTGGTATTGATCTACAGTGAGGGAAAAAAGTATTTGATCCCCTGCTGATTTTGTACGTTTGCCCACTGACAAAGAAATGATCAGTCTATAATTTTAATGGTAGGTTTATTTGAACAGTGAGAGACAGAATAACAGCAAAAAAATCCAGAAAAACGCATGTCAAAAATGTTATAAATTGATTTGCATTTTAATGAGAGAAATAAGTATTTGACCCCCTCTCAATCAGAAAGATTTCTGGCTCCCAGGTGTCTTTTATACAGGTAACGAGCTGAGATTAGGAGCACACTCTTAAAGGGAGTGCTCCTAATCTCAGTTTGTTACCTGTATAAAAGACACCTGTCCACAGAAGCAATCAATCAATCAGATTCCAAACTCTCCACCATGGCCAAGACCAAAGAGCTCTCCAAGGATGTCAGGGACAAGGCTGGAATGGGCTACAAGACCATCGCCAAGCAGCTTGGTGAGAAGGTGACAACAGTTGGTGTGATTATTCGCAAATGGAAGAAACACTAAATAACTGTCAATCTTCCTTGGCCTGGGGCTCCATGCAAGATCTCACCTCGTGGAGTTGCAATGATCATGAGAACGGTGAGGAATCAGCCCAGAACTACACGGGAGGATCTTGTCAATGATCTCATGGCAGCTGGAACCATAGTCACCAAGAAAACAATTGGTAACACACTACGCCATGAAGGACTGAAATCCTGCAGCGCCCGCAAGGTCCCCCTGCTCAAGAAAGCACATATACAGGCCCGTCTGAAGTTTGCCAATGAACATCTGAATGATTCAGAGGAGAACTGGGTGAAAGTGTTGTGGTCAGATGAGACCAAAATCGAGCTCTTTGGCATCAACTCAACTCGCCGTGTTTGGAGGAGGAGGAATGCTGCCTATGATCCCAAGAACACCATCCCCACCGTCAAACATGGAGGTGGAAACATTATGCTTTAGGGGTGTTTTTCTGCTAAGGGGACAGGACAACTTCACCGCATCAAAGGGACGATGGACGGCGCCATGTACCGTCAAATCTTGGGTGAGAACCTCCTTCCCTCAGCCAGAGCATTGAAAATGGGTTGTGGATGGGTATTCCAGCATGACAATGACCCAAAACACACGGCCAAGGCAACAAAGGAGTGGCTCAAGAAGAAGCACATTAAGGTCCTGGAGTGGCCTAGCCAGTCTCCAGACCTTAATCCCATAGAAAATCTGTTGAGGGAGCTGAAGGTTCGAGTTGCCAAACGTCAGCCTCGAAACCTTAATGACTTGGAGAAGATCTGCAAAGAGGAGTGGGACAAAATCCCTCCTGAGATGTGTGCAAACCTGGTGGCCAACTACAAGAAACGTCTGACCTCTGTTATTTCCAACAAGGGTTTTGCCACCAAGTACTAAGTAATGTTTTGCAGAGGGGTCAAATACTTATTTCCCTCATTAAAATGCAAATCAATTTATAACATTTTTGACATGCGTTTTTCTGAATTTTTTTGTTGTTATTCTGTCTCTCACTGTTCAAATAAACCTACCATTAAAATTATAGACTGATCATGTCTTTGTCAGTGGGCAAACGTACAAAATCAGCAGGGGATCAAATACTTTTTTCCCTCACTGTAGCTTGAAGTCAACCAATGAAAACATAGCAATAAAACCTAGCAGTCTTACAGCATTTATCTCAGATATCACAACAACAAACAAACAAACATAAAGAATGACACCCGTTGCTGTGTTCATGGAGTCTGTATGAGGGCTGGCAGGGAATAAAATAATAAAAATAGTCTGCAACGTTGTCACGGTAATATTCTTCTCCTTTGAATGGCTAATTAGGCCTAAATGTTAATTATTAACAGTCTACCTTCTTATCCTTGCGCTACTATATAATGTCAAACAACTGAAAAGTCCATAACTTTAGATGTCCTCTTCTTTCAGGACATAAACAGAAAGATAAATTACTTCCACAGGAATCTTTTATAACTAAATAACTTCAACTCACGGCTCTCTTCTGATGTCTGTAATAATAATTTGATGTCCGTCACTCCTGTGGGTAGCTAGCTGGCATCACCCTGGCTGGTAGCTTGCTCCATCGATTGAATCTGCCATTATAAATCAAATATTACAGGTGGAGGCATATTATGTTATTCACTTAGCCTACCACAGATGAGAAGCATTTTTCCCGCCTTTTATGGAAACCCAAAGGAGTCATACCTAACCACCCCAGTGTCTTTCCAAAGCCCCCCACACACTGTGGCGCGCTCTGTCCATTGTGCTGACAGTGCAGCGGAGATACAGATTTTGTGTCAACCTGTCACTCAATCATTTTAACTTTTTTGATATTTTTATATAGGGACATAAAACCAAAACTGAGGGGGCTATTGCTATGTTTTCATTGTTTGTCTTCAAGCACGGGCTACACGTGTCTGATGGAATATACTCTCCGAAAAGACAAGGAACTTGCCAAGGTGTTTAGCACCATACCCCACAATGCCACATCAAATAAAATGTTATTTGTCACATGCGGCGAATACAACAGGTGTAGACCTTACCGTGAAATTCTTACTTACAAGCCCTTAACCAACAACGCAGAATTGTTTAAAAAATAAGTATGAAAGTATTTGCTAAAAAAATGAACCAAAAAAAGTATTAATTAAAGTAAGAAAAAAGTAACACAATAAAATAACAATAACAAGGCTATATACAGGGGGTACCGGTACTGAGTCAATGTGTGGGGGTACAGGGTAGTTGAGGTAATTGAGGTAATATGTACATGCAAGTAGGGGTAAAGTGAATATGCATAGATAATAAACAGCAAGTAGCAGCAGTGAAAAAAAGGGGGTCAATGCAAATAGTGTCACACCCTGGCTCGGGGACTCATTATGTTGAGCCAGGGTGTGTTCATTCTATGTTTTCTGTTTCTTCGGTGGGTGTTCTAGGTTGTCGATTTTCTATGTTTGCCGGTGTGACTCCCAATCAGAGGCAACGAGTGTCAGCTGTCGGCTGGTTGTCTCTGATTGGGAGCCATATTTAATCTGTCGGTTTTTCCTTTGGTTTTGTGGGTTCTTGTTTCGAGTTAGTTTAGTTTCACCGTGTACTGTCACGTTGTCGTCTTTGTTTGTTTTGATCGTGTTTCACTTATTAAAGAATATGTTTGCTTGCAACGCTGCGCCTTGGTCTACTCAATCCTACTGACGATCGTGACAGAAGAACCCACCAAAACTGGACCAAGCAGCGTGAAGAGGAGAGAGGAAGGACCTGGGATCAGGGGAGTAGGAGTTTCGGCTGGGCCACGCTAAGTGAAGAGGAGAGAGGCTGGTCTATGAAGCAATGGATCGAGAGTCTGGCGAGAGCTAGGAGGCCTGGTCCACGGGGAGGAGAGAACCCCAGAAAATTTTTAGGGGGGCTCACGACGTGGACGACGGGGCAGCAGGAGGCCGCGATGGAGCGGTCCAGCGGGTGTGAAGAGGAGGCCGCCAGGTTAAGGGGGCCACTGGTCACAGAGGAGAGGGGAAAGTGTGGAGGCACGGCGAGAGGTACTGGGGTGTGTTACCAGTCCGGTCCGGCCCGTTCCTGATCCCTGCGTAGGGCCAGTGGTGTGTGTCCCCAGTGCACGGTCTGGCCTGTTCCTGTTCCTCGCATCGAGCCTGTGGTGCGTGTCGCCAGCCCGGCCCGGCCTGTTCCTGCTTCCCGCGCTCGAGCCTGTGGTGCGTGTCGTCAGCCCGGCCCGGCCTGTTCCTGCTTCCCGCATCGAGCCTGTGGTGCGTGTCGTCAGCCCGGCCCGGCCTGTTCCTGCTTCCCGCACCAAACCTGTGGTGCGCGTCGCCAGCCCGGTCCGGCCTGTTCCTGCTCCCCGCACCAAGTCTGTGGTGCATCTCGTCAGCCCTGTCCGGCTCGTTCCTGCTCTCCGCACCAAGTCGGTGGTGCGCGTCGCCAGCCCATTCCGGTCCATTCCTGCTCCACGCACCAAGCCAGGGGTGTGTATCGTCAGCCCGGTCCGGTCCGTTCCTGTTCCACGCACCAAGCCAGGGGCGCGTGTCGTCAGTCCGGCTCCGGCCAGCGGGGCTAGACAGGACCAGGAGTACTTTGGGGAGTTGGAGAGGAAGTGGGGATCAAGCCCGGAGCCGGAGCCGCCGCCGAGGAGGAATGGCCACCCAGCCCTCCCCTTTTTTGCTCGTATTTAGGCGTGGTCGCAGTCCGCGCCTTTAGGGGGGGGTACTGTCACACCCTGGCTCGGGGACTCATTATGTTGAGCCAGGGTGTGTATATGTTTTCTGTTTCTTCGGTGGGTGTTCTAGGTTGTCGATTTTCTATGTTTGCCGGTGTGACTCCCAATCAGAGGCAACGAGTGTCAGCTGTCGGCTGGTTGTCTCTGATTGGGAGCCATATTTAATCTGTCGGTTTTTCCTTTGGTTTTGTGGGTTCTTGTTTCGAGTTAGTTTAGTTTCACCGTGTACTGTCACGTTGTCGTCTTTGTTTGTTTTGATCGTGTTTCACTTATTAAAGAATATGTTTGCTTGCAACGCTGCGCCTTGGTCTACTCAATCCTACGACGATCGTGACAAATAGTCCGGGTAGCCATTTGATTAACTGTTTAGCAGTCTAATGGCTTGGGGGTAGCAGCTGTTAAGGAGCCTTTTGGACCTAGACTTGGCGCTCCGGTACCGCTTGCCGTGCGGTAGCAGAGAGAACACTCTATGACTAGGGTAACTGGAGTCTTTGACAATTTTTAGGGCCTTCCTCTGACACCGCCTGTTATAGAGGTCATGGAAGGCAGGAAACTTGGCCCCAGTGATGTACTGGACCATACACACTACCCTCTGTAGCGCCTTGCGGTTGAATGCCGAGCAGTTGCCATACCAAGCAGTGATGCAGCCAATCAGGATGGGATCAAATACTTTTTTCCCTCACTGTAGGTTACACGTGCACGTGAGGTAGGTTACAGTAGGCTATTTTGTGAACTGTGAAATTGTGCCTGTTGCGTTGTTGCCTAAAACTGACTATATATTTTCATTATTTTAAAGCAGAACTGTCTTTCCATTACTACTGCCTTAGGGTAGGGGGCCTAACCTGTCTTAGGTATTGGGATGTATTGCAGGTGGATATTAACCACATAATCTGAGGGGCTATATACAGTGAGTTATGTTTAACTTTTCACCCTATACTATTAGGAAAGGTGCCACTACTACTAAGTACCGTGGTGAGGTTAAATGTGTTGGGCAACAGGGACACAGCTCTGTTTGTTGCTCAACCGCCCAAGGCTGATCTGAGAAAAACCCTACAAAAACAGGTATTTCCTACCTGTTACATCTGCAAGGGCTTAGTAACAATAGTTTTGATTTTCACTTGTCAGACCAAGAAAGAATCGTGTCAGGATGAAGCTGTCCCAGTTTATATGATGTCCCACTTTTTGAATTTCCGTCTTCTGTAACCTCTTTCGATATTTATCCAACATATTATCCAACACATGATACATTTCTGAAATCCTCAAGATGATAATATAACAACAAAGTGTGAATTTAATTGTCATTAGAGTACAATTAGGACTATATTAATGGTGTCGCAGTTTATCTAACCTGCTGTCCCAGTCAACGCTGTATACTGTACGCCGGCTCAATCGGAAATTACCTTTACATTTTAACATGGATCTTCCGCGATACTTGGGCAATATGGATTGAATCCAGCCCTTAATGTCGGCTCTGTATTGGTGTTGTAAAATCACAATAAGAAAGTGTTAATCTCCAGACAGTAAAATACAATAATCAGTTTAGCTGTCTCAAGAGAGGGCATCGCCGTAGTTCCTAAGGGTGAGAGATTGCTGTCTTGCTGCAGTACTGTGCAACATGATCATTAGGATTTGGCATTTGAGCAGTGGCATGTATTCATAGATGCCAAAGGAAGCTAGGCTTCCCCAAAAAATTTACCAAGAAAAAAATATAAAAATATTCAAAATAATTTATCTTTCGTCTCTCTGTGTTTCATAAATGTCCTTCAATTCACAAGAAGCTGAATGTATCTCACCGGAGAACGCATCCGAGTGAATGAATTAGTGCCCCTCTGTCTCTGTATGTGTAGCCCATTTATCTGATGCTGTCTGGTCAAAAAGAGTATGACATTGTTCCTGCCCTTAGCATTGAATGCAGGGGAATCCAGCGAGCATTTGTGACCCACTGCCTCAATTCGGTCTTATGTAGCAACATTTGAAATTCTGTTTTTTTACATTGGATAAAAGTAAAGACTCAGAGCTATAAAATGGAATATCATACACTGCAGTTGAGGATCAATGGGAAAATAGTTCTGCTTTGAAAGTTGATAAACTTGTAACCTCACTTTTGAGAAAATGGTCCTTGAATGTTTTGGTACACCAATTGGAGAGCTCTTCTTTGTCTGCACCTATTCAGTATTGTTCACACCCTCTTAAGCCTTAGCCCCACCCACCTCTTAAAGGATTCACATGTGAGGCCATGTGCTAAATAGAGTGACTAAGGTAGTGTAGTAAACAACCAAAGATTTTGAGACTAAATGTGGTGAAAGTAGTAGCCTACAATAAGTAAAATTAAACTTTATCTAGTCCTTTGCCTATAACCTAATCTGACTTTGAAAGTGTCCAGATAAAAATATGTTATAAATATTAGATAATGCTTACCCAGACACTTCTCTAAATGTATGGGTCATGTGAAAGTAATGCTATAACCATCCCCCAGCCACATCTAACTAAGTAGATGGGTCACTATTGTCTAGGCATGTACACATGTTCATGAAATACAATAGATGACCGTAATCACCGCCAGACACACCTGGCTAACTTGATGGGTCATGTAATCATTTTCTTGCGAAGTGGAGTCTTTTGTTAAAACATGTAGCTAGTTAGCTAGCTAGCTAAACAATTAACGCAATCCCAACCCATAGCTACAGCACAAACGGATTGTCATAGCTAGCCACTATGCATGAAGTGCTGGAGTATGAATCTGCAGGTAGCTAAAGCTAACCAACTAGGTTCAAGTAGGTGTAAACAGTACAGTGAAATAGTAACTTGCAGAGTGGAGTCTTTTGTTTAGACATGTAGCTAGCTAGCTAGCTAAACAATGAATCCATAATCCCAACTCATAACATTTCTACCCTGCATGAATCTACAGGTAGCTAAAGCTAACCAACTAGGTCCAACGTTAGCTAGCTAGCTAACATTAGGCTATAGCTAGCAATGCAAATGTCTTTCTGAGATACAAATAATATTTCTACACAGGTCATACACATAATATTGGCTAGCGAGCCAGCAAGCTAATGTTCGCTAGCTAGCTAACAGCACGCATTAACTTGCAATGAAAACAACTTTCTTACAAAATTATAAATGTATAATTTCTGAAAATGTAGCTAGACTCTTACCCGTATACATGGATGAATGCTTCACGACAGTGTGTCTTTTCCATTTGGTTTGTAGCTAGCTACAGCTTGTTTGGCCAGTTGTTGTGTCAAGTCACTCCGGTTCACACTGACCTTGTGCCGAAAAGTAGTCCATCACAACTTTCCCCCACTGATCTTTTTTGATAGCGCCTGCTAAATTCTGAGCAGCAATGTTGCTGAGAGCAGTAGCAACACTTTTGCAGATCCCCATGGTTAACATTATATCTTTCAAAAAAGCTACGGTAGCAAGGATTATCTACACATACTGAGCAGCTCATGTTATAGACATAAGCGTGCTACATGGCAGACCATTCTGAACTCATCTCTCAGCATGTCCAGCCCATCCTTTATCTCAGCCAATCATGGCTAGCAGGAATTATCCTCTTTGTCCGTGGCTAAACCAACTAGGCTCATAATTCAACAATTGTATTCATATTTACAGATGGCATACAACTTTGTTATTAAGGCACATTAAAGTTTACATGTTCCAGAAGGCATTTCTAATAATATAAAATGTTAAAATGCCTCTCCTGTGAAGTAGTGACATGCAACATATGCCTAGCTTATTGAAACAGGTCACATTTGGCCTCTCTTTGGTTAAATAAATATAGAATAGTAATAATAGCCAATCAGTTGAGCTAAACTGAGTGAGCTCAGCTGTGAATGATCCTGGCGCACCAAAAAAAAGTATCAAGGGAAGCCAGTTTGGATTTGGTGTCAGACCTCAGAAGCTAAACGTCATTGACAGAAAAAAACTTGAATTGTTGCATCTCGTTGTGTTATTGTCCTCTGGTGGCTAGCTAGCTAGCCAGCTAAAGTTGGCCCTTTCCTAAATTAGCCATGGATGGAGATAGGGATTTGGACTTGTGGTTTTAATTAATTCTCCATACTGGCCAATGATTATAATGGCGATTCTGATTCAACCATTAATTCATACATTGTTGTGCCCCTGGCCTCAGAGGATGGAGGTTCAATATGTACAGTGCTATGAAAAAGTATTTGCCCCCTTTCTAATTTTCTCTACTTTTGCATATTTGTGATACTGAATGGTATCAGATCTTCAACCAAAACCTAATATTAGATAAAGGGAACATAAGTGAACAAATAACACAACAATTACATATTTATTTCATAAACAAAGTTAATGCAACACCCAATTCCCTGTGTGAAAAAGTAATTGCCCCCTTACACTCATAACTGGTTGTGCCACCTTTAGCTGCAATGACTCCAACCAAATGCTTCCTGTAGTTGTTGATCAGTCTCTCACGTCGCCAGGCATTACTGGAACCATGTTGTCCAAAAAGTTATACTTTTGAATCATCTGTCCATAGAACGTTCTTCCAAGAGTCTTGATGATCATCCAGGTGCTTTTTGGCAAACTTGAGTCAACTTTTTGGACGAGATGGGTCCCATTATGCCTGGCAAAAACCAAACACTGCATTCCACTGCATTCCACAGTAAGAACATCATACCAAAGGTCAAGCATGGTGGTGGTGGTTTGATGGTTTGGGGATGCTTTGTTGCCTCAGGACTAGGACGACGTGCCTTAATAGAAGGAACCATGAATTCTGCTCTGTATCAGAGAATTCTACAGGAGAATGTCAGACCATCCGTCTGTGAGCTGAAGCTGAAGCGCAGCTGGGTCATGCAGCAAGACAATGATCCAAAACACACAATCAAGTCTACATGAAAATTGCTAAAAAGCAACAAATTGGAAGTTTTGGAATGGCCTAGTCAAAGTCCAGACCTAATCCCAATTTAGATGTTGTGGCAGGACTTGAAACGAGCAGTTCATGCTTGAAAACCCACACGTCACTGAGTTAAAGCAGTTCTGCATGGAAGAGTGGGCCAAAATTCCTCCACAGCGACGTGAGAGACTGATCGACAACTACAGGAAGCATTTGGTTGGAGTCATTGCAGCTAAACGTGGCACAACCAGTTATTGAGTGTAAGGGGGCAATTACTTTTTCACACAGGGGAATTGGGTGTTAAATGGAATAAATATGTAATTGTTGTGTTATTTGTTCACTTATGTTCCCTTTATCTAATATTAGGTTTTGGTTGAAGATCTGATAACATTCAGTATCACAAATATGCAAAAGTAGAGAAAATTTGAAAGGGTGCAAACACTTTTTTATAGCACTGTAGCTAGATGTAGAAGGCTAATGTTAACTAGCTAACGTTGCCCATGAATGGAAGTTAGGCTAGCGAGCAAGCATTTTAGCCAGGTAACCTAGGACAACAAAAAATATAACCGTGTACTGTCTGACAGAGTGATAGACCGTTTCATCAACATGAAAGAGAGGAGGATGGCATTGGCATTTCTCTACAAGTAGGGTGAGTCAACATGTTTTTCTACTTGCACGAACGCGCATGTACACACACACACACATAAACACGCACACATGCACACAGAAATCAGAACCACGGACAGCCACATCATATTTAGCTTACGTTGATTGGACTAAAATGTTTTTGGTATCTTTTAGTTGTCACTGTATTAGACTAAGCAGAGGTGATTTGGTGATGTTGAAATGTTGGAATTGAAATGGTGATGGAATAGTGGAGGCAGCTCCTGTTTGCGACTTGAGGTAACTCGCTGTGGTTCTAAATCAATAGTTTTTAGTGGTCCGAAAATGTCAGAAACATTAACTTGCTTGACCATGCTGTAGGTCATGTAACTGTCTGTTACTGTACATGCAATATGCTTTGTGGACTTCATTGGACAGAGGTTGCTATCCTGTTTTGTGATAAAACAAATGTGTGGTTGAATTTATTCTGCCACTATATCTTCATATTGCCTCGGCCTTTAGGCCTACTGAATATATCACGGTCGCAAGGCATATGAACTGACAGGTTATAGAGCAAACAACGCATAGGTTGTAATACTGCGTTATAATGTATTTTTTAAAATCTAATGCAATTAAAGTGCTGAGTAAACTTTTCTCTTAATCTCTGAAGCACCTCTATTTAACTGACATCACTTGCTAAACAACTCCCTGGCACTGACAACATAATATACAAGTGATTTTATAAAGCATTGCATGTTGTTGAGGTAACATTACCTTCAAATCGTTGCATTTTAAATGATTAATTCCTTCGCATTTATAACGCTGGAATATCCAAGAAATCTCGTAAAGGAAAAGCTTTGGCCAATTTCGGTCTTACAAGAAGCAGATGTGAGTTCTAGTTTCACCTAAGCTCCCTGGGCATACTATAGATCTGACCCTAAAGACCCATCTGTAATTTATGCCCAGATGGGAACTGTCTACAGAAGACATTTGTTTCCACCTCTCCATTTGTTAGATTTTCTGAAGGTACAGTATGTGTGAATTTTGTACGCGCAATACCTCTATTTTTCCAAGAAATTGTTCAAAAGAAAAGGAATTACCATGGTGCGTTCAGAGAAAATTGAGGGGCTTCTGCTTTATATCAGGTGGAAATTGTGTTGTGTGTAGAATTTGTCCTTCTTGATTTTCCCCTTGGGAAGGTTGGATGTACCACAGTAATCTAAAAGAAAACATTGCAAACAACACTGTAAACAATATGAGAGCAAAGTCGAGGAAATTGCAGTAACCGAAAGCCACAAATCATACATTAAGACATAGCCCATTATACATCGGAACAGAGTTATTTTCCTGTGAGCGGTGAGCACAGCCTTGTGGGAGAAGATTAGACAGGGCTGAGGGTGTAATCATGTTGAATCCAGCGGTCCTGCTGGCTTCTTCAGGCTGACAGAGCAACGGTCTGCAGGGAGCACAGAGAGGACAAGGTCCATCCCTGATCCCCAGAGCAATGCACGACCTGACCGTAAGGTGAACAGAGGAGAGGAGAGGGATGATGATTGGATGACAGCCACTCCTCTTCTGCTCCATACATGCTGGACAGGCTAGGGCGTTCAGCCAATGAGTTCCTCCATTGTAAGGCAGACATGCTGTACACACCACACACACACACACACTTCTTAGTCTGTGCCTAAATGGAACATTTCACAGGCAGATCTAAACTCAAGGGGGTTGATGGAAGATCACTGTAACAACTAAGGGACAGTGCAATAAAACCACAAGGATCTAGTGTATGTTGTCATGTAATAGCTATAAAATCATCTATGAAACAAAATAAATAGTTATTTGATCAACTTTGAAACAGGGCTGGTGCTCAAACCAACCTGCATATCTAGTTATGAGATAATATGTCAAAACAGACAAGCTTTGTACCTTAGATAGTAATAGATAGTAGTAATGTATGAAATGGGTGTTTTTCTGGTAGCCTTGCAGGTTTGCTTGAATCCTACCAGCCTTAGCCTGAAATCAATGTCTTGGTAGCAAAGCAAAAAACTGCAATGCTGTAATATGTACATTTTACTTTTATACTTTTGGATATATGATACAATAACTCACCCACCTGTCCTAGATCACACAGCTTATTTCCTGTCTGGTTTGGCACATAACTCACTGTGAAGAACCATGAACTGCATTGCTTTGCATCTACGGTATGTGCATCTTTCACATTCAAACTTTATGACAGAAAACATGTCCAAAGGATTTAAGCGGCCAAAACATGTTAACATGAAAGATACATTTGACAGAGATACAAGACATTTACATTTATTCTCTTAATATTGATAATTTCTGCATTACTGTAACAATATCTGATTTCAAAATGATGTATGTACTGTATGTTGTAAAGTAAAAATATTTATGTACAGCAATAAAATCATAAAAAAAGAATTTACAATGACAAAAAGAAGGCAAAGTTACGACATAATTTCATAAATACATTTCAGACGCAGGCCACCATTGTACAATGTTCTTTTGCATCATATTGTAAAAGAGACCAATGAAAGTGGATGACACATGAAACTAGTGTCCATTCTCTCCTTTCAGCTTTCTTGAATTAGTGTTTGTTGGTTCCTTATATTCGAGATTCCAGCCTTATATCTCTTCTTAAACTTTGTCGCAAACTTCCTCTTGACCAAAACATTTTCACCTCTATGGAAATGAGGAAAGAAATGACACTTTAAACTTCTTTCCTCCCAACATTTGATATGGCATAGCAATGATATTAACACACTTGAAGTGTGATTCAAGAACACTTACTCTTTGAGTGTATGCAAGGCAGAGCAGAAGTGAAGGCACTCAAAGTCATTTTTCTCCGCACAGAAGCATCGTCCCACCTCTCTCCTCAGTCGAACAGGGAAAGAGCCCACTCCATATGGCACTATCTGACTAGAGACAGAGTTAAGGGATTGATGAGCAAATTTTGTACATGGAATGATAAACAACATCTTTGAATTGAATGGACGTGTTTCTTAACCTACAAAGGGAACTTAGTGTTTTGTTTTATTTTATCACAGCACAGGATGTCTGGAATTTAATCTTCAAACGCTCATAATAGCTCAATATCCTATCTCTATTGGCACTCACAAAATGCTTTTACAGAACCAATTAAGAAGATACCATATATACAACTGCATGGC
Source organism: Coregonus clupeaformis (assembly GCF_020615455.1). NCBI lineage: Eukaryota > Metazoa > Chordata > Actinopteri > Salmoniformes > Salmonidae > Coregonus > Coregonus clupeaformis. The sequence goes on along the minus strand of NC_059224.1, from coordinate 26,118,882 downwards.
CCTGAAAAGCTGGGCAAACACTGGTGTCTAGTGAGTCTCGAGGGTATAATGTACTAAACCTAACAGGACACAGAGAGGACTATAGTCTGTAATAACACATTTATATCTCCTAAAGCTGCTCTTTCATTGCTCTGGGAATTAACCCAAACCTGACGCCAACCAGAGCAAGTCTGCCTGCCCGCCATGATGGCTCGATGCTCATGTCATGCCTGGGACATGTTAACAAGACCATGCACACAGTCAACTGATTCCAGATGCCATGCACGGCTCAAAGCATCCCCATCAAACAGGGTCACCTTCCCCCCTGTGTTCTCCACACACCATCACACACATGCACACACACGCACGCTGACGCACACGCTCACACACATGCACCCATCTGTCTGTCTGTCTGTATGTCTGTGTGTGTCGGAGCAGCCTGCTTTTTAAACACCAACACATCTGCATTTCATACTGTGTTTTTGGCAGCTGTTGAAAGGTGACCCTTTCATTTCTCATCCGTCATCTCTTTCTCTCTGTTGTAGTTAAACCTCAGTTTTTTGGACGGTGAAAGCCTGTCTCTTTAGCTGCCAGTAAGTGTCCTCTACTCTTTATGAACTGTGACCTGTCGTAGTTGCTAGAGTTGGCGTTGGAAGTAGATAGCTTGAGTCAACAGAATTGAATAGAAATCACATATGAGTCTCATAAAACCCAATGCTAATTTTTGGAAATGAATGGTCATTTGTGAACATTAATATGAAATGCAATATCAGTTCCTAACTGCCGATATCCATCCTTTTTTCTATATAATGTTTGGTAGGAGGACGTGTGGTATTACCAATGATATGATAATGGCAACAACAAAGGATCACGTAATTGCATACTACTACTGTGATTCTATGTTTAAACATAGCACAGGACCTAAAATGTATACGCCTTAGCCTTTAGTAGCTGTCTTTGGCTAACCATGGGGAAGTACAGCATAGTGGCAAACTTATAGAAACCTGGTACTTCCAGAACACATATGAAAGCTCTTTTGAAGAAACAAGGAATTAACAAGAGGACAGATGCCCTAACCACTCCTCCAACTAATTGGATGTGGGATATTTGGGTCAGGAAGTATGTTCAGATCCATCTTATTGTAGGTCGACTGTAGTAAATGTTGAAGAGTTACACTACTTGTTTTTGAAAAATGTGAGTAGATATTATCTTTATTTGTGTTACACAAGAAGCTTCAGCAGGAAAGAGTTGAGAGACAGTCTGAGTTGATGATAAACAGTAGCTGTCTCTTATTTTAAATTAAATCCTTCACACTTTGTGGTTTTGAGATTTATGGAGTACCACAAATCATCCAACTCCTTACACCCTGATGTGATAATGAATCACAAAAAAAACCTGTGGCTTCTCATTGCACTGTCAGAACATACCATGGTTCAATACGAAAATATGATACAGCATGAGAATGGATCATTAAAATGTTATTCATCTCCACCTTTTCAATCCAACAAAACTATGTATAGATGAACTTCTCTGTTTTCACAACACCAAGAGCTCTTTCTTCAAGATCTTTCTAGCTATGGTATGTTCATGAGGGGGTGAATTCCAGTTGTGCTGTGTGATGTTCATGTGTGAGCGTCTTGATGGACTCACCCAGGAGTGTTGACCCAGACGATGCCGATGTGGCAGAAGTACACACATTCTTTATCTTTCAGGTTCTCACAGGAACAACGCTTCTCCCGCCCATGGGGCCTGTGGTCAAGCAGCTTCACGGGGCCCTCCTCTGGACCAGGCCCAGGGATGGAGGTGGAGTCTGAGTATGCTGGGAGAAAGGGAAAAAACATGAATAAAGCATTATATCAAGATAATACATACTAATGAAACTTTTATGAGGACACACGGTACAGAATTGTGAGATTGTGGTCACTCCATTTTTATTCGTTTCTGAAGTACAGCATGTACTGTAGCTCATTTGGCACTGCTAATGCTGTTATTATCTTGACACATCAATCCTATGATATGCTTCTCACAAGGACCAACAGTCTATAAAACAATCCACTTATTGAGTGTCCTCCAGCCATCTCACCGTCTATAGTCCATCTCACTGCTACTGGGCTACACCTGGCAACAGACAGCCTTTTATCCAGTCCTCAGAAAGACACTGATCATCACTGGTTATTCATTTGATGTCAGTCAGACGTATTATTACAGTCTGATAGCCCAGATGAAGTCTAGATTAGGTTGCCACTGTATGTGCACTATAGACACAGGGGATTTTTTTGCTGATAGTGACACTGTCTACACATAGCTACATTCTTATGTTTCCCACATCTAACCCTAATATATTTCTTCCAGCTTTATATTTTATTTTGTCAATTGTATCAAACTTTTACACCCTGTAAAGGACAATAGTTTAATAAACGTACTATGAAACTCAAGTGGTGGAGAATCCCAAATGCCATGTGGATTTGGGTTTAAAGCACTCCAATGAATCAGTGGCAAACCACATTGTACCCTGCACATTCCCTGCAAGTTCATGCAGTGCATTCAGGCGTCTGCTGGGGCAAGCCAGGAGCGCAGCTTCCGATAATTGGGTTGGGGTTTGACTTTTTATCACTTGAATGAAAACAGATTGTCCTTGTACACCCAAACGGTCCTCTTTAGCTCTTTATAAACAAGTTTCAGTGAAGATCCCCCAACAGAGAGTCTGATCATACAGGTGTTGAGTGATTTACGTAAGTAGCTTTGACTGACACAAATAGCTCAAGGAAAATCATCTCTTGATCAGGAAACTGTTTTAATAGTGGATTTCTTGCTTTAGGCAAGGAAATTAAAGGTTGGGATCATACAGACGCCCGGACCACGGATTATACTGTATTGGCATTTAGTATGGAAATGTTACACTACAAGCCTTGCATGCCTCCTGAGATGACAAGCGATTGCCAAACAAAATTTTATTTAGTGACCTGTTTGGAGAAGTGAGAGTTCACTGCTTTAGGGATTCAGGAGTTGATTGCCAAAGACATCCATGAGATTACTATTTAATCCATACCCACCCATTAAGTGAGAAACAGTCTCCGGCAGAATGTTGAGTCAATATCGTCAGAGCCCCTGGCCCTGTTTTTACAAGATTAGTTCTGGATCTAACATTATAAACAGATTATATCCCCGGCAGTGCCTTCAGAAAATATTCACAGCCCTAGACTTTTCCACAGTTTGTTGTGATGCAGCCTGAATTTAAAATGGATTGGTGTGCAAGGGTTTATTTAGTCTTCTACGGCAACATATAATGACAGAAGAGAAGCTGCATGTATCTAATTATAGACAAGTTGACTAACAAATAGCCTACCAAAATGTCCAAAATTATAAGCAGAAACATATCTTAATCATGCAAAAAAAATCCTGCACCCACTGTCAAAAAATAATTCAGCTGACCTGCGCACCAGTAGTATTTAACATGAGTTTTTAATAACTACCTCGTTAGTCTCTGTACCCCACATTTACAATTATCTGTAAGGTCCCTCAGTCGAGCAGTGAATTTCAAACACAGATTTAACCACAAAGACCAGGGAGGTTTTCCAATTCCTGGAAAAAAAGGGCACCTATTGGTAGATGGGTAAAAAATAAACAAAAGCAGACACTGAATATCCATTTGAGCATAGTGAAGATATGCATTACACTTTGGATGGTGTATCAATACACCCAGTCACTACAAAGATACAGGCGTCCTTCCTAACTCAGTTGCTTGAGAGGAAGGAAACCACTCAGGGATTTCACCATGAGGCCAATAGTGACTTTAAAACAGTTACAGAGTTTAATGGCTGTGATAGGAGAAAACAGACGATGGATCAACAACATTGTAGTTACTCCACAATACTAACCTAACTGACAGAGTGAAAAGAAGAAAACCTGTAAAAAATAAAATATTCCAAAACATGCGTCCTGTTTGCAACAAAGCACTAAGGTAATACTGCAAAAAAATGTGGCATAGCAATTCACTTTTTGCCCTGAATACAAAGTGTTATATTTTTGGCGAAAATTCAATACAACACATTACTGAGTATCATTCTCCATATTTTCAAGCATAGTGGTGGCCGCATCATGTTATGGGTATGCTTGTAATCGTTAAGGACTGGGGAGTTTTCAGGATTAAAAATAAACAGAATGGAGCTAAGCACAGGCAAAATCCTAGAGGAAAACCTGGTTTAGTCTGCTTTCCACCAGACACTGGGAGATGAACTCACCTTTAAGCAGGACAATAACCTAAAACACAAGGCCAAATATACACTGAAGTTGCTTACCAAGAAGACAGTGAATGTTCCTGAGTGGCCGAATTGCAGTTTTGACTTAAATCTACTTGAAAATATATGTCAAGACCTGAAAATGGTTGTCTAGCAATGATCAACAACCAATTTCACAAAGCTTGAAGAATTTTGAATATAATAATGGCCAAATGTTGCACAATCCAGGTGTGGAAAGCTCTTAGAGCCATGAACAGAAAGACTCACGGCTGTAATCGCTGCCAAAGATGCTTCTACAAAGTATTGACTCTGTGGTGTGAATACTTATGTAAATGATGTAAAAACAGCCCCAGTGTGAACACCTGTTGCATTGTATCTTCTGATTTAGAGATATCGAGATAGAAAGAGTGCTTATCTCTAGATAGTTAACCCTTACTTTTGTTTGTTTTGTTTGTGTCCTGACCTAAATGTATACATTTTGTCCTTCTTTGATCAAGGAGTACGTAGCTAGGTGTTTTGTATTTTTCCCTCAGATTTAAAAAAAGATGGCTATTTGTCAACCCCTTGTAATAAGCATCAGATGTCTGGCTACCACAACGGCAGAGTGGTTTAGGATTCTTCATGGATGACAAATACTCAGTGTATCAAAAACACACTCATTTCGAATGTCCTGCAGACCAATAACAAGTCACAATAAAATGTTGTTTGGTTGATAAATGTTTTCCTATTGAGTATATGTTAGATTAAACAAAAAGTTCAATTCCATGTAATGAGAAATGTGGAAGTTTTAATTGATGGCTTATTTGTAAGCCATTTTATTCATTTCAGCCAACCACCAGAGCTGAATCCCTGTTTCCTGCAGCTAAAGCCCTCTACACTGAGGTGGGGTGTTGCCTGGGGGTCACTGTTATAGAACTGACTTATGTTCTGTGGTTCCTAAGGGAATGTGCAGCACACATGGATAGCAACACATGGCTTAGAAATATTCAGACCAAAAGAGCAATATATTTTTTATATTAGGCTGAATGAGTAGTCCAAATTCCTCAAAAGCACTGCATGATGTGATGTAACAGCCCCATTGTGAACACCTGTTGCATTGTATCTTTTGATCTAGAGATATTACCAATCTCGAGATATCTATAGAAATAGTACATATCTATAGAGAGTATTTATCTCTAGATAGTTACCTCTTACTTTTGTTTGTGTCCTGACCTGAATTTATCAGTTTTGTCCTTCTTCGATCGAGGAGTACGTAGCTAGGTGTTTTGGAATTTTCCCTCTGATTGAAAAGAATATGGATATTTTTCAACCCCTTGTAATAAGCATCAGATGTCTGGCTACCACAACGGCAGAGTGGTTTAGGATTCTTCATGTATCAAAAACACACTCATTTAGAATTTCCTGCAGACCAATACTAGCAGGTCACACGATCACATTTTGTTTGGTTGATAAATGTAATCCTGTTCAGGATATGTTAGATTAAAGTTAAATTTAATGTAATGAGAAATGTGGAAGTTGTGATTGATGGCTTATCTGTGATCCATTTTATTAATTGACTTTACCTTATCTTACCAGGTAAATTGATAAAGCAACAACCTGGGGAAGTGCTATAGGGAAATTGAAGGGGTTGCCCATTGGAATGTGGAGGAGTTAAGGTGTTCTTTGAAGTTAAAATGCCAGGTTGGAAAATAAATCAGAACACTGTGGTTTACATTAGCTGGCATCTAACTCCTATGCTCCAGGACATGGGCCTCAAGAGTAGAGGCCTCAGAATCTCCACATTTCTCCCCTCTTCTTCCCTTTACATGTACATATACAGTATAATATCATTCTAAAGTTGAAAAGTGGGATGCTGTTTTGCTAATACTGTAGTTTAAAGTACATTTCATCCATTGGGTTCAGTTTAAGTTTTTTCCTGTTTTTACATTTTTGTCATTTAGCAGACGCTCTTATCCAGAGCGACTTACAGTAGTGAGTGCATACATTTTTACACATGTTTTGTACTGGTCCCCCGTGGGAATCGAACCCACAACCCTGGCATTGCAAGCACCATGCTCTACCAACTGAACGACGCGGGACCATGTTTTGAAATTTGTAACACATAACACTCTCCTCATTCGACATTTGCACAAACATTTTATCAGTTCACAACATCAACAGCAAAGATTAAATCAGAGGTCATTCTTATGCTAACAGTTTCTCTCTAATCTCATACAGAATATTGTGACTCTTGAGCAGGGGATATGGACATCTCCTTCATAACAACTGTATAAAAATAATATAAAATAGGCTTTTTTGTTCCCAAGTAAATCCATTTAACACACTGCTCCTTTGAAGAACATATCAAAACAAACAGAGATAAAAGCACACAGTTAAAGCTGACAGTTGATCCAGGCATCTGCTCACAGGCACGGCTAACATAAGGGCTCGCGATCACCTACTTACTACATGTTGTCTCTATTAAACCACAGCTTAGGTGAAGTATACCCCACAGGATAGTAAAGCACACTTTATGCCAGTTGAAACAAAAAGTGCAAGATTCTCATACAGTCTCAATAATCACAAAATCATTTTTTAAAATGCTGCCATATCAGAATGGGAGAAAAGTCTTTACCTTCATGCTCCACTATCAAAACCAAAGTAGTGGTCAGGAAGTAAAAAGTGGTGAGATCCATTATTCTGTTCCAATGTTCCAAACAGCTGTGAGTGCAAACAGCTCCAAATTCAAAAAGGTAGTGACAATATTTCCAGAAGCAGGTACCAGTGAGAAGTGAAGCCTGGAGAAGCTCTAGAGTCAGTCCCAGGCTATGGTCTGGAGCAGCAGTACCTCAGACACCTCAAGCATCACCACACCCTCCTTTCCTCCTCCCCAGATTCTGTCTCTGTCACTACTTCTGCCTCTCTTCTCCCAGGGCTACCACCACAGTCCCACACATGGACAACAGCACTACACTTGTGTGTGTGTGTGTGTGTGTTTGTGTGCGCGTGCAGCGATACACTACAATAAGTGTATACATCTCTGCTATGTGCTGCAGGCCTGCCAGTTACTGATAACATACAGCAGGAAAGAGCTGAATTGAGAGAGGACGGTTCATGACCACACGTAAAGTGTCCTCCCACTGACTGAAAGGTGTGCTGAAGATGTCACAGGACCAAGCCAGCTGGGATTAGAATAGAGCACTGATGTGAGTCCAGTGCCAGAGCACAAGGAAAGCAGATGTTTTAGTGTGAAGGGAATTGGGGAATAATTGGTTGTCAGATTCCCAGCAGGCAGTGGATTTGGAGGATATGTTTGGCATAGAGAGGTCTAAAGAACAAGTCCATGGAGCTAGAAAAAAAGTTTTGGGGAGGAAATCCTCAACTTCATAAAGGGAAGATGTCTAGCCAAACCAAGGGAAACCCATTGTGGTAAACCAACATTTTAATTAAAACAATAAAGAGTCAATTGAAACATCCCAATTAACACATCTGTGTGCCAGACATTTTGTTAATTGCTCTAAGCTAGGGTCTTGTATTGGTCTTGTATTGGGTAAAGTTTTGCTGCCTTCAAAATAGTTTACAGTACTCACATATTCCTCACTTTAACCTGTGCTTTTTGTTTGTTAGAGTGTTTATTTTCCATCCTTTGGCTATACCATTTGCACATCGCATTTTGAATATCAAAGCCCAGATGCACTATCATCATCGTTGTGGTTTGTGTCGTTGGAGGTTGTGTGTGATATCTAGAAACTGTGAAGGTGAGTGAGTAACCTAATTCCTAAAGACTCTCCGCGTGAAAGTTTCCCTGAGCGCTCTTCAATGGGGCCTGTAACATGATCACAGTAGGTATACTGGAGTATTCTGAGTCTCACCACAGGGGCTATTTCTTCCCACCCTCACTCCCATTTAGCAGAATTTTAGACTTCTCATTAGTTCAGATTAGGCTTAGTTTTGCATTCAGGAGAGATAATTAAAGGCTTGGCGAAACACAAAACAACATCTTTGCTCAATGTGCCCCTGGCTACAGCAATTAGATACTTGAGGTGAGATGGGGTGGGAGTGGATGAAGGGGTGAAGGAGACAAAAAACTTCAGAGACTTTTTAGCCCAACTTTTCTTCCGCAAAGTCTGTGGAAGGGATTTAATGAACAGTTTGTCATCAACTGTCAGTAAATATGGCCACTCACTCACTTAGGCTCCCAGGGTTAGCGCTACAAGGATATCTCAACAGTGCATGCAGAATGTAAAAACTAAATTTACCCTACTAGTCTCTCTAAAGTAAAGGGCATAGCTTACTGGTATGTTTTGATCAAAGAAGGGGCAGAAAGAAACATTTAATTTATTTTTTAAGAGGTGTGGGTGAGGGGCAATTTTGTGTTGTGACTCATAGGTGTGATCCCTTGGCTACACTTCTACTGGCTCAGGAGGCATGACTTCACAGTCCATTTCTCATCATTTCAGTATTTGTTTTATACTATGTAGATTTTTTGTAAGATGTTTTCGTCTTTCTCTCCTCCTCTGTGGAATATGTTTTTGACTGAATCTTTAAAATCACAAAGGCCATCTGGTAAAATGTCAAATAGAACTCCAGACTTAACTGACTGGCAGAAAAACTCGAAAATCTTGTGGATGATCATTAGAGAAATTAGAGCCGCATGAATCCCCCCTCCATTTCACTCAGATCATGACAAACACCTGTGATGAATGATTATTGGGTGATTTAGTAAATGACAGCTTTGGCCTTAGGAGGATATTCTCAAATGTCCTGAGTACAATTACTCCATTGACCTCCAACCACAATTAGACTTACCACATGTTCAGTCACTCCAGGACAGTCACAGTCAGTCACACAACCACACCAAATTTGGAAAATGTATATGATATCCTATACTATCAGGGCTGCACATTGTGCATTATGAACCCTAACCCTAGCCTCATTTCCACACCCCAGGCTCAACCCAAATCCTAACCATAACTCTAACCCTAACCCAAGCTTCATGTCCACACCCCTGCTCAACCCTATTTCTTGCCATAACCCTAACGGTTAGGGTTATGGCTATAGTGTTAGGGTTTGTAACCCAATGGTTTATAACCCTAACCTTAATACTAACCCGAGCTTCATGTCCACACCCCGGCTCAACCCTAACCCTAGCCATAACCCTAACCCAATAACTACATGTATCTAATTCTAAGGACACTTGCAGTAAGTGTGTTCCCAATACAGATGGTTCCAACTGATTTATCCTGGCACCAGTGCTACAGCTGGAGCGTCATGCTTTCTGCATTGATACCTAGATAACAGGAGCCAGTTCCTGAAGTGTGACTAGGACTGTAGGGTCAGCTGAGGGAAATGAATGCTGATGATATCATATTTTCACTTTCTTACCTCCTTCTCTAGGGGCAGATAAACTGCTAAACTTTCTAATTTGCAGTGAAAAGTAACCTTAGATGGGTCATCCTGGTCTCATAGACGATTTTCAACAATTCAAATGAATTTGTTGTGTTAGAGGTTTCATGATCCTTGTATCTAAACCAAAGTAGATAATTTTAAGATTGGGTTAATCAATTGGGGTCTCTATAAGTTTCAGTATGAGGTCCTAAATCTAGCATGAAAGTGCATCCTTGTAGCTGTGTGGGCTAAAATAGTCAAAAGGTTTGCCTTGGGGTAAGTTAAGCCTAAGGCCATGGGGTAAGTTGAGCCAATGGCAATTTGAGCAAATTGAAGTGTTTTTTTCCCAGGCGTAATGCAAGGCAATATCGCTGGAATATGAGATAACAACAGAGCCTGGCCTATTCTAAAAGTGTAAAAATAAAATAAAAGTACAGTTTGTTAGGTGTTAAATATGTGTTAAAAGATGCTTTAAATTATTCAAAGACAAAAACGTGATTGTGATTGTATTGAATTGTGTTTGGGAAATAACGATAGACATTGTTTTAAAAAGGTAGTGGTAATATTTAATTCAGTACAGAAATGTGTAGGTGGCTTAACTTACCTTGTTCCGCGGCTCCACTTACCTCATACGTAAGCTGTGCCAAGAGACCACTTTTTTTGGACAAGCTGTGTTTTCAAAACTGTAATGTTTTACATGAATTCTGATCATTTCCAGGGATACACATTCTGAAATATATATAGATATACAGTGGGGAAATAAAGTATTTAGTCAGCCACCAATTGTGCAAGTTCTCCCACTTAAAAAGATGACAGAGGCCTGTAATTTTCATCATAGGTACACGTCAACTATGACAGACAAATTGAGGAAAAAAAATCCAGAAAATCACATTGTAGGATTTTTAATGAATTTATTTGCAAATTGTGGTGGAAAATAAGTATTTGGTCACCTACAAACAAGCAATATTTCTGGCTCTCACAGACCTGTAACTTCTTCTTTAAGAGGCTCCTCTGTCCTCCACTCGTTTCCTGTATTAATGGCACCTGTTTGAACTTGTTATCAGTATAAAAGACACCTGTCCACAACCTCAAACAGTCACACTCCAAACTCCACTATGGCCAAGACCAAAGAGCTGTCAAAGGACACCAGAAACAAAATTGTAGACCTGCACCAGGCTGGGAAGACTGAATCTGCAATAGGTAAGAAGCTTGGTTTGAAGAAATCAACTGTGGGAGCAATTATTAGGAAATGGAAGACATACAAGACCACTGATAATCTCCCTCGATCTGGGGCTCCACGCAAGATCTCACCCCGTGGGGTCAAAATGATCACAAGAACGGTGAGCAGAAATCCCAGAACCACACGGGGGGACCTAGTGAATAACCTGCAGAGAGCTGGGACCAAAGTAACAAAGCCTACCATCAGTAACACACTATGCCGCCAGGGACTCAAATCCTGCAGTGCCAGACGTGTCCCCCTGCTTAAGCCAGTACATGTCCAGGCCCGTCTGAAGTTTGCTAGAGTGCATTTGGATGATCCAGAAGAGGATTGGGAGAATGTCATATGGTCAGATGAAACCAAAATATAACTTTTTGGTAAAAACTCAACTCGTCGTGTTTGGAGGACAAATAATGCTGAGTTGCATCCAAAGAACACCATACCTACTGTGAAGCATGTGGGTGGAAACATCATGCTTTGGGGCTGTTTTTCTGCAAAGTGACCAGGACGACTGATCCGTGTAAAGGAAAGAATGAATGGGGCCATGTATTGTGAGATTTTGAGTGAAAACCTCCTTCCATCAGCAAGGGCATTGAAGATGAAACGTGGCTGGGTCTTTCAGCATGACAATGATCCCAAACACACCGCCCGGGCAACGAAGGAGTGGCTTCGTAAGAAGCATTTCAAGGTCCTGGAGTGGCCTAGCCAGTCTCCAGATCTCAACCCCATAGAAAATCTTTGGAGGGAGTTGAAAGTCTGTGTTGCCCAGCGACAGCCCCAAAACATCACTGCTCTAGAGGAGATCTGCATGGAGGAATGGGCCAAAATATCAGCAACAGTGTGTGAAAACGTTGTGAAGACTTACAGAAAACGTTTGACCTGTGTCATTGCCAACAAAGGGTATATAACAAAGTATTGAGAAACTTTTGTTATTGACCAAATACTTATTTTCCACCATAATTTGCAAATAAATTCATTAAAAATCCTACAATGTGATTTTCTGGAATTTTTTTCTCATTTTGTCTGTCATAGTTGACGTGTACCTATGATGAAAATTACAGGCCTCTCTCATCTTTTTAAGTGGGAGAACTTGCACAATTGGTGGCTGACTAAATACTTTTTTTCCCCACTGTATTTGTTAGAAAGAATAATATATTTCCCTTGAAGGAGTGATGCTGAATATAAAAAATGGCTCAACCCCACTCTCTCCTACAAGATTGTCTTGTTGTGGCTAAAGGCCTCCGCATACTAGTTTTGTTTTACGCCTAGCAGAGCTCAGCTAGGCGAAGTGAATGTCTGTGCCTCCCAAACTCCCTTAAAAATAAATTTGCTTGAAAAACGAGGAATAAAGTGACAATATTACTGTTTGTCCCTCTTGAGACAACGTAGCAACAACATACAGTCAGAATCAATCCAAGATAAAATCAAAGATAAGTAGAGAAATCTGTCATTCATTTTAACGTTTTTGCTGAGGTCTTCATAACTAAATTCTATGTCTAACTAAGATGTTTGGTGCAGTATTTCTCAAGTGAAATAAATTGCATAAAAACTAGTCGTCTGTCATTGAACGACAACAAATCAATGAAGAACCCCTACTGTTGACCAATCACCAACGAAGGGGCGAAGACTTCGGCTACTGAACTTCGGCTTGCCTCAAGAAAAACATTGTGTGCTCGAACAGCTGGTAAACAACCCTGCCGAACACTCAAACGAACAGAAATGTCAGTCTCAATGTAAGATTATAACAATCCATAGCTATGACTGTGCCTACTAAAAATAGTTTGCCACATATTTCTTTGACACCCCTCCTTGGCACGCTCTATTTCTAGAATATAAGCCAAAGGGTGATATTTCATAAATGTTATAGGTTTCTAAAACTTACCTCATGCATTTGACACTTACAGGGTTCATTTTGAGAGATTGAACACTACTCACCTCCTTACTGCCACAAAGTTTTGATCTTAAAATCACGAAGGCCATCTGGTAAAATGTCAAATAGAACTTTGACTTCAAGTTTTATCTCTTTAGCATCTCTTAGGACCATTTTCCATACTTAAAGGGACATTTCACCCTAGCACTGCCACAGCATATAGTCATTACTATATTAACAACATAACGTTTTTGTCATAAACATCAAAATTATCCAAACCACAAGCTACAATGAGTGCATTTTAATTTCACTGGTAGAATCGGGAAGTTTCGACTTCCTGTGTATTCCTTTGCTCATAGTGAACCACATTCATAGCGCCGGCATTCATAGCGCCCACAAACTTGGATGATGGCGTTGTTTACTTCGAACGAACAACACAAAGTAAAGGAATGGCACCGGAGAAGATGGTTGCTGTTTTACAGCCCTCTAACCAATTGTACTATTATGTGTATTTTTTCGCGTTATTTGTAATTTATTCTGTACATAATGTTTCTGCCACCGTCTCTTATGACCAAAAAGAGCTTCTGGATATCAGGACAGCGATTACTCACCTCGTATTGGACGAAGATTTTTTATTCAACGAGTTGGACGCAAAGGATATCCTACAGACACCCGACAAGGCCCAAAGCTCTCCCTCGCCCTCCATTTGGCAAATCTGACCATAACTCCATCCTCCTGATTCCTGCTTATAAGCAAAAACTAAAGCAGGAACCACCAGTGACTTGGTTAATAAGGAAGTGGTCAAATGACACAGATGCTAAGCTACAGGACTGTTTTGCTAGCACAAACTGGAATATGTTCCGGGATTCTTCCGATAGCATTGAGGAGTACACCACATCTGTCACTGGCTTCATCAATAAGTGCATCGATGACGTCGTCCCCACAGTGACCGTACATACCAGAAGCCACATGGATTACAGGCAACATCCGCACTGAGCTAAAGGGTAGAGCTGCCGCTTTCAAGGAGCGGGACTCTAACCCAGACGCTTATAAGAAATCCCGCTATGCCCTCAGACGAACCATCAAACAGGCAAAGAGTCAATACAGGACTAAGTTTGAATCGTACTACACCGGCTCTGACGCTCGTCGGATGTGGCAGGGCTTGAACACGATTACAGACTACAAAGGGAAGCACAGCCGTGAGCTGCCCAGTGACACAAGCCTACCAGACGAGCTAAATCACTTCTATGCTCGCTTCGAGGCAAGCATCACTGAAGCATGCATGAGAGCATCATCTGTTCCGGATGACTATGTGATCACGCTCTCCGTAGCCAATGTGAATAAGACTTTTAAGCAGGTCAACATTCACAAGGCCGCAGGGCCAGACGGATTACCAGGACGTGTACTCCGAGCATGCGCTGACCAACTGGCAAGTGTCTTCACTGACATTTTCAACATGTCCCTGACAGCTACCCTAGTCACAGACTGTTCTTTCTGCTATCGCACGGCAAGCTGTACCGGAGCGCCAAGTCTAGGTACAAAAGGCTTCTTAACAGCTTCTACCCCCAAGCCATAAGTGTCCTGAACAGCTAATCATGGCTAACCGGACTATTTGCATTGCCCCCCCACCCCAACCCCTTCTTTTATGCTGCTGCTACTCTGTTTATTATTTATGCATTGTCACTTTAACTCTACCCACATGTACATATTACCTCAATTACCTCGACTAACCGATGCCCCCGCACATTGACTCTGTACTGGTACCCTGTATATAGCCTCCCTACTGTTATTTTATTTTACTGCTGCTCTTTAATAATTTTTATTTTTCTATTTTTTAAATTTTTTACTTAACACTTTTTCTTTTCTTAAAAACATTGAATGTTGGCTTCAACTTGGTTTTCAGATTTTATATCATATTTATAATTTCTACAATTATAACCATTCAACATTTGCATAACTTAACATGGGTTTGAATTAGAACCACAGTAATATAGTGGTAGCTATTTAAATTGTCCTACTCCTTGGCCAATTAAGCCATAAGACCTACTTTAAAACATTCAGGATATCCTAACTTCCAATTCTTAAAAACTTGTATCAATTATAATGATACACAATACAAGTCAAAAGTTTGGACACACCTACTCATTCAAGGGTTTTTCTTTATTTGTACAATTATTTTACATTGTAGAGTAATAGTGAAGACATCAAAACTATGAAATAACACATATAGAATCATGTAGTAAAAAAAAAGTGTTAAAAAAATCTAAATATATTTTATATTTGAGATTCTTCAAATAGCCACCCTTTGCCTTGATGACAGCTTTGCACACTCTTGACATTCTCTCAACCAGCTTCACCAGGAATGCTTTTCCAACAGTCTTGAAGGAGTTCCCACATATGCTGAGCACTTGTTGGCTGCTTTTCCTTCACTCTGTGCTCCTCCTCCATGCTTTACAGTGGGAACTACAAATGCAGATATCATCCGTTCACCCACACTGCGTCTCACAAAGACACGGCGGTTGGAACCAAAAATCTCCAATTCGGACTCGAGACCAAAGGACACATTTTCACTGGTCTAATGTCCATTGCTCGTGTTTCTTGGCCCAAGCAAGTCTCTTCTTATTATTTGTGTCCTTTAGTAGTGGTTTCTTTGCAGCAATTCGACCATGAAGGCAGTCTCTGAACAGTTGATGTTGAGATGTGTCTGTTACTTCAACTCTGTGAAGCATTTATTTGGGCTGCAATTTCTGAGGCTGGTAACTCTAATGAACTTATCCTCTGCAGCAGAGGTAACTCTGGGTCTTCCATTCCTGTGGCGGTCCTCATGAGAGCCAGTTTCATCATAGCGCTTGATGGTTTTTGCGACTGCACTTGAAGAAACTTTCAAAGTTCTTGACATTTTCCTCATTGACTGACCTTCGTGTCTTAAAGTGATGATGGACTGTCATTTCTCTTTGCTTATTTGAGCTGTTCTTGCCATAATATGGACTTGGTCTTTTACCAAAAAAAGGTTATCTTCTGTATACCCCTCCCTACCTACTATTTGTTTAACACTTGTATGGTTACTACATGATTCCATATGTGTTATTTCATAGTTTTGATGTCTTCACTAGTATTCTACAATGTAGAAAATAGTAAAAAATAAAGAAAAACCCTTGAATGAGTAGATGTGTCCAAACTTTTGACTGGTACCCAACATTTGCATAAATGTCTATAAAAAACTCACCAACAGTAACTCTTAAACTGTTCAAGCTGGAGACACCAAACCAACATTCTTATATTGAGGCTATTAGTCCACCTCTTTTCTCAGTTTTGAAAACATAGCTTGTCCAAAAAAAGTGATCTCTTGGTAGAACTTACCACAGGTATGGGAAAAATTGAACATAGGGACAGGGTTAGCATAGGGACACATTTCTAACACTTTGTACAAAGAAATAAACCATTTTATCATAGGCTCAGACCCAGGTGTAACCTCATATCCCAGCGATAATGCCTTGCATTATGCCTTGGAAGAAAACACTTCAATTGTGGCCTGGAGTGGGGGGCAAACCCAACTGAAGAAGGCATTTTTCATAGTTACTAATTACATGAATTTGAGGTGTATTCAAAATACTATAAAAATAAAACGCACAAAATGTAATCATTTGTAGGGGGCATATTGATTACATTGGCTCAACTTGCCCCTGGCCAAATGGCACAATTTACCCCAAAGCAACCATTTTGATTATATTGTATTAGCCCTCACAGCTACAAGGATTCACATGTACATTTAGGACCTCATATTGTAGCTTATAGAGACCCCAACTGATGTATATAACATTCTTAAAACAATATACTTTTTGTTTACATACAAGCATCTTGAAACCTATTACACAATACATTCATTTTACTTTGTGAAAATCTGTTTTGTGGACCTAACCTGCTTACCACTTTTTCCATGTGGCTTCCTCCTTCACAGACTCCTTCACAGTGGATTAGAAAGATAAGTGTTGTCTGGTGGCCCGGTAAATGGTCAACTTTGATGTGTGTGTGTGTGTGTTCTTGCCTGTGTGCCTGCCTGCGTACATGTGTGTGCATATATTTGTTTGTTTGCCATATGGGGGAAGTCTCAATGTAAGATTGTAAAAATCCATAGCCTTGACTGTTCAAGGCTAAAAATAGTTTGCCACATATTTCTTTGACACCCTCTCCTTGGCACACATGTGGGTCTGTTTCTAGAATATAAGCCAAAGGGAGATATTTCATACATTTTATAGGTTTCTAAAAATTACCTTATGCATTTGACACTCTTACAAGGTTCACATATGTCAATTAGTCATGATTATCTGCAGGTGCAACCTGTTAGTAGCACCTGCAGGCTTTTCCTTTTAAATACCCAGTCTTTCCCTGTGTCTAGCAGATCTCTTTATTTGTGTACAGCTTGGTGTGCGCTGGGAGGAAGACAGTGGGGACATGTCACACAAGGTTCATATTGAGAGATTGAACAAAGATGGTGGATAAATGAAGATAGTTCACTCAGGCTGTTTACTATTGTCTGCTTAAGGGGGTGACACTCCCATAGACACCAATGCGATAGCAGTCTGCTTAGTTCATTGACTTCCATTAAAACAAAACAATTAGGGAGTGGGATGACTTGCTTCCTCTCCTGCCTCTGGTTTGAACAATATTCACCTCCATACCACCACAACGTTGGCATACTGTACAACACATCAAAATAGAGAAGAGTTCAAAGTATCATAGCAATAATAATATTATCAGAGCATATGCAATTATCTGATTTGCATTTATTATTAATGGAGATTAATGTATTTGTACATTTATGCTTAAAAGGTTGAGTTCCACATAAATAGTTAAAGAGCAGAGAAAACCAATGGCCAACAGGGATTTTTGCCACCTTTACTTTCTGGCTTTAGCGGAAACTTGGACAGAGAACCCAGCGCTGTTACTCACTCCATTTGAAGAGCCATCCATGTCCAGGCTGAGAGTGTGCTGACTGTGCTCAGGCTGCAATACATCTCAGTAGAATAAAATGGCAACGCTCCTATATGTAGTGAGACAACTCCAATAGTGAGACACCTCCACCTAGCTGACAATATTTGTAAGTACATCCTTGAGGTTGTTTTCTCCAGGTGCTACTGTTTCACATGCCATACGATTTTAAAAGACCTGTTCAAAATGTTGTGATTCTGGTTTGCCAGTGTTTTGGATTCAAGATTTATATTTGCTGCTTTAGGTGAGACTGGCGTAAGCTGACACAACTCTGACCATTATGTCAATTTTTTTTGGGGGGGGGGTTGAGTGTTTTTTGGGGGTGCAGTGTCCTTTTAATATCTATAATAAATATTCAGTGATTAGTCCAACATAGATATTAGTACTGCGATTCAGCCAGGATGATAAATTATTCACATTTAGTTTATACTAACATGATTTCCCTTACCTTTTTAAGGATCCAATACTCTCCCTTCCTTTCCAACACCCACACACTATCCTGTCCCCTATGTAATGTGAACAGATGATTATAGAACAAAAAGTGGTGTAGTTAGACTTGAAATGTGCCTCTCTGTCTGTCTACTGGGAGCTACCAGGCCCTTCATGTTGAAGGATTCAGACTAATGGAGTTCCCAAAGCCAGTGCCACTTCTTCTTGCCACAATTAGACGCAGCACTGGGAGAGAGACCACATTCTAATGTGTCTCAGTGGCCATATCTACAGGGGCCCCACCACATCCTGCTTCTCATGGTCCACTGTGGGGTTTGGAAGCCATGTGTGGAAAGAAATCAAATGTGATTACTACTGATTATCCCCTCTGGAAAGCACCGGGTGGAGAGAGAAGAGGAGTGGAATTGCCAGTAAATGTTTTTTGTTGAATAAAGTAATCTTTGAGTAAAAACACACTTTTTAACTTGTCCTGTTGAATGTATTTGAAAGCAGACAGCTCAGAATATATGTGAGTGTGAATACCTTAGGAAAGGCTGATGGACCTTAAAGACTATACTGTAATCTAATAGGTCTATACTTCCTACTGTAGATTAGAAAACTTTATTTTCCATTAGATTTGCACAAAATGGAAAATCGTTTTTTGGTGCTCTTGGCATTGAAAGGATTAAAACAGACATAAAACATAAATTAAAAGGATAAAAACAGACATAAAAACATCAACATTATACACATTGAGCATTTCCATGTCAGTTCACCATAGTCTTATTGAGGATTGTCACTGCAAAGGGGATGAAGGATTTATTTTATTTTTGTTCTGTGTGAGTGGCACCTGTAATCTCTGATAGGACTGAAGGATGCGTGCAGTGGGTGGGTGTTGTCATTGAAGACCTGGAGTGCTTTACTTGTAGTGCTCTGAGTGAAGAGATCTGGGAGTTGTGTTCTTTAGTCTTGGTGACATTGAGGTCAAGGAAGCTATTGTCAAACAAGTCATGAGGCTGTCAAGGAATTGGGAGTAGCTTGAGCTGGACTCAGTAGCGGTGTGTGGGTAAAATCACTGGGGAAGTCAAGCCAAGCCAATAAAAAAGCCATATTACAACCTACAGTATGTTGTGATATTTGCGTTGTTTGCTCTTTAACACATTAGTTTATACACCATTGTGATATACAATAAGGCAGCGACAACAAAAAGACAACAGTCACACAGTGGCGGAATAAATTAATCTACAAATACGTTTGTTTCATCACAAAACCGGAGAGCAACATCTGTCTGGTGAAGTCCACAAAGCATATTGCATGTAACAAACAGTTATATGACATGCAGCATGGTCAAACAAGTTAATGTTATCGACAGTTTACTAAAAAAACTACTGATTTAGAACCACAGTTACCGCAAGTCAACACAAAGACAACGGAAGCACTGCTATTCCAGCACCATTTCAACTTAAACATTTAAACATCATCAAATCAACAAGGCTAAAAATGCTTAGTTTAATACACTGAAAACAAACTTAAAGATACTAAAAACAATTTAGTCCAATCAATGTTGCTAAATATCATGTGGCTGTCCATGGTACTGATTTCTGTCTGTGCATGTGTTTGTGTGTGCGTACGTAAAACATTTTTTTGGGGACTGACCTACTTGTAGACTAGTTGAACGCCAATGCAGTCCTCCTCTCTTTCATGTTGGCAAAACGGTCTATGGCTCTGTACGCTTTTAGCTTTTGTTTTCATAGGCTACCTAGCTAAAACGCTTGCTAGCATAACTTCCTCGCAGGGGCAACAATTAACCATCTAAGTTAGATAGCTAGTTAACGTTACATACTGAACTTCAATCGTCTAAGGCCAGTGGCACAATATATGAATTTATGGTTAGTTCAGAATCGCCATCATTGGCCTGTACAGAGAATTAAGTCAAAACCACAACTCCAAATCCCCATCTCCATCCATGGCTTAGGAACAGGCCAATTTAGCAAGCTAGCTGCTGCAGGAAATCAACACAAGCAGAACAGAAACAGACAAGTCTTTCTGACAATGATGACATTTTGCTCAGGATGTGAATTGATTGGTTTGAAGTCAAATCCAAACTGGCCTCCTTTGAGGGGTGTTTTGCTGCGCCAGGACAACCCACAGTTGAGCTCAGCTCAATGCTGATTGGCTAATTATTTAACACTTTTTTATCAAGGGAGTCCAAATGCTTGCTGGCATCAATCAATCAAATTCTACGGCGGCAACATGTCATACTCTTTTGTTCCAGACAGCATCAGATACATGGGCTACACATGCTGAGACAGAGGGGCGCTGTTTCCCTCGCTCTGATGATTTATCTGGTGATATTCATCCATGTCATCCGCATATTTGATGAGAGTGAGGTCGCTGTTGTTGCATGCCATGTCATTGGTGTATATTGAGAATAGGTGAGGTGACATGACACAACCTTGTGGGACTCCTGTGTTCAGTACAAGGTGATCAGATAGGGTGCCTTTAACACTGACCCTCTAGAGTCGCTCCCTCAGGAACTCTCGGATACACAGCACCAGGCCAGAGTTGACATTTAGATCACAAAGGCATTTCAGTAGCAAGTGCACTGTGTTAAAGGCTGATGAATAAGATCCTGAAATATGTGTTGGTTTTGTCAAGATGGGAGTAGAATTTGTCCAGGAGAGTCAGTGAGGCACCCTCTACACCCGGGTTTGCCCGATAAGCAAACTGAAGAGAGTCCATTTGCACAGTTAGTTATTTGACCACCAGTCTTTCCATGCACTTGCTGAGTAGTGAGGTCAGGGCAATGGGTTTAAAATCATTGAGGGATTTGGTATGTGTTATCTTAGGCACAGGAATTATAGTAGACACCTTCCAGGCCTTCGGGACAAAGCTTGTGTTCAGAAACAGCTGGAACAGTCGGGTGAAAACATTCCCAGTTGTGAAGCGCGTTCCTTCAGGACCTTCCCCTTTAGCCCGTCTGGTCCAGGAGATTTGCGTGGGTTGACCCCTCGGAACACAGAGGCGACATCCCTCTCCTCTATTGTCACATTGCCTGGAAGATAGTGTGGCACTCCTCACTGAAGTCATGTTTGTCAAATCTGCTTGAAACAATGTATTATTGAGGGGGTCTTCACATTGAATGCTTGGTTTCTGTGGCCTGCCCATCATCGAATTCAGTCCTCTCCAACCCTCTCTTGCATTTCCAGCACTGAATGTCTCCTCAACCTTGTTTTTGAAGTACATTTTAGCTGTTCTTATTTCACATCTGATGTTTTTATTTCTTTAAAGGGATACTTTGGGATTTTGGCCTTTTATCTACTTCCCCAGTGTCAGATCAACTCATGGATACCATTTTGATGTCTCTGCATCCAGTGTGAAGGAAGTTAGAGTATGTGGACACCTGCTCGTCGAACATCTCATTCTAAAATTATGGGAATTACGATGGAGCTGGTCCCCCCTTTGCTGCTATAACTTACTACATTTGCACACACTGTATATACATTTTCTATTGTTTTATTGACTGTATGTTTTATTTTATCCCATGTGTAACTCTGTGTTGTTGTTGTTTTTATCGCACTGCTTTGCTTTATCTTGGCCAGGTCGCAGTTGTAAATGAGAACTTGTTCTCAACTGGTTTACCTGGTTAAATAAAGGTGAAAAAAATAAATAATAATAATAATAATAATAATAATAATAACAGCCTCCACTCTTCTGGGAAGGCTTTCCACTAGATGTTGGAACATTGCTGCAGGGACTTGCTTCCATTCAGCCACAAGAGCATTAGTAAGGTCGGTCACTGATGTTGGGCGATTAGGCCTGACTCGCAGTCGGCGTTCCAATTCATCCCAAAGGTGTTCGATGGGGTTGAGGTCAGGGCTCTGTGCAGGCCAGTCAAGTTCTTCCACACCGATCTCGACAAACCATTTCTGTATGGACCTCGCTTTGTGCATGGGGGCATTGTCATGCTGAAACAGGAAAGGGCCTTCCCCAAACTGTTACCATAAAGTTGGAAGCACAGAATCGTCTACAATATCATTGTATGCTGTACCGTTAAGATGTCCCTTCACTGGAACTAAGGGGTCTAGCCCGAACCATGAAAAACAGCCCCAGACCATTTTTCCTCCTCCACCAAACTTTAGAGTTGGCACTATGCATTGGGGCAGGTAGCATTCTCCTGGCATCCGCCAAACCCAAATTCATCCGTAGGACTGCCAAATGGTGAAGCGTGATTCATCACTCCAGAGAATGCGTTTCCACTGCGCCAGAGTCCAATGGCGGCGAGCTTTACACTACTCCAGCCGACGCTTGGCATTGCGCATGGTTATCTTAGGTTTGTGTGTGGCTGCTCGGCTATGGAAACCCATTTCATGAAGCTCCCGACAAACAGTTATTGTGCTGACGTTGCTTCCAGAGGCAGTTTGGATCTTTGTAATGAGTGTTGCAACCGAGGACAGGCAATTTTTACGCGCTACATGCTTCAGCACTCGGCGGTTCCGTTTTGTGAGCTTGTGTGGCCTACCTCTAGACGTTTCCACTTCATAATAACAGTGTCACGACTTCCGCCGAGGCTGCCTCCCCTCCTTGTTCGGGCAGGTTTCGGCGGTCGTCGTCACCGGCTTACTAGCTGCTACCGATCCATTTATCATCACTCCACTTGTCTTGTCTAATTAATCACACACACCTGGTCCTTATCCCCAATTAGTCATTGTATAAGTGTTCCCTCTGCTTCCTTGAGAGCTACCCTTACCTTGTTGTTGCCAAGGTAGATATTTCCCCTGTGCCTGAGTTTTGTTGTCGCATGCTTGCGCAACTGTTTATCGACGGAATAAACTCTTTGGATGCGTATTACTCTCCTGCGCCTGACTCCTTCTATCACACGCATCACAAACAGCACTTACAGACCGGGGCAGCTCTAGCAGGGCAGATATTTTACGAACTGACTTGTTGGATAGGTGGCATCCTATGATTGTGCCACGTTGAAAGTCACTGAGCTCTTCAGTATGGGCCATTCTCCTGCCAATGTTTGTATATGGAGATTGCATGGCTGTGTGCTCGATTTTATACCCCTGTCAGCAATGGGTGTTGCTGAAATAGCCGAATCCACTAATTTGAAGGGGTGTCCACATATGACACTTGGGCACATATGCATTCTCCACATTGCCATAGCACATATCCATGGTCTTATCTAGTCTGGTTGGGCACTCTGCCTACTGTTCCAGGTTAGGTAGATGTCACACAAACATCAGCTGAAGAGGCTTGCCATTACTAATGAGTTATAACCATTAGAACATTTCTCTTTTGATTTACTGAACTCTAACCTGATCAAGCTTGTTAGCTACACATCACAAAACCTATATTACTTTTAAACGATTCATAGATATGAAAATAATTGGTTTAGCAATGGCATATTTACGCTTTCTTATCCAGGATCAACAAAACAACAAAGACATTGTGTGTATGCTGAAACAAAGAATACAGTGTCTGTAATGATTTGTTTGCCTGGCGTCAGCACAGCAGAATGCTTTGCTGTGTCATGGGATTAACCTATTTGGACCTTTGCACAACAGATTTTTGACCTTTAAAAATGTTTTCTGGAAACATAGTAAATTTACCACATCCACCATTTATGAATGGGGTACAATAACAGTACTAAGCATAGGTTAAGCAAAGGATCGGTGATGTTGTTTCTTTGTAGAATCATGTAATTACGCAACCAGAAAAACACACGTTTCTCGATTGCTACTTAAAATGTTTTACAACTTTTCGGACTATATTTAGAGGTTTGGTTTCATGGAGAGCACTTGGGAGTTCATGGACGATTGCTTTGAAGCTAACTTGTATCATTCACCAAAAATGTACAGAAATACTCGTATTTGGCCGTTCTGGTTATCATTTAGGATCATTTTCCTTTATGAATACAATAAAAAAATCACTAATTGCCCTCGTTGGTTTGGCCTTATATCAATCAAGTCAAAATGTCAATTAAGTCGTTTAACATTTCCATGAGCAGTCTTCACCCATAGAGTTAATGTAAAAATGTACATCAAAATAATATTGCCACAAGTGCATAAAACGTTGTGTTTTTATTTCACCCAGTCTCACTGATGTGTCAAAATGATCAAATGGTTTTAAATGTTGCGTTATTGCTAATAATCAAAACTTCATTCCTCATTCACAATGTATCACACACTCTGATTGTTGTTTTATCCAGTTCTCTCATTCAGATCATTGTTTGGCGGTGGCCTGAGTCAGTATGCTGACGGTCTACATATTGCAACAGTGTGACATTTTAAAACGCCAGAAACGTAGAGCGGATGACGACAACGTAGCTCTAAGAATAACAAACAAACAGACGGGGGCCAAGTCCATCCTGTACCCCAGCCCAAACACACGTCAATGACATGAGACCTGCTATCTCTTCTTCCCTTTCTCTCTGACACCCCCTCCCTCCTCCTTCGCTTGCTGGAAATACCTCGGCCAAATGTGGCCTGAGGAACAGATTTTTCAACCATATGTCCTCGCTGTCTCACTGAGCTCCATCTTTCCCGCTGCTTCATCTCTTGCCTGCACCCCCCCCTCCTCCTCCATCTATCCCTCCATTCCTCCCACCTCTCCCTCTCATCTCCTTTCTCTCCATCCCACTTTGGTCAGCTCATATTATGTGCCCATCTCTGTGTTGGCACTGTTGTTTCCTGTGTGTAATGTCTATCTCCAGAGTTGTGGGGTGTTCTGGCCAACTCTCTTGAGGTAAACCGCTGGTCTGCTCTCCCCTCCCTTCCTTCTGACCCAACTGACAGAGCTCCAGGAATCCCACCCCGTAATACTGTAACAAACAACAGAGTAGAAGACAAGGCCTTGGAAAGACGGTTAAGAGCATTGGGCCAGTAACTGAAAGGTCGCTGGTTCAATTCCCCAAGCCATCTAGGTAAAAAAAATATGTAAATGTGCAGCTGAGCAAGGCACTTAACCCTAATTGCTCCTGTAAGTCATTCTGGATAAGAGTGTCTGCTAAATGTAAATGAAAGCTTTGCTGCAACGTCCTCTTCACTTTTAAAAACATTCAATTTTCCCAATAAACATCCCAGCAAGGACCTGTCACAGGAGAGAAGAAAAGGTTTACTATCCAGATTTCCTCTGAGCCATGTCATTAATGTGTGACCTGGAGCGGTGGCGGTGGGGAGACAGAGATAGCGTGGTTATGGTGTGGTCCTGCTGACTGATTTATAGGGCTGGATTAATGGAGAGAGGGTCGTCACGGTGTGGAGCAGACACAGCCCTGTCCTCCACAACCTCCCTCCATCTGATGGAAAAGTAACCTCTCAGTATGTTCAGCATGCCCTTGCCCTTTCTCATGCCCATCACGGCAGAATTGATGTTGTTCTTTCCCCCGATGTTTCCAAATAAATCTTCCTAATGGTGGCAGCTGTGATCACAATTTAACCGGGCCTGACTCAAACGCAAGGCATTCTAGGCCATCTTGTTGTCCTTAAATATATTTCGCATGCGCTCAGTCAGTGCAGTGAGTTAGGGTGAAAAGCCAGTATGGCAAAGTACTAGCCAAGAAGTCTTCCCAGGCCCAAGAAGGGGGGGGATTGAGAGAGAGAACGTCATCTGGCGTGACTGGAGGCTATCATGGTATGGAGAGGATGAGCACAAGCTCAACATTATATCCTGTGCCCAAAGGAGAGGCCATTGCTCCAAGTCAATCATTACGCTGTACTACCATTTCCTAATTACAGAGTAATTAACTCATTACCGCACAGCATTTTCTCTAGAACCGGGTCCCGCAATACTAAGTGGGACCAAAAACAGCTCTCCTTCTCAGAAAGAACCATTACAAATCTCCTACCCATACCCAAATGAACCTAAAAGATTCACATTATGGAAGTTCCCTCTTTGCTTGCAATAAACCAGAACATGACACGTTCTATTCTTCAAGTGGTGATTGTCAACGGCTGTGTGTGGGTCGAGGTGCTGGAACACATGTAATGAAACACACAGTTGGAAGTGTACCGGTAGGTACGAAATGAATCATCCACCGGTAGGTACGAAATGTATCATCTGTGAGGGTATGCATAAGGTTTGAATAACATTGAGATACAGAGGAACATGCAGCATCCTATATACAGAGGAACATACAGTATCCTATATGGAAAACATTGGATAGCTTGTATGGACCATATATCTGACGAAGTACATGTAGAACCAAGGATATTATCTCTGTCATAAATATATGCAGAGGACCACATTTTCAGGAAACAGAAGCCGGCAAACGTGCTCTAACCCTGTCTCCATGAAATCCATATCATGTTAAAATAATATTTAGGTTACGTTGCAGATTTTACAATAATTCCCCCAAACTGCTCTCTTAGGCTACATATATTGAATGTGTATCAATTTAATTGGGCTCTCATATCACCACCCATGTGAGATTACAGTAAACAATAACATTACTCTGACTCTGAGATTGTTGTTATCTGCTTTACATCTGGTTCCGTTTATGAGTTCCCATGCCGACCATATGTGGCTCCAGTCCCCAAGCTAGCTAGCCTGGATCTCGGGGCCAGAGAGAGAGTGAACTTCATCTATCCGGGAGGCAGCCAAACCCAGCCTAGACAATAAAAACACCTCCCTATTTTGTGGAAAGAGAGTTTATCCCAACCAGAGTCAGACTGAATGAATACTGTACATATAATAGGACTGTTCATGTAAGTACAGTGGCTGTTATCTTATCAGGGACATGGGAGGGATTTTTCTATTGAGACATTGTCTTGCCTTAGGCTGTTTTGAACAGCAACATTAAGGATGCATTGTTTAAATTTGTAATTAAACTGCAGTCATTTTGGGGGATTATAATCTAGTTAGCAGTGATGCAAAATGATTTAAAACACTTGATAAAGTCTCATGAAATGAAAACTATTAAAGTGTAAAGTAAGTGGATAAAACGAAATACATGAGAGGTGCTGACAAATACAGAACAGTCATCCGTCTACTTACATACAGTACACATTTCATCACGTTTTCTACACAGTTGTATTACTTTATTTTACCTACAGATGGCAGTATATCTCTATGACATGTCTACAATGACTGTTTTTAAAGTAGATTAGCCTAAAGTCAATCCCCAATAAAACAATCTACATTCATATATTATATTCTAGGTCAGTGCTGACTTTTATTTAGGGTACAGTCTACCCAGCCTTTATGTAGTGCATTGATTGAAATGACTGAAGGACATGATGGACATATGGGTTGTTGTGTGCACTATACCGCTTTGTGCATACTGTATAAATAATCCTTGCATTGACATTTATAGAATACAATTTTCTGGTAAACACCAATTTGGAAACATTATTTTGGTTCATATTCCAATGGTCCTGACACACACCTTCCTCTATATCATCTTCGTCAAGCCATCATGCATAGGTAGAGTACATTTACAGTAAATGATTTCCCACGCAAAGTGGTTTCCGTCTGAGGGATGTCACATCAGAGCTTGTTAATGACACCAGTTTTTCCTGTCAAGTGCTCAGATGAACCTTGAAACATGGACATCAGAGGGAAAATTTTGAGGCTATGGTTTCAATTGATTGTTTTTTTTCCTGGCACCAAAAAATTTAGAGCTATTTATTCCTCCAAACAGATTCCTCTCCAGGAAAACAGGCACACACCCTGTGAGGGTACCCCTCAAACCAAATACTCACCACTTCCTTGGAACACATTAGTTAAATCTTGACGACAAATTGCAGTCTTCCATGTAGCTAGTACTACATCACAGTGATTCCAAATGACCAATTTTAAATGAGAGAAGTAACTATTTTGGCAAAATAAGACAGCTTGTTTACTGCACATTAAACAAATAGCATGGCTTGACGACTCATCATTTATAACTAGCGTGCATTTTCTTTATCCAGGAAAGTCAGATTGAGGTCAGAAGACATCATTTACAAAGGAGACCTGGCCAAGAGGGCGCCTCGATAAAAATAATGCATTGTTCATACACACTACGGTGCATACACAGCACAGCAAAAACATAAAGAGATTATTTCCTGTAATTTTTAGTATTAGTATTTAGTATTTAGTATTTATTAGGATCCCCATTAGCCACTGCAAAAGCATCGGCTAATCTTCCTGGGGTCCACATGAAACATGACATAATACATAGCACAGAACGTTATTAGTCAAGGACTGAAAAACATCAATTTAAAACGTCACACATAGCCTACATATCAGTACATACACACAATAACTAGGTCTAATACATAGTTAAGTGCAAATTACAATGCAAGATACAGTGCCGTCGGAAAGTATTCAGACCCCTTGACTTTTTCCACATTTTGTTACATTACAGCCTTATTCTAAAATTGATTAAATTGTTTTGTTTTTCCTCATCAATCTACACACAATACCCCATAATGACAAAGCAACAACTGTTTTTTAAAAATGTTTGCTAATTTAGAATAAAAAAAAACTGGAAATATTACATTTACATAAGTATTCAGACCCTTTACTCAGTACTTTGTTGAAGCACCTTTGGCAGCGATTACAGTATCAATTCTTCTTGGGTATGATGCTACAAGCTTGGCACACCTGTATTTGGGAAGTTTCTCCCATTCTTCTCTGCAGATTCTCTCAAGCTATTCCAAGATGGCGAAGTAGTGCAGTCCTGTTTCTGTCGTGTGTCTGTAAATAGCCTGTAAATACCCTGTTTTTTTTGTATTTTTCGTACATATTTCCCTATCAGACTTTTCATCCTTCTACAAAATATACTTTCCTGCAACCCGCCTCACTCAATGTGGAACGGATTCTATTATTGACTTACCTTTTATCTAGAATCTAGAATCTCCAGTTGAAACTAGCTAGCCAGCTAACTAGCTACTTGCTATTAGCCACAGCTAGCGGTGTTTCACCCAGATCATTGGATTTTTTCCGCGTGATTAATTTTAATCACTGGACATTGATCACCGGATATTCGGCCAGTCTGCACAGCGTTATCGACCCAGAACATATCAGTTTTTCTGCCGGAATCACTGATTCTCTGGACCTTTAACTCCGGATTCATCGCTACCAGCTGGCTACAACAACAACAAAACGGACGCTGTGGTCTGGCTAATCATCCCGAGCTAGGCCCATCTCCCGGCTATCTACCTCTCTATCAACCGGACGGGACCACCTAGTGTTGACACGGAGCCCCGCCGATCCTACACGACTGGTCTGCCGACGAAATCGTCTGATGTGGTTACGACGTTAACCACGAAGATTCCATCCATCTGCTAGCCCTGGCCCGTTAGCACACGTTATCCGTGGCCTCTTACTCACTAAACTGAACTAGCTACTGAACTAGCTACTTGCTATTAGCCACAGCTAGCGGTGTTGCACCCAGAATATTGGATTTTTTTCCGTGGGATTAATTTTTAATCACTGGACATTGATCACCGGATATTCGGCCAGTCTGCACAGCGCGTTATCGACCCAGAACATATAAGTTTTTCCGCCGGAATCACTGAATTCACTGGACCTTTAACTCCGGATTCATCGCTACCAGCTGGCTACAACAAACGGACGTAGCACACGCTAGCCGTGGCCTCTTACTCACTAGCGCTTCACCACCGGACCTTATGATAACTCAGCTATACAGCTGATATCTGCTGGACTGTTCCTTTTTACGGTACTACATCCTGTTTATGTTTAGCCTCAGCCCAAACATGGTTAGTTTATTGTTGTTTCGGTTATTTCTAATTGTACCATATCACTGTAGACCCCCCAGCCTAGCTAAACCTGCCTTAGTTAGCTCCTTTGTCCCTCCGCCCATACACTCAGAGACCGACTCAATTGATGCCTCTAGAGATACTATCTCTTTCATTGTTACCCAACGCTTAGGTTTACCTCCACTTTACTCATATCCTTCCATATCCTTGTCTGTACATAATGCCCTGAATCTTTTCTATAACACCCGGAAATCTGCCCCCTTTATTCTATGTACCCAACGCACTAGAAGACCAGTTCTTAAAGCCTTTAGCTGTATCCTTATTCTAGTCCTCCTCTGTTCCTCTGGTGATGTAGAGGCTAACCCAGGGCCTGTAGCCCCCAGTATCACTCCTACTCCCCAGGAGCTATCATTTGATGACTTCTGTAATCGCAAAAGTCTTGGTTTCTTGCACATAAATATCAGAAGTCTACTTCCTAAGTTTGAGTTATTCACTGCGTTAGCACACTCTGCCAACCCTGATGTTCTAGCAGTGTCTGAATCCTGGCTCAGGAAGGCCACCAAAAATTCTGAAATTTCCATCCCCAACTATAACATTTTCCGTCTAGATAGAACTGCCAAAGGGGGTGGAGTTGCAATCTACTGTAGAGATAGCCTGCAGAGCTCTATCATACTATCCAGGTCTGTGCCCAAACAGTTTGAGCTTCTACTTCTAAAAATCCACCTTTCCAGAAATAAGTCTCTCACTGTTGCCGCTTGCTACAGACCCCCCTCAGCCCCCAGCTGTGCCCTGGACACCATATGTGAATTGATTGCCCCCATTTATCCTCTGAGTTCGTACTGCTTGGTGACCTAAATTGGGATATGCTTAATACCCCAGCCATCCTACAATCTAAGCTAGATGCCCTCAACCTCACGCAAATTATCAACGAACCTACCAGGTACAACCCTAAATCCTTAAACATGGGTACCCTCATAGATATCATCCTGACTAACATACCCTCTAAATACACCTCAGCTGTCTTCAACCAGGATCTCAGCGATCACTGCCTTATTGCCTGCGTCCGTAACGGGTCTGCGGTCAAAACGACCACCCCTCATCACTGTCAAACGCTCCCTAAAACACTTTAGCGAGGAGGCCTTCCTAATTGACCTGGCCCAGGTATCCTGGATGGATATAGATCTCATTCCGTCAGTAGAGGATGCCTGGTTGTTCCTTAAAAGTAATTTCCTCTCAATCTTAAATAAACATGCCCCATTCAAAAATACAGAACTAAGAACCGATATAGCCCCTGGTTCTCCTCAGACTTGACTGCCCTTGACCAGCACAAAAACATCCTGTGGCGTACAGCATTAGCATCAAATAGCCCCCGCGATATGCAACTTTTCAGGGAAGTTAGGAACCAATATACACAAGCAGTCAGGAAAGCAAAAGGCTAACTTTTTCAAACAGAAATTTGCATCCTGTAGCACTAACTCCAAAAAGTTTTGGGACACTGTAAAGTCCATGGAGAATAAGAGCACTTCCTCCCAGCTGCCCACTGCACTGAGGCTAGGAAACACTATCACCACCGATAAATCTACAATAATCGAGAATTTCAACAAGCATTTTGCTACAGCTGGCCATGCTTTCCATCTGGCTACCACTAACCCGGCCACCAACTCTGCACCCTCTGCTGCAACTTGCCCATGCCCCCCGCTTCTCCTTCACACAAATTCAGACAGCTGATGTTTTGAAAGCGCTGCAAAATCTGGACCCCTACAAATCAGCTGGGCTAGACAATCTGGACCCTTTCTTTCTAAAACTAGCCGCCGAAATTGTCGCAACCCCTATTACTAGTCTGTTCAACCTCTCTTTCATAACGTCTGAGATCCCCAGAGATTGGAAAGCTGCCGCGGTCATCCCCCTCTTCAAAGGGGGTGACACTCTAGATCCAAACTGCTACAGACCTATATCCATCCTGCCCTGCCTTTCGAAAGTATTCGAAAGCCAAGTTAACAAACAGATCACCGACCATTTCGAATACCACCGTACCTTCTCCGCTATGCAATCCGGTTTCCGAGCTGGTCACGGGTGCACTTCAGCCACGCTCAAGGTCCTAAACGATATTATAACCACGATTGATAATAGACAGTACTGTGCAGCTGTCTTCATCGACCTGGCCAAGGCTTTCGACTCTGTCAACCACCGCATTCTTATTGGCAGACTAAATAGCCTTGGTTTCTCAAATGACTGCCTCGCCTGGTTCACCAACTACTTCTCAGATAGAGTTCAGTGTGTCAAATCGGAGGGCCTGTTGTCTGGACCTATGGCAGTCTCTATGGGGGTGCCACAGGGTTCAATTCTTGGGCCGACACTTTTCTCCGTGTATATCAATGATGTCGCTCTTGCTGCTGGTGACTCTCAGATCCACCTCTACGCAGACGACACCATTTTGTATACATCTGGCCCTTCATTGGACACTGTGTTAACAAACCTCCAAACGAGCTTCAATGCCATACAACAATCCTTCAGTAGCCTTCAACTGCTCTTAAACACTAGTAAAACTAAATGCATGCTTTTCAATCGAACGCTGCTAGCACCCGCCCACCCGACTAGAATCACCACTCTCGACGGGTCTGACCTAGAGTATGTGGACAACTACAAATATCTAGGTGTCTGGTTAGACTGTAAACTCAACTTCCAGACTCACATAAAGAATCTCCAATCCAAAGTTAAATCTAGAATCGGCTTCCTATTTCGCAACAAAGCCTCCTTCACTCATGCTGCCAAACATGCCCTCGTAAAACTGACTATCCTACCGATCCTTGACTTCGGCGATGTCATTTACAAAATAGCCTCCAACACTCTACTCAGCAAATTGGATGTAGTCTATCACAGTGCCATCCGTTTTGTCTCCAAAGCCCCATACACTACCCACCACTGTGACCTGTACGCTCTTGTTGGCTGGTCCTCACTACATGTTCGTCGTCAAACCCACTGGCTCCAGGCCATCTATAAATCACTGCTAGGCAAATCCCCGCCTTATCTTAGCTCATTGGTCACCATAGCAGCACCCACCCGTAGTCTGCGCTCCAGCAGGTATATCTCACTGGTCATTCCCAAAGCCAACACCTCCTTTGGCCGCCATTCCTTCCAGTTCTCTGCTGCCAATGACTGGAACGAATTGCAAAAATCTCTGAAGCTGGAGACTCTTATCTCCCTCAATAACTTTAAGCATCAGTTGTCAGAGCACCTTACCGATCACTGCACCTGTACACAGCCCATCTGAAATTAGCCCACCCAACTACCTCATCCCTATATTGTTATTTATTTTGCTCTTTTGCACCCCAGTATCTCTATTTGCACATCATCTCTTGCACATCTAGCATTCCAGTGTTAATACTATTGTAATTATTCTGCACTATAGCCTATTTATTGCCTTACCTCCATAACTTGCTACATTTGCACACACTGTATATATATTTTCTGTTGTATTTCTGACTTTATGTTTTTTTTACCCCATATGTAACTCTGTGTTGTTTTTATTGCACTACTTTGCTTTATCTTGGCCAGGTCGCAGTTGTAAATGAGAACCTGTTCTCAACTGGCTTACCTGGTTAAATAAAGGTGAAATAAAAATAAATTAAAAAAAAGCTCTGTCAGGTTAGATGGGGAGCATTGCTGCACAGCTACTTTCAGGTCTCTCCAGAGATGTTCGATATGGCTCTGGCTGGGCTACTCAAGGACATTCAGAGACTTGTCCCGAAGCCACTCCTGCGTTGTCTTGTCTGTGTGCTTAGGGTCATTGTCCTGTTGGAAGGTGAACCTTCGCCCCAGTCTGAGGTCCTGAGCGCTCTGGAGCAGGTTTTCATCAAAGATTTCTCTGTACTTTGCTCTGTTCATCTTTGCCTCGATCCTGACTAGTCTCCCAGTCCCTGCCACTGAAAAACATCCCCACAGCATGATGCTGCCACCACCGTGCTTCACCGTAGGGATGGTGCCAGGTTTCCTCCATTCAGGCCAAAGAGTTCAATCTTGATTTCATCAGACCAGAGAATCTTGTTTCTCATGGTCTGAGAGTCTTTAGGTGCCTTTTGGCAAACTCCAAGTGGGCTGCCATGTACCTTTTACTGAGGAGTGGCTTCCGTCTGGCCACTCTACCATAAAGGCCTGATTGGTGGAGTGCTGCAGAGATGGTTGTCGTTCTGGAAGGTTCTCCCATCTCCACAGAAGAACTCTAGAGCTCTGTCAGAGTGACCATCGGGTTCTTGGTCACCTCCCTGACCAAGGCCCTTCTCCCCCGATTGCTCAGTTTGGCTGGGCGGCCAGCTCTAGGAAGAGTCTTGGTAGTTCCAAACTTCTGTCATTTAAGAATGATGGAGGCCACTGTGTTCTTGGGGATCTTCAATGCTGCAGAAATTTTTTGGTACCCTTCCCCAGATCTGTGCATCGACACAATCCTGTCTCTGAGCTCTACGGACAATTCCTTCGACCACATGGCTAGGTTTTTGCTCTGACATGCACTGTCAACTGTGGGACCTTATATAGACAGGTGTGTGCCTTTCCAAATCATGTCCAATCAATGGAATTTACCTCAGGTGGACTCCAATCAAGTTGTAGAAACATCTCAAGGATAATCAGTGGACACAGGATGCACCTGAGCTCAATTTCAAGCCTCATAGCAAAGGGTCTGAATACTTATGTAAATAAGGTGTTTCTGTTTTGCTTTTGAATACATTTGCAACAATTTATAAAAACCTGTTTTCACTTTCTCATTATGGGGTATTGTGTGTAGATTGCTGAGGATTTTTATTTATTTAATCAATTTTAGAATAAGGCTGTAACATAACAAAATGTGGATAAA
Source organism: Coregonus clupeaformis (assembly GCF_020615455.1). Lineage (NCBI taxonomy): Eukaryota > Metazoa > Chordata > Actinopteri > Salmoniformes > Salmonidae > Coregonus > Coregonus clupeaformis. The sequence continues at coordinate 26,084,234 of NC_059224.1, read as the reverse complement.
GTCAAGGGGTCTGAATACTTTCCGATGGCACTGTATATAAAATGGCTGTGTCTCTTCACAGTCCCCTTTGTGCAGTAAGGTTTTCTTTTATCAGTATTTTTAAACTGGTTTTATTGCTAGCTTGAGTTACCTGTGGTGGTAGAGAGTTCCATGAAGCCATGGCTCTATTTAATACTGTGCGTTTCCCAGCCTTTGTTCTGGACCTGGGGACTGTGAAGAGACCTTTGGTTGCATGTCTTGTGTTGTACCGATGAGTGTCCAAACTGTGTACCAACTGCTTGAACAGGCAGTTCGGTACATTCAACACATCAATACCTCGCACAAAGACCAAAAGTGATGCAGTCAATCGCTCCTCAACTTTGAGAAAGTAGAGACTGACATGCATGTTACTGACACTTTCCCTCCATGTACATCTAAATGTGATAAATGCTTTGTTCTGGTCCAACTGCAATTTACCTATGTCCTTCTTTGCTTCACATGACCACACAGCTGTTGTAGCCAACATGTATACTGTTGAGTCGTCAGCGTATTAGACACATAGGCTTCATTCAAGGTCAGGGGAAGGTCATTTGTAAAAAAGGAAACAATAATGGCCCTAGCCGGCTGCCCTGCAGTACACCACACTCAAATGAATTTGCATGAGAGAGGCTTCCATTAACAAAAACCCTCTGTGTTCTATTAGATAGGTAATTCTAAAGCTAACTCTCTCTCCTCTGCTCTTGTCCTTCTAGACCTGTCTGCTGCCTTTGATACTGTGAACCATCAGATCCTCCTCTCCACCCTCTCCGAGCTGGGCATCTCCGGCGCGGCTCACTCTTGGATTACGTCCTACCTGACCGGTCGCTCCTACCAAGTGGCGTGGCGAGAAGCTGTCTCCGCACCACGTGCTCTCACCACTGGTGTCCCCCAGGGCTCAGTTCTAGGCCCTCTCCTGTTCTAACTAATCTTCTCCTTTCCCCCTTCTGATAACCAGGTGGCGAATCGTATCTCTGCATGTCTGGCAGACATATCAGTATGGATGACGGATCACCACCTCAAGCTGAACCTTGGCAAGATGGAGCTGCTCTTCCTCCCGGGGAAGGACTGCCCGTTCCATGATCTCGCCATCACGGTTGACAACTCTGTTGTGTCCTCCTCCCAGAGTGCGAAGAGCCTTGGCGTGACCCTGGACAACACCCTGTCGTTCTCCGCTAACATGTAGGCGGTGACCCGATCCTGCAGGTTCATGCTCTACAACATTCGGAGAGTACGACCCTGCCTTACACAGGAAGCGGCACAGGTCCTAATCCAGGCACTTGTCATCTCCCGTCTGGATTACTGCAACTCGCTGTTGGCTGGGCTCCCTGCCTGTGCCATTAAACCCCTACAACTCATCCAGAATGCCGCAGCCCGTCTGGTGTTCAACCTTCCCAAGTTCTCTCACGTCACCCCGCTCCTCCGCACACTCCACTGGCTTCCAGTTGAAGCTCGCATCTGTTACAAGTCCATGGTGCTTGCCTATGGAGCTGTGAGGGGAACGGCACCTCCGTACCTTCAGGCTCTGATCAGTCCCTACACCCAAACGAGGGCATTGCGTTCATCCACCTCTGGCCTGCTGGCTCCCCTTCCTCTGCGGAAGCATAGTTCCCGCTTAGCCCAGTCAAAACTGTTCGCTGCTCTGGCACCCCAATGGTGGAACAAGCTCCCTCACGACGCCAGGACAGCCGAGTCACTCACCACCTTCCGGAGACATTTGAAACCCCACCTCTTTAAGGAATACCTGGGATAGGATAAAGTAATCCTTCTACCCACCCCCTAAAAAATAAAATAAAAAATAAAATTGTAAAGTGGTTATCCCACTGGCTATAGGGTGAATGCACCAATTTGTAAGTCGCTCTGGATAAGAGCGTCTGCTAAATGACGTAAATGTAAATGTAAATAATAAGGCAGAGGATGCAAATCCATAACACCTACGTTTCTTCAGCAATAGGTTATGATCAATGACATCAAAAATATGTAATGTACAGTAACTATATCCTTAGTGGCATGCTAAAGCATGCCCTCTAAACCAATAACTAATGTTGCTCTTGCTCGACAACATTTCACAATACCCACTCAATACAAAGGGTGAAGTGGGTGATTGTGGCACTATAGGGATGGCCAATCCTTTTTTCAAACAAATCAAAGTGTTTATTTACTGTACATACCTCACCCTCAAATCAATGACAACTGTAAATGTCTGTAAGAGAACAATAGAGAGAAGGTAACCTATCTTTAGGACCAGGAAAAATCTCTGGGCTGTGCTTAGTTATATTCAGAGGCTGGCTCCAGCAGCCCATCCTGCAGTTCTGATCTGTCTGTGGTAGCCGTTCATCAGAGCGGGTTGGACATGAAAAGACAGGACAAGGGCAGACGGATGGCAGGTGTCTGGGTGACACAGCCATGTCCTCGGGGCGGACACTCAACCGACTGCCTGCCACCCTGATGGAGATGTAAGGAAAATAATACATCTAACGTGCTCACTCACAGCTGTGACAGCACCATGCCACTGCACCCACACGCCTGGATACGAAATAACCAAAAAGCTAGTCATTTGCTGACTGTATTTTGTTCAATGCATTCTACCTGAATACCAACATTTATATTACATGTTGATCTCTATGCAATGAGTGTAACACCGTTAGTGGACATTATTGCAATAATGATGTCCATTTAGTGTTATATCACTTGTGGTATTATACTAATTTTACTGAATACGGCAGGGGGTGGCAGGTAGCTTAGTGGTTAAGAGTGTTGTGCCAGTAACCGAAAGGTTGCTGGTTCTAATCCCCGAGCCGACTATGTGAAAAATCTGTCGATGTGCCCTTGAGCAAGGCACTTACCCCTAATTGCCCTAATTGCACCTGTAAGTCACTCTGGATAAGAGCGTCTGCTAAATGACGTAAATGTAGATTAATACATACTGTAAGAACAATTTGTCAGTTGCAATATTCATGAGGATGACAATCTGACAATCCAAAATAGGTCTCTGAGTTACTGATAATCTAAAGTGAGATTTCCCATATGAATTTCCGTAAACAGATGACTTTCAAAGTAAAGAAATAAAAACTAATCAAGTCTAAAATACCCCTAAGATCAAAGTATCTTTCAAAGTGATCTGAAAGACAAAAACACATTGGTGAGAATAATCAACCTAGTTGTGTCAGAGTGGATTGAACCAAAGGGAAGTAACTACACGCAGGGACGCATGTGTTCTATGCAGTTAAAACGTAAAGTTCAATGATAGCCTAAAATTAGCAGCTGGAGATGAGATCTTTAAGGTTTTATAGAAGAGGTATAACTGAGGTAGTTGATCAAGTTTACACCAACCAAAGGCCTAGGGCTCTATTCAATCCATAGTGCTGAAGATCCACTTTATAGCGAGATTGACAATTAAAGGCAATGTTCCCGTGGTCGCGGAGACTGCATTCACAGTAAACTCTGCATGTGTTGGCTCAATCGGAAATTACCTTTTCATTTTAATGTGGATCTTCTGCGATACGGATTGAATCCAGACCCTATACATGGTTTGTGTGCATTGACTCCTGTTGCGCCTATGGTACTGTAAAGTGGGCCTACATGATATTGCAAATATGAAGTCCACATATGTACATATGAAACACTTGAGGAAGACAATGAATGAAAGCATCGATGACATGCAAATTATTGTAGTCGTATTTATTTATTTTTTAAACAAAATAATGTTTTGTTTTCCCACCTGCACTGTGATTCATTATTGAAATTGGGGTCTTACATGGTATTATACTTTCCACTGAACATCAAAGTTGCCCCTTTTTATGTATGTTTACCTTTATTTTTTTATTTTTCTATTTTATACAATGATTTATGCTTTGATACCTTAGATTTTAAAGACATATTAATACAGTTAAGTGAATACCAGGGACTACTGACAAAAATGTCCAAAGAGTAAATTACACAGATCTTATACACACCATACAAAATACAGATATACACAAATGCTCCTATTAGTTTAGGTTATTTATTTCCCACAGGTTTTTACAAGCAACTGGGGATTCCAAATCCCAGTTCCAAAATGTATATATTATGAGATTGTACCCCCAAAATTTTGGAAACATAAGGTGCATTTTTTCTGAGTTCTGGATATCTGTGTGTATAAGCCTTAAAATAATGTTTTGGGGATGAACTGACGGCATTGCCCAGAATCAACTCTTTCCATGTATAAATGTGTATGACTGCGTGTGTGTGTGTGTGTGTGTACAGATTCATGGGCATTCAATATTTACATCTGCTGGAATGTTCCCCATACTACTCAATAAATCAAGTACTTCAAGCAATGTGATTCACAGAAGATCAAACTATCTTTAATATTTCACTACTACTTCAGTAAGCGATGAATGAAAACAAAAAGAAAGAAAACGCACAAGTGCACATGTTGATTCACTTAATGCTGAACAGTTCTACTTTTAGTAAAAATATTACAAAATCACAACTAGTGTAGCCAATCCAGCAGGAGAGAAAAAGGTACAAGCATTTAGAACTAACTACCATACTGTATGTGGGTCAATCTAAAACGTAAGTGCAGATATATATTCTATATATATATATATTTACAGTATATATATATATATATATATATATATATATATACTAGGTATATATTCTTGTAAATTACATCACAGTAATTCCAAATGACCAATTTTAAATGAGAGAAGTAACTATTTTGGCAAAATCAGACAGCTTGTTTACTGCACATTAAACAAATAGCATGGCTTGACGACTCATCATTTATAACTAGCGTGCATTTTCTTTATCCAGGAAAGTCCGATTGAGGTCAGAAGACATCATTTACAAAGGAGACCTGGCCAAGAGGGCGCCTCAATAAAAATTATGCATTGTTCATACACACTACATACACAGCACAGCAAAAACATAAAGAGATTATTTCCTGTAATTTTTTGTATTTAGTATTCATTAGGATCCCCATTAGCCACTGCAAAAGCATCGGCTAATCTTCCTGGGATCCACATGAAACATGACATAATACATAGTACAGAATGTTATTAGTCAAGGACTTAAATACATCAATTTAAAACGTCACACATAGCCTACATATCAGTAAATACACACAATAGCTAGGTCTAGGCCTCCTGAAGCTCAGTTGGTAGAGCATGGTGCTTGCAATGCCAGGGTTGTGGGTTCGATTCCCACGGGGGGCCAGTATGAAAAACAAAATTATATGAAAAATTTATAAACTCACTAACTGTAAGTCGCTCTGGATAATTTTAGTCATTTAGCAGACGCTCTTATCCAGAGCGACTTACATTTAGTGAGTGCATACATTTTCATACTGGCCCCCCGTGGGAAACGAACCCACAACCCTAGCGTTGCAAGTACCATGCTCTACCAACTGAGCTACAGGGGGCTACAATTACAATACAAGATACAGTGCCTTCGGAAAGTATTCAGACCCCTTGACTTTTTCCACATTCTGTTACATTACAGCCTTATTCTAAAATTGATTAAATCGTTTTGTTTTTCCTCATCAATCTACACACAATACCCCATAATGACAAAGCAAAAACTGTTTTTTTGAAATGTTTGCTAATTAAAAAAATTTTAAAATGGAAATTACATTTACATAAGTATTCAGACCCTTTACTCGGTACTTTGTTGAAGTACCTTCGGCAGCGATTACAGCATCAAGTCTTCTTGGGTATGACGCTACAAGCTTGGCACACCTGTATTTGGGGAGTTTCTCCCATTCTTCTCTGCAGATCCTCTCAAGCTCTGTCAGGTTGGATGGGGAGCGTTGCTGCACAGTTACTTTCAGGTCTCTCCAGAGATGTTCGATATGGCTCTGGCTGGGCTACTCAAGGACATTCAGAGACTTGTCCCGAAGCCACTCCTGCGTTGTCTTGTCTGTGTGCTTAGGGTCATTGTCCTGTTGGAAGATGAACCTTCGCCCCAGTCTGAGGTCCTGAGCGCTCTGGAGCAGGTTTTCATCAAGGATTTCTCTGTACTTTGCTCTGTTCATCTTTGCCTCGATCCTGACTAGTCTCCCAGTCCCTGCCACTGAAAAACATCCCCACAGCATGATGCTGCCACCACCGTGCTTCACCGTAGGGATGGTGCCAGGTTTCCTCCATTCAGGCCAAAGAGTTCAATCTTGGTTTCATCAGACCAGAGAATCTTGTTTCTCATGGTCTGAGAGTCTTTAGGTGCCTTTTGGCAAACTCCAAGCGGGCTGTCATGTACCTTTTACTGAGGAGTGGCTTCCGTCTGGCAACTCTACCATAAAGGCCTGATTGGTGGAGTGCTGCAGAGATGGTTGTCCTTCTGGAAGGTTCTCCCATCTCCACAGAAGAACTCTAGAGCTCTGTCAGAGTGACCATCGGGTTCTTGGTCACCTCCCTGAACAAGGCCCTTCTCCCCCGATTGCTCAGTTTGGCTGGGCGGCCAGCTCTAGGAAGAGTCTTGGTGGTTCCAAACTTCTTCCATTTAAGAATGATGGAGGCCACTGTGTTCTTGGGGATCTTCAATACTGCAGACATTTTCTGGTACCCTTCCCCAGATCTGTGCATCGACACAATCCTGTCTCGGAGCTCCAAGGACAATTCCATCGACCACATGGCTAGGTTTTTACTCTTGACATGCACTGTCAACAGTGGGACCTTATATAGACAGGTGTGTGCCTTTCCAAATCATGTCCAATCAATGGAATTTACCTCAGGTGGACTCCAATCAAGTTGTAGAAACATCTCAAGGATAATCAGTGGACACAGGATGCACCTGAGCTCAATTTCAAGTCTCATAGCAAAGGGTCTGAATACTTATGTAAATAAAGTGTTTCTGTTTTTTATTTTTAATACATTTGCAAAAATGTATAAAAACCTGTTTTCACTTTGTCATTATGGGGTATTGTTTGTAGATTGCTGAGGATTTTTATTTATTTAATCAATTTCAGAATAAGGCTGTAACGTAACAAAATGTGGAAAAAGTCAAGGGGTCTGAATACTTTCCGAAGGCACTGTATATAAAATGGCTGTGTCTCTTCACAGTCCCCTTTGTGCAGTAAGGTTTTCTTTTATCAGTATTTTTAATCTGGTTTTATTGCTAGCTTGAGTTACCTGTGGTGGTAGAGAGTTCCATGTAGTCATGGCTCTATTTAATACTGTGCATTTCCCAGCCTTTGTTCTGGACCTGGGGACTGTGAAGAGACCTTTAGTTGCATGTCTTGTGTTGTACCGATGAGTGTCCAAACTGTGTGCCAACTGCTTGAACAGACAGTTCGGTATATTCAACACATCAATACCTTGCACAAAGACCAAAAGTGATGCAGTCAATCGCTCCTCAATTTTGAGAAAGTAGAGACTGACATGCATGTTACTGACACTTTCCCTCCATGTACATCTAAGTGTGATAAATGCTTTGTTCTGGTCCAACTGCAATTTACCTATGTCCTTCTTTGCTGCACATGACCACACAGCTATTGTAGCCAACATGTATACTGTTGAGTTGTCAGCGTAATAGACACACAGGCTTCATTCAAGGTCAGGGGAAGGTCATTTGTAAAAAAGGAAACAATAATGGCCCTAGCCGGCTGCCCTGCAGTACACCACACTCAAATGAATTTGCATGAGAGAGGCTTCCATTAACAAAAACCCACTGTGTTCTATTAGATAGGTAATTCTCAATACATAATAAGGCAGAGGATGCAAATCCATAACACCTAAGTTTCTTCAGAAATAGGTTATGATCAATGACATCAAAAATATGTAATGTACAGTAACTATATCCTTAGTGGCATGCTACAGCATGCCCTCTAAACCAATAACTAATGTTGCTCTTGCTCGACAACATTTCACAATACCCACTCAATACAAAGGGTGAAGTGGGTGATTGTGGCACTATAGGGATGGCCAATCCCTTTTTCAAACAAATCAAAGTGTTTATTTACTGTACATACCTCACCCTCAAATCAATGACAACTGTAAATGTCTGTAAGAGAACAATAGAGAGAAGGTAACCTATCTTTAGGACCAGGAAAAATCTCTGGGCTGTGCTTAGTTATATTCAGAGGCTGGCTCCAGCAGCCCATCCTGCAGTTCTGATCTGTCTGTGGTAGCCGTTCATCAGAGCGGGTTGGACATGAAAAGACAGGACAAGGGCAGACGGATGGCAGGTGTCTGGGTGACACAGCCATGTCCTCGGGGCGGACACTCAACCGACTGCCTGCCACCCTGATGGAGATGTAAGGAAAATAATACATCTAACGTGCTCACTCACAGCTGTGACAGCACCATGCCACTGCACCCACACGCCTGGATACGAAATAACCAAAAAGCTAGTAATTTGCTGACTGTATTGTGTTCAATGCATTCTACCTGAATACCAACATTTATATTACATGTTGATCTCTATGCAATGAGTGTAACACCGTTAGTGGACATTATTGCAATAATGATGTCCATTTAGTGTTATAGCACTTGTGTTATTATACTAATATTACTGAATACATACTGTAAGAACAATTTGTCAGTTGCAATATTCATGAGGATGACAATCTGACAATCCAAAAAAGGTCTCTGAGTTACTGATAATCTAAAGTGAGAATTCCCATGTGAATTTCCGTAAACAGATGACTTTCAAAGTAAAGAAATAAAAACTAAGCAAGTCTAAAATACCCCTAAGATCAAAGTATCTTTCAAAGTGATCTGAAAGACAAAAACACATTGGTGAGAATAATCAACCTAGTTGTGTCAGAGTGGATTAAACCAAAGGGAAGTAACTACACGCAGGGACGTATGTGTTCTATGCAGTTAAAATGTAAAGTTCAGTGATAGCCTAAAATTAGCAGCTGGAGATGAGATCTTTAAGTTTTTATAGAAGAGGTAGTTGATCAAGTTTACACCAACCAAAGGCCTAGGGCTCTATTCAATCCATAGTGCTGAAGATCCACTTTATAGCGAGATTGACAATTAAAGGCAATGTTCCCGTGGTCGCGGAGACTGCATTCACAGTAAACTCTGCATGTGTTGGCTCAATCGGAAATTACCTTTTCATTTTAATGTGGATCTTCTGCGATACGGATTGAATCCAGACCCTATACATGGTTTGTGTGCATTGACTCCTGTTGCGCCTATGGTACTGTAAAGTGGGCCTACATGATATTGCAAATATGAAGTCCACATATGTACATATGAAACACTTGAGGAAGACAATGAATGAAAGCATCGATGACATGCACATTATTGTAGTTGTATTTATTTATTTTTTAAACCCAAAAATGTTTTTTTTTCCCACCTGTACTGTGATTCATTATTGAAACTGGGGTCTTACATGGTATTATACTTTCCAGTGAACATCAAAGTTACCCTTTTTTATGTATGTATACCTTTTTTTTATTTTTTTTTATACAATGATTTGTGCTTTGATACCTTAGATTTTAAAGACATATTAATACAGTTAAGTGAATACTAGGGACTACTGACAAAAATGTCCAAAGAGTAAATTACACAGATCTTATACACACCATACAAAATACAGATATACACAAGAGTGACTGGCTGAATGCTCCTATTAGTTTAGGTTGTTTATTTCCCACAGGTTTTTACAAGCAACTGGGGATTCCAAATCCCAGTTCCAAAATGTATATATTATGAGACTGTACCCCCCAAATTTGGAAACATAAGGTGCATTTTTTCAGAGTTCTGGATATCTGTGTGTATAAGCCTTAAAATAATGTTTTGGGGATGAACTGACGGCATTGCCCAGAATCAACTCTTTCCATGTATAAATGTGTATGACTGCGTGTGTGTGTGTGTGTGTGTACAGATTCATGGGCATTCAATATTTACATCTGCTGTAATGTTCCCCATACTACTCAATAAATCAAGTACTTCAAGCAATGTGATTCACAGAAGATCAAACTATCTTTAATATTTCACTACTACTTCAGTAAGCGATGAATGAAAACAAAAAGAAAGAAAACGCACAAGTGCACATGTTGATTCACTTAATGCTGAACAGTTCTACTTTTAGTAAAAAATTACAAAATCACAACTAGTGTAGCCAATCCAGCAGGAGAGAAAAAGGTACAAGCATTTAGAACTAACTACCATACTGTATGTGGGTCAATCTAAAACGTAAGTGCAGATATATATTCTATATATATATATTTATATACTAGGTATATATTCTTGTAAATTTAATAATATGTATATACTTCCAAGTAAAGTGCATTCACTTAGGTGTATATAAATACTTCTAACATATAAAGCCATTTTACAGTGTACATAATTATGCCATAGCAAAACCCATGCTTTACATAGAAAAGGCATCCACAACATTAAGAAAAATTTACAATTTATAAAACTTGATACAATAAATAGTATTATAGAATTGCTGCTGTACACAAAAGCTATTTAATTTCACTCATATAAAAATATGTTTTAGTGCAACCTTACATATATTGATACTTCACATCATTCAGACTGAAGTGTCCAAAAAAGACGGGAAATTGCATTTATTACAAAGCTGATAAACTTGATATATTTACATCTCTTCCTGCTTAATATGCTTATAAGAATATAAGCAAAAAGTAAAGAAAAGGCACACACTGTACATTTAAAAGTACCAGACTGGAGTCCGCAATTTGGTCAGGTTCATGTATAAGTTAACATATACTGTATGTATATTCTCTGAAACTTTAAATAAGAAAGAAATTGATAAAATAGCAAACCAAGTTATAAAAGGCATGCTATACACATACATTGAAACTGCAGAGTATCTACTTAATTTGCTTGTTTAAAGCCTTTTTTGTGTTTGCGTGTGTGTGTTTGAATGTCTGTCTCTCTGTGTGCGCGTGTTGTGTGTGTGCAATAGTATGGGTTGATGTCTTTACGTTGCACGTCCCTCCCTTCTTAACAATGTTCACCTGTTCTCTGTGATGTCCTTTGATATATCTTTGCCTCTCTTTGTGCTTGCTGGCCTTTCCCCTGGGCCCTGTTGACTTGGTGACCTCTCCTTGGCACGGTGGCCTGGGCCTGCTGTGGGACCCGCCGGGCCCTTTGATGTGGCCGGAAGTGAGGTCTCCGAGCTGGAGCTGGAGTGTAGGGGGAGAGGGGAAGCCAAGTGGCCGTCCGGGGACTTCCTAACCTCTAGGCCACTAAAGTGCTGAATCCTGCTGGGGGCGCTCTCCTGAGGGATGAGGTGAGGGGGGTGTGACGGGTGAGGCAGCGGGGAGGGGCGTCTCTGGTGGGGCTCTGAAGAGCACACCGCCACACCTTTCTCCAGAGTGTCATGTTCCGTAGCGATGCGGAGAGAGGCGATAGCTTTGGTACATGTCTGTATGCTCTCCTCCTGCTGCTTACTGTCCTTGATGTCGGACATGTCTGCGCTGTCCTGGCGACTTCCTGACCTGGGTAAGGACGGGCCAGAGGATGAAACCGGGGTCCTCTCCGTTCTTTCATGGCACTGGGGTGAATCGGTCGACCCGGTGGACCCCCTGGCCAGCGGGAAGGAGACCTCACTGGTACTGGACTCCTCGGACGTGCTCTTCTGCAGGGGGAGGCGGGCAGGGTGGGCCAGTCCGGTGACTGAGGTGGCCACGGAGTGCACCATCTGGATGCCCCCGATGGGGATCATGGGGAAGGGGGTGCGGACCTGCTGCTGGGAGTGCAGGGGGAGGTGGCTGAACAGGCCCTGGTGTGGCCATAGAGACTCCTGGCTGCTGTGGGGAGGGGAACTCTTCATCTGATCCTGAAACAATACAAGATGAATTCAGTACAAAGTATACTGGCCAAAGATAAATAGGGTCTGTGGATCTTAGACTATAGAGTATGCAGATGATCTCAGAAAGTACTATGCAAGTTAGGGGCGTAGGCACAGGTGGGCCTGGGTGGGCGCAGACCCACCCACTGGGGAGCCAGGCCCACCCAATCAAATTGAGCAAACCCCCAAAATGTATATATTTTTTTGTATTACTTGTCAGTGTTCCAAACGGGGTGGGGCCCATTGATCATCAGTTATCATATTAAAAACTGCAAACATTTGCCTCTACCCTATGGCAAAATGTGTAGAATTGCAGGTAATTAGCTGTAAAAATGCTAATTTTTCTCTACGCCCCATGGCAAAATGTGTAGAATTGCAGGAAATGAACTTTAAAACGAAAACATTTTCTCTTCGCTGTCATGAGGGGGGCCGCTGAAATGTTTTGCTCGCAAGGTGGGAATTACAAAAATAATTACTAAAATTGTGGATTTTATCAGACAGCATAGGCAGCAGCTCTATAGAGGTGAGATGATGACTTAATTAAATAATAAAGTCATCAAATAAAATAAATGTAACACATATGGAATGAGAGAATGCCAAGAGTGTGCAAAGCTGTCATCAAGGCAAATAGAATATATTTTGATTTCTTTAACACTTTTTTGGTTACTACATGATTCCATATGTGTTATTTCATAGTTTTGATGTCTTCACTATTATTCTATAATGTAGAAAATAGTAAAAATAAAGAAAAACCCTTGAATGAGTAGGTGTTCTAAAACTTTTGACCGGTAGTGTATATTAAACTTTATGCTCCGATTTGTAATAGGCTACAACAACTGACCTATTACCAGTATTATCATATAGCCTTGCTTGAAACTCGAGTTTTGAAATATAAGGGACTCTAAGTTATTCATACTAAGGGGTAGGCCTACATGGAGAAAATCGGACCCCTCTAATTATATATGAAAATAGGCAAATGCATGAAACATCATTTATTTCCAGTCAATGTAAATAGCCTATCATCTTTTGGAATGTTATTTAATTGGAAATAGAACTTTACCCTGTGCTTCTTCATACTATCAACAAACTATCGATTGATAAGCAACTGCTTGCTAAGGTTAAGGTTAGGGTTAGGTTTAAAATATGGATTAGGGTAAGGGTTAAGGTTAGGGTTAAGTTTAGCGTTAGGATAAGGGCTAGGGTTAGGGCTAGGGTTAGTACAAATGTAGTTAAAATGTTACTGATAGTCTGTAGAGCTATCCAAATTAAGTGTTACGTGGGATTGTAATGGATCTTGAGATGGTAGGAAAAATCAGCTCAAATACAACAAAACTATTACCAGCTAAAAATAAGTCAAATATGAATATTGATTTATTTATTATTATACAGCTGAAGCGGGCTCCATTTCATGCTTCATTTAAACTGGCCGGGTTTAACAAGACTCTTAAGAACAAAAACAGCAGTTATTAACCACTGAGTGATGAACCAATCTTACATTACGGCTATGGCTGCCTTATCTTTATATCCCTCAGTACGATGGAAACCAACCAGATGGTGTGGAGAAGTCAAGAATGACTCCACAGCGCAAGAACACCGCATTTTCCCCGTTTCCCCAGGGATTCTTAATTAGCCACATATATAAATAGAAATGACCGCAGAGACTGTAAGAGCACTCTATAGTGGGCCTGCATGGGTCCATTGTAGACTCTCCATTTACCATCCTATAAAAGCAGGCACTAATAATACACTGAACAAAAATATAAATGCAACATGCAACAATTTCAACGATTTTACTGGGTTACAGTTCATATAAGGAAATCAGTCAATTGAAATAAATGTATTAGGCCATAATCTATGGATTTCACATGACTGGGATTGCATAGGTCCACCCACTTGGGAGCCAGTTTTTCCCCACTAAAGGGCTTTATTACAGACAGAAATACTCCTCAGTTTCATCAGCTGTCCAGGTGGCTGGTCTCAGACGATCCCACAGGTGAAGAAGCTGGATGTGGAGGTCTTAGGCTGGCGTGGTTATATGTGGTCTGCGGTTGTGAGGCCGGTTGGACGTACTTCCAAATTCTCAAAAACTACGTAGGAGGCAGTTTATGGTAGAGAAATGAACATTCAATTCTCTGGCAACAGCTCTGGTTGACATTCCTGCAGTCAGCATGCCAACTGCACACTCACTCAAAACTTGACACATCTGTGGCATTGTGTAGTGTGACAAAACTGCACATTTTAGAGTGGCCTTTATTGTCCCCCAGCACAAGGTGCACCTGTGTAATGATCATGCTGTTTAATCAGCTTCTTGATATGCCACACCTGTCAGGTGGATGGATTATCTTGGCAAAGGAGAAATATTCTCTAACAGGGAATGAAACAAATTTGGCAACAAAATTTGAGAGAAATAAGCTTTTTGTGCGTTTGGAAAAATTCAGGGATCTTTTATTCCAGCACATGAAATATGGGACCAACACTTTACATATTGCGTTTATATTTTTGTTCAGTATATATATATATACAGTGTATAGTCAGACACTGAGAACACCTGCTCTTTCCATGACATAGACTGACCAGGTGAATCCAGGTGAAAGCTATGATCTCTTAGTGATGTCACTTGCTAAATCCACTTCAATCACTGTAGATGAAGGGGAGGAGACAGGTTAAAGAAGGAATTTTAAGTCTTGAGACAATTGAGACATGGATTGTGTATGTGTGCCATTCAGAAGGTGAATGGGCAAGACAAAAAATGTAAGTGCCTTTGAATGGGCGCAGCGGTTTGTGTCAAAAACTGAAACGCTGCTGGGTTTCTTACGCTCAACAGTTTCCCGTGTGTATCAAGAATGGTCCACCACCCAAACGACATCCAGCCAACTTCACACAACTGTGGGAAGCATTGGAGTCAACATGGGCCAGCATCGCTGTGGAATGCTTTCAACACATTGTAGAGTCCATGCCCCGACGAACTGAGGCTGTTCTGAGGGCTAAAGGGGGTGCAACTCAATATTATGAAGGTGTTCCTAACGTTTGGTATACTCAGTGTATATTATGTCAGTAAGGAGCTGTTCATGGAGGCTGATGTGAAATGTTTACAGAATAGAATAGAACAATTGAATACGTTCTGGAACACTTACTGTCTCCATCTCTGAGTGGCTTCTGCTGCACTGGCCCATTGGCACCATCTCTGAGTGTAGGTGCTGGCCCAGACTCCAGGGGGCACTGTGATGGTGCACGCCCCTCCTGGGGGAGACAGGTCTGATCATGCCCCGGTGGCGACTCCGTGGAGACAGCTCCCTCCTGCCCGCCAATTCTCTGCCCGGTGACATGGGGCGTCCAGCGTGGGACAGGGGTGAGAGGTGACTCCTGGGGGAAAGGTCCCTGCGGGGCGAGAGGTCCCTCCTGAAGGAGATGTCCCTCTTGGGGGAGATGTGCCTGAGAGGGGACACCTCTCTGTGGGGTGACAGGTGGCCACGGGGGGACATGTCCCGTCGGGGGAAGAGGTACTTGCGTGAGGTGGAGGTGGGGGAGGGCTCTCGGAGAGGGGAGGAGTCCAGGCCTGGGGAAGAGAGGCGAGATGGGGACAGGTCGAATGATGAGGAGCTGTGAGCTGGGGAAAGGCCAAAGTCCTCGTCCATGGAGCTGGGTACGTCTAGCCTGCTCTTATAGTTCTCACCCAGGGCGCCCTGCAGCAGCTGCTGGTACTCTGCCATCTGGCCCTGGCCTGCACGCTCGCTGGGCACCATGAGCTGGGTGATCTGGATGCTGGGCAGGCTGGTGAAGTAGCTGAATAGGGGCGGTTTGGAGCCGTGGCCCAGCAGGTCTGAGCAGGCGCCCTGAGAATCCGCCACAGCTGTGATGGACAGAGATGGTATGCCATAGGGCTGAGGGCTGGTGCTTCTGGAGCGAGTCTTCGGCGTGGAGTCACCATCTTCATCGTCGTCATCATCTTCATCGTCGTCCACCTCATCCCCATCATCCTCGCCACCATCAGAATCATCAGCGTCTGAGAACTGGTGGTCCGCCATGATGCCTGACATCTTCCCAGACTCCTTCTGGCCATCCTCGCCATTGTCTAAAAAGAAACATATGGTTTAACCAACCGTTGATCCAGTCAAACGCTATGCAAATGCTGTAACAGTAGCCTACTTTGTTCTGCAAGACAAATAAACAGCATTTAGTGTAGTCTTAACAAGGAAATGAAATATACAAACTATACAAATATACAAATAGTACTTTTCTATTTAGGCATTTACAAATCTTTTACAGCAACTGCAATTTATTTATTTTGGATTGAATGGATCACTGGAGTTCTTCCCCACTTTATGCAGAATGATGGGATACAAGCAGGGAAAATGTAAACTGCGTATCTTAAAGTTGGTTATAGGAGGCGGCTCCTGTTTTTCATTACAATAATTGTTCCTCAAGAACTGCACCAGTGCAACTTACAGGGCCCAGTATTTATCAAATATTGGCTCATCTATATACAATGTGCTCAGTCAGTCTGTCTGATTCATACCAGCTTCCTCGGCGTCCGCATCCTCCACAGACGTCACTGACACCCCGAGCTCCAAGCACTTCTTCATGTGGGCTTTCGACTTCATGTGTTTTGTCAGGTTTCCTGAAACCAGAGTTTACGACTTTTAAAAGTCTTACTGGAAGCAGCATAGGCCGTATGGTCTTTCAATTCACTCATCAACACTTCACTGCAGCAGAGAGAGAGAACCTTGCCACTCTTCTAATGCAATGCAGACAGAAGTCTGTTCAGTTCTACATAAATCCTTTTCCAATGTGATCACTGTTTTTGTTTGAACTATCAATTTAAAGTGCTTGAGAAGAAAGGTATACATTTGCTATATATACTATATGAAACAGAAGAAGGAAACCCACCTTTAGTTTTAAAAGCAAAGTTGCAGAACTTGCAGACATATGGCCTGACATCGGTGTGTGTGCGGATATGTTTCTTCAGCATGCTTGGCTTCTTACAGCGGATCCCACACTCTTCACATATGTACTTCCCTCTTCCTCTGCCCCGCACGTAAACATAGTCTTCATTGGATTTGTACCTGAAATCATAACAAGATCAGATTTTTCAACATTATTGGAGGGTATTGAGTATATCGAAGCATGTGTTAAGGGAGCAAATACCAAATATATCAAACAGGCAACTTTACATTCGGAAAGGTAGCCTATTACTGCTCAGAGAAAATAATTCTGGTGCCAAATTCAACTGGGTATTATCATATTTCTGCAGAAAACGCCTTCACGTCCATAAATGTAAAGCAGTAATTTAACAAAATCAAGTAATACCTCAATTTCAGTTACCACAGTAATTGTTTAACCATTCTCATATAACATAGGCCCTGAAGAAGTGGTTTCTGCCGCCAGGCATTAAATCCAACTTAACCTCAAAATATTTCATATTTAAGTGCAGATAATTTTCTGCCTTCCACAAAACTGTACATTTTGTATAGAAGTCACAACAATATTAAAATTTAAGCAGCCATCTCCAGAAGGTTCCACACTGATATCAAAAGGCTTTCAATTACATTTTAATGGATAATGGCAGCCATCTTGACATACCCTCCTTCAAAGATTTTGATGCGAGTGGGCTCAGCCTGCTTTGAGGCCTCCTTCTCTCCGTGGTCCTCCTTGACTCGATCCCTGGAGCTCAGCCCCTTGATTTTCTTCCCATATTTGCTCACATCTACCTGCATGAGCTCTGGCTTCATCTGCAAATGGAAAAAATGCATAACACTGAGTTAAATCCTCGCAAACAAACAAAAACACTTGATGGCAGATGTAATGAAATGTCGGCTCAAAAATAACCTTTTACTGTAACTAAGATTGCTTTATAATATTGTAGGGGATTTCAAACTTTCTAAAACTTGCATGTGAGTTATGAAATCTGTAATGCTTATTTAGTCCATTTAAATGTAATAAACTGTGAATAAGAGCCAAATATGACGTGTGATTACCTGCTCAAACCTCTGCTTCCAAGCAAGAGAGGACACAAGTTTTCCAGTCCCAGGTTGATACATAGCAGCCATCGTGTAGGTTTCTGTGTTCTTCCTCTGCTTGGAGCGGAGCAGAGCCAGAGTAGCCTTGGTGCTGAGGCTGAGAGGGTTGGGGTTGTAGGAGCTGATGCACCAGGAGCCGTAGACAGAAGTCATGGGAGTCGTCTGAGTGTTGTTTGGCTTGGTGTAATTCAGGAAGCACCAACTGACACTGGTTGTCGTGCGAAGACTAGGGAACTGAAAGAACTGCTGAACGTCTGCCAGATCTGTGAGCAGCAGAGTGCTTCCAGCAGCGTCCCCACTCTGATTGGCAGCCAGCTGCACCAGCATGTTGACAGGGATCTTGCTGCCCATGGGCGGCTTGGCCTCCTCTGGAGTGTCACTGGAGGCGACCATGGACTGTGGGCTGGAGCTAGCCTCTGGGGTGAAGGAGTCGTCAACATCCAGCTCCTCTGGGGACTCTCTGCCACCAGGGGTGTCCATCACAATTTGCAGAGGGGGAGTGAAGCTGTCAGCTGGTGGCATGTCGGGTATGTGAGGGGCGTTGGAACGCACTGGGATTTTGGTGGAAGGGAAGTCTGCTGGTGGGGAGGAGGACATCCTCTCCTGATCATCCATTGAACCCTCGCTCTTTAGAGGTGCACGCTGTGGTAACATGACGCTGTCCTTCGAAGCACTCAGCTCGACAGCGCTCAGCTCCTTTACAATCTGACCGTACATCTTCTCCTCCTTGACCCGTTTCTGCTGTTTGGTCTCTATGAAGAGTTCTAGGCTACTGGCCGGTGATAGCATCCGCTTGCTTCCCCCGATACTGGAGGACGCATCCGTGGTGGAGATGGTTCTCGATGTCAACGACAGCGGAATTCCCGTGTTTAGTCTCCCGTGTTCAGTGTTCAGATCTGGAACATTCCAGAGTGGATAACGTGGAGCTCCCTCAGGCTGACCAAGGATCTGAGATAAGTTGAAGCAAACTCCGTGCTTTGAAACACTGCCGCCTGTGAGTGAACTGGATGATACATTCTCTGAGCACATGACTTTTGCTGAATAAGTGCTCTGGCTGTGGTTAGCTAAGGGCTGTGAAACACTTGTGTACATAACACTTCCGTAAGATGGCACGTGAGTCTGTATCCTAACGGGGACTAGCATACCTGGGAGTGATTGCTGTGAACCTGCATTCTGAGTGGCGAAGATTGGCTGGACCTGTTGCAGGAGCATTTTGCTCTCAGTGAGGGCCACTTTAGACGGTTGAGAGCTGTAATGCTGGACCTGGGGGGAGGCTCTGGAGGGATACTGGTAGTTCTGACTGATAGCACCGTCAGCCTTCATGTCACACTGCTCCTGGATCTGCTGTAGCTGATGAAGAGGTGGGTGGGATTTCTGGAGCATGTGCGGTATACTAGGCTGTCTGATATGTAGTTTCTGTAACTGGTGTGGCTGGAAAGCCAGATGCTGCTTGTGTGTCTGTGTTGACTCCGGATGCCAGAACAAGCCGGGCTGAAATGGCAGGAAAGGCAGTGAAGCCAAGCTTCTCTGGAGTGAGGAGTATTGCATCGCTTCCTGGCTCATGAGCTCATGACCTGGATGCTCTCCCTCTGATGACTGTTGACTTGGCAGATGAGATGACTTCTGGAACAGTGGTGGGTCTTCCTGGCTGTCCTCACTAATTCTCTGTTGCAGGAGATGATAATGTGACCCTCTCTTGGGTCTTGCTACTTCGCTGGTTGATGCACCGTGAGAACCTTGAGAGGATGGGGGGCTCTGCCAAGATAAGGGTCCATGGTCCGAGTGCTCTTGCTTGATGGTCATTTCGAGACCGCCTTTCTCATGCACCACAGTCTCAGGGTAAACGCTGAGGGATGCCTGCCTTACTAGATAGCCCCGTCTCCGTTCTTTCATGGCTGATGCACTGGAGTAAACCTCTCCCTGTCTGGATGATGTTGAGAGGCTGCCATAGTCAAATGACTTGCTACGGATCTCTGGGATCTCGGTGGCCAGAGCACAGGGAGCCTGTTCTGATGAGGAGCGTCGCATCTCCCTCTGCTGGTGATGGCCGGGGATGGTGAGAGAGTTGCCGCTGTACTCAGACTGCTTGCCAAAGTCATCCTGCTTGGTCGGTGACACAGATTTCAGGCTCTCTTCCTTGTCAAAGGACATAGAGAAGTTGGAGCTGTGGGACAGGTTGCTCTCCTGGCTGGGGCTCCTGGACAGGCTGGTGCAGGACTCAAAGCTGGACTCCCCAGAGGAGTGCTCCAGGTCTGCCAGACGCAGACGCTTCTTCTTAGGAGGCAGCTTCTCCGCAGGGAGCTGGGACAGTGTCTCACTCCTCTGGGGCCACTGGAATTCTTCAACGTGCTTCTCCGGCTCCTTGGACGGTACATTGGGCTCTTTCTCAGGTTTATCTGGCTCCTCCGTCACCCTGATCTCAGGCACTTGGATGTTGGGCTGACGCACCAATTTGGGGGGCATGTGACAGGGCTGGTTGGGTGAAGCTAAATCACTGTCGCTCTGCTGCTCCATGCTTTCAGACCTCAGGATAGAGTCCGGGCTCTGCACATCCTCTGTGTTTTCTGTATCTGACTGCTCTGAATATTGGCTAGATGGTTTGTCTTGCAGGTAGGCTGGGTGCTCGAAGGACTCTGACTTCTCAAAGGAGTTTGGCCTACTGAGTGAGTTTGTGTGCTGAATGACAGAGATAACATTGCCATTTGCCTTTCTGTCAGAGTCTGGGACTAGCACTACGTCCTCTGAGCACATACTACTACAGCATGTTTCAAAACTGTCTGATTGGCTATGTGCATTGTACATGGATCCTATGGATCCCTTCCCAGTAGGTGTTTCCCTTGAACTCTCTTGACTACCTTGTTTTGAATCATAATCCCCAACCATATCGACTGAGCCACTACTGTCATACTGGCCTGGGCCATCCTCCTCATCTCCTACACTCTTTTCCTTCCTGCGTTTACGAGTGGCAATCTCTGTCATTCCCACTTTAGTACCATAAGGGCTGTATGCTGTATGCTCTGGCACCACAGGACTGCGCTCCCCTAGCTTTAACGCCACGAATGGGGCTGCATTCTTGGGAACGTGTCCATAGGTTTCATAGTCGCCATGCCCTTCATGTGCTGAATGCTCAAAAGCTGCCTGTCTCCTAAGCCTCCTAAGACCGGCAGCACCCGGGTAGAAGACGTCATCAGAGGTCATCATTTCGTCGAAGGAGTGGCTCACTCTTATCCCCGGTGGGACGTTGAGGTTGGTCGGGGAGGATGTTGGCATTGAGTTACTCCTAATGAGTGGCCCTGAATCAGAAGGAGCCTCTAATAGACCTGTGTTGCTTTGGCAAGGGCTTGTGGGATACTGCTTTGGGTCAACGCCTGCTAGTAGTTGCGCTTCACTGTTTTCATTTCGGAAAAATATATGATCTTCAGATATCTTCCCCATGACTAGGTTAGTGTCTTGGCCAACAGTGGCCATGCCTACTGCAATGGAGTGTCTAGATCTAGGAGAGTTAGGTTTGTAATACCAAGTCCGACCAAACATGATCTCCTCGTAGGACTTTGCGTTTGTGTTGGGAGGGCTGATCTGTTGCTCTGCACTCTCTGAAAGGGAGAAGTAGCCTGAGTCTGTGCTGCCTTTGCTGTGTGGACTCAGAAGGTTCAGGGACTGCTGGGACTGCTGGTCTGAGTCCTGTGATCCCTTCCTATCTGTCAGTTTCAGAGCCAGTCTCTGTTTGATAGTGGGAGAGTCATTCACGCGGCCCACCTGGGAGCTGATGTGAGAAGCCTTGAGTTCCATGAATGGGGGGCACTCCATTGCTGTTGGCGTGACCCCTTGTTTTGGGACGATTAGGATAGGCACTTTCATGGATGCCATAGATAGTTCCTCAGCTGAGTCAGCATATGCCGGCTCGCCACCCTTCTCCATTGTGCTTTTGTCCATCTCAAATGATATCTGGGGGATGGGGCTGCCTTTGTCCATAAACATAGAGGCCTCTGCCGTCTCCTCGTCAGTGTCCGTACTCTGTTCACCGTCTGAGTGTACATCCGTCTCTCCCACTGAGGATGCCTGATCCATGTCTGTGCGTGAAGCTGCCAGTTCGGAGAACGGGACTAGTCCCGCTTTGATGGCATGGGCATGAGATTTACGGTGTTTGTACAAATTACTCTTGGTTTTAAAGGAGAACCCACAGGGGACACAAGGGTAGGGGCGTTCCCCAGTGTGTGAACGAATGTGCTTCTTCAGCACACTGGGTTTAGCACAAGCCCTTCCACAGTAGTGGCATATGTACTTCCCTGGCTTCTTGGGTTTCTGCTCCTTCTTGTATCCCTCCTCTGGCGGCTCCGGCCCTGATTGGGAATATTGGCCAAAAGAACTGGGTAAACTGGGAGATTTCTGACGACAGAAGACTCCATGGGCACGGGAGTGTCCAGGGAATATGTCATCGGAAGGGAGCTGTCCAGCGAAGGGCCAGGCATGGGCCTCCAGACCAGGCTGTGGCTTGGCTCCGGACAGGAAGCGCTCTTGCATGGGCTGCTGTGGGTACGGTTGTGGTAACTGGTAGGAGTAAGTACGGGGGAAAGCCTGTGTGTATTGACTGTCTTGAGATGGCTGACCCATTGCAGTTGATAACAGCTTCCCAGAGCCATACTTTTGTGCTGAGACGGTAATATTGCTGCCACTGGCACCACTTTGCAGGCTTTCGCGATGCGAGTGCCTTTTTCCCTCTGGGTCAGCGAAAGTGCTTCTTTTTGTGCCAGCTGAGGGTTCGGAGACCCACTTCCTTTGTAGCTTCTCCCGGGGCTCCTTGGTGCATTTTTGTCCAGCAGCAGATGCATGTGGCTCCATTGTCCAACTAGACTTCAGTTGGGTTTCTCAAAGGTCAAATGTCAGATGCTGTAGTTCTTAAATAAAGGGGCCTTCCATTACTGAAGTCATTTTGGGTTGTTCTACATTTGAGTCACAAAGATCCTCTATAGTGGGCATCAGAACACTTTCTTTCTGTCAAGCATACTATAAACTTGCAAACTTGCTTCAGCCCTCCAATTTTCTGTCCAGTTCATTAAATGTATCAAGACCTTTGAGTGATCTGAAAATTCAAACAGAATATGAATAAATGCCATGTACTGTGAAACGAAACATGGTTTTAAAAATCATGATTGGGTACATAATATCTATTACTGAACACTTACCAGTCTTAAAAGGAAGTGCTTGTTGATATCCCTCCTTTTACAACTTCCACAAGAATCTTTACGTAAGACCTGGAGAGAGGAGAGGGAAACAATTCAGTGACTGAAACAAAACATTCACTGTGAAGTCACTGTTAATAACTTATGTCCCTAGGATTTTCCTCAATTTTCAAATAAATGAATCCCAGTTCAGTCATCTATATTCTCATGTACAGTGGCATGCAGTACAAGGAGTACAGTGCTCAACTAGATTGAAGTTGAAATATTTCTAATGAGTGTAGTTTGTGATTGGCCACCCCCTCCTTCTTACAGTGAGTCATCAGTAACAACTAGGCCCACGCAGTTCCTAAAAAGACAAAAAAGTGTAAAAATAGCCTGCTGAATGGAGGTGACGTAAGACATCATACGCGTGTGGGCATCCAAAGGGCAAGTCATAAAGGAACTACCAGCACTAGCATTTTTCTTTTCGATGGCCTCTGTTTGATTTTTACTTTCTATACATACACATACTGCAATGCCTAGTAAACACAGAAACTGTAAATAAACCTACATATGTTTGTGATTCTATTTCAGAGTGCTAATGTACAGAAACCACACCAACACTTGAATATAGAATAAATCCAGTGTCTGAGACTAACATGCTGAACATGCAAGTCTTTGCTTTGCATTTCTTGATTTCAGTTTTTTTCTCTGATTGCGACAGACACACACAAGGCCCTTTTGCTCTGGCGCTGCCAGGGTAGGAGCACGGAAGCTGTGTGACGCGGGTGTCTAGAGGCCAATGTGAGAGATAAAAATAGCCCAGCAGAAAACCACTGGTATTTTTAGCACCTGAAACATTAACTTTTGGTCAGTTTTTGTTTTCTTCAATGCTGTTACACAATAAGAATGTGTGCAAACACCAGAACAGTCCATAAGCCCTAAGTGTAGTTTAGCAACTACAGAATAAGTGGTTGGATGGAGGTTTGGTACCGGCCAGATCTCCTTTCTTATTGACCAACGATAAATACCACCATCCTGTTAAACAACTATTCATGTACATGTTTAAATTAAACCCAAAGCCAAATGTGTATGTGAAAACACAGCCACGTGTTACTATGTTTACAGAATTCAGTATCAATTCCAACACACCTGTAGCAACAGTTGTTGCATACCAACCTAATGAAATGTTCTTGATTGACAGCTTTGTAAAGATAACGTAGTTACAGAGAGACACATTCTGAGAGGAACAATAACTAATCCAAGCTTATTCTCACAATTTGCACTCTGTTGCTAGTATTTTGTGAAAAAATGGTCAACAGATGCAATTGAGCCTTATGATGCCATAGCAAACCTATCACTGAGTGAAAAATAACAATCTGTGAAAGCTGGAGTCAGTTTCATATATCACACTTAATGGTGGCCAGGTTAGCGCACCCCACTCCTCTTCCCCTCTCACCCCAAATCTCACCCCTCCATGTTTGGGAGCATCTCCTTCCATTAATGAATCTGTCTAGCTCTGCTGCTGGGCCCCAGATATATGCATGCAACACATCCTCACTGATAAACAGGAAAGTATCTCTTGTTATTCAATACAGATCCGCTACCATAGTGCCAAAGTTCTCTAAAACCTCTTTCTTTTAGCACATACAGTTCAGTAGGCATCTGTCCAAAACCATTGATGAATTATTCTCTGCCGTGTTGCATAAGGTTATCATTGTTTAAGTCAAAGAAAAACAATTGAATGGGTTATATAAAGTGTTTTTATCCTAACTAAAACGCTGTCCTATTTTCTGACTGAGTGTGGGTGAGAATATTCATTGGCATCATTGGTACCTGGAGGAAGTGTGTGTGGGACACACAGAGAGGCAGAGTGTGTTACGGACACCTCGCTCTATAGAGATGGAAGGGAGCTGACATTCTCAAAGATATAAACAGAAACACTCCACTGGATGATTCAAGCATTTTATGTAACATCTCCATTGTCTAACAGTATTTCATCTGATAGGAGGGCCCGCTGCCAAAAACTGATGCCAATGATGAGGCGGACATTTTCATTATTTACAGTACACCGGGCCCCCACAGTAAGTTACTACGCACGCACACATCCCCCCAAGCATTACAGTATATATATCTCCATCAACCCCCTCCTCCCCAGAGGTATGCATAATGTGTGGGTATAAACCATGTTAGCTTCCTAAGATTAGGGCTATCATTTCATGGGGAGAACATAACGGTGATAGAGAGCCTCTGCCCACCTCGGGCCCAGTTCTGGTTTCTGGCTGGAGATCTATGGGGAGTGGGGGATAAGCTGGTTGCCTGGGGCTATACCAGACCCTACACACTGACGCACATCTCCATTGTGACTGGGGAAAGAGCAAACCTTAAAGAGGCCCTTTCACTCAATCAAAATACATCCTCTTTCAATGCAGGGATTAGGTATTTAAGCGTTTTTGGGCAAGCAGATTCAAGAGAGAGGATTAGAAAATGTTTTGTTATTTTGTGTGACAATGAGTGATGTGTAGTTATCCTTAAACCATTTGGACAGCCAAGGTGCCACATACCAATTTGTAGTGCTTGGAATTCCTTTCATCGCTGAAATAGAGAATAGAGTGAATCCTGTTTTCTTTTCCCTCAAATAGCAACATCTGAAGTTAAAATGAACCATAATGCCATATCTCTCACTGTCCAATCAAAAGTTAATTGCAGGACACGAGCACTTTAAATAATTTAATACAATTTTGTGAATAAAACAAAAACAGACCTAGAAAATATCTCCGTTGCCAAACTACACTACCGTTCAAAAGTTTGGGGTCACTTAGAAATGTCCTTGTTTTCGAAAGAAAAGCAATTTTTTTGTCCATTAAAATAACATCAAATTGATCAGAAATACAGTGTAGACATTGTTAATGTTGTAAATGGCTATTGTAGCTGGAAACGGCTGATTTTTTATGGAATATCTACATAGGCGTACAGAGGCCCATTATCAGCAACCATCAGTCCTGTGTTCCAATGGCACGTTGTGTTTGCTAATCCAAGTTTATCTCTTTAAAAGGCTAATTGATCATTAGAAAACCCTTTTGCAATTATGTTAGCACAGCTGAAAACTGTTGTGCTGATTAAAGAAGCAATAAAACTGAGACTAGTTTTGTATCTGGAGCATCAGCAGTTGTGGGTTCGATTACAGGCTCAAAATGGCCAGAAAAAAATAACTTTCTTCTGAAACTCGTCAGTCTATTCTTGTTCTGAGAAATGAAGGCTATTCCATGCAAGAAATTGCCAAGAAACTGAAGATCTCGTACAACGCTGTGTACTACTCCCTTCACAGAACAGCGCAAACTGGCTCTAACCAGAATAGAAAGAGGAGTGGGAGGCCCCAGTGCACAACTGAGCAAGAGGACAAATACATTAGTGTCTAGTTTGAGAAACAGACACCTCACAGGTCCTCAACTGGCAGCTTCATTAAATAGTACCCGCAAAACACCAGTCTCAACGTCAACAGTGAAGAGGCGACTCCGGGATGCTGACCTTCTAGGCAGAGTTGCAAAGAAAAAGCCATATCCCAGACTGGCCAATAAAGATTAAGATGGGCAGTCTGAGATATGGCTTTTTCTTTGCAAACTCTGCCTAGAAGGTCAGTATCCCGGAGTCGCCTCTTCACTGTTGACGTTGAGACTGGTGTTTTGCGGGTACTATTTAATGAAGCTGCCAGTCACGTCTCCTCCCGTTTCTCACCTCCGGCGCTCTGATTCGCCGGTCTACTGAGCCACCGGTCTGAGCGCACCACCTCGGCAACACCGGAATGGAAACCCAACGCCACCTAATCACCTCCAGCGCACCTGCACGTCATCATCTCATCACCACCCCTATTTAGCCCTGGACTGTTCTGTATGATGTTGTGTGTGATTGTTTAGCTTCGTGTCGTTTACTCTATCTTTGTTATTTATCTTTGTCATTGTTAAGTAAACCTTGACCTTGTTAATTCCTGCGTCTGCGTCCTGCCTCTTCATATACTCAGTACTCGTCACAGAATCACACACCAAACGAAAATGGATGCAGCAGGAGTTTCCCAGTGCCTCGACCAGCACCAGCAGCAGTTTGCCCAGTTGAATGCCGCCATGCAGGAAGTGCTCCGAACTCTGCATAATCTGCCCAGCGCTCCGGTTCCACCTGTTCCCGTGCTATCACCCACTTCTGCGGGAGCCCTCGCCCTACCGGAGCGCTATGACGTTAAAACTACTAAATGTAGCGGCTTCCTACTACAGGTTTCACTTTATCTGGCGCGTCAGCCTGGGGCATGTCCATCTGACCAAACCAGGATAGCGCTGGTGATTTCGCTACTTAAAGGAAAGGCGCTGGATTGGGCCACGGCAGTCTGGGAAGGAGAGGAGGCAGTGGCGCTACCCTACCCCACCTTCCTCGCTCGGTTCAGGGCGGTGTTTGATCATCCCACGGAGGGAAAGGACAGGGGGTGAGCATCTCCTCCATCTACAACAGAGAGAGGGGCCCGTGTCCGAGTACACTCTGAGCTTTCGCACGGTGGCGGCATCTTCCGGCTGGAATGAGCGTGCTCTGCGCACGGCCTTCAGGAGAGGCTTACGGGAGGACATCAAGATGGAACTCGCATGTCGGGACGACGAGATGGACCTTGATACCCTCATCACCACGTCCATCCGTCTCGACGACATGTTGAGAGAGAGCCAGCGTTCCCTACACCTCCCGGAGCCTCGACGCTCACCCCATCTGATCTATGGAAGCCGCCCTGCTTCCGAGTCCTCATCCATGGAGGTGGGCAGCACCCACTACACCACCACGGACCACAGATCTCCTGGTGGCTCCCTATCTAGGCAGTATGACTCCCGTCGCCGCTCCGTGAGTGTTACGTCTGCTCCTATCACAAAACCATTGTTTTTAGTTCCCATAACGGTGATTGGTTATTCCTTCTCTTCCATTTCTACTGCTATGATAGATTCTGGATCAGCGGGGAACCTTATAGTTAGGGAGCTGGTCTCTGAATGGGGGTTGCCCACCGTGCCACTGCCATCTCCGCTACACGTCACCTCACTGGACAATAAACCCCTTGGATCAGGCACCATTACGCACGTCACTCTCCCCATCACCATCACCATTCCCACACTACAGGAGCACCACAAGGAGCTGTCATTCCACATTGTCACGTCACCCCTTCACCGGATCGTCTTGGGATTGCCCTGGCTCAGACTACACAACCCCACCATCAATTGGAGCACCAAGAGGATCACAGCCTGGTCCACCTCATGCCGGAAGACCTGCTTGCCGTTAGTTTGTTGTTCCACGTCAGTGGAGAGTCCGGAGTCCGCCCTCCAGCCCAACATTCCACGTGAGTATGCAGATCTCTCCGATGTCTTCTCTTCATTAAAGGCTACGTGTCGCCCTCCTCACAGGCCCTGGGACTGCGCCATTGACCTGCTGGAAGGACAACACCCCCCGAAGAGTCGCATTTACCCCCTTTCCATGGCGGAGACTGAGGCCATGGAGAAGTATGTGGCGGAGACCCTGAAACAGGGGTTCATCAAATGCTCTACCTCTCCTGCCTCCGCCAGCTTCTTCTTCATGGCCAAAAAAGACGGAGGACTGAGACCATGCATTGACTACAGGGGGCTGAACGCAGTCACCACCAAGTACCGATACCCCCTCCCTCTGGTTCCGTCGGCCATCGAGCAGCTACGAGGGGCCCGGTACTTTACCAAGTTGGACCTGAGGAGTGCCTACAACCTGATCCGAATCCGGGAAGGAGACGAGTGGAAGACGGCATTCAGCACTACCTCAGGCCACTATGAATACTGCATCATGCCATACGGCCTTGCCAACGCACCTTCTGTGTTCCAGTCCTTCGTCAATGACGTGTTCCGGGACATGCTGAGTAGACAGGTGGTGGTGTACATCGACGATATCCTGATCTACTCGGCTACGTTCGAGGAGCACATCAGGGACGTCCGAGCTGTCCTACTCCGCCTCCGGGAACACAGACTGTTGGTGAAGGGGGAGAAATGCGAATTCCACCAACAGGCCATCTCCTTCCTGGGATACCGGATCAGTCCTCAGGGGATGTTCATGGAAGGAGTGAAGACGGACGCGGTCAGGTCATGGCCAGTTCCCACCACCATCAAGGGCCTACAGAGCTTCCTGGGCTAAACTAATTTCTACTGGCGTTTCATCAGGTCCTTCAGCTCCATAGCCGCCCCGCTTACCTCTCTCCTTAAGGGTGGGCCTCAGAAGCTGGCCTGGAACCCTGAGGATGACGCTGCCTTCGAGAGGCTGAAGGAGAGGTTCACCACAGCGCCCATCCTAAAACACCCAGATCCATCTCGTCCTTTCATCCTGGAGGTGGACGCATCGGAGGAGGGTGTGGGTGCTCTCCCAGCGGCACGGTAAGCCAGAGAAAATGTATCCCTGTGCCTTTTTCTCTAAAAAGCTTACCCCCGCAGAGAGGAACTATGGAGTTGGAGACAGGGAGCTGTTGGCGGTGGTCCTCGCTCTGGAGGAATGGAGACACTGGCTGGAGGGCGCAGTCCATCCATTCCGGATTCTTACTGACCACCGGATTTTGGAGCACATACGGGCAGCGAAACGGATGAACTCTTGTCAAGCCAGGTGGGCCCAATTTCTCACTCGTTTCCAATTCATTCTGTCCTACCACCCAGGATCCCAGAATGTGAATGCTCCAGGATGCACCATAACGGAGAAAGGAAGGATCTGGGGGGTCCTATCCTGCCCTCGTCTCTCATCGCTGCACCTGTCGTTTGGGATGTGGATGAAGACATCCCAAACGGGGCGCGTGTATGTACCCTCCAGAGTCCATGACCGCCTGCTGATCTGGGCGCACACTACCCTTACGGCAGGGCACTCTGGTATTACGCGCACCCTGCATTCTCTAGCCCAAAAATACTGGTGGCCCACCTTGGCTTCTGATGTCTTCTGCTATGTCAACTCCTGTTCCGTATGTGCCCAAACGAAGACATCTCGGAACGCTCCGGCAGGCAAACTAGTTCCTCTCCCAGTGCCTCAGCGACCTTGGTCACACCTGTCCATAGACTTTGTCACCGACCTTCCACGTTCTGACGGCTTCACCACAGTCATGGTGGTGGTAGATCGGTTCTCCAAATCATGCCGTTTTTTGCCACTAACTGGTCTTCCTTCTGCTCTCCAGGTCGCTGAGGTCCTGTTCCAACAGGTCTTCCGGCATTATGGACTTCTGGAGGACATCGTCTCGGACCGTGGCCAGACCACGGCCAGCCTCACTTCCGGGTATAGGCCTCAGTCGAATGGGCAGGTGGAGCGCATGATCCAGGAGCTGGGGAGGTTTCTTCGTTGCCACTGTCAGGACCGGCAGGGTGAGTGGGCGCGGTTTCTGCCCTGGGCAGAACATGCCCAGAACTCCCTCGTTCACTCCTCCACGGGGCTCACTCCCTTCCAGTGCGTCCTAGGGTACCAGCTGGCCCTGGCCCCTTGGACACCCAGCCAGACCGATGCGCCCGTAGATATTCCATTAGAAATCAGCCGTTTACAGCTACAATAGCCATTTACAACATTAACAATGTCTACACTGTATTTCTGATCAATTTGATGTTATTTTATTTTAATGGACAAAAAAATAGCTTTTCTTACGAAAAAAATGACATTTCTAAGTGACCCCAAACTTTTGAACGGTAGTGTATGTTCTTTAAATATTTGGAGTCATAGTCTTTAACACTGCTATTATGGACTGCTCTGCTGTTTTAGACCTGCCAGCATTACATGGTTATTGCAATAAACTAATTAAGGTAATTAAATCAACCTCATCTAGTTTCAGTTCCAGCTCTATTACAGAGGATAGTACACACAGTTCTGTTGGTCTAAACAAAGTGACATCTGCAATTACACCTGAGTAATTCCTGTAGAAACAAAGGCTAGTCGCATGGGCAGCCACCTGTGTGTTTTGGGTATCTCCGTTCCTTATTTCCCTGAACAGAAACCGGCACAGTTTTTTGTACTTTCCAGGGCAGACTCTGAATAATTCAAAGCATTGCTAATTGTTTCCATTCAGTAATTACAGAGTTTATGGTAACAAAGTCCTGCCTAGAAGTGCATCATGGTCAGTGCCTCAGCCTCAGGAGGCCTAATGGGACCCCCAACCGAGACCCTTATTTATTTTTCTGTGTTTGTCTGTTAGATTTTTTTCTCTGTCTTCTATGGCAATATAGAACTGGCATAGAAACACACATATATCTGCATAAATGTTTTATACGTTTCTCTGTATCTTTCCTTACAGTGGGAATAACAGGGGAGCTGGGTCGGTTTGCTGGGGTCTTTGTTCCAGCTATTCCAGCTCATTAGGGATGGAGGCAACTTTAACAGCTCCAACTGGCTTCATCAACTGGCTAGCTAGGGGAAAATGTGAAAGGGCTCTGAAAATAGATTGAAGCAAGGGTCCTACAATAAAGTATTGTGTGTTTTAGGGGCGTCTGGCTCAACGTTGCCTTTCACCTGAACTGGATCAGGGAGTTATTCACAATGCAATGTTTAAGAATCACTCTGTTCTCAAATGGACTGCATGTACAGAGTACACAACATATTTTTTTGACTATTGAAAGGACTGAATGAAATGTATTAATTCTGCGGTCTTGACACACTTCTCGGCTCTATTCAATTTCAGGTTCATTTGTGCCTCTCAAGGTAACATGGGCTAGAAAAGAACGGAATAAAAACTAATATAATATGCAATAAATAAACACCCCCACTAAAAAAATAGATGAAACTATTTTCATCTTCAGAGTTAAACCCCCAACAGTTTGGGTCTTGACAGCAGCCCGTGAGATTCACCATTTGCATAGCCAGCAGGATTGTGGTGTGGTTTTATCCCCTGTAAGCAGGTTCTGTGGATGTATCACCCAGTCTGTTTGCAAGTCAGCCCCCGGGAGTGTCATATTGACTCCTCATTAGGAGCCCAAAGATGAAGCACAGCCTGGAGCCAGGAGGGACTGCAGCCGGGAGATACTGCAGTCTGGAGACTGTGGAGAGACAACATGCAACAGGTTGAGAGGCCAGGGGAGAGAGAGAGAGACCATCCATTGCTCAAACCAGGTCAAGGTGGTCAGCAGAGCCAGTGGCCTCACAGAGCAATACTAAAATTACAACTACAATGTATAGAGCATTATAGACATTTATACAATGGTGAGTGTATGGGAAATGTGTATGGCATGATGGGATGGATATTTCATTTCGGGACAAACTCCAGCAACATATGAGAAAAGTAAAGACCAGTACTGGTAAAACTACAAGGCACAGGATTCAGACAAGAATCATATCCTGACAGTCATACATCCAGTCATATTCAGGTCTATATTTCAAGCAGCAAGTAGGAGATACAGCTAGGCATAGGATGGGAGGTGATATTTTTTAACATGGAGGATGTGTGTGTGTGTGAGTAGTGAAAAGAGAGAGTTGTGCTCTGTGTGGGTGAGAGGCATCGGCTATAGCCTCATTGAGACAGGGTGAGGTGAGGAGTGTGGGTGACAGTTGTGTGGGAAGAACAAGCCTGAATGCCATGCAGCAGGGTTACAATGCTGATGAATTGGCGTTATGAAAGGAGCTGGTTACACAACCCAGCTAGGCGGCTGGTCGGTCGCTCCGCTCGGCCACCTTGTCTCTCCATCTGTGTGGGAGCTCAAGTGGGAAGACGGGCGTTCACTAGGCATAGCAAACCACACCTTAAGCTGAGGTGTTCACTGTGCACAGTCATGCAATTGCACAATCAATATTGTAGTAGTTCCACCTTTCCCGCTGATAGGCAGGTGGAATTCCTTGCTTTTATTTGCATTTGTTGTTATGAGATACGGCAGAAACATTTGACATTCAATGGGGAAACATCATCCATCTGCAACAAATTATAAACATATTGATGTTACAAAAATGGACTAATTTGGGCGCTGGGTTGTCTCTTAACAAATCGCTGTGTGCCAAATCTTGACTGGGCCATGACATGGGTATCAGCCCCCATGCCTGATGATGTTCCTGCTGATTGTGATGAATGTTATCTGCTCTTCCAAGAATGCTGGGCCATTATGGGAGGCGTAATCTACGAGCGCCGGCAGTAAACAGGATCTCTCTCGGCAGTGCAGAGGTGTACAGTCAGGCACTCAGGCCAACAGCACACACCTCGCCTCACAGACAGTTGCCCCAGAAACACTGTTTGGCTGTTCGCTCATTTGTTTATGAGCTTTTGATCAATGCGTCCATCCAGATCCTCTCCATCAGTTTCTGATCTGGCCTCTCCCTGGCTCTCTCCCAGAGGACATATAGATTCAGAGATTCAGAGTGTTTAATAGTCACATGTACAGGGGTTGCATGTGTGATTGCAGGCTACAGTGAAATTCTTAGGCTCCACATTAGTCATTAGTCAGTTAGTCAGGCTCCACATTAGTCAGTTACAGAGACCAGGAGCAGAGCAGAGCTGTCTGTTGGTGTTGGGTAAAGGCCTATAATACAGAGCAGATCCAGTTCATAATCAACCCTCTCCAGAGACTCTGAGAGTCCAGTATTATGTGCTCAAAAGTATTGCTTGGTTGTAAGTGCAGACGACGCTAAAGGGATATATGTGTGACCTGTTTGGCCATGCCACCAGCCCAGCGCCTCATCTTGAAGATGAATTAGCCCAGAACAGTCTGTGGACTCTGGACAGGGTTGATGGGGAACAGGGGGTGACATCATTTCCCCCAGACAAGCCAGTCCATGAGCCTGAGCGTGAGTGGACACACACACATACATACACACAACAGCACACACACACATGAGCGCACACACAACTGCACACATACAGGCATGCATGCACACGCACACTTTCCTTCTCTCTCTCCCTCTTTCTCTTTCTCTCTCTCTCTCTCTCTCTCTCTCTCTCTCTCTCTCTCTCTCTCTCTCTCTCTCTCTCTCTCTCTCTCTCTCTTTCTCCCTCTCTCAGTTTCTCTCCCTCTCTCTCTCCTCCTCTCTCAGTGAGAGGCCCATCATGGGGTGCAGGAAGACTCCAGTGGTCTGAGCATAGCGCCTGGGGTGTCGAGCCAAAAGACCGGGCCGGGGGCCTGGGCCCCACAGGCTGAAAGCCATTTAGAGAGGGAGAATCAGCTCCTTTCAACATGAGGTCATGCTTAATACAACTGAGACTCTGGCAGCCTCGCCAGTGTCCCCAGCGTGATATACAGTTACCAATCAAACAAGTGGCCAGACGGACACAGACAAAGGGGAAAGGGGGTAAGTGCCGCCACGCTAAGGTCCTGAGGAGGCTAGGTTGAGGGTTGAGGGTTGAGGGCAGGGAGGGAGAGAGAGAGGAGGGGAAGTGAGGGAGGGGAGTGCGGTACTGTGGGACTCTCTGGCAGACCGACTGTGGGACAGAGCCGGGTAATTACACCAGGCCTCAGTAATTGAAAAGGGCATAGATGAAAACACATCTCCCTGTGTCTGTGTACAGCCCTCTGCTCTGAGACGCGCCAACAGGCTGCCTGCTGCAACGCTGGAAAGAGCAACAATATAAGAGTCAGCAGCAGAATGCTTCCTGGTTGGATTTATGATTATTTCCTGGAGGTGGAAACGGCTAAACATGCATGCTGTGTGCACAGTGGGATAAACCATGTGACCCAGATCTTACTCTTTATGTTGTAGTAGGTGCAGTTATGGGATTTCTCCAGCTAAGCAGCAGCACTAACTATCCCTAGTTTATTCATGCGCCACAGCTGTAGCCGTTTAATGTACGTTTCCATTTAGCGCTGGATGAAACACATAAAATCCCCCTATGGAAGGAAAGAGAGGGAGAATAAAAATGAATAAAATTAAATAGTTGTTTTTAATTGTCTATGGAAAGACTGTCATATTTTCCACCGGGTAAGCTTGAAAACATTACCTTCATTACATTTTCCACAACATTTTGCAGAAATGTCAGGAAGCAGCTGTAGAGACACTGATTAATGGTCTTTCTCACTGGTTCCCCCACTTATAACACCAAGCCCCCCGTCTTTTCACCGACATTAGAACTTCATGAGGTATGCTAAACTTTATATCAACATAAAATAGGCAACTTTAACTTTTAAAACCATATAACCGTAGCAAAGAAGGCTGCTTCCTTACGGACATCTCACCTGTGGCTATCTTGGATGGAGGACTAACACAGGTTTAACTAAGTCTGGAAGGTCATCACATGGCATTGAACAAGAAAGCATCCACTACCCCTCCATGTCCCCCCTCCTCCCCCACACAGATCTCTCCCAGCGCTCAGAGTTTGGGTATTCTATTCCTAATATATACTGCACACCATGTGTTCACAACCAATATATCAAACAGGGTATTGTACTACGGTGCTGGGGAAAGCCAGCGGAACAGTATATCTCATAACTTCCAAATATTTTTAAACCGCTGCTGGGTTTCTATAAAGAGAAGGTGAAGGCAAAACAAGAAAGGGACCATCTGGAGGCCGTGATCCTGTAGGACTGGTGGAGGAGAGGAGGAGGAGCTCAAACATCTGCCACCAATGTGCCTCGCTGCCTGCATGGTCCAACCAGGGCCTCCCTCCTAGACCAAATAAATTACTCTAGTCACTTTCCAAGGTTAAGAGCCCCGCTTATGGCGAATAAACAGACAGGCGCCCGGTGTCTAACCCACTGACATGGGTTACCATGGAAAACAATGTAAAGTGCTAATACTTGCACACAGCAAGGCACCGTAGTTCAGACTTGTTGGCAATGTACACATCAGGGATGTCTAGCACAAATGTCACCAGCTCCACAGCCGAAATGTTTGGGATTGAATGGACAAACGGTGTGTGTAGTTGAATGGGTTTCCCTTCCCTGAAGAGATAGTTAGCTGCACCACGGAGACATTAGGAGTTGATTCAGGTTCATGACTGTAAGTCGATTTGGATAAATGGCATATTATATTATATTATATTATAGGTTAACCAAAATGGTAGGAAAGAGAGGAGCTCCCCTCAGGGAGAGGAGAGAGGAGAAGAAGGAGAGGAGAGGTTTGAGCTGGAGGAGGTATGGCAGATGGAACATGATGAAAGGTGACAGAATAATTCAGACCATTACATGGCAAGTCAGTAGGGAGTGTGGCTGTCACTGATAGAGAGGATGTTTTAGACCTGTAATAGTGGGGTCTTCTCAGTGTGGCCTGATAAACACAGCCATAATCAATTGTGCATAAACAAATATTTGACACAAAATCCTATCTGCTTCCTGGCGGTACTGCAAAGTCCCAATGCTATAAACCGAAAACAAGGCTGAATCATGATATCCTTCAGTACTTATACTTACCTATTGAACAGCCAGTTAATCATGAGCAGTATTTCTATCACCTTTATCATGAGCAATATTTCTATCACCTTTATCATGAGCAATATTTATATCAACTTTATCATGAGCAATATTTATATCATCTTTATCATGAGCAATATTTCTATCAACTTTATTATGAGCAATATTTCTGTCATTTTTATCATGAGAAATATTTCTATCAACTTTATAATGAGCAATATTTATATCGTCTTTATCATGAGCAATATTTCTACCACCTTTATCATGAGCAATATTTATATCACCTTTATCATGAGCAATATTTCTATCACCTTTATCATGAGCAATATTTATATCATCTTTATCATGAGCAATATTTCTATCAACTTTATAATGAGCAATATTTCTATCAACTTGATCATGAGCAATATTTATATCACCTTTATCATGATAAATATTTATATCATCTTTATCATGAGCAATATTTATATCAACATTATCATGAGCAATATTTCTATCAACTTTATCATGCGCAATATTTCTATCAACATTATCATGAGCAATATTTCTATCAACTTTATCATGAGTAAACCACAACCCATAGATCAGATTGCATCAGGCCTGTCTTTTATATCCCATCTGCTAGCACGCAGCTAAAGCTAACACTCACCCCTTTCCAGATGTGAGGCTCACTGAGACAAGGTGTCTGTTTCTAACACTCCCCTTATTTCCACCCTAAACACACGCACTCCTGACTCCTGTGTGGAATGTGTGAGGGGGAATGTGTGTGTGGGTGTGTGTACCCTCACCTGCGTGATCTCAGGGGACTTGAGTGGTGATTGAGCCTGGCACTGTTTAGGGGTCTTCAGTCCGCTTGGGTGGCAAGGTGGGGGGGTGGGGGGGTCACTGGGTCAAGCTGGTGGGAGGGGGGCGAGAGGGGGGTCCGAGGTCAGGATGACCCCTTGGCCGGGGTGCGGAGACGACACAGACCACTGGAGAGAAACAACAAGAAGAGAACCATTTAGACACCTGCCATAACAATACAAACCCAATAGACTGATTTTGAATGGGCCAATAAATCAAACAAATTTTAGCATCGCTCTATCAATCTGCTTTTTTTATTTAACAAAATGTTTCAGTGCTCTGGGTCGGCTCCATATAGTTAATAGCACGCTTGCCAAAACGGTTCATAGAGATAGATCATAATTCATAGGATCTCTAAGGTACAGTATGGTGCATGTACAGGTGCAGGAACAGGCAAAATGGTGACATTGCCTAATAAAGAGCTAGCTAAGCTGTAACAATAGAGCTAGCTCAGCTGTAACAATAGGCCCAGGCTCTTTCTACCCTACATATCTCCCTCTGTTAGGAGAGATCGAATTGATGCTCTCCTTTCCGACATGACAAATTAGACAAATCTTATCCGTGTAAAAGAGGAGTGGGCATAATTCGGTTGGTTGTTAATCTAACGGACGGTGAGAAAGAATGAGATATATATTTTTATCATCCTCCGTGAAAACGCCAGCATGAAACTCTGCTCGATCCATTCATACCTCCTCGGCCGTGCTGACAAATCACAGATATTAAATTAATAGAGACCCAGAGAGCCAAGGTCACTGAAATATAGCAGAGGAGGCACTTTCTCTTTCTCTCTCTCTCTCTCTCTCTCTCCTTTTCTCTTTCTTTCTTTCTTTCTTTCTTTCTTTCTCTCTCTCCCTTCTTTGTTCCCCCTCTCTTCTCTATGTCCCCCCCCCCCCCTCCAGGGAAGGGGAATATGTAATTCCATGGCCGTGCTACGGCCCCGGCCCTCGGCCAACTGGCTGGGTCTGCTGCATGGAGGAATATCACTGTGGTTTCGCAATAAGAGGGACTCCTCCCTGATTAAATACTGTACAGTATGGTCACAGTAATCTCAAGTCAACCACTCTGTGTTTCTCCATTAGATAACTGTTGTGCGTTTTTTATCCAGGACAGAGATTGGCTTGACTGTAAACAGCTAACTGTATACTGGGTTGTTCACCTTTATTTACCTCAGAACCCCTTTTCCACTTCACCGGATAATAAATTATTCATAGATGCAGGCATTTTGAGAGGAACCAAAAACAAACCTGTGCTGTGAACTGGTCTATTCCTGATGGTAGGTAAGGTTGTTTTTCGAGTCTCTC
This sequence comes from Coregonus clupeaformis, assembly GCF_020615455.1. Taxonomy (NCBI): domain Eukaryota; kingdom Metazoa; phylum Chordata; class Actinopteri; order Salmoniformes; family Salmonidae; genus Coregonus; species Coregonus clupeaformis. Next base: position 26,045,826 of record NC_059224.1, on the reverse strand, counting down.
TCTCTCTCTCTCTCTCTCTCTCTCTCTCTCTCTCTCTCTCTCTCTCTCTCTCTCTCTCTCTCTCTCTCTCTCTCTCTCTCTCTCTCTCTCTCTCTCTCTCTCTCTCTCTCTCTCTCTCTCTCTCTCTCTCTCTCTCTCTCTCTCTCTCTCTCTCTCTCTCTCTCTCTCTCTCTCTCTCTCTCTCTCTCTCTCTCTCTCTCTCTCTCTCTCTCTCTCTCGCTCTCTCTCGCTCTCTCTCTCTCTCACCAGGCCAGGCATGCTGTGACTCAGGCTTATGTAAGCTTTGTCAGGGCAGAGGGCAGAGAGCAGGGGGCTCCTAGGTTCCCCATTGATGTGTGTGTGTCTCTCTCTGGGTCTAGCCCCTCCAGCAAGGTAGAATACTACCCCACTCAGTCTGACCTAAGCCTGCTTGGGAGGGGAACTCTGAGGCAAGAATATTTCCATAGGGTTGCATCATAATCTGCAGTATGACTCTCTCAGCAACAAAATAGCATAGGCTAGCTAGCCTATATCTAGCTATGTTGAATGCCATGCTATACTCCAATGCAGGATTCCACCAGAAACTAAAATAAAGACATACTATCCTCTCTTTCACACAATGTAAGTCAAGGTCCAAAAAGTACAGTAATTCAGCAAATCGGATCAACATGCCTAATGTACCGCCCTGAACTGTTTGAATGCAGTGTCTCAATACACTAATAAATAGTTTTCTGATGACTTACAGTTCATCATCCATAATTAACCAGCATTTCATGAACATCTGCTATCCTCTTGGTAATAAATAAGATCATAATCTATGACAGTTTAAGGCACATTACAGAAGTCATCAAACGGTACAGTATAATAATAATGAATTTAACTTATATACAGTGGCGTGTATGGGAAGCCCCCCTCCCCACAAAAAAAAACAGCGCCCCTCTGTCTCTGTATGCTGTCTGGTCAAAACGATTATGACGTTGCCGCCAGTAGCACTGAATGCAAGGGAATCCAGCGAGCATTTGGCCTCCCTTGATAAAAAATATATAAAATAATAACTAATCAGCATTGAGCTAAACTGAGTGAGCTCAGCTGTGAATGGCCCTGGCGCACCAGAAAAAAATGGCAAGGGAAGCCAGCTTGGATTTGGCTTCACACCAATCACATCACGTTAGAAGCCAAAAGTAATTGACAGAAAACTTGAATTGTTGCATCTCGTTGTGTCGTTGTCCTCTGGTGGCTAGCTAGCTAGCTAAAATCGTCCATTTCCTAAATTAACCATGGATGGCGATAGGGATTTGGACTTTTCCGTACTGGTCAATGATTACAACAGTGATTCTGATCCAACCATAAATTCATACATTGTGCCCCTGGCCTGAGAGGATAGAAGTTCAACATGTAGCTAGATGTAGTAACGTTAGGCTAATGTTAACTAGCTGGCCTGGTGCATCTTTGCCCATGAAAGAAAGTTAGGCTAGCGAGCAAACATTTTAGCAAGGTAGCCTAGGACAACAAAAAGTATGTATGCCAGAGTCATAGACCGTTTAGGCAACATGAAAGAGGAGGATGGCATTGCCGTTTCTCTACAAGTAGGGTGACATGTTTTTTCTACTTGCATGCACACACATAAATCAGTACCATGGATAGCCACATCATATTTAGCATACATTGATTGGACTAAATCGTTTTTGTAATTTTTTAGTCACTGTATTAGACTAACCATAGGTGATTAGATTATGTTGAAATGGTGCTAGAATAGTGGCGCTGGAATAATGTCGGAAACATTACCTTGCTTGACCAAACAGTTACATTCAATATGTTTTGTGGACTTCACCGGACAGATGTTGCTCTCCGGTTTTGTGATGAAACAAAGGTGTGGTTGAATTTACTCTGAAACTGTGTCTTCTTATTGTCTCGGCCTTAGGCCTATATACCACCGTCGCAAGGCATATGAACTAACAGGTTATAGAGCAAACAACACAATTATCACAACACATAGGTTATAATATGTCTTTTTTTCCCTGGCTTGGCTTCCCGGTGATTTTACCCACGCACCGCATAAAAGGCAAAACAAATAAACAACACATTTAAATTAAGGTGGTAGAGATGGAGATTGAACGTCTCTGTTTGGCTTCGGATGAAAGGCAGAGAGTTGAGGCAGTTTGGAAACAAAGACAGCCAGAGAAAAACAAAGACAGTTGTTAAGTATCCTACTGAGACACCAATGTATGTGTCATAACACATTAGTCAGAATTATCATGAATACCATAAATATATATCAAGGCTGTTATGTCACGATAATGAGATTGATAGTTGTCACGACTTCCGCCGAGGCTGCCTACCCTCCTTGTTCGGGCAGGTTTTGGCGTTCGTCGTCACTGGCTTACTCGCTACTGCCGCTCCCATTCTCATCACTCCACTTGTCTTGTCTTGTCAATCACACACACCTGGTGCTCATCCCCTAATTAGTATGTGTATAAGTGTTCCCTCTGCCCCCTTCTCTTTGTGAGTGATTGTTCTATGTGGGAGGAGAGTAGCTCGGTTGAGATACTCTCTCATTTATTTTAGCAGGGTTGATTTTCCCCTGTGTCATTACATTTATTGTATTTTCTGAGACTGTGTTTGGTCGGGGAGGATTGTTTCCCCTGTACCTGTTTCGATTGCCGTTGTAGGCGTATTGTATGTCTGGAAGGAATAAATCTGCATCCGATTATTTTACTCCTGCGCCTGACTCCGTCCATCAATCACCACAGAATCACTCACCCGCTGATATGGAGTCAGCAGGAGAAGACTGCATGCCTGGAGTCGTGGCAAGGGTCCAGGAGCATTCCACGATGCTGGCCAGCTTGGGGGAAGCGATGGATCGGGTTCTTCAGGTCGTCCAACGCCTGGAGAGGAGAGGACCCGATCTGTCGAGACCAGCTGGCCAACCGGATACAGCCACCTACACACCAGCACCCGGAGGGATCCAGATATCCCGGCCACCGGCGTTTAATGGGACGGTAGCGCGCCGTAAAGGATTCCTTCTCCAACTGGAGCTGTATTTCTCCAACATCAGGCCGGCGCCATTGGAGCGGGAGAAGGTATCCGTCCTCGTTTCCTGCCTCTGTGGGAAAGCCCTGGAGTGGGCCAGCGCGGTGTGGAACGAAGGAGGAGCCGCGTTGGAGGACTACAGGGAGTTCGCTCACCTCTTTCGGGCGGTTTTCGATCACCGACCGATGGTCAAGAGGCGGGCGAGCGGCTGGTCCAGCTGAGGCAGGGGACGAGGACCGCACAGGACTACGCGCTGGAGTTCCGGACGCTGGCAGCGGGGTCCGGGTGGAACGAGCGTGCCCTGATCGACCATTTCCGGTGCCACCTACGGGAGGAAGTCCGACGGGAGCTAGCCTGCCGGGATGCCATGCTATCGTTCTCCCAACTGGTGGACATGGCCATCCGGCTGGACAATCTGCTGGCAGCCAGAGGACGTCCTGGTAGGGGTCTGCCCGTTCCCACCCCGGACGACTCGGATCCCGAGCAGATGGAGCTGGGTGGAGCTGCCGGTCGAGAGAGCAGAGGAGGACAGCGACAGTGCCACTCTGATGGCACGAAGGGACAATACACCTCATGTTGCAGTCAACGTTCTTTTGGGTCTGGAGGCGGTAGGCAAGGCACTCACGCATCACCCCAGGTATCGAACACCCACACTTGTTCAGAGCCCTTTGTGGCGCACTGTACCATATCTATCTCCTTTCCCGATCACATGGTAGTTCCCCAGTGTAAGGCGCTAGTCGATTCAGGCGCAGCTGGGAACTTTATGGACAGGGCATTTGCACGCCGTCAATGCATTTCATTGGTTCCCCTATCCATTCCACTCCCCATCAGAGCCCTTGATAGTCGACCATTAGGGTCCGGGTTAGTTAAGGAGGTTACTGTACCAGTCACCATGATCACCCAGGAGACTCATTTTGAGCAGATCACCTTTTTGATTATTGAATCTCCTGCTTACCCTGTAGTATTAGGTATCCCGTGGTTAGCCCTTCACAACCCCAATATCTCATGGCCGCATAGGGTTCTTACAGGGTTGTCGCGAGAGTGTCTGGGTAGGTGTCTAGGTGTTTCCATTGGTGCAACCACGGTGGAAAATCCAGACGGTACCCCCACCGTGCACATTCCCCCCGAATACCATGATCTGGTGCTCGCGTTTTCCAAAACGCAGGCGACTAAATTACCACCTCATCAGGAGGGGGATTGCGCGATAAACCTTTGGGTAGACGCTGTACCTCCCAGGAGTCATGTGTATCCCCTGTCGCAGGCTGAAACGGAGGCTATGGAGACATACGTAACCGAGTCCCTGGGCCAAGGGTATATACGTCCCTCCACTTCACCTGCTTCCTCAAGTTACTTCTTTGTGAAGAAGAAAGATGGCGGTTTACGCCCGTGCATTGATTATTGACCACTGAACAAGGTGACGATACGATTTAGTTATCCTCTTCCCCTCATTCCTTCAGTGATTGAGTCAATGCATGGGGCCCGCTTCTTCACCAAATTAGATCTCAGGAGTGCCTACAACCTGGTGCGTATTCAGGAAGAGGATGAGTGGAAAACAGCATTCAGCACAACCTCAGGTCATTATGAATACCTAGTGATGCCCTACGGTTTGATGAATGCTCCATCCGTCTTCCAGTCCTTTGTGAACGAGGTGTTTCGGGACATGCTTGGTCGCGGTGTGGTGGTCTACATCGCCGAGCATGTGTCCCTGGTTCGCAAGGTACTGGTCCGACTGCTGTAGAATTACCTTTATGCCAAGGCAGAAAAGTGTGAGTTTTTCCAGCAGTCAGTCTCCAGCCTCGGATACCGCATTACTACCTCAGGTGTGGAGATGGAGGGATATCGCATTTCAGCCGTGCGTAATTGGCTGACTCCAACCACGGTTAAGGAGGTGCAGCGCTTCCTTGGCTTTGCCAACCACTATCGGAGGTTTATCCGGGGCTTTGGCAAGGTCACAGCTCCCATTACCTCCTTGTTGAAGGGTGGGCCATCCCGGCTCCGCTGGTCTGCTAAAGCTGACCTGGCCTTCAGTAGACTGCAGGGTCTGTTCACCTCAGCCCCAGTACTGGCCCACACCGATCCATCACTACCGTTCATAGTGTAGGTGGATGCGTCCGAGGTAGGGATAGGCGCTGTCCTCTCTCAACTCTCAGGCACACCACCCAAGCTCCGCCCCTGTGCCTTCTTTTCTAAGAAGCTCAGCTCGGCGGAGCAGAACTACGGCGTTGGTGATCGGGAGCTGCTGGCTGTTGTCCGAGCTTTGACCGTGTGGAGGCATTGGCTCAAAGGGGTGAAACACCCTTTCCTCGTCTGGACAGACCACCGTAACCTGGAGTACATCCGGGCAGCGAGGAGGCTGAAACCTCGCCAGGCCAGGTGGGCCCTCTTCTTCAACCGGTTTGATTTCACGCTATCATACATTCCGGGTACGAAGAACGTGAAGGCAGACGCACTGTCCCGGCTGTATGACACAGAGGAGAGGCCCAGAGACAGCACCCCCATACTCCCGGCCTCCTGCATCGTGGCGCCGGTAGTATGGGCGATGGACGCGAATATAGAGCGGGCATTACGCACAGATCTATCTCCACCTCAGTGTCCAGCTGGGCTGCGGTACGTGCCTGCTCTTATCCGTGATCGTTTGATCTACTGGGCACACACGTCACCCTCCTCTGGTCACCCAGGTATCGGTCGTACAGTGCGCTGCCTGACCGATAAATACTGGTGGCCTACCTTGGCTAAGGACGTGAGGGTGTACGTCTCCTCCTGCTCTGTGTGTGCCCAGAATAAGGCACCTAGGCACCTCCCAGCGGGTAAGTTGCAACCATTACCAGTTCCACAATGACCATGGTCTCATCTAAGTATTGATTTTCTTACTGATCTTCCCCTCTCCCAAGGTAACATCACCATCCTGGTCGTTGTGGACCGCTTTTCGAAGTCCTGCCGCCTCCTTCCTCTACCCGGTCTCCCCACGGCCCTACAAACTGCGAAGGCCCTGTTTACTCACGTCCTCCAGCACTACGGGGTACCAGAGGATATAGTGTCCGACCGAGTACCCCAGTTCACATCTAGGGTCTGGAAGGCGTTCATGGAACGTCTGGGGGTCTCGGTCAGCCTGACCTCTGGATTCCACCCTGAGAGTAATGGGCAGGTGGAAAGGGTTAATCAAGATGTGGGTAGGTTCCTGCGGACCTACTGCCAGGACCGGCCGAGGGAGTGGTCAGTGTTCTTGCCATGGGCAGAATATGCCCAGAACTCTCTCCGCCACACCTCCACTAACCTAACGCCCTTCCAATGTGTTTTAGGTTACCAACCGGTTCTGGCACTGTGGCACCAGAGCCAGACCGAGGCTCCTGCGGTGCATGACTGGTTTCGGCGCGCGGAGGAGACTTGGGACGCTGCCCACATTCACCTCCAGCACGCCGTGCGTCGTCAGAAGGCCAACGCTGACCGCCACCGCAGGGAGGCCCCGGGGGATCGGGTCTGGCTCTCGACCTGGAATCTGCCCCTCCGCCTGCCCTGCCAGAAGCTGAGCCCGCGGTTTGTGGGGCCGTTTAAAGTCTTGAGGAGGATAAACGAGGTCACATAGAGGTTATTACTTCCCCCTGATTACCGTATTAACCCCTCGTTTCATGTGTCTCTCCTCAGGCTGGTGGTGGTTGGTCCGCTCCAGGAGTCTGAGGTGCGGGAGGTCCCTCCACCTCCTCTGGACATCGAGGGGGCCCCGGCGTACTCGGTCCGTTCCATCCTGGATTTGAGGCATCGGGTGGGGGGCCTTCAGTACCTCGTGGAGTGGGAGGGGTACGGTCCAGACGAACGGTGCTGGGTCCCGGAGAGGGACATCCTCGATCCCTCCCTGTTGCGGGATTTCCACCGTCGCCATCCGGCTCGCCCTGCTCCGCGTCCTCCTGGCCGTCCCCGAGGCCGGGGTATCCTACTGTATCCTACTGAGACACCAATGTATGTGTCATAACACATTAGTCAGAATTATCATGAATACCATAAATATATATCAAGGCTGTTATGTCACGATAATGAGATTGATAGTTGTCACGACTTCCGCCGAGGCTGCCTCCCCTCCTTGTTCGGGCAGGTTTCGGCGTTCGTCGTCACCGGCTTATTAGCTACTGCCGCTCCCATTCTCATCACTCCACTTGTCTTGTCTTGTCAATCACACACACCTGGTGCTCATCCCCTAATTAGTCTGTGTATAAGTGTTCCCTCTGCCCCCTTGTCTTTGTGAGTGATTGTTCTATGTGGGAGGAGAGTAGCTCGGTTGAGATACTCTCTCATTTATTTTGCCAGGGTTGATTTTCCCCTGTGTCATTACATTTATTGTAATCACCACAATAGTTTAGGTGTTGGACTCATTAGTCAAATAAACTCTTGACAAATACAGTCGTCAATAGAAAACTAATTTGGCTGCTCTGACTACAAAATGTAGGCCATACCTGCCTCCATAAAACTTCTATAAAAACATGTTTGATAAGGTCCCTCAAATCATTTTACATTTCCATCAAGTTTGAAAACACCATAACATAACTACAGAAATATCAGCAGAACTATTCTGGCGCTCTCTCAACGCTGAAGTTTAGGATAGTATACAAAGCTATTTTCAAAAAGCCAAGTCTCTTGCCAAGTCTGAGCTAGCCGCGCATTTCCGCCACATACCAAACCCACGGGTTGTAGCTATACAGAACATAGATGGATCCTCTTTTGAGGAGAAGTGGGCCATTTGTTTCAATATGGGCCTGTTGGCAGCCTGAGAGCAGGAGTACCTCTGAGAAATGTTTGAGTAAGTGCTGTGATTATTGACTTCTAGCGGGCGATCTCTGCTCTTCTCCGGCAGTTTAGGGGGATATTCCTATCTCTAAAAATCACTATGGGGGCTTGTGAATGACGTGCACATCCATGGCACCCATTACTCAATGCTGGGATAAATCTGAGAGAGGTCCACTCTCAGTTCTGGAGCACGTAGCAGGAATCTAGATAACAAATATTGTAGAGAGGCAAGGCTAAAATAAATACTCATCACTGCAACATACTGGCAAATAACAGTTAGTTCTCCAGTAAGCTCTGAAGCATTTGAACTGCATTTTTTGATAACTAGTCATAAAACAGTTATGAAATGTCCTCTTTCCTAAAAAGGGAGCATTGACTGGAAATTGGAAACAAAAAAGCTGTCCCTGTATTAAAAATAGAGAAGTTCCAATTTCACACATACTTTCCTATCCACTGGCCATCCTTAGATAATCACTCAAAACAAGTTCCATGTTATACTGTAAGTTCCGCAGTCCAAAAATACCCCCAGTATTATCGTGCACTAATTCATCCTCCCTCCTGCCTACTGCAGTGGTGCTGTCAGAAAGAAGCCGTCACAGCTACACTCATTATTATTGTCTCAGTCTCAATTGGATTACAAGGCATGAGCATTTAATACAACACACATTATGGTACTTTTTCATCTTAATCCCTCCTTCCATTTCTCTGAAACATAAAAAAATCTTCCAGAGGAAGAGCAAATCCCGTCACGCTCGTCTGTGTAGCAGTAATGTAGCAGCAGTGGCGTCGGCGCATGGTATGGATGGATTCACCACAAAGACAACAGCACTCTGAACGTAACAGCCCTCTTATGTAATCACTCGATTCTTAAACACTTCTTCTATTTAAGTACTGCTGTTACTCAATAGAAGATACAAGTGCATTGTTTGGCTAAGGTATAAGACGGGAAATGTACGTGACAAACTGAAGAAAGCAGAGCCTGAAAAACCACTGGATGGCATTGTGTTAATCTATAGCAACCAAGGCCAATGTTTACAGTAATTCACTAACAAAACAGTGGCTGACAACCATTGTCTCTGTTTAAACTGAACTGATCTGAACTGGGTGCTAGGTGGAGATGGAAAGTCTCCCTCCTGCTCCCACTTCTACAACATTATTCAGCTGATAAAAATTTAATGCGTAGTAATACAGGAGAGTTAGTGGGATCATTGGAAGTGGCATTAAGAAGCTAAATGTATCACAGTATGGGGTACCCTCAGGCCACCGGGCCTGTCATCACCACCTGCCCTTCTCCCCCTCCTCACCCTCACCCCTGCGCCTGCCAACGGAGCTGAAACCATGGAAACAAACGAGTGCCCTGTCAGGTGCACCTGCATCGGCCTGACACCTCCTCTGCCCTAGACGACAAACTCCCCCTCGCCTCTCCTCTGTTCTCCTCCTCTCTTTCTCTCCCCTCCCTTCTCCTTTTCTCTCCAGCCAGAAACAGTCAGCCCTCCACAGTACATGTTGCTTCAGCCGAAGTCCTATTCACCAGGGCAACCAGGGCAGCCGGCCTACCTAACACTACTGAGATCCTATAATGAAGGGCCAATTAAGACCATATAATGGGCTGGAGTGGCAGGGAGGCAGGGGGACAAAGCGCCCACCGCCCGCGCCTCGCCACGTGCCCCCCTGACACATTTCTTCTGGCATCAGTCACGGCCTCACATGTCTGCCCCGTCGCCTTTCACTCGGAGAGAACAGCGGAGCCCCGTGAAAAAAAAATCACTGTCTACAAATATGCTGCTGGGGGAACAAAGACCCCTGTGTGAGCGTGTCCTGTTTCAGTACCCTCTTTCTCTCTGTCGCTCTCCCTCTCTTTCTCTTTCTTTCCCTCACCCTTTCTCTCTCTCCCTCTTTTTCCCTCTCTCTCTCTCTCTCTCTCTCCCTCCCTCCCTCCCTTCGGCCGTCTAAACTAGTCTGGGTGCTGGAGGATGAGGATCATCTCTCTCTTAATATCTCTAATTTAAAGTCACACGTCTGTCTTCCATAATTAATCAAATTCTTCTTAATAAATATGCCTAAACTCCTGTTTCTGCTTTAATTAGTCTCGTAGCCAGGGGCGTTACATAGAGACAATGCAATTACCGTATACTTAATGGAGCCACTTAAAAATGTATGGGAGGAAACTGAAAAGTAAATTTGAAGAATGGCACAATCGACAAAGGGGACAGGAGTCAACCCTGCTCCTGTGATAGAGGTGAATGAGGGGAGAACAGAAAGAGAGAGGCTCCATGTTCCAGCACACACACACACACATTAGAGGGCTCTATTGTTTTTCTCTCTCTCTCTCCAGCTGCACATCCCACCTCCCCTCCCCTCCTCCCTCCTGTCCACCACTCCAATCCCCAAGTCTGTTCTTGACAGGTCGGCCTGATGGAAAGCACAGCACTGAAGGATGAGTAGTCCATCAGCGTGGAATTCAGAGAATAGCTGCGGTCATGACATCAGCATCACACTTTCTTTCAAGTGGGGGCCCTGAGCGCTCCCCTGACAGCTGAGGTCGAGTGTCGTGTTACTCTTCACAAGAGCCGGGAAATCGGCCTAAGTGGATTTCCTGACGGCGTCGGCAGCCATCTTTCATTTGATTCATTTGAGTGGGCTTGACGCTGGTGTTTGTTCTGCAGTGAAGTCAAAAGGAGAGAAGGATCTCTCTGTCTACTGCTGGACAACAGACAAATGTCTGATCTCGGAGGGAGCTGGTTGGTTGGCCAGGCCTACACATGGATTCCTCCACTCTGAGAACTTGTCAAGACTGCAGTTTCAATACAATATCCCCTGTGTGTGTGTGTGTGTGTATGTGTGTGTGTGTGTGTGTGCATACCTGAAAGTAAAGAATAACACATCACTTTCCTTTCAACAGCCTTAATACATTCACAGAACCTCAGATCCCATAGCCTTCAGACAGACACAGTTTCCCCCCCAAAATCGTCAACAATTGTTCAAAGCCTCAATGCTAGTAACATTAACTATCACCACTGTGTGAAACCCCAGAGAGGCTCAAGAACCAGACCAGACCAGACCCAGGAAACAATCAGCGGACTCAGGGGCCGGGAGCCAGGAGCCAGGCTTCAGCAGGTGTAGCAAAGAGAGCTGAGCCACTGGGCTGCTGCTCTGTAATCAGCGCGTTGGGAGACCAAAATGGGAACCACATGGCCTTTAATGGGCATTAATCACACAGTGATCCCGGCGCTCACTGCTGGGCGAGAGAGAGCGACATGCACGTCCACGGACACGCCACATCCGGGAACAGATAATCAGTGTCATTTTCTCAACCAAATAACGTCCCCAAATCACAAATCACGGTGTCTTTCTGTGGCTGTGATGGAGAGAGAGAGAGAGGGGGGGTCATGTGTCGACACACTCACACTAACACTTGCACAGGCCCCAGCCAGCGTCAAGCCATCAGTGGTGTGGGTGGGGTGAGCTGACGACCCAATGACACCCAATATGGTTGTCATGTCCAAAACAAAGGAATGAGAATCCGTTCCCACCCTCCCTCCCCTTGCTAGATCTCTCATTCTTCCTCGTCTCTACAGTGGAGCCCCGTTCTCAAATCATCATTCGGGGGGGGATGTGAGGTTACCAGGTTCAGTGGGGTCTGTTAGGAGTGAGTCCACCTACCCACTCCCCCTCTGTCTGTCTGTGTCACCCGCCTCTCCTCTCTCCCCCGAAAAACAACGTAGGCAGGCCATGATAGCTAGCCTGGGCTACCAGTGAGCCTCAGCAGCAGCAATAGCAGCCGGTGTCCCCGCCAAGCCTACTCCTGTTATATGAGTTGGGATCTGGCCCTGTGCTGCTCTGAGTCAGCCTGTTAAACCTATCAAGGCCCCGTCTGTCCAGTTTCCACTAGTTTCGCCTCCCGATACACACCCGCCTCGCCTCGCTCTCTTTTTTTATGAAGCTTTGGGAGTTTTTAAGAGCACCGAGGAGCTTCAGTGGGATTTCTGGTGTGCTGGGGCGGAATTCTCTGGACTGAAATGAGAGCTTTATGGCTGTGTAATTGATGGGCTCGGGGAGGAGCAGCACAACAGCAGCACATACCAATATCCTGTACGAGCCGGTCCCCCATTTTATCGGGTCCCACTGGAAACGTGTTGATTGACACTGAGGTTGAGGAGACAGGGGACTCCGTGCACTTCAACACATAAACACTCAATCATAAGTGGCCAGAGAAGGTGAACATTTGCATATTGTATGTGTTAGTCAGCTTCTCGAGTCAGACGCTAGCCATCTTTACCTAGACAGAAGTGGTCACAACACAAGGGTACTCCAAATCAACTGCCACTACAAGACTGTTCAGTATGATGTAAATTAAATTCCACCATACATACTGTACAAACTGCATGTCTGGCAATATGTTATTAACAAGTCAGACCACCTTATTCCCATAAATCTTGTTCCTCCAGCCGGAGTGTGAGAGAGAACTCTTTCTTCCCTCCCATGTTAAGCAGTGTACTGCAGTACACAGTGGAGTGGTTAAGGGCACAGTTGTTTTCTCACTACAGGGAGCTGAACAATAGCCCCCTGGTACGACAGTCACTTCCTCATCCATACCCTCCAGCCCAGTGGCACTCCCCACTCCAACACACACAGCGCTCTGATGAACCAACTGCCTTCTGATGAAATTCCCTGAAATCTGCAGGAAACAAAGTGTAATTCATCCGAAACAGCCAATGAATGGGAAATATGTCTATTTTCCACCATTGTTTTGTACACACCACGTTTTTCACAGGGTGGGTATAGAGGGCAACTGGCTCTGGTTGTCCTGTTGACCCTGTTTGTGGAAACCCTGGGTGTTGATCAAACAAAGACAATCTATATCCCCCACTGCCTACAGTCAACATGCCGTGGGAGGGAGGCCTTGGTAGAGCTAGGTATCTGGCTGTGGTAGGGGATGTCTATATCGCCAAACAAGATACACACAGTATAGGAAGTAGGTTAGGCTACCCTGTTGATAGAGGACACAGTTATCAATGAAGAGCACTCTGTTCAAACACACGTGCGCGCACACGCACACTCAGTCTCGGTGTGACGCAACAGTGCCGCACCCTCTCCAGGAATGATTACAGGTGGCGGGCCCAGGGCCCAGAGGAGCTAATCTCCCCCTGACAGAGGACTGTGAAATGGGAGGGCCACGATCAGACGATCAGACCTTCATGCATTACCTTCCTTGAAAGGAAGAGCTTAGTCAAGAGAGGGGGAAAAAAAAAACTGGAGGGCTTCCAAAGCATTGTGTTCATTCAGTCCATCAGCAGAGTATCACTGCTCAAGAGGCTGCCTGACAACACCTAGGCTCTATGACAAACAAAGGTCTGCTCACACCAAAGCCTTTCACTGAAGGTGTTGAGAGGACATACTTATAGAGCCACCTGAAAGGTTAGTTCAACACACGTTTTAACACTGCAATCATAATGTGACATTATCACCAGCTTAAAACAGGGTTTGTCTTGGGATTTCGGACGCCTTAAAACTTTTACAAAATAATAAATAATCCGAGTTATTGATTATGAGTCATACGTAATCCCAACATAATTTAATTGATCAGAAATGGTTAGTTTATGATAAAAGGTCTGATAATATAAACGCATCCCAAACAGTTTGAAAAGTATGATCTCATTTGTCAGGGGGTGACAAAAACATAATAAAATGACTTCCCACATCAGTCTTTCCACCTTTTTACCTTGGTTATTCAGGTATCAAGCCAAGGCTTCAGGTTGACTGCAGACTCACAACAGTGGAGTTAGATACGGGTAGTATACTCATACTCTAGCCTTGGCCGTCCTATTCCTTATGGACTTTGATACAGAAACTGCTGTGTCTGCACAGAGTCTTTCCCAGCTAATCTCGGTATAATGGAGGGTGTGATAGGCTGTAAAAGGCTTCCTCAAGATAAAGTAGTGCCCCTACCAGAGTCCCTGTCTCCCCATCCAGGGGATTAGATGGTGACTGTAGGGAGTTGGAGCGTCATATGCAAGCCTTATGCTGCAGGGACCAGGGCCATCCTCTGAGGCCCCCTACAATAACGTTGTCATTGGAGAGCAGGCTGCCTGCCCTGTCCACACTCCTAATAAAGAGCCGATTGGAGGGGGGAAATGGGGATGTTACCCAGAGCCAAGAATATCTCCCCGTCTGTCTGTCAGTCTGCTGGGGTTTTTCAAAAAGCCATTTCAGACAGAGCGTTTATATTTTGGCAGCGGTGTCTGTCTCTTTAACAGCCGCACTGAGAGGAAGACTGCCCCGTACGCATGATAATAACAATGCCTGAGTGAGCCTCAATATGCATTCATATTCAAGCTAAGCTAAGCACAGGAGTAAAGTGACCCACTTTTCAAAGCAGGTTGCCAGGCCTGAATTAATTATAGAGAAGGCCAGTGTCACTCCAGCCCAGCAGAGAGAGAGTTTAGTTTATTTGATCATTTAAAAGCAAGGTACACAGGCCTCCCGAGTGGCGCAGCGGTCTAAGGCACTAGAGGCGTCACTACAGAACCGGGTTCGATCCCAGGCTGTATCACAACCGGCCGTGATAGGGAGTCCCATAGGGCGGCGCACAATTGTCCCAGCGTCGTCCGTGTTAGGGGAGGGTTTGGCCGGGGGGGCTTTACTTGGCTCATCGCGACTCCTTGCGGCGGGCCAGGTGCCTGCAGGCTGACCTCGGTCGTCTGGTAAACGGTGTTTCCTCCGACACATTGGTGCGGCTGGCTTCCGGGTTACGTGGGCGGGTGTTAAGAAGCGTAGTTTGGCGGGTCATGTTTCAGAGGACGCATGACTTGACCTTTGCCTCCCGAGTCCGTTGGGGTGTTGCAGCGATGAGACAAGATTGTAATTGGGGAGAAAAAGGGGGTAAAATACAACAACAACAAAAATATTTTTATTTAACCAGGTAAGCCAGTTGAGAACAAGTTCTCATTTACAACTGCGACCTGGCCAAGATAAAGCAAAGCAGTGCGATAAAAACAACAACACAGAGCAAGGTACACCTTTTTCAATTGGACTTAGTCATTTAATGTGATTATGACCCTAAGCTGGAAGAATGTGTCGGTCGGCGGGACAAGAGGGTTCCTTTAGCTCCTGGTTGAAGTAGCAGGAATCCTATCCAACAGACTGGGGAGACCAGAAGGAACACTACCTCATTCTACTGACTGACTGACTGAACACAACGTGCCAGGATTGAACTCAAATGGCTTCTTCTATGAATTCGACCTTGACAAAACTTCATGGGGGACCAGGTGTAGTTGTGTTTAGAGACCTGACTTTCTCCTGACCATGTGACACAAGCAGGAAAAACCCTGAGCCTTAGTTATAGCCTACAATATAATTGGCCTCTAATTAGGGCCCAGAGGTTTTCCTGGTCAGATCAAGTGCTTATTAAGAAAAACGCAGGGCCCTATTCATATTATATGAATGAACACTTACCATGTACCCTGCCCCACCCCCTCTTTTACGCTGCTGCTGGTCTGTTTATTATCTATGCATAGTCACTTTAACTCTACCCACATGTACATATTACCTCAATTACCTCGACTAACCGGTGCCCCCGGTTTCTTAAAACTGCATTGTTGGTTATGGGCTTGTAAGTAAGCATTTCACAGTAAGGTCTATACCTGTTGTATTCGGCTTTATTTGATTTGATGCAGCTGTACTGTAAGAACTGTAATATACTTCTGTCTTTCTTGACCAACCAGTCATACAGTACAGTGTGTACAGTACATGGTTCTCTCTAACCCTGGCAAAGTACAATGAGGAAGAGCATTGTTCATCAATCTGATTAAGCCACAACAGGTTTGTGATACCTGGTTTACTGACAACTGTCCTGTAGGCTTACTGTAGAAGCTGTATGATGTAACTAATGTTTTGTTTAATGTTATACTGACCCATAATATGGGTGACTTTAGAGGCACTATAAACTATATTTTTTAACTAGGCATGATGGAGATCACTGAATCGCTTAAAACTGGCTTCATTGACTATTACTTTATTTAATGAGATGCAGTATGTACTCTAGACATTAGATGGTTTTGTAACCTCCCAAATTGAATTGAATCCCTGTTTATGTTAATAAGGCACCAGATCCCAGCTGGGTATTCACAGTAGAAGGCTTAAACTGCTGATCGAAATAAGCCTAAGAACATTTCCCAACAGAGCAGCTGCAACAATATTTGAGATGTTTACATAATAAGGATCTTATGTAGAGAGAAGGGAGGGAGGGAGGGACGTGGGGAGAAACTCCAAAAAAAATATGGTATTTCTGCCTGCTTATCTAAAATGATCTGTCTGTAGACTTGTCTGAGTGGATTGGAACTGTGGTGGCGAAGGACTCTTTTTGATACATCACTCAAGTGGCCTTGGAACAGTGAGGAACTGCTGAGACTCAGAGAAAAGCCATGAGCAATATACTGTGTGTGTTCAGCACAAAAATAAACACATTTAAATTATTCTAACGTCCCTGTGGATTCAATACTGTACTGCTGTTTTGCTCTGATGGTTTATTTTATTCGTGGTCTGTAGAAGTACATTTCACTCACAGCCGTCCAGAATGAAAACACAACAGATGTTTACGTTGCGGCTGGTTTCTGGGCCATTATTTAAATGCCTGAATGTGGCCATATATGTGGCTGTGTTTTAACACAACACCGACACAAATTCCTGCCCGAGTGTTTTTGTGTTGAATGGCAACAAAAGCTGTGAGATTGAGGGAGCGATAGAGAGAGGAGTGCAGCCGGAATCGAGCCGATGACGCTAAAGGAAGTGGTCACGAGAGGTGTGAACTTAACTTCCCTGACAACAAAGAACAAGACTACTGCGAGAGAGAGAGAGAGAGAGAGAGAGAGAGAGAGAGAGAGAGAGAGAGCGTGAGAGAGAGAGAGAGAGAGCGTGAGAGAGAGAGAGAGAGAGAGCGTGAGAGAGAGAGAGAGCGAGAGAGAGCGTGAGAGAGAGAGAGAGAGAGAGAGAGAGAGAGAGAGCGTGAGAGAGAGAGAGAGAGAGAGAGAGAGAGAGAGAGAGAGCGTGAGAGAGAGAGTCACTCACAGCTTCCGCTGTACGGAGAACATATAGGACGGGAAACATGCCTAAGACTAAGCAGTAGTCAAAAGAAAAAGAAAACATTTTCATTCATGTTTACCTTACAGCAGGGCGGGGGCCAGAGGGGCCCAGCGCTCTCTCTCTCACACCTTGAGGGCCCGCCCCAGGTTTCCTGGCAGGGAGCAGGCTATAAGACATGGACCCCAGTGCCCCGGGGCCCAGCCGTGAGTAAACACTGACTGACTCTGTGACTGGCAAGAGGTGGAAACACTCGGTTCTGCATGAGGAGGAAAGTTAGTCAGATTCCTACTGGGTCACTCAACAACATGTTCCTTCCCTAGGAGGGAGAGGACGAGCTGGATTGATCTCTCGCTCTCTTTCCATGACCAAACATCACCCATGGAAAACAGAAACAGAAATACACACAGACACAAACCCCTCTCGCTCTGCTTCCAGTCCTCCTATTGGACAGCACATTTTTCCAAGTCATTTGGCCCTGCCCAAGGAAAGGGGACAATTGTGTTTCTTTTCTTTTTCCGTGTCTGTTATAACATGTTGAATCCACTCTGTGGACAAGTTCATTTTCGAGAAGGGGCCTTTGATGTAACCTGACCGTGACTTTCCATTTACTAGAGGATCCACTGCATCATGGAGACAGTCAGAGAGCGACGGAGCGACTCACGGTCGGGAAACATTGTAGCCTCTTTATTTCTCCAGTAAAGTAGGAAGATAAAACCCAATTATCCCTTAGTAAGAACATTTGGAGGATAATTGTTTTTCCAGTAGTTCTCCTGCGAGATAGCATGGCTCAGTGGTACAGTACCCGCGGTAGCAGAGCATGCCAACATTTCCTGTTCCTTTACCCCCACGGCTAGAGAGAGCAGAGCAGGTCCCTCCTGATAGGCCTTCAACATGTGTGTTGGTAATGAATGGTGGTGGGTTGGAAAACAGCTTTGGGCTCCAATAAGAAGGGAGGGGAGGGAGGGCCATGGTCTGATTAACGAGGCTGGGGTGGGAGCCACACGGCTGGGGCGGGAGCCACACAAATAGGCCCTGTGTTGGAGCAGGGCCCCAGAGAGACCCAGAGCCCTGGGCTGGGCTGCCAACCAAGCAACCGAACCAACCCAACCCTCACCACAGCAGCAGCACAGGTGTTCCTGCCTGTATGGGACTTCCTGTCATTACCATTGGGACACTTTCCAGTCCAGCTGGGATCAGGAGGACAGGGGAGGAGGGAGGGGAAAACATGGGGAAAACCCACAGGCTGAGTATTACTCTAGCTCCATACAGGGGATAATAGGACTTATCCACAACAGCCTACGCCAAGCCTGCGGCTATACTGTACTATATTCAAAGCTCAAAAAGTGAATATGCCTGTATCAATAACTGATGTGTGTTAACACTTAGAGTGAGATAAAATACAGTATCACTGTTAACTAACTTGGGAGGATTCTCCTTCCATCCTTCCATTTTCTAGTAAGCCGGTGGCTTATAGCATTTCTCCTAAGTGAGATATAAATTGTCAGAAGATGGGCTTCTCTCTCTCAGCACGGCCTGTATCTCTGAGGAAATACCCTTCACTCTCCAGTGAAAAATTTGCCAGGGGATAGTAGTTCAGCAGCAAAATGTCCACTGCAACACTATTTCCGATCAGAACAGTAAAGCCAGCAGCTAAATCCCTCTGTCTACAGAGGTCTATGAAGAAATCATTCTCTCTCTGTCTCTCTCTCGCTCTGTCTCTCTGTCTCTCTCTCTCTCTCTAATCAGTGATGAAGGAGGTTAGGAAACATTACATAAACCTCTAAGATATAGCTATATATATTTCAACCTTTTTTTGTATCATAACTCTGAGCTCCCACACACACACGTGCTTGGGAGGGCTGGGCACACACACCCCTCTCTCTCTCAGGGCTGGGCTGGGTTAATGCATACTGACAGCATGGAGCAGTGCAGAGTAGTGCAGCACAGTGCTTACATAACTTTAGCAGCTGCTGTCTCACTGGGGCAGAGGGCTACACGCCACACACTAGACTGGCTCCTCTGAGACACACACTGGAGTCACAACTGCCTCCACTCCAATCATACAACCATCAGCCAGTGTGTGTGTGTGTGTGTGTGTGTGTGTGGAGATGTCTAAAGGGGGATCAGAAAAGGGAGTGGAGGGGATTAATCCACAAGTAAACAAACCACATAATCAAGTGTGCTGGAGTTTCTTTTTCTGAGCTGGAAAGGGGAGAACTATTTTCTTGTCCTTTTCCCACTGTCTGGAATCTGGGATCAGTGGTCTTATTGAAGCTGATGTGTTCTCTCAGAGCTCCACCACTGTGACAGAGCTCTCTAAGGGCTCTCATATGAACAGCACTACTGAACACAGAACTATGTACCATAACACATCACTCCTCAAACACCTGCTGTGGTGGTAAAACATGGCTTCTAGCAGAGCCAGGCCAGGAGTTTTCCCTGACCACGTGACCTGACCTGAGACAACTCTGGGCCCTAGTTGACTGTTCTCTACTACTCTACAAGGTGCCAGAAAGAAGTGAAGTATACAGCTAAAATAGTCCACAACCTCTAAACAGGACAAAACTGACCAACAGTAGAAAAAGAGAATAAAGGATTCATGCTAGTATAGTATTATTGTTAGGCCTATATTATATACCTACATGTACATATTACCGCAATTACCTCGACTAACCGGTGCCCCCGCACATTGACTCTGTACCGGTACACCCTGTATATAGCCTCACTACTGTTATTTTTACTGTTATTTTACTGCTTTTATTTTTTACTTATCTATTGTTCACTTAACACTTATTTATCTTAAAACTGCTTTGTTTGTTAAGGGCTTGTAAGTAAGCATTTCACTGTAAGGTCTACACCTGTTGTATTCAGTTGTATTCATGTGACAAATAACATTTGATTTGATTTGATTTGACAATATGTTCTTGGTCTCTACGACATTAAGATTAACCACACAGGAAAAGGAAACCAACAATCTCCAGTCGCCTCGGCCACATCACTGCACCAGGAAACTCTGACATGAGCTTAGTCAATATCTTCTTTCATCACTTAGCACTACTCCTGGGAGTTTAAATGACAGTCAGAAACAACCAGGGAATATTATAGGCTTCTGTTCTGTATTTGGAGAAAGTCTCTTTCGCTCCGGCAGAAACCTGTCGTCTGTGGAGCATTCATGGGAGACGCGACAAAGGTGAGGCATTGTCAGGCTGAATGGAGCACTGTCTGTATTGTCAAGGTACAAGTGCAGCTGTCACGACTGACTTCAGCTCTTGGAAATGTTACAACTTCAAGCCATCCATCTGTGGGGAACAGCCAGGCTGCAATATTACTGAATGATGGAAACTCATCTTGGTTAGGAACACTTTGTTCACACTGCAAATCATACTGCACTTTCTATCAACAGCTCCTATTCAGTTAACCCCACTGCATTATGATATTCCTCAGCCTCTGTTTAATTACTGGCAGTGGTAATCTAATTGTAGCACTGAGAGATACGTTTGAAAAACCTGACAATTTCAATCACCTCTTCCAAAGGTACAAACCTACACACCGACACAAAATATATTTTCGCCCAATTATACTAAATTTCAGCCACAAATTACTAAAAGCAGACATATTTTTAGTGAGAGAGAGAGAGAGAGAGAGAGAGAGAGAGAGAGAGAGAGAGAGAGAGAGAGAGAGAGAATGGGTGAAGTAGTATACCAGTGTTTAATACCACCATTAATGTGGCCATGAAAAGGCCACCCTGGGGCCCTGTCCTCTTCCTCCTTGGACCCTGAGGCCCCCCAGCCAGGAATGCCCCCTCAGCTGATGGCCCCCGCAGCCACATCGCGCCAGCGCTTTAAAGGAATTTCCTACTTTCATATAAAATTGATAATGGGATGTGTACGCAGCAGGAATGGAAAATCGGAGGTGCGTTACGAGGTTTCACATTCCACCATCTCCATGGGCCAGACACGAACGCCACACATCTGCTGGAGGACCTTTGGGAAGTATCTCACTACTGTGTGTGTCTGTGTGTGTGTCTGCGTGTGTGTGTGAGGGGAAGTCAGACTCCAGTCAAAGGTTTGTCGGTATAGCTGCCAGACAGCCTGATCGAGGATTCTGTAAAAAAACTCAACTCTAAACACATACTGTATGTATGAATGGCTGACCAGACAAGTCAAATGCACACCCATCTTCCATTACCACTACAGCACAAAATATGACACCAAAAAAGGACATACCAGTCTGGGGTGTGAGAATACCATACAGAATTAATGTTACACTAGTATCATCATTGGAATATGATCTGTGCTGTACTTTACAGTACATTATCATGAGTTATTAGTTACAGTAGTAAAGTTACAGTAGTAATAACACTCTACTTCTTTTCCCTATCATGTCAAAAAGCAACAAAGGAAATTCCAGCCTGTTTCCAGAGCTTGTGACCTGTTTGCGTAATTCTCCAGCTTAATATCTTAACACAAACTTGGCCTTTGTACTGTTAGGAGCGTCAGGCAGAACCAGATAGCAGATTTTCCCTGCTCTGTTCTCTACAGGTGACCTTTGATCCCGCTGGCAGTGGTAGAAAAAGTACTCAAATGTCATACTTGAGTCAAAGTAAAGATACCTTAATAGAAAATGACTCAAGTAAAAGTGAAAGTCACCCAGTAAAATACTACTTGAGTAAAAGTCTAAAAGTATCTGGTCAAATTCCTTATACTACGCAAACCAGACAGCATATTTTCTTGTTTTTCTATGTATTTACGGATAGCCAGGGGCACATTCCAACACTCAGACATAATTTACAAACGTAGTATTTGTGTTAAGTGAGTCCGCCAGATCAGAGACATTAGGGATGACACTGCGTTATATTGATAGGTGCGTGAATTGGACAATATTGCTGTCCTGCCTGAGCATTCGAAATGTAACAAATACTTTTGGGTGTCAGGGAAAATGAATGGAGTAAAAAGTACATATTTTCTTTAGGATTGTAGTGGAGTAAAAGTAAAAGTAAAGTAGTAAAGTACAGATACCCCCAAAAATTACTTAAGTAGTACTTCAAAAGTATTTTTACTTAGTTACTTTACACCACTGCCTAGTGGGGTTGGCCATGCTCAGGGGTTTCACCGGGTGACACACACAGAGACACAATATCTGGTTTATCCCATGACATTGTATCAATTCCCCTCTTCCTTTTGTTCTGCTCTGAAGTTCCTCCTGTGTTTGGTTGATTACAAAGAACCAGTAGCACACAGTTACGGCTGTGTGAAAAAAAAAACATATTTATAGTATCATCACTAGACCAAACAGCCCTGGATGTCTCACTATCTGTGTTGAAAGATTACAAGCATATGTACACAGCCTTCAGAGCGTATTCACACCCTTTGACTTTTTCCACACTTAACAATTCACATAATAAGTAGCATGGACTCACTGGGTGCAATAATACTGTTTAACATGATTTTGTAATGACTACATCTTCTCTGTACCCCACACATACAATTATCTGTAAATTCCCTCAGTCGAGCAGTGAATTTCAAACCCAGATTCAATGACGAATACCAGGGAGGTTTTCCAATGCCTCGCAAAGAAGGGCACCTATTGGTAGATGGGAGAGAAAAAAAGCATACATTGAATATCCCTTTGAGCGTGGTGAAGTTATTAGTTACACTTTGGATGGTGTATCAATACACCCAGTCACTACAAAGAACTCAGTTGCCGGAGAGGAAGGAAACCGCTCAGGGACTTCACTATGAGGCCAATGGTGACATAAAAAATGTTACAGAGTTGAATGGCTGTGATAGGAGAAAACTGAGGATGGATCAACAACACTGTAGTTACTCCACAATACTAACCTAAATGACAGAGTGAAAAGAAGGAAGCCTGTAAAGAATAACAAATATTCCAAAACATGCATCCTGTTTGCAATGAGGCAGTAAAGTAAAACTGCAAAGAATTTGGCAAAAAAATGAACTTTATGCCATGAATACAAAGCATTATGTTTGTGGCAAATCCAACACAACACATCACTGAGTACCTCTCTTCATATTTCCAAGCATGGTGGCTGCTAGGGGTGTGCTGACACGGCCATACTCGTATTCCTAATCCATAAATTGACAGTTGATAATCGGATCAGATGATACATATTAAAACTGAAGAGTTTTAATATGCCTAAATAGATGTTGACAAAATACCTCCCTGCACGTTCTCAATGCAAAAAAAGCTGCAGATCAGGAGCAGCGTGTGGAGGGGTGGGTGTGTGTGTGTCCTCAACTTGCAGCGGGCAGACAAGTTTGCTGTCACTCAGTCAGAATGTGTATCAGCGTTTCATATTTTTTCCCAACCCTTGTCCCAGTTGTTAGACATTATGCACATTGATAGCTTGATAGCAAACATCCTCGCCATGTGATTTATCATAGTATCAGGCAGCAGCAATCTAAATGATCAGACTGAACATGCAAGGAATATTGATCGGGTGAAATTATGAAGCAAGTGGACGGAGAAATACAGCTTCACTCTATCCAATAAGAGCAGCAGGATCAAGGTACAGCCCGCCCTTCTCATTACAGCCAGCCAGTTGAGTTATTTAGACTGCGTAGAACCTTGCACATGACTGACTGACATGAGAAAGATGCGTGCTGGCACCCGAAAATATTTTTTTTACATTCACGGATAATTAAAACAAATACTTGGATCATAATCGTATCCAGAAAATGACCCATATCCATTACAATACTTGTTTTGTTTGACTACTCGGCACACCCCTAGTGGCTGTTTTTTAGGATAATAATAATAGCATGCCATTTAGCAGACGCTTTTATCCAAAGCGACTTACAGTCATGCGTGCATACATTTTTATTTTTATTTTTTGTGTATGGGTGGTCCCGGGGATCGAACCCACTACCTTGGCGTTACAAGCGCCGTGCTCTACCAGCTGAGCTACAGAGGACCACCCATACACAAAAAAAGAAAAAGAATGGAACTACACACAAGCGAAATCCTAGAGGAAAACCTGGTTCAGTCTGCTTTCCAATAGCCACTGGGAGACAAATTCACCTTTTAGCAGGACAATAACCTAAAACACAAGGCCAAATATGCACTGGAGTTGCTTACCAAGACGACATTGAATGTTCCTGAGTGGCCTAGTTACAGTTTTGACTTAAATCAGCTTGAAAGTCTATGGCAAGACATGAAAATGGCTCTCTAGCAATGATCAACCACCAACTTGACAGAGGTTGAATAATTTTTTTATAATAATGTGCAAATATTGTACAGTCCAGGTGTGCAAAGCTGTTGTTAGAATTTTTCTTCCACTTTGACAGAGAATTTTGTGTAGATCCTTGAATTTTTTTAAACAATTGAATCCATTTTAATTTCTCCTTGTAACACAACAAAATGTGGAAAAAGTCAAGGGGTGTGAATACTTTCTGAAGGCACTATAGGTAAAGCGAGCATGGGAGAGCATGGCCCTGGAGGGCTGAACCTGAGCAGCCTTGTTTTATGGACCTGTCATCATCATAACTGATCTCTTGACTGTGTTTGCATGTGGTTCAAACAGACAGTTATGCCAGTGTGTTGTGCTGTTTTGCGTTGTGATGTACACTGGGCTACTGCAAGGCTGAGGGCAGTGTGCTATTTCCTTTCTCACACACTCTCTCTCTATGTACCCATGTGCACCACTCACTCACTCTCCCTCACTACCCTTGCTGTTTTTAAACCGAGTGATAGACTGTTTCTGTCTCTCCTCTTGCTGGTGTGTTTTCCTCTATCTATCCTCATGTCTCAGCTGCTAAATCCTACAGTTATTATTGATGGGTGTAAAATGCCACCCACTTTACTTCACCAAGGGTGCAATTCGGCTGAATGGTTGTCAGCTCTCTCTCTCTCTCTCTAATTCTCTCTCTCTCGCTCTTTTTCTTTCTGGCTCCTACTCTCTCCCTCTTTTTGTCTCTCTGCTGCATGCAATAGCCATGCCTCTAGGTTCGCTTGTAACCCCGCAGACCCAGCTGATGGTAAATAATAGTCTCCAGGCATTTCCCTCCACTATCACTCTGGACCTACAAAAATGGAAATAAGAGCAGATATGGAAAAATGCTAGAATAAAAGACATGGAAAAAATATAATAATCCTATATACACTTGTAATCTCTTACATCCATCTGGTTTATAGGAAAATAAGGGGGGAATCATTAAAATGAAGACATCTGTATGCATAAGTCCACAGATATTTTTATGGGGATTTGGGTCCACCTGTGCTATGAGTAATGCAGGTATTAATGAGCAGTGCAGCAGCAGTCGTTTCTGGAAGAGAACAAGAGAGGGAGAGAGAGGGAGGTGATTGGTGAATCTGAAAGAACGAGCTGCAGACAGGAAACTTTCCCAGTCGCGCCAGACAGAGACTAGATCATTACAGAGGGACATCGTCTACGAGAGTTGAAGCTGATCCTTCTGTAGTTCAGAAAGCCTCTCAACAAAAGGCTCAACAGTGGAAAATATAGAAAGGAACCAAACGGCCAGCCTGCTAGCAATTAGCCTTCTAGCTATTTTGAGCCATTGTTGAGTAGCCTGGCTGCGCC
Source organism: Coregonus clupeaformis (assembly GCF_020615455.1). NCBI lineage: Eukaryota > Metazoa > Chordata > Actinopteri > Salmoniformes > Salmonidae > Coregonus > Coregonus clupeaformis. Next base: position 26,020,400 of record NC_059224.1, on the reverse strand, counting down.
ACATTGAGCCCCTGCGTTGGAGCTCCATTCTGGGCTTGAGTCCCTGTCTCCAGTCCCCTCTCTGTGGGTATGTGGTGGTCAGAGTGGATGTGGCCAGGAATAAGACTGGGTGGACAGGTGGCATCACCTGGAGTTGAAGTGTTTACTCCATGGAACACAGTCCCACTTTCCTGGCCGCCTCACAATATCTCTCTCACCTCTACATGGAGCCTCTCATTCATTAACTCTCTTTCCTTCTCTCCTCTCTTTCACCTCCCTCTCTCTCTGCATGTCCTCTCAGTCTGCCCAGGGCGCTGTGTCCCGTGTCAGTGGGCCATCTGTGTGAGAATCCCCTTGGCCCTGCCTTTCCACTTCCTCTGTTTGTGTGTTTGTGTTTGCATGCCTGCTTGCATGCATGCACCCGTGCGTGTGTGCCCAGGCCTGGTGCCATGGCCTCTAGTGCTGGCAGTCAGTCTGTAATGACAGAGCACCAGCAGCTAGCCCTGGACACTGAGGGGTTCTGCCCTGCCAAACCCCTGACACTAGCATTAGCATCTCTGCTAATCCTCCCATGCAGGCTAGGATCCAGTATCTCCAGCCCACCATCTAACCTGACACACGGACCACATTACACTGGGCTTTCTGATATGCTGACAGTGGCCAAAGCTTGCCCTAGCTGTACAAGCAATAGAAACCTATGGTACACGTGAAATGGCGCCGGAGAAGATGGCTGCCGTTTTACAGCCCTCTAACCAATTGTACTATTATGTGTGTTTTTTCGCGTTATTTGTAATTTATTCTGTACATAATGTTTCTGCCATCGTCTCTTATAACCAAAAAGAGCTTCTGGATATCAGGACAGCGATTACTCACCTCGTATTGGATGAAGATTTTTTCTTCAACGAGTCGGACGCGAAGGATATCCTACAGACACCCGACAAGGCCCAAATCCCCGTCATTCGCAGGAGAAAGAGACAGAGATATCGTGGACGTAGGTCGGGGTGCCTTGTAAGGATCCGACGGCGAGCGAGTAAACTGCCTCTTCCATCAATCCTATTAGCCAATGTTCAATCATTTGAAAATAAATTAGATGACCTAATATTACGGTTATCCTACCAACGGGACATTAAAAACGGTAATATCTTATGTTTCACCGAGTCGTGGCTGAACGACGACATGAACAACATACAGCTGATAGGATATACGCTACATCGGCAGGATAGAACGGCTGACTCCGGTAAGACAAGGGGTGGCGGTGTATATTTGTAAACAACAGCTGGTGCACAAAATCAAATACAAAGGAAGTCTCGAGGTTTTGCTCGCCTGAGGTAGAGTATCTTATGATAAGCTGTAGACCACACTATTTACCAAGAGAGTTTTCATCTATATTTTTCATAGCTGTCTATTTACCACCACAAACCAATGCTGGCATTAAGATTGCACTCAATGAGCTGTATAAGGCCCTAACTAAACAGGAAAACGCTCATCCAGAGGCAGCGCTCCTAGTGGCCGGGGACTTTAATGCAGGGAAACTTAAATCCGTTCTACCTAATTTCTACCAGCATGTTAAATGTGCAACCAGAGGAAAAAAAACTCTAGACCACCTTTACTCCACACACAGAGACGCATGCAAAGCTCTCCCTCGCCCTCCATTTGGCAAATCTGACCATAACTCTATACTTCTGATTCCTGCTTATAAGCAAAAACTAAAGCAGGAAGCACCAGTGACTCGGTTAATAAAAAAGTGGTCAGATGACGCAGATGCTAAGCTACAGGACTGTTTTGCTAGCACAGACTAGAACATGTTCCGGGATTCTTCAGATAGCATTGAGGAGTACACCACATCAGTCACTGGCTTCATCAATATGTGCATCGATGACGTCGTCCCCACAGTGACCGTACGTACAGTGGGGGAAAAAAGTATTTAGTCAGCCACCAATTTTGTAAGTTCTCCCACTTAAAAATATGAGAGAGGCCTGTAATTTTCATCATAGGTACACGTCAACTATGACAGACAAATTGAGAAAAGAAAATCCAGAAAATCACATTGTAGGATTTTTTATGAATTTATTTGCAAATTATGGTGGAAAATAAGTATTTGGTCACCTACAAACAAGCAAGATTTCTGGCTCTCACAGACCTGTAACTTCTTCTTTAAGAGGCTCCTCTGTCCTCCACTCGTTACCTGTATTAATGGCACCTGTTTGAACTTGTTATCAGTATAAAAGACACCTGTCCACAACCTCAAACAGTCACACTCCAAACTCCACTATGGCCAAGACCAAAGAGCTGACAAAGGACACCAGAAACAAAATTGTAGACCTGCACCAGGCTGGGAAGACTGAATCTGCAATAGGTAAGCAGCTTGGTTTGAAGAAATCAACTGTGGGAGCAATTATTAGGAAATGGAAGACATACAAGACCACTGATAATCTCCCTCGATCTGGGGCTCCACGCAAGATCTCACCCTGTGGGTCAAAATGATCACAAGAACGGTGAGCAAAAAATCCCAGAACCACACGGGGGACCTAGTGAATGACCTGCAGAGAGCTGGGACCAAAGTAAAAGCCTACCATCAGTAACACACTACGCCGCCAGGAGACTCAAATCCTGCAGTGCCAGACGTGTCCCCCCTGCTTAAGCCAGTACATGTCCAGGCCCGTCTGAAGTTTGCTAGAGTGCATTTGGATGATCCAGAAGAGGATTGGGAGAATGTCATATGGTCAGATGAAACCAAAATATAACTTTTTGGTAAAAACTCAACTCGTCGTGTTTGGAGGACAAAGAATGCTGAGTTGCATCCAAAGAACACCATACCTACTGTGAAGCATGGGGTGGAAACATCATGCTTTGGGGCTGTTTTTCTGCAAAGGGACCAGGACCGACTGATCCGTGTAAAGGAAAGAATGAATGGGGCCATGTATCGTGAGATTTTGAGTGAAAACCTCGTTCCATCAGCAAGGGCATTGAAGATGAAACGTGGCTGGGTCTTTCAGCATGACAATGATCCCAAACACACGCCCGGGCAACGAAGGAGTGGCTTCGTAGAAGCATTTCAAGGTCCTGGAGTGGCCTAGCCAGTCTCCAGATCTCAACCCCATAGAAAATCTTTGGAGGGAGTTGAAAGTCCGTGTTGCCCAGCGACAGCCCCAAAACATCACTGCTCTAGAGGAGATCTGCATGGAGGAATGGGCCAAAATACCAGCAAACAGTGTGTGAAAACCTTGTGAAGACTTACAGAAATCGTTTGACCTGTGTCATTGCCAACAAAGGGTATATAACAAAGTATTGAGAAACTTTTGTTATTGACCAAATACTTATTTTCCACCATAATTTGCAAATAAATTCATGAAAAATCCTACAATGTGATTTTCTGGATTTTTTTTCTCATTTTGTCTGTCATAGTTGACGTGTACCTATGATGAAAATTACAGGCCTCTCTCATCTTTTTAAGTGGGAGAACTTGCACAATTGGTGGCTGACTAAATACTTTTTTTCCCCACTGTACATACCCCAACCAGGAGCCATGGATTACAGGCAACATCCGCACTGAGCTAAAGGGTAGAGCTTCCGCTTTCAAGGAGCGGGACTCTAACCTGGACGCTTATAAGAAATCCTGCTATGCCCTCCGACGAACCATCAAACAGGCAAAGAGTCAATACAGGACTAAGATTGAATCGTACTACACCGGCTCTGACGCTCGTCGGATGTGGCAGGGCTTGAAAACTATTACAGACCACAAAGGGAAGCACAGCCGCGAGCTGCCCAGTGACACAAGCCTACCAGACGAGCTAAACCACTTCTATGCTCGCTTCGAGGCAAGCAACACTGAAGCATGCATGAGAGCACCAGCAGTTCCGGATGACTATGTGATCACGCACTCCGTAGCCGATGTGAGTAAGACTTTTAAGCAGGTCAACATTCACAAGGCCGCAGGAACAGACGGATTACCAGGACATGTACTCCGAGCATGTGCTGACCAACTGGCAAGCGTCTTCACTGACATTTTCAACATGTCCCTGACTGAGTCTGTAATACCAACATGTTTCAAGCAGACCACCATAGTCCCCGTGCCCAAGGACACTAAGATAACCTGCCTAAATGACTACCGACCCATAGCACTGACGTCTGTAGCCATGAAGTGCTTTGAAAGGCTGGTCATGGCTCACATCAACACCATTATCCCAGAAACCCTAGACCCACTCCAATTTGCATACCGCCCCAACAGATCCACAGATGATGCAATCTCTATTGCACTCCACACTGCCCTTTCCCACCTGGGCAAGAGGAACACCTACATGAGGATGCTATTCATTGACTACAGCTCAGCGTTCAACACCATAGTGCCCTCAAAGCTCATCACTAAGCTAAGGATCCTGGGACTAAACACCTCCCTCTGCAACTGGATCCGGGACTTCCTGACGGGCCGCCCCCAGGTGGTAAGGGTAGGTAACAACACATCTGCCACGTTGATCCTCAACACGGGGGCCCCTCAGAAGTGCGTTCTCAGTCCTCTCCTGTACTCCCTGTTCACCCATGACTGCATGGCCAGGCACAACTCCAAAACCATCATTAAGTTTGCCGACGACACAACAGTGGTAGGCCTGATCACCGACAATGATAGGGAGGAGGTCAGAGACCTGACCATGTGGTGCCAGGATAACAACCTCTCCCTCAACGTGACAAAGACAAAGGAGATGATTGTGGACTACAGGAAAAAAATTAGGACTGAGCATGCCCCCATTCTCATCAATGGGGCTGTAGTGGAACAGGTTGAGAGCTTCAAGTTCCTTGGTGTCCACATCACCAACCAACTATCATGGTCCAAACACACCAAGACAGTCGTGAAGAGGGCAAGACAAAGCCTATTCCCCCTCAGGAGACTGAAAAGATTTGGCATGGGTCCTCAGATCCTCAAAAAGTAATACAGCTGCACCATCGAGAGCATCCTGACTGGTTGCATCACCGCCTGGTATGGCAACTGCCTGGCCTCCGACCGCAAGGCACTACAGGGGCCAAGCTTCCTGCCATCCAGGACCTCTATACCAGGCGGTGTCAGAGGAAGGCCCTCAAAATTGTCAAAGACTCCAGCCACCCTAGTCATAGACTGTTCTCTCTGCTACCGCACGGCAAGCGGTACCGGAGCGCCAAGTCTAGGTCCAAAAGGCTTCTCAACAGCTTCTACCCCCAAGCCATAAGACTCCTGAACAGCTAATCATGGCTTCCCGGACTACTTGCACTGCCCCCCCACCCCCACCCCATCTTTTTACGCTGCTGCTACTCTGTTAATTATTTATGCATAGTCACTTTAACTCTACCCACATGTACATATTACCTTAACTACCTCAACTAGCCGGTTCCCCTGCACATTGACTCTGCACCAGTAACCCCCTGTATATAGCCTCCCTACTGTTATTTTATTTTACTTCTGCTCTTTTTTTCTCAACACTTTTTTGTTGTTGTTGTTTTATTTAACTTTTTTATAAAAAAATTAATGCATTGTTGGTTAAGGGCTGTAAGTAAGCATTTCACGGTAATGTATTCGGCGTATGTGGCAAATAACATTTGATTCGATTTGATTTGAACTGTGGGAAAGGAATACTGATTGTGAACACATCGACATGACGGTTGCATTTTCGAAAGGTACAATATGTTTTTGACTGCGAAATAGATTCACTCTGTCCCTTACTCTACCCCTCACTCTCCTCTCTCAACCCCTCTCCCTCCCCTCTCTCCCCTCTCTCTTACTACCTCCATTGTTTTCTCTTTACTGTTGAGCACAGTGCGAGCACAAAGACATGTTTGCCAGGCGAACAGAGGCAGGGCTGTGTTAGGCTGCCTGCTACCTGCTGAGTAGGAAGGGGGTAGGAGGCAGGGAGAGAAAAGCTTGCCCGCCTGGCAGTGCCGGCTGCCCGTGCCTCTCTCTCTCTTTCTCTCTCTCTGCCATGGAGCTGGCACCAGCAGCTCCCGGACAGAAGGACAGAAGGTGTGAGGGGCTTAGACCTGCCGCGCCCTGTTAGAGACCACGGCACAGGTACTCTCACTGTGGGAGATAGACTTACTGTAACACTCAGCCTCAAACATTCCAGTCCAACAGGACACCGTCACCCATCTCTAATCACATCTCCACAGTTACATTTACTGGTCTGTCTGTCCTTACCACGTTCTTCACAGGAACAGATTAATCATAATCCTCCATAGGAAGGTGAGCAATACATTTTTCGCTGAGACAAGCCCAGTGTGTAGCTACAAGGAGAATAGTGAAAATATGTTTTCCGCAACGGACCTAAATATAGAATGAATCAAATCGGTGATTCAATGATTAGCATAATGCCTATGTGTGTGTTTCCAGGATTGACAATATTCTAGTTCTCGCTGAGGCCGATATTGCTGCTTCCATTCAATCAAGGCGTTTGCTGTACAGCGGTCGTGTGGAAGCATCCATTCAGAACAGTGTTTTGAACAGCTAACGCCTCAGAATGCAAACCTTAAAGGAAGTTGTGTTGGCTTGAGTAACTCTAGCTGTGTGGTTATGTTACCGCCTACACAGCGGGAACCAGATATAGGTCACAACAATAGAGGTAAATGTCAATACTGGAGGAGCACGGCCGGTCTAGGCAGTTACCCCCACTGGTACTATGCACAGTCATTGTGTGGCCAAGGTCCTGCTTAGAACACACATACTTTTCAAAGAGAGTGAGAGACATGGGGGAGAGGTGTGTGAAAGAGAGAGCAAGAGACAAAGAGAATATGAGCGAGAGAGGGGAAGAAATGAAGAGAGAACTTGAGAGGGACGGAAACAGAGAACGAGAGAAGGAAAAATACAGAAAGAGAGAAAGAAAGAAAGAAAGAAAGAAAGACTGTGAGAGAGGAGAGCAGTGATAAAAGTGCTGACATGTTGATATACTTCCTCCTCTGAATCAGACAGCTGAACGCTCCTTGAACAAGGTCACTGAGGATCACACATCTCAGGTTAAGACACTGAGCCCACCCACCTGGATATTACTGTACACTACAGCAGACATACAGAGACAGGACACTGCACAGGACAGCCCTTCTCCCCAACTGCAGGGCTCTCCAGAGGGTGGTGCGGTCTGCCCAACGCATCACCAGGGGCAAACTACCTGCCCTCCAGGAGACCTACAGCACCCGATGTCACAGGATGGCCAAAAACATCATCAAGGAAATCAACCACCCGAGCCACGGCCTGTTCACCCCGCTATCATCCAGAAGGCGAGGTCAGTATAGGTGCATCAAAGCTGGGCCCGAGATACTGAAAAACAGCTTCTATCTCAAGGCCATCAGACTGTTAAATAGTCATCACTAGCTGGCTACCACCCGGTTACTCAACCCTGCACCTTAGAGGCTGCTGCCCTATGTACATAGACATGAAATCACTGGTCACTTTAATAATGGAACACTAGTCACTTTAATCATGTTTACATACTGCTTTACTCATTTCATATGTATATAATGTATTCTACTCTACTGTATTTTAGTTAATGCAACTCCGACATTGCTCGTCCTAATATTTGTATATTTCTTAATTCCATTCTTTTACTTTTAGATTTGTGTGTATTGTTGTGAATTGTTAAATACTACTGCACTGTTGGAGCTAGGAACACAAGCATTTCGCTACACCCGCAATAACATCTGCTAAATATGTGTATGTGACCAATAAAATTGTATCTGATTTGATTTGATCCTTTTTCCTACAGTGGTGGGGTGGGGTGAGGTGGAGGCTGGCAGGTGGGGAGAAAGGGCCCTCTATACCCAGCCAGATAGAGGTTTGGATATGACAGAGAAAATGACAGAGAAAAAGCAATGGACAAATACTGACCCTAGCCTGGTCACAGATCTGTATATGCTTGGGCACAAACTGATCTGCTACCAGGCTAGTCTGACCTTGGGTGAAGTACTTGAGCAGAACAAAATCCCAACCTACTCCAATACTGAGATTGAGAACATACGGTAGGCTACTGAATGTGAATAATGCACAGCGATGGTCATTGATGAGGGAGTGAAGGAGTAGTAATAATGCAGCTTGCAGTAAGACCTCTATGCATAGTAGACCATTGTAGAGTGGAGGGAGTGGGACTGACCGTGTGACTCCCTGTAGACAGGACTGGAGGCAAGCAGTAAACACCAAGTTAGATGGAAAAATAAAGTTGGGAGACCCCCTTCCCACTGTTTGGGCTCCAGGGTGAAGTGCCTTATTATCCTTTATTACACACACACACACACACACAAAATCACTTGCGCACACTCAAAAACAGGCTTGAGGGTAATCAAATAATAGCAAACAGAAAACAAGCAACAAAGAATGCAGCACCGAAACCTGCACACAATTACTGGCCTGCCCCGCTGCCAAGAGAGTGCAATTGATAAAGCAGGGGCCGTATCAGGTTGTTCTCGATGTGGCTCCATTGTAACTATAGTAGTGGCTGTTTAATGAAGCCCTGCATAACATTACCCACGCACTTTGAGGCCTATTGGAATCCAACTTGGGTGGGTAATTGCATTGGCCCCCACCGACAGATACAGACAGTGAGACAACGGACCAACACACCCCATCACCCCAACACAATGAGGCAGTAGCGTGGTCCCCACCGCTCAGTCTCTCTGCCCTATCAGGATGCAGGAGTACAGTGCTATATACAGAGCCAAGCGTAGGCAGGCATCCACACACAGCACAGAGCCAGGATATGAGGACATTAGACAAACATTAGCATTAGCATGCCGTGCCTTCCCTCCTATAGCTTCCTGGAGTTAGGGTTAGGATTTAGAGTCTCTCAAAAGGTATCCTCACACTAAGTTGAGATCAGTGTGGAGGCCAGACAGGGGCCTAGAGTGAGGGAGGGGGTGTCCCCCAGACATGCCTGTGCAAAAATGTCCCCGCAAACCCCCTGAAGCACTGCGAGAAACAGTGATACACACATTCTAAATCGTCTCGAGAATTTGTGAATGGAAAAATGGTTTAGCACACTTGGCAGATGCACGAATCCTCATTCCACAGTTATCAAATAGGGGTATTACAGTTCTCTTCTCTGCAGAAAGACAGAGCAAGAAAAATAAAAGAGAGAGAGTACATAAGAGGAATCTATCTGGCTGACTGTGGTGGGCAGGGAGAGAGAGAAGGAGAGGAAGGAGGGAGGGAGGAGTAGAGGGGAATGTTGATAAAAAAGGTAGTTCATTTCAAGGTTGTGGTAATATCACTCCTGGACTACAGGTGCTAGAAAGAGTGAGTAAGAGAGACTGAGTCTGGGGTTGGGGTTTCTGTTGCTGGGGTGGTGTGTGTGATTAAGCATGCAGAGTGGCAGGAAGATAAGCTTTTCCGAAAGCAACAACTTTGAAATAGTGTGTATGTGTGTGTAAGACCTGCAGGAGGCAAGAGGTGTGTGTACGTGTGGTGTTTCCCTGCCTTATCACCAGGACATTCCCTCACATAGCAAGTTATTCCAGTATGATTACACACACACACACAGAGTGAGAGAGACAGACAGACACGCAAGCGAGTCTGTGGCTCGGGGTGCTAGGCTGTAAAAGGAACCTGTTCTTGTTAAACAGCATTTTCCCTCTCCCTGGGGAAAACAGATGGAGGGAGGTTTGATTTAAAGCAGGCAGCGGCGGCTAGGGGGGCGGGGGCGGGTGGAGCGGAGGATGAGGAGGAGGGTTTGCAGTGCCACACTAGGAAGGTGTCCTTTCCTTAATGGAGAAAACTGACACCTCTGTGTAAGCTCATCAGTGGAGCCTGAGGGGAAGTGACTGGGTGTCCTACAGCTATGCTACCTACAGACTAAACAACAAGTACAACACCACTGGAGAGCTCTGGGGGAATGACGAAGGGAGGGAGGGAGATATGTAAGGAAAGGTAGATTCTAAACAGGCAGGCCAGGCTGTCATTGTTTCTCTCTTATCTCCGTCTGGGAGATGCCTGCCAAGGCTGTGCAAACAAGGAACACAGGAACACAGAGCAGGAACACACACAGCCCTGTGACAACCTCTGCAGCCCAGACCAGCCCTATCTGTCACACACGTAAAGTGAAGGCTGTATGGCCACAACAACACACTGCAGACAGTGGGTACCATAACACACGGAGCAGAAACCCCTCTGCCCTGTCCGTCACTATCACTGTCAGCGCGCCGGTGGCGATCCAACAGCCACTGTCATCCCCCATTCAGTTTACAAACACACTGACAACTAGGAAATCACCTTCTCAGCAGCAACACCAGAGAGAGAGCGAGACAGAGAAAAGGAGAGAGGGAGAGTAAAGAGAGGGAGAAACATTCGGTCTACCAACCTGGCTATATCAGCTCCCCAGTCCCACAACATTTCCAGTCACAGACAGCATTCCTCTGGGGTGAAACTCCTCTTGTCCATTCTCTGTGGTCACCGATAGAAAGACCAAACTGCGGGGCCAAACGCCCATCAATCAGAATAGCCACTCACTGGTAGAGAGAGAGTGTATGCTTGCTAGGAGACCTACTGATGTAAGCTAGTACCAGAGAAAATACCCAGTCAGTCATGATGCATACTTAGGAACAGAAATAGCAATAGGGCCCCCAGAGGGATTATACAACAGACTACATTTAGAGGCACTTCCACTGGCCCACAGACCAGGCAGGCAGCGGCTTATACACACTCTCGCTCTCTCTTTCTCTCTTTTTTCTCTCTCTAATTTCTTTCTCTCTCTGTCTCTCTCTCTTTCCTAAGCAAGACATGACCACAAATAGAGGGGTCAAGTGAAAGGCAGCAGTTAGGGGGTGGAGTGGCAGGAGCATGGCTGTTGCAGGATGCTGCTCTCTCTTAGTTATGGCTGCACAATGAATGGAATTTTAATCAAAATTGCAATATTGACATGTGCAATATCCATATCGCAAGAGGCTGCAATTTGTTTTAAATGATATGAATGTAAAATGTAATAAGCGTCCCCTGGGAAGCTCTGACCAACACTTTGGTTCCTACCATGTCACAACAACTTCTACTGTACCTGTCGTTGTCGTTAGTTATCATGCCAAACAACACCAGCCATAGAATCGGAATACTCATTTTATTTATCTGATTCCAACAGTTCACCCAAGTGTTTTGATCTAAATCGCAAGTAAAATCGCAATTGCAATATTTGGTCAACAAGATGACATGCCCATATCGTGCAGCCCTACTCTTACTGTTGTGTTGTTATGACACAGTAGCACAGCCTTATCAGGGCGGCCCGGCAGGCCCCCAGGGGTTGTCCTGTCCCAGAGAGAGTGTACTAGCCAGGGGGCATAACAACATGGTAACCCCCCCCACGCCTCCCTTTACTCTCCCTTCTCCCCTCTACCCCTCCCGCCCTGCTTGTTTCCCCCTGCCACCTGTGACTCCCCCTCTCCCCCTCCTCCTTCCCCCTCCTCACCTCTATAAATATCTCGCCAGGCCAACACTGCAAAATCCTCTGAGATGTGCTATCTCTGGCCCAATCATCTGCTCTCTGGTCAACGATTTGATTTGCTCCTATCTTGCTCTTTCAACACGCGGCTACCACCACATTATCGGCCATGGATAGTGACATTGGGACAGGTCAAAACTGCGACAAGGCATCACAGAAAGAGGGGGAGAGAGAGAGGGAAAGGGAGAGAGGGAAGTGCGAGAGGGGAGAGAGGAAAAGGGGGGCGAGAATCCCTGCTGAGAAAAAGCTTCCAGCCACAACGCTCTTTGCAGCTGCAGTGTGAATATTAGTGCATGTTTATGCTTCTGTCTCAACCTCAGGTATGTCATGAGTGACAGCGGTGCGGCTAGTTTGAGGGTCACTGTGTAACATTCTCCGCATTGCATACATTCAGGGCCACACGCAGCCAAAAGAGCAGGCATTGTGGAGAGGAATTCACCTCAACACTAGGTGGATGACAACAAACACGTTTGGCAGTTGTTTTGAGTGGAGCAACTCGGCCAAGGTTAGACACCAGTCCCGTGCTGGTGATAAATTGGTTAATAACACCCGTGGTGTCATGCAAGACAAACGTACACATCTATCATAAGACCACAGTTACTTTGCCCTTACTGGAGAATCCAATTTACAGGTCTAAAAATAACTTGACCACTGTTGACCTCTCTAAGGGGGATCAGAAACCACTGTGGGCAGGAGACAACTGGGAATAGTTGGCCCTAACACACACACACACCAAGGACTCCCGGGAGACCTGACACCATAGCCAATTATGGGCCATTCAAAGTAACCAACACCTGCTGTGAACAGAAGTCAATAGTCCACACTGTATACCTCTAAGTAAGAGTGCAGTGCTCCTGAGCAGTGAGTAGTACCAGAGGTATAGTTGATGGCATGTCTGAGACAAGATCAATAGTACACAGTTTTTCACAGTTCACAACGATATGCCTAGTTATTTCTACACTAGCATGTGTATTTACAGTGGTAGACAATAGAAAGAGAATAACACTATTCCACACAACATATGAGCAGATGTTTTGAGACAGTGTTTAACACACTCAAGACTTTCTCTGACTTTATCCCCATCACCCTGTACTGGTGGAATATCTTAATTAGGTAGAAACAGAGAAACATAATGTTTGTAATGTAGCCGAGTAAAACTAGGACAGTTCTCTACCATGTAGGCCCTTTTGTATTTTCAACATACTCAGTATAAATAATGAACCTACTTATTGTGGAAAATGCACATATTCATATAAAAACGTGACATGCCCTGGATACCAAGCAACAGAATGGTATCATAGCAACATATTTCTGTAGTTGTTTTTTCATATGTGTGGTGTTTTATGAATATTGTATTGTATTTTTATCGTCTTCAATCAAACAATTAATAAAATACCAACCAAGTTGCCAGTGTGTACAGATACAGTCATGCTGGAAGAATTATTTGTCAAATATTTTTGACCAGTTTACGAAAGCCTTTGTGGGCGACTGTATCTCTTCCATGAAAATAATTGTTGAATTGCTCTTGTCTGGACACACTGGGGAAGGACACAGCTAAGGTTATAGGTGCTGGCTTGGGTCCCTGTCCGGGCTAAAGTGACCCACTCATCAGCTCTGTTCTGACATCCAATACACAGGGGCCAGAGAGAGCCTCCTTCATCCCAACTCCCTCCTCATCCTGTGGGGTTACCCACACACATCACCTCACCTCAGTGTCTTGATAAGAGAATCACCCACCCCTCCTCACTCGGCAGGTAGACTAGTGGTTAAGAGCGTTGGGCCAGTAACAGGTCACTGTTTCAAATCCCTGAGCCGGCAAGGTGGAAAAATCTTCCGTTCTGCCCTTCAGCAAGGCAGTTAATCCACAACAACTGCTCCCTGGGCGCCTATGACGTGGATGTCGATTAAGGCAGCCCCCCACACCTCTCTAATTCAGAGGGATTGGGTTAAATGTGAAAGACACATTTCGGTTGAATGCATTCAGTTGTGCAACTGACTAGTTATCCCCAGGTACATGTATCTCTGTTCCACATAGCTGAGGTGCATTTAGCTAACATTTATACATAAAGCTCTGAACGGTACATGCCGTGTGTGACCAAATCTGCTCATCCTGCTAAAACACAAACTCTCTCACTATCCACTCTTGGAAACCATTTAGCTAGCTAGTAAAACAGACTGGAGAATTCTATGAATGACCATGAACACAGCTGAATATATTTTGCAGCACCTCAGGTCAATGCATTGCCCTATGGGTTTCTATACCAGAAAATGTCTAGCAAGATTCCAACCTTTGCCATCCAGGACCCTGCACAAGGTTAGTCCCAAAACTCTGAGTGGAGTGTACCCTTTTAAAAGGCTACAAAATGGCTAAAATAAATATAACCTAAATGTATGCTATAAAAAGGCAGTTAGCCTATTTCTGGGACAAGAGCAAACAAACAGAGTGTTAATTGGGGACTTTAATCCACTCCATTACATCCCCTCCTTTACAGCATCAATATTTAATCTCAAGTATTGCTGGAAGTATTTTATACCCGCTGATACCCTGCTAGAAGAGTGGTTAACACTTGAATAATTAACCAACTTAGCTACCTTGATGAAATGCTTTCATCATACTTGAAGAGCTGAAAATAATATTATTTTGAACGTATTTACGGTGCTGTGACGCTGATGCTTTGTTTAAAGCAGGCCGAGAGGCACAGAAATGAAATAATAGGTTTTCCCCAAAAGCAGGTGGCAATACGGCACCGTATCCCTCTGAAACCCATTGCCTTCAGGAGTAGTTCATCCCAATGCAAGTGATCAGAGACCTGGAATCATATTTAACTTCCTATAAAACAGGAAGAGAAATAAAGTAACAATGGCCCTCTTAAGGATGTTACATTTCATCAGCCACATATTTGATATCTGTGCCTAATGTAATGTGGCCATGAGAGCTACACTGAGAGAGAGAAGGAACAAACTGATAACTGGAGAAGAGAAAATTGGGAAGGGGGAACCTTCTCTGTATTCTTATGTTTAAAGCTGTGCAGTGGGTTTCACTTCTACACCCCTGGAGCTCACGGAGAGGAATACAGGGAGGGGAAAGTCCCCAAAGCATGCAACACACACTACATTTTCAATAGCAATATGTCTAATGTTACGGTACTGAGTGCAGGTTGTACGACCTCCAGACAACACATTGTTAATTTTTCATGGACATTTTCCCTCACATATTTCCCCATTTAACTTGACAAATGTGCTCCTTTAAGCAGATATTGAATAAGCAGATATCGAATGAGTTCATCACATTTTATCGCTTTTTATATCACTTTCCATTCTCTCTTTTTAGCCAGGTAGGGACAGAGAGAGAGAGAGAAGTGGAAACACAGTGTGTCACATGTTCCTGGCAGCATGTCATCAGCCTCTCTAATAGGAGCAGAGCCTTTTCATGTCGGAGTCATATTTGACCTGGCGACCCCTGACGGTCCCTGGCCAGGAGGTGGGTCCCCCGAGCAGGCCTTGGGGGAGCGTGAGGGAGCCTGACAGAATAAGAGCAAGCGATCATGAAAACAGTCGCTCAGCTCCTCCAAAACAAACACGCTCTCATGCAACCAAGGCACAATTGCTCATCGGAGTGCAAGGCAGTGACTATCTCTCAGCCAGCCATCAGGGACCCAGTTAGTAGTTACACAACGCAATCCCGCCTGCCTGTCTGCGTGTTTTCCACCATCAGCCGAGTGGGTATCCCACAGCTGTCCCCGATTCTGACGGTGAAAAGCATTCGGTGCGAAAACCTCTCGGAACGTCACCCCCGAGCCCCTCTCTCTGGCTCTGTCATTCCACAGGGTCTTATGTTGCCCGCACCACCTTTTGCCCCCGGCAGTAAGGCAAAGCAGGGAGAACAGCCCATAGAGCCCCCCCGCTCACCCCCTCCACTCCCCCATTGCCTTTTTTCCCTCCCACTAGAGTGTCAGTTTATGCCAAATCACCCAGACAAGCAGTACCAATTTTAGACTTGGCCCTGAGTCAGATCAGCTGGCTGATGCGGGGGCTTCCCAAACAGAACACCCCTGTTGGGGTCCCATGGCCCTCAGCTCCCCTCCAACCAGCAACACATGGGAGTGCAGGAGTCTCACTAAGTCAACCAAAATATATCTGGGTTCAGGCTGGCTCACTGAAAATGCCTGTTTTTCAGACTTGAATTAAAACCAAATGTTGCAGCCAACTAATAGGACATGTAATGTTGTAATTCATGAAAGACCATGGATGGGAGTTAATTTAGCAAATTCTATTTTTCCCTCATGAACAATTGCCCTGGAAAAAGCATTATCGCCTCATAATCAAGTCAATTGCTCTGACAACACATTTGCCACTTTTTAATTTAAACGAAAAACAAATGTCAGCCCAAATCCTCCATCACAGATGGCTGGATGAAATTTTCATCAAACATGATATTCATTGGGATGCGTCACACCTTTCAGTTTTACAGCCGATTTACATAATCTGGGTTTTAACAGGTTTTAATGGAAGCCAATTTGTAGCTATTTGTGGCATGCACACAGGAACTGAGTAGGATGCTCTGAGAGTGTGGTAAGTGGCACCTTGAATATTGACAGATGTAATAAAAAATTCATTTCACTGACTTTCATGAATATCCAGAAAACGCCCCCACACAATCAAAAAACTGTTTTTAATCCTCATACACCATGCTCTACACCACAAATAAGCAAGCACGTTCTAGAAGAAAGTACATTTATAGAGGAACATAATCAAATAAATCCCCCAATTGACCCCAAAATACACTTCTCTTTATATATTTAGACTGAGGTGATAATCTTCCCTTTTGTTTTCTAAAAACAACTCCCTCCAGCAGTGACAACAAAGCAAAAGCACAGACATACCATTCATCTTTATAGCCTGGGCAGACTGTCATTTCCATTCTATGGCCTGGCTGGGGAGTAGAGGAACACTGTTGGTGGATGAGCAGTGAAGGGCATAAAGATAGGCTCAGGCTAAATACACAATGGGCTGCCCCTCTCTCCCTCTCCCTCTCACACACACACACACACACACACACACACACACACACACACACACACACACACACACACACACACACACACACACACACACACACACACACACACACACACACACACACACACACACACACACACACACACACACACACACACACACACACACACACATACATGACCAAGCATGTCAATTGTAATGGCAATCATTTCATTCTGAAAGACCAATAATGGTATGAAATTAATGCCCATATACAAAAAGGCTAGACCGATAAACCACAGTACAATATGCATGTTACGTCGATCCATCTAGTTCCGTTTAGAATACACTGAATGAAACACTTAGCTCCCAGCCCAGTGATTGATCCCATGGCTGTCTGATGGATGTGTAAACAGAGTCGTTAGCTAACATAAATGGAGTGCCACGCTGAATAAAGCAGACACAGTCAACGAGTTGAGCTACAACATACTGTATCTAACTGGTCTGGTAATGGAATCCCAATACATGGCATCAACCTCCAGTCCACACGTTCCTCTTCGCCTTTACATCCATCCAACAAGCTAATCAACATTAATGACATTGAGTGGAGGGAGGTGTTGCCTCCAGTAAAATCATTTGGGAGCGCTAACTAAATCCTCAATGAGGAAGTCTCTGTGGGAATCTTCTCACCTTGGAAAACCAAACAACCTGTTGATCCTGGATGTGATCCCGTTTCCTTACATTCAGTTTCCCACACTCACTCCTAATGAGGACCTGAATGCTTTCCCGCTCCCTGTGTACGGTGCTGCCAAGAAAGGCAGTCACTGGGCCCTTAGCCCTGGTTGTAAACATGTCTTGTTTCGGGAAGTAACATGACACACATTTATTTAGGAATTTATCCGAAAAATCAACAAGCTTTATGAGCTTGTCCTGGCTTGCACACACAACAATACCCTTAATGGGAAGTTTTATAGGGTTCTATTAAACTATGGGAGCAGCTATATATCTGTGACTTCATATCATGTTATGAATCCCTCTGTTGGTGTTGTGATTTGATCTGTGTGAATATTGCAGTTTCTTATAAAACAGTAGAGAGTGTGTGTAATCCTAGCTAGTGTAAAGAATGGTGTGACTTTTCACAACACTGTCGTGCTACATGGATGCCATTGCTTTGTTGAAGGGGCTATTGTATTACCAGGGTCATCCCATCAACTGTAATGAAATAACATTCTAGATGGTACAACAATAACACATATACTGTAACCATGGTCACAGTATACATTCATAAAAAATACCAAAAAAATACTAGTATTAAATAAATCAAGAGTATTTTATCTCTTCAAAGCCAATAACAAAGACAGGCCTTTACACAGAACACTTCGTGTCTGGCAATGTACTTGTAGGTAAGCTAGCGAAGAAGACAACATCCACAACATCATGTAGCTTATTCAGAGGACAATAATACCACAAAACCTATTTTCTATGTGAATTTAGTGGGTATTAAGAGGATACTGTATAACTACTGTATAACGGGCATGCATGATGACTCATATAGTGAAGGTATTTCTAGATGGTGAACATGGATAAGGTGGGACCCAAATTAATTTGCACCTCTTTGTTTCAATTAATTTGCCTTCAAAGAATGAGTGGTGCTACAAATAAATACACTGCAAATAATAGGGGACCTTAAGACGGTATCCTTCTTTTTTTCCATTATCTTTACAGCAGGATGATTACATACTCCAATCATCCTCCATTCATAAAACCTATCAATAGCACACTAAATGCACTGCCTGTGCAGAATACAGCAGTAGACACCATTAGCACCCCAGCCTCTGAGACGCTGGCTCTGTATATGGCCTCGGTTAAAGTAACTTCTCTCCGTGTCAAACTGGAAGCAGAGTTCACCTTTTGCCTCTTATCTGACTCAACAGCGCAGGTCTACGAGTGGGCCACCACCATAGAGCAACACTCTCTGTCTGCACTATTCAGCATAAAATATGCATCAAATTATATAACGCTTATATAGTGCATCCATGGCACAAGTCTGGGCTAAGCAATGCTGTGTTCTACAGCTAATTAAGCGATCCATGCAGGGCAAAACAGAGTAGGGGGAGCTGCTAATTTTAGGTCCTTCCCCGAGCCCATCCCAGAAACAGGACGCTGAGAAGCAGCAGGAGGCTCCGGAGCTACCGCAACAGTGTGGCTGGAGGCGGGGAGAGAGAGAGAGAGAGAGAGAGAGAGAGAGAGAGAGAGAGAGGGAGGGATAGAGGAAGAGAAGGTCCCCAGTCAAACAGAGCAGACAGACCCAGATTTCATCAGCGGAGAGCCCAGGTCTGTCCCAGCAGAGGAAATCAATCTGCCTCCCTGTGTCTCTGCCTGCTGCTGGGCCTTCCTCAGATCAGCTGTGTGTTTATGCAGATTACTATCTTTAATAAAGTCCTCTGCAAGCACCACACCACATGGGTAACACCAGCCAGGCAGCCACACTGATTCATCCGTATCCTGGAGCAGATCCTTCTCTCCTCCCCTGCTGGTCCTTTGGGCTAACCTAATAAGTTATCAATATTAACACCTACAACTCCAACAGTTAGTCACCTATACATATTGTGGTATCAGCCTCATACTCAAGGCTAGTGTAGAAGTGTGGTTTAATCACCCCACAAGGCCACCAACACACACCATCGTTTTCCTTATCCATTCAAGGAATTAAGGAGATGTCATGAGTGGGCGCATACGGAGAGGAAACATTATTCTGAGACAAACAAAGAGCAGTTTGTGTGCAGACAAGAGCAGGCAGGGGAGGGAGGGAGGGAGGGAGGGAGGGAGGGAGGGAGGGAGGGAGGGAGGGAGGGAGAGAGAGGGGTTGGGGAAAACAGGCATCTGTGAGGAGTACTAAAGAAGGCAGAAGGAACCAGGCCTCAGGCTAGATCCTTCTCTGGGGGTCTCGCTGAACAACGATGCTTTAAACACTGCTCAATTCACCTGGCGGATGGGAAAGCATCCACCCCCACTCTCACCCTCACTCTCTCAACCCTATCTTCAACAAGGTCTCCCCAGTCTGGCTGTAGCTCAACAGCAGTGCTACTCTGTGTGAGAGGCTGACCACAATCTCCACACAGGCAGTCCCAGCATAAATAAACGTATGTTGCCTAAAAAAAGACAGAGCAAATATGTAGCAATCCTTTACAGGATTACAGTCTCGACTAGCATCGGAATTTGCTGCTTCAATATTTATATATCCCACAAACTTGCCAGAGCAGATTTTGGGGTCTTTGCTTGGGAGAGAAAAAACACCAAAATTATAGCTTTCCATACAGTGGCACATCAGACACCTAAACTATCAAATGAAACTACAGGGACTCCCTTTCAACACCAAATAATATTTATTGTTTATTTTTAAACTCTCTCTCTCTGCATAATCTTTTTACAGTACTTTTTGCATCGCAAAATATTTCAAATGCAAAGAAATTACATTATTTTTGCAGCAAGTAAATTAATACATTGGCCTAATTCATACTGCAAAGTACACCAATATACTGTATGAACTTCTTGCTCTACAGGAAGGCAGCTTGTAAATTCAGTGTGGCCTCACACATAGTAGGGGCGGCAGGTAGCTTAGTGGTTAAGAGCGTTGTGCCAGTAACTGAAAGGTCGCTGGTTCTAATCCCCGAGCCGACTAGGTGAAAAATCTGTCGACGTGCCCTTGAGCAAGGCACTTACCCCTAATTGCTCCTGTAAGTCGCTCTGGATAAGAGTGTCTGCTAAATGACTAATTATTTATTTATTTATAGTACAGCATCTTCCCTGTAGTATCCTGCCCAGTAGGCATGGATACTCAAGTCTCACTGTTGACCCCAATTACTCCTCATTGACTTAGAACAGAGCTGATCCTAGGACTATCAATTCTCCTGTAGCTGTCATCACTGGATGATAAGTCCCAGTGTTCCCCACCTCTCTAACGCTCATTCTGTACAGACACAGGTATTCTCAGGGATTAACTAACTGTACATGTAGCTCCCTGACTTTGCTTGTAATTCTATAGAGAGCAGAGGGGTAAACTGAGGATGGAGGAGCACATCACAGAGAGATGGATGGTATTCTTCTTATCCATTCCATGCATGTGGGCCCGGGCGCTGTACTGTAAAGCATGTTACTCGTCATTAGTGCACCTCCCATTAGTCGGTGTTGTGTATGAACTGGCATGCCATATAGACAGAGCCATTAGCTGGGGGGGATGTATGTAGCATGCCACACCATGGAAGACAGAACTGCAGTTGGGAGCCTTCAGACAGACTGGATGCTTAAATTAGATCCTTAGGAGAGGAGCAACAATGTCAGCTTCTGTGGATCTGCCAAATGCCAGATGGGATGAGAAAATGGCCAGAAATCAGATAAAATAGAAACTTCCCGCTAAGCTACCGGTGCATACCTGCCTGCCAAGACACAGCCCCTACATGTCTACTAGCTACGTACGCTACTTGCATTTGAAATGTTTTGAAATCGCACACACACAACCTGCTTTCTGTGTCCAGGGGGTAGGGAGCGTGCATGTGCACACTGGTGTAGATTGAGTGATTATGCCTTTGCAACACTATGTTTTATTTGAGACGTGCTCAGAATGAGAGGTGGTACGTTTTTTATTTGGGGGTTCCGCAAATATTCTCTTTATCTTCACTCCAAGTGTTTTGTGGTGTGCTATAGGTGTGTTTATTCCCAGATTTATTCTGCTGTGTCGTGCGGTGGGCCCAGACTGGAGAGGGGAGGAGAAGAGGGGAGGGGAGGGGAGGGGAGGGGAGGGGAGGAGACAGAAGAGGAGGGAAGAGGAGGAGGAGAAGAGAAGACAGGAGAGGAGGGGAGGGGAGAAGAGAGGAGGGGTAGGAGGAGGAGGAGGAAGAGGAGAGAAGACAGGAGAGGATGGGAGAGGAGGAAGGAAAGTAGAAGAGAGGAGAAGAGGAGGAGGAGGAGAGGAGGAGGAGGAGTAGACAGGAAAGGAGAGGAGGAGGAAGGAGAAGAGAGGAGAGGTGGTGTGTAGAGCATGGTGTCGGCACTGCCAGGATGCTAAGCATATGCAGCGTTGGCCACTGGCAGCACTAGAGACCTGACACAGAGGCAGCTCACACTTCCCTTCCTCAGCCCACCTAAATAAGATGTGAGAGTGTGTGTGTTGCGGGTGTGTGTGCGTGCGTGCGCGCGTGCATGAGTCTCCAATGGCAACATCTCCTCTGCTCAGCCCAAAATCACAGTGTGTTTGGAGAGGAGCAGGATGCAGCTCTGAAAGCAGGTGTCTAGTGGGAGGAAGTGATGATTGCCACAACTGTTCCAATTTGTCCCTTGTGCTATGCATCCATCAACCTATTTAGATATAGGATAGGGAACATACTGTATAAATACACTGTGAACAACATAGGCCTCCGTGTCTGGGCCTGATAGTGTCTGACAGCTAAGATAACATATAGTACATGTCAGAAAACGTGTGGTGACATGCCTGTCTGACTGGTGCCCACCAAGACTGAACAAAGTACCAACGACTTCAATGGTAAACGAGACTAGACAAACGAAGCCTGCTTAAAAACACACAGACACTGTATACACTGATAGCTGCCTGGCTTTCATGTTTATATCTAGTTCATGTTCACAAAGAGGTTGAATTTCAGGCTGATGGTGTTATCTGGAGCTGTCAGTGGAATAGTATCTGTGTCTGTAAAGTGCTGCTGCATCACGTAGTACCCTTGTCAGACTGCGCTGATCGTATTGCAGGTGGTAACAAAGCACCACTATTTTTGTCAAACAGGGAACACAGTAAAGTGCGTTTAAACATATACATCAAAACGCTCTTTTAGATGCCTCTTCACATCGCCAGTTAAAAGGATCGAGGACCACAAAGAAGAGCTTCAGAGCGGAGCTAGATATTCTGACACGTACGGAGAAAAGGAACCATTTTCTCTTTGGAAATATTGTCTTTGGGGTGTCGCTGCGCGCTGACAGGATGAGGAAGAGGATCAATGTTTAGAGACAGATCGCTAGGGCTTTGAAGGGGAGGGAGGGAGGGGTTGTATTCATCAGAACCTCTGACACTGCGCTTCACAGTAGACTCAGTGCTGAAGACATCTGAAGTCTGCCAGCCCTGTGATCAAGGGCCCAGCTCTGTGATGGATGGCAACACACACAAACACACACACACACAGGCGGAAAAGGCAACCTCTCCAGGCGCGAGGGAAAGTCAGCTATAACCACATGCAAAGACACGCATATCGTACATATAATTTTATCAAAAGCACCCATCACCAAAAACATTGACGAATGGTAGGCAATAATATTGGCCTACTTAGGTTTCTTGTCAATTTGTTTGTCTGTTTGCTTGAAGTTCTAACATCAAAATTGAAATTCTGCATTCAAAACATGTTTTTCTGGGGTCGTTACAAATTCATGACGACTTTGGTGATGTAGAGATTTCTCTCTTTAATGCCCTGGCTGCCTGTGATGGGAGCTGGGAGTTAAGCTGGGAGCTAGCAAGCGCTAGCTAATCCTGAGGGCTAATAGAAAAGTCCAATCCCCTGCCACTCTCATCCCATACATGTCAATACACTCTGGGCTGAAGAGCGTATTATGTAAGAGCCAGAGAAGGAGGCTGGAGGATAGGGGAGAGAGCACGTACACACACACACACACACACACACACACACACACACACACACACACACACACTAGCATGCATACACACACACACACAGGAGGAGCAGAGGGATAATTCTCCTGGGTTTGTACACTGGCCTGCTACTTTTGTCAGCATTGCAGAGTGGATAAGTGTCATCGCCATCTTCCTTCATCTCATCATTGGAGAATAAAGAGAAGAGACACTGTCTGTCCGGCTTCCACGTCTCTCTCCTCTCTCCCTCCTCTGGTTAATGCAGTCTGAATGAGGCTGAACAGCAAGGGGTCCGCTAATGGCAGACAGGCCAGATTAAGAGATGGAGGGAGAGAGGAAGTGCAAATATGGCAATGTCAGAGGGGCTCTATTCATTTCCTCAGCAGGCAGCACTGTCTTGTAGGGCTCACACACACACATGCAATCACAAACACGTGCATATCCAGATTCACACACGGCACATGGGTGGCCTGACACACTCCATGTGTCCATGTAAAGGACAGAGAGCTCAGTCATGTGCTGAGAATAAAATGCTGACCTTCCACTAGGAGGACAGACAGGCAGGAACTGGTGACAATGGCAAAGCTTTACCATTCATACAAATCTCACTGGGAAGAAAACTGTTTTTTTCTCTCTCCTCTTTCACGTTCAAGTGCCTGAAATTGGTTTTAAAAAATGAAAATCTCTCTCTCATATACCTCAGTCAGTCGTCCCCCCCCGTCCCCCCCTCTCCTCCTGCTCCTGCCCGCACCCCCTCTCTCTCTCCTCCTGCTCCTGCCCGCACCCCCTCTCTCGGTCCCCAGACTTCCATCGGCGCGCAGCGTGCAGAGCGAGTTAACGAGTGACACTCCTGCCATTTGCTCTTTAGAGAGCGTGGGCGTAGTGAAGTAGCACTTTAGTCACCGCCTGGCACAGCTGCAGGCTCCGGGGAGACCAACTGGTACTTCAGCGAGCTCGCCACCTGTTCTGCCATGGCAAAGAGAGAGAGAGAGAGAGAGAGAGAGAGAGAGAGAGAGAGAGAGAGAGAGAGAGAGAGAGGGACAGGGGGATCAAGCTCACGGTTTCAGGGAGGAACAGGTGTGAGATGAGGATTCCTTTGTGGTGTGTCCTCTACGCAGCAGGCAGGCAGGCAGGCAAGCAGGGGTCCAGGGAGACAGACAGACATAGGGGGGCTTAAGGGTGGGACTGACTGACTGGGGAGAACAAAGTCTGCAGAGCACAGAGGGTCATGCAGCCTACTGTAGCTCATCATACCTCTTTGGTCCAGTCAGTCACACCATGGGACTGTACCACCTAGACTGGTCAGGCTGTAGTGGTGGGTTATGGTAGAACTGTAGTGTAGTGCACTAATGATGTAGTAACACATAGTGGAATATAGCTTGTCAGATCCATCTTCACTCTTTCCTTTTGTGAACTAACACTTGCACTTTACTTTTTTCCCTTCTAGCACTGACTTTACTGATAGCTACTTTATTGAGGAAAAATGTACTTCCTATGACTGAGATATGTGGTTGTTCCACCTAGCTATCTTAAGATGAATGCACTAACTGTAAGTCGCTCTGGATAAGAGCGTCTGCTAAATGACTAAAATGTACATGTAAATGTTGTGATACAGCTTACTGTCTATCAACATTATAGCTGGGAGGCTGAGGTAAGCAATGGTATGGACTTTTCAGGACCCACAGGTTACACTCAGGTCGTACCAGTCCGTACCTAATCAAGACCCCCTTCAGCATGTGTTGGAAGACATGGGAGGTAGAGTGGAGGTAAGGGGGAGGCAGGGGGCAGGTCTGCATATCTGGGTGGGTGCAATCACACCAGCCCTGCTTGATCTCCCCCTCCCTCTCTCATCAGGACAGACCGACCCAAACTCTGCACACTTCTGCAGCTTCCCTAAACAGGAAGTATGCATGGCTGCACAGACGTGAGTTTGTGAGCGCATCATTTGCATGTGCGGTGAAGAGGAAGAAGAGGAAACGAAACCGTGCCTCGTTATGTCTTTACTGTACTGAGCCGCAGCGCCGCACATTTCCTCATCCCCCAACTCTGCTTTCCATGTGCTTTGACTACGGACACAAGGCCTGCCCAAGGACTTCTGGGTAACTACAGGAAATGGGAACAAGCAAACTGGTACTCAGCGACGCTTCAATCCATCCATGAAAATGCTCTGTTATCTCCACAGCACCAAAGGGAAATGGATTGCTGTGTGTGTGTGTGTTTAGGTGACATGTATGTATTTTCCTCCCCATGGACACAGAGTGAAATAATAAAACGGTGGTAACACAATACAACCCAGAATAATGGGTTCATGTGGGTGAATGGGTGTGGACTCACAGAGCTGTATTGATGTGCAGAGTGTATTTCTTTGTGAGACTAATTGCTTGTCAGCAGAGAATGTGTTCATGTGAGGGCTGGGGAATAAATGTGATGTTTAAGTGTATGTGTACGCACACAGTTAAATTACCTGCATATGAGTCTGTGTGATCATGGTTCTGTATGGTTCTGAATCTGCCCCTGTATGTGCATGTGTTAGTAACTGAATATGTCTATGCATGTGTGTGTGTGTGTGTGTGTGTTCCGCTCCAGATCTGACAAGACTCCTGCACACACTCCAAGCAGAGCTATTGTTCTAATTGAGAAAGTCTTCAGCGACGCAGGCGTAGCGTTTTGGCATGCTGATGCCCCTGTGTACACCAGCATGAACACGCAAACAGCAGCTCGTGCTGTGCTACAACATATTGAGTGGCTCACCTATCCCTTGTCTGGGTTTCCCCTTCATCAACACACAACACAATTAGTCAGCAGCAGCAGCAGCCAGGAGCCAGCTAACAACCTCCTCACATTAGCACAGCCATCAGTCTAGCCACTGCTCCTGGATATAAATGTTTAATGTATCCAATCAATAGAGAGGTAGAATAAGAGAGAGAGTCGTTACATTTACATTTTAGAAGACGCTCTTATCCAGAGTGACTTACAGTTAGTGAGTGCATACATTTTTCATACTGGCCCCGCGTGGGAATCGAACCCACAACCCTGGCGTTGCAAGCGTCATGCTCTACCAACTGAGCTACAGGAGGCCCTGTTATCTTTCTAGTTCACTGACGTGTTGGGGTTGTAAATACCTACAAGAGAGGTGGACATCGTGTGCACACAGTGCAATCACGTGTGCCTTCATTCTTTGCAGCCATATTTAAATCCCCCCTCCCCTCCCCCCCCCGGGGAAGAATGTATTTGGCCACAGCTGTTTCCCAGGCTGAGTGTCCCTCTTCTCTCCTCTCCCTTGTTCAGCCCCGTACGTCCATACTGTTACACTCTCAATCTGATTCTGTCAAGGATGTGCTGCACTGCGTGCCGAGGGTTCCCATAGTAACAGAATGTATGTTTCTACTTTAGGGCTCTCTTTTTCTGTCAATTATCTACCACGCCGGCAGCTTGAATCAAAGCGAACGCCGGGCTGACCAATAGTGCTCATTTATTTTCCTCTCCCCTCAGCTCCCCATTCCATGACAAGCTTTTGGAATCCCTGCTGTGGTTCATAAAGTGGCCAGCCATTTTCTTTGGCCACTTATGAATATGGCTGTGTGTTTCTCTTGGAGTGGACCCTTTCATTTTGGATGATGAGGGAGATTGATGTTTAGGTTTTTTGTTTCAGTCGTTGGTGGTGGCGTATGGCAGTGATGCTGTAGACTGAAACCCTAATGACAGCCCAGTCATAGTTTTGGGTAGATTCCTGCTAGGCTTGGCTGTCCAGTGGAGGCCAGGGAGGGCCGTGGGAGCTCAGTACTCAATAAGTGGGTTGCTGTGCCTGGGGTTGCTGTAGCACATTATAGCTGTGGTATGCTGCCTGCTCTCCTCTCCTGCTGGGACTCCCCATGGCCATACGGTCATAACCAGCCACACACACACAGGCATAACCACACACACACACACAGGCATAACCACACACACACAGGCATAACCACCCACACACACACAGGCATAACCACACACACACACACAGGCATAACCACACACACACAGGCATAACCACACACACACAGGCATAACCACACACACACAGGCATAACCACCCACACACACACACAGGCATAACCACACACACACAGGCATAACCACACACACACAGGCATAACCACACACACACAGGCATAACCACCCACACACACACAGGCATAACCACACACACACACACAGGCATAACCACACACACACACACAGGCATAACCACACACACACAGGCATAACCACACACACACACACAGGCATAACCACACACACACACAGGCATAACCACACACACACAGGCATAACCACACACACACACACAGGCTTAACCACACACACACAGGCATACACGCATACACACAGGCATAACCACACACACACACAGGCATATACATACACACACGCACAGACATCAGACTCCAACTGTGCCAGAGGTCTCCTGTCTTACCCTATTTGTCTTACCCACACCTACTTACCTAGAAAGTCTACGTGTATGGATTGTTAAATCACACCAACCCAACATGACGTACCTCAATGTGTTTGCTTCAGGGAGAGTGGAGCTGATCTGAGCTAGTAGGGAGCTGACGGCTCATTATGGGGCTGAGTTTAGCCCTGGTGACCAGTGTAGCTGCAGATCTCTCTCTGTATGCGAGCTCTCCCTCCCAGGTGTGTGTGCCTGAGCCCCAGCACCTTGGTCCGATCCTCCCAGGGAGGGAAGAATCCTGGCAGCATTGACCTTTCCCCGGCTGAGGGCTGAAGATGGTGGTGCTGACAGAACCCCGCTGCTTTCAGAGGGAGCTGAGCTGGCTGGGCCGATGCCGCGTGACACACAGTGACAGCACAGAACTCAAGGGCATCGCGTGACTGGCCACAGAGCTGAGCCACCTCCACCTCTGTATGCCTGCACGGCACTGCACTGGAGACAGGCACACATACACAACACCAAAGGAGAGAACAGACCAGAGAGGCCTTATCTGACCCAGCGAGTGGTAGTCTGACCTTCTGCTACAGTAGCCACTCTCCTATGGGGATTAGACTTCACAGTACAGACTCTTGTCTATATGCATGGGGGGTGGGAGTGTTCCTGATGAATACGAAACAAGCACCAGTGTAACTCAGATCCTCCCTCCCATGAGCCTCCTGGGTGCGTGGCTGGCTGGGCTGGGGTGACCGCAGGGCCAGAGTGGCCATGGTTGACTTGTAAGCATGGCAGGCAGTTCCACTGGGAACATGAAGCTATGGATAACAGCAGAAGGAAGGTACTGCGAGACACGACTGTCACTTGTACAATGCAAGCACTGTCTGTGAGTAAATACACCTTAGTGGTTAACTTACTGCTTCAGAAACAAAAAGTCACTGGACAATGAACATAGGTATTGATAATAATTTGGCATAATAATATGAATGTTACCATGTATCAAGCCACTATTCATAAATTATAACACATTAAGCTCACCCCACTTCTGTGTGAGAGTCCATTGGTGTTCTTTGGGAGGGAGGGGTTATGGCTATACACCCGCAGGCAAGACTGTATAAATCCTACTTCCCTGTCTGTCTGTCTACACTGAATACCCATGGAAACTATTTTCCATTGGACAGGACATGACCTAAATACAGAGAGCCTCCATAAACTGTTCACGATTGACATCCTCTCTCCTATGTCTTCCCTCCCAAAACACCATGCATCCCACTCCACCAACCGCTTCAGTTGCACCCCCAATATCCGCCATATTGAACTTTGACGCACCGATGTCTAACCCCTCCCGGCTGTTGACAGCTCCTGCTGCTCAGCTGACTCACTGGCGGCCATTTTGGATCTCACAGTTTTCCAGGGGGTTGCATGAATCTCCAATTAGCAGAAGAAACAACAACTGGAGGGCTCTACTACAGTGCTCTCCTGTCATCTTAGAAAAATAGAGCTCAGAAACATAAACATTGCATGATGACAGATCCCAAGGCAGAGAGAAACAAGATTATAAATTCCTTTTAACCGACTATGCACTTAATACCATTGGATTGTGTCTGCAGGGAAAATAAAGTTACCAACCCAGAGTTTACTATATGGTACAAAATGAAAAGGAAAAAATATTGAATAATAAACAGTATCAAATTCTATTGAAATATAATATTTAATAACTTATCAATAAAACCATAGTCATTTCAAGAAGTGGAAAGCTCTCCTTTAAACAGAAAGGGAAGAAATCTCCCTTTTTTTCTTGTTGAGCAGCTTGCCACACAAAGTTGTGCAATTAGTGACATTTCTCCCTGGCTGTGCCCCCGTTACCCACCTACACTGGCACTACCAGGCTTGTCACCCCGATTCGCAGTCACAGCTGCACTGACGCACTCCAACACTGTCACTCCCACTTCCTGTGTGAGCCGGGGATGACAAGACGCTGACATTCACACACTAACACTGACGGACGTGTGGGGCGCACACACACACACACACACACACACACACACACACACACACACACTCACTCAGCAGGGTGTGATGGTTATCAGTGTTTTACATGTTTATTTATTTCTGAAGCCACACTGAGAGCCTCAGTCAGTCAAAGAGCTGTGCCGCAGCTGGAATACACACCACCTCCACAACAAGGCACAAAGGGAAGCAGGAAAGAGAGAGAGAGAGAGAGAGAGAGAGAGAGAGAGAGAGAGAGAGAGAGAGAGAGAGAGAGACAGAGAGAGAGAGAGAGAGAGAGAGAGAGAGAGACACACAAAGGAACAGGATATGACACAGTGACTCTAGTGACAGGAGGCCACTCTTTAAACCTTCAAAGGCTACATTGCTGCACGTTGTCAACAGCACACGTCATCTGACCCCGATTGTTTCTTTTATCAAGCCCATTGCATGGAAATAACTGCATCATAATTAGTCTAGCGACATTAATATGTTAATGAGGGGAAAAGCGCGCACAAAAAACATCCTACATTTTGGATATTATACCCTTGGCAAAAGATTATAACTGAGTCATTTGGTTACCATGGTTTTCAGCAGTGACATTGAGAATAATTCTACAAAATGACTACATTACGCCTCATTCAAACCTGTCTATCAGACAAAGGGACTGCCATTTTATCCCCTAATGATGGGTATTATCCCCAATGATGGTTCTGTTAAAGATCTCTCAATTTTAGACCGAAATTCACACGTTATCACCTCTAGCCAGCTGTTACCTTCCAGCTCTCCAAGCATAAGTGCTCCTATGATGTAGCTACTGTCCTGTGTAAAGAATGATGGAAATGGCTGACCAGAGATATCTAGATTAAACACGGTAGAGTACAGTACAGTCAAATAGGACAAAAGTACAGTAGAGTACAGTATGGGAACATACCTCTGGGATTTGTCAGACTTCTTCTCCCTGGCAGTCCTGGCAAACTTATCCAGGCACACACCCTCTTTATACACTCTGTGATCGGGAGAGAGAGAAACGGGCTGTCAGGAATATAAAGACTAGTGGCTAAACGTGCATGACCATGCACAAATACCCCACATAGACAAACACAGCGAAAGTGTAAAATAAAATGACACTAAAAGGTATTGGTATTCATGTATATTCTGCACAAAGTGAACAACTTGCTCTCAACACTGTTCTTCTGTGTATCTGTGCCTGTCAGCCTGCTACCCTCCTATTTCTCCTTCAGGTGGTGTGGTGGAGACTCTACCACCATCCCTGAGAGAGACGCTCTCTGCTCTCGCCCCTGTCCTCTGTGCCCTGTCCTCTGTCCTACATAGTCACTCTGATGTCACCTCACCTCCTATGCTGACGAGAGGCAGGTGACAAGAGCAGCACCGAGACACACTGACAAGACCTGTCTCTCGCTCTCTCTCTCTGTATCGCCCGCTCCCTCTCTCTCTTTATCTCGCTTCCTTCATCTCTATCTCTCTCCCGACATTCAGCAGTATTCCAGAGCCAAGCCCCCCCAGCCCCTCCAGCCCCCTCAGCCCCTCCAGCCCACACAGCCCCCACAGCCCCTCCAGCCCCCACAGCCCCTCCAGCCCCTCCAGCCCCCCAGCAGCCCACCTGACACGGTGTCCTTTTCATCCCTCCAGCGATGGGGAGCCTTAGGGGAGAGGGGCGGGGGGTAGAAATCACAGCCACAGAGTCCGAGTCGTACAAGCCTCTACGAGCGCCGTTCACACGGCTCTGAAAATAGGAACTATTCCCTTCTACTGTCTGCAGCCCTCCCTCCCTCTCTCTCTATCTCTCTCTCTCTCTCTCTCTCTCTCTAGCTCGCCTGCTCACGCTCTCTCTCTGCCACTAGCACTGCTCGCTGCTCAGAGGCGGGAGCAGAGCGGGATAAATAATTATCATATTTCTTTAGCATAAGCAGCTGTGGTCGGATTGGCTGGCTGGGAGCGGAGGAGGAATAAATTGTGCCAGTGACACTCCGTCAGTGGCTGCTGGCTGGCAGAGTGCAGACATAAAAGTAGGTCTCAGCTGGTTTTACCGCTGCAGAAAGTGAAAGAAAAGAAAGAAAGCGGGAGAGAGGGAGAGAGAAAGAGTACCTCTTTCTGAGAGCAGGAAGGCCATGAGTGTTTCCTGTTGTGCAGCCAAGGCGAGTGACTAGCGAGTGACTAGCGAGGACGTCGCACAGCGTTCTCACTCCTCCAGGGCATCGGCACAGCCGGCGGAGGAAATACACTCCTTTCAGACACCCAGAGGAGGAGGAGGAGCAGGAGGACAACAACACAAAGACTCCTCCATGTGTTTACTCTCTGTCAGAATGTGCCTCCACTGCTGCCCTTCTGTTTGCTAAGTGCCCATGTCCTGCTCCATTGACACGGGTTCACATTTAGAAGACATATAGCCCTGTGTGTGGGTGGGTGTGCACGTGCATGTGTGTCACACTGATCCATTATGTGGGTATAGTTGATGTGGTCCATGACAGCATCTGAGGAGGAGTGTCATTACTCGGCTGTGAATAGCCCCATCCGGCCACCCTACGCCTGTCTGCACTGATACCCAGATAGGGGCCAATTACATTGTAAATCAACACTTTATTCAGAGAAAAAACTGTCATTTAAGGAAAGCAAATATGCCAGGAGTCTACAAGTAGATGTGTGCAGGGTTTTCCCTTTTTCGTTTAAGGAGTTTGTCATGAGACACAAGATGGAGAATAAAACTAGTAGGCATATAAATTATATATTGTTTTACCAATTCTGTCTTTCTCTTTTGAAGGACTTCTCTCTTCTATTAGCCTTGAACAGCCTGTTATGGTTTTACACTGGGCTACAGCCACGGAGCACAGGTGCAGATGTTATCAAGCTTCCTACTGTTGCAATTTCCCTCCACCACTTATATCAAGCCATCTGAGGGTAATTTTCTTCGGAAGCCCAGCCCAGCAGACCCTACGTAAACATCTCGAGGAGGGCAACAGGAGGCACATTCTGTTAGCCCAGCGTTGGCTCAACAAAGCATCCTTGTAGAGACGGGGACGGGGGGGACGGGGGGTCGCCTTGGTTACCACTGCAATTTCCTCCTTCTTCCACTGCTGCTCCATGGGAGCTGTAGTCAGCACTACATACCACCCCCTCCATCCTCTCCCTTTCCTCCCATCCCCTCCCCTGCCTCCTGGATCTGCAGGTGCACATGTGCAGCTAATAGGGGAAACCACAGAGCAGGGTGAGCGTGTAGCAGGGTGAACCACTGAACTGCGTCGGCCGATTAACTGTATGCGGTGCAGGGAGCACGGTGCCGGTAACATGGCCACAACTCAGGCTGAATAATTCAAAGGGCCCCTCTCAGGGACCCAGTCACAGGTGGCCCTATCACCTTACCTCTGGGGCCTGAGAGCTGTGAGGAGGAACACATACACACTGCTGAGGTTTACACAGTGTTTTCCATAAGCGCCGGCCGTCGGCTAAATAGCCGATAACAGACTCATTGTCAGCCAGCTACTTTTTCCACTTCATTAATTAACTAGGCTTATTTTCATTTAAATTCACTAGTCAGAAAAGTCTGTATAGCCTTCTCCCGCTAGAATGAACAACATGCATCGGTGGCTACCCAATGAGCACGTGCTACCTAATATGCACAGATTCCTTTGTTAGCAAGGTTCCATCGGCCCCATAGTGACGAATGACGTTGTTTCGATAGCTACGTTCCTCTACGTGTCTACGTTAGCATCAACTATGGGTAGTTTGGATTTCTGTTAACGTTACGACGTTATGTCTTCACTAACAATGGACCCCGTGCGAATTGGGTAGCCCGTGATCATGCTACCCAATTAGCACGGGGTCCACAGTGAAGAATTACTTCCTTAAGGCTAATGAAGCTAGCTAGCTAGCTAGCTGTTATGGAAAATTGTTTGTCAACAAACTGAAAATAACTAGCTACCTCCGGGGCAGGGGCGAAGGACACTTTGTACCGGTGTCCTAACTAGCTAGCTAGCTAGCTACTTCCCTCGTCTTAACGTTGATAGAAGTCCAAACTCTTGCGGTAGCTACCCATAGTTGATGCTAACGTAGCCACGTAGAGCAACGTAGCTATCAAAACAACGTCATTCGTCACTATGGGACCAACAGAACCTTGAAACAATGGACCCCGTGCATATTAGGTAGCCCTTGCTCATTGGGTAGCCACACATCTTCTAGTGATCTATTGATAGGACAGGCGCCTGTCAGTCACTAAGCGAGCGAAAACAGGGACAGACTGCTGTTTTGTCAGTGTGCTGTCTGTCCCGCCTCTCGGTACCTGTGTTATTTTTGTGCGCTCTGGTTAACTGAAGTCAAATTTATTTTCACGGAGGAGGGAAAGCATGAGCATCAGCTCCTGTGAGTGAATTTACACATCCCACATAATGTAAGTGGTAAAGATCACTTGAAATCCACGTAATTATTGTTTTGTGGCACATAACATTCATTTATTTTATATAGTGTGTTTCATAGGCCTATAGCCAGCCATGACTAGGTTATAAAAGGTGTGGAACTGACTGAATAAAGTAAATCTCCTATATCCCTTTGCTATTCATAAATCACACAACGTAGTTATGTCCATGGTATCACATCGGGACAAGTAAACCAAAGATCTTGTTTGTATTTTCCTAGGATTCAAAGCCCCTGTCGAGACTTGCCAGTGACCGCAAAAGTGACTTGTCAGTGTAGCCTAGTGATGGGTTATTCACGAAGGAACGGCTCTTTTTGAACGGATCTTTTGGGTGAACACAACCGAATCAGTGAGAGAGCCATTAATTTGGCTCCCTAATTTACATACTGGTAGGCTACTACACTACTGCTTTTTGGCAATTATCTGCAGATAAATTATGAAAACATTCAATGAAGATGTTGAATCCTCACTGCAGGAACAAGAGGTAGTGGAGAGAGCGCCTCATTCTGATCCAAAATATGATAAAAGAATGTAAGGTTATAAAAGCTAATGTCATGATAAAGGCCTACTGATTTGATTAAAGTGTCGACAATGGAGTGGTCAACTGCTTCATTCTGTGTAGCAAAGCCCATGTTTAACACCTGCTTAATTTTTCAATCATACCTGTAGGTCTATATACAGTGGGGGAAAAAAGTATATAGTCAGCCACCAATTGTGCAAGTTCTCCCACTTAAAAAGATGAGAGAGGCCTGTAATTTTCATCATAGGTACACGTCAACTATGACAGACAAAATGAGGAAAAATCACATTGTTGGATTTTTTATGAATTTATTTGCAAATTATGGTGGAAAATAAGTATTTGGTCAATAACAAAAGTTTCTCAATACTTTGTTATATACCCTTTGTTGGCAATGACACAGGTCAAACGTTTTCTGTAAGTCTTCACAAGGTTTTCACACACTGTTGCTGGTATTTTGGCCCATTCCTCCATGCAGATCTCCTCTAGAGCAGTGATGTTTTGGGGCTGTCGCTGGGCAACACAGACTTTCAACTCCCTCCAAAGATTTTCTATGGGGTTGAGATCTGGAGACTGGCTAGGCCACTCCTTCGTTGCCCGGGCGGTGTGTTTGGGATCATTGTCATGCTGAAAGACCCAGCCATGTTTCATCTTCAATGCCCTTGCTGATGGAAGGAGTGTCACGATCGTCGGATACAGAGGACCAAGGCGCAGCGTGGAAAGTGAACATACTTATATTTATTAGAGTAATCACACGAACAAAATAACAAATCGATACGTGACGTCCTTAGTGCAAAACACAAACCTACACAGGAACAAGATCCCACAAACACTGTGGAAAAACAGACTGTTTAAATATGGTTCCCAATCAGAGACAACCAGCAACAGCTGACACTCGTTGCCTCTGATTGAGAACCACTCTGGCCAACATAGAAACACAATAACTAGAACTACACCCTAGAAACACAAAACTAGAACAACACAAAGAACACTCACACCCTGGATCAACATACAAGCGTCCCCAGAGCCAGGGCGTGACAGTACCCCCCCCCCCCAAAGGCGCGGACTCCGACCGCGCCAACAGAACACCACAGGGGAGGGTCCGGGTGGGCACTCCGCCTTGGCGGCGGATCCGGCTCCGGGCATGATCCCCACTCCCTCTCTAACCCCCCACAGTACCCCTGGTCCGGTCTGGCCCTGCTGGCCGGAGCTGGACTGAACACTGGTGGAGCGGATTGCTCTAGCTCCGGCGTGGAGCAGCTGACCGGTGCCGGACCAGGCACCGGTGGAACAGGCACGGGCTGTGCCGGACTGACGACGCACACCACTGGCTTGGTGTGGGGAGCAGGAACAGGCCGAGCCGGGCTGGCGACGCGCACCATTGGCTTGGTGCGGGGAGCAGGAACAGGCCGGGCCGGGCTGGCGACGCGCACCATTGGCTTGGTGCGGGGAGCAGGAACGGGCCGGACCGGGCTGGCGACGCGCACCACTGGCTTGGTGTGGGGAGCAGGAACAGGCCGGGCCGGGCTGGCGACGCGCACCACAGGCTTGGTGCGGGGAGCAGGAGCGGGCCGGACCGGGCTGACGAAGCGCACCACTGACTTGGTGCGGAGAGCAGGAATGGACCGGGCCGGGCTGGCGACGCGCACCACTGACTTGGTGTGGGGAGCAGGAACAGGCCGAGCCGGGCTGGTGACGCGCACCATTGGCTTGGTGCGGGGAGCAGGAACGGGCCGGGCCTGGCTGGCGACGCGCACCATTGGCTTGGTGCGGGGAGCAGGAACGGGCCGGACCGGGCTGGCGATGCGCACCACTGGCTTGGTGCGGGGAGCAGGAACAGGCCAGGCCGGGCTGGCGACGCGCACCATAGGCTTGGTGTGGGGAGCAGGAGCGGGCCGGACCGGGCTGACGAAGCGCACCACTGACTTGGTGCGGAGAGCAGGAATGGACCGGGCCGGGCTGGCGACGCGCACCACTGACTTGGTGCGGGGAGCAGGAACAGGCCGGGCCGGGCTGGCGACGCGCACCACAGGCTCGGTGCGAGGGACAAGAACAGGCCGGACCGTACTGGAGACACACACTACTGGCCCTACGCGGGGATCAGGAACGGGCCGGACCGGACTGGTAACACACCCCAGTACCTCTAGCCGTGCCTCTACACTTTCCTTCCCCTTTGTGACCAGTGGCCCCCGTAACCTGGCGGCCTCCTCTGCCAACCCGCTGGACCGCTCTATCGCGGCCTCCTGCTGCCCCGTCGTCCACGGCGTGAGCCCCCCCCTAAAGAAATTCTGGGTGTCTCTCCTCCCCGTGGACCAGGCCTCCCTATCTCTCGCCAGACTCTCACCCCACTGCTCCAAAGTCCAACCTCTCTGCTCTTCACTTGGCTTGGCCCAGTCGAGACTCTTACTCCACTGCTCCAAAGTCCAACCTCTCTGCTCTTCACTTGGCTTGACCCAGTCGAGGTTGCAACGGAGATCCGCTAGAGATTCCCCTGGCGATGGCTCCTGGACACGCTGCTTGGTCCAGTTTTGGTGGGATCTTCTGTCACGATCGTCGGATACAGAGGACCAAGGCGCAGCGTGGAAAGTGAACATACTTATATTTATTAGAGTAATCACACGAACAAAATAACAAATCGATACGTGACGTCCTTAGTGCAAAACACAAACCTACACAGGAACAAGATCCCACAAACACTGTGGAAAAACAGACTGTTTAAATATGGTTCCCAATCAGAGACAACCAGCAACAGCTGACACTCGTTGCCTCTGATTGAGAACCACTCTGGCCAACATAGAAACACAATAACTAGAACTACACCCTAGAAACACAAAACTAGAACAACACAAAGAACACTCACACCCTGGCTCAACATACAAGCGTCCCCAGAGCCAGGGCGTGACAAGGAGGTTTTCACTCAAAATCTCACGATACATGGCCCCATTCATTCTTTCCTTTACACGGATCAGTCGTCCTGGTCCCTTTGCAGAAAAAGCATGATGTTTCCACCCCCATGCTTCACAGTAGGTATGGTGTTCTTTGGATGCAACTCAGCATTCTTTGTCCTCCAAACACGACGAGTTTAGTTTTTACCAAAAAGTTATATTTTGGTTTCATCTGACCATATGACATTCTCCCAATCCTCTTCTGGATCATCCAAATGCACTCTAGCAAACTTCAGACGGGCCTGGACATGTACTGGCTTAAGCAGGGGGACACGTCTCGCACTGCAGGATTTGAGTCCCTGGCGGCGTAGTGTGTTACTGATGGTAGGCTTTGTTACTTTGGTCCCAGCTCTCTGCAGGTCATTCACTAGGTCCCCCCCGTGTGGTTCTGGGATTTTTGCTCACCGTTCTTGTGATCATTTTGACCCCACGGGGTGAGATCTTGCGTGGAGCCCCAGATCGAGGGAGATTATCAGTGGTCTTGTATGTCTTCCATTTCCTAATAATTGCTCCCACAGTTGATTTCTTCAAACCAAGCTGCTTACCTATTGCAGATTCAGTTTTCCCAGCCTGGTGCAGGTCTACAATTTTGTTTCTGGTGTCCTTTGACAGCTCTTTGGTCTTGGCCATAGTAGAGTTTGGAGTGTGACTGTTTGAGGTTGTGGACAGGTGTCTTTTATACTGATAACAAGTTCAAACAGGTGCCATTAATACAGGTAACGAGTGGAGGACAGAGGAGCCTCTTAAAGAAGAAGTTACAGGTCTTTGAGAGCCAGAAATCTTGCTTGTTTGTAGGTGACCAAATACTTATTTTCCACCATAATTTGCAAATAAATTCATAAAAAATCCTACAATGTGATTTTCTGGATTTTTTTTCTTCTCAATTTGTCTGTCATAGTTGACGTGTACCTATGATGAAAATTACAGGCCTCTCTCATCTTTTTAAGTGGGAGAACTTGCACAATTGGTGGCTGACTAAATACTTTTTTTCCCCACTGTATGGGCACCTGACTTGGTATAAAAGTGGGGGTGCACAATCTGGCAGGGGGTCTGGGGGTCTTCCCCCTGAACATTTCTGAATTTTTTATACTCCTTTCTTAGGTTTTTGCCGTTTGACAGGCCAAACTGTCCTCACCTGACTGCAGTTCGGCGTCATAACCGACTTCCGTGGGCAAATGCTCACCTTCGACGGCCACTGGCACCCTGGAGAAGTGTGCTCTTCACGGATGAATCCCGGGTTTCAACTGTACCGGGCAGATGGCAGACAGTGTGTATTGCGTTGTGTGGGCGAGCGGTTTTCTGATGTCAACGTTGTAAACAGAGTGCCCCATGGTGGCGGTGGGGTTATGGTATGGGCAGGCATAAACTACAGACAACGGACATAATTGCATTTTATCATTGGCAATCTGAATGCACAGAGATACCGTGAAGAGATCCTGAGGCCCATTGTCGTGCCATTCATCCTTGTTTCAGTATGATAATGCACAGCCCCATGTCGCAAGGATCTGTACACAATTCCTGGAAGCTGAAAATGGCCCAGTTCTTCCATGGCCTGCATCCTCATCAGACATGTCACCCATTGAGCATGTTTGGGATGCTCTGGATTGACATGTGCGACAGTGTGTTCCAGTTCCCGCCAATATCCAGCAACTTCACACAGCCATTGAAGAGGAGCGGGACAACATTCCACAGGCCACAATCAACAGCCTGATCAACTCTATGTGAAGGAGATGTGTTGCACTGCATGAGGCAAATGGTGGTCACACCAGACACTGACTGGTTTTCTGATCCACACCCGTACCTTTTTTAAGGTATCTGTGACCAACAGATGCAAATCTGTATTCCCAGTCATGTGAAATCCATAGATTAAGGCCTAATGAATTTATTTCAATTGACTGATTTCCTTATATGAACTGTAACTCAGTAAAATCTTCGAAATTGTTGCATGTAGCATTTATATTTTTGTTCAGTATAAATATGACTTTAATCTCAAGAGAAGAAAGGTTTAATTGTCCTGATCATATAGACCTAGACAATATCCAAAACAAATAAAATACTGAATTCATACATTTTCAGTAATTTTTATTGTGAAGTCATGTCTTTCTACTCAATAACACAACTCATTTTACCAATCTGGGTATTTCGTATGGAATCAAGGCATTAGCATGTACCAGGGGACACCAAAATAGAGCTTGTTCTCCCGCCCATGGCTACTTTTTCTATTTCCATGTACTTACGGAGAACACTGTTTACATAAATACACACTATCACAGAGACACACACACACACCTTACATAGAGATACTGTAGAGGGGGGAACCTGAACATCCTGTTCAATGCTGTTTTTGTTATTGTGAGCACATGATTGAGAAGATTTCAAGCCAAGGTCAGGATGCTGTGTGTGCAACTGTGCTATTTTCAGTGTCACAGACATTTCCATGGCATCAGATGTAGGACGCAGGTGTCTGAGTGTATTGTGATGTGAACACATTTCTAGCATAATGCACGCAACACCACATACCTATACAACCATTGCAATATACCCTGGATAAACAGTCACAACTACACAGTCACAATGACTCATCTCTAACCATTGGACTCATCTCTGACCATCTCATACATTTGAATGTTATTTGGATCCACAATGCTACACTGTGAGATCAAAGGGACCGACTAGTCTGAAGGTCATCCAGGTGCTTGGACCTCTGAGTCCTCATTACAAAGTTCCAAAGGCTGGGCCTAATATTTACATTTACATTTTAGTCATTTAGCAGACGCTCTTATCCAGAGCGACTTACAGTTAGTGATTGCATACATTTTCATACTGCCCCCCCGTGGGAAACGAAACCACAACCCTGGCGTTGCAAGCGCCATGCTCTACCAACTGAGCTACAGGGGACCCTAGCAATATAGTGTATAAGAGGTCGTACAATAAGTTTTGTAGTGATTCTTATGTTGATGATGTAAAGAATATTTGCTGGTCTGTGGTGTGTAATGAGGAGCAACCAGACGCTGCACTTGACACATTTATGAAATAGCTTATTCCAGTTACCAATAAGCATGCACCCATTAAGAAAATGACTCTAAAAACTGTTAAATCCCCTTGGACTGATGAGGAATTGTAAAATGGTATGGTTGAGAGGCATGAGGCAAAAGGTATGACAAATAAGTCTGGCAGCACAACCGATTGGCAAACGTACTGCAAATTGAGAAATAATGTGACTAAACTGAATAAAAATAAGAAGAAACTATACTATGAAACAAAGATCAATTATATAAAGAATGATAGCAAAAAGCTTTGGAGCACCTTAAATGACATTTTGGGAAAAAATTAAACTCAGCTCCATCTTTCATTGAATCAGATGGCTCATTCATCACAAAACCCACTGATATTGCCAACTACTTTAATGATTTTTTCATTGGCAAGATTAGCAAACTTAGGCATGACATGCCAGCAACAAACGCTGACACTACACATCCAAGTATATCTGACCAAATTATGAAAGACAAGCATTGACATTTTGAATTCTGTAAAGTGAGTGTGGAAGAGGTGAAAAAATTATTGTTGTCTATCATCAATGACAAGCCACTGGGGTCTGACAACTTGGATGGAAAATTACTAAAGACAATAGCGGACGATATTGCCACTCCTATTTGCCATATCTTCAATTTAAGCCTACTAGAAAGTGTGTGCCCTCAGGCCTGGAGGGAAGCAAAAGTCATTCCACTACCTGAGAATAGTAAAGCCCCCTTTACTGGCTCAAATAGCTGACCAAGCAGCCTGTTACCAACCCTTAGTAAACTTTTGGAAAAAATTGTCTTTGACCAGATACAATGCTATTTTACAGTAAACAAATTGACAACAGACTTTCAGCACGCTTATAGGGAAGGACATTCAACAAGCACAGCACTTACAAAAATGACTGAGAGAAATTGATGATAAAAAGATTGTGGGAGCTATTTTGTTTGACTTCAGTGCGGCTTTTGATATTATCGATCATAGTCTGCTGCTGGAAAAACATACATGTTATGGCTTTACACCCACTGCTATATTGTGGATAAAGAGTTACCTGTCTAACAGAACACAGAGGGTGGTCTTTAATGGAAGCCTCTCCAACATAATCCAGGTAGAATCAGGAATTCCCCAGGG
This sequence comes from Coregonus clupeaformis, assembly GCF_020615455.1. NCBI lineage: Eukaryota > Metazoa > Chordata > Actinopteri > Salmoniformes > Salmonidae > Coregonus > Coregonus clupeaformis. The sequence continues at coordinate 25,978,893 of NC_059224.1, read as the reverse complement.
CAGCTGTCTAGGCCCCTTACTTTTTTCAATCTTTACTAATGACATGCCACTGGCTTTGAGTAAAGCCAGTGAGTCTATGAATGCGGATGACAACACTATACACGTCAGCTACTACAGCGACTGAAATGACTGCAACACTTAACAAAGAGCTGCAGTTAGTTTTAGGAATAAGTTAGTCCTAAATATATTTTTTTAAACTACAAGTATTGTATTTGGGACAAATCATCTACTAAACCCTAAACTTCAACAAAATCTTGTAGTGAATCATTTGGAAATTGAGCAAGTTGAGGTGACTAAACTGCTTGGAGTAACCCTGGATTGTAAACTGTCATGGTCAAAACATATTGATACAACAGCAGTTAAGATGGTCTGTCCATAATAAAGTGCTTCTCTGCCTTCTTAACAGCACTATAAACAAGGCAGGTCCTACAGGCCCTAGTTTTGTCGCACCTGGACTACTGTTCAGTTGTGTGTGGTGCCACAAAGAGGGACTTAGGAAAATTGCAATTGGCTCAGAACAGGGCAGCACAGCTGGCCCTTGGATGTACAGAGAGCTATCTCTCCTGGCTCAAAGTGGAGGAGAGATTGACTTCATCACTACTTGTACTTGTGAGAGGTATTGACATGTTGAATGCACCGAGCTGCCTGTTTGAACTACTGGCACACAGCTCGGACACCCATGCATACCCCACAAGACATGCCACCAGAGGTCTCTTCACAGTCCCCAAGTCCAGAACAAACTATTGGAGGCACACAGTACTACATAGTATGACTACATGGAACTCTATTTCAAATCAAGTAAATCATGCAAGCAGTAAAATTAGATTTAAAAAACATATAAAAATACACCTTATGGAACAGCAGGGACTGTGAGGAGACACAAACACAGGCACAGACACATGCTTACACACACACACAATAACATACGCACTATACACACACGTACACATGGATTTTGTGTTGTAGATATGATGTAGTAGAGTAGTGGCCTGATGGCACACATTTAATGTGTTGTGAAATCTGTTGTGAATGTATTGTAATGTTTTTTAAATTGTATAACTGCCTTAATTTCGCTGGACCCCAGGAAGAGCAGCTGCTGCCTTGGCAGCAGCTAATGGGGGATCCATAATAAATACAAATACAAACTATTCATTGATGCAATTGTAATCATTCTTCTTGTTATCAGAAGTAGAAAAAAAACACAATCTCTTCCTCACACACCACACATGAACACACACACAAACAATCAATAACACACAGCTTCATCTATAATATAACTCACATAGTCCTACTTGGGATTATGTGGGAATCCCCATGGGGATTGGGATGGAGGACAACCGACATAGGTTAGAGAGTTAGACAGAAAGATTAGAAGGGGCCAGACACAGCTCAGGTGTGAGTCACTGTTATCTTCCCATCACTGAAGGGTGACATGAAGGCAAAGATACTTAGGATCCATGCTCAGTAATATCCTCGCATCCCAGTCTCCTGAGCTATACACTATAGCCACCTGTTGCCAACTCCTGCACTACAGATAATACATGCAGAACCACTAGTAACAGCAAGTTATCATGGTCTTCCGTTCCCAACTTGTTTCCCTCTCTGGGATATCAAGTCATTAAATGTGTTGCATGGTTTGTTCTTTGACACTAAGAGGTGAGAGTGAATCTTCCACAATGACAATGGTGCAAAGCAGATCTCCTCTTTTCAGGCTGTGTGTGTGTGTTCTGTGTTCTGTGTGTATTCAGGGCTATAGCTCAAAGGCAGAGAGGGACATTAGCCTACTATTTATATACCCCACCACAGAACATTTGACTGTATCATTAACCTGCTGGTGTCAAATGGTCCACAGTGTCTCTGTGCAGTCAGTACAAGAAAGCATCTTATGGGTATATTGTGACAGGTGAATGTACAGTAGAGCTGAAATAAAGCTTCACAATAGGCCAGCTCACTAACCAGAGACACGATACAAAAACGTCCACACTCAAAGAGATGGGTAGAGGGTCTCATCCACTTCTAAGTGACCATTGTAAAATTGAGCAATATCATACAGCTTATGTTCTGTATTCCAGGATCACAACCTCACCGTCCTCCTCTTACAATCAGGTTGTTGGTACTGCGAAAGACACACTAAAATGTGTGTGCAGTATGGCATAATACATCCCACTCCTCTCCTACAAGGCTGTGGGGCAGATGGTACAGTATGTAGGTTGGTATTTTAGAATTCATGCCCAGTGTTTGATGGCTATCCACTGTGCCACTCTACAGCTCTCTGCCTTTGGCTGGCGGTGCCCAACCTGAATGATATCCGTTTAGAGTCAGATCATGCTCAACAAAGGTGAATTACAATGATGGGATAGTAGGCTATTGCTGTATCTGCATTAAAGCAATGTAGGATATCTAAATTAAGGTATTGCAGGAGAAACAGACAGAAACTGCCACTGGGTGACATAGGCTTCAATTGTGGTACCATGTTAATAGACTGTTATCATGGAGGCAAAGCCTTTGAGCACATCCATTAATATTTCATGGGAAAACCTGTTGCATTTTGATGGATAGTTCTGTTGTGATGATGAAAAACAAATATCAGTTAGTCACCTGTCATTGTCATGATGACGGACTGAAATATGGATTGAGGACCCAGCAGGTAAATATTATTGACATGGGTTCAATCGGTCAAGCATACATTGGACAGCCAAGAGGGATGTTTAACATGAAAATGTATCATCCTAAAGACTGATACTGTATGTGCAAGAGCACTGATCTCTCTAAACTACCTTTCCATAAAAAGCCATTGAAATATTGGCTTTCTATCAGAAAAATAATATAATAGAAATAGATGTTGACCAAATGGTTGGGAGGAAATAACATTTAGGCAATGAAACAAAAAATAAGCTAAGGAGAAAATCAGAACTTTCAACATCACTAGCTCTGTGCATAGGCTGCAGTTGGGTAATCTGATGCATAAACAACCCATTATTAATTCATGCGTAATGGATAATACACTCAAAGTCAACTCTTACGATTTATTTTTTTACATAAAATCATATTATTTTATTTTCACCAGAAAGAGGGTAAAAATCAGCGGCAGTCGTCTGAGAACCCCCTTAATGGGCCCCGTTCTTGACAGCGAACACGTCATGGAACATTCCCCGGACTGGCTAGTGTACCACCCACCATACCTCGCACAGACACACACACATTCAAGCACACAGAAACATACGATGTAGGCTACATCGGATTACAGACCAAGACAGTCAACACGCACATAATATACAATAATATACAAATAGGTGACAATGACAGAGAGAGGTGCATGGTCTTGACTGTTACGCTGAGAGAGAACACAAGCTTCCTGCCATGAATCCATCTTTATCGGTTTACAAACCGTTTGCCCGCTGCGTTGGCCGTGCAAATTCTTTAGGATATTACGCAACATTCCTAATCTACGTGCAAGCGCTAGGTATTCCCCACATAGCTATTATAATAAACCGAACAAAGACGATAGATTTCTCGTTACAAAATAACGTAATTGTACACTGAAGACAACTGACAGCTTCTATTTAGTCACTTACCGTGTCACATTTAAAGTTTCGTGCAAAACCCCACGTCCAGTAGCCTAACATCCCAGAGAAATGACAACCTATGACAACGCTCTTGACACTTCGCTAACGTCACGAGAACACAAGAACGAGCAAAATTAGCAAAGATCGACTTCTGCACGACAATTCTCAAACCTTATCCTGCCACTAAATAAAGAAAAGTTGTCAGTAAAAAAATTCTCTTCGACAGGATTTTTCCGTTTTTGAGGAAGACGCCGAAGCTATAGAGCGGGAGGTTGCGATCCGGAGACACAGGGTTTATTTCTGGAACAACTTCCCAGAATAGAAAAGATGTGAGCAAGAGAAAGAGAGAGAGAGAAGTATGTGACAATGTGTTTGGTGCGTGACGTCATCGGATCCCCCAGCGCGACGCAGAGAGAGGATGAAGCCGTGGAGCGAGGCTGTGTGAAGTGGGAGAGGGACAGGGAGAACCCGGCCCCGTCCCCCTCTCCACTGTGCTCTGTACAAAGGGAACTCCCTAAGCGGCGCACCCAGGGACGTGACAGGCAAACAAACAGACAGACAGACCAGGATAAATTTCAAGCGAGGGCCAATTTCAAAATATGTCTCTAGCATATCCTATAAATAAATATACCATAGTGCAATTACTGTGTACCGCAGTGTAATTCAATAGTGGTGTAAACGTTCTCTTTATTCACAGGGTTCAATATTCCATAGACGAAATTGCCAAGGGAATGAAGGGACATGTCCCCCCCCAATATTCAGAATGAATCGATTCATCCTCCCCCAATAATTTCTTTAAAATTAAAAAATTAAAATAAATGGAGATAGGGGCCCACTGGAGGTCGGGCCCCCCCCCCCCAGATAGCATATGAACACTTCGTAAGTGATGTCAAAATGTATAGAATTGCAGGAAATTAGCTTTAACAGTCGACTTTGGGCACGAAAAACTGTCCAACTCCTCTTTCTCTTTTCTAACAGAAATGGGGTTTGCCTTTGGTTGGTCATCAATGTGTCATTCTGGTCATGCGTTCCACGACTGACGTATCTAGTTCGTTAGCTAATCTACCCACTTGTAGCTAGCTAGTAACTCCTCCAGTATGTGTTGACGTAACATAACTCCTCAATGAAAGTGAGCGTGTGTCTAATACTGCCTATGCTTTCTTCGGCCTGGTCGTGTGTGTGTGTGTGTGTGTTGTACGTATATACACGGATTTAACAAAACATTAGGAACCCTGCTCTTTCCATGACATACTGACCAGGTGAATCCAGGTGAAAGCTATGATCCTTTATTGATGTCACTTGTTAAATCCACTTCAATCAGTGTAGATGAAGAGGAGGAGACAGGTTAAAGAAGGACTTTTAAGCCTTGAAACAATTGTGATATGGATTGTGTATGTGTGCCATTCTGAGGGTGAATGGGCAAGACAAAATATTTAAGTGCCTTGGAACGGGGTATGGTAGTAGGTGCCAGGTGCACCGGTTTGAGTGTGTCAAGAACTGCAACGCTGCTGTGTTTTTCACGCTCAACAGTTTCCTGTGTGAATCAATAATGGTCCTCCACCCAAAGGACATCCAGCCAACTTGACAACTGTGGGAAGCATTAGAGTCAACATGACCCAGCATCCCTGTGGAACACTTTCGACACCTTGTAGAGTCCATACCCTGACGAATTGAGGCTGTTCTAAGGGCAAAAGGGGGTGCAACTCAATATTAGGAAGGTGTTTTGTACACTCAGTGCAGAGTTAAGTGGATTATTAGCTAGAACAAGAGTGGCTTACTGTCTCTGGTAGCTCATGGTCACATCAGATCAGCTATGACCTGGGAGTCCCCATGTAAACACCATGGATACCTCCTCTCTCTAATCTCTAGGAAAGCCATTCCCATGGGAGATCAGCTCCCATGGCCCTAAACTAACTAATGTCTTTAAATCATGGCTGGACTTCTTGGAGTTATATTGTCATACTGCCTCAAGGGCTCCCTGGTAAGAGATACCTATACTTTAACGGGACTCACATGCATAAATAAAGGATACATAAAAAAAGCTAAACGTTACCCAGCATAACATTTTTAAGTTATCCAACATTGCTACTAAACCACCTTAACCTACACAACATGACCAAAAGTATGTGGACACCTGCTCATCGAACATATTTTCCAAAATCATGGGCATTAAGATGGAGTTGGTCCCCCGTTTGCTGCTATAACAGCCTCTACTCCTCTGGGAAGGCTTTCCACTAGATGTTGGAACATTGCTGCAGGGACTTGCTTGCTGGCACTGATGTTGGTCGATTAGGCCTGGCTCACAATTCATCCCAAAAGTTTTCGATGGGGTTGAGGTCAGGGCTCTGTGCAGGCCAGTCAAGTTCTTCCACACCGATCTTGACAAACCATTTCTGTATGGACCTCGCTTTGTGCACTGGGGCATTGTCATGCTGAAACAGGAAAGGGCCTTCCCCAAACTGTTGCCACAAAGTTGGAAGCACAGAATCGTCTAGAATGTCATTGTATGCTGTAGCATTAAGTTTTCCCTGGAACTAAACTAAAATGAAAAACAGCCCCAGACCATTATTCCTCCTCCACCAAACTTTACAGTTGAAATTATGCATTGGGGCAGGTAGCGTTCTCCTGGCATCTGCCAAACCCAGATTAGTCCGTTGGACTGCCAGATGGTGAACGTGATTCATCACACCAAAAAAACGCATTTCCACTGCTCCAGAGTTGAATGGCGGCAAACTTTACACCACTCCAGCCGACGCTTGGCATTGCGCATGGTGATCTTAGGCTTGTGTGCGGCTGCTCGGCCATAGAAACCCATTTCATGAAGCCCCAGACGAGCAGTTCTTATGCTGACGTTGCTTCCAGAGGCAGTTTGGAACTCGGTAGTGAGTGTTGCAACCGAGGACAGACGATTTTTACGCGCTACGCACTTCAGCACTCGCCGGTCCCGTTCTGTGAGCTTGTGTTGCCTACCACTTCGCGGCTGAGCCGTTGTTGCTCCTAGACGTTTCCATTTCACAATAACAGCACTTACAGTTGACCGGGGCAGCTCTAGCAGGGCAGAAATTTGACGAACTGACTTGTTGGAAAGCTGGCATCCTATATGACGGTGCCATGTTGAAAGTCACTGAGCTCTTCAGGAAAGCCATTCTACTGCCAATGTTTGTCTATGGAGATTGCATGGGTGTGTGCTCGATTTTATACACCTGTCAGCAACGGGTGTTGCTGAAATATCCGAATCCACGAATTTGAAGGGGTTTCCACATACTTTTGTATATATAGTGTATCTTAGCATGCATGGCTGTGTTTGTAATCATGTTTGTAACACAATCATATGCAGTTATTCACAAAAAGATCATGGTTGGCTACAGCACCCACTTACAGAAGCTATTTTCCTCTAGGCGTTTCCACTATCTCTGGAGAAACAAGAAAGAGAAACTGTGCTCTTGACCTCAAAGGGCATGTTAGAACAGCATCTCTCTTCTGGGTTATCTTGCATCATTGGCAGTGTTCCTAGATGGTGAGATCAGGGCTGCTGGTACGAGTACCTGCAAGAGTCTAACATTTTGACTCATTCATCCAAGGACACCTGAGTGTATTCCCACAGATCAAGGTTTTTGTACTCTGACTTAGTCACTGAAACAAAATGGCCCAAGAACCAAGCAGGTGATAATAGTTGTTTTCACACCGTAAATCAAACTATGCTGTTGTTTCGCAACAGGGTGACTGATCCTATTATGAATGTTTAAAACATGTTAAGTTGTAAACCCACGTTTCTAATCCATTACCACATCAAATGATGATACTATGTGACTTTTACCGTAACATACAGCAGGTGTTCTCAAAGTGGAGTCAGCGGAGTGGTATTTTTATTTATTTTTACATTTCATTTTTTTAAATGAATATTACTAACAGATTAAACAACTTTTGTCCAAGGGATCTCTGGAATAAGTTTAAAGTGTGTAATACAATGTCATATTATTAATCTACAGGCTCACAGGGATATTGGTATCCACAGTACTCCACCACCGATTATACATTTTTCAACACAATACTATTCCCCTATTTATTTTTTTACATTTTAGTCATTTAGTGACTTACAGGAGCAATTAGGGTTAAGTGCCTTGCTCAAGGGCACATCGACAGATTTTTCACCTAGTCGTCTCAAGGATTCGAACCAGCGACCTTTCGGTTATTGACCCAACGGTCTTAGTCATTTAGCAAATTACAGGAGCAATTAGGGTTACGTGCCTTGCTCAAGGGCACATCGGCATATTTTTTATCTAGCCGTGTCGGGGATTCGAACCAGCAACGTTTCAGTTACTGGCCCAACGCTCTTAACCGCTAGGCTAACTGCCACCCTTTTTCTTATTTTTATAAATGCAATGTAATTTTAGCTTTAAAACTGCTACGTTTTTCTCTCTGCCTCATGGCAAAATGTGTAGAAATGCAGGAAATTAGCTTGAAAACTGCAAAATGTTCTTTCAGATAGCGGGCCTTTTAACTGTTCTTTCCCCAGGCCCGAGACTCCAGCCATGTACTGCAGACGTCATAGTAAAACTTTGTAGGCTATTTTTATCGCACATGACTTGTGTTCTAATTATGTGGGGGTCCCTGATGAATTTGCTAAGACAAAAGGGGTCCCCGGCCCCAAAAGGTTTGAGAACCCCTGACATACAGTACTTTGAGCTCCTACTCATAATGCTCAGTGTCAACTGATCCTTTCTCAGATAGACCCTGAGACAAGCCTCTTGAAAGGCTTCTTCATTGTCTAATGGTTGAGATAGAACACAGGCAAGTCACAGCTTGAAGGCCTGTCCAAACACAGCATATTGCACACAGTCATCAGACAGGCCACTTCCTGAAGCACACAGAGTCTCTGGAGCCCATATCCTGCCTGTTGTCCTGCCCCATTATCATCGAAAGCATGATCGAGTTCCTGAGTAATACACACACACACAGACACACACACACACGCACACGTGCACGCACACACACACTCTCCCTTCCCCTCAGGCACGTCCCGTGGCTGTAACTGGGAGACAATGAGGCCTTGACAGCTGATGGATTGCCGGTGCTTACTCAGTTGGCATGGCTGCTCCCTTCTCAGGCTCCACACCTAGTTGTACCCAGCACTAATCTGCTGCTATTGTGTAGCCTTCAGCTCCTCTGATTAACCCTAACACTCAGTGCTGCTCCACGCACTCACTGGAAACCCAGCTTCACCGCCTCTCTCTCTCGCTGCCAGGAAATTACATAAGGCAATATATGTGCTTCACATATGACAAAGGTCTTTTTGTGTGAGTGATAAGGCGTGGCGCTAGCGCAGCATGACAGGCATCCACCGGTGAATCCTCAATGAAGAGCTGCTTTCATCTCCTGCTCCAAGGCTGTAAATCAGCCAGTAAAAACTGCACCATACGGACGGGTGACTATGATCCAACAATCCAGGTTTCATCAGATATACCTGAGAGAGGTACTTAGACACATACAGATATGAGAAATAATTCATTCCCATCATACTTAGTTTCATTACCACAGTTGTTGTTATCAAATGGGGTAATACCTATGTTACCAAGAGTCTGACGTGTTTGTTTATTCAGCCCTATTGTTTGTATGGCAGTTGCCTCATTGTGTTGAGTCATGAAATAACAAACCCAAATTGATTTTTTTTTCTTCAAAAATGACACTTAAGAGAGCGCTCTACATTTGTATGTAGTTTGATAGAAGGCCTGTTGAAAGCTTCTCAGCTGAGGAGCATTCTCTTCCCTATGGTACCAGACAGAGCTAAACAAAGACCCCTGGTGGTCAAACTAGAATACTGACTCTGACCTTAGAGTTCCAGTAGATTTCAGTTCAAAAGAGGTACAGAGGATCCCAAACAGTGTAAGTATGCCTGATCTGATTTCTACTGACGTGACTTAAAACGTCAGAAATAAAACAATAATCGCCTCATAATTTGCTGGAGGTTAATAGCTGTTCACTTCTGGTACTAAAGTTCTAGCGCTCCAAGAATCAAACGACCCATTAATCAAACTCTATGCTCTTGGCCATACTTGTTGTTTGTTTGAGTGGGGGAAGTTTTGATGTACCCATCAAGGTTGTGAGGTCAGAGGCACCTGCTTCTGTTCTGGGAGCCAGTGTACCCCCTATTCCTCGGAAACGAGGCACAGCTCGCTTTTCACGACCTCATCACACTGGGGCTCTTGTGCCGACGCAAAGTTTTCCACAGTGGAACATTTGCGGGAGAAACCCAGGGGTTTAAGAGAAAGCTGGGCTATTGCCAGCACCTCTTAAACCCCTGGGACTGTACTGTGTTTGAAGTAGGAAACTGACAGAAAGTGGTAAAAAATTGCAGCCTGGCAGAGGGATGCTTTCCACCCAGGACTTGGCACACATTTAGCAGCTTGTTCTGCTTTGCTGGGCTCAGCACGGTCAAAATATTATCCCAATTACAGGCCTCTGTACACAGCCACTGATCCTGTTATTATTTCTCTTTCCTGTCAAATAGTTCCTGGTCGGAGTTTCCCCCCTTCTATTTAGGATTGTTTAACCTTCATCTACAAAACATTGAGTTTATTATAATATATAGTCTGCCACTTCACGGTGTTAAACACCCTTCAGCTTTAGAGGAACAGTATGAATATTAGATATTCTCGTATCTGGTTTTAACAAGCTGTTTTCTTCACATATGATATACGAGCTTCAGTCAATCAGAGTGTGGCTGCTATGAAACCAGAACAGTCTAGGCAATATGACCCTCTTAGGTCATTTGTGTGATTTAGTCTAAACAAAATTTTGGAACATGGCACCCGTCGTTGCAATCCTCTCAGTGAGCATGTAAAGCATGATACTACAAGGTTTTGATCTATGCGTAGTAAAGTTGTGTGCACTGCAGTCGACCCTACCTGATGGCAGCGATGGCTGCTCATAACCGACAACAGTGGCCAGTGTACTTTTAGCTAATGAGATCTCTTCGTTTATTATCAAGGTGGGATTTGTAAATGTGCTATAATGTCATATTGTGGTTGTAGAGTGATAGCCCTGACAGACAAAATACATATTCTATTCACCCTGTCGCTATGAATAATATTTTCCACAAAATTATATCTCTTTCCATTTGAGCAATTCCCCGGTTTTATTAGGAACTTTGCTGTGCTAAAATTAGGAGGGGGCGGCTATTAGGCCATACAACCCAGCCTAGTAATAAGCCTAGAACAGATAGAGAGCCAGCCCAGTCCAGCGGCGCTAGATAATAGATAAGGTTCTGTCGTCATACAGACAAACACCCTAGAAGGTTTGATGTAACAGGCAGGTTATGAGAATGCTATTTCCACTCAACCCTCACCTGTCAGTGTGTCTTTGTGGCCCATTACATGTCACCTTTCTTTGCTTGTCGCTGAAGCTTTCACAGCCTGGTATTTGTACAAGCTACACTTTCTTTTTGTGGTGCTCTTGTGTTATCAGCCATTGTTGTGCGCAAACACACGCGTTTACCTTCCTAACGGCAGCCTACGGCCTCTTCACACCTCACCATCAAAAGCCTGGGCTATAGACAAGGTCCTCTGTTGTTGCTTCTCTCCTCTCTCCACGACAGGTACATGACTGAGCCCCCTCTCCTCTTGGGTCACTGACGGTCTTCTATAAAGAAACAAATAAACATGGAAACTGTGGCATGACTATGGGTCCAGGAATACGATACCGTGAGCTTTATTTAGAAACCACATCCTTTAAACACAGTCATCAGAACAATGCTGAAAGCAGACAGAAATATGTGCAACATGCAACACTCCCATCCAGGCCAGTCAGAGGCTTTGGGACAATTAGCGGCTCTGCTCTGCCGCTCCTCTCATGTAATCTTTATCTAATCAAATGAGCCATTCTAATCAGAACACGAGGCAGGCAGGGAGACCCTTGGCAGTGCTCTTCATCACTAATCCTACCGCCACAAGGTTAGTGATACTAATAACACTAAAGGGTGCAAAATACAGACAGAGACAGACAGACATGAAAGCCATGATCAAAGTCAATAGATAAAACCATAAAAAACATAATCCCTCTCAAAATCAAAAAAAGCACTCACCAACCTACAGGACTGTAATGCAGTAATAAACCAACCAACAGTGCAGCACGTCCACATGGAAGATGCTTCCCGTTAGGCTGGACTATAGCCACTCCACTTAGATGACTAGCTTATCACCCATGTTTCCTCAGCTAACTGCCAGATGTGTTATTATGTAACCCACCCCTGTTTAAATCTGGAAGCATTTGCCCCCGACTAAATAGATAGATAAATAAATAAATATTTGTCATTCCTAATCTGGATTAAAGCAGCGGTTTTAGCATGGGGACATCTAATTGCAGAAATGAGGACAATGGTAAGAGAGAGGCGAGAGAGAACAGATGTGTGTTCTCATTCTCCTCATTAGATTGATTGGCCAGACTTTGATGTTTGCAAACAGACACAAACACCCGGGCCCATGGATGCCAGCGTTTGTGTATGGGCATTCTACCGAGGCAAACAAATGTAGGGCCTTAATGAGGCTTGGCGGCCTATTTCTAGGCCCTCGCTCACAGAGAGAGCTCAGTCACTCGCATATTAGAAGTATGTGTTGAAATCGGTGTGCAATAGTGGGAGAAGAGAGGAGGGTTTATGTGCTGTAGCACCAGTCAAGACGCAGCCTTACCCTGGCTGCCAGAGGATTCACCTGACCTTTCCTACACAGCTCAACTAGTGGGGGATAAGTGTCCATCTTCTGAAAGAGGACTCAGGTGAGAGGGACACCCTATCGTGTTGTATGAGAAGATTTATCTGAGGCAAGGGGGAGTCATTAAAGACGGATGCTTGGACGAGGACAGACGAGGATTAAGGACTAAAACTCCCCAGTTAACCAGACAGGAATTTGTGACAGCCACATTTAGGCTGCACAACACCTATGGTGTAATCCCAGTCTGTTTCATGTAGCATGTTGGGTTGGGTATCTACAGTCAACATAGAATGAAAAACATATTCAAGGAGCAATAACTGAGCGACAGGAAGGCCACAGTATGTGGATGTGATAGATAGTCTGGAGTCGACTGGTCTGTGCTAAACCCACTGGCCTTTATAGGCCCAACATAAAACACTCCTCAGAAGTGTTCCACTTCTTTAACATGTCAATGGTTACACTCCTAGCTCCTATCCAAACCTGAGAGGGAGGGAGCCCATGCTGTGTTCACCCAGCACAGGCCACAGAAGCCTCTCACTAGCCAATATGTGACAGTGAAAAGCAGGCTGATTTTCTGCTGTAGCCTCTGAGTGCACTGAGAGTGCACAGCAAGCTGGATGAGTGTGCAATAGCTTGCTGCGAATCACCTCTCCACTTTAGGCAGGCAGTGACACTGGAACCTCTCAAGAAAAAACCCAATAGCTAACCACAAACCGTCAAGAGCCAGCGCCTGCACTCCAGCAGACCCTTGCAACTCTGCAGCAGGCCAAGAACGCTTGCAGAGCAATTCAGAAAATTTTCTGCATTCTACATGAAGTGAATGTACCTGACAGAATGTGTGTGAGTAACTCAGTGTACTGGAACAAAACTGTAGAAATTGTGCATGTCACACCCTGGCTCTGGGACTCTATATGTTGAGCCAGGGTGTGTTCATTCTATGTGTTCTGTTTCTATGTTGGGTGTTTCTAGTTCGTCATTTTCTATGTTTGACTGAGTGACTCCCAATCAGAGGCAACGAGTGTCAGCTGTGTGCTGGTTGTCTCTGATTGGGAGCCATATTTAACTGTCTGTGTTTCACTTTGTGTTTGTGGGTTTTTGTTCCTTGTCGGTCTTTGTCACCGTGGACTTCACGAGTCGTTTATTGTTTTGTGTAGTGTGCTTATTATCACTGACGGTAATAAAGTCAATCATGTTCGCTCAACACGCTGCGTATTGGTCTACTTCTCGTCAAGACGATCGTGACAGTGCATTTATGGTAGTTGGAAGCTTTTGCGTTGCTGAATGAGGCAGGACTCAAATGCATACCCACAAAGCGTCTCACCAGGGTTATACCAGGACAGCCCATCCATACCATCTCTGCCTGCCCAAGTCCCTCCGTCAGCCTTCAAATCTTGTGCTGACTTTAGGGGGGACCGAGGCCAGAACCTGTAATCCCCAGCTTTCTATCCTCTTAATAGCTGGGATTGGAAACCATTTGTCTGCCTCTAGTGAGGGATTTTTACAGAATAAACCTCTTTGGCTGCCTTATCGCAACATAAAACTGATTTTAACAGGGGGGAGAGTTAGTCTGCCACAGCCTGACATCGCTCAAAAAGCTTAAGAGACTGGAGCTGGCAATTATAGATTACAGTAATACTGTATGACGCAATTAATGTGTCAGTGAGAAAAAACCTGGGTGTGTTTCTGTTCCAGAATGGTGTCTAATCTGATGCACTTGATGCACTCCTGATAGTTCCCAGGTCTATTCTCTTAGCTCTACAGATCCATGCAGCACTTTGATGTTCCTCCTCAGGTGATTCCATCACTCCCAAAATGGTGCTTTGCTTTGGTTAAAGTACTGTAGTTTTACAGCATCAATTAAAGATAAGAACCCAGTGATGGTATGAATAACACAAATATCTAACTTAGAAACAGCCTTGAGATCCTGAAGAGTGCCAGTAAAGTAGTAAACAGATATAATCTGAGCACCATCAGTGGCATTGTGTCCTAGAGACCATAGTAAAGTTGTAAAATGCTTCTAGTGATAGTAAACTATCTGCCGAAGACAGTTATAAAGTATTAGAATGTCTCCGCTGGAACTATAAACATAAACCTGTAACTGTCTCTATTCTGAAACAGAATTTATGTCAGAAGAAGTCTGGTGTCAGGTCACAAATGTTGATTTTGTGTTGCCACAATCTGGTAGGCCTTCTATTGCTTAAAACTAGCCCCCAACATAAAAAATACATTTCTGGTTATAATATTATTGTACACATCTTAGCTAGCCTACACAATTCACCAGACTATGAAGACATCATTGAAGGAGACTCTTTATGCATGCAGAGCATCACACCGAGGTCTGGCCTCTCCTCTGTTTCTATGGCAACACCCCTACTCCCCCTCCCTTCCCTTATGCTCTGCGCGCACAGCTCTTACGCACCCTCTCTTTTGCATCCCTTCTCCGAATCAACGACCCCCATGCTCTGTGCGAGACCCATAGCAGCGTCGCTCTGTCAGGAGGATATAGCAGGAGACGAGACAAGGAAACAGGGGGAAAAAACATGGCGCTCATCCCATCTCAGGTGCTAAGGGTAGCCATCCTCCTGTCCTATTTCTCCATCCTCTGCAATTATAAAGCCATTGACATGCCCGCGCATCAAACATACGGCGGTAGCTGGAAGTTTTTAACATTCATAGACCTGGTAAGTGTTATATTGCTCTCTAGAACGGCGCCTGGTCATTCAGAAATGGTAGCACGTCATAATATGGTATGCTACAGACGGTCAGTGACCTACCTCCAGTTGTTGATACCGCCCACCCTCGTTTGTGAAACGGGCCTGCTATGTCTAATTATGATGTCCGCTATAATATGTTTTGTTTTTTTCCACCGTTAATACGGATTCCTCACATTTTTGGGCACGTGTTAGTCATAAAAAGCTCACACCCACTAAAAAGTGACACATTCATCTCGGCTGCTGCTGATGCACGCAAGCAGGTTGCCTTCTGTTGCAACATTGTAATCACATCATGAATCACAATTAAGCAGCCAGCCGTGCCCCGTGGGTAACCGAGATTATGTTATTTAGATAACAAGGTCCCGAGCTCAAATTTTCCCCTTGGGACATTATCATACAGCCATCATTTTAACAGAATGTGGTTTGGATAGTAAAACACGTTGTATTGAAACACCCAGGATGTTTTCTTTATCTCTCTTTCTATCTTGCTTGTCTATTTTTTCTGGGAAATTAATTGTCACTTTCAGCTTACTACTGTAGACACAGACACACACAGCACACACTTTCATTGGTCCTGATGTTCTGTCAATTTTTTTAACCAATGACTCATGTTTTCCACATTAGAAGCCCACTGCTGAACTATTTTACTACTATTTTTATGGCAATAGTGTTAAATGCAGCAATAAACATGTTTTGTTATTGTGCATTACAACAGCTATTTTTTTTGCCTATCATATAAATGCTGACACAACAAAGTGTGTGCCTGCGTGTGAGAGAGAGTGTGTGTGTGTGTGTGAGAGAGAGAGAGAGTGTTGTGCATTTAATATTCCATATTTAATAATGATTCTGCAGTAATAAGAAAAATGACAATATGAAGTCAATATGCAAATTCCAGGAATAGTTTACTGTAATTACATTTTACAATGTCTCTTCCCATTATAATGGATCATCTCATTCTGGTGTCAATCTGTTTTTTTTCTTCTCAGGAATACTTAGACAACGCTACATACTCTGTTTTAGCTCATACAAATAGGGCCACAAAGAAACTAAGCTAACATGAAGTGACTCAGAGGTTGATATATATTCAGTTTGACATGAAACAGCTACAGTATGTACAGGCCTTTTGAAGAACTGGTTTGGTTATTGATAAGGATTACAATTGCTTTAAGCATTCTTGTTCTAAATGTTCATCATGATTGAGTCATCTTACAAGTTAGAGTGGTTGCTATATGGAGCGGTTATTATTAGAACAGACAACAAAAACATGTTATCACAGCACAATCTCTATCCACAATAAGACATGCCACTCGCTCGCAGGCTTTTGTGCAACAAACCAGAGCTTTCCAAGGGGAAATGGGACACTACGTTTAGCAGAATACTCTAGAAACAAAGCTGTAGGCCTGTCATCCATGGATCTGTCAACACTAATTCTGTAACACTTCACTTGGTTTAGGACCTTGGCTGCCTTGCTGTGATTTTAACCTGTAGATAGGTTTTCATTGGGACTCAGTCATCCATTATTGAGTGTGGGGTTCAGATTTGGGTTTCCATCAGGGGGATACATTAGGAGCAGAACACAGGGCTGTCCAGTGGGTTGATACCACCAGCGACAGCTGGCCTTTGTCCACATCAATCAATAGACAGAACAAAACCTCTAACTCCTGTGTATGGAGGAATCATATGATCGGAAAAGTCTCGCTGTGGTTTAACATAGTGCCTCTTCGGATAAAAAGTGAGGCACCTACCAGACAGATTGTGAAACTGAACTGTTTGGGTCATACCTTTGGTTTAAATTGTTCTCTCACTTCCAAGTTGTTAGTTAAAGTCATCAGTTTTAAGCCAAGTAAGTAACCATATAGAGCAATTATAATCTACTCTATGCTATGTGTCACACGCACGCACATAAGTAGCATCGGATAACTGTGGTGCCAGAGTGCAGAACCCCCCGGCCTTGCCCCACCGAGTCAGATTGTCAGGTGACGCTTAGAGTGGGGCAGGTGTGGACAGAGAGATATTCTGTCTGACTCATTAGTACATATGACGTGTGTCCCCGTCCCTGGAGCATCCAGTCCAGTTCCCCCTCTCTGCCCCTGGCCAGCACGCTACACAGCACATGTAAAGAGGGGTAGGGGGAGTGTAGGACAGTGGCTAATGTCTACGTTAACTAAGGAATGATGCACTCTCCTCTCAGCCTCTGCTAACTGTGGAGGTAGTTAGGTTCCTATATACATTACATTACTTCCCATTATTCTATATATGGCTAACTGATGTGTCTTTAATGCATTTTACATTTTAGTTATCTTATCCAGAGCGACTTACAGTTAGTGAATACATATTTTATTTTTTTATACTGGCCCCCCGTGGGAAACGAACCCACAACCCTGGCATTGCAAACGCCATGCTCTATCAACTGAGCTACATCCCTGCCGGCCATTCCCTCCCCTACCCTGGACGACGCTGGGCCAATTGTGCACCGCCCATGAGTCTCCCGGTCGCGGCCGGCTGCGACAGAGCCTGGATTCGAACCAGGATCTCTAGTGGCACGGTTAGCACTGCGATGCAGTGCCTTAGACCACTGCGCCACTCAGGAGTACAATGCTCTTCTCTAATGTAATATAGTTAATACACATTGGATATGTTCAGGCTTGTAATTACATTATACTGTAGTATGTACGTCATAACTCCTATAGCTGTTGTAAAGCTAAACTGGTTCTCTCTTGTTCATGCAGCTTCCGTTTTCTCCTTCCCAGACTCCCTCTGGCCTCCACTCTCCCAGCTGCAGACATTTGAGTTGTGTGGAGCAACACTTTATGACTTGAGCTCCAGTCCAGGAATTACTGTGGTTGCTCCTAAGTGCCTGCAATACAGGGCAGGGAAAAGAGCCTGTAGAGATGGTAAAGGGTTTTATGCTTAGCTTTTGGCATTCATTCCCTGTGAGAGCTCTGTTTTTCAAACCCGTTGCATTTGATCTTAGTGAAAGAGACCTGGAAGGCATTCGTTTTTAGCATAGCCTCAGGCTAACATGCTGTTACGGAGGCAAAAAACTAAGTAGAAGATATAAAGACAACTGAGAGCTCCTGCGAAATTAAATACCTGTCTTGCGTGTTAGCTAGGTGTCATACTAATGCCGTTTCTGGGTACTACCCTGTCCTCAAACCAAGTTTTGCAAGGCAATGTTCTGACCAAAAAGATAATGTGGGTTCCTGGAATCCTAAATTAAACAGTGAATTAATGAGAATAAAAGTCACACTTTCCAGTCTGTTGGATTTTTGCTGTGGAGATAAAGACACCCTGTTATGTTCTCTTGCTCTTAATTTAATTGTCACGCCCTGACTTATGGGACTCTAGTATGTTGAGTCAGGGTGTGGAGTTCTATGTTGTATTTTCTATGTTCTCTTTCTAGGTGTTGTATTTCTATGTTTGGCCGGGTGTGATTCCCAATCAGAGACAGCTGTCGCTCGTTGTCTCTGATTGGGGATCATACTTAGGCAGCCTGTTTGCTATCATTAGTTGTGGGATCTTGTTCCGTGTAGAGGCTTGTTTTGTGTTCAGCCTGAGTACTTCACGTTACGTTGTTTTGTTGATTTGTTCGTGTGTTTATCTTGTTAATAAACATGTATGCATTTCACGCTGCGCCTTGGTCTGACCCATTCTTCAACGACCGTGACAGAAGATCCCACCAAACACGGACCAAGCAGCGTGCCCAGGAGCAAACACCCTGGACACAGGTGGGGAAGATTTGGTCTTGGGAGCAGATATTTGCGGGGAAAGGACCCTGGGTGAAGAAGGAAGCCCAGGCAGGAGAGGAGCAACGGCAACACAGAAGGCGCCGGCCGAGGAGGAAGCCCGAGAGGCAGCCCCAAGAAAAACATTTTTGGGGGCTAAAGGAGTGGTCGGGGAGCGAGAGAGAAGAGCCCCGACCACTGCACCCGGTGGGTTTCCAGGTTGAGTCCCTACGACCATGGGAAGAAGAGTGGGAACAGTTTTATACTGAGGAGTCGGAGGATGACGACGACAATGAGTTTCTGTTCCCTAACTCGTGGGGGCTCCCGGAGGAGTCCTCACTGGAGGAGGAGTGCCGAGAGAGAGAGAAGGATCGGATCTGCAGGGTAAGAGAGGAGGCCACCACATTACAGGGGCTGATAGCAAGAATAGAGCGGGAGAGCTCCATTCAAGAGGAGGCACTGCAGGAGGCTCGTAGGGAGAAGGAGGAGGTTGATGCACAGAGAGAGGAGCTGGTTAGGCAACATAAGGAGCGTGGGTTAATAGAGGAATCCAGGGATGCGGAGATACGCACTGTATCGCCAGTGCGCATGCACAGCCCAGTGCGTTCTGTGCCAGCGCCCCGCACGTGTTGTGCGAGAGTGGGCAGCCAGCCAGGATGGGTTGTGCCAGCTCTCCGCTCCAGACCTCCAGTCCGCCTCCACAGTCCGGTCCGGCACGTTCCTGTTCATCGCACCAGGCCAGTGGTGCGTGTTCCCAGTCCGGCCCGGCCCGTGCCTGCTCCCCGCACCAAGCCAGTGGTGCGTGTTCCCAGTCCGGCCCGGCCCGTTCCTGCTCCTCGCACCAGACCAGTGGTGCGTGTTCCCAGTCCGGCCCGTTCCTGTTCCTCACACCAAGCCAGTGGTGCATGTTCCCAGTCCGGTACGGCCCGTGCCTGCTCCCCGCACCAAGCCAGTGGTGCGTGTCGCCAGCCCGGTACACCCCGTACCTGCTCCCCGCACCAAGCCAGTGGTGTGTGTCCCCAGTCCGGCCCGGCCCGTTCCTGTTCCTCGCACCAAGCCAGTGGTGCATGTTCCCAGTCCGGCCCTGCCCGTTCCTGCTCCTCGCACCAGACCAGTGGTGCGTGTTCCCAGTCCGGCCCGGCCCGTCCCTGCTCCTCGCACCAGGCCAGTGGTGCGTGTTCCCAGTCCGGCCCGGCCCGGCCCGTGCCTGCTCCTCGCACCAGACCAGTGGTGCATGTTCCCAGTCCGGCCCGGCCCGTTCCTGTTCCTCGCACCAAGCCAGTGGTGCATGTTCCCAGTCCGGTACGGCCCGTGCCTGCTCCCCGCTCCAAGCCAGTGGTGCGTGTCGCCAGCCCGGTACGCCCCGTACCTGCTCCCCGCACCAAGCCAGTGGTGTGTGTCCCCAGTCCGGCCCGGCCCGTTCCTGTTCCTCACACCAAGCCAGTGGTGCATGTTCCCAGTCCGGTACGGCCCGTTCCTGCTCCCCGCACCAAGCCAGTGGTGCGTGTCGCCAGCCCGGTACACCCCGTACCTGCTCCCCGCACCAAGCCAGTGGTGTGTGTCCCCAGTCCGGCCCGGCCCGTTCCTGTTCCTCGCACCAAGCCAGTGGTGCATGTTCCCAGTCCGGCCCTGCCCGTTCCTGCTCCTCGCACCAGACCAGTGGTGCGTGTTCCCAGTCCGGCCCGGCCCGTCCCTGCTCCTCGCACCAGGCCAGTGGTGCGTGTTCCCAGTCCGGCCCGGCCCGTGCCTGCTCCTCGCACCAGACCAGTGGTGCATGTTCCCAGTCCGGCCCGGCCCGTTCCTGTTCCTCGCACCAAACCAGTGGTGCGTGTTCCCAGTCCGGTCCGGCCCGTGCCTGCTCCTCGCACCAGACCAGTGGTGCGTGTGTCCAGTCCGGCACGGCCCGTGCCCGTTCCACCGCTGCCTGGTCCGGCACCGGTCAGCTGCTCCACTCCGGAGCCAGAGCAGTCCGCTCCACCGGTGCCAAGTCCAGCTCCGGTCAGCGGCTCCACTCCGGAGCCAGAGCGGTCCGCTCCACCGGTGCCAAGTCCAGCTCCGGTCAGCGGCTCCACTCCGGAGCCAGAGCAGTCCGCTCCACCGGTGCCTAGTCCAGCTCCGGTCAGCAGCTCTACTCCGGAGCCAGAGCAGTCCGCTCCACCGGTGCCAAGTCCAGCTCCGGTCAGCGGCTCCACTCCGGAGCCAGAGCGGTCCGCTCCACCGGTGCCAAGTCCAGCTCCGGTCAGCGGCTCCACTCCGGAGCCAGAGCAGTCCGCTCCACCGGTGCCTAGTCCAGCTCCGGTCAGCAGCTCTACTCCGGAGCCAGAGCAGTCCGCTCCACCGGTGCCAAGTCCAGCTCCGGTCAGCGGCTCCAGTCCGGAGCCAGAGCAGTCCGCTCCACCGGTGCCTAGTCCAGCTCCGGTCAGCGGCTCCAGTCCAGACCCAGACGTCAGCCCCTCTCCAAGTTCTGGGTCTCCCACACCACGGTCAAGACAGGGCTCGGTACATCATGGGAGGAAGGAGAGGGGAAGCAGTGCGCCGAGGTCCAGACCAGACCAGGGGCATAACGGGGAGGCTGAGAGAATGTGGTCGTCCCACCCGGACCCTTCCCTGTTATGTCAGGTTGGTGCGGTCGGAGTCCGCACCTTTTGGGGGGGGGGAGTACTGTCACGCCCTCTCTTATGGGACTCTAGTATGTTGAGTCAGGGTGTGGAGTTCTATGTTGTATTTTCTATGTTCTCGTTCTAGGTGTTGTATTTCTATGTTTGGCCGGGTTTACTTCATACTTAGGCAGCCTGTTTGCTATCATTAGTTGTGGGATCTTGTTCCGTGTAGAGGCTTGTTTTGTGTTCAGCCTGAGGACACGTTACGTTGTATTGTTGTTTTGTTCGTGTGTTTATCTTGTTAATAAACATGTATGCATTTCACGCTGCGCCTTGGTCTGACCCGTCCTTCAACAAACGTGACATTAATGCAAAAATAATCTCCACCACTGCCACAGCTCTTAGACTCACACAAAATGGCATATGCTAGCTTAAGGGGATAGACATTGACAGGATGAGGTTTATGTAATTGTTCAGTTGTTATATAATGCTTATTTAAATACAAAATACCCTGTATGAATGTATGTATCTCAATTTTTGTATTTTTTATCTCTATACTTCACATGAATATTAATTGTATTTTAGAGGACACCTCAATTTAACTCCTTTGTGATATGCATACTGTACATTGAGCTCCAAAAGTATTGGGACAGTGACACATTTGTTGTTGTTTTGGCTCTGTACTCCAGCACTTTGGATATTAAATGATACAATGACTATGAGGTTAAATTGCAGACTGTCAGCTTTCATTTGAGGCTATTTTCATCCATATCGGGTGAACCTTTTGTATATATTCCCCCCATTTTAGGGGACCAAAAGAATTGGGACAAATGCACTTATATGTGTATTAAAGTAGTAAAAAGTTAAGTATTTGGTCCCATATTCATAGCACGCAATGACGACAGATGCACAAATATCATACCCCCTCCCAAAAATGCTAACCTGCCCTGTTATTGTAATGGTGAGAGGTTAGCATGTCTTGGGGGTATAATATTTGTGCGTCTGTAACTTTCTCACTCATCATTATTCACGATTTATTCAGGATTATCCGTAATCATGGTAACATCTACATTAATGTAGAAGTGTTTAGAAACATATTATATTCTTATTTACAATAAAAGTGACTCGAAAATGACACAATACATTATTTAACATACATTTCTATCAGGTACAAAATAATTTGAAACACAACCAAAACAAACAGCAAATGCATCCAACAAATGTGTAGAGTCACAACCTTGATGTAGTCATTGTATGTTATGAATATGCGACCAAATACTTAACTTTTTACTACTTTAATACACATATAAGTTAATTTGTCCTAATACTTTTGTTCCTCTAAAATGTGGGGACTATGTACAAAAAGTGCTGTAATTTCTTAACGGTTCACCTGATATGGATGAAAATACCCTCAAATTAAAGCTGACAGTCTGCACTTTAACCCCATAGTCATTGTATCATTTCAAATCCGAAGTGCTGGAGTACAGAGCCAAAACAAATTGTCACTGTCCCAATAACTTTGGAGCTCACTGTATTAATGTAATGTAGATATCTTTTTTAGGATTACTATGTTTTTCATTAATATAATGTGACATAAATATTTGAAGCTACTGTCCTCTTGAGAGAGGAGGAACTACTGATTTTGTGACCCAAAATGATCACCTGTTCACCTCCTCTGATTTAAAGATGCACTATGCAGAAATCACTCCTGGTTGCTAAAATTCGAATAGTTCGCCTAATTTCAGTTTATGTGACAAAACAAGCAATGGATAGTGTAGAGAATCATTGTACCATCTAAACCGCTATGAAATATATTTTCATTAGACCAAAAATATAGTATTTTCTTTCAGCTGTTTGAAGCTGGTGTACAAAACCGAAAGTAAAAGACTCAAAAATAAAACTTAAGAACGGGAAGCATAGAAATACAGCACATTGAACAGATCTACTGCTTCTTAGACTTGCTTTCAATGAGAATGGCAGATCTATAACTCACATTTCTATGTGAATTTGGTCAGGTCGCCCAAAAAGTTACATATTGCAGCTTTAAAGACATGCTTTGGTACTTTGGCGACTAGTAAGTATTTTTTTAAACCTCCCGCTTTGGGCGGGATGTGTCAATGTGTAGTTCATCCATGCATAATCTATGAGCAGAATTACTGTCTTACCTCAATTAGCCACAAAATCCCTAGTTTGAAAGCGACTGTTTTCTGGAAGCTGTACAGCGCCAATTTCCCCCCACGTGGGCCAGCCCCTAGCAATTATTTCTAGCCAATGAGCTTCAGCCCCTTGCCATTTGAGTGACAGCTAGCAAGATGCACACACAGTAGAATGAGAGAGAGAGCAATGGCGTGGTGCTCATATCTGAACATACTGTATGTGATGTAGTATGCAATTTTCGGGGCCACTTTTGGCTCGTGGGCGCTACTTTCAGAATTCCTGGCTAAAAAGTATACAAAAGTGCTGGTGAATCCTTTTAAAGTGTGCAGAAAATGCTTTTTCCTGTGACACAACTCACTCCTGGAGCAGCTAAACTTTTGTTTTAAAAGAGGAGTGTGACAGCACTGTGTCTAACTATTATGTACTCTGTGTTGTGGTTGCTCTGTCTTGAAGTACACATGATGTGATCTACATGTCTTCTCCGCCCCTGCTCTAGGTGATCCAGGCAGTGTTCTTTGGCATGTGTGTGCTGACAGACCTGTCCAGCCTGCTGACCAAGGGCAGTGAGAGCCAGGAGCAGGAGAGGCAGCTTAGGAAGCTCATTGGCCTGAGGGACTGGATGATGGCCGTGCTGGCCTTCCCAGTTGGAGTGGTAAGTAGTAGTCACAACACAATGCGAGGCCTAAGGCATTGTGGTATATCGCTAACTCAATGACCATTGGAGTTGGCTATACTGTATAGCATAAACATATCTGGGACTAGGATATTTCCCCTTTACAGTAAGCACAGCATCTGAAAGTTAATTCAGGGAGAAAGGAGCAAAAGACACTGTGAATGCACTGCATTGTTAAGAACTGCCTTTCTTACTCTGACTGTCTAGATGCTTGAAACCACAGATCCACAACAAAACAGATGCTTCCATTCTCATTGCCTTTTCAAGCATTATTCATGGATAAAATGAAGATATTTGAAGAAACAGCTGATGCACCCGATTTAGGGATGTAACGACTCACCCGATTCAAATGTTTAAGATGCGTGTCACCAATTCAAACCTTACTAATCGCCGGTTTCCAAAATTGTTTTGCTTCATATTACATTCTTTCTACCTTCCATAAATACCTCTCTGTGATGGGTGATTTGAAGGAGTCAGGCACAGGAGGGTAAATCACAGAATACAGAGTTTATTCCGGAATACAGAGTTACGCAGGATAGCGTCAAACAGTCCAGTGCGCAAAACAGGCGCACTGGAACAAAACAGGCACACGGGGAAAATATACCCCGGCAATACAAAATACACGGAGCTCAACCGAGCTACTCTCTCCTCACATTAAACAATCACCCACAAGGACAAGGGGGCAGAGGGAACACTTATACACAGACTAATGAGGGGATATGAAGCAGGTGTGTGCAATAGACAAGACAAAACAAATGGAATGATGAGATGTGATGCGGCAGTGGCTAGAAGGCTGGTGACGACAAACGCCGAAGCCTGCCCGAACAAGGAGAGGAGGCAGCCTCGGAGGAAGTCGTGGCAGTCTAGGCATATTCGGCCCATGGCAAGAACACCGACCACTCCCCCGGCTGGTTCTGGCAGTAGGACCGCAGGAACCTACCCACATCCTGATTTACCCGTTCCACCTGCCCACCCCCAGACGTTCCATGAATGCCTTCCAGACCTTGGATGTGAACTGGGGACCTCGGTCAGACACTATGTCCTCTGGTACCCTGTGGTGCCGGAAGACGTGTGTAAACAGGGCCTCCACAGTCTGCAGGGCCGTGGGGAGACCGGGCAGAGGAAGGTGGCGGCAGGCCTTGGAAAAGCGGTCCACAACGACCAGGATGGTGGTGTTACCTTGAGAGAGGGGAAAATCAGTCAGGAAATCAATACTTAGGTGAGACCATGGCCGTTGTGGAACTGTTAAAGGCTTTAACTTACCTGCTGGGAGGTGCCTAGGTGCCTTACTCTGGGCGCACACCGAGCAGGAGGAGACATACACCCTCACGTCCTTAGCCAAGGTAGGCCACCAGTACTTTCCAGTCAGGCAGCACACTGTACAACCAATACCTGGGTGACCAGAGGAGGGGGACGTGTGTGCCCAGTAGATCAGATGGTCACGGACAAGAGCAGGCACGTACTGCAGCCCAGCTGGACACTGAGGTGGAGATGGCTCTGTGCGTAATGCCTGCTCTATATCTGCGTCCATCGCCCATACTACTGGCGCCACAATGCAGGAGGCCGGGAGTATGGGGGTGTTGTCTCTGGGCCTCTCCTCTGTGTCATACAGCCGTGACAGTGCGTCTGCCTTCACGTTCTTCGTACCCGGGATGTATGATAGAGTGAAATCAAACCGGGTGAAGAATAAGGCCCACCCCTCGGATGTACTCCAGGTTACGGTGGTCCATCCAGACAAGGAAAGGGTGTTTCGCCCCTTCGAGCCAGTGCCTCCACACGGTCAGGGCTAGGACAACAGCCAACAGCTCCCGATCACCAACGTCGTAGTTCTGCTCTGCCAGGCTGAGCTTCTTGGAGAAGAAGGCACAGGGGCGGAGCTTGGGTGGCGTGCCCGAGCGTTGAGATAGGACAGCGCCTATCCCTACCTCGGACGCATCCACCTCCACTACGAACGGTAGTGATGGATCGGGGTGGGCCAGTACTGGGGCTGAGGTGAACAGACCTCTCAGGTTACTGAAGGCCCTGTCAGCCTCAGCAGACCAGCGGAGCCAGGACGGCCCACCCTTCAACAGAGATGTGATGGGAGCTGTGACCATGCCAAAGCCCTGGATAAACATCCAATAATAGTTGACAAAGCCAATAAAGCACTGCACCTCCTTTACCGTGGTTGGAGTCGGCCAATTACGCATGGCTAAAATGCGATCTCCCTCCATCTCCACACCTGAGGTGGTAATGCGGTATCCGAGGAAGGAGACGGACTGTTGGAAAAACTCACACTTTTCTGCCTTGGCATAAAGGTCATTTTCCAACAGTCGGGCCAGCACTTTGCGAACCAGGGACACATGCTCGGCGCGCGTAGCGGAATACACCAGAATGTCATTGATGTAGACCACTACACCACGACCAAGCATGTCCCGAAACACCTCTTTCACAAAGGACTGGAAGATGGATGGAGCATTCATCAAACCGTAAGGCATCACCAGGTATTCATAATGCCCTGTGGTTGTGCTGAATGCTGTCTTCCACTCATCCCCCTCTCGGACACGCACCAGGTTGTACGCACTCCCGAGATCTAATTTGGTAATGAAGCGCATTGACTCGATCACCGAAGGAATGAGGGGGAGAGGATAACTAAATTGTATCGTCTCCTTGTTCAGTGATCGATAATCAATGCACGGGCACAGACCGCCGTCTTTCTTCTTCACAAAAAAGAAACTAGAGGAGGCGGGCAAAGTGGAGGGACGTATAAACCCCTGGCGCAGGGACTCGGTGACGTATGTCTCCATAGCCTCCGTTTCAGCCTGTGACAGGGGATACACATGACTCCTGGGAGGCACAGCGTCTACCCGGAGGTTTATCGCGCAATCCCCCGCCCGATGAGTTGGTAACTTGGTCGCCTGTGTTTTGGAAAACGTGTGCGCCAAATCGAGGTATTCGGGGGGAATGCGCACGGTGGAGGTACTGTCCGGACTTTCCACTGTGGTTGCACCAATGGAAACCCAGAGACACCTACCCTGACACTCTAGCGACCACCCCGTGAGAACACTCTGCGGCCATGAGAAGGTGGGGTTGTGGAGTTCTAACCAAGGAATACCTAATACAACAGGGAAAGCAGGAGACTCAATAATAAAAAAAAGTGACTTGCTCGCGATGAGTCTTGTGGGTAACCATAATGACTGGTGCTGTAACTTCCCTAACAAACCCGGACCCTAATGGTCAACTGTCAAGTGCTCTGATGGGGAGTGGAATGGAAAAGGGAACCAATGAAATGCCTAGACTGTGTGAGAATGACCTGTCCATAATGTTCCCAGCTGCGCCTGAATCGACTAGAGCCTTACACTGGGGAACTACAATGTAATCAGGAAAGTGGATGGGTAGGGTACAGTGCACAGCAGAGGGCTCTGAACGAGTGTGGGTGTTCGATACCTGGGGTGACGCGAGAGTGCCCTGCCTGCCGCCTCCAGACCCAAAAGAACGCTGACGACATCGTGCAGTGAAATGTCCTCTCGTGCCACCAGAGTGACACTGGCACTGTTGTCCTCCGCTCTCTCGGATCGCCGCTCCACCCAGCTCCATCAGCTCGTGATCCGAGTCGGGCCGGGTTGGAACGGGCAGACCCCTTCCAGGACATCCTCTGGCCACCAGCAGGTTGTCCAAGCGGATGGCCATGTCCACCAGTTGAGTGAAGGACAACATGGTGTCCCCGCAGGCTAGCTCCCTTTCGAACGTCCTCCCGCAGATTGCACCGGAAGTGGTCGATGAGGGCCCGCTCGTTCCTCCCGGACCCAGCTACTAGAGTCCGGAACTCCAGGGCGAAGTCCTGCACGGTCCTCATCCCCTGCCTCAGGTGGACCAGCCGCTCGCCCGCCTCTTGACCCTCGGGCAGGTGATCGAAGACAGCCCGAAAGAGGCGAGCAAACTCCCCGTAGTTGTGCAACGCGGCTCCTCCTTCATTCCAGACCACGTTGGCCCACTCCAGGGCTTTCCCCGAGAGGCAGGAGACGAGGGTGGACACCTTTTCCCGCTCCGATGGGGCCGGGCTGATGCTGGAATAATAGAGCTCCAGTAGGAGGAGGAATCCCTGGCAGAGAGCAGCTGTATCGTCGAAATCCCTTGGTCGGGATATATGGATCCCTCTGGGTGCTGGGGTGTGGGTGGCTGGATCCGGTCGCCCAGCTGGTCTCGACAGATCGGGTCCTCTCCTCTCCAGGCGTTGGACGACCTGGAGAACCCGATCCATCGCTTCTCCCAAGCTGGCTAGCATCTTCGAATGCTCCTGGACCCGTGCCACGACTCCAGGCATGCGCTCCTCTCCTGCTGACTCCATAGTTGGTGGTTGATTCTGTGATGGGTGATTTGAAGGAGTCAGGCGCAGGAAGGTAAATCATAGAATACAGAGTTTATTCCAGAATACAGAGTTATGCAGGATAGCATCAAACAATCCAGTGCGCATTGGAACAAAACAGGCACACAGGGAAAATATACCCCGGCAATACAAAATACACGGAGCTCAACCGAGCTACTCTCTCCTCACATTAAACAATCACCCACAAGAACAAGGGGGCAGAGGGAACACTTATACACGTGCTAATGAGGGGATATGAACCAGGTTGTTTGTAATAGACAAGACAAAACAAATGGAATTATGAGATGTGATGCGGCAGTGGCTAGAAGGCCGGTGACGACGAACGCCGAAGCCTGCCCGAACAAGGAGAGGAGGCAGCCTCGGAGGAAGTTGTGACACTCTCATCTTTTGTGACAGCTGATGCGTCCTCTCTTTCAGTGTCGAAATGCATGATCTACGAGTCATTTTGCATGCGTGCCAAACAACACCAGGCAATATCAGTAGCCTAGTCAAACTGTGCACTGTGCCCAGTTTCACGCACTGACCAACCCAAAGTAGGCGGCCTAGAGCAATCAAATGCTAAAATGGCTTGTGTGATATTAGGCTTTATTAGTTGAGTGACAACCTATGTAATTTGCTATGTTATTGTTATCTATGTGCTGTTGAAAATTGTGTTTTACCGGAATGAAAGTAAGCTACCGGAGACACAACTCTCATCTGGCTATAGCCTACCTGCTGAATAGGGCTTACAATAGATTTGATTTTGATGGTTCAGGTTCACCATCAGCAATAGTTTTGTTAGTTTTGCTTTAAACAATCAGTGTATATGTAAATTTTTGGATATACACAGTAAAGTTAATCATTTCATAACGAGCAATCACTTTTGCGAGGTGCACTGCATGGCCGAAGCGAGAGAAGAGAAAATCTCTCTGTAAATACTTCCAAACGGTCAAAACCATTGAGATGGGGGTGAAATCCAAAGTTATGCTTGGCTATGTCATAGCTAATTTGTAAACAATAAATATTGCTACATTACCAGTGGTGTAGTGCGATTTTTTTAGGTTAGGTAGGGCACTTATTTTTTTGATGACATCATAATTTCCTCAATCAAAATTTGTACCGACAGATGTAGCCAATTTAATAGCCTATCATTATAGAATATGCATCAAATGCATCCTTCGATTGCAACGTCTGCATGTGCCCACACATATTGTCTAAAGAAAATGTTATATTTCTAATACCCTGAAACACCAAATTAGGCATAGGCTACCTAATTTCAAAATAGGCCATCATCACTGTCAATCGTGAATTATAATTCTTCACGTTTTACAAGAGAAACGTCCAAATTGCATCTCCATGTCAATCATTTGATTGATCTCAATCAGTTTCATGGGAATATGCATTTAGATCTTCTTGAATTACTGTTTCATGAGCAAATTAGAGCAGATGGTGTTAACAAACTATTAGCATTTCTTGTATTTTGTTTCAATCAAAGCATATATCCTGTCTAGTGGCGCAGTTTTGGCGCATTACATTTTTTTGTCTGACTATTTATCTTCAGCTAACCATCCTAAAATCTCATTAGAAATTAGGAGGTGTTTTTGGTGTAACAGTAAACATTATAGGCCTATGCTATGCTATTATATTCCGTTCTGTTATATAAAAGGCTAATTCATCATTATGTGATCTGTCGAGACATTAATTCACCTTTGATCTAGCTTTACTAAACTAGCACCATTGTGAGAAGTGATAATCTTCTATATGTAATAATAATAATAAGTGATGAGGAGGACTATTAGGTGTAGGCAACAGATCTTGATTGAGTGTTATTTTAAGCGATTGGAGCTCCCTTTGTGGTGCTGAAAGGACAGCGCCAGGATTGCGTAATGATGTTAAAGAAGTTGAACCAACTTGTGGTGCTGAAGGATAGCTGAAGGATAGCGCTGCCATTCAGCCAGTTCAGGAACAACAATAATTTGCAGTAGGCCTATAGCCTGGTAGGCCTGCGACTATGTGGTATAGCAATTTGTAGGCTATAGCCTAATGTAAATACAAATACATATAGCTTAATATCATTACACTGTTTGCGAGGAGAGCTTTATTGCTGTATCATAAATAATCTGATTTGACTAGATTAAACCTATGGTTACAATATACCCTATTACAGAATAAAACAGAGAGGTGAACTATCACTTCATAGAATGTATAAGTAGTGAGCATAAATCATTACTACGTAGAATTGCAGGAAATTCGTTTTAAAACAGACATAAAATCGAACTTTTGGTTTGGTGTATTCATGCATCTCAATAAACTAGAACCTAAATGCATTATTACCTCCAACTTGGCACAATTCACAATTCGCATTCCCACTCTGACATACCAAGCTAGAACGGGCCCTGCGTCTCAACCAATAGCCAATGTAGGGTAAATATCCCAAGCAGGGCTACAGCAGCTTCCAGAGAGGGTCATGCTCCTTGGGCTTTGCAGTAGCCACTCTGGTTTAGGTGTCGCCGTAACCAAGTGGTCACATATCGTTCTCGGTTCCACTGTGCAAGAGGGGTCTGTGGAGTTTTGTGAATATCAAGGCAGACACAGTGAATTTAGATATTTTTGGGGGATTGGCCAAAGTGGTCAAGCCTCCGACGGACCTCAGCACACACGTAGTCTATAGTTCTTCATCATTCTCGCCACCGCCAGAGAGAAGACAGGGAAGAAACCACCATTTACCTCTAGGCTGCTATACATATTTATTTGGTTTGTCATTCTATCGTTTTTCATGGAGTTTTAGTGGTAATTAAATAAAATGTATAATTCATTTTCCAGAAATATTCTTACCAGCTCTGTGTATTCTCAAATTGAAAACAGTGAGGGAGAGCAGCTCCTCCACACTCCGGCAGCACTACACCCATGTACATTACTAGCTCAAACACTTAAACTGTAAAAATGACTAGTTAATTAGTGGATGATGGTTATTTCAAAACCAAAGTTGGGAGACAAAAAACAGGCTACATATATGCCTAGTCTCCCTTATGGCTCAGCTCAGGTGCCTACAATACATAGATCATAGACAACTGGTCAAACTGATGTCATTTGGACATTTTGCACAGAAAATCTTTCCAGTGTTTCTAGAGTTATTGCGTTTTCTCCCTGATCCCTAAACATATTTTTTTTTGCGAAAGAAGCAGAGTTGACAGAGAACTTTACCGACGTCAACTAGATTGAAGCATTAATTCTATCGATTTATGACATTCTGGTGAGCAAGGGTTTGTTTAGGTTCTAGGGCAACATATGACAGAAGAGAAGCTGCATGTATCTAATTACAGTATAGACAAGTGACTAACAAATAATCTACCAAAATGTTGGAAATTATAAGCAGAAACATAGGCTTCTAAATCAGGCAAAAGAATCCTGCATCACCTGTCAAAAAAATAATTCTGCCGTCTCTGACTGTAGCCTTTTTCTATATTTGCGGATTAGGGTCGGGTGCGGGCCTCAGATTTTTTAAATCACATATAGTCGGGTGGTTGCGGATGGGTTATTAGAAATTGCAGGTGGATGCGGCTGAACAAACAGCTGACCCACACACCACTAATGCCCGATGTCCACCAGATGCATATGCATTTTATTTTTCCATGTAAAAAGTGCTTCGCTTTTCAACTAGCTAAAAGTTAGCTAGTTTGAGTCTGTGACTGTACTTCCGTTTGTACCACTGCACAGTAAAATAAAGCACAAATTGAAAATATTGAACGCATGCGGTACACAGAATGCACCGCAGCCTAGTGCGGCATCCCCAGCGCAGCGTTGCGGACTGCTCCATTGACAATAAATTACTTCCGCCGGAACGCAAAGAGTTTGATGCGTCTGGTGGACATGAGGCGTAACTACAGCTTCTTTGATCTACAGGTAACTACTAAAATTAAGGAAACTCCAACATCAAGTGTCTTAATAGGGTGTTGGGCCACCACTACCAGAACAGCTTCAATGCACCTTCTTGGCATAGAAGTGTCTGGAACTCTATTGGAGGGATGCGACACCATTCTTCCACGAGAAATTCCATCATTTGGAGCGTCGCTCCAAAATCTCACATAACTGTTCAAATGGGTTGAGATCTGGTGACTGAGACGGCCATGGCATATGGTTTACATCGTTTTCATGCTCATCAAATTCATTGACCACTCGTGCCCTGTGGATGGGGGAATTGTCATCCTATAGCCAAAATAATCATTTTTATACATGATCCTAAGCATGATGGGATGTTTATTGCTTAAATAACTCAGGAACCACACCTGTGTGGAAGCACCTGCTTTCAATATACTTTGTATCCCTCATTTACTCAAAAGTTTCCATTATTTTGGCAGTTACCTGTTTCCATTATTTTGGCAGTTACCTGTATATGAGAAATAGAACAGAAACTCAACAACTCCACACCTAATAAACAAGTGTCTGTTTTTCTCCTACCTCACCAGACACATGCTAGTCTTTAGTCTATATGTAGGTCAGCCAAATCTAGGGTTGTCTCACACATCGCAGGTGAAACAGCAAGGCTAACGGAAAGGAAAAGTCCCCTAGCTAGCCTTCCGTGTGAGTTAATGGACACTGTCGGCATTCTTTCCCTGCTGCATATTGCTGCCTGTGGCCTATCCTGGACTGCACTGGCCTTTGCATAAGCCAAGTAGGGACACCAACACACATTATCTTGGATGCAGCACGGACCATTTGCTTTGCAAATGCCAAGTCATCTATCTGGCTGGGTGTCATGCCGCGGGCAGCGAGCAGCAGGACCAGAGGGCTGAGACCTGGGAGAAAAAGGAAATACTGTGTGTTTGTCATACTTTTATATGCCCTTGTGTCTGTGATCGCCATCTGATAATTACTTGGAAAATATTTAAATTGGGTCTTTGCTGCTGCCTCTTTTCCTGTTATCAGGGAGAGGTGATGTTTTAGTTTTATATAGTGAGGTGGTGGCGAGGGGCCAGGATGCCCAGGCAGCAGGCGATGAACGGTTCATACAGGGATGTGAATTTATAAGGTACTGGGCAAATATTTGAATTATAGTGGAAAGGTACTGGTTGCTAGTATACCGTTTTTTCCAGGCCTCGAGCCAAAAGAGAGGGAAATAATTTCATGACTGTGTAATAAGGAAGAAAAACATTGCATGTCCTGTCATCATCATGATGTCTATTTTTGACCTATACTGAAGTAGGGACATGCGTGTTATGTACATCACAGGCCCTGCTTACCAGAGATCATGTGATGTGTGCTGTGACCTGAGTTTGATCCTGTGTTCTTCTACTTAGGTAGGCTGTAAGACATGAGTCATCAGAGTAGCAGAGTGGAGAGAGCGAGATGACGCGCTGCTCCTTAGATGTCCTCCTAGAAACCAGGGACCAGTTGCTACACTCTTAGAAAAAAAGGTTCCAAAAGGGTTCTTCGGCTGTCCCCATAGGAGAACCCTTTTTGGTTTCAGGTAGAGCCCTGTTGGGTTCTACCTGGAACCAAAAATAGTTATTCAAAGGGTTCTCTTATGGGGACAGCTGAAGAACCCTTTTAGCGTCACCGTCACAGAGCAGTGCAGGCTGCTATATGAGGAGCCACTTGGCACCAGCCGCTGTCTGAGAGCTGGCCACACAGTTCAGTTTACACACCACACAATGGATGTCATTTGCACCACAGCTAATGCCGGGAAATGAGCCCCCATTAGCGTTGATGCTGGGTAATGGTAATATGTGTGTATCTGTACTCTGCGTGCTGCTCTGGTTTGAGTGTGTATGTGTGTGTGTGTAGTCTCCCTTCATTGGTCAGGTGTGAATGCATCCCTGGCAGGGTTGAGCGCACCCCTCCATTCTTCCCACCTCTCCACGTGATGAAAGAGGAGAGTGTGCCATCAGGGCACAATAGCGGGGGCATTTCATATGCATCCGTCTGAGGCGCAGATGGCAGACCAGGTAATTCCATCCCCCTCGGCTGGGCTGTAGATGGTTTGGCTCCTGGACAGGCCTGGAGGCCCCTGATGGGGCCAGGTGTGGTTTCCCTACGGGCCCAACGACATGGAGCCCATGCAGCTAAAAGGGCTGAGGGTGTGGAAATGTGAAATGTCTAAATAAACTACCTGTCTCAGACTGAGTCCATTTACTCACACTCTGCACCTTGGAGAGGAAATAAGAAATGCTGTTTCTCGCTTTCGAGGGGCTGTAATAAGCTGCTCCCTCAGAGTCAATGCTCTCCATTCAGCAGGCCTGCCTGCTTGCTGTGGCCTTGTAGTGCAGCCTGTTTATTTGGCCACAGTGGCAAGAGACTTACTGGAAACCGTAGATCCAGCTAAATAATGTGAGAGTACGAAGCAAAACAGGATTCTGTCAAATCCCTAATCGAGGTCGGTTAATGCAAATAGGTTGGGTAGTTGGGTAGGGTCGGGAGCAGTTACAACTGTCTGGATCAAAAGGATTACGGGCAGAACTGGAATTATTTCATCGAGGAAGCTGCTCCACTCCACGGAGCTGGAACTTCAAATACCCCCTTTCAAAGCCTGTACACTCGACAGTAACATGCTTGTTTTTGCTGTGCGTTTGATCTCCTCACAAGCTTACTGCTGTCCTTCTTACAAGAGGCATACAGGGCTGGTGGAGAAGCATCAGGATAAGAGACAAGGAGCGGAGAAGAAGTCACCTCTTAGGGATTAATTATGGTATGCTGATATGAAACATTAGCCTCCAGAACTGTCGCTTCGCTTCATCTCACGCGGCATGGTGGGCTTTAGCGCTAGCTTGCCTCTGTGTTAGTCGGAGAGTGCCAGGCAGCCTGGATGAAGGAGGTAGCTAGTGCTCAGGTCAGAGGCTAACATCTTTGTGCTCCAGGACTGGTCCTCAGAGGGGCAGACTGTGGGGGCAGCAGGGTCAAGCTCAACCCAAGCCAGGCCAAGCAGGAAACCTCAGGGAGAGACAAGGAAGAGAAGAGCCAGGCCACAAAACCAGGGGATTTCCTGGGTATATGATGACCTGAGGGGCATGGTGTGTCCAGAGGGCATAAAACGAGGGCAGAAATGGTCTGGAAAACCCCAATAGACCATTACATTGCCTGTCAAATTATGAACATACTGTATTTGACTGAAAATATAATGTATTTTTATTTGTATTATACCTATAGATATTACGCATATATCTTTTGTGGATAGCTTGACCTATATTGTCTTGGGATAACATGGGCAGCATGTAAACATTCATGGTTATTTGACCCCCTGGGCCCATAGCTTCTCCGGTTCGCTCTGTGACATACATCCCAGTGGGCATACGACCTGATAAAGAATCTGGTCTGGACGTCTTATAACCAGATCACAACCAGATTACAACGTCTTTTTCATGATGTCTTTTCTTATTTTGCTTGATATCTGGTTTTTGGTTGAAATCTGATTGAACTACTGACCAGTTATCTAAATGCTACTCAATTAATAGACACCAATCTATATAAACATGTACATAGTGTTTGGGGTCATTCACCCATTGGATATAAGACACTAGAACCATTAAAATTATTTAAATTGGAGTAATGTTCTTTTTCAGCAGGATTTGCATGATTCAGCTTAAAACAGTTGGCAAACAACAGCTGGCAGAGCGCACCAAAGTGGGTTAAGGTCTCACAGCATACTGTACCCAGTCAACACGCTGGGCACGTGCCTATTCCGTTTGAGACTCGGAGGACTCGGCATGGACTTGGGGGGCTTCACGCGGGCTGAGCTCTTCCCGAGTCCGGCAGAATCATATTACTCTGGATTCCGGCTAATGGTACTCGGGCCGAGTCCATTTCAGCTTATCCGGCCCGATTACCTTTTTCAGGAGTAGGGCCATTTAAGGGTTTTATTCGGCAAGGTATGAAATGCCAATATTAAAAAACAAAGAAATGTGATATATTTCACCTCCAAGTCATCGAATTTGCTAGGTCATTGAAAGTAAAAATAGTTGACAGTCTCTGCGGTCCTATAGCTATCAGAGATGGTCCCGAATTTAGAGAATCTCCGATGCTATAAATGCTTTTGCTTTTACTAAAGGATATGGCAGCTTTTTCGTAGTTGCAGTCCATCAAATTAAAAAGTGCACATTCATTTCCATAACATAAGATATACAAGAACAATAATACCTTTACAAAAATTAAATGCTGTTAAAATGCAGTAAAACTGCAGTACAATTAAATAATGGATGTTTAATTAATGATATCTTTTAGCTTGCTGTGTGTGTTGGCTTCTAATGGTAATATTCTGTCTGTGTTAGCTAATTGTACTGTTTATTGGGCTGCACATTTTCTTCTGTTCCACTGAATGCAATTTTTATGTTGTATAACTAACAAAAAAAATATCTGAATTTAACAAATAACACATAGGCCTATTATTTCAATATCCTACTACAATTCACCAGGATTTACAAAATCCTATTTTTATCGCATTAATTTAAATCACTAATTAGTCCAAAATTATTGCACCTCAATTTGATCCTGAAAATATGACTATTATATTTACCTTAAAGCTTTTAAGCAATTAACATAATGCGTGCAGTAATTGTATTTTAATTTCAGTGGCTAAATAAGGAGGTAGGCATATCAGTTCCAGTTGAAACTTGGATTGGAATCTGTGCTTCACGCGCAGCAATAGATCTCTGCGTGCAGCAGGCAGCCTGCTTGCTTCAGCATCAACATTCCATAAGGCCGTTGGGACAGAGCACCCGGTAGGCTACACAATAACACAGTTGGAAAACAATGACAGTTTCTGAAAATGTACACAAAAAAATATATATATATATTTGACTGCTAAGTTCCCTGTTCTCCTGCATTCTTGTTTTACTTTTGTAAGTAAAGCGGTGGTTTGTTGGGGAGAAGAACGTCAAGGAAAGATTTGCTAGCTAGCTAACGTTAGCTAACTTAGCGGGCTAACTTTAGCTAACTAACGTTAGCTCTCTGGCTAATCCTCCATTGACATGGTAAGTTTTCATTTTGATGTCTGTTTAGTGAATGACAGTAAACGTGTGTGTGTTTTTTGTGAGTGTGTGTGTTTGAGTGAGAGAGAGAGAGCGGAAGACAGAGAGAGAGATGATGATCACAATAACTTATAAAAAATATTGTTATCATGTCAACATTGTGACATGCTAGCTGTGTGAGTGTGTGTGTGTGTGAGAGAGAGAGAGAGAGAGTGAGAGAGAGATGGTGGATGAATAAACATATAGGAAACATTGGGCACACACTGGTTGAATCAACGTTGTTTCCACATCATTGAAATGAAATTACGTTGAACCAGCGTGTAATAGACGTTGAATTGACGTCTGTGCCCAGTGGGTTCTAGCTTGGATGGAAGGATGGAGGCGGTAAAAAAGGAAAGGAATACAGAAGTTCTCCAGCTGACTAAGACAATTAAATAGCAGATGTTTTGCTGTCTATCTCTCGCTCTATCTCTCTCAATCTGTCTGCCTGACTGCCAGATTGCTGAGGGGCAACATAGTCAATGTACTTGCTAGACTAAGTCTAACTTAGTGAAGACCTTAGGTAATGGTTAATCATGATTTGTCTTGGTCTTTAAAGTTCTTGAAACATGTCAATGACCTGATGCACGGCTTCTACAGCAGTGCTTGGCCACCCACTCAGTTACCAGTGACCTATTCTGCTACATCCCAGGGAAAGGAGAGAGCAGACCAACCCCTCCTTAAATCCATAGTCATTGACAGTTTTGTGTGGAAAATGTTTTTTCTCTCTCTTTGATACTCTGAACTTCAATGTGTATTGATTCCTACTAA
The DNA here is from genome assembly GCF_020615455.1 of Coregonus clupeaformis. Classification (NCBI taxonomy): domain Eukaryota; kingdom Metazoa; phylum Chordata; class Actinopteri; order Salmoniformes; family Salmonidae; genus Coregonus; species Coregonus clupeaformis. The sequence goes on along the minus strand of NC_059224.1, from coordinate 25,940,638 downwards.
TAAGCTTTGTAAGAGCTAGGTTTGTACTAGCTATGCTGATGATCATTAACTTTTTTTCATTGCATCAGGCCTCACTGAGATTGGATTCCCCAAGAGACATGCTATTCAGCTGCCCATGATTGCCTGAGTAAGTAGATCCAATTGGTGTAAGTAGATCCAATTGGAATAGCATCGCTTCTAATAATACACGTTTGTAAAGCAAATAAAATCCTATTTTAACTCAGGTTTCAGGTGCAAGAAGGTTGTCCTGATTCAAGAGATACCTCCCTTGGTGAGTCATGTAAAGTTTTTCCCATTTCTCTCTTGCTCATTCTCGCTGTCGCTCACTCAAACTCACACATGTGTGCAGTTGCAGAGAATAGGAAAAGATTTGCCAATTACACCCAGTTCTAATATTTGTTGCAGGAATTATATGACAGACACATAACTTTTGAAAAATATAATATTTTATTGTCTCTTTACACATACATTAATTTTTACATTTACCTTTCTTTTTTTAAGACTGAAAAGCTGTCCTCATTTGGGGGAACCCCTGTCCGGGTCAATGTCCTGAGGATTATGGAGCGTTGTGTTTATAAAAGGTTGTTTGAATATTACATGTATTTGGATTAAGCATTTAGAGATGAGTTAAAAATGGTTATTATCCAACTACTGTTTCATTTTTATTAATTTAAATTGGACCTTTATTTAACTAGGCAAGTCAATTAAGAACAAATTCTTATTTACAATGACGGCCTACACCGGCCAAACCCAGACGACGCTGGGCCAATTGTGCGCCGCCCTATGGGACTCCCAATCACGGCCGGTTGTGATACAGCCTGGAATCAAACCAGGGGGTCTGTAGTGACGCCTCAAGCACTGAGATGCAGTGCCTTAGACCGCTGCGCCACTCTTTCTTAAAATGTTTCATATTGATGACCAATGAATTAATGTTCCACTTCAATATAAGGGACAGAGGAGGAAACAAGCCTTTGCTACCACTAGTGTGTGCTCTCCATTGTAATTGGTAAGTAAATGTGAGCAGTTGAGACATTTGACATAAACAACAGCTAGGTTTCCATCCAATTGGTGACAGATTTTCATGTGAATATTCCCAAATACGCATAAAAACGCACATTTTCCCAACAGAGATGAGTTTCCATCAAATTGACTTGTTGGTGATAAAAGGCTGGGCGTGATGACGTAGTGCACATAAAAATAACTTTTGCAGTTAAATTCCCATGTACCGAATAAGAAATACAAGTTAAATGGGTTTCCATGCATTTTCAACTCTACTGATGGTTTTGTTACAATACATTTTGTATTAAATAGCGAATGTGCCCACTTTGGTCTTGGCACGTGCACTCTAGCCAACAGCTCGCAGATACAGTAGGGTAGGCTACCTACAGTGCCTTCAGAAAGTATTCACACCCCTTGAATTTTTCCACATTTTGTTGTGTTACAGTCTGAATTTAAAATTGATTAAATTGAGATGTTTTGTCACTGGCCTACACACAATACCCCATAATGTCAAAGCGGAATTTTGTTTTTCAAAATGTTTACAAATTAATTACAAATGAAAAGCTGTTGTTATGGCAAGCCTTTGTTATGGCAAGCCTAAATAAGTTCAGGAGTGAAAATGTGCTTAACAAGTCACATAATAAGTTGCATGGACTCACTGTGTGCAATAATACTGTTGACCATGATTTTTAAATTACTACATAATCTCTATACCCCACATATACAATTATCTGTAAGGTCCCTCAGTCGAGCAGTGAATTTCAAATACAGATTTAACCACAAAGACCAGGGAGGTTTTCCGATGCCTGGCAAAGAAGGGCACCTATTGGTAGATGGGTAAAAAAAAGGAATATCCCTTGGAGCATGGTGAAGTTATTAATTACACTTTGGATGGTGTATCAATACACCCAGTCACTACAAAGATACAGGCGTCCTTCCTAACTCAGTTGCCGGAGAGGAAGGAAACCTCTAAGGGATTTCACCATGAGGCCAATGGTGACTTTAAAACAGTTACAGAGTTTAATGGCTGTGATAGGAGAAAACTGAGTATGGATCAACAACGTTGTAGTTACTTCACAATACTAACCTAAATGACAGAGTGAAAAGGAAGCCTGTACAGAATAAAAATATTCCAGAACATGCATCCTGTTTGCAATAAGGCTCTAAAGTAATACTGCAAAAAATATGGCAAAGCAATTCACTTTTTGTCCTGAATACTAAGTGTTATGTTTGGGGCAAATACAATATAACACATTACTGATTACCACTCTCCATATTTTCAAGCATAGTGGTGGCTGCATCATGTTATGGGTATGCTTGTAATCGTTAAGGACTGGGGAGTTTTTCAGGATAAAAAATTAACGTAATGGAGCAAAGCACAGGAAAAAATCCTAAAGGAAAACCTGGTTCAGTCTGCTTTCCACCAGACACTGGGAGATGAATGAATTCACATTTTAGCAGGAAAATAACCTAAAACACAAGGCCTACACTGGAGTTGCTTACCAAGAAGACAGTGAATGTTATTGAGTGGCCAAGTTACAGTTTTGACTTAAATCAACTTGAAAATCTATGGCAAGACCTGAAAATGGTTGTCTAGCAATGATCAACAACCAATTTGACAGAGCTTGAAGAATTTTGAAAAGAATAATGGGCAAATGTTGCACAATCCAGGTGTGGAAATCTCTTACAGACTTACCTAGAAAGACTCACAGCTGTAATCGCTGCCAAAGGTGTTTCTACAAAGTATTGACTCAGGGGTGTGAATACTTACAGTATGTAAATTAGATACAGTATTTTTTTCCAACATGTACTTTACTTGCATAAAAAGGTTGGATGGAAACCTGGTTAATGAAACATTTTTGTAGATTCTGACTGTTAAATATATATTTTACTGTGTATTACTGTTCTGTCATGTCCTGCATGCCCACATTATGCCAATCGTTAATTTATTTTATTCTCTTTTTATGCTTACAGTAAGTGTCATGAAAAGTCAGAAAACTCAGGAGGTTGATGTGTTGTGGGCCCTCTGGAATGTCCTAAAATATGCCCCTGACCATCGTGGTGGAGGAGGACACAAAGTATGTACAATGAGTGTACAAAACATTAGGAACACCTTCCTAATATTGAGTTGCACCCCATTTTGCCCTCCGAACAGCCTCAATTCATGGTCTCTACAAGGTGCCTCTGAATGGCACACATACACAATCCATGTCTCAATTGTCTCAAGGCTTAAAAATCTTTCTTTAACCTGTCTCCTCCCCTTCATCTACACTGATTGAAGTGGATTTAACAGGTGATATTAATAAGGGATCATTGCTTTCACCTGGATTCACTGGTCAGTCTATGTCATGGAAAGATCAGACACCTCTAAACTATAACTGCCACAAACCTCTTCAACTAGTACCATGGAAATATATTTAGTCAGCTGAGTCCACAAAGTTTCTTCAGGAGTGTCCTTTTCTAGTTAAAAATAAATAAATCTCAAATTGATATATTTGTAATGCGCTGATTCTCTTCCCTGCAGATCTGACCCGTCACATGACTCTGCAAGAGGGCCACTACGCTCCAGATCGCCTTCTGTGCTCAGAGGTCCTTGGTGAGGATCTACCTCATCACACCACTCTTATTAATCATTAATCAAATAAAACAATGAGCCTTTATATATTCTGTGTCCCAGTCTTTCTATGCATGTAATGTCTGTGGGTGAATTATGAAACGATTACTGTATGCAGTTGTGCAAAATGTTTTGATGTACACTACCGGTCAAAAGTTTTAGAACACTCCCATTTTTCCTGTTTTTATTGAAATTTAAGCAATTCAAGTCCAGTGAATAATCTGAAATGTTACAAAGATAAGCGGTAAACTGCCAGAGGTAAAAAAAAAAAAAAAAAAGTTTAGTTTACCAAAAACTGAAAAATTATGTACATTTCAGAATAATACAAAAATATTTTTCAGAGAACAAGTAATGGGTTAACAACTTACAGCTATTCTGCAGCAATGGAGGTAAATTAAACCTTGAAAGTTGATGCTAACAATTCCAACAGGTGTCCCAACTTTTGTTGATTACTTCCAAACCCTCTGTCTGTATAAAAGTGGTGTTGGAACAGACTGTGTTACTACACCCTCTTAAGCATTATTTGGACAGTATTGTACTGCAGGAAGTAGTACAGTGGGGGAAAAAAGTATTTAGTCAGCCACCAATTGTGCAAGTTCTCCCACTTAAAAAGATGAGAGAGGCCTGTAATTTTCATCATAGGTACACGTCAACTATGACAGACACATTGAGAAAAAAAATCCAGAAAATCACATTGTGGGATTTTTTATGAATTTATTTGCAAATGATGGTGGAAAATAAGTATTTGGTCACCTACAAACAAGCAAGATTTCTGTCTCTCACAGACCTGTAACTTCTTCTTTAAGAGGCTCCTCTGTCCTCCACTCGTTACCTGTATTAATGGCACCTGTTTGAACTTGTTATCAGTATAAAAGACACCTGTCCACAACCTCAAACAGTCACACTCCAAACTCCACTATGGCCAAGACCAAAGAGCTGTCAAAGGACACCAGAAACAAAATTGTAGACCTGCACCAGGCTGGGAAGACTGAATCTGCAATAGGTAAGCAGCTTGGTTTGAAGAAATCAACTGTGGGAGCAATTATTAGGAAATGGAAGACATACAAGACCACTGATAATCTCCCTCGATCTGGGGCTCCACGCAAGATCTCACCCCGTGGGGTCAAAATGATCACAAGAACGGTGAGCAAAAATCCCAGAACCACACGGGGGGACCTAGTGAATGACCTGCAGAGAGCTGGGACCAAAGTAACAAAGCCTACCATCAGTAACACACTACGCCGCCAGGGACTCAAATCCTGCAGTGCAAGACGTGTCCCCCTGCTTAAGCCATTACATGTCCAGGCCCATCTGAAGTTTGCTAGAGTGCATTTGGATGATCCAGAAGAGGATTGGGAGAATGTCATATGGTCAGATGAAACCAAAATATAACTTTTTGGTAAAAACTCAACTTGTCGTGTTTGGAGGACAAAGAATGCTGAGTTGCATCCAAAGAACACCATATCTACTGTGAAGCATGGGGGTGGAAATATCATGCTTTGGGGCTGTTTTTCTGCAAAGGGACCAGGACGACTGATCCGTGTAAAGGAAAGAATGAATGGGGCCATGTATCGTGAGATTTTGAGTGAAAACCTCCTTCCATCAGCAAGGGCATTGAAGATGAAACGTGGCTGGGTCTTTCAGCATGACAATGATCCCAAACACACCGCCCGGGCAACGAAGGAGTGGCTTCGTAAGAAGCACTTCAAGGTCCTGGAGTGGCCTAGCCAGTCTCCAGATCTCAACCCCATAGAAAATCTTTGGAGGGAGTTGAAAGTCCGTGTTGCCCAGCGACAGCCCCAAAACATCACTGCTCTAGAGGAGATATGCATGGAGGAATGGGCCAAAATACCAGCAAAAGTGTGTGAAAACCTTGTGAAGACTTACAGAAAACGTTTGACCTGTGTCATTACCAACAAAGGGTATATAACAAAGTATTGAGAAACTTTTGTTATTGACCAAATACTTATTTTCCACCATAATTTGCAAATACATTCATTAAAAATCCTACAATGTGATTTTCTGGAATTTTTTTCCTCATTTTGTCTGTCATAGTTGACGTGTACCTATGATGAAAATTACAGGCCTCTCTCATCTTTTTAAGTGGGAGAACTTGCACAACTGGTGGCTGACTAAATACTTTTTTTCCCCACTGTATATAGCTATCATAATGGTGAGAAAAAGGCAATTAACAAAGGAAAACAGATAGACCATTATAACCCTTAAAAGTGTAGGTCTTTCCTGCAAAGAAAGCCAAGGTGTCAGTGAGTACAGTTTCCTACACCACCAAAAGGCACTTGGAAACTGGAGGAAACTCTGACAGGAAGAGGTCTGGTAGACCCAAAGCCACAACAGAATCAGAAAACAAGTTTCTGAGAGTCAACAGCTTGCGTGATAGGCGGCTCACAGGACAACAGCTTCAAGCACAGCTTAACACTGGTCGAAGTAAGCAAGTCTCAGTTTCAACTTTGAGCTGCAGGTTTGACAGTTTGAGTGGCAGTAAGAAAGACATTGCTAAGATGGCAAAATAAGAAAAAGAGGCTTGCCTGGACCATGATGCACCGCCAGTGGACTACTGAAGACTGGAAGAAGGTCTTATGGACCGTTGAATCAAAATGTGAAATCTTCGGTTCATCACGCAGGGTTTTTGTACGCCGTCGAGTAGGCGAAAGGATGGTTCCTCCGTGTGTGACACCAACTGTCAAACATGGAGGATGAAGTGTGATGGTCGGGGCTCTTTTGCTTGATCCAGAGTCGGCGACTTGCACAGAGTGAGTGGCACCCTGAACCAAAACGGCTACCACAGCATTTTGCAGTGCCATGCAACATCATCTGGTGTACACCTAGTTGGTCAGGGGTTCATCCTACAGCAAGATAATGACCCAAAACACACCTCCAGGCTATGTCAGAACTACCTTAGAAGAAAATAAGAAGATGGTAGGCTTCAAATCATGGAATGGCCAGCACAGTCTCCAGACTTAAACCCCATCGAGCTGGTTTGGGATGAACTGGGCAGAAGGGTGAAAGCAAAGCAACCTACAAGTGCAACACATTTGTGGGAACTTCTGCATCAGTGTTGGGAAGAACTTTCCGAACAACATTTGATTTCCATTGAAGAAAGAATGACACGAGTGTGTTCGGCTGTTATGTCTGCAAAAGGTGGCTACTTTAATGAGTCAGAAATGTTGATTACATTTTCTTAAACAAAACGATTCCATTATTTCTTTTTTTGTCTCCAATTGTTTATTTGTTCTATGCTTTAATTCCAGAGTACATTAAGACATTAACCTGTGTGAATTTCAATCAAAACTGGAAAAATTGAGGTGTTCTAAAACTTTTGACCTGTAGTGTATAATTGTTTTTGTAAGAATATGTTGCAGATTGAAACTTTAATTGGTGTCTATGGAAACAAATATAAATGTAATGAACAGTGTTTTCAATATCAAACTTTATCCTCTGAAATACTTTTTACAGTAGGTAATAATCTGTAATCAGGTGGTCATTAGCAGGTTATGATGAGGTCTTAACTATGACCAGTATATACAGTGCCTTCAGAAAGTATTCATACCTCTTGACTTATTCCACATTTTGTTGTGTTACAGCTTCAATCTAAAATTGATTAAATATATTTTCTTTCCTCAACTATCTTCACACAATACCCATAATGACAAAGTGAAAACATGTTTATACAAATGTTTGCAAATTGATGGAAAATGTAATACAGAAATACCTAATTTACATAAGTATTCACACCCCTGGGTAAGTCTCTAAGAGCTTTGCTGTCACGACTTCCCCGAAGGCTGCCTCCCCTCCTTGTTCAGGCAGGTTTTGGCGTTCGTCGTCACCGGCTTACTAGCTGCTGCCGATCCATTTATCATCACTCCACTTGTCTTGTCTAATTAATCACACACACCTGGTCCTTATCCCCAATTTGTCATTGTATAAGTGTTCCCTCTGCTTCCTTGTCTGTGTGGGTGATTGTTTGTTGTGAGCTGTGTGTAGCTCGGTTGAGCTACCCTTACCTTGTTGTTTGCCAGGGAGTTGTTGTTGCATGCTTGCGCAACTGTTTATCGACGGAATAAACTTTTTGGATGCGTATTACTCTCCTGCGCCTGACTCCTTCTATCACACGCATCACATTTGCACACCTGGATTGTACAATATTTGCACATTTTGCACAAGCATACCCATAACATGATGCAGCCTCCACCATGCTTGAAAATATGAAGAGTGGTACCCAGTGTTGTGATTTGCCCCAAACATAACGCTTTGTATTCAGGACATAAAGTTCATTTCTTTGCCACATTTTTTGCAGTTTTACTTTAGTGCCTTATTACAAACATATTGAATATTACAAACATAATTCATATTTTCATTCTGTACAGGCTTCCTTCTTTTCACTTTTTTTTTTTTTTTACCCATCTACCAATAGGTGCCCTTCTTTGCGAAGCATTGGAAAACCTCCCTGGTCTTTGTGGTTGAATCTGTGTTTGAAATTCACTGCTCGGCTGTGGGACCTTACAGATAATTGTATGTGTGGGGTACAGAGATTAGGTATTATGTGACTTGTTAAGCAAATTTGTAGTCCTGAACATACTTAGGCTTGCCATAACAAAGGGGTTGAATACTTATTGACTAAAGACATTTCAGCTTTTCCTTTATTATATATTTTTTAACATAATTCCACTTTGACATTATGGGGTATTGTGTGTAGGCCAGTGGCACAACATAAAAATTCAGGCTGTAACACAACAAAATGTGGAAAAAATCAAGGGGTGTGAATACTTTCTGAAGGCATTGTAATATAGCACATAATATAGTGGTCAGAATTATGACCAGCTGGTCAGATAGAGGTCACAATTATGACCAACTGGTCGTATGGTGGTCAGAAGAAGATGACATATTCTGGTCAGTAAAAATACATTAAAAAATAAAAAATCATTTTTCAACAAGTTTGCGACCAGAATAAGTTTTCATAAAAGAACATACAGTGGTGTAAAGTACTTAAGTAAAAATAATTTAAAGTACTACTTAAGTAGTTTTTTTTGGTATCTGTACTTTACTTTACTATTTATATTTTTGACAACTTTTACTTTTACTTCACTACATTCCTAAAGAAAATATTGTACTTTTTACTCCATACATTTTCCCTGACAACCCAAAGTACTCATTACATTTTGAATTTTGTGAAATTCACGCACTTATCAAGAGAACACGTGGTCATCCCTACTGCCTATGTTCTGGCGGACTCACTAAACACAAATGCATATTTTGTAAATAATGTCTGAGTGTTGCAGTGTGCCCCTGGCTATCCGTAAATTTTTTAAACAAGAAAATGGTGCCATCTGCTTTGCTTAATATAAGGAATTTGAAATGATTTATACTTTTACTTTTACTTTTGATACTTAAGTATATTTAAAAGCAAATACTTTTAGACTTTTACTCAAGTAGTGTTTTACTGGGTGACTTTCACTTTTACTTGAGTAACTTTCTATGAAGGTATCTATACTTTTACTCAAGTATGACAATTGGGTACTTTTTCCACCACTGAGAACATAATACTGACGTCTTTTCAACCAGGTTTTGCCCACTGGGATATAGGGTGATATACTGTATGACAGTGCCTAGCTGGATGGTGTGTGCCATGACATGGCTCAAGGTGATGTTCATTTGTGTGTGTAATGGTATGTGTGTCACATGTAGCTCAGCTGGTAGAGCACGGCGCTTGTAACGCTAAGGTAGTGGGCTCGATCCCCGGGACCACCCATACACAAAAATAAATGTATGCACGCATGACTGTAAGTCGCTTTGGATAAAAGCGTCTGCTAAATGGCATATTATTATATTTATAGACCCACCACACATAGTTTCAATATTCAATCATAGCATTTCCACTTCTCAACCAATATGTCTATGTGAAGTGCAGCGAAGTTTAACTTTGAATTAATCCTAAACATTACTTTTTGATGAATGGGTTATCTGAGAAATGTAAGCTGTATTGCTGTGTCTTACATAAACATTTGATCTTCTCTATTAGGATTATCTGTATGATTGTTTATCTTTATGATTCATGATTGTTTGATAGTTAATCTTCTTTTCATGTAACTGATGTCATCACTGTCTCTACTCTCTTTGTCTTCACTATGTCTCTCTATGTCCTTACTATGTCTCTCTATGTCCTCACTGTCTCCTAAGTCCTCACTATGTCTCCTATGTCCTCACAATGTCTCCTATGTCCTCACTATGTATCCTATATCCTCACTATGTATCCTATATCCTCACTATGTATCCTATGTCCTCACAATGTATCCTATATCCTCACTATGTCTCCTATATTTTCACTATGTCTCCAATGTCCTCACTATGTCTCCTATGTCCTCACTATGTCTCCTATGTCCTCACTATGTATCCTATATCCTCACTATGTATCCTATATCCTCACTATGTATCCTATGTCCTCACAATGTATCCTATATCCTCACTATGTCTCCAATGTCCTCACTATGTCTCCTATGTCCTCACTATGTCTCCTATGTCTCTGTGTCCCTGTCTCTCTGCAGTTTGTGGTGACCATGTTCTGGGCCCTGTACTTGTATGACAGAGACCTGGTTTACCCCAGACTTCTGGACAACTTCATACCCCAGTGGCTCAACCATGGCATGGTGAGTACTGTCTGTATACTATACTGTTCCCAGACCTGTCATAGCGTTACACTGTTGATTATTTAGCATGGTTAGTACAGGGTGTTTAGGTAGCTAGAATAAGATGTTATTTAGTCCCAAAGATACATGTTATTTCACCCACCACACTTCTTTGTGGTCATATTTGTTATTTAACGTTATAACTTATTTAACAAACATGTTATCCAGTTGAGATATTTATTATAGACCATAGAGCATTTTCCCACATTCCCCACTCTATTTAAGAACCCACTCAGTAAATAAATAGACATTTGAAAGCATATCTGGAGCCCCAAACACATCAGTCACATTGGACAATGGGCAGCTAATGGTGCCTAAACGCTTCCCATAATAGCAGACACAGTAGCGAGGCACATCTTGTTCCCCCCAATAATCTTCTCTATGGTCATGTTGACGTCAGCAGTCAAAACAATGGGAAGAGGTTGTGCAACTACTGATATCTATCTGGTGGAACCGAAGCCCTCCGGCTGCCACAATTAGATGAAAGGCTTGTTATTCTAGCAGGTGATACTGGTGATTGATGGATGTGTTCGTTCGGTGTGTGTGTGTGTGTGTTTGTGTGTGTGTGCGTGCTGCATGTCTTTTGGCTCCACAATCACATCCCAATCCTGCATCAAGAGTCAAGCCTCCAGCTGTGTCCATAGACATTGTATAAAGAAGTCTCAATGGATGTCTTGACGGATGCGACATACTGTAGTAGTCTGTGCCACTGCTAGCAACCAATAATACTACACAGACTGGTTGCTACATAACAATACATTTTCACAAAGACTCTGTGGGAAATTCTGTGTAAGCAATTTGGGTTGAAGTGTATGTAAATGTCCAAGGCATTATGTATGATGATATTAATTGGTGTTTAATGGGCCGTACTACAGAATATCAGCATAGATTTGGCAGTCAAACCTTGGAATAAAGCCTTGTTTTGATTGTAACTATGGATATGCGATCTTTCCATTCACGTGAGAGATAAATCTGATCGTTTTCCAGCACCGCTTTGCAAAAATGCCGGTCTCATTTCCTCAAGCGTATTACCCCGACCCAGATCCACTTCAACGCGTGCCGGGAGTGTTGTTTGTTGTGTGTGTTGAAGTCTGCGTTGCTATGGTCAATTGAAGTCCCAACTGTTCAGATCAAACACAGATCAAGAGTCTGTAAGTCAGGCCGAGATGTTACCCAGCGCCTCAACAATCATGTGGACAAACATGACCCAGTTCAACCCAGAACAGACACTCACAGAGAGTGGCCTGGTCTCCAGTCCTGCTAACTATGTTACTAAGGTCCGACCCCAGGAAAAACCCACAACGGGTCCAACAGCTGAAAACAATTAATGATATGCAAAGCCTCCAGATACAGTATGTGAGTGTTGAGCACTGGACAGGGGACGACTGCAGCAGCAGAGTTACTCTATAGTAACTATTTTCCTGCATTCCATGGTACAGCATTTGTTTGTTTACCCCCGCTGCCACGGCAACTGTTTGGCAGCCTGGCCTGGCCTGTGAATGCTATTACAGTTCACTACAGAGCAAGAGAGTGTGGCCTGGTTCAGCCCTATATATATATATATATATATATATATATATATATATATATATATATATATATATATCAGTATATACACTACCGTTCAAAAGTTTGGGGTCACTTAGAAATGTCCTTGTTTTCGAAAGAAAAGCAATTTTTTGTCTATTAAAATAACATCAAATTGATCAGAAATACAGTATAGACATTGTTAATGTTGAAAATTGCTATTGTAGCTGGAAACTGATGATTTTTTATGGAATATCTACATAGGCTTACAGAGGCCAATGGCACGTTGTGTTTTGCTAATCCAAGTTTATCATTTTAAAAGGCTAATTGATCATTAGAAAACCATTTTGCAATTATGTTAGCACAGCTGAAAACTGTTGTGCTGATTAAAGAAGCAATAAAACTGGCCTTCTTGAGACTAGTTGAGTATCTGGAGCATCAGTAATTGTGGGTTTGATTACAGGCTCAAAATGTCCAGAAACAAATAACTTTCTTCTGAAACTCGTCAGTCTATTGTTGTTCTGAGAAATGAAGGCTTTTCCATGCGAGAAATTGCCAAGAAACTGAAGATCTCGTACAACGCTGTGTACTACTCCCTTCACAGAACAGCGCAAACTGGCTCTAACCAGAATAGAAAGAGGAGTGGGAGGCCCCGGTGCACAACTGAGCAAGAGGACAAATACATTTGAGTGCCTAGTTTGAGAAACAGACGCCTCACAGGTCCTCAACTGGCAGCTTCATTAAATAGTACCCGCAAAACACCAGTCTCAACATCAACAGTGAAGAGGCGACTCCGGGATGCTGACCTTCTAGGCAGAGTTGCAAAGAAAAAGCAATAAAAATAAAAGATTAAGATGGGCAGTCTGAGATGTGGCTTTTTCGGTGGGATCTAACATAGCAAAGGAAGGCAGTCGGGAGGTATTTTGCACCCTGTCTGCCACACAATGAAGCCTTGGTGCACACAGGGAGTGAGGTGTTGATAGAAACCTGGTCTCACCTTTCCCTCTGGGTGGGAGATACGACAGACCATCCTGACACAGTCCCTGACACAGTACACTGATGCACACAGCCCTAGAGATAACGTTATTCAGGGAATGCACAAAGAGAAGACAGACATTTTTTATAGACTCTGTAAGGCGTGGTCTGATTACTATGCTGTTGGTACAGCATGTAGTATTGTCAAAATTATATCCCACTGAATAATAACCTAGTAACATTCTGTTCATTTATGCAGAATATCCCTCCCTGAATATTAATTTCAAGTTCACAAAGTAAAGCGAGACGTGACTTGAAAAGTGTGCCACGGAAAGTGCAGATCTGCCATCAAGAGATTTGCCTTCAAGAATATACACAAAGGCAGAGAAAATAAACCAGTGTGAATTCCGGAGCATTTGCAACCAAAGCGGGAATAGATGGGACAGTTTTCCTCAGCACACGTTTTGATGTTGTCAAACCCAGTGCTGCATGTTTGACAAGCTTAACAGGCCTCCCTTAATGTGGCTGTGACAATTAGGGCAGAGTCACTTCATCGACACTTAAAGACTTAGGTGTCGCACGTTCACGGTGAGAGTTCCACCGAACCATCAGGAGGCAGTTTACCTGCGTCAAACTCACTTTGACAATAATCCACATCTCCACTATGTAATTAGTGGGCTGCCAAGAGAGGGCTGTCAGAGAGGCCTCTCTCTGTCTCTCTACTGTAATGTTAATGCCAGCCATCTCCCACAGCCCAGGTTCAAAGCAGCTCAACACGCGTCAACGCTGCGAGTAAACATCTTACATTTCCCCCGAGTGATACGTATGTAGGGATGGAACTCGCTACCAATGTCCTGGTTCTCAAAAACAACAATGAGAGACAGAAACCGACTAAACAAGAGAAAATATTGAGAGAGAAACCGACAAGTTGCAAGCTTGAAAGTATTCTTGTTCGGCCCCTGTGGAGTTAGAAGGAAGCCTTTATCCATCTCTCTCTCTCTCTCTCTCTCTCTCTCTCTCTCTGTCTGGGCCACCTTATATTTAATTCAGCAGGTCGGTTCAGGGGACATTTAAATGACACTGTGCCTTGAGATGGACCTCATTGTGCGCTGGGGCCTTTATGACTGATTATCCCTGGTAAACACCCCCTATGTCAGCCAGGCCTTTAGTTGCTCTGCCAAGTGTAAAGCCGGGGGGACAATGTGATACACCACAGCACCGTTTCCACAAGAGCAGCTCTCTGATTCCCCAACATCAACTATTGATGTCCCTCCTCTTTAACTCTGTGTGTTCCCTCTCTATGTTCCTTTGTCATGTGCAAGTGGAAATATATTTGGATTATTTGAAAGTGTTCGTCAGATATGGTTGTACCAACAATGTAGTTATACGTGCATTTACAATATCACCTCCTCATTCCCAACTGTTTATCTCTCTAATGTGATTTTCTCCCTGACTCTGTCTCTCATTAGTTTTGAAGTTAGTATAGTGATTGGACTGAAGAGGCTGTAAACTCTGTAGACTGCCTCTTAAACTGTCTCTGAACTATTTGTGGCGTTTCAGTCCCAATTCCTTGTGCTGGATTTGCAGGCAGTCGTTAAGAGTGGAAAATAGCAGTGCCCACAGACAAATGTGGAATAGGCCTTTCGCAGAGGAGAAGATTGTCTCTAACTGTAAGCTCCTGCTGTGACTTTGGGGTTTGTTTAGACTGGGACAGAGGAGATATCCATTTAAAGTAAGACTTTACAGTCCCTACTGGAACTCTTGTGAAAGTAGAGGTCTCTCATAGTATGGCCATGATCGATCAACATCCCTTCCAATATACTGCTGGGATGATTCAGGCTTCCAAAGCACTCTAATGGTGTCCACATTCTTGATAATGACATGTTTGGTTTACCAACATCTAAGGAGCTACATACAGCCCCAGACAGCTTTGAAGTTCATTTTAGTTCTTTTTTTCTTTTTAGTTGTAGTTGTCTTTTTTTGGGGTTCTTTTTAGTGTTTTGTTTTTTGACAATTTGTTTTTTAGTGTTTTTCCACAGCACCCCACAAACAACACAACACAAAAACAAAATGCCCACTATACAACACATTCTCCAAGGTGATCAACATATGGTTTCCACATTTTGTCAAACACTTCTGGTTTTTGTTTAACTTTATAATTGACAAAATCCAGCAGTATCACTAGATAGTTCAGTCCTCCACTTTGTTATTTTTGCAGCAAGACTTAGATTACAAAACTTACTCTGATATTAATCACCAATATTTACATTTCCCAACAGACATAATTGTGGAGATGGATGGATATAAATTCCTAGACACAATGAAATGATGGCACATACAGTACATTATCCCAAAATGGTGTCAGGTTATCACAGGACCACAGCATATGTAATAGGGTTCCTTTGTGATTTTTGCATCTTTAACAGAGATGTGACATTTCTGGGTGCGTTACATGCATTCGGGCAGGAGTGTAGTAAGTCCTATGAATTATCTTAAACTGCAGTAGTTTATGTAGTGTAAGTTCAACCAATGGTATTACCCAGACCAAAGAGAAGACACTTTTACTATAAGAAACAGATGTGTTTGTGTAGGTCGACTGTTTTTCAGGACTCTTGTAGACTTCACATTACGTACTGTATGTACACTTGGATCCCAAGCCGTTTTAGGCGCAACCTCAAGAACGCAAACACAGATGAGATGAACACCCCATCCATAATGAGAAAGACGTAGCTAGACTTAGCCCACTGTTAACCAGATTTAGCTCCCACCTAAATCATTCAGTCATGTTCTAAACTCTGTGGTGGTTCCTCTGTCTTGGACTGATAAAACACCTCACTGGTACAGTCCAGGTAAGAGAGGCGGCTGAAATAAGATTGCCCCCTGGTGGGCATTGCCCATAGCTACCTGGCACATGGGCACATTAATTAATGTTTATTGGCTGACATGACACCTTTTTATTACAGGTATAAAGGCAATTGTGGGTCCTCCTACATTTGTACCATGACATATAATTTCGACCTGTTATAGGGCCTAGTGTTCCCTGCATTATCTGATGGCTAGACCTATCACTCAGGGCAGTCCCACAGAATTCTCCATGTAGTGTCATAATGTAGATAACTCTTCTGTGGGGCGTTCTTATATAAGATGTTAGGTGTGACCGAGATAGCAGCAAAGCCATGTATGTCTTTGGATAGCAGGTCAAGTAGTAGGCCCCGTGGAGGTATTAAAGGTAGCTGGGTATAATCATTGTACTTCATTAGACACACCAGGGTACTTGAGAGTGCATAACAACCAACCCCAAAACCACACTCACTATACCTTGCTTCATTTTCCACTGCTTGTTCATGTTTTCTCTGCCTGCCATTATACAGTCATGTAAGTGTTAGCTTTTACACGCTATCTACCTGCAGCCTTTTAAACAAGCTGGAAAGTGACAGATGTGATGTGTCTGTTATTACTGGCAGGTGTCCAATATCTCACTAAGGACATACTGTACCTTAGTCTTATGTAAGACCTGCTCAGTTGGGGCTGGGATGGCAGAGGGAGGAGAAGACCAGTGAAGAATAAGAGAAAGGCAGGCATACGTTATTTTATGACTCAGCTCCCCTGTGTTCTTACAGAGAACAGAATGGGCCAGTTTCATTTTGATCAACGCCCAGTAAAGACAGTTGGTCACAACAAATCATTGAGAATGGTAAGAGGCATTGTTGACAACCCAAGAGGTGCTATCTAGCCTGTGGTCTATAACCCTACTATTCTAGAGGGTGGCCGTCCTTCACCCCCTTGCCCTTTCTATTTCATCCCTCCATCCCAGTGCAGGCCTCTCCCAACTGGCCTGTCCTGTCCTCAGGGCTAGGTCAAAGGTCATGGCCCCAGCTGGCATCAAGAGTTAGGCACATCATCATTACACAGCATGCCCACTGTAGCCCTGAGAAGCCCTAACAGTGGTGCCAGGCATTTTCATAACATGAGATAATCACATCAAGACTGCCAGCAGAACCCAGTGTTCTGCTCCTGTACAATCAAAGATACTGATAACTAATCCAAGATACGTATATCATTGGCATTGTTTCCAATGGGAACAAATGAAGCATAGCGGGCAGAACAAGCAAGGAGGTGGGCAGAGCCAAGCACGAGCTAGCAAGATTCTATTGGCGCGTTCTAGCATGTACTGTATTTGCATATTTCCGTTAGTGAACGCCTACTCTGAAGGGCACATGTGCTATAACTAAAAACGCCCTTGCACTCCTTCTAAACAATGCAATTTTTTGAACCTTTTAGAAAGGGTCAAGTGAAGTCTACAAAACTTAGTGCACTCTGTTCGTAACATATTTTAGTTTTGGGAACAGAAAACTGTATTGAGATTGAATGTTTAATCGATGAGAGAATTAGCAGAGTGTCGGCCAAGTTTCATTTAGCTCCATCTACTCCCACTTCCCACCACTGGACTTCCTCTCATCACCATATTTGGTGGTGAGAAGATGTTCTAAACGGATGCTTCAGATTTATACATCCTGTGAGACATCTGGCTCATTCTTCTATCTGTGGTACAATGCAATCATCCTCCTCTCTCCTTCCTAATGGGAGACATTACACAGCAACCCAATCCCCAGTGGGAGAATCAAATGGCCCTGTTGCGGCTCTAGCTTTAATTCTGATTATGCTTCAATGTAATTAGATGTTGAGGGGAAGTCAAATGCCATAATTTTCAGTGGATAAGGAGGGAGAGATTGTTGCTTGTTTCATTTGTATGACACAGGACATCTTAACATCTGCTCTGTGGTAAGTCATCATAACAAAAGTCTCTGCATACTGTTTCTCATGCCTCAAACAATATCCGTCAAGATCCTGCCAAAAGGTGCATTTTTGTCCCTCTGTGTCATAAAAACCCACGTTAATGCTTCCCGCCTATCTCCTCCCTCCACCTCTAAACTCCCACACTTTCACACAGACACACAACCCACCTGAAATGTACATTAGGATAAGCCCGACTTTTCAAGCTGGAGGAAAACAATGCCTCTTGAGAAAATCTCCCTGTTTAGATCCTCGTCCTGGGAAGACCCATAAAACCAAGAGGAGCATATTAAAACATGGTGTAAAATTTTTCACGGAAACCTTGTGGGCCTGCCATGAACTGTTCTTTATATCACACACAGATTTTGGAGGGAAAACAGAGGGAGGGGATGGGGGGAGTGTAGCGGAGGAGTGCAGAAGAAAAAAATAACCTTGCATCATTAGCTACTCAGCAGTGAGCCTCTCCCCAAAAACTTGGACTTGCTTATTTGGTTTAGGAGATGTTGGCCGTCGCTCAAAGGTTTTCACATCTGCTGAAATTTGTTCAGTTCAGGATTCCAGAAACGGGTTTCGGAGTACAGATGAGCGAACCAGGGAGCAGCCAAATACACCGGGCGTCAGGCAGTTTTCAGAGCGTTCTCTGTCTGTTATAGTTACGCTAAAAGAGTTGCACATCACAACAGGCAGCAGCTACTCTTCCTGGGGTCCAGCAAAATTAAGGCAGTTATAAATTTTTAACAACATTACAATACATTCACAACAGATTTCACAACATATTAAGTGTGTGCCCTCAAGCCCCTACTCTACTACCACATATCCACAACACAAAATCCATGTGTACGTGTGTGTGTAGTGCGTATGCTATCGTGTGTTTGTATGCATGTGTCTGTGCCTATGTTTGTGTTGCTTCACAGTCCCCACTGGTCCATAAGCTGTATTTGTATCTGTTTTTTAAATCTAATTTTACTGCTTGCATGAGTTACTTGATTTGGAATCTGGTTCCATGTAGTCATGGCTCTATGTAGTACTGTGCGCCTCCCATAGTCTGTTCTGGTCTTGGGGACTGTGAAGAGACCTCTGGTGGCATGTCTTGTGGGGTATGCATGGGTGTCCGAGCATTGTGCCAGTAGTTCAATCAGACAGCTCGGTGCATTCAACATGTCAATACCTCTCACAAATGTAGTGTTGAAGTCAATCTCTCCTCCACTTTGAGCCAGGAGAGATTGACATGCATATTATTAATGTTAGCGCTCTGTGTACATCCAAGGGCCAGCCGTGCTGCCCCGTTCTGAGCCAATTGCAAGTCCGTTAAGAATGCAGCACAGCGCTTTATTATGGACAGACTTCTCCCTATCCTAGCTACTGTTGTATCAATATGCTTTGACCACGACAGTTTACAATCCAGGGTTACTCCAAGCAGTTTAGTCTCCTCAACTTGCTCAATACCACATTATTAATTTCAAGATTTAGTTGAGGTTTTGGGTTTAGTGAATGATTTGTCCCAAATACAATACTTGTAGTTAAAAAATATATATATTTAGGCCCCCCATTCTGAAACTAACTGCAGCTCTTTGTTAAGTGTTGCAGTCATTTCAGTCGCTGTGGTAGCTGACGTGTATAGTGTTGAGTTATCCGCATACATAGACACACTGGCTTTACTCAAAGCCAGTGGCATGTCGTTAGTAAAGATTGAAAAAAGTAAGGGACCTAGACCTAGACAGCTGCCCTGGGGAATTCCTGATTCTACCTGTATTTTGTTGGAGAGGCTTCCATTAAAGAACACCCTCTGTTTTCTGTTAGACAGGTAACTCTTTATCTACAATATAGCAGGGGGTGTAACATTTTTCCAGCAACAGACTATGATCGATAATGTCAAAAGCCGCACTGAAGTCTAACAAAACAGCCCCAGAGTTTTGCCTTTTTGCCCAAAATATATAATTTAGCTTTGTTTCATAGTGTAGTTTCTACTTATTTTTATTCAGTTTAGTCACATGATTTCTCAATTTGCAGTACGTTTGCCAATCGATTGTACAGCCAGACCTATTTGCCATTTATTTTGCCTCATCCCTCTCAACCATACAGTTTTTCAATTCCTCATCAATCCACAGGGATTTAACCATTTTTACAGTCATTTTCTTAATGGGTGCATGCTTATTAGTAACTGGGATAAGCAATTTCATAAATGTGTCAAGTGCAGAGTCTGGTTGCTCCTCATTACACACCACGGACCAACAAATATTCTTTACATCAACAACATAGGAATCGCTTCAAAACTTATTGTATGACCTCTTATACACTATATTAGGCCCAGCCTTTGGAACTTTGGTTTTCCTAGTGATCACTACATCCGATAGATTTGGAAACTGCTTTCAAACTAATTTATGCGGGATTAGTAAAGATGTGATCAATACATGTTGATGATTTCATTTCTGTGCTGTTTTAACTTCCCTGGTAGGTTGATTGATAACCTGAACCAGGTTGCAGGCACTAGTTACAGTTTTAAGCTTTCTCTTGAGTAGGCAGCCTGATGAAAGCCAGTCAATATTTAAATCACCCAGAAAATATACATAAATATACCTCTCTATTGATATCACATACATTATCAAGCATTTCACACAAGTTATCCAGATACTGACTGTCAGCACTTGGTGGTCTATTGCAGCTTCCCACCAGAATGGGCTTTAGGTGAGGCAGATGAACCTATAGCCATTTTACTTCAACAGTATTTAACATGAGATCCTCTCTAAGCTTTAAAGAAATGTGGTTCTGAATATAAACAGCCACACCTCCACCTTTGGCATTTCTGTATTTTCTGTAGATCTTATAACCATGTATTGCTACCACTGTATCATCAAAGGTATTATCTAAGTGAGTTTCAGAGATTGTCAGTATATGAATCTCATCTGTTACTAGCAAATTATTGATTTCATGAACCTTAGGCTTAAGCTTAAGCTACATATGTTAACGTGGGCTATTTCTAACACTTTTCTGGGATTCTTGATTGTTTTTCTTGCTTTACTGGGAAGCTTAGCAGAGGTAGACATGCTTGGGTTATTTATGTTAGTGCAGGTTGTATGATTACTACATACAATAGCTGTAGGATCAGCAGAGGCATTCAGGGCAGTAAGAGGGACATAAATTAGGTTATTTACAATGGTAGGGATTAAATGAGCTGGGCTTGGGTCATTGATAAGTAATTCTCTCAACGCAGGCTTATAATGTTGTTCGATGCATGGAGCAGATTTTTAATATAGCCCATCAGACAACAGTGTGATGCCACTATTAGAGGTCCATCTGATACTCCAATCATTCAAATGTAGCTAATTAGCTGATATGAAAGTATGACAGTCATTCCATATGTAATGTGATAGGACAACAACCTCTCCCTCACATGCACACTCACACACACACACACTTTTACACTCATCATATGCTGCTGCTGCTCTGTTCTTTATTTTACTCTTATTATTATCTATCCTGATGCCTAGTCACTTTACCCTACCTTCATATACATATCTACCTCAAATACCTTGTACCTCTGCACATTGATCTGGTACTGGTACTCCCTGTATATAGCTCCATTCTTGTGTATGTTATTCCTTGTGTTACTATTTTATTTTTTATCTTAAAACTCTGCATTGTTGGGAAGGGCTCGTAAGCAGTGGTGGAAAAAGTACCCAATTGTCATACTTGAGTAAAAGTAAAGATACCTTAATAGAAAATGACTCAAGTAAAAGTGAGTCACCCAGTAAAATGCTACTTGAGTAAAAGTCTAAAAGTATTTGGTTTTAAATAAACGTAAGTATCAAAAGTAAATGTAATTGCTAAAATATACTTAAGTAGCAAAAGTAAAAGTAAAAGTACGAATAATAAAAAATTCCTTATATTAAGCAAACCAGACGGCACTATTTTCATGTTTTTTTTAATTTACGGATAGCCAGGGGCACACTCCAACACTCAGACATAATTTACAAACAAAGCATTTGTCCGCCAGATCAGAGGCAGTAGGGATGACCAGAGATGTTGATAAGTGTGTGAATTTAACCATTTTCTGTCCTGCTAAGCATTCAAAATTTAAGGAGTACATTATTTTCTTTAGGAATGCAGTGAAGTAAAAGTAAAAGTTGTCAAAAATATAAATAGTAAAGTAAAGTAAAGATACCCAAAAACACTACTTAAGTAGTACTTTAAAGTATTTTTACTTAAGTACTTTACACCACTGCTCGTAAGCAAGCATTTCACGGTAAAGTTGTATTTCACACCAGTTGTATTCTGCGCTTGTTACAAATAAAATTTGATTTGAGATCACAGAGGGGCCATTCTAACGAGTGAGGTCCACTTTTAGCCTTCTCATACACAAGATAACATAACATGGGGTCTGTGTTTGGCTCTGCTTGGTATTTTTGGAAGAGGCCCTGTTTTTTTTTTTCACCTTTATTTAACTAGGTAAGCCAGTTGAGAACAAGTTCTCATTTACAATTGCGACCTGGCCAAGATAAAGCAAAGCAGTGCGATAAAAACAACAACACAGAGTTACATATGGGGTAAAACAAAACATAAAGTCAAAAAATACAACAGAAATATATATACAGTGTGTGCAAATGTAGCATGTTATGGAGGTAAGGCAATAAATAGGCCATAGTGCAAAAATAATTACAATTAGTATTAACACTGGAATGATAGATGTGCAAGAGATGATGTGCAAATAGAGATACTGGGGTGCAAATGAGCAAAATAAATAACAATATGGGGATGAGGTAGTTGGGTGGGCTAATTTCAGATGGGCTGTGTACAGGTGCAGTGATCGGTAAGGTGCTCTTTTTTTGCAGTTCGTTCCAGTCATTGGCAGCAGAGAACTGGAAGGAATGGCGGCCAAAGGAGGTGTTGGCTTTTGGGATGACCAGTGAGATATACCTGCTGGAGCGCATACTGCGGGTGGGTGTTGCTATGGTGACCAATGAGCTAAGATAAGGCAGGGATTTGCCTAGCAGTGATTTATAGATGGCCTGGAGCCAGTGGGTTTGGCGACAAATATGTAGTGAGGACCAGCCAACAACAGCGTACAGGTCACAGTGGTGGGTAGTATATGGGGCTTTGGTGACAAAACGGATGGCACTGTGATAGACTACATCCAATTTGCTGAGTAGAGTGTTAGAGGCTATTTTGTAAATGACATCGCCAAAGTCAAGGATCGGTAGGATAGTCAGTTTTACGAGGGCATGTTTGGCAGCATGAGTGAAGGAGGCTTTGTTGCGAAATAGGAAGCCGATTCTAGATTTAACTTTGGATTGGAGATGCTTAATGTGAGTCTGGAAGGAGAGTTTACAGTCTAACCAGACACCTAGGTATTTGTAGTTGTCCACATACTCTAGGTCAGACCCGTCGAGAGTAGTGATTCTAGTCGGGTGGGCGTGTGCCAGCAGTGTTCGATTGAAGAGCATGCATTTAGTTTTACTTGTGTTTAAGAGCAGTTGGAGGTTATGGAAGGAGTGTTGTATGGCATTGAAGCTCGTTTGGAGGTTTGTTAACACAGTGTCCAATGAAGGGCCAGATGTATACAAAATGGTGTCGTCTGCGTAGATGTGGATCTGAGAATCACCAGCAGCAAGAGCGACATCATTGATATACACAGAGAAAAGATGTCGGCCCAAGAATTGAACCCTGTGGCACCCCCATAGAGACTGCCATAGGTCCAGACAACAGGCCCTCCGATTTGACACATTGAGCTCTATCTGAGAGGTAGTTGGTGATCCAGGCGAGGCAGTCATTTGAGAAACCAAGGCTATTTAGTCTGCCAATAAGAATGCGGTGGTTGACAGAGTCAAAAGCCTTGGCCAGGTCGATGAAGACAGCTGCACAGTACTGTCTATTATCGATCGCGGTTATAATATCATTTAGGACCTTGAGCATGGCTGAGGTGCACCCATGACCAGCTCGGAAACCGGATTGCATAGCAGAGAAGGTACAGTGTGATTCGAAATGGTCGGTGATCTGTTTGTTAACTTGGCTTTCAATTTTTTTTTCGAAAGGCAGGGCAGGATGGATATAGGTCTGTAACAGTTTGGATCTAGAGTGTCACCCCCTTTGAAGAGGGGGATGACCGTGGCAGCTTTCCAATCTCTGGGGATCTCAGACGTTAAGAAAGAGAGGTTGAACAGGCTAGTAATAGGGGTTGCGACAATTTCGGCGGCTAATTTTAGAAAGAAAGGGTCCAGATTGTCTAGCCCAGATGATTTGTAGGGGTCCAGATTTTGCAGCTCTTTCAGAACATAGGCTGTCTGAATTTGTGTAAAGGAGAAGCGGGGGGGGGGGCATGGGCAAGTTGCAGCGGAGGGTACAGAGCTGGTGGCCGGGGTAGTGGTAGCCAGGTGGAAAGCATGGCCAGCCGTAGCAAAATGCTTGTTGAAATTCTCAATTAATGTAGATTTATCGGTGGTGATAGTGTTTCCTAGCCTCAGTGCAGTGGGCAGCTGGGAGGAGGTGCTCTTATTCTCCATGAACTTTACAGTGTCCCAAAACTTTTTGGAGTTAGTGCTACAGGATGCAAATTTCTGTTTGAAAAAGCTAGCCTTTGCTTTCCTAACTGCTTGTATATTGGTTCCTAACTTCCCTGAAAAGTTGCATATCGCAGGGGCTATTCGATGCTAATGCAGTACGCCACAGGATGTGTTTGTGCTGGTCAAGGGCAGTCAAGTCTGAGGAGAACCAGGGGCTGTTCTGTTCTTAGTTCTGAATTTTTTGAATGGGGCATACTTATTTAAGATTGAGAGGAAAGCACTTTTAAAAAACAACCAGGCATCCTCTACTGACGGAATGAGATCGATATCCATCCAGGATACCTGGGCCAGGTCAATTAGGAAGGCCTGCTCGCTAAAGTGTTTTAGGGAGCGTTTGACAGTGATGAGGGGTAGTCGTTTGACCGCGGACCCATTACGGACGCAGGCAATAAGGCAGTGATCGCTGAGATGCTGGTTGAAGACAGCGGAGGTGTATTTAGAGGGTGAGTGTCAGCACTGTCCCAGGCTGCACGTTAGAGGGCTGAGGCAGGGAGGTGGCAGGTATCCATGGTTGACAGGTGTCCAGTTGACAGCTCCTCCACGGGAGGGCCGTGGGCCCTCTCTACCCCAGCTCTCATCACCCACTGGCCTGGCCATTGCCTCTGGAGCCGCAGCCTGTTCTGTCACAGATACACACACACAGTGGTGATGAGCTGAAGGGGCCTGTAGGGGCATGAAGCTGCTCCCCATCATCCCGACTGCGGGGCCCTCATCAGTAACACTTCTTCCAGTGTCAGAGGGTTAAAGAACAGTGCTGCAGAAAATAGAATTGATATTTGAGTGTGTGTTTCATTATTTTTTTGTTGCCAAGAAAGTCAGTGATTACAAGATGATGAGGGCTATGGACATCTGCAGACTCAGCAGATATTGAGGCCTTTCTTACAGTCGCGGCTCTGACTAGCTCCTGACTGAACTTATTTAAGTGAAAACAGAGAGGCAACTTATTGTTAAACACTTTAATGCAGTGCTCTCAGAGCCCTGCCTGCCGTACAAATTCTTACCGTGGGGGGACATTTTGACGGGAGATTTAGCTGAAAATAATCTGATTCTACCTTTCTGCCTGGGCCAGTTGTGTGTGAAGTGGGAGAACAGATGTGCACGGTGTCTGAGAGACACAGATTCAGTTAGCCGGAGAGAACAAACCCAGCTTCTCCAACAACCCAGTGAGTGAGTGAGTGAGTGAGTGAGTGGGTGAGTGAGTGAGTGAGAGAGAGTGAGAGAGAGAGAGAGAGAGAGAGAGAGAGAGAGAGAGAGAGAGAAAACAGAGCGAGAGAGAGAGAGAGAGAGAGAGAGAGAGAGAGAGAGAGAGAGAGAGAAGAAAAAAACAGAGGGAGAGAGAAAAAAATAACAAGTGTTCAATGGTATTGATTCTCTGCCAGGAAAACAATCCTTTCCCGTTTGAAGTGTTCTCTGCTCTGCTATTTCCTTCTGGTTTGCAGACTGCTGGGGGATTACTTAAAAAATATCAATAATTGCAGGTCAATTTTTCTGGACGCTAATATTTCAGGGCAGTTTGAGGCGCAGTGGTGTACAATATCATGATTGAGTCGCCGGCCACGTTGAGCCTGGAAAAGTTACTAGGTTAAGTTACCCCATCCAAACCCTGTCATTAAAATGGATGCATAGCTGGCTCACTAGCTCATCCTTGACAACTGGGAAATATTTACTCATCTCGACCCAGTGAACGATGGCCGTTTCACAGCTTGCTTTTTTTGCCCATTGTTCCCAAAGCCGGTGTAAAGCTTACTGCATGAGTAAGTTGGGTAGAAAAACACTATTTGTTATTTTGTTAAAATTACAAACTCCTTGAGTGTGTCTCTGTTTTGCAGTTAATTTCCAAACATCTGTGAGCGTGTGGCAGCAGGTGACGTGTGATACTGAACGTTGGCTCCTCAACGTATAATGAGATGGTGAAGTCTTGACACTTCTCACTTAAACAGTAGTTTCTCATCTAATACTTGCCATTTTCAGAGCAAAGTGAACCCGCTCCTCTCTACTCTCTTTCTATTTGTTTGTGTTTGACATGGCCTATCCTGTTTTAGCCCGGACCGCTTGAGTGAATTGCGCTTGTTTTGTAAGAGGGGATTTTCCACAGACAGTGCTGGCATCCAGTCTTAACCACAAGCCTTTGAGAGCTCCTCAATCTGGTGGTCAGAGAGAGAGAGACTGCCACGTTAGATTCATGTGGGGGGCGAAAAAACAAGGCTAAAATAAAACATGACTGGGGGAGAGATTGCTTGCTGACAGGGTGAGAGGGGCTATGGGGTCATGTGAGCCCTCTGTTGACTGGGAGCTGCTGAGATTGTGGCGTGTAGCTGGAGGCAGGGAGGGAAGTGGAGGGAAGGGGGTGTAGAGCAGGAGGGAGGGAGCAGTGTGGGGGGTGATGGGAGGAAAACTCTACACTCGACCATGGGAGGGAGTGCTCTTTCTGTCACCCTATACCCTCTGGGAGCCCTCCACCAGTCCAGCCGGCATCCCATCCTGCCGCAGCAAAATAACTCTGCTGTCGACAATCCCACAATGCCCTGATTGCAGCACACACACAAACACACATGCAGCCTGGCCTGGGAGGGAGGGGACGAGGGGGAGAGCTCATGACTCTACGTGCACAGGGTGAAATGACTTAAGCATGTAAGGCTTCTTTATTGTCCCTGATTATAAAGGGAACTGAGAGCCCAGTCAATAATTAATGCTCCATCTACAGTATATGTGACAGAGGAGGTGGAGGAGAGGGTCGCTCTCAAATCAAATCAAATGTTATTTGTCACATGCGCTGAATACAACAGGTGTAGACCTTACAGTGAAATGCTTACTTACAAGTCGTTAACCAACAATGCAGTTTTAAGAAAGAATACCCCCAAAAAATTACTCAAAGAAATACAATATAAAATAATACGAAATAAAAGTAACAAATAATTAAAGAGCAGCAGTAAAAATAACAATAGCGAGGCTATATACAGGGGGTACCGGTACCGAGTCAATGTGCGGGGGCACCGGTTAGTCGAGGTAATTGAGGTAATATGTACATGTAGGTAGAGTTATTAAAAAGTGACTATGCATAGATAATAAACCTCCCAGTGTTAGTAACCTACTGAAGGGTAACTCAACATAGGGGGGGGGGGTTAAGAAAAGCCACCATGTCCCCTGTGTTTGTGCATACATATGTACACCTACGTATGTCCCCTTTGTCACTCAAAGTCATTCCCACAAAGACCACTGGAACCAGTTCATTTGTGTATGGGCAGTCTGTTATGTTGTGACACAAATGGAAAGGCCAGAGACGTTGTGGGTTTAGAAATGCTCTCTCTTATTGTCTATTTATTTGTTCTCTGGCTGTCCATTGTGTGTGGTTATGGTAATTACGATGCTTTGTATAACATACACTTGGAGGTCCTCAGAATATTCTCCCAGCGCTTGGATAGCAGTAGCAGACAACAATGAAAATAGAAGCACCAGTAGCTGAGGCCTCGCAATCCTGACCGCAGGGTGTCGGGTTCAAATCCCAACCAGGCTACAGCTGTGAATTTTACCCTAATTGCTCTGTGGGGAAATGGAGAGCCTGAGTAGCTTCCAGGGTATCCTAACTGTGGACCAGGGCATCTGCCAAGCAACATGTTCAATGGAAATCATAGACCTCTCCATTTCATGAATTAATGAGCATTGTCAGGGAGCATGAGAGCAAAGCTCATCATGGACAAGGTTTTCATATGGCAAGTCAAAAGAGATTACCTGTGAGCATTGGTGGGGAGGGTTGTTCTTGGAGCCTGTGTTAAAACCCGGTTCCTTCACTGGCCTGGGTCTGTTGTGGGAGAACTCTTCTCAGCAGTGCTAACCAAACTCTTTCTCCCTCCCTGGACCACTCCACCTAATCCTGATTGGCCCGTAGGTGATAGCCATTAGTTCTCAAGTAAACCCATACTGTAAATCTAGAGGTTATACTTGCCTCAGCTTTTTTTTGTCTGAAAAAGATTGTCCGTGTCTCCGGGTCTGCGTGTTTGTATTAGAGAAAGAGGAGATTGAGATTGATCGAAAACAAGTGAGAGGGAAAGACAGATAGATAAAACAGCGGGCAAGACTTTGACTCTGACACAAACCATGCACTTTCAGATCCAGGAGAGCAGAGCGGTGGAAGAGCTCTTCTCTGTCTCCTGACGGGGAGGACGTAATGTCTCTGAGGAGATGAGGGACTTCTTACCATCATTATTTGCACTTGCAGCAGCTGCATAGATCTGCTGTGTGTCACGGTTCACTCCAAGACTTTAACAATAACATGTTATCTTTAGGTGTACTAACAAGGTGCCTTCAGCGATCCTAACAGTTAATGGTTGGAGGTTTAGGTCACTGAAACGTTGCTTGCCTCACACTCTTCCCAGAAACGTGGCTGGTTGAAAGATTTAAGGCGTGTCGCTAGCTTGATTATTATTACAACAATATGAAATTATATTGTTCATCTCCAAGATCAACAGTCAGTTTGTCTTAATCTTGTTATCGTACCAACAACAAATTACAAACAGAGTGAAGTTTATGTAAATGAATACAGATGTCCCCAGTTGTCTCACTAAGAAAATGGAGGTAATCTGGAAAGGTAGTGTAACATAGATTAACTTTGAAATGTGGCAAATACAGCATGTGTCTGATGGTGATGGTCTGATACAGGTATATAGTTAGATAGATTATGCCATTATGGTCAAAGAGTGAAAGGGAGCGTGAGAGAGCGAGAGAGAGAGAGAGAGAGAGAGAGAGAGAGAGAGAGAGAGAGAGAGAGAGAGAGAGAGAGAGAGAGAGAGGCCAGCTGTGAGGAAATACTTGTCATTGTGAATGAGGTCGTAAGGAACACACTGTACAGCATTACAGCCATTATGGCATGAGGATACTCACTGTGACTGGGTGTGTGAGTGTGTGTGTGTGTGTCGTGAGTGCAATTCAATAGAGTGGTTAGGGAGCTTAATTTGTGTGACCATGACATGGTACAATATGTTATGTTCTGCTGTAGTGTGGTGAGAGGGCAGTAAGGGGTGTAAAAAAAAGTTACTGGCACATTAATGAGGAGTTGCGGGTAAACCGCTGTTTCTGGGCAGAGCTGTGTCATGCCAACATGTCAGGTATATAATAACAGGTTAGATTGGAACATGCCTCATTTATAGTCATTGATATGATGTAGTGTACATTGGGTCAACTGAGGCTAGACTGGTATGGGAGGAGACTTCTGTTGGTCTGAATGTAAGAAGGCTGCCATCTGGTGACTGGTGTAAGAAATGCATACATGGAGAGGCCAGACAGGGTCCTCCAATTAGCTTTTTATGGGATAAGTACCATTGGCGCACTGTAAGCTTTGTTTTAACGTCCTAGCATATAGGCGGCCTACATGCCACTGACCAAAGCACAGTGAATGACATTCTCACCACATGGTTACATGGGCCTAGCTGCTACCATTCACATTAACATTAACATAAAACGATCAAAAACTATTTCATTTTTGGATGAACCACACATTAATACTGTATTATGAACCCAGGCCACTCCTAGCCTACTCAGTTGAAGCGTATGTTCAGGGAGCTGATTCAGATTTCAATTAGCACAGGAGGGAGGTCTCTGCACTGTGACCCTCCACATCTCCACCAGATGGTTAGGACAGCTTTAGAGACACTGTCATTAGCTGCCATTTGCAATTAGTCACATAGAACATTTCCTTCACGGCCACCCAACCTGTGTCTTTGTCAATGCCAGTGTGGTTTTCAGTCGGTTTCTGCTTGAACTTATTTGGTACGACAATGCTAGAATAATTGGCTGAAGCAGAAACAGACTAGAAGCAAGGTTAACTTTAGTATACAGCACTGTAGAAAATAGCCTGTTACCAAGCCTGATCCTGTTACTATGTACTTTCAAACTCCGCACTCCCTCTATTTCTAATCAGCTGTGCGCAGACACCTAGACACAGACACACACGTGGACACACACAGCGGTGTTACGTAATGGTTCTATTCCTGACAGAGCGCAGGTGGTCTATAAGAACAGCAGTTGAGTCATGAGCACATTGATTAATTAGAGCTGATTGTCAGGGAGCTGTCGCGTTCCGCTGCTGGCATCACTCTGTGTGTGTGGTAGGGGGGACAGGGTGGGCTCTACCGGACCCCAGTGGTCTGCTGGTTCAGCTAGGTGAAATAACATGGTGAGAAATAGCAGCACACACGCACCACGACCTTCCTAGTAAATATTAAAGGTTGTTAATAGTTAATGTTGTCTGCTGTAGGCCCTAGGCCCCCACTCCTCTGCAAACATCTGTACCACGCTGGAGTGTCCTCAGCATCAGAGACGCAGGCAGACTCTAAAAAATATCTTATCCTTTGAGGAAATCGGAAAACAGGTGCCACATCGCGAGCCAAAGCAAGCAGCTTACTGAATTATTGAAAAAGTGAGGTGTGTCAGAGAGAGAACATAAGAGGAGAGCAGTGGGGGTTTTAATCAAAAGACAATCACTCTGGAGAGCAGAGCATACATTCGTCTCGTACGCAGCAGCATCACACGTCATCTGTTTAATGTCTCCCACACACGGCTCTATAAAAAAACGTCATTAACCTCTTATGACCCTGCACTCAGTGTCCCAGACTGACAGAGCTTCTAGACTCCCACTGTTTACATGAGCCTATGTACAGTATGTCTGCCTGAGTACCTCATCATAACAACCTCTCTCTCTCTCGTAAAGCCATTCTGTGTGTTACTAATGTGTCATCTCTATCGTTGTCACTGAGACTGAGGTGAGACAGGCAGCGTGCCGCTAAAAGTAGCTAGCTGTCTGTACGTGGCTAACAAGTGTTCTGTGTTCTCTGCTCCAGCACACCACCGTCCTCCCCTTCATCATCATTGAGATGAGGACCACGCACCACCAATATCCCAGCAGGCCTTGTGGACTGATAGCTGTGTTCAGCTTTGCTGTGGGATATGTTCTATGGTAAGAGATCCCTTTTCTTCCCACAATGGCAAATTGATAAGAGACCATAAAATGTTATTGTCCGTTTCCACTTACATTTGGTTTGGGCCATTTAATACAATAACATACTGTACAGAACAGAGAAACATCACAGCAACATCACTTTATAAATACTGCATACTGTGTTGCTGATGAGAAGACCAGCCGGCCCGCCCCTCTCCGCCCCTCCCTAGTGAGCATGTTATCAGGCTAGCTGGCTGCCTCTCCTCTCCAGGCCCATGGCTCTGGCAGCTAGCTCCACTCCAACACCTGTTTCTCATGGCTCTGTCCCTCCACACCCTCATGATGGATGGCCCTCTCACAGCATGATGACACACAGTCTCTCCAAATCTCCCGCAGATAAAACAGCCTCTAACCTTCCTCTATCAGTCAGGAAAGAGCGAGAGAGAGAGAGAAAGAGAGAGAGAGAGAGAGAGAGAGAGAGAGAGAGAGAGAGAGAGAGAGAGAGAGAGAGAGAGAGAGAGAGAGAGAGAGAGAGAGAGAGAGAGAGAGAGAGAGAGAGAGAGAGAGAAAGAGCGAGAGAGAGAGAGATCTGTCTCTGGTCTGGGAGAGAGCCTGCCTTGTGACAAAACATGCTACTGAACCAGAGAACCAGACCCTAATCCTGACACGGCACGGCAGATTTAATGCTGACGGAAGAGGGAAGGAGAGGATAGCCTGGGAGACGGAGGAGCCCTCTACTGCAGCTAACCAGGGCCGACAGCATGGAGAAAGGGTTTCCAGAATCACCTGAAATGTAGGAGCCTCACTAGAAGTGTCAAGGCACACACCTCTCTCCATCTTAATCCCTGGCTAAAATGAAGAGGATTATATCCCCACACGTCTCACAGGGTCAGGGAATCTGTCTCGCTTCCCTCAGCAGGCGAGGAAAAGTGCTGGAGTTGGGTAAATCCATAGGCTGCCTTACATGGGGATTACCCAGCCATGGAGTTACAGAGAGAGAGGGGGAGGGAGAGAGAGCGAGGGATAGAGAAAGATGTCAAGCCTAAAGTAGAACGAGTTAAGCTTCAGTGGCAGACAAGTCTGATCTGTTTACAGTTTTTTTAGTCTGTCAGACACCATCACTAATACAGACACACGTAGGCTCAATAATTAGGATTTTCTAAAATCATGAAACTGAGGAAATGCTCTGTTACTAAAATGAACATTGAATGTAGGGATTTTCCCCTGAATCCATGGAGTCAGTCTAAAAATCTCTATTGGTTTACGACAGAAGCATACAGTATATCATAAATTCATGGGAGAGGTCAACGAATGTAACAACTGATGTAACTGTTAGATGAACAACCTTGTTTGCCCCAACATGTGCAAACCGAAGACCTAATATTCCCATTCAACTAATTGCCCAATTGTTGAATTCAGCTAATTGAAACATTTACATAACTTACTGTATTAATCACGCCCAACAGCTTCTCTGTGTGAACTCAAGTAGTCTAATCACTTTATATTAGTGAGATCACCTGTATTGTGGAGCAGCCTAGGGCCAGGGTAAGGGCCAGTCCAGTCTCACCCTGAGTGATTGCTTTGGAATCAGTGAGCTAAGGAGAGGCTGTGAGTGGACCAGCTGACACACTGTACTCTGTCACCTCTCACTAATGTGCCCTTGTCCAGTACTATATTCTCCTCTCTCTCTCTCTCTCTCTCTCTCTCTCTCTCTCTCTCTCTCTCTCTCTCTCTCTCTCTCTCTCTCTCTCTCTCTCTCTCTCTCTCTCTCTCTCTCTCTCTCTCTCTCTCTCTCTCTCTCTCTCTCTCTCTCTCTCTCTCTCTCTCTCTCTCTCTCTCTCTCTCTCTCTCTCTCTCTCTCTCTCTCTCAGACCTCCCCTGCAGTGTCTCTCCACCACTACCACTGATGGTCCTTCCAATGTCCTCTGCTACTGTTATGTATCATTAGTACGTTATGTTCAAATGTGTACACAGAGTATACCAAACATTAGGAACACCTTCCTAATATTGAGTTACCATACCCCGTTCAAAGGCACTTCAATCTTTTGTCTTGCCCATTCACCCTCTGAATGGCATACATATACAATGTCTCAATTATCTCAAGGCTTAAAAATCATTATTTAACCTGTCTCCTCCCCTTTATCTAAACTGATTGAAGTGGATTTAACAAGTGACATCAATAAGGGATCATAGCTTTCACCTGGATTCACTATAAAAAGGATTGAGACTCTGGATTCCTACAGTAAGGCAGCTATGGGGGTGTGCTGTCTGTCTGACACTCAAATGACCAGACTCCCAACTTTATGAAAGGGAAGTGGCTGGATACTATAGTAGGCAGACAGACAAAGTGACACAGACAGTGAGTGTGCGGAAGCAACAAAGGATCTCCACTTTGGCCATCTTTGAGCCTCTATTGACACAGACAAGTGGGTATAATTAAGCAATAAGGCACGAGGGGCTGTGGTATATGGCCAATATACCACGGCTAAGGGCTGTTCTTATGCACAACGCAACGCGGACTGCCTGGATACAGCCGTTAGCCGTGGTATATTGGCCATATACCACAAACCCCCGAGGTGCCTTATTGCTATTATAAACTGGTTACCAACGTAATTAGAACAGTAAAAAGTCATTTTTGGTCATACCCGTGGTATACTGTCTGATATACCACAGCTTTCAACCAACCAGCATTCAAGGCTCAAACCACCCGGTTTATAATATAAACATAAACTCTCTACACTCTCTTTCAGGATGTGCTGGGTGCACCATGTGACCGGTGTGTGGGTCTACCCCCTGTTGGAGCAGATCAGTCCCCTGGCGAAGGTGGCCTTCTTCTCCTGTCTCACTGTCCTGATTAACATCTACTACGTCCTGGGAGAGATCCTCAACAGCTACATCTGGGACTGCTCCAAATGTAAGCCCTCAGCACGTCTGGCAGCTGCTCGCTGTGTGTGTGTGTGTGCCACGGTGTGGAGCGGGATAGCACGCTAAGGGCCTCTACTGGCATGAATCCCTATGGTTTCAGAGCCTCTAGTGGTGCTCTCACTCACACACCAGCACTCACCCACAAGTGTAAACGAGTTCAAAATGTCTACACACACTAACACATTCACTTACACACACACAGGAGTACACTGTTGAGCTTGCACAAACACACACACACATTACTGTACCTATTTGCATTTAAAGTGCGGGCTGGGAGGTCCGTGGGAGGAGAGCTATCTGCAGTGCTACAGATGGGAGAAGAGAGAAGAGTAGAAGAGCAGACTGACTGCAGCTAGCAGACACCAAATCCCTCCATCCCTCCTCCTCCCACCTGTTTGACACTGACTCACAAATCAACACTACCATTCTATTTCCTTCGCTTACACTTCCACATCCTACGATCTGCTCACTATTCCCTCAACTCTCTCTATCCTTTCTAATTTATCTTCACCCCTCCTGTTTCCTCTTCTCCTTTCTTTCCCTCTCCTTTCTCCTATCTCCTTCACCCCTGTTCTCTCCTCTCTCCCTCCTCCTTCCTCTCCTTTCTTTCCAATCCCCTCCCTCCTCTCCCTGGTCTAGTCCTGCTGTGATTTAATTCATTTCTCTCTCACACAGCTCCTTCCCTCAGAGCTCATATTCCCATCTCACCGCTCCAACATAACCTCAATATGCCCAAATCTGACATTTTATGATAGCTACAGTATATGAGGCCAATTGGTCAGCTATGAATGTTCAATTGGCTTTTCATTTTGGATGGAGTGAATATAGAGTGGTATTTGAAACTATGGTCTCTGAAAACGTACAAACTCTTAATATTCCTGTTCTTTGTCTCATACAACTTCATATTCCCCTCCCAACACCACTGATTCGAGTTATGCATGATTAAGCAAGAGAAAACATTGCATTGATATTCATCTCTGTCTTCCAGGTGTTCTAGACACAGGCAAGGCTAAAGCTGACTGAAGGCCATCGCGGAGTAGGAACACTGCCATTTGGGTCGCCGCAAAGACAGGCCCAATCCCAACCCGGACAGCAGAATAACAACCCTATGTAAATAAGTTGTGAAAAAATACTTGGGAATATGATCAGATTTTTTTCTCTTTTGAAAATAACCTTTTTGGCTTTTAAATCCGTACCGAGTCCTCCTCTTGAAACTGTTGGACTGTAGCTAAGACCTGAGACGCCTGTTTTCCGTCAATGACAAGGTGGGATATGAATTCACCACCTTACTATGGACTGGAGGTATTACTATGACATTACATTTAGTCACGTATTAGTATTTACTATTTAATCATCCTGTTCATCCATCTCAACGACTCAAGTATTATCTGAACACCGAGCATACTGCATTAATGGAATGAACTTACTGCTATGGGTATGATATGAATCTTAAAATTCTTAGGCACTCCGGCAGAGTTAGCAAAAGCCATGTATCAGGATTAGCATTCTCTTCTCTTTTTTTATTTTCACTGGAGAGCTTTCCAGCGAGGGCATCTCTCCTACAGAGTGGCATGGCAGTCTTTTCCTGGTTGTGTAGTGTCTAAGAGCTGTACCATATAATGTTATTTTCTAGGACAGCCAGACTTGTGAGCTCCACTGTTCAAAAATACCCTTTCTTGTTTTTATGGGATGACAGCATTTGACTCTTGAAGTCTGAGTGTATGGTCTTTCAATAAAAAGGTGTTAAGTTATTTAGAGCGAGTCGGATGTGTTGTGAGGGTGTGTGTGTGTCAGTGTCTTACTACAACTCTTCTCTTCACACACTCACATAACACTAAGTTCCATGGGAATGACAGCCCAGCCATTCAATTAAAAAGAAAAATCACCACACTTATCATTTAATGTTTGGCCTATATTTTCTCTGGCATTTCTGTCTGCCTTTTTTAGACGCAGACTCTGCCCAAACATAACAATTCCTTTGTGCAGTGCTGGACAAGCTCTTAACGAGAAACACACACATTCCAGTCCATAAGAAAATGGGTTAGCTCGACAGACTAAATAACCAGAAGCTCAATACAGAA
Source organism: Coregonus clupeaformis (assembly GCF_020615455.1). Classification (NCBI taxonomy): domain Eukaryota; kingdom Metazoa; phylum Chordata; class Actinopteri; order Salmoniformes; family Salmonidae; genus Coregonus; species Coregonus clupeaformis. Next base: position 25,904,534 of record NC_059224.1, on the reverse strand, counting down.
GAAATGTACCCATAATATGCCATTTTATTCACATCACAGCTATTCCAAGGCGCTACTAACTCCGGGAGACAGACCTCAGAAGCTCTCATGAAATAAAATGTTAGCCTATAAATGAAAGTATACCGCAGTACAGTGTAACAGATAAATTGGATAAATTCTTTATGAGTGGCTGTAAGTTTGTTTTGACAGTGATATGATCTCAGCTGCTGTTTATCATTTTTAAACAGACTGTCATTGTATTACAACCCTATAAATGTTTTAAACGTAGAGCCAAAACTGCAAAACACAACCGTGCACTATATTGCATCTCCTCTCTAACTATCCCCACATTTTATAAAATGCCAGCTCCTGTAATAATAGCTGTCAGCTCAAACTGTTGCAATCTACTGTAGAGATAGCTTGCAGAGCTCTATCATACTATCCAGGTCTGTGCCCAAACAGTTTGAGATTCTACTTCTAAAAATCCACCTTTCCAGAAATAAGTCTCTCACTGTTGCCGCTTGCTACAGACCCCCCTCAGCCCCCAGCTGTGCCCTGGACACCATATGTGAATTGATTGCCCCCCATTTATCCTCAGAGTTCGTACTGCTTGGTGACCTAAATTGGGATATGCTTAACACCCCAGCCATCCTACAATCCAAACTAGATGCCCTCAATCTCACACAAATTATCAACGAACCTACCAGGCACAACCCTAAATCCGTAAACATAGGTACCCTCATAGATATCATCCTGACTAACTTACCCTCTAAATACACCTGTCACGATCGTTTATGTACGAGACGGACCAAGGCGCAGCATGATAAGCGTACATTTTATTAAGTACTTAACTCACGACAAAACAACAAACAAACGAAACGTGAAGTCCTAGGTTACACAAAATAAACCTTAACGGAGCAAGATCCCACACCGACTAGTGCCAAACAGGCTGCCTAAGTATGGTCCCCAATCAGAGACAACGAGCTACAGCTGCCTCTGATTGGGAACCACCCTGGCCAACATAGATCTACACGATCTAGAAAACACAACATAGAAAATATGATCTAGAAACTCCACACCCTGGCTCAACATTTAAGAGTCCCCAGAGCCAGGGCGTGACAACACCTCCGCTGTCTTCAACCAGGATCTCAGCGATCACTGCCTTATTGCCTGCATCCGTAACGGGTCACTGTCAAACGCTCCCTAAAACACTTTAGCGAGCAGGCCTTCCTAATTGACCTGGCCCAGGTATCCTGGATGGATATACAGTTGGGAAAAAAAGTATTTAGTCAGCCACCAATTGTGCAAGTTCTCCCACTTAAAAAGATGAGAGAGGCCTGTAATTGTCAACTATGACAGACAAAATGAGAAAAAAAAATCCAGAAAATCACATTGTAGGATTTTTAATAAATTTATTTGCAAATTATGGTGGAAAATAAGTATTTGGACACCTACAAACAAGCAAGATTTCTGGCTCTCACAGACCTGTAACTTCTTCTTTAAGAGGCTCCTCTGTCCTCCACTCGTTACCTGTATTAATGGCACCTGTTTGAACTTGTTATCAGTATAAAAGACACCTGTCCACAACCTCAAACAGTCACACTCCAAACTCCACTATGGCCAAGACCAAAGAGCTGTCAAAGGACACCTGAAACAAAATTGTAGACCTGCACCAGGCTGGGAAGACTGAATCTCCAATAGGTAAGCAGCTTGGTTTGAAGAAATCAACTGTGGGAGCAATTATTAGGAAATGGAAGACATACAAGACCACTGATAATCTCCCTCGATCTGGGGCTCCACGCAAGATCTCACCCCGTGGGGTCAAAATGATCACAAGAACGGTGAGCAAAAATCCCAGAACCACACGGGGGGACCTAGTGAATGACCTGCAGAGAGCTGGGACCAAAGTAACAAAGCCTACCATCAGTAACACACTACGCCGCCAGGGACTCAAACTGTTGCCAAAATACCAGCAACAGTGTGTGAAAACCTTGTGAAGACTTACAGAAAACGTTTGACCTGTGTCATTGCCAACAAAGGGTATATAACAAAGTATTGAGAAACTTTTGTTATTGACCAAATACTTATTTTCCACCATAATTTGCAAATAAATTCATTAAAAATCCTACAATGTGATTTTCTGGAATTATTTTACTCATTTTGTCTGTCATAGTTGATGTGTACCTATGATGAAAATTACAGGCCTCTCTCATCTTTTTAAGTGGGAGAACTTGCACAATTGGTGGCTGACTAAATACTTTTTTTCCCCACTGTAGATCTCATTCCGTCAGTAGAGGATGCCTGGTTGTTCTTTAAAAGTAATTTCCTCTCAATCTTAAATAAACATGCCCCATCCAAAAAATACAGAACTAAGAACAGATATAGCCCCTGGTTCTCCTCAGACTTGACTGCCCTTGACCAGCACAAAAACATCCTGTGGCGTACTGCATTAGCATCAAATAGCCCCCGCGATATGCAACTTTTCAGGGAAGTTAGGAACCAATATACACAACTAACTTTTTCAAACAGAAATGTGCATTCTGTAGCACTAACTCCAAAAAGTTTTGGGACACTGTAAAGTCCATGGAGAATAAGAGCACTTCCTCCCAGCTGCCCACTGCACTGAGGCTAGGAAACACTATCACCACCGATAAATCTACAATAATCGAGAATTTCAACAAGCATTTTGCTACGGCTGGCCATGCTTTCCACCTGGCTACCACTACCCTGGCCACCAACTCTGCACCCTCCGCTGCAACTTGACCATGCCCCCCCCGCTTCTCCTTCACACAAATTCAGACAGCTGATGTTCTGAAAGAGCTGCAAAATCTGGACCCCTACAAATCAGCTGGGCTAGACAATCTGGACCCTTTCTTTCTAAAACTAGCCGCCGAAATTGTCGCAACCCCTATTACTAGCCTGTTCAACCTCTCTTTTGTAACGTCTGAGATCCCCAGAGATTGGAAAGCTGCCGCGATCATCCCCCTCTTCAAAGGGGTTGACAATCTAGATCCAAACTGTTACAGACCTATATCCATCCTGCCCTGCCTTTCGAAAGAATTTGAAAGCCAAGTTAACAAACAGATCACCGACCATTTCGAATCCCACCGTACCTTCTCCGCTATGCAATCCGGTTTCCGAGCTGGTCATGGGTGCACTTCAGCCACGCTCAAGGTCCTAAACGATATTATAACCGCGATCGATATAGACAGTACTGTGCAGCCGTCTTCATCGACCTGGCCAAGGCTTTCGACTCTGTCAACCACCGCATTCTTATTGGCAGACTAAATAGCCTTGGTTTCTCAAATGACTGCCTCGCCTGGTTCACCAACTACTTCTCAGATAGAGTTCAATGTGTCAAATCGGAGGGCCTGTTGTCTGGACCTATGGCAGTCTCTATGGGGGTGCCACAGGGTTCAATTCTTGGGCCGACTCTTTTCTCCGTGTATATCAATGATGTCGCTCTTGCTGCTGGTGACTCTCAGATCCACCTCTACACAGACGACACTATTTTGTATACATCTGGCCCTTCATTGGACACTGTGTTAACAAACCTCCAAACGAGCTTCAATGCCATACAACACTCCTTCAGTAGCCTCCAACTGCTCTTAAACACTAGTAAAACTAAATGCATGCTCTTCAATCAAACGCTGCTGGCACCCGCCCACCCGACTAGAATCACTACTCTCGACGGGTCTGACCTAGGTGTCTGGTTAGACTGTAAACTCTCCTTCCAGACTCACATTAAGAATCTCCAATCCAAAGTTAAATCTAGAATCGGCTTCCTATTTCGCAACAAAGCCTCCTTCACTCATGCTGCCAAACATGCCCTCGTAAAACTGACTATCCTACCGATCCTTGACTTCGGCTATGTAATTTACAAAATAGCCTCCAACACTCTACTCAGCAAATTGGATGTAGTCTATCACAGTGCCATCCGTTTTGTCTCCAAAGCCCCATACACTACCCACCACTGTGACCTGTACGCTCTTGTTGGCTGGTCCTCCTCACTACATGTTCGTCGTCAAACCCACTGGCTCCAGGCCATCTATAAATCACTGCTAGGCAAACCCCTGCCTTATCTTAGCTCATTGGTCACCATAGCAACACCCACCCGTAGTATGCGCTCCAGCAGGTATATCTCACTGGTCATCCCCAAAGCCAACACCTCCTTTGGCCGCCATTCCTTCCAGTTCTATGCTGCCAATGACTGGAACGAATTGCAAAAATCTCTGAAGCTGGAGACTCTTATCTCCCTCACTAACTTTAAGCATCAGTTGTCAGAGCACCTTACCGATCACTGCACCTGTACACAGCCCATCTGAAATTAGCCCACCCAACTACCTCATCCCTATATTGTTATTTATTTTGCTCTTTTGCACCCCAGTATCTCTATTTGCACATAATCTCTTGCACATCTAGCATTCCAGTGTTAATACTAATTGTAATTATTTTGCACTATAGCCTATTTATTGCCTTACCTCCATAACTTGCTACATTTGCACACACTGTATATATATTTTCGTTGTATTTTTTTACTTTATGTTTTTTTACCCCATATGTAACTCTGTGTTGTTGTTTTTATCGCACTGCTTTGCTTTATCTTGGCCAGGTCGCAGTTGTAAATGAGAACTTGTTCTCAACTGGCTTACCTGGTTAAATAAAGGTGAAATAAAAATTATAAAAAAATTAGATGGAAAAATTGTACGCTTCTCATCCATTCCTCTGCAAACACACTCATTTGTAGTAAAACAGAAATAGGTGCTCTTGACAACTGTGGTTTTTCATCCTGATAGATAATGACATCTTTGCCGGGTAAGTTGTTTGTATACATTTTTGTCATGGTGGAGTGTGTGCACCGTCGCAGGCTCTCTGTCAGCTTGATAACGAGAGAACGACACTTCATAGTCTTCTCATTAACACTGCCGGTCCCCCATGTGGAGGTGACAAATTGAATGTATTTTAAAGGATTTTTGCTGGCATACATTAGCATAGTAATTGGGAAGTAAATGGTGTTTGGTAAGCAGGAGAAGCTTGAGCAACATGCAAGGCTTCGTCACAGCCAATCAAAAGTATGATAACTACAAACTTGCAGGCGGAAATGCCAGAGACTGAGCACAAATAACATTACCGCTCAATGCGTACTGACATTAGTGGAAGTAAAAGCAGTTTAAATGCAGCCTTTCTGTTCTCCAGGCCCCAGTGGGTGGAAAATCATAGTGTGACACCAAGCTGCTCATTCAGCGGGCACAAGATGGAGGCCCAAATATAGCCCTGCATTGTGACTCCAAGTGCTCACTGTGGTGGCTCTCAACCCCTGCACCCTCCAAGCACAGAAAATACGGAGTACAGATCCTTTGGCAAGGTGTGTGTGTGTGTTTCTCTGCCGGATGTGTGGGGGCGGGCGGCTGAGCATGTGTACTGTGCCAGTCTTAGGCAGGGATCCTGAGTGGTTCTTTGGCCGTAGCAGCAGAGCTCTACTTGAGTGACCTTCAGGGGGGGTTGGATGGTCAGAATGTAGCCAAGGGCATGACATCGCTCATCAAACTCGCCACTGCTGCAAGCATTAAACATTTAAAACCTTTATGAAGGAATGAATCATAACACACAAAGCCAGAGGGAACTGGAGAGAGATTATTGTAAATCAATCAAATGTATTTATAAAGCCCTTTTTACATCAGCAGATGTCACAAAGTGCTATACAGAAACCCAGCCTAAAACCCCAAACAGCAAGCAATGCAGATGTAGAAGCACGGAGGCTAGGAAAAACTCCCTAGAAAGGCAGGAACCTAGGAAGAAACCTAGAGAGGAACCAGGCTCTGAGGGGTGGCCAGTCCTCTTCTGGCTGTGCCGGGTGGAGATTATAAGAGTACATGGCCATTTAAGGCCAGATTGTTCTTCAAGATGATCAAATGTTCATAGATTATTACGTGGTTAAGATCAATAACATGACAGCCTGTAGGTGATAATCACTGTTCTCTTATTCTAGAATAAACTCTCAAACACCAGTCAGTTACTAACAATCACAAATTAAAATTGTCCAATTGGACAAATTATCTCTATACAGTGGGGAAAAAAAGTATTTAGTCAGCCACCAATTGTGCAAGTTCTCCCACTTAAAAAGATGAGAGAGGCCTGTAATTTTCATCATAGGTACACGTCAACTATGACAGACAAAATGAGAAAAAAAATCCAGAAAATCACATTGTAGGATTTTTAATGAATTTGTTTGCAAATTATGGTGGAAAATAAGTATTTGGTCAATAACAAAAGTTTCTCAATACTTTGTTATATACCCTTTGTTGGCAATGACACAGGTCAAACGTTTTCTGTAAGTCTTCACAAGGTTTTCACACACTGTTGCTGGTATTTTGGCCCATTCCTCCATGCAGATCTCCTCTAGAGCAGTGATGTTTTGGGGCTGTCGCTGGGCAACACGGACTTTCAACTCCCTCCAAAGATTTTCTATGGGGTTGAGATCTGGAGACTGGCTAGGCCACTCCAGGACCTTGAAATGCTTCTTACGAAGCCACTCCTTCGTTGCCCGGGCGGTGTGTTTGGGATCATTGTCATGCTGAAAGACCCAGCCACGTTTCATCTTCAATGCCCTTGCTGATGGAAGGAGGTTTTCCCTCAAAATCTCACGATACATGGCCCCATTCATTCTTTCCTTTACACGGATCAGTCGTCCTGGTCCCTTTGCAGAAAAACAGCCCCAAAGCATGATGTTTCCACCCCCATGCTTCACAGTAGGTATGGTGTTCTTTGGATGCAACTCAGCATTCTTTGTCCTCCAAACACGACGAGTTGAGTATTTACCAAAAAGTTCTATTTTGGTTTCATCTGACCATATGACATTCTCCCAATCCTCTTCTGGATCATCCAAATGCACTCTAGCAAACTTCAGACGGGCCTGGACATGTACTGGCTTAAGCAGGGGGACACGTCTTGCACTGCATGATTTGAGTCCCTGGCGGCGTAGTGTTTTACTGATGGTAGGCTTTGTTACTTTGGTCCCAGCTCTCTGTAGGTCATTCACTAGGTCCCCCCGTGTGGTTCTGGGATTTTTGCTCACCGTTCTTGTGATCACTTTGACCCCACGGGGTGAGATCTTGCGTGGAGCCCCAGATCGAGGGAGATTATCAGTGGTCTTGTATGTCTTCCATTTCCTAATAATTGCTCCCACAGTTGATTTCTTCAAACCAAGCTGCTTACCTATTGCAGATTCAGTCTTCCCAGCCTGGTGCAGGTCTACAATTTTGTTTCTGGTGTCCTTTGACAGCTCTTTGGTCTTGGCCATAGTGGAGTTTGGAGTGTGACTGTTTGAGGTTGTGGACAGGTGTCTTTTATACTGATAACAAGTTCAAACAGGTGCCATTAATACAGGTAACGAGTGGAGGACAGAGGAGCCTCTTAAAGAAGAAGTTACAGGTCTGTGAGAGCCAGAAATCTTGCTTGTTTGTAGGTGACCAAATACTTATTTTCCACCATAATATGCAAATAAATGCATTAAAAATCCCACAATGTGATTTTCTGGATTTTTTTTCTCAATTTGTCTGTCATAGTTGACGTGTACCTATGATGAAAATTACAGGCCTCTCTCATCTTTTTAAGTGGGAGAACTTGCACAATTGGTGGCTGACTAAATACTTTTTTTCCCCACTGTATATAGCTATAATGATAGCTAGGAGTTCACAATTCTTCAAACTTACATTGTCACCTTCATTTTGGATTTCATCCACAACATTTTAAATGGATAATCAACAGTTCAAATAATAGCAAAGCACACACCCCGCCACAGTTTTGGTTAAAAGAAACTGAGGGATGGGGCTGGCAAAATGAAAGCACTCTCAAATTCATACACAGAACTATGGACTGACCTTCCATGATATCCAAATTATAGTTTTAACCATGTTTTGAGGCTATACAGTGTTTGTTTACAATTGCATTGTTTACAGAGTAAAAAAGCTTTTATTTTGGGGTATTTATAAGTTATATTTTTCAAGAATCAATGAGTATATTTCATTCATTTAAAAGTTTTAAAAAATGGATGTAAAAATTACAGATTGCCCATTTAACATATACTGTAAATTGGGGAATAAACTACATATAGCAGTTGAACTAAATAGCAAAATAAAGATTAAATATTGCTGATTTAAAACAGACACTAAAGAACAATAGTTCAACCTAAGTAGGTCAGAGTGTGGAACAGCCATTTGGAGCTGGTTTCATGCTCATGTACCATCTGATGCTGCCTGGCCTATTAGTTTCTCTGTTCCTGATCCTGTCCAGGGAAGGAACCACTTAGGGTTTAAGGCTGGGTGATGCTGCCTGCCTGCCCGCTGTAAGTGATGGGATGGGGAGGAGTGTCAGACTGACTCTCCCACACAGCTATGCTCTGTGCTACAAAAACATGCTGGTTGTCACACACCAAACTGCAGTCCTCATGTGAGAGTGTTGGTGGTTACAGTGACTAAGATTTAAAGAAAACAGAGGGAGTGGATGGAATGGACGTTGGTCTTCTATCTGATCTGAAATATGTGTGTCCCTCTCATTGAAATATGGTCCCTCTGCAGTGGTATCTGGTCTAGTCGCTCAGTAGGTGAGACAGGACTGTCTGTGTGGGCACTTCCACTCTTTACTATTCAGTGTTCCTTCTCCCGCTGCGACTCCCACTGTATGAACACGTGTTTGTTCTTCAGCAGAAGAAATCACAAAACTTAATGGCACTTAATACATCACATTTTCAAAGAAGAAGAGAACCCCACCAACATATTGTACATGACGCCACTACTTAACAATCCAAGACATGCATACCAAACCCAGAAACTATCACAGACATGATAGACTAAAGTATGTGGACACCCCTTCAAATTAGTGGATTTGACTATTTCAGCCACACCCATGGCTGACAGGTGTATAAAATCGAGCACACCGCCATGCAATCTCCATAGACAAACATTGGCAGTAGAATGGACCGTGCTGAAGAGCTCAGTGACTTTCAACGTGGCACCGTCATAGGCAACAACGGCTCAGCCGCGAAGTGGTAAGCCACACAAGCTCACAGAATGGGACCGCCAAGTGCTGAAGCGCATAAAAATCGTCTGTCCTCGGTTGCAACATTCACTACCGAGTTCCAAACTGCATTTGGAAGCAACGTCAGCACAATAACTTTTCATCGGGAACTTCCTGAAATGGGTTTCCATGGCCGAGCAGCCACACACAAGCCTAAGATCACCATGCGCAATGCCAAGCATCAGCTGGAGTGGTGTAAAGCTCACCGCCATTGGACTCCGGAGCAGTGGAAACGCGTTCTCTGGAGTGATGAATCACGCTTCACCATCTGGCAGTCCGATGGATGAATCTGGGTTTGGCGGATGCCAGGAGAACGCTACCTACCCCAATGCAAAGTGCCAACTGTAAAATTTGTTGGAGGAGGAATAATGGTCTGGGGCTGTTTTTCATGGTTCGGGCTAGGCCCTTTAGTTCCAGTGAAGGGAAATCTTAATGCTACAACATACAATTACATTCTAGACGATTCTGTGCTTCTAACTTTGTGGCAAACGTTTGGGGAAGGCCCTTTCCTGTTTCAGCATGACAATGCCCCCGTGCACAAAGCGAGGTCCATACAGAACTGGTTTGTCGAGATCGGTGTGGAAGAACTTGACTGGCCTGCACAGAGCCCTGACCTCAACCCCATCTAAACACCTTTGGGATGAATTGGAACGGCTACTGCGAGCCAGACCTAATCGCCCAACATCAGTGCCCGACCTCACTAATGCTCTTATGGCTGAATGGAAGCAAGTCCCCGCAGCAATGTTCCAACATCTAGTTGAAAGCCTTCCCAGAAGAGTGGAGGCTGTTATAGCAGTAAAGGGGGTACCAACTCCATATTAACGCCCATGATTTTGGAATGAGATGTTCGACAAGCATACTTTTGGCCATGTAGTATTGCAGTGGGAAATGGCCTCAAGGGGCAACACTGATTTGAAATAAAGCGGTCAGATCCATGACGGCAGAGAGAGAGCTCCTTTAGAGTTTTCTGATTTAGAGGGGGCCCCGGCACCTGCCTTATGCTCAGCTCATCCCAGACCCAGGGTGCTCGGAGTGAGATCACATCTGGGTTAGATGACGACATGGGGAGGAGGAGGAGGAGAACCCAGACAATAGTGCTGACCAGCCCAGTCGAGCCAGTTGTTTACTTGGAACTGTACACTAATAACCATAATGAGGTCAGCAGCAGCTCCCCACACAGGAAAGCCAGAGAGAAATGCAATCAAGCCACTTTACAGGCCCTGGATAGTATCCACTGTCCATCCAAACTATGCTGTAAGGGTATAAAACACTGTCAATAATATGAAAATAACCATGAGTGCTGATGCAAAAGGCTGAATGAATAAGTGAGAAGATGAAAAAGTCAATTTGAATCCTTTGTCAGACAGACAAATCCATAGGACACATTGGTTGTGTTCCAAGTCTGTTTCAGGAGAAAGCTTTGTTAGCTACTCCCTTTGCCTCATGATCGTCCTCTGCTCCTCACCTCATTCCTTAACGACTAGAGCCCCCTGCTGGACATCAACAGTATCTCACTCCTTCTTTAAATAATATAATAATAGGCCATTTAGCAGACGCTTTCATCCAAAGCGATTTACAGTCATGCGTGCATACATTTTTGCGTATGGGTGGTCCCGGGGATCGAACCCACTACCTTAGCGTTACAAGCGCCGTGCTCTACCAGCTGTGCTACAGAGGACCTTCCTTGTCTTGGGCTTGGGGGCTGAAAGAGAAGGGAAAAAATCCAACTTGCAGGCATACTGTAGGTGAAAATACTTAAGATACGTATGTTACTGAAGGTTGCAAGATAACAGTAGCAGATCTTACCATTTTGGTTCTCCTGTTTATAAAAAGGTCTTCAGCATTTCCATTGCTTCTTCTGCTCTTAAACATGAGATACACTGAAAATGAAGGAGTATGTATTTGAATAAAGTATATGAATGATCCTATTCAACTATTCAAATCAAGGCTTCTGCATTGATGAGGATGCATTTGAACACGGATGCATTTCTACAAGATGCTGTAAACACTAGACTGTAGCTTAAATGATGACCCAGTGTGGGGTAGATCACCAGAGTTATGTCTAGAACAGATCCACAGTCACCAAACCTGTCATTATTACACCCATACACCACCAGAGGAATGTCTGTCTCACTGTTAAGGCAAAACAGATAATGACATATACTCTGACAAGTACTATAGAGGAATTCTCAAGGTAATAACCCTCACAATGAACATACACAAATGCTACAGTAAACCCCAATGGGTAAACTCAAGTTTACTGGTTGATGAGGTCAAGGATCCTGATCAGGCGAAGAGCTCCTTCACACATGGCTTCTGATGCATGGCTCCACAGTCACATAGAGCAGCGTTTCCCAAACTCGGTCCTGCCCCCCCCCCCTCCCTCCCTCTACAAAAACACTTTTACTTTAAGAACAGTGCAGATGCAAAGTTTGGTAACAGAATGATGGTTTGTGCATTTTGTGCCCTCATTCGGTTACCAAATCTGCACTGTTCTTCAAGTAAATGTGTTTTTGTAAAATGTTCTGTGGAAATTGTTAAAAGTTGTCTTTGTGCATAGAGTTGTATGGTTTGTTTAACTTAGCAATTATTGTTTTTTGTTTGGCATACATTTTAAAGTGAAACATCTGAGTCTCAGCATCATTCTGTTACCATGGAATTTCCCTACTCATATTTTGTTTCATTCACTTCATTTCTCCCCTTACATTTACATTTTAGTCATTTAGCAGACGCTATTATCCAGAGCGACTTACAGTTAGTGAGTGCATACATTTTCATACTGGCCCCCCGTGGGAAACGAACCCACAACCCTGGCGTTGCAAGTACCATGCTCTACCAACTGAGGTACACGGGGCCCATGCCAAGGATTACATTGTTGTAGACCATGAGACATCCAACAGGTACCTCTCCATTCTCCAACGTTTATTTTACATGTAAAGAGGTGGAGATTATTATTAGCAGACCATTACAAATAGTTTGGTGTTGTAATAATTTACTGGTGGGACTGTCCTGTCTAGCCACAATGCGCCTTTAGTCGTCGCTGTTTCGTTCCTTTCGTTTTACTTAATATGAAAACGCAAAGAAAATGTTCTCTACAAGTTAGTTAAAACGCTAAATATGAGGAACGAAACTGCTACCACCAACGGCACAAATTATGTCCTGTCCATATGCCTATGTCAAATGTACCATGTCAAAGGCACTGGCCATCCATCTCTGTAAGTCAAAGGCACATTGCTGAAAGTATGTTTTTCCCACATTCTCTGTCCCCATGTTGGATGTACAAATGAGAAACTACATAAATTAGATGATGCCACAAACACACATCAACTATCAGAATGCTCAAGCGACAGCGTTATAAAATCATCGCTTCCTGGAACCCATTTATGGCGCTTGGGTGCATTGAGGGGGAAGATAATATTGGACGGACCACTCAGTAATTTACAGATGATCGCAGAAACACCGATTAATCGATGTCGCTTTGGTCAGTGTTCTGCTTCGCACCTACGTGTTTGACAGCTAGCAGCTAGCCACCTAGCCAGGGAGAGGCTATACCAAAGACAATACAGTATGAAGAGGGGCTAAAACTGCTTCTCCAATAGAAATATAAATATTGGTTCTACAGACAGATTAGTGTTCAATTTTCAGCAGTAGGTATTTGCTTTCCAAACTGTGCATTCTTCCCGCGATTGTATTTTGAAATCTGCAAAAGGCAAACTGACAGCGCAACCAACCATAGATATATCATCCATAGTCGGCAGTTCCCATTAAAATCAGGACTGGCATCCAATGGCAATGTACCCAGGAGTATAACAGTCAAATTGCCAGTCCAATGGCAATGTACCCAGGAGTATAACAGTCAAATTGCCAGGGTAAGAGGTTACAAACCCTTCTATGGATTATATGTCTATGGCCACAAAGCAACAAGCTGTACTGCGGCCTTCCCGACTGTAGGCATACCGGTAACTGCCAAAATAAAGAAAACACTTGAGTAAACAACAGATTCAAAGTACATGTTATGGTGTGGGGTGCATTTTGCTGGCATGGTTTAGGTCCACCTGTAGAATATATGCCAAGGCGCATCGAATCTGTTCTGGCAGCTCGTGGTGGTGCAACACCCTAAAACACTTTATATTGGTGTTTCCTTAATTTTGGCAGATAGCCTACCTGTATGTGCTTGTGATAAAAACTTAATCCACTGTTATTTTTTATAAACTGTTGATCCTCTGTAGCTAAATGATGCTCTCTGGTGTATTTTGAACATTGAGAGCAGGCTCCTGTGGTTGGATAACAACAACAAAAAACGTTTTTTAATCTTATTTTTTGCCTCTTGGGCGCAGCCCTCACTCACACAATTGACCAGTCACATTTATTAATTTATTATGCAGTAAAAAAAAAAAGAAGGTGATTTTCACCTAAAATGTAGGTCTATAACTGCGGCATTCACGTCTACATTTTTTTGTACAAAATTAAACGTACAATTGAATGACTGAATGATTCTGAACAATCTCCCAAATCCCAATTTTGGCAGACAAGTTTCAAATTCTCGTTGACGTTTCTAGCCACAAGAACAAACTACAGTCGTGGTCAAAAGTTGAGAATGACACAAGTATTGGTCTTCACAAAGTTCGCTGCTTCAGTGTTATGAGATATTTTTGTCTGATGTTACTATGGTATACTGAAGTATAATTACAAGCATTCCATAAGTGTCAAAGGCTTTTATTCACAATTACATTAAATTTATGCAAAGCGTCAATATGTGCAGTGTTGACCCTTCTTTTTCAAGACCTCTGCAATCTGCCCTGGCATGCTGTCAATTAACTTCTGGACCACATCCTGACTGATGGCAGCCCATTCTTGTATAATCAATGCTTGGGGTTTGTCAGAATTTGTGGGTTTTTGTTTGTCCACCCGCCTCTTGAGGATCGACCACAGATTCTCAATGGGATTAAGGTCTGGGGAGTTTAAGGTCTGGGATTAAATTCATTTTCATGGCAAAGAGGGACTTTGCAATTAATTGCAATTCATCTGATCACTCTTCATGACATTCTGGAGTATATGCAAATTGCCATCATCAAAACTGAGGCAGCAGACTTTGTCAAAATTTATATTTGTGTCATTCTCAAAAAATTTCTCCACTCGACTCTCGCTGAGCGATGTACGTCACTAATTTGGGCACAGGCGTGTCCTCATAGCCCTTTGAGCTATACAGTAAAGCCTCTCCCAGTCCCACCTAGGAATCAAGTTCGTGTCATGTGCGACTGTGGAAAATAACACACTTGGGTGCTTTATTTATTGTATTTTATAAATCTGCAATCGTCTCAAGAATGTTTTCGTCTACGTGGAATTTCCTGAAACGCCACAAAAGGAAATTTATTTTCGCTGGTGCTTTTGTCGGAGGTAAGCTATCAAGCTAACGTTAACGTAACCTAGTTAGCCATCTGCTAGCCAGGAATGTTTACCTGTGTGGGTCTAGATTTGAGCAGAGGTATTTTATGTCAACTATGACGATGATGCATTTATGAAGTTACGTTATATCTAAATGGCTAGAAAATGTAATTACATGAAAGATAATCATAATAAATCGAACTAGCTGATGACCGTAACGTTAGCTAATGTTGCTGCATTCATTCTAGCTAGCTACATTCTGCCTGCCTGTTCCAGGTGTGTACTTTCTTGGTAAATATGCCCAAAAGAAAATGCAAGATATACAGGAGCGTGAGGCATCAGAGTATATCGCTCAAGCCCGACATCAGTTACACTTCGAGAGTAACCAGAGAACGTGCAACATGACAGGTAGGCTACAGTACTGTCATGCTGTCTTGACTGATACGGACCTCACCTTTAGCCTATTAACAGTAACAGTCTCTGAAATCTCCTGCCACGCTCATTATGTCAAATGATTGAGATACTGCTGTGTTGATGATTCATATTCATATTTGTGCAGTTTGAAACGCTGTTGATGCTTGTTTTTTGTTTTTATTTACAGTGTTGTCAATGCTCCCTACATTAAGAGAAGCCATTTTACATCATCTAAACTCAGAGAGCCTCACTACACTGCTGAAGAGCAAGTAAGTGATCATGACCACTTGCATCATAGCTCAGCAAAATTATTAGTTTGAAGTATTATTGACATCTCCTGTTTCTCTTCTAGACCAGTAAATAAACTTGAAATATGGGAGGACCTGAAGATTATCAGTAAGTTATTATTCCTAAACAGCAATTACTTTGTGAATCAATAACTACAGTGATTTAATTTCTTGATGTACTGCTAGCTGTCATATGGCAATCACTCCTCTTTTTCCCATACCCCCAGGTTTCACCCGAAGTGTCGTGGCTGTGTACAGTACCTGTATGTTGGTTGTTTTTCTCCGTGTTCAGCTCAATATCATTGGTGGCTACTTATACATGGACAATTCTGTCAGCAAGAATGGAATGGTAATGCTTTAATCTCTTGTACCCTATGGGGCAGTTTCAATTCCTAGACACATATTAAGCCTAGTCCTGGACTAGAAAGCAAACTCAATGGAGAGGCTCTATATTTTATTTATTTACCTTTATTTAACCAGGTAAGCCAGTTGAGAACGAGTTCTCATTTACAACTGCGACCTGGCCAAGATAAAGCAAAGCAAATGCTTTTTCTTTCATGAATTAGCTTAATCTGTGTCCAGAAAACCGCCCATAAATGTTGAATGTGAGGTGGTCTATGCATGCCATTTCTGTGTTTTGTGCTCCACCAGATGCCATTGGCCCCTCCAGACGTTCAACAACAGTACCTCTCCAGCATCCATCACCTCCTTGGGGATGGTAAGAGACATTCATGTATTTCTGAAATAGCTAGGCCTGTAGTATAACAAGTCTTCTCAGATATGCTATGTTGACTAGCCTACATTAGTTCCATATGATGTAAAACGTCCTTACATTTGATGCATTCTCTCTCACTCCCAAGGGTTGAGTGAGATGATAACAGCGGTGAAGAAAGCTGTGCAGAACACATTAGGCGGGTGAGTCAGACAGTGCCAACCACATGCACACAATGCACCTCAAACCACATTAGGAGGAGGATTGTTAAGTCATATATGATGCTTTTGCCTGACTGCCAGTGACCGTGTCTCTGTGTCGGTCAAATCAAATTGTATGTATTTTTATTATCTCCCCCCCCCCCCCCCAAGGGTGTCCCTGAAGCAGAGTCTGTCCCTGCAGGAGCTGGAGCAGCACCTGAATCAGATCAGAGCCCAGGTGGAGGAGGGGGAAGGGGGCTCCACACACAGATGTCTCTCCTGGTACATGATGCCTGATGAGGAGAATACTCTGGCTACACAGGTATCAGCCCTCACCTGCCACTGCCCCTGGGACTACTCACAGCTCCACTATGGGGATCTGTTAATCTGATCATTACTGGATTGTCAACCATGGTCAGAGTAATGGTCATGAACTGATGCACATTATACGACTTGATGTATTTTCTTCTTGTTTATTTGGGCTTACACTGGGGTCTACAACAGGCCTGTCGTCTGACGGAGAATGATATCACTACGATAAAGCTGCTCAATGAGACAAGAGACATGCTTGAAAGGTAAGACGGGCCTAAAACGTATTGAGCCTTATTTTGAGAGGCTTATTTTGTGTGTGTGTGTTGAACTGTGTCCTCTCTGTCCTCTAGCCCGGACTTCGGCACTGTACTCAACACTTGCCTGAACAGGGGCTTCAACCGTGTCCTTGACAACATGGCAGAGTTCTTCCGGCCCCCACCGGGACCACAGGAAGACTCCACCCCCAGCACTACACCTGATGGGTCAGTTTTTTTGTGGATGAATTTAATTGCCAGCAATTGATAAAAGGTCATCTTATCGTAGTAAATCACTTTCTGAATGCCAGATTTTATTTTATTTATTTATTTAACCAGGTAAGCCAGTTGAGAACAAGTTCTCATTTACAACTGCAACCTGGCCAAGATAAAGCAAAGCAGTGCAATAAAAACAACAACAACACAGAGTTACATATGGAATAAACAAAACGTACAGTCAATAACACAATAGAAAATCTATATACAGTGTGTGCAAATGTAGTAAGTTATGGAGGTAAGGCAATAAATAGGCCATAGTGCAAAATAATAGATGTGCAGAAGATGATTTGCAAATAGAGATACTGGGGTGCAAATGAGCAAAATAAATAACAATGTAAATAACAATACGGGGATGAGGTAGTTGGGTGGGCTAATTACAGATGGGCTGTGTACAGGTGCAGTGATCGGTAAGCTGCTCTGACAACTGAAACACAACCTTTTTGTAGGAAATAAATCTGCCTATCAATTCATGTCCTCCAAAATCTCTTCCAGACTCTTGCATGTAACTCTACCAGTTGCCAAAATCATACCCATTGTGAATGGACAGATCCACTCAATCTGCAGTGAAATACCAAGTCAATTTGTACAGGTAAAAGCTAATTTGACTTGTGGAAGCATTTCCTTCATTTTTCAATCCCAGCAAGTTTCAAGAGGTCTTGACTCTAAGACTTTGACACCTTCCCTCTTTCCAGGATCTCCTGATGATAGACCAAGTGAAGGAGTTTTCTGCCAATGTGTATGAGACATTCAGCACCTCCCATGAACTGCAGAAATAAGGGAGTGGACATATTACTTGTAGACCTGGACCTCTCGGCCTTCTCTGTATCTCTGCATGACGCTGTGGACATCACGGATGGAGGAAGAAATGCACTCATTCTCTGTACCAAGTCAGAAAACTCAAGAGGATTGGGTACTTGTAAAGTTACTGTTCCCTGTCCTTGGTGAGAGAACTGTGTTCCATTGTGGAATGAAGGGTTGTGAACGGCTGCCTACTCTTATCTGGAGACTTCAAGGTAAAAAACCCACTGCATCTTAGGAACCTGAGTTTTTGTCCTACCTTTACTGATCTGTTCCCCCAAGGCATAAAAAGTCTTAGAAATTCAGCCAGACAGCCCTCCCTGAATCAAGTCACTTTCCTGTGTCATTATGAAAAATGAAGACAAGCCTTATCCCACTTTATATAGCTGTTGTTTTGATACATTAAAGCTGAAGTCCGCCAAAGGAGCCACTGACCGCCCCAGGAGCATTTGTTGTTTTTATTTTGAGGAAATTAGCATCCAGCATTGTGGTATAAAAAAAAAATCGTAGTACATACTCTGCTGTTCTATCGTGCGTGCAATGATGTCTGAGGGATATTTTTATTTTGTTGTTTGAAGTAATGTCTTTGTTGTAATATGTGTTGTTCCACCAATTAGGTGCCTTTTTGAGTAGTGTAACGTTGTGAGAAAAACCTTTGAGGAAAACCCCCCCAGTTTTACAGTATTTCACCTAATTTTAACAATCTGTCATAAAGAGCACACATTCAACTTAAACAATTTTACCATCTCAACAGGTAAAGATAAAAACCATAGTAAGTGCCTAATTAAGTGGCAAATAAAGTAACATGGTTGACTATAACAGGATTGAAGACTTCATCTTAAATCAGCCATAAATCCCCTTGTGATTGGGGAATGGAAGCTTATGTGCAGCAGGAAAGGGCAATTGAATTCAAGCTTAAAACATTTTTAGCCTGTCTATCTATGGGTAACAGGGTTGACGTGTTATGCTCAACTCTCTGTTTTCCACTACAAAACACTAGAAAATTGCCAAAAAGAGTATAACCAGTTCACCTGCTTTCACACTATGATTTGACCTTAAAATTAGGGACAGGCTTATTTATATTTTTTTTAACCTTGAATCACAAATAACATGAAATTCAATATATCAGCATTTTGACATGACCATCATTGTCTCACGTCAGATCAGTACAGATTGCTGTCGCACTGTCCTGAGACAGAGGGACATGTCAAAATGCTGAATTTTGGCACGCCTATTTAGATACATCTGATTTATGGAATTCTCTATGTGGTCTATATTTAAGGGCACTTATTTTAATATAACAGGCTTTTAAAATGCAGTATTTGTGCACAATTTCTACTTAAAATATAAATCGGCACTCATCCTTTGACCAATATCGCAAATGGACTCGGCACTTTCACTGCTATGGATTGCAGCTTTAAGCATAACAAAGTGAACCCACTGTCAGTTTGAGTTTAAACGGTTGTCTTATAGTTTTTCCTTTCTATTACTGTTGTTGAGGACTCAATCTACACTGAGTGTACAAAACATTAGGAACGCCTGCTCTTTCCATAAGACTGACCAGGTGAATCCAGGTGAAAGCTATGATCCCATATTGATGTCACTTGTTAAATCCACTTCAATCAGTGGAGATGAATGGCAGGAGGAGACAGGTTAAAGAAGGATTTTTAAGATATCCAGTGCTGTGCCATCTAGGCTGCAAGTCCTCATTCAACCTCTAGGTCTACTTTCTGTTCAACAATGTTCAGTACTTCACTGCACTATTGACTTTATCTTCTACTTTGTCTCTTTCTTTGCAATGTCATCAAGGTTTTTTCTTAAATCATGGAAATTGGAAATGTTCTCATACTGTATTTCTGGTAGGGAGTGGGTCTTAAAGTTAACCTTGAGGTATCATTGACCTTGTTTGTTTGTGTACTGGAAGTGAGAATGTAGGCCTGTCTATTACGTCTTTTGTAACATGACATTCTGAATGACAACAGAAAATGTAAGTACTGTAGCATTGACATTGAAAATTATAATAAAATAACATGATTTAATATATTCAGTATTATTTTGGTTTGTGTTTCCTAATATAAATGTAGGTAATTATTTTATGTGACAACTTTGCTTCAGGATCATACTGTAGTGTCTCTTTAGAAGTTCCTTTGCTCAGCAGCAGAGGGCAGCACAGAACTGTAAGGACCAACACTATTATGGACTCTCCCATGATGTCAATACTGCCCCTGCCAATAAACATGTAGAATTGTTCAAGTAGGCTCCATCTCTATCAAATGCTTTTAAGGACAAACACATTTGATTAACTTCCTTGGTCTTGTTTATTTTACAAATGTATCTCCCACTATAGTTAAAGCTCCAAAGTGACCTATAACATACAATATTTTGTGTAGTTTGCATGTTTTTGCAACATATCACCATTTATTACGAGTTCTAGAAAATACTGATGCTAAACAAAACCTTAACCTTTGTTTCCAAAAAATATAAAGTGTGATTAGATGTAAAGTATTTGTTGTATTTAGAAGATGTTATCTTGCCGCTATATACTAAAAACGATTGAAAGGGATCATAAAAGTAGTAAGTAAAGAAATAAAGTATATGTTCATATCAAGTGAAACATGTACTGCACTGACACAAATGACTGATGATTGGCTGAAAGATATTGATAACAATAAGATTGTGGCAGCTGTATGGTTAGATTTCAGTGCAGCCTTTGATATTATTGACTGTCATTTGTTATTGGAAAAACTCATTGTTATGGCTTTACATCATCTGCCATATTATGGATAGAGAGCCATCTATCTAATAGACCACAGAGGGGCTTCTTTAATCGGAGCTTCTCTGACGTAAAACATGTAAAGTGTAGTATTCCAAAAGGGAGCTATCTTGGCCCTTTACTGTTTTCTATTTTTCTAATGATCTACCACTAGCCTTAAACAAAGCCAGTGTGTCTATGGATGCAGATGTTTCAACACTATACAGTACCTTCAGAAAGTATTCACATCCCTTGACTTTTTCCACATTGTGTTACAAAGTGGGATTAAAATGGATTTAATTGTCATTTTTGGTCAACGATCTACACAAAATACTCTGTCAACGTGGAAGAAAAATTCAAACATTAAACATTTATGAAAAATAAAACACTAATATATCTTAATTAGATAAGTATTCACCCCCTTGAGACAATACATGTTAGAAACACCTTTGGCAGTGATTACAGATGTGAGTCTTTTTGGGTAAGTCTAAGAGCTTTGCACACCTGGATTGTACAATATTGGCCCATTATTCTTCGAAAAAAATTCTTAAAGCTCTGTCAAGTTGGTTGTTGATCATTGCTAGAATGCCATTTTCAAGTCTTGCCATAGATTTCCAAACCGATTTAAGTCAAAACTTGAACTAGGCCACTCAGGAACATTCAATGTCGTCTTGGTAAACAACTCCAGTATATATTTGGCCTTATGGTTTAGGTTATTGTCCTGCTGAAAGGTGAATTCATCTCCCAGTGTCTGTTGGAAAGAAGGCTGAACTAGGTTTTCCTGTGCATAGCTCTATTCCGTTTCTTTCTACCCCCCCAAAAAAAAACTCCCTAGTCCTTGCCAATGACAAGCATACCCATAACATGATGCAACCACGACCATGCTTGAAAATACACTGCTCAAAAAAATTAAGGGAACACTAAAATAACACATCCTAGATCTGAATGAATGAAATAATCTTATTAAATACTTTTTTCTTTACATAGTTGAATGTGCTGACAACAAAATCACACAAAAATTATCAATGGAAATCAAATGTATCAACCCATGGAGGTCTGGATTTGGAGTCACCCTCAAAATTAAAGTGGAAAACAACACTACAGGCTGATCCAACTTTGATGTAATGTCCTTAAAACAAGTCAAATTGAGGCTCAGTAGTGTGTGTGGCCTCCACGTGCCTGTATGACCTCCCTACAATGCCTGGGCATGCTCCTGATGAGGTGGCGGATGGTCTCCTGAGGGATCTCCTCCCAGACCTGGACTAAAGCATCCGCCAACTCCTGGACAGTCTGTGGTGCAACGTGGCGTTGGTGGATGGAGCGAGACATGATGTCCCAGATGTGCTCAATTGGATTCAGGTCTGGGGAACGGGCGGGCCAGTCCATAGCATCAATGCCTTCCTCTTGCAGGAACTGCTGACACACTCCAGCCACATGAGGTCTAGCATTGTCTTGCATTAGGAGGAACCCAGGGCCAACCGCACCAGCATATGGTCTCACAAGAGGTCTGAGGATCTCATCTCGGTACCTAATGGCAGTCAGGCTACCTCTGGCGAGCACATGGAGGGCTGTGCGGCCCCCCAAAGAAATGCCACCCCACACCATGACTGACCCACCGCCAAACCGGTCATGCTGGAGGATGTTGCAGGCAGCAGAACATTCTCCACGGCGTCTCCAGACTCTGTCACGTCTGTCACATGTGCTCAGTGTGAACCTGCTTTCATCTGTGAAGAGCACAGGGCGCCAGTGGCGAATTTCCCAATCTTGGTGTTCTCTGGCAAATGCCAAACGTCCTGCACGGTGTTGGGCTGTAAGCACAACCCCCACCTGTGGACGTCGGGCCCTCATACCACCCTCATGGAGTCTGTTTCTGACCGTTTGAGCAGACACATGCACATTTGTGGCTGCTGGAGGTCATTTTGCAGGGCTCTGGCAGTGCTCCTCCTGCTCCTCCTTGCACAAAGGCGGAGGTAGCGGTCCTGCTACTGGGTTGTTGCCCTCCTACGGCCTCCTCCACGTCTCCTGATGTACTGGCCTGTCTCCTGGTAGCGCCTCCATGCTCTGGACACTACGCTGACAGACACAGCAAACCTTCTTGCCACAGCTCGCATTGATGTGCCATCCTGGATGAGCTGCACTACCTGAACCACTTGTGTGGGTTGTAGACTCCGTCTCATGCTACCACTAGAGTGAAAGCACCGCCAGCATTCAAAAAGTGACCAAAACATCAGCCAGGAAGCATAGGAACTGAGAAGTGGTCTGTGGTCACCACATGCAGAACCAGTCCTTTATTGTGGGTGTCTTGCTAATTGCCTATAATTTCCACCTGTTGTCTATTCCATTTGCACAACAGCATGTGAAATGTATTGTCAATCAGTGTTGCTTCCTAAGTGGACAGTTTGATTTCACAGAAGTGTGATTGACTTGGAGTTACATTGTGTTGTTTAAGTGTTCCCTTTATTTTTTTGAGCAGTGTATGAACAGTGGTATTCAGTGATGTGTTGTGTTGGATTTTCCCAAACATAACGCTTTGTATTCAGGACAAAAAGTTCATTTCTTTGCCACATTTCTTGCAGTATTACTTAAGTGCCTTGTTGCAAACATTAGGCTTCCTTCTTTTCACTCTGTCATTTAGGTTAGTACTGTGGAGTAACTACAATGTTGTTGATCCATCCTCAGTTTTCTCATATCACAACCATTAAACTCTGTTTTAAAATCACCATTGGCCTCATGGTGAAATCCCTGAGCAGTTTCCTTCCTCTCCGGCAACTGAGTTAGGAAGGACGCCTGTATATTTGTAGTGACTGGGTTTATTGATACACCATCGAAAGCCTAATTAATAACTTCATCATGCTCAAAGGGATATTCATCTACCAATCGGTGCCCTTCTTTGCGAGGCATTGAAAAACCTTCCTGGTCTTTGTGGTTGAATCTGATCTGTGCTTGAAATTCACTACTTGATTGAAGGACCTTAGAGATAATTGTATGTGTGGGGTACAGAGATGGGGTAGTCATTCAAAAATCATGTTAACCACTATTATTGAACACAGAATGAGTCCATGCAACTTATTATGTGATTTGTTAAGCACATTGTTACTCCTGACTTTCTGAAGGCACTGTACATGTCAGCACCCCCAGCTAGTGAAATCTCTGCAGCCCTAAACAAAGAGTTGCAGTCATTTGTAGAATGGGTTGCTAGGAATAAACTAGTTCTGATCATAACTAAAACCAAAAGCATTGTATTTGGTACTAATCATTCCCTAAGTACTTGACCTCAGCTGAATCTGGTAATGAATAATGTGGCTGTTGAGCAAGTAGAGGAGACTAAACTTATTGGTGATACCTTAGATTGTAAACTGTGATAGTCAAGGCATATTGATTATATTGTTGTAAAGATGGGGATAAGTATGTCTGTGATAAAGAGCTGCTCTGCATTTTTAACATCACATTCGACCAAACAAGTCCTGCAGACTCTGGTTGTGTCACATCTTGACTATTGCCTGGTTATATGGCCAGGAGCTGCAAAAAAGGACCTAAGAAAGCCCAGAACAGCATGTCAGTCTCTCCTGACTCAAAGTAGAGGAGAGATTGACTGCATTATTTCTTGTAAGAAACATCAATGTGTTGAAAATTCCAAACTGTTTGTATAATCAACTTACATACAGCTCTAAAACCAACACTTACCCCACCAGACTTGCCACCAGGGGTCTATTCACAGTCCTCAAATCCAGAACATACTCATGTCAACGCACAGTATTGTATCAAGCGATGGTTGCATGAAACTCACTTCCAACTCGGATCACTCAGGCAAGTAGCACATGTATCTTAAAAAAACAAGTGAGGCAAAACCTCACAGCACAATGCCACTGACCTTGTATGACCTAAAAACCTGTATGTACAGATAACTGCCAAAATAATGTAAACACTTGAGTGAATGAGGGATACAAAGTATATTGAAAGCAGGTGCTTCCACACAGGTGTGGTTCCTGAGTTGATTAAGCAATTAACATCCCATCAGGCTTAGGGTCATGTATAAAAATGCTGGACAGGCCATTCTTTTGGCTACCATGGCTATGCCCCCATAGGATGACAATGCCCCCATCCACAGGGCACGAGTGGTCACTGAATGGTTTGATGAGCATGAAAACCATATACCATGGCCATCTCAGTCACCAGATCTCAACCCAATTGAACACTTATGGGAGATTCTGGAGCGGTGACGAGACAGCGTTTTCCACCACCATCAACAAAACATCAAATGATGGCATTTCTCTTGGAAGAATGGTGTCGCCTCCCTGCGACAGAGATCCAGACACTTGTAGAATCTATGCCATGGTGCATTGAATCTGTTCTTGCTCGTGGTGGCCCAATGCCCTATTAAGACACTTTATGTTGGTGTTTACTTTATTTTGTCAGTTACCTGTATATGCTGTATATCAGTCATACTCAAATGGCGGACTGCGGTCCGTGTTCGGACCCAGCAAAGGGACAAAAAAGGGGATAGATCTGAAGTCGGTGGTCTCCATCCCCACAGATGGAGCTCCAGCCATGATAGGGCGGCAGGTAGCTTAGTGGTGAAGAGCGTTGTGCCAGTAACCGAGATGACGCTGGTTCTAATCCCCGAGCCGACTAGGTGAAAAATCTGTCGATGTGCCCTTGAGCAAGGCACTTAACCCTAATTGGTCCTGTAAGTCGCTCTGGATAAGAGCGTCTGCTAAATGACTAAAATGTAAATAGGAAGAGGGAGGGGACTGGTTGCACGTTTGAAAGAGGACCACCCTGACCTGACATCTTACCACTGCATCATCCATCAATCTGTCCTGTGTGCCAGTCTGGGAGTGTATGCAGAGGTCATGACAACAGTGATGAAACTGATCAACTTTTTGAGAGCATCATCATCCCTACAGCATCGTCTGCTAAGAGGCTTTAAGACAGAGGTTAATGCCAGCAATGATGACTTACTACTGCACAACAATGTCAGATGGCTCAGCAAAGGCAGGGTTTTGGAGCGCTTTTGGGACATTCGGGAGGAGATCATATCGTTCCTATCAGAGCAAAAGAGTGAAAAGGCAACTCGGTTTACAGAGTTCTTGGAAGATGTGGAGAAAATGCAAACAGCTGCATTTTTGGCAGACATTACATCACATCTTACTGAGCTCAATGTTAAGCTGCAGGGACAGAACAACACAGTGTGTGATTTGATAACAGCAGTCCGGGCTTTCCAGAGGAAATTGGAGATTTCCTGATCACCAGGGAGAACTTGCCACTTCCTAAACGTTTGGAGCAAACCCAGGGAGAGAAAGATGTGCCCCGCCATGGCTCGCTTTGATGACTTTGCTCTTGGAAGACAACTGCTGCTGTTCATACAGAACCCCTTCTTGGTCACAAATGTCACAGAGTTTTCAGAGCAAGCAAAACATATCTTTAGATGGGTAAATGTTGCATCACTACAAATGGAGTTGATTGAACAGCAAGAAAATGTGG
Organism: Coregonus clupeaformis; assembly: GCF_020615455.1. Lineage (NCBI taxonomy): Eukaryota > Metazoa > Chordata > Actinopteri > Salmoniformes > Salmonidae > Coregonus > Coregonus clupeaformis. The sequence continues at coordinate 25,878,603 of NC_059224.1, read as the reverse complement.
CTTTGAAAGAGCAGGTTGGTGATTGTGACCCTGTCAATTTCTGGGGAAAGATGGTGCCTGCAGCTGGTTTCCCTGTTCTAAACAAAATGGCACTACACATCCTGGCCATGTTTGGTTCCACATACTGCTGAGTCAGCCTTCTCCACAATAAACATTATTCAAACAAAGTACCGCACCAGGCTCACCAATGAACACCTGCACCAGTGTCTTAGAATTGCACTCACACCATATTGGCAGGAGAAAAAACGGTCATTTGTCATTGATGCAAGGCCCAGAGTGACTTGTGCATGCATGGAACACAGTCTGTGCACTCAGGTGTTCTTTTCTATTGGACTCTCCTTTGTTCTCCATAAAATGTGTACTTTAGTTTATTATTATTATTTATTCAATTAAGAGAAATGCAAGGCCCATGTACATTGGCTCAGTGACTTTTTTTGCATACAGATTACTATGCAACCACTTTTGTTCTTCAGCAATGTTGTCACAAATGTGCACTTTATTATATTTTTGTAAAAAGAGAAACCATAAATTTTTTTAATACATTTTGTTGTACTCATTTCTTAAATTTCTTTGAAGCAGCATGACAAATAGCAATAGCCTACTTACTACTACAATACAGCCTGTACAGTGCACATTTTCACAGTCAAAATAAAGAAGTTGTTTGTAATTCATTCAAATGTATCTGATTGGTCTCATTTAATGTATTTAATAGTAGTCCTGAAAACATTTTATATAAAATCTTGTATCCCAAATCATAATATGGAAAATGGTAAATGTCTTACTATGCTGTACTAGAACACCGATAAATGACAATATCTATTCTATCACGACCTTTCCCACTTAGGACATTTGTGTGACTGGACCTTCTCAAATGTTATTTGAATACCCCTGTTGTATATGAATATGTTGTATGCAGTACTTGACCTTTTGTAGTTGTATTGTTCTTATTTTACATTTTGTGGCTGTTCTTGTCTATTAGTGTTATGCATTTTGTCATGTTTCATGTTTTGTGTGGACCCCAGGAAGAGTAGCTGCTACTTCAAAACAAACTTCTGCAACAGCTAATGGGGATACAAAGAAAATATCAAATATGAACAAAGACTTTTATTTCTGTTGCAATGAAAGAAGGCATGTTCATCACACCCCCACTCATCAGTGTGTCTAGTGATTTGGAAGAGTAGACTGCTACTAGACTGTAGTTTTACATTGTGCAATTTATGTCCTCAACACAGTCAGTGGTTTATGAAACATAGACATGAAAGAAAAGGAAATCCTAAAGAACAAAAGAGTCTAAGATTGTGACTGATCTGTTGGTGCCATAATGGCACTTCTCTAATGGCCCTTGTCAAGGTTCCCAGAGTTTCATAACAAAGCTCTCCAGTCAGAGACCTGGTGCAAGGCTAAATAAAGGACAGTGTGTACTCAAGTCCATGGTTAATATGGGTTAAGTGACGCTAAAAGTGATAGCAATCCTTTGCCAACTGTGTGGCATGGGGTGAAACTGGTCTAGTCATACTGACGAAAGCAGTTTTGATGCCCAAATAAAGGGGTAGTGTAAACATCCATAATGGATGCTTTGTTACATAAAGCAATTACATGTGCTGAGTAATTGTGAGGGTGTTTTCCACAGAGCACGTTCACAAACAGCTCACCTCCAATCACATGACTTGTTGTGCATGTGCCCTTTGTTGTGTGCTTGCCAGCCAACAGGAAATTCCCCTATCACATGACTGTGGTCTGAGAAGCTGAAGGCATGAAGGCAGACAAAACCTTGTTATTTCAAATCCTGGAACATTATGGCAGAGACTTTTGGTAAACATTTCAGAGATGTTACATCAGACATTTTCCCTGCTCTTTCCTACTCTGAGAATGACTAAGCAGGTTTGTATATTAGAATGTAACAGTACTAGTTTGAATAACTTATTGCAATAGCATGTTGTTACAGAGCATATTGTAGGAAGAGTGAGGTCATTATGTTTATGTCCTCAGACTACTTTCAAACCTCTTTGGTTCTCCAAACTGTATTTTTATTTTTACATTTTATTAACAGATGGTTATTTAATCATAGAAGTGTCTATAATTAAATGGCTATGGTTGCAGAAAATAAAAAAGGGACATTGTGACTGGCATGATATAACAACTCTAACTTTAACCCTAACCTTAACCCCTAACCTTAACCTAACCATAACCAATTAAGTTTAACATGGGTTTCCTGTTCAGTCATGTCCCTTTAGTTTTTCCCAGATAACAATTAATGGCTTTGTTGAGAACTCAATCCTTTGATTTTTTCTCGATTAAACTGACAGTGACACACAGTAAGGCTGGACAACAGTAGCTACTAACAGATAACACAGACTAATACATTCTGGTATTGTTTGTAGATATCAGTGGCGGTCTGTTCCGTTTAAGATTAGGGTGTAACGATCCCGGCAGTCTGAGTCGGGTCCTGTCTGTGGACTAGTTTTTCTGCTCGGGATCTCCAGTTTCCCGAGGGTTCTGGAACGCTCCGGGGAGCTCTCTTGATTTCCGCACCTGCATCCCATCAGCAATCTGCACACCTGGTCCTGATCATCACCCTTCTTAGGCTCTGGCCTAACATCCATTCCCTGCCGGATCGTTAGCCATGAACAGTAGGTTTATCAGAGTATCAGTCCTAGAGCTTCTAGCGTTAGTTTTGTTGTTTTGCACCTTGTTGGTTTGTTGTTTACTTACCTCCGTTTTGTTCCATCTGCAGTCACTCGTCCGGAACCTTCACCCTACCTCTGCCTGATGGTCGGCGGCTGCCGAGCCATCATTGGACCCACAACTGCACCCTCAACAACTCATCCACGCCGCCCGCTCTGTTCCCGGGATTATTCAGCATCACTCGTGAATTTGTAAATAAACACTCACCTTCGTTTCAACTTACCTTGTCCTGGTCTGCTTCTGGGTTCTGGCTTTGTAACTCGTGACAGAACGATCCGGCCAGTAATGAACCCAGCGGACCTGGACTCTGTTCGCCATGCCATTACCCATCAGGAGAAGATGTTGGGCCATCATAGCACGGTACTACAGGAGATCGCGTTGTCAGTTCGGAACCTTTCTACCGGTCTGACGGAGGTCCAGAACCAGCGCAAGTTTCCGGTGGAGGATCCACTACCGGTTTCACCCATCTCGCCTGCCGCTTCTGGAGCTGTGTCCTTCCGTGAGCCCAAGGTTCCGGCGCCGGATAAATATGAGGGGAGCTGGGAAGATGCCGTTCCTTCCTTATGCAGTGTGGGTTAGTGTTCGATCTACAGCCCTACTCTTATGCCACAGACAAGGCTAGGATAGCCTTTGTGATTGAGTTGCTGCGTGGTCGAGCGCTGGAGTGGGCTTCAGCCGTTTGGGAACGACAGGATCCCTGCATGGCTTCATACCAGGGGTTCACGGCCGAGATGAAGAAGCTCTTCGACCATTCCGTCCGAGGGAGGGACGCAGCTAGGCGCCTGTTTTCGCTTCGCCAAGGAACTCGCAGCGTGGCCGACTTCGTGATCGAGTTCAAGACGTTGGCTGTGGAGAGTGGGTGGAATGAGGAGTCTCTGCAAGCGGCCTTTACCAGGGTCTGTCGGAGCAGCTCAAGGATGAGTTGATCTCCTATCCGAGCCTAGTGACCTGGACAGCTTGGTAGCCTTGTCTATTCGGGTGGATAATCGAGTCCGAGAGCGAAGGAGGGAGAAGCAATGGGGTCCGTCCAATCGATCAGCTTCTCAGTTCCCAGTCGGGTCGGGTGGTGGACCAGAACACGTCGATCATTCTCCACCACAAAGGATTAGTGGAGAGGTCCTCTCTCCCGATTCTGAACCCATGCAAGTGGGGCGGCACGGGTTAACCAAGGAGGAGCGTCAACATAGACGTAAGACCAACTGCTGCCTCTACTGTGGTAGCTCGGGACATTACATCTCCACTTGTTCCCGGCGGTCGTCAAACTGCCCGGCTCGCTAAAGTTGGGAGGACTTTTAGCGAGCCAGTTTCAACCTCTCAGTACCTCTGTCAGACCCCGTTTCCCGGCTACCCTTGTGAACAGGAATCAGAGCTTAGCGATTAACGCTTTTATCGATTCAGGTGCCGATGGAAGCTTTCTTGATGCCGAGTTGGTGGAACAGCTGGGGCTTTCCAAGGAGCAATTGCCGGAAGCCATTGAAGCGACCACTCTGAACGGCAGTAGTCTGGCACGTATCACGATGAGGACTGAACCGGTTAAGATGCTGTTGTCGGGGAATCATTCGGAGATGATTTCATTCTTCATTCTGCCGTCTTCCCATGTTCCTCTGGTCCTTGGATACCCCTGGCTGAAGGAACACAATCCCACGTTCGATTGGGTGACGGGCAAGGTAACGAGTTGGAGCCTTGATTGTCATGCTAACTGTCTCAAGACTGCCTGTCCCCATTCGGTTCCCAGTCAGGTGATTGAGGCTAAACCCCCAGATTTGTCCCTGGTTCCCGAGACATATCACGATTTGGGGAAGTGTTCAGTAAGCAGAAGGCTCTGTCACTCCCTCCCCACCGACCATATGATTGTGCCATCAACCTGTTCCCTGGAGCTGTCTACCCCAAGGGAAGGTTATACAGTATCTCCCGCCCTGAACGTGAGGCTTTGGAGACCTACATCAAGGAGTCCCTAGCTGCTGGTCTCGTTCGTCCTCGTCATCACCCCCTGGGGGCAGGATTCTTCTTTGTGGGTAAGAAGGATGGCTCTCTTCGACCGTGTATTGATTATCGGGGGTTGAATGACATCACGGTCAAGAACAAGTATCCCCTGCCCTTGATGAGTTCTGCCTTCGACTCCTTACAGGGTGCTACGGTGTTCACCAAGCTAGACCTACGCAATGCGTATCACATGGTCCGGATCAGAGAGGGAGACGAGTGGTTGACGGGTTTCAATACACCGATGGGTCACTTGAGTATCAGGTGATGCCGTTTGGACTGACCAATGCTCCAGCGGTATTCCAGAGTATGGTGAACGACGTCCTGAGAGATATGATCGGTCTCTTTGTGTTTGTTTACCTGGATGACATTCTGATCTTCTCGAAGGAACCTTCCGACCACGTCCAGCATGTCCGGCAGGTTCTGCAGCGATTGTTGGAGAATCGCCTGTTCGTGAAGGCCGAGAAGTGCGAGTTTCACGCCCACACGACATCCTTTCTCGGGTACATCATCTCCAGGGGAGAGATTAGGATGGACCAGGAGAAGGTTAGAGCGGTTCTGGAATGGGCCCAGCCCGGTACGAGATTGCAGCTCCAGAGATTTTTGGGGTTTGCGAATTTCTACCGCAGATTCATCCGGGATTACAGCCGTGTGGCCGCTCCGTTAACTGCCTTGACTTCCAGTATCAGGAGCTTCAAGTGGAATCCGGAGGCGGATCGAGCGTTTCTGGATTTGAAGAGGCGATTCACCAACGCACCGATTCTCTCTCAACCGGACACGGCCCGTCAGTTCGTCGTTGAAGTGGACGCGTCTGATGTGGGAGTTGGCGCCATCCTGTCGCAGCGATGCTCCACGGACAGTAAACTCCATCCCTGCGCCTACTACTCTCGTCGCCTTTCGCCTGCGGAGAGGAATTACGATGTGGGTAACCGGGAGCTTCTCGCGGTGAAACTTGCCTTGGAGGAGTGGCGCCACTGGTTGGAGGGGCGGAGCAACCGTTTATTGTCTGGACTGACCACAAGAATCTTGCTTACGTGCAATCGGCTAGACGTCTCAACTCCCGTCAGGCCAGGTGGTCGTTGTTTTTCGGACGATTCAATTTTTCCCTGATGTTCCGACCTGGATCTAAGAACGGCAAGGCGGACGCCTTGTCTCGGATGTTCTCCAAGACGGAGGAGAGTGGGTCCAAGACCGAGACAATTCTCCCCCGGAACTGCGTCGTGGGAGCTGTTAGGTGGAAGATTGAGGAGGAGGTGATGGCGGCCCTTCGGACGCAGCCCGGTCCCGGTAACGGTCCACCCGGTCGGTTGTTTGTGCCTGAGTCGGTTCGTCCCTGCGGTCCTCAAATGGTCCCACGCCAGCAAGATGGCTTGTCACCCTGGCGTGGCTCGGACGATGGCGTTTCTTCGCAGACGTTTTTGGTGGCCTGCCATGGCCGAGGATACTCGGGGTTATGTTGCTGCCTGTCCAGTGTGTGCGCAGAATAAGAGTACCAATCGGCCCAGCTCTGGACTACTTCACCCCCTTCCTATTCCCCGGCGACCATGGTCGCATCTGGCCCCTGGACTTTGTCACTGGGTTGCCCGCTTCTGAGGGGAACACGGTCGTTCTGACTATCGTGGACAGATTCAGCAAGTTCGCCCACTTTGTGCCAATTGCCAAGCTTCCCTCTGCCTCGGAGACGTCCGAGATCCTGGTTAGGGAGGTTTTCAGGGTCCACGGTTTGCCCAGTGATATCGTTTCCGACCGTGGCCCTCAGTTTACCTCTGCTGTCTGGAAGTCCTTCTGTTTGGCCATTGGAGCTACAGTCAGTCTCACATCTGGTTTTCACCCCCAATCTAATGGTCAGGCGGAGAGAGCCAACCAGAAGATGGAATCCACGCTACGCTGCCTGGCCTCTTCCAACCCCACCTCCTGGGTCTCTCAGTTGCCTTGGGTTGAGTATGCCCACAATACTCTCCCCTACATCTGCCACTGGGATGTCTCCCTTCCAGTGCCTGTATGGCTACCAACCTCCCTTGTTCCCTTCTCAGGAGAAGGAGCTCTCAGTGCCTTCTGTTCAGGCCCATATTCGTCGTTGCCACCGGACCTGGCATCGGGCCAGAAAGGCACTCCTTAGAGTTTCGGACCGGTATCAGCTCCAGGCGAATCGTCGCGGATCCCCGCTCCCACCTATACCATCGGAGATAGGGTCTGGTTGGCCACACGGGATCTTCCTTCTACGGACTGAGTCTAGGAAGTTGTTACCGAGTTCATTGGTCCGTTTGTGGTGGAGAAGGTGATCAATCCGGTGGCAGTTCGACTCAAACTCCCGAGGACGCTCAGAGTCCATCCCACCTTTCATGTCTCCTGCCTCAAGCCTGTTTTCCTCAGTCCTCTGTTGCCTCCTCCGCCTCCTCCTCCTCCTCCTCGGATGATCGGAGGTGGTCCTGCCTACACGGTGCGACGCATCATGGATTCCAGACGGCGGGGCCGGGGTTTCCAGTATCTCGTGGACTGGGAGGGGTATGGTCCTGAAGAGAGGAGTTGGATTCCGCGGCGACAGATCCTAGATGCTGACCTCATCCGTGACTTCTACCGCCTCCATCCTGGCGCTCCGGGAGTCCGCCCGGTGGCGTTCGGTCGGAGGGGGGGTACTGTAACGATCCCGGCAGTCTGAGTCGGGTCCTGTCTGTGGACTAGTTTTTCTGCTCGGGATCTCCAGTTTCCCGAGGGTTCTGGAACGCTCCGGGAGCTCTCTTGATTTCCGCACCTGCATCCCATCAGCAATCTGCACACCTGGTCCTGATCATCACCCTTCTTAGGCTCTGGCCTAACATCCATTCCCTGCCGGATCGTTAGCCATGAACAGTAGGTTTATCAGAGTATCAGTCCTAGAGCTTCTAGCGTTAGTTTTGTTGTTTTGCACCTTGTTGGTTTGTTGTTTACTTACCTCCGTTTTGTTCCATCTGCAGTCACTCGTCCGGAACCTTCACCCTACCTCTGCCTGATGGTCGGCGGCTGCCGAGCCATCATTGGACCCACAACTGCACCCTCAACAACTCATCCACGCCGCCCGCTCTGTTCCCGGGATTATTCAGCATCACTCGTGAATTTGTAAATAAACACTCACCTTCGTTTCAACTTACCTTGTCCTGGTCTGCTTCTGGGTTCTGGCTTTGTAACTCGTGACATAGGGAGGACAATTTTTTTTAATGAGCATGGCCTTATTTCTATTACAGCATATTGGATGACTCTTATTCATTTTCCATTCATCCAGCTCAATGTAACATCAATAGGTTTAGGCTAGCTACTACATGATACTCGAATTTGCCCTATACCCATCATGAGGTTGCTACAACTTAGCCAACAAATGAAAGTTTATAACATAGGATAACAGATCAATAGCCAAATTGGAGTAATCAAGGTGACAGACAGTGATTCATTCAATATCGCCTTGCACTTTCTTGCCTGCATCTAGCTGATCTTGGGTGTAATCATTAGTCCAAACACAAGAGTTTCTATTGGACAAATTCAGGTAGGTCGCTTTCATTCTGTTTGCTGCAGTTTAAGAAACGTTTTGCAACAGAATCGGCGGAATGAATACAACCCTGATCACCCGCACAGTTAACTTTCATAGCAGCCACATACAGCATCATCACTTTGCTAGTTGTATAATGACTTCTCGCATCTACACGCTCTCCTCCTCTCACCTTTTCCCTTCGCTTGTGAACTTCAGTGCACAACACAACAGCTGTCTGTGTCCAGGCACAAAAACCTATTCAAGCCAAACCTTCATATCATAAACGCTAACCGCTACACACCCTACACCATTGTCACCATATTAATGATACAGTCAACAAACTAGAACTAACGTGTTAGTAAACCCACAATCCAATCCATTTGTACAGTGTACAGAAAGCAGTTTAGCAGTTACACCGGCGGGCCCCGGTGACAATACATTAATTAAATGGAAAGCTTACCTTGACTTGGAAGAGTTGCAGTGTTGGATAGCCTTAGCCAGTTAGCTAACATAAATAGCATTCCTCTCTGTTTGAGTCAGGTTGTTGAGTAGGAAAAATTTGCTGCATTAGCTAAGTAAGTGAAAGGTAAACTAAGAAGAAGAAGAAACACAACAATATCTTTGATGCTTCTCCTTAATTTTTTCAGAATGTAATTTGTTCAAAACTGTTCAACTATTGTCTTTCTGAGCCAACTACTGGCCACACTTTATGCACTGCAGTGGACCTTCATTGCAAAACATTGTGTTGTAATCAGTTATTTGGTGACGTGAAAATATTTAGTATAGTTTTATATATAAAAAGGATAACTTTTTTAATGTTTCACAATTTTTATTTTTATGAAATTCACTGAGTAGGATGGTCCTACCCTTCCTCCTCTGAGGTGCCTCCACTGGTAGATATTGATGTGTATGCTGCAATTAAATTATTGTAGTACATTAGTGAAAATGTGAATGTTTTGTGACCCAATTCAGACCAATAATAAAATATTATGTTTATAACACTATCTGTAGCGTTTTATCACTAGTGGGTTCCTATTGAATATCTGTTCTACTTAACTTAATCCCTCAAGCTTAAATGTCTGCTTCTTCAGCAATTAAGGGCGAGTCATCACAACTGGCAATGAATCACCAGAACCTTCCCTGGCAAAAGACGTAGTTCACCTTTCTTCCACCTCACGGAGTATCAAACCCATAACAATAACAACCCTTATCACAGTATCACAAGCCTCTCCTGAGGCTGTGGTTTCAAGTGAAATATGCTATTTATTATATCTTTATCACATAGGCATATAGCATGTTAGAGAGAAAGGGTTCCCAACTTCAACTGTAGGCTACCGTAGCTTTATAAATAATAATGAGAAGTATTTCAAACTAATCTAAAAGCAATGTAATCTAAGCCATGTGCTAGACTTGTTTACCAGCCGTGTGTCTTTGGTGTGCTACTCTGTGTTAACAGAGCAGCCTGTTCAGAGCAGAGAGTCCATTTGCTCAGGCCCTGTGTGTGTGTGTGTGTGTGTGTGTGTGTGTGTGTGTGTGTGTGTGTGTGTGTGTGTGTGTGTGTGTGTATTATTGATTTCTTAAACCAGTCCCTGGAGTAATCTCTGCCCTGAGTCCTGATTGGTCCCTGGCCAGTGTTCTCATTAACTATTCACAGAGTGCTGTGATGATGCACGCTGCAGTCACACCACAGATTGGAGAGATGATGTCACCTCACCTGAGGAATCCCATTGGCTAAAGACCCCCTAATGGCAGGCTTGAGCAGTGAGCATTAATTTGATCCCTACTTCAAAACAGTGAAGTTACGAAAACATCACATGGCTATCCTGGTATGACGTCGCTTCTGCAAGTTGTAAAGAGTATGAGTTACTGTAACAATTAATTAGAAATGAATGCTTTCCAGTAAATCAGTCGTACACTCTAGATATATATCTCTCTGGATATACTGTCCCCATCCATACAGCCAGCGGGGTTCTCCGTGCATCGTGCGGAAAAGGATGAAAGAACTCTCTGGAAAATAGAAAGGCAGAGGTGTATGTTTCTTGATTAACTATTCATGATGTGATTGTGGTAAAGTACAGGAACTCAAGTCCTTTTGTTTCCCGATCTGGAATACCTCACTATCAAATGCAGACTCTTTGGTTATCGTCACGGCTGTGTTTTCTACATTGTAGAGTAATAGTGAAGACATCAAAACTATGAAATAACACATATGGAATCATGTAGTAACCAAAAAAGTGTTAAACAAATCAAAATATATTTTATATTTGAGATTCTTCAAATAGCCACCCTTTGCCCTGATGACAGCTTTGCACACTCTTGGCAAAGTAAGACGTTTAAGCGTGTTAACCCTCGCAAGGCTGCCGGCCCAGATGGCATCTCAAACCGCGTCCTCAGAGCACGAGCAGACCAGCTGGCTGGAGTGTTTACGGACATATTCAATCTCCCTATCCCAGTCTGTTGTCCCCACTTGCTTCAAGATGTCCACCATTGTTCCTGTACCCAATAAAGTGAAGGTAACTGAACTAAATGACTATCTCCCCGTAGCACTCACTTCTTTCATCATGAAGTGCTTTGAGAGGCTAGTTAAGGATCATATCACCTACACCTTATCCGACACCCTAGACCCAGTACAATTTGCATACCGCCCCAACAGATCCACGAATGATGCAATCGCCATCGCACTGCACACTGCCCTATCCCATCTGGACAAGAGGAATACCTATATTAGAATGCTGTTCATCAATTTCAGCTCAGCCCTCAACACCATAGTGCCCTCCAAGCTCATCACTCAGCTCAGGGCCCTGGGACTGAACCCCTCCCTATGCAACTGGGTCCTGGACTTCCTAACGGGACGACCCCAGGTGGTGAAGATAGGCAACAACACCTCAGCTACGCTGATCCTCAACACGAGGCCCCACAGAGTGCGTGCTCAGCCCCCTCCTGTACTCCCCGTTCACCCATAACTGCGTGACCACACACGTCTCCAACTCAATCATGAAGTTTGCAGAGAACACAACAGTGGTAGGCCTGATTACCAACAACGACGAGACAGCCTACAGGGAGGAGGTGAGTGCCCTGGCGGAGTGGTGCCAAGAAAATAACTTCTCCCTCAATGTCAACAAAACGAAGGAGCTGATCGGAACTTCAGGAGACAGCAGAGGGCGCACGCTCCCATCCACATCGACGGGGACGCAGTGGAGAGGGTGAAAAGCTTCAAGTTCCTCGGCAAACATACAGTGGGGAAAAAAAAGTATTTAGTCAGCCACCAATTGTGCAAGTTCTCCCACTTAAAAAGATGAGAGAGGCCTGTAATTTTCATCATAGGTACACGTCAACTATGACAGACAAAATGAGGAAAAAAATTCCAGAAAATCACATTGTAGGATTTTTTATGAATTTATTTGCAAATTATGGTGGAAAATAAGTATTTGGTCAATAACAAAAGTTTTTCAATACTTTGTTATATACCCTTTGTTGGCAATGACACGGGTCAAATGTTTCCTGTAAGTCTTCACAAGGTTTTCACACACTGTTGCTGGTATTTTGGCCCCATTCCTCCATGCAGATCTCCTCTAGAGCAGTGATGTTTTGGGGCTGTCGCTGGGCAACACAGACTTTCAACTCCCTCCAAAGATTTTCTATGAGGTTGAGATCTGGAGACTGGCTAGGCCACTCCAGGACCTTGAAATGCTTCTTACGAAGCCACTCCTTCGTTGCCCGGGCGGTGTGTTTGGGATCATTGTCATGCTGAAAGACCCAGCCACGTTTAATCTTCAATGCCCTTGCTGATGGAAGGAGGTTTTCACTCAAAATCTCACGATACATGGCCCCATTCATTCTTTCCTTTCCACGGATCAGTCGTCCTGGTCCCTTTGCAGAAAAACAGCCCCAAAGCATGATGTTTCCCACCCCCATGCTTCACAGTAGGTATGGTGTTCTTTGGATGCAACTCAGCATTCTTTGTCCTCCAAACACGACGAGTTGAGTTTTTACCAAAAAGTTATATTTTGGTTTCATCTGACCATATGACATTCTCCCAATCCTCTTCTGGATCATCCAAATGCACTCTAGCAAACTTCAGACGGGCCTGGACATGTACTGGCTTAAGCAGGGGGACACGTCTCGCACTGCAGGATTTGAGTCCCTGGCGGCGGAGTGTTACTGATGGTAGGCTTTGTTACTTTGGTCCCAGCTCTCTGCAGGTCATTCACTAGGTCCCCCCGTGTGGTTCTGGGATTTTTGCTCACCGTTCTTGTGATCATTTTGACCCCACGGGGTGAGATCTTGCATGGAGCCCCAGATCGAGGGAGATTATCAGTGGTCTTGTATGTCTTCCATTTCCTAATAATTGCTCCCACAGTTGATTTCTTCAAACCAAGCTGCTTACCTATTGCAGATTCAGTCTTCCCAGCCTGGTGCAGGTCTACAATTTTGTTTCTGGTGTCCTTTGACAGCTCTTTGGTCTTGGCCATAGTGGAGTTTGGAGTGTGACTGTTTGAGGTTGTGGACAGGTGTCTTTTATACTGATAACAAGTTCAAACAGGTGCCATTAATACAGGTAATGAGTGGAGGACAGAGGAGCCTCTTAAAGAATAAGTTACAGGTCTGTGAGAGCCAGAAATCTTGTTTGTTTGTAGGTGACCAAGTACATATTTTCCACCATAATTTGCAAATAAATTCATTAAAAATCCTACAATGTCTCAATTTGTCTGTCATAGTTGACGTGTACCTATGATGAAAATTACAGGCCTCTCTCATCTTTTTAAGTGGGAGAACTTGCACAATTGGTGGCTGACTAAATACTTTTTTCCCCCACTGTATCACTGACAACCTGAAATGGTCCATCCACACAGACAGTGTGGTGAAGAAGGCGCAACAGCGCCTCATCAATCTCAGGAGGCTGTAGAAATTCAGCTTGGCCCCTAAGACCCTCACAAACCTCTACAGATGCATCCTGTTAGGCTGTATCGCTGCACCGTCCACCACTGCATGGCTCTCTGGTGCGGTCAGCCCAACGCATCACCGGGGGCACACTGCTTGCCCTCCAGGATATCTACAGCACCCGGTGTCACAGGAAGATCAAGATGATCATCAAGGACCTCAGCCACCTGAGCCACGGCCTGTTCAACCCCTACCATCTAGAAGGCGGAGACAGTACAGGTGCATCAAAGCTGGGACCGAGACTGAAAAACAGCTTCTATCTCCAGGCCATCAGACTGTTAAATAGTCACCACTAGCCGGCCTCCACCCAGTACCCTGCCCTGAACTTTAGTCACTGTTACTAGCCTACCACCCAGTACTCAACCCTGCACCTTAGAGACTGCTGCCCTATGTACATAGTCATTGAACACTGGTCACTTTATTAATGTTTATGTCATATGTATATACTGTATTCTAGTCAAGGCTCATCCGATATAACTACTGCTGTACACACCTTTTCTATTCATATACTATGCATAAACCATCATATATATATATAAGTATATGTATATATTTATAATCTGGACTCTGACAATGCTCATTCTAATATTTCTATATTTCTTAATTCCTTTCTTGAAATGTTTTGGATTTGCGTGTATTTCTTTGTATTGTTAGGTATCACTGCACTGTTGGAGCTAGGAACATAAGTATTTCACTACACCCCGCGATAAAATCTGCAAAATATGTGTACGTGTCCAATAAAATTGATTTGACGTGTTCCCTAGTTTCTAGTTCTGATAAGCACAAATAACATTAATATATTCAGGTTACTTGTACTGACATTTTAGTGGTTTCAGAAAGGATTTACCTGTAGGATAGTAAGGGCCACATATGAAGTGCACTAGCTGAGAACCTGACTCCACCACGTTATGTGAGAGCCTATGAACAGATTGTATACATTTCTTTATGGGAATGAGACAAACTTGGCCATCACAGTTGCAGTTTCATGTAGATCTTTGATCTTGGATAGTTAGTGAAGGGAATAATACATGTAGAAACTGCTAAGGGGAATATTGTTGAGTCACTCACGTTTTGCTTCTGGCATGACACCAGTTATGTATGGTGGTGCTGTATCAGTAGGAACAGTTTCACTTCCTCAAAAACAGAGGAAGTATTTACTTGCCTTAGGTCAAGTCTTGACAACCTGGAAAGGGATCAGTGCAAATACTGAAACATGGCTTGTTCCTGGTACTACACAGTTTGATTACAAGTACTATGTCATACTTTCCTTAAGGAAGTGAGATGTCATATCATACTCTAATTCAGGAAATCTAAGGGAAACATGATTTGTGATGTTATACACATACAGTGTACAATACAATACACACACAAATTGACATGTGTATGTCCAATATAGCCTACCCTACATTCGGGTCATGTCATCAGGATATTCGCTATATCTTTGAAAGTTTCTTCAAATGCCGTCGCAAAAACCATCAAGCGCTATGATGAAACTGGCTCTCATGAGGACCGCCACAGGAATGGAAGACCCAGAGATACCTCTGCTGCAGAGGATAAGTTCATTAGAGTTACGAGCCTCAGAAATGTCAGCCCAAATAAATGCTTCACAGAGTTCAAGTCACAGACACATCTCAACATCAACTGTTCAGAGGGGACTGTGTGAAACAGGCCTTCATGGTCGATTTGCTGCGAAGAAACCACTACTAAAGGACACCAATAAGAAGACCTGCTTGGGCCAAGAAACACAAGCAATGGACATTAGACCAGTGGAAATGTGTCCTTTGGTCTGAAGTCCAAATTGTGAGATGCAGTGTGGGTGAACGGATGATCTCTGCATGTGTGGTTCCCACCGTAAAGCATGGAGGAGGAGGTGTTATGGTGTGGGGGTGCTTTGCTGGTGACACTGTCTGTGATTTATTTAAAATTCACGGCACACTTTTTTGTTTACTACATGATTCCATATGTGTTATTTCATAGTTTTGATGTCTTCACTATTATTCTACAATGTAGAAAATAGTAAAAATAAAGAAATACCCTTGAATGAGTAGGTGTGTCCAAACTTTTGACTGGTACTGTATGTCAACAACTTCTTTAGCTGCCATGTTCTCACCCCTGATTCTGCAACTTATCCACTGCTTCCAGGTAAACAACCTACAGTACTGGTTCATGTAACCAGTTTACAAATGACACTGAAATAATACAATGCAGAGAGCCTAGCTGCAAAAGGAAATGAAGTCAGAGCCTGTGACGGGCTTGGGAATCCTAGCCGTGGCTTGCCCTCTGCTGCCTGCCCTGCCTGTCTGCATGCCTAGGATGAAAGTCCATTGGGTGCGAGGGCGTTGGTATGGCTGCAGCCGGGTAAACACAAACACAGGGCTGGGATCTGGGCTGCGTTCAAGGGTGAGCACACTGGAGGAGGTAGTACTGATTTAACTGGGGCTTGCTTTATAAATAACTATGACTTCTGCTGTCCATGCACGATGCCAATGTACAGTGTTGAGGAAGCTACAAACAATTATTTAAAGACTACCGTGTCAGTCGATGTCCCGACATAGTGAGCTCATCTCGCCAACTTTGGCTTTTGAAAGCGCAACGTCACAGAGTGTCACTGAGCCTATTTACATCTAGACTAATTTTTGCCATCACCTTTGCCTACCATTGCTCACAGGATCCTTATAGCTGCAATAGTGGTTGAGATAAAGGGCAGTACATGTTAGTTCCTGATTTCAGTGACCTTTGTAACATACAGAGGGAAGTTACTGCTAACCATCGGTTAATATTTTTATTAAAGACAATCCTAATTTAGGGCCTCATAATACTGAGACCTTGAACAATGTGTCTGAATATCACTAGTGTTTCCCTAGATCTCATATTAACTAATGTGGGGAAGTCTCTGACACTCACTGTTCAATATACTCAATAAGACACCTCATGGGTTATGGCCTCAGCAACACTAGATAACTATCAACTAACCAGCTATGATGGACCAAGAGGTCTGTCAACACATTCTATAAAGGAGAAAAACTAAGTAAAGACACTTCTGAAGCCCCTCTTGATAAATACTGTGGCATAAGTCCTACAACAATGGTATGGTATAATATTGTTGATTAATACCATTAATAATAATTAATGTCATATTCAAAGGTTGTTTTAATATTATTATGTAATACATGTATTATTGTTATTTATATTATTATTACTACTATTAATCCTAATTCATTAATTGATCTTATATTGTTGATTATGTTTGCCTATTTCTTCAGCAAATGTTCACAAAACAGGTTCCAAATAATCATGGCTGAATGAATCAGCGAATTCTGGCTACTGTTGATGGTGGGAGATATCTATAAACTACACATCCCGGCAAAACGAGACCCAACGATTTGGGTTAAATGTTTCTATTTCGACGTTAATGCTGAATACCCGAACCGTAATATTACTTTTTTAGATTGGAGCGTTTCTCGGTGCAGGTGAATTGCACAACATTAGCAGGTAATGACTAATGTTCTGCGCCTTACTGGAATGGGGTGGTGATTCACTCAGATCGAAAGTGCATTTTCTATAGCCTGACTGCCTACCCCTCGAACCCGGTTCAAATAATTTCTACCTTTTCTCTGTCGCGTGACATATTTTTGGGGGGATTCGTTTTCCCACGTTACAGCTGGTTGCCTATTACGCTAAAGGCAGGTTCACTTCCAGGAAACGATTTCGTATTCTGCTCCTTGTCAGAATCAACAAGGAAGAACCATGTTTTGTTATGTAGGACATATCACTATGGTGAATCAACATTGGTATGTCTATTGTAGCTGTCACATGATGAAATACAAGTTAAAGTGATGCCACATCAAAATAGTGATTTGCTCCTATAATTAAACAAAATTAAGGGCAGAAAATGTAAATGTATAGCCTACATATTACCCCTATTGAATAAACAAACAGAATAGAATATATAATAAAATATCATGACAGGCTGTATGGAATGGATATTTTATCTTGCAAAACAACTTTTATCAACTTACTTATGTGATAAAAAATGAGCTAAACTTTCTAAACTGTGTAAAATGTGGCGGGACACAACAGCATAATGATTGGTAGCCCAATGTATCTGCCTGGATAACAAACATCAACATTTTGTTGAAGTAAACCAGCAAGCCATACACTTGCATTTGCTTGGTCATGATGGATGGACATTTATAGTTGCACAACATGAGTTAATGTTCACCCTCTGTCCATCATTTGCTAAAGAGATTTAGGGAATCAGAAACAGCCCGGAGAGATGCCTGTGTGTTTCACGTGTAATGAAACTTTGTGACCGACCAGTCCTGCTTGCTTTTCACATGGTCCACAAACTGTGAGGGTCACAGTTCATGACAAGAAGAAGCTAAAGTGAAAGTGTGACAAAATGACAAAACATCCTGCCTCTTCCAGAAACTTCTAAATTGATGAATAAGAGGACATAATTTAAGGAAGTAAATGTCTTCATATACCATGAGGAACAAAACATTAATTCAAAATGTTCTATTGTCATACTAAATTGAGAGCCATTAAATGATATTGCAAGCCAGATTTGATCATACAGTATAAATAGCAAGTGGGGTTAGTATGTGATGGTATCACAGCCCCAACATCTTTTTGAGGGTCGGCATGACCCTAGACCTTTGAAACACCTGTCTGCCTACGTATGGTGAGACGTAAAATACTATGACATGATTATATCTTGGGAGGCCAGGCTGTTTAGATGCATTGGGTGATGTTGTATGTTTGGAAAACTGCTCAGGGTCTTTGGCTCAGCGTAACTGTTTATATGCCTTGAACTTTCCGAGAGGGTATAAAACATATATCAACAACACACAAATAACCATGACACATAAAGGTCCCAATGATCTCATCACCAGATAAAGTAAATCAAATCAATACATTTTGTTATGAAGAATCACTCTTCAAATGTACTTTGAGGTGTTGGTTAAACCTAAACATGCTGCCTTTCCTGTTCTCTTTTTTTATCTCCCTCTTTATGGCTTTTTTAGGACACTTGAAGTGCTTAGAAAACTTTGACTATTTTTGTATACACCCTTACATTTATTGTTTAAGTAGCCTACAATTCACATTCAAAACATGTTAAGCCTAAAGTAAATATCCATGTTTGGGGAAGCCGTCTAGTTAACATTACATTTCACATGTCAGGTATGCACCTTGGAGTTCACTGTTATACGACAGTATGATGTCTACAAAGCTTCCAATATGGAAAATCAACATAGTGATGTTTCCAATAGTATGATCAGTGGTGTAAAGTACTTAAGTAAAAATACTTTAAAGTACTACTTAAGTTGTTTTTTTGGGTATCTGTACTTTACTTTACTATTTATATTTGTGACAACTTTTACTTTTACTTCACTACATTCCTAAAGAAAATAATGTACTTTTTACTCCATACATTTTCCCTGACACTCAAAAGTACTCGTTACATTTTGAATGCTTAGCAGGACAGGAAAATGGTCCAATTCACACACTTATCAAGAGAACATCCCTGGTCATCCCTATTGCCTCCGGTCTGGCGTGTTGGAGGGTGCCCCTGGCTATCCTTAAATAAAAAACAAGAAAATTGTGCCGTCTGGTTTGCTTAATATAGGGAATTTGAAATTATTTATACTTTTACTTTGAATACTTAAGTATTTTTTAGCAATTACATTTACTTTTGATACTTAATTATATTTAAAGCCAAATACTTTTAGACTTTTACTCAAGTAGTATTTTACTGGGTGACTTTTACTTTTACTTGAGTCATTTTCTGTTAAGGTATCTTTACTTTTACTAAAGTATGACAATTGGGTACTTTTTCCACCACTGACTATGATATGGCTCCCTGGTAACAATGTGTCTGTACAGAAACAAATGAAACCAACAGCCAGCAGAAGGGGTAGCAATGACGAATGGTGGAAGGATTGGAGATAGGATCGGAAGTTTCCAGAACACAAAGGTAATAGCTGGGATCAGGCAAGGGAGGGGACGGGAGGGGAGACTGGCTGACCTGACTATCACCAGAAAGCCGCACTTCACATCAACTAGAGGAATGCAGTCCTCGCTTACTGCTCACTCCCAACCACCATTCTCCAAGAGGCCAGCACAGCTTGAACAGAGACAAAACTATAGCCACTACTACCTATGAATAATTACCAAGATTTCAAAAGCTATTTCATATATTAAAACATAATTTTGAAAATGTCTTCATCCATCCTCACTTTATGTTTATGACATACAAAACACAATAAAACTAAAACTTACCTTGCCCCCTCGCAAAAGTATCGAACTCTTGAAATGCAAGTAAGACTTAGAAGTTTATATCTCATATATACTGTCAGTAAAACTTTTAACTAGCCTGAGAAACTAAAACTGATCTATCTGTACCCACATTTGAAAGATTTTCCAACTAAGAAATGAAAGCAGTGAACCCTATGTAACTTCACAGTCTCACTAGCATGATTTGCCACAGTTTCCTATCAGTTTAACCTTATTTTGGAATCAAACAAAGATACCATGGGATAGTGGGGGTTTTATGTCTGTTATCATGTCCTCCAAATATCTGTTTTTCCATGAGACCATAATTCACTTTCCTCTGTAAGATTGAGACCATAGCTCATGCATAATATATATAAACTGCTGACCTGTCCACCTGGCCACTCATAGGATTCAAGATGTGTAATTAACTGAAATTAATAACTATGTAATAAACATGTAATTAACATCAAATATGACATCTACAATTATAATATTTCAATAATATAAGTAATTTGGGTTTAAGTAATACATAGCATCCAAAAGCAACACAAAGCACACAAAGATTAAATGATTTACAGTACCTTGAATTGCAAATCCTTATTTTGAAAATATTACTGTAGTTCAATGTACATTTACTTTATTCAGAAGCTAAATTTAGAAGCAATATGCTACTTCATGGAAGCTCCCTGATAAACTAGGTTTTATTATTATTATTACTGTTATTATTCTTTTTGCTAGTATCCTAGACATACCCATGCACTGAATGCTAGATATGATATGACTGATATGATAAGAGGGAGCTGGGCAAGCCCCTCACTGAAGGTATACCTTTAACGTCCATTTGCTTTTTTTTACTCTAGCCAATAAGATCTATAGACTTTACAAAAACACCTCGGATCATTCAACTATTATGTCTGTATTTGCTCATTAGTATGAAATGTTACGAATTAAATTCCTTGTGAGTAAAGGGGGTTGAGCCTGACCTTTTATGGTGTGCTACAAAGGGTTGCTGGATTGCATCATCGCAACTAAGCTTCCACAGTGCTATAAATAGGATGACGTCACCACGACCAGCCCACCAACTAGTAAATGCCGAGGAGTCCACTATAAAAAGGGGTGATGCAACGCTCAGTCGACAACTGTAACTTTCTTAACAGAACAGATGAGTCTCACAACCAGGAGCCGAATAAATGCTTTTCAACGTCTAACACAATTTCTTCACTGAAAACATAATCAGGTAGGTCTATTTTCTTATTAAGAAGTTTATTCCGGTGTGGGATAGAAGTGCTGTCAGAAGATCCGCGTAGGGTGCCCACAACAGTCGAAATGTTGCATAGTGTAAAAGATCCGCGTAGGGTGCCCACAACAGTCGAAATGTTGCATAGTGTAAAAGATCCGCGTAGGGTGCCCACAACAGTCGAAATGTTGCATAGTGTAAAACGGACCGACGTCCATTCATAAAGAAAACGGACTTAAATGTACAATTCTTAGGCTACTCGTAACTGGGTTGATGTTACATTTACTGTCCCTAAAAGTGACACGCATTGTTACATTGTTTAACAGGGTGATGTATTTGCTGGTATTTTTACATTGTTGTAATTTTGGCATGTTGGGGGCTACAATGTAGAAAACTTTAACTGCTGTGTCTGGTGGAATTGTAGCGACGTAGCCTCTAGGTATCACACCCATAACAGAGAACACGCTATCCGTCTTTTGTAGGCCTATATTTGAAAAATAGTCCAATAGTATACATTTGCAAGAAACAACATTTTGAGCCAAATGGACGTGAACAAACTTTTTCTAGAAGCTTTTATTAAAAGTATTGCCCACTTGCCAGATGTTGCTGCTCATCTTACGTTATATTCAGTCCAACGTCCAAGGGTTATGTTCTTGCTTTTGTTTAGATTTGAGTAAGCTTCATGTGACCGAGCACCACTTTTTGTTTCAGTTTTTCATAATGATGCTTCAGCATCAGGGATTCAGCCTGTCTGAGATCAGTGCGTCAGCCTTTGTAACCTGCCTGTCCCCGCCTGGAACACTCACGCTCGAGGACTTCACCAACTTCACTCCCCTGGTAAAGGAAGAGTTGCGCTACGCTATCCAGAACAGGCGGCTGTCCAACGGACTGAGCACCGATATCATGAGCGACTGTGCAAGCTCAAGTTCAGACAGACCGTCAGAAGCCACAAGTGTCAAGAGACAGGTAAGGATGTCGACATTAGTCGCGTACTGTAATATCTACCTACTCCTTTTCAGTACTTTTTTGGCCCCCATAAAGCCAATAGTAATTATTACATTGTAAATGGCATTAGGGGCCTTTTTTTTTGTAATTGCCTAAGTTTTCACTGAATCGTGTGAGATGGTGGAAAATTAATTCGTAGCTATACAGAACACTGTAATTACAGGTTTACCAACACATTGCAGCACACACTAGTTTGGTGCTGTTATTCGAGGTTGTTCATTTTCCCGATGTGTGTATCAGGCGACCCCAGAAGAAAGTGAGAGGAGGAAAAGAAGACGAGAAAGAAACAAAGTAGCTGCTGCCAAATGTAGGAATAAGAAGAAGGAGAAAACTGATGGTCTGCAAAAGGTAGGTTCAATATGTATTTTAAAGGGCAGTACAGCCTTATTAGGATGGAGAGAGATTATACATTTTACCCAGAGGCTGCCAGACAGACTGTGGGTCTTTTGTGATTTGTTAAGTAGACATACAGTGTTATATTATGCCATATCTTTATTTATTCAAAACGTTTTTCCAAAAAAAGTTAGAGCCTCATTAATGTGCCTCAATGATCATTTCTATTTAGTCTCCCATTCTTTTTATGACTAAAGTGAAGGGTAGAGGCTCCCGTTTTTTATGTAAGGGCTCAACGTAATTATTTGCATACAAACTCAAATACACTAAACATAATTGAGTATTCAAAACATTTACCAACATGGTTAACAGGATCTAACCAAACTACTATTCCAGGAGTCTGAGAAACTAGAGGTGGTGAACGCTGAGTTGAAGGCCCAAATTGAGGAGCTGAAGAACCAGAAGCAGCAGTTAGTCTACATGTTGAACCGCCACCGGCCCACCTGCATCGTACGGGCCCAGAACGGCCAGACCCCTGAGGACGAGAGAAACTTGTTCATCCAGCAGATCAAGGAGGGAACCCTGCAGATGGGTCAGCTGGACCACCGCCACATCTCAGTGCCAACCGCCTGTGGCCATCTCTGATCCACACACTCTGGGGTAGTAGGGTACTACTTATTCACTCAAACACTCTCCGTCCCCTGGCTACTGCACTCTGTACCTGCATCAAGTGAAGGCTCTGTCAGGCCGTCAAAGCAAAGGAGCTTTGCACGTTCCACTCCTCAACATAGTGACTGCTGCTGGGTTGATGATAAGAGGAAGGACTGGACAGCACAAGGACAGACACCCCGTGTTCCACCTAGGGTGGGCTTGGGCTTTTCCGGCACATAGGGTGAATGTCAAAGCACTAAAACATAGAAATACATAGAATGTATTTATTGTTTCCTTAAATCTTTTACACTTTTATTTGAGGTAAATGGCTTGTTCTCGGTTTTTGTACCAAAGCATGACGTCAATGTGGTAAAGGCACATGATTTCACTGGTCAGTTGAGATATATGCTTGTTGAGGAAAAATGCTACTTGTATAAGCTATCTTTATGGCACACAATAAATGTGGAGAGATAGTAATGGCTATGTACTGTGTGCAACATTGATAGCTGTGTTATTACATTTATATCGAAAGGCTTTCGCATACATTGTATGAAGTGTTTGCTGTTATTGAATATATTCTGTATTAGCTGTGGCTATAGCTCACTTTCTTCCCCCTTGACTTGCCTAACAAAAACCTCTGAAGCTGCTACTACTACTAACTCAGATTATACAGGAACAGTTCATATCACAGGAACCCTCAAGTAAGAGGACAATAAAAGGAGTGCATGGAATGTGGATTCACTTAGATAGCATTTCATTTAACTTACTGACAGACAATGGCACTGTTAGCCCTGGAACTACTTTCTTGAAAATCAGTCATTACATTGCTGTAAGCTGGTGTATTCTGAATAGGCCCTGATTTCGTAGTGATCTGTAGTATTTTCTCGGAAATGTTGAAGCTATGCTTGTGTGTTTCCTATTACATTTAGTTCACATGTATAAAGTAATGTTGTTACTGTATAACATATATGTAAACCAACTTACACCTGCCTATTGTCTTCAAAAAGGTGTTTGTATGTATTATTGAAGCTGGACTTATAAAATAGAACCACTAGGTATAAGTAGTTAGATATCTAAGTGGAATTATTTAGCACTCTGCTTGTCTTAGGTTTTCACTTTGAAGTCTTGGAAGATTACATTAATTGCCTCAGTGTTTGGCTGCAATTACCAAGTCACTGCCAAACAACCCTCCTCCCTCTCCCATCAGTCCGTTGGTTGTGCTGCGACGTCGTCACAGGACAGTTGCGCAACGAGAAACTCTGGTTGGGCTCACTGCTCAAACAACAAATTTTTATGATCAATAGTAGTTTTTATTTCTATATTCTGTAATGTCTCAAAATAACATGTGTGGTTTATGGTAAGGGAATGTTTATTTGTGTGTGTTTGTGAGTAAACGGTTGAGAGGAAGACTGTGAGAGACGCAGGCGTCCATGTGTTTTATTTGTTTTTGTGTAGTTCAGTGTTTCGTGTTCAAACATGCAAGCTAGTCATGGCTGGTGGCTTACTACTGAAGGGTGACACGCCTGTTTTATGTTCTTCAATACCTGTCTTGTTTTTCTGTTTCACCATCCATTCTTTCTATCACTTAAACATTGTTCACTAAAAGTATTTGAGTGGAATGCGAAAGATCAAATTGTATCAAGTCAGATAAAACCACACGCTGAAACCAATTAAGTACTCAATTCTATTCTGTCTGTTGATTTTTCAGTTTTTGATACTTTGTTAATAAATATATATATACTTCAAATGTTTTTGTTTCCTATTGTTTCTGGGGAAGGATTCACAACATTTTAAAACAATATTTTTTGCAAGGGATTCAATGGCATTGGTATATTGACACTACATAGTTGTACAAATATTAATAAACATGTTTAGCATCTCAGCACATTAGTTGTGTTGGTGTTCATCTGAGGACAAGTCAGGACATGTCTGCCTCTAGAAGACTCATAATATCGAGGGCAGGCCAGGCAGGGGAGAGACTGGAAGAGTGTGCCAGGCCTGCTCACTAGAGTTCAGTGGGTGTTATCTGATGAGATAGGCTGTGAAATAATGTTTCACTCAGAACACAAGTATCCCCTACTCCACTCCACCCCACTGTTGTGGTCCATATTCCATAAAAAGTAATATCACATTTTTCTGATGGTGGTTTTTGATAACTACACAACTGAGTTACTCAAGACTCATAACAGCCAAAATGCAGCCGGAATGGGGACTTCTTTATTCTTGGCACAGACTGCTATGGTAGATCACATTACTGACCGTCCAGCGGTTTTCCTGTAATGTTTCTACAGAATTTTCTTCAGTGTTCCTCTAGAACAGGGTTCTTCAATTCCGGTCCTGGAGGGCCGAAACACCTCTGTTTTTCATCCTCTCCTTCTAATCAGGGGCTAATTCAGACCTGGGACACCAGGTGAGTGCAATTAACTACCAGGTAGAAATAAAAAACAGAAGTGTTTCGGCCCTCCAGGACCGGAATTGAAGAACCCTGCTCTAGAACATGTTTGGAAAATATGTTTGTATGTAGATAATTGGTTACTCTGACACATTACCCTGAACAGAGGAAGTATGCAACACACACATTTCCATAATCTGAACATTGGATCACATTTTACATTTACATTTTAGTCATTTAGCAGACGCTCTTATCCAGAGCGACTTACAGTTAGAGTGCATACATTTTTCATACTGGCCCCCCGTGGGAAACAAACCCACAACCCTGGCGTTGCAAGCGCCATGCTCTACCAACTGAGCTACACGGGGCCCGAGAAACTGCTAGGCAACAATCCAGCTTTGCCTGATCTTCAATATTTATATTACAAGTTACATACATGAAGTCACAACACCTAAAAACTCAGTTCTCATTGTTCATCCTCCTGTTCATTAATTTGCTCTAAAGACCCATGCTTTCTGCCTATGTGATCATCCAGGTACTTGCGACGGGTGAAGCAGCTGCTCACGATTGAAACATTGAAAATTGCAAATTATGAACCACACTAAAGGCACCAGAGGTCGAATTTGGGAAAGGTTGTGAGGTGAAAAGGTCTGTGTGCTGTAATGTTCTCATATGTGTAGCACCGCACGGGATGTTTTCATTCTCTCTCTCAGAGGCTGAGGTATGTTATTATCCTGTACAGTGCCTTCAGAAAGTATTCACATCCCTTGACTTTTTCCACATTTTCTTTTGTTATAAATTGGGATTTAATTGTAATTTTTTGTCAACGATCTACACAAAATGCTCTGTAATGTCAAAGTGGACAAAAACATCTAAAAGTTCAGGCTGTAATACAAGAAAATGTGGGGAAAGTCAAGGGGTGTGAATACTTTCTGAAGGCACTGTATCTCATCATGATAACTGTTCCTTCAGCCTTGCAGCACTCAACTCATTCTCATGCCACAGATAATAAAACATGATAAAACATTTAAATCAAGTACAATTTGCAATGCTCTACAAAATATAGAACAAGAATGATTCAACCCTCACAGAAATTTCAATTACTGCAACATATTAAATCATGCAATGATCCTGACCTGCTTCCAAGATTATGAAATGGGAATGGCATTTGAAATAATCTCCAAAGGCATTTGGGATTTCTTATGTAGTACAGGATGAGAGTCATCGTAACGGGGTTCACACTGTGTCCTAAAGCTCTGGGTGATGCAAGATAAGAAACCATGCTTTCAAACAGGAAATGTACTAAGAGGCAAGCTTCTCCGACCGACATACAGTATCATGATGTTCAGTTCATGTAGAAAAATGATGCAATAAAGTCAAATGAGAACAGCATGCACTCAACAGGAATTGTAGGTCCCTTAGTTCCACTGCTGCAGAGTTGTGTCATTGTGTTTTAATTACAGCTTAATGCCAACCACCAGGGCCAGCCCCAGGCATAAGCGGTTGCTTAGGGCCCCCGGCCGCTAGGGGGCCCCCAAACCATTTAGTTTTAGGAACTCAGTCAGGGTCTCAATTTACTGTTGAGCGTTAGAATAGTAGAATGCACAAGGCGCAATTAAAAAATGTGGTTGTGCATCAGCAGTTTTCTCTTGTTATGTCAGTAACTAACTAAGGTTTCCATTCAACCTTTTTATGCCAGTAAAGTGCATGTCGGATAAAACATGTATTGACCAGCCTGATAGAAACAGCTAATTTTTCAGTAAACTTTCCAAATGTAGACAAAACAAAATACGCTAGACAAGGTGGGATCTTTTTGTGTCGGTAAAAGGAATTATGCGAGACATTTCTGTGGAAATGCTTTTATGCGCAAATATTTACATAATAACCATCATATCGAACTAAACTTGGAGTCACGAGATGGCATGTTGTGTGGTCCCCCCGCTATGACTTGTCGGGAAAATATACAGTTTATTAGGCTGCAGATTAAATAAATGGTGAACTTCACAGGATGGTGAAAGTTCAAGGTGATGAGCTTGATGCTCCTTATTGAGGGTCTTATTCTGGTGACATGATCATCGATGCTTGTCTGCCTTTTGACAACTAAAAATAATCGCGCTCTTTTGTCCATAATAATCTCATCATGTAGGCTACATCATACGTGCGCTACAGTACTGTATCTGCGCCCCACGCGCTGTTGGCTAGAGCATGTGTCAATACCAAAGTGGGCAAACTCACTATATAACGCAAAATGTTTTGTGAGAAAACCTTCAGTAGAATTTAAAATGCAATGGAAACCCATTTATTCGGTACATGGGAATTTGAAAGCAAAAGGTATTTTTATGTGCACTACATCATCACGCACAGCCTTTTATCTGCAACAAGTCAATTTGATAGAAACACATCTCTGGTGGGAAAATGCAGATGTTTGAATATTCCCATGAAAATCTGTCGCCAATTGGATGGAAACCTAGCAACTGACAGTCACTCAATTAGCCCATGTCAGCTTTAGATTGGTAAATTAGTCTAGCCAGCTATCTTAACTTGTAGTAATCATGGTCGAATTATCGACCAGGCACAAAGGGCATGTGTCCAGGGGCCCTGACTTCTAAGGGGCCCCATTTATTTTGTTAGTCACTCTCACTCAGATATCATATTAACATGGCATATGTAATGGCAAAATGTGTAGAATTGCACGAAATTAGCTGTATAACTGCTAATATACATTATACATTTGAAATTCATTAGAACTTTGTCACAAAGACTGACGATATGTCACACTGGGCACTCCGTATGCCAGAGCTACGCATCTAGACAATATTCATTGGCAAACAAAATTCCTTCCTCCACCACAACTTCTCAAGTTGAGTTGGAAGGTACAGGAAATTGTACACAGTATATTCCACAAAAACATGTTTAAGTTCCTCTGAAAGTTCATGTCCCATACATGTACACAGGAACAACAATGGACAGGAAATTCATCATACTGTAAAAGTACAATATTTGTCTCTTATGGTTCAGCCACTAGAGAGCAGTAAAATGTCGAGTTTATGCTTCTTGGCTACCAGATCTGACAGCGATGGGGCACACACAGACAATAACGATCATTTTAAAATAAGTATGCTCTGTTTTTATGCCGTTAACATAAATATTTTTTCATATGAATGTAGGGTATCTACTGTATACCTGCCAATGAAGGAGAAGGAAGTGGAGGATGTGATATGCCAGTTAGGCTATACACTGAGTTATACTGAAAGTGAAGTCATGTTAACCTGAATGTGTAAACTAATATTCTTACTGAAGAGCATAAAAAATGGCATGTGAAATACCATATTATGCCCCAAAATCTCCTGGACTGAACTGAAAGTAGTAACCTGTGTTGTGTATGGTTTATGTCCGAGTAATCTGTGCTAATTTGAAAGTTAGAATAGAAAATAACTAAGAAGTGCATGTTACTTAAATGTGGGAAATAAACCATTTTTTAAGGAAGTGATCCACACAAAAGGCTTTATGATAATCACCACAATCACCCTCAAATACACTATACTGAAGTCTATAGATTCATCTGGTATGAAATGCTCTGCCTGTGTGGCTGAAGAGTCTTTGACTTCTCTCATTGGTCAGCCTGCATTTCTTAGAATAAGCCTTGCCAAATACTAGGCTACTGGGAATGTATACATCAATCCATAATAACGTCTGAGAGAAGCCTGCAGTCATGTCATCAAGATAGACCATAACGTACTGTAGATCATTGATGTTGACAAGAATTCCCAAAAGCGAGTTAGCTATAAGTGAATGATAATGACATTTTTCAAACGGTTTCACACATTATTTGTAATGAATACTCAGGGAGAAAAAGGTGTAGATTCACGCACAGAGCGTGGCAGGTGTTTATTTCGCATTCGCAGAAGGCAGGAATCATGGTCACAAGCAGGCAATGGTCATACACCGGTAGGCAAACAAGCAGGTGAATCAAAACTAGGACTGAAGGCTATAACTGGTTCTTACAAACGAGCTAGGAAAAGGCTTAGTAGAGTCAAAACGAACAATACCTCACAAGGCACAAACAGAAAGAACTGAACTAAATAAGGAGCTGATGAGACCAGGTGAGTAACTAACACAGGTGAAATCAATGAACAAAAATGAAAGACAGGGCTACGTTCAAAAACACAAGGTTGACTAAGAAAATAAATACAGAACCTTACATTATTAAAATGTATGAGAAGACATAATGAGGTTTGTGAGTGTTTACCCACATTATAGGGAAGATACAGTGGGTAACCTCAACAATGTAATAACATGAGTTAACAAAAAAATGTAATATTACTACTGTACATATGATATTTGGATTAAGTGATTTGATTATCTAATTTATCAATTAAGTGTTGAAATTCATAAATGCATTGGTAATAGCCAGTGTATTACATGTTTTAGAATAGGGAATAAGGAAACCCAAAAAATATTTTAATGGTTTATTGTTTCTGGTAAAGGAGAAGTTCCCACATGGCCAAACCCAGATACTGGTAAACCAGTTCAAGAACACAAGTGATTAAAGGTGTGGTAACCACATTTATCAGACTCAAAGGGAGATTGTCTAATGGGAGAGGGATATGCAATGTATTTGCAATTTATTATACAAAACATTTAAAACAGGACAAGCAATTTGAACATCTGAAACAAAGTTAATTACTTCAGCCTATAATCATTTGATTACAACTTGATTCAAGCTATACAAAATAATTGACACAGGGAGTACAAAGGACAGAGGAGGACATAAATAATCTGACCTGTTAACTCTGTTTACATGTCTCCCATGTTGGTTTGTCTCTGTGGTCCTGGCGTGGTATGGTGGCTATCTGGGAAGGCTGGAGAGGACCCCTACATCCCTGGGCCCTGACCCCAGGTTGGGAACACAGTGCATGATGGGACAGAGATGCTCGTGGGCCTTGAGGGCCTCAGTCAGACGCCTTTGCTCCTCATACAGAAACTGCACCTCCTTCTTCAGCCGCCTGTTCTTCTGCTCCAGACACTCATATGCCTGTATGGGACAAACTGGGCTGTTACTTTATAATCTTACTTTCCGAGTAGAATAAAATATGAATCTACTTGACTCAGAGAATAAGTGTGACATTGATAGCTGCGTTATTTCTGTCATATAAGAGAAAAGGTTAGACTATGCCAAGATAGTTGTGAGACCATAAGGAGTCTGTTTTGCACGTACAGACCCACCTTATGCAGCTCATCTGCTCTCTGTGTCTGTCTTTTTCGGCTCTTCTGCGCTGCCACCCTGTTATTTACCCTTCTTTTTAGTCTCTCGTCATCATCTTCATCACCACAGCTCTGCAGCAAAGGTACAGAATGCTACACTGTTAGTCAGAATATCACACACCGCTGCTACTCCCTCCCTGATTAAGCTTAGTGTGGTCACTCAACACAATGATGCTGATTACTATTGCATTTGTCAATCGTTTCTACAAATGTCCGGTTAATCCGCATGACATGATAAATAGGCTAGTTTCTTATTTGTATATATTTAACAAAGATTCCATTGTGATAAATTGTATAGACTGACAAAAAATATAAAAAGGAATATTTGTATAAACCATTAAACGTTAGCCTACAATTTTTGTGTATTTGACACTTACCTCGCATCTTTGAAGCATAAAACTGCTTTGATCATTGATGTGCAGAAAGCCGCTAGAAATATCGCAGTCAGACATCACAGACGCAATAATACGTTTAGCCTACATAGATTATTTAAAATATGAAATGTATAAAAAAACAAGTCGCTTTTGAAAGTTTTATTTCAGGTAGCAAGTTCCAATATATAGCCTACAAAAGTGAGACGGCGTGTACGCGAGACAAACAGTTTCACTTGTTCAAAGTGCACTTGCCGCTTCATTGAAACCGTCTATATTTATTTTAAATCACGTGCTAAATAGCGTCTGACGCCCTTTTAGGGTTGAGACGAGAGCAAAGCGGCAAAAACATTTACTTGCGTTTAAAAGTGCTTGTTAAATTGTTTCAAATAGATGTAGGTTTGTTATTCAAAACAAAATATGTTTTATACATTTCCTTTACATTTTAGGCCCAGATGCTCGTTCCCACAATGTTTCAGAAAGTTTAAGAACATTTTTTAAAAATGTTCAATCTGGCTGTTACAGCATGTATTCTTATATTCTCATAAACCTACAACTGAGGATGACCTCAACACTGTGACAAATGTTGTACAAAAAATAATACCCAAGCAAAAAAGTGGACTGTTTTAAAAAGTTATTCTATAGACAAATATACACTATACATACAGTATGCAGTTCCCATTATCCACCATGTGAGGACGATATTGTATCACAGACTTCTGCGAACATAAACGCCATCACTTGTTGGTAATACTACAGTATTGCATCCTTCCAATCACAAATAGGAGCATAGTTGTTCCTGAGCTCTGCCTGCACTATTTTATTTTTATTTTTATTTCACCTTTATTTAACCAGGTAAGCCAGTTGAGAACAAGTTCTCATTTACAATTGCGACCTGGCCAAGATAAAGCAAAGCAGTGCGATAAAAACAACAACACAGAGTTACATATGGGGTAAAAAAAAAAAACATAAAGTCAAAAAAATACAACAGAAAATATATATACAGTGTGTGCAAATGTAGCAAGTTATGGAGGTAAGGCAATAAATAGGCTATAGTGCAAAATAATTACAATTAGTATTAACACTGGAATGCTAGATGTGCAAGAGATTATGTGCAAATAGAGATACTGGGGTGCAAAAGAGCAAAATAAATAACAATATAGGGATGAGGTAGTTGGGTGGGCTAATTTCAGATGGGCTGTGTACAGGTGCAGTGATCGGTACTATGGCTCTCTTGATGGGTGGTCTGGTCCTGCTAGCTGTCTTGTCCTCTCTGTTGGGCCTGCTGCTGAACACCTCACCAAACACCTCCAGGGACTCGGCTGTGGGACGCATGTTCAGCACCTGTCTCAGGCCCCTGGCCCTCTGCTGCACCACCTGGAGAGACTTTACAGCAGACAGACTTCTGTCACCAGTCACTCACAACCGTGGTCATATTTGGAACATACACTTATGTTGGATAGAAGAGGGTGTAATGAGTGTGAAATAATAGGAGACAGCTATATAGACTGTCCTGTTACCTTCATTACTGCGCTGGCTGGCTTAAACATACAAGGTACAGCGTCCAATAAGTTCATCATGACTTCTGAAAAGAGAAAGTTCACTGACTATCAAACAATTGCAATATCATGAGAACTTGGGAAGGGCATATGGGAGGATCTCTTTAGGACATTTACGTCGTTTCCGAGCCGTTTCCACAATATTCTTATCCAGCAGGTTGTAAAATGCACTGCATTCATCGTCTAAGAAGTGATATTATACTGTTGTAAAATAATTTGAAAGTCTTTCTGAATTAACTTATTTGTTTAGTGGGAATGTGGGAACTAAACATCTACATACCGTACCAACAATTGTCAATAGATTGAGCAACAAACTCTTCCATGTGCCTTGAGCTGCTTAGCTAGAATCAAAACGATCTGTGCTCACAATTACAGTAGGCTACATTTTAAATGCTTTGATATCATATGCAGCCAGCATGAATGGTTTCCCAGAAACAGCCAAGTTATGGGGTACACAGGTGCATTGAACAGATATTCTAGTTTTAGTGTAAAACATGTTTACTATCTTCAAAACAACTGATCAAAAGGGGAGAATAACGAACTCATTTCATTGTGGTTGATAGTACACAGAGATTTCATCTGTTCAATTGAAAGGCAATAGCTATCTTTGTTTATAGGCGACACATTTAGGAAATATGCCACAGAGATATGCTCACCCTTTTCCTCAGGAGCCTACTCACATGTCTGATCATCAACACGTTTTCTTGAACAGCGGTCTCGAAGTTCTAGAAATCAAGAGACCAAGTTAAACTGAGACTTAGCCATATGATGTTGCCACAAGCAGCAGGATGAACGATTAGTTACCGGAGTGTAACTCCAGTTCTATGAGTGGAGCGGAGCCCCATAGGGGAGCTCTGCTCCTAGTGGTTTACCCTCTGCCCTAAGGCAGCAACAGCCTGAAGCAAAATTATGCACACACCTGCAGCCAATGGGAGCACAGGTGTCCCTATAAGAGGGGACGCTTCCCCTCAATCAGCCTCCCGAGATATTATCTTCAGCGAGACTAGAGAGGGTCGGCAGGGCCTTAGTCCTATGGGGCTCCGCTCCACTCATAGAACTGGAGTTACACTCCGGTAACTAATCGTTCTATATCGTGGAGCTCCGCCCCATAGGGGAGCTCTGCTCCTAGTGGTTTAAGGCGGAGCGTAGCGCTCCAAAATGTACTCCCTGCCGAGCCTAACACTTCCCATTAAAAAATGAAAAGGTCAAGCCTAGCAATGGCCGCAACCAATTCCCGCAGTACTGCAACTAAAAACCCCTCCGGGCGTCACAATATACCGCGTCATCGGTTAAAGACCCGCCCCACCTAGTTCAATGGCAATGCCAATGACTAGTGGGCAGATCACCAGAATAGAAGCTACACTAATCTGTACTAGCAGATAGATGTGCCTCAATATCCTGTGAAAACACTACCGACCACTAATGGAATGACACCAAGTGTCACTCTACATTATGTACACAGTAGACCACCTCACTCACTCAATGGAATCCCAGAGATTAGTAGGCAGGAACAAAATATAAGTCATGCTAAACTGAACACTCAGATAGATGACCTCACATTCTGTCAATTCAATACATGTCTCTACTATACTGACCCTGTCAGTCAAGAGACATGCCACAAGATATGCTTTCCATCCAAAGCGGACCTGATAGAAACCTGTGTCCATCGTCCTGCTCTTTTCTCTTCTAGCTCAAGATTCCCCTTCAGCTATGCTGAGTACAATCGAGCCATAGAGATAGAAAGCCTATCTATCAGAAAACATGTTTTCCTAACCAAAGCGGACCTGATGGGAACCTTCCCATAGTCCTGCTTTATTCTCTCTTCCTGGCTCAAAATCCCCTTTCAGCTTTGCTGAGTACAGACCGAGCCAAAGAGTTAGAAAACATATCTGTCCAGAATATGTCTTCCTAACCAAAGCGGGCCTGATGAACACCCATGTCCACAGTCCTGCTTCTTTCCTCTCTTTCTTGCTCAAGATCTCCTTTCAGCCACGCTGAGTACAGATCGAGCCAAAGAGTTAGAAGACATATCTAATAGATAGAAACTGATAAAAGGAGACGGTGTCGACCATGACGCTGCTCTACAAATATCCTCTACCCCTGTTCCTCTGAAGAGGGCAGTAGAAGCTGCTACTCCACGAGTGGAGTGAGCTCTGATACCCTGAGGCAGTTGTCGCCCCGCTGCCTCGTAAGCTGTCTCAATACCTTCACAAAGCCAATGAGACAATCGCTGTTTTGAAAGTGGTCTACCTAATGCAGCCGCACCGTGACACACAAACAGCTGAGGCGATGACCTAATCGCTGCTGTGCGCTCAACGTAACACGCCAAAGCGCGCACTGGGCACAGACAATGAAGCTTTTCCTCACTCCTCTCCCCATGAGGAGGGGGAGAAAAAGCCCACAACTCCACGGTCTGTGATCTATATGCACTGTTAATAACCTTCGGCACAAACGCCGGATTAGGACGTAACACCGCTCTGCTCAGATCGCCATTAATGGCAAGGCAGTCGGGTCTCGTCGACAGGGCACACAAATCACTGACACTCTTAGCGGTAGTCAAGGCGAGCAACAGCGCCGTCTTGATAGACAGCATCTTGAGGGGTATTTGATTCAATGGCTCGAACGGCGACTTACATAGCGCTTCGAGTACCAAGGCCAAATCCCACTGGGGCAGCGTGGCTCTAGGCATTGGCCTAAGCCGCCGCGTTCCCAATAAGAAACGTTTCACTAAAGGATGGCTGAACAAGTTCGTTCCGCCATACCCCTCATGACCAGCTGAAATTGCCGCTGCAAACACTTTAATGGTGGAGGGCGATTTCTGCTTATCAAACATAAACTGCAGAAAAGAGAGCACACTCTCAACCTGACAGTTCATGGGGTCCACACCTTGTGTGTCACACCATCGTGAAAAACGTTCCATCTGCTGGTATACATCCTAGAAGTGGAACCGGCTCGTGCACCTTGTATGGTTCTGATCACTGCATCAGATAACCCACAGCGCCTCAACCTGTCCCATTCAGGAACCAAGCCTTCAGTGGTTGGCCGATTATGGGCCACTGCCCTATCGAGCCTCCCGCCTGGGTCAACGCGTCCCGTCGATGTGGAATTGGCCAAGGTGGCGCAATCAACATCTGACTCATCTCCGCAAACCACGGAGCCCCGGGCGATCGGGGGCGCTATCAGTATCACTGACAGCCCCTCTGACCTCACCCTGGCTAGCAGTGGGAGAATGCAAGACAGCGGAGGGAATGCATACAGGAGAACTTTCGGCCATGGGTAGTGCGCGAATGCGTCTCTTCCCAGTGGTGGCTCGTCCTGTTCCCTCAGAGAAAACCATAGGGGACATTGCGCGTTCACGTGTGACGCGAACAGATCCACCTCGGCTCTCCCGAACTGTTCCCAAATTTGGAGAACAATGTCCGGATGCAGACACCACTCGTCGTCTCGAGGACCCCCTCTTGACATGAGGTCTGCTCCTACGTTCAAGTAGCCCGGAATGTGTGCTGCTCTCAACGAGCGAAGGTGCTTGTGAGCCCACAGCCACAATTCCTCTGCCGCCCTGTGGAGGGCAGGTGACCTGACCCCCCCCTGGCGATTTATGTGAGCTACTGTGGTCCGGTTGTCTGACCAGACCAGCACATCGCGACCCCGAAGGGTAGGCGCGAAGTGGGTCAGAACCAGTCGAACCGTTTCCAACTCCAAGAGGTTTATGTGACGACCTGATTGAGGCCATGCACCTCCTATCGCTTGAGTCTGACATGTCCCTCCCCATCCAGTCAGAGAAGCATCTGTAAATACTGGAATGTAGGATGACACCTTGCCCATCGGGACTCCGTGCGTGAGAACGCTCGGATTCCTCCAATAGTCCAGGTCTGCTCTTAGCGAGAGAGGAACCACCACCAACCGATGACGTTGACGCACTGGGTCTAGTCTTAGTTGGGCGAACCATCGCTGTATTCTGCGCATGTGCAGAAGTCCCAGCGGGACCACAGAGTGGGCTGACGACATGAGACCCAAAAGTGACATGATCGACAGCGCCGTCACTGTGTGATTCGGACGACACTTCCTCAGGGCTAGCAACAATGCTACCCTTCGAGGGTCCGAAATTCGAGCCCTCATCATTACAGTGTCTAGCTGTAGCCCCAGGTAGACAATCTGATGACTGGGCCAGGGTGCGCTCTTTTTCCAATTCACAGCGAACCCCAGACGCGTGAGATGAATCACTGTCTGTGTTGTGTGAGTGAACGCCAGCTCTGCTGACGGGCGAGAACCAGCAGGTCGTCTAGGTAGGCTAATAGCCTTATCCCTTGACGACGCAGCGGCTCCAATGCCGCCTCCACACATTTGGAAAACGTTCGAGGTGCCAGGGCGTACCTGAATGGCATCCTCGTGAACTCGTACGCCACCCCTTGAAAGGCGAACCCGCAGAAACTTCCTGTGACGCGATTGTATCGGCACATGGAAGTACGCGTCCTTTAGGTCTATGCTTGTACAAAAGTCTCCCTTTCTGGACACATTCCAGTAGACGTTTTGTCGCCAGCATTCGGAAGGGTCGTTTGGTTATGCTCTCGTTGAGAGTGTGTAAATCCAAAATCGGCCTCACTCCCCCCGTCTTTTTGGGCACTAGGAAATAAGGCGAATATAGCCCTTTGTTCCTTTGCTCCCGGGGAACTACTGTGACCGCCTCCTTCACCAAAAGTTCCGTAATCTCTGACATCAGAGCGGCCACTTTGTCTGGCGTTTTCATCACCGTCTCCACCACTCCCCTGAACGGGGGTGGGGTTCGATGGAATTGGAGGGCATAACCCTTCTGCAACGTCTGTTCTAGCCAGCGTGAGAGGGTACAGCTTCGTTGCCACTGCCAGCAATGCAGAGAAAGCGGGCGCGCACGAAGCTGTGGTGCATCCAGTAGGAAGGACCTGTATTCCTCTATGGCCCTCGCCGCCGCTATTCCCCAGCACTGGGTTGGTGGAATAGCCCAAGGCGGGCCCCCCTCGAAAGGGAGAGGAAACATCAGCTCGTTCTGAGAGAATCGGAGGCCTTGATACGTCAGTTACGTCTGTAACTCTAGTATTCCGGCCCTCCGTGAACGCAGCACGGTTTTGAGCTGCACTGACTGAGGTATTAACCTGAGACAGAGCGCCCTCCCCGGATAGCAATTGCGTCATCATGTCATTGTCTGACTGAGACTGCTGCTTGCCATGAGATCCGTCCACTGCAGTACTCAACAGAGTCTGGAAAGTGTGGTCTCTAACTGGTACCACAAGGTGGCGCCACAATACCTCTTTTTTACTGGTCTCATGAGGCTGCTCAACAGCACACTCTAGGTGTGGTGAGCTGCACTCAGAGTAGTGGGCATTGTTACGTTCTGAATTAACCGGGGGCGCCCATACATTGGTTACACCTGTAACTCTAGTATTCCGGCCCTCCGTGAACGTCGCACGGGTCTGAACTGCGCTGGCTGAGGCGTTAGCCTGAAGCAAGGCGTCATTCCCAGTTAGCGGCTGCGTCATCATGTCATATTTAGACTGAGACAGCTGCCTGCTATGTGAGACCTTTACTACAGAGCTCCTATGAGTCTGTAGTAAAATATCTTTATTAGGTGAGCTAAGGCTACGCCTTGCTACCTTTTTCTCCTTCCTCTCCTGAGTGTATTCAACTACGCACCCTTGGTGGGTTGAGCTACACTCAGGATGGTGAGAGAAATTCATAGGACGTGAAGTACTCTGCAATGTGTCATGGAAGACAGGCCCTTTTGTGACAATGTCAGTGAGAGCCAGCTCTTTATTCACACAACAACAATAAACATTTCCCTCCATGCCCTGAACAGTAGGGTGGGGGGAACAGTGGGCTCTGTCGCGTCTTGCGCCGAGCCGTCATCCGTCCTCTCCCCCTCGTCCCCGTCATTGACGCCGGTCGCTTTCTGGCTGACCTTCTGGTGTTGCCAGGACGGTTTTGTGACGACCTCTCTCGCCGGGCGGAATCGTCGCCACCATCCTCGTCGCTGGAGGGGCCGAGCCCGCTCGCCTGCTGTCGGTGGTAGGCGCCTGTCGCCTGGCCTGTCGCCTCCCTGTAGTTCTACTGGGGGCGTTGGAGGTTGACGGGTTAGTTGAGGCCCTGCTAAACTTGCCTGCCAATGGCAGGTGTTTAGCCAGGTGCTTTCTCTCCTCGTCCAGCTTACCAAAGCTGCCTCGTCGCCTCCTTAACGGCGACCCCAAAGAGGCCCTCGCTAGAGACGGGAGCGTTTAGTAGCGAGGCTCTGTCCGTCTCCTTCATGGCTGTCATTGACAGCCAGAGGTGACGTTCCATGACCACCGAGGTGGCCATGGACCGGCCTCCATATCGCTGACGCCTGTGTCAAATGAAGAATAGCGCCAGAAATCCTGGACGCCTCTTCAATCTCCTCGCTGGTCAACTCCAGACCTACCCGTTGTTAGACGGGATAGGGAGGCCGCGAGGAGGGCAATGTTGTTAGCCGCTGACACAGCCTGGGCTCCCAGTGTAAAAGACTTCTCAGCCAGCTGTGCTGTGAGTCTGTCTTTTTGTGCTGGCAAGGTGGCTTTCTTGGAGGCCGCCCAGGGACTCGAACCCGGCACTAGATACGCCGCCATGGCGCTCTCGAGCCTAGGGATTCCCTTAGCAGCCCACTCACGTCCAGCCACTCTCGTGAATGGGGTGTACACCTTGGCCGGCGAACGCGCCGCAAGGGGTGTATACCACGAGC
The DNA here is from genome assembly GCF_020615455.1 of Coregonus clupeaformis. Lineage (NCBI taxonomy): Eukaryota > Metazoa > Chordata > Actinopteri > Salmoniformes > Salmonidae > Coregonus > Coregonus clupeaformis. The sequence continues at coordinate 25,839,682 of NC_059224.1, read as the reverse complement.
CCTCAACATATTTCCCGAGGGAAGGCATAGCAGGAGCCATCGGCTCAGCTGCCTTCCTCGGTCTAGAGTAGGGGCCGCCCTCCATCATGTCGACCTCCACAGGGGGGGAGCAGGGGGCAGCGCTATCTCTAGTCGGTTGGCGGCTCTCTCAATGAGTTCGGGGAAGTCCGAACGCAGAGAGGCCGCTGCGAAGGACAGGGCTGCTGACGCAACAGAGCCCGTGTCGTCATCGCACAAGGAGCCTTCAGATCTCACACTCCCCATAGGGAAGGGGGTCTTGAAGGTTGGCGCCAGAGGGTCGGATTGTTCCATTGGAACATCCATCTCTGCGTCTCTCTCCTTGTCCTCCCCTGAGTCAGCACTGTCCGTCGACGCCTCTGAAGCAGAGGCGAGAAGAGACAGTACATCCTCTAGGGGGATATCCTCCCTAAAAAACGCCCAACGCTGCTTCCTCTCCTTCATAGGAAGGAGGGCGCAGGAGGCGCAATTAGGGGATTGCCGGTCCCTTCCTTGGCATGCTGCGGCCCCAAACACACGAAACAAAGGTCGTGGGGGTCCGCAGATGCCATGGAGGAGCATCGGCACTGAGCCCTGAAAAGGGCTTTTGGGGGTGGAAAATTTCCTGGCGTGCTCATTTTAGAAGACGTCGATGGCTGGCTCATCGACGGCGATTTCTTCCTGAGTCTTCTTACTTCTTGGCTTCTTCAGTCTAGTCGTCCAGTCGCTGAAGATAATGGGAGGCTGATTGAGGGGAAGCGTCCCCTCTTATAGGGACACCTGTGCTCCCATTGGCTGCAGGTGTGTGCATAATTTTGCTTCAGGCTGTTGCTGCCTTAGGGCAGAGGGTAAACCACTAGGAGCAGAGCTCCCCTATGGGGCGGAGCTCCACGATATAGAACTGCAGATATTGCAGATGAACGCAATGCATTCACACAGATAGCCTGGGTACCCAATGTTGAATTGCATTGGATTTAATGTCGCCCATACATGAGCGTTTGGATCAGGAAAGTTTCCTCTCACGACGTCTACAAGCCAGAATGTTGAATTAAATTAAATTAGAATTTACTTGACCGGTTATCTGTGCGATTCGTCCTTTTGCAGGTAGGAATGTGAGACAATATATCCACAGGAAAGTATAATTACGTCAACTTTTCAAAGCGCTGGTAGTGCGTTCAGATTTCTATTACCTGAAGCATGCGCAGAACCATGTAAACGCGTGCACGAGTAAGTATGCATGCGTCTTCTGCATGCGTTGTTATTTTATGCACATGCTTCAGGTGATGTACAAGCAACCGAAAAAAACCTATTTGGCACTTCCAATGTACTGAGCTGTTGTAGACTTCCGACCTGTGCGTGGGAATAATGACTGATTTGATTGGAGGTGCCAAATAGGCATTTTGTTTAGTTACTTTTAGATTTTCATTTAGACCTTTTTTGGAAGTACATACCGTCCGTAATGGGAGTAAATTAAGATAGTTGCTCAGCTAAACTCTATATTTGGTGAGTAATATTGGGGATTTATTATTCTCCTAAATTGATGGGATGACTAACTCAGAAAGAATGCATTCTTGACTGGGCTAATGTAGGTTGTGACACCTGGCAAGCTGTGATTGATGTGAAGAGCTGTTTTAGGGGGTAAAATGAGATAAGGATTTTGTCTCCAGATACTGGAATATACTGGTTCTTTGTGATCTGTGAACCTTCCTTGGACGTAAGAATGGTGTCTAAGGGAGCTGGCTCTTCTCACTATGACAGGTTGTTATGATATGGACATATGCCTGGCAACAGGGGTGCATCAACGGATAGGCTGAGTAAGTCTAAACCACGCTCAAGTCTTTACTCTGATTGGCCAGCAGAGAGGTGGGAAACTCTCTCTGTCAGAGTATTTGAGCAAGATCCTAGAACAATGGATTAGTTCTCTGAAGTGCCCTGCGAGGTATTTCAAAGAGCCCGTATATACGAAACATCATATTTACCATTGAAGGTTTTTGCATTAATTAAAATAACTAGTATATCTTAGAAGTCGTGTTGACCTCTTTTGTTCCTAATGCCAGATTTGAATTGACGCAACTTTGACAGTAACTAACGTATTTTGACATAATGCTTGCAGAGCTGTCTTTAATGAGAGTTTGAATCTGAGCTTCCTGGGTGTTAGAAAGGAGATCTATCATACTCATCATCGACATCTCTAATGCACCATTAACTTAGCTAGTTTACTAAAGTAATATGTACAGCACCAGTCAAAAGTTTGGACACACCTACTCATTCAAGGGTTTTTCTTAATTTTTACTATTTTCTACATTGTAGAATAATAGTGAAGACATCAAAACTATGAAATAACACACATGGAATCATGTAGTAACCAAAAAAGTGTTAAACAAATCAAAATATATTTTATATTTGAGATTCCTCAAATAGCCAACCTTTGCCTTGATGACAGCTTTGCACACACTTGGCATTCTCTCAACCAGCTACACCTGGAATGCGTTTCCAATAGTATTGAAGGTGTTCCCAAATATGCTGAGCACTTGTTGGCTCCTTTTCCTTTACTCTGCCATCCGACTCATCACAAACTATCTCAATTGGGTTGAGGTCGGGGGATTGTGTAGGCCAGGTCATCTGATGCAGCAGTCCATCACTCTCCTTCTTGGTAAAATAGCCCTTACACATCCTGGAGGTGTGTTGGGTCATTGTCCTGTTGAAAAACAAATGATAGTCCCACTAAGCCCAAACCAGATGGGATGGCGTATCGCTGCAGAATGTGCCTTGAATTCTAAATAAATCACAGACAGTGTCACCAGCAAAGCACCCCCACCCCATAACACCTCCTCCTCCATGCTTTACGGCGGGAACTACACATGCAGAGATCATCCGTTCACCCACACCGCATCTCACAAAGACACGGCAGTTGGAACCAAAAATCTCAAATTTGGACTCCAGACCAAAGGACACATTTCTACCGGTCTAATGTCCATTGCTCGTGTTTTTGGGCCCAAGCAGATCTCTTATTATTATCGGTGTCCTTTAGTAGTAGTTTCTTTGCAGCAATTCGATTCACACAGTCCCCTCTGAACAGTTGATGTTGAGATGTGTCTGTGACTTGAACTCTGCAAAGCATTTATTTGAGCTGCAATTTCTTAGACTGGTAACTGTAATGAACTTGTCCTCTGAAGCAGAGGTAACTCTGGGTCTTCCATTCCTGTGGTGGTCCTCATGAGAGCTAGTTTCATCATAGCGCTTGATGGTTTTTGCAACTGCACTTGAAGAAACTTTCAAAGTTCTTGAAATGTTCCGTATTGACTGTCCTTCATGTCTTAAAGTCATGATGGACTGTCGTTTCTCTTTGCTTATTTGAGCTGTTCTTGCCATAATATGGACTTGGTCTTTTACGAAATAGGGCTATCTTCTGTATACCCCCCCTACCTTGTCACAACACAACTGATTGGCTCAAACGCATTAAGAAGGAAAATAATTCCACAAATTAATTTTTAAGAAGGCACACCTGTTAATTGAAATGCATTCCAGGTGACTACCTCATGAAGCTGGTTGAGAGAATGCCAAGAGTGTGCAAAGCTGTCATCAAGGCAAAGGGGGGCTATTTGAAGAATCTCAAATTCACTTTTTTGGTTACCACATGATTCCACATGTGTTATTTCATAGTTTTGATGTCTTCACTAATATTCTACAATGTAGAAAATAGTAAAAAATAAAGAAAATCTCTTGAATCAGTAGGTGTGTCCAAACTTTTGACTGGTAGTGTACATATCAAGCTGTATTTTGATTTGTCTTTTGTAAGCAAGCTTTATATCTATATCTTCCAAAAAACACTAACTGGCTAGATAACTGTTAGCTAGCTAGCTAACATTAGTCAAACGGGGGGGCGGGCAGTCTCGCAACTCGGAAGCGTGAAAAATGGTCAGAGACAGAGATTTGTATATAATGACGAGATGCTAATGCACGTGTCAAACTCATTCCACGGAGGGTCGAGTGTCTGCGGTTTTTAGCTCCACCCTTGTACTTGATTGATGAATTAAGGTCACTAATTCGTTTCCCCTCACCTGATTGTCTAGGTCTTAATTGAAAGGAAAAAAAAGAAAAACTTGCAGATACTCGGCCCTCCGTGGAATGAGTTTGACACCCCTGTGCTAATGTCGCCACCCTAACAATGGGAGTTGTTGTCCTAAATGCGGGAAGGCAGACAACAAACTTAGGTCCAAAATAAACCCATAAAAACGCATTGGGCTTATTTTGGACAGATTTTGGCGAGAGTGAAACCTTTCGCTTCGCCTCTTCCTCTCTGTCAGAGCAAAGCAAAAGTTTAACCCATTCATAGATGCTAATTACCTTTAGCGCCTATTGAGGATAGTATCTTCTGGCCGGGGAAGTTTTGATAAGAGCCCCGATGCTTGTTCTGAACGTTAAAATGGATCGCTTGCGGTACGGTTTTGGAAACATAAGGAACATATATTTTATATCGGCGAGAAATAAACAAACAAAAAGAAAGTTAAATTACTATACACCTTTTATAGGGTTAGGGTTCCCACACAGCCATATCGCCATGTTACAGCGCTTGTTTACAGAAGATAGACCGAAGACATAGGCGGCCACCTGTGCTAATTAGCTATCTAGCGTGCTCTAAACACCTGTGTGTAAGCGTAACTGGGGAGGAAGTGTAGTTCGTCAACTGGAGGCACACACAGGATATGGATCTGTGCAAAACTGCTACAGTGTATCTTTTGTATTTGAAAGATCTTTCTTGCTGATATGAAAGATAAGGGGAATATCAGCATAAGTTTAGAAAACCATTTTGCAAGCGATGGTTAATGACCTTTCTAAACATTAAAACACAGCGTAGGAATTGGGGGATTTTGAGAGCTAAGCAAAAGTTGCAGACAGCTGATTATGCCTTTAGGGATAGTGGCCAATCCTCAAAAAGGGCTTTTGTTTTTGAGATACCCCTACCTGAGGTAGAACAAAACACAACAATGTTTTTTGACATCTCTTATGTCTCCCATTTATGAAATGGATGGTTGGGTAAAAATATTTTACTGCAAAAGTGGTTAAATTGATAGATATTGTGACTCACCCATTAAACTCAAAGTGCAGAATCATGCCTGTCTGGAGGGGGGATGGGCCGCATAAGCTCATGTAACCCAATATTGCAAGCTCTGATATTGTATAAATTTGTAATACAAGTAGTCAGTCGTCTGCACTACATACACAAACTAACAGCATTGGGAAATCTTAATGGATTTTCCTCGAGAGAGGGTAACAGTTGAGATGGGTAAGGGCTGTAACAATGTTCATTGATGCCCCAGGACACTGAGATTTCCTTTAGAACATGATATGTGTATCTCTCGGGCTGCTGTGCTGTGGTCGTTTCTGCGGTGTGGAGGTGAAAACCTAAAGATTTATAACGTTAGAAAGCGATTCTGTATGGCGATATGAAAGAAGAGAGTAATTTTCCGAATATGCTGTTAAATAGAACAAATAGTGTAAATATCTAAACCCCTGTATGAATAGAACACAAGTCTAAAGGAGGAATTGGTGAAGACAAGTATAAAGTAACATAATATTTTTATTTAACCTGGCAAGTCAGTTAAGAACAAATTCTTCTTTACAATGACGGCCTACCCTGGCCAAATTGTGCACCGCCCTATGGGACTCCCAATCACAGCTGGATTGTGATACAACCTGGAATCGAACCAGGGTCTGTAGTGACACCTTTAGCACTGAGACGCAGTGCCTTAGACCGCTGCGCCACTCGGGAGCCATATTGAGTATGATGGGTTACTAACAATATAAATAATAATAGTAATATACAACTTGCACACTGAACTCAAACATGCTCACGATGTGAGTAATGTGTCCAAAGGGGGAATTACCAGTCCCCTGGGGCCCTTTGGTAAATATGCACATTTATTGTCTTCATATGCCTGACTGTTGTTGAAAAAATATATGTTGGTATTGGTTGACAGTTACTCCAAATGGATTGAAGTTTTCCCCACATCAAGTGATATGTGTATTGCTGTTGTTGTTTTCTTTTCTTTGTTTTTGCCTTGCTTTAATAACAAATCTCACCAGATTGGGTCTGCTGGATGGTCGGGATTTCTCCCTAAGGATTGGCCCTCTAACTCCCTGATCTGTAACTCTGCAGTGAGATCGCCAAGATGATAGGGGAGTATAAGCCAATTTGGAGGAAACAAATGGTTTCAACTGTGTGTTGTTATTCTCTTTGACATTTGTTTTAGAAATCTGTATTAAGAATATTGGTAGTAGTAATAATTTGTCTTACAGTAAATCATTTGTCTGGATTTCCTGAATCAGAAATGCCCTAAACTAAACTGTTGTTCTGGTCTGTCCTTTCTCAAGGTTATGGCGAAGGTGACCACAGATAGTATCTAGATGCATGGAAGGGATCATTTGACCAAGAACAGTGTAAACCTCAACCCCTCTTAACCGGCTGAAGTAATGGCGAAAATGGCGTTCAATATGGTCCTTCACCACTTCTACCTTGAGACCTGAGTCCTAGCCAGCAACCTGTACACAGCATCCAGTCGAAGCTATCAACTGCCTTTTCTCTCATGCCTTTTCTCTCAGGAGTGTGACATGAGTCCACGTGGAGTGAGCATGGAGAGAGATCCCATCCAAACTCTCATGCTACTGGTGTACTGGTAGGAAAATGGACAAGACATAATGGACTGTAAAGGACAGTGGCAGCTCAGGTGAGAGACATTATAAAGGGCCCTCCACTTTGAACATGTGCCATTAAAAGAACGAACTGAAACACTATCTGAAGAAGAACATGAAGAAACGCCAGTAGGATGAGTACCGGGAGGGAGGGGGGTGGTCAACCGTGCCCTTAATTGATTTAGGCTTATCCAAAATTGTTTATTTGGGATAACAGGTTGATTGTGGAGGTCTGCACACTGCGAAATATATAGTAATTTAGACTAAGAATGCATTGAGATATCAATCTGTCATTACCACAAGTGATGAGAAAGGTTAATGCTAGAAAAATAAGATGAAGATACTGTATGTCAATGTAAATGTACATTTTGTGTGCTAAGTTGAGGGTCTTAAATTAAATTAAAACGTGATAGAACCAACGTGAAGCACTAAGGACTGTCATTCTGAATTTGGGTTGGATAATTTATCAATAGTTATAATTATGATTTGGAAAGGCGAAGCTTCTAGAGACAGAGCTATGCCCCTATATTGTGAGGAGAGACACTAGATTGTAGCTTGGGCTAACCTTGCCACAATCTTGTTCTTATCAAGGTTGGTGTGAAACTGTTATGACATGTTCTCTCTCTTCCCTGGGAAAGTCAATATGCATGTGCCCTAGACCAAATTCGGGAGATCTCTAGAGACGTAGAGAAAATTGGAAATGCTAAAAGAATTGCATAAATTGGCTCTGCAAAACTGAGAGGCTCTTGACTATCTTTCGGCAGGTCAAGGGGGGACTTGTGCAATCATTGGCGATGAATGTTGTACTTTTGTCCCAGATCACGCTTCTAATATGACTGATCTCACCTACACAGCTGTGCCACTAGAGATCCTGGTTCGAATCCAGGCTCTGTCGTAAGGGCTATTTGACCAATAAGGAGAGTGATGGGGTGCTGCATCAGATGATCTGGCCTCCACAATCACCCGACCTCAACCCAATTGAGATGGTTTGGGATGAGTCAGATCGCCGAGTGAAGGAAAAGCAGCCAACAAGTGCTCAGCACTTGTGGGAACTCCTTCAAGACTGTTGGAAAAGCATTCCAGGTGAAGCTGGTTGAGCAAATGCCAAAAGTGTGCAAAGCTGTCATCATGATTTGTTTAACACCTTTTTGGTTACTACATGATTCCATATGTGTTATTTCATAGTTTTGATGTCTTCACTATTATTCTACAATGTAGAAAATAGTAAAAAATAACGAAAACCCCTTGAATGAGTAGGTGTGTCCAAACCTTTGACTGGTACTGTACGTGCCATATTCTGGTGTAAAAACTGTAACATGATGTGACTTCTGTAAAGAAAAAGGATTAGCCTTATTAAGCCTGAGCTCCCACTTGCTAAGCTGCATGTGAACTCTGAAATAATAACTTCTTAAATCACTAACAATTCACCCTGTCTGCTAATACCCTAAATGATCTATACCCTTTGCATGAGCTTTGGAAGGAATTCATGTCTGTCAGAAACCATTCTTTCACAAAGTTAATTTGGTGGAGTCCAGTGAAGCAAGTATTAGGACAAAGTCAACAACGTCTCCCCGTCAATAACAGCGCAGAGTAAGCTGGTGGGGACAGGGCGCTCTAGCTGGACATTCCCAGCATGTGTTTTTCTGTGGGACTGACTGACTATTGGCCTGGTCTGGGAAACGTTTGACTAACCACCGACTGTTCAACTGGTTTCCAATAAGCTGGGTCCTACTTTGCACTGCCCAGTGCCCATTTCAGATTTGTGCTGAGGTTATGTTTTGCCAATAGACTGAATCATTGACAATTATATTTTTCTATTGCCCTCATCCGTTAAACTGTCTCTTTTTCTTATTTTGATGACAGATTGGTCTTGCCCCCACTTCTCAGGAGAGAGAAGAACAGTTGACTGTTTTCAACAAGCAATTACAAATATACAAGGAGATGGATTTGCCAGTGTGAGTTCATCATGGATAGTGCCTTGGTCCTTATTGCTATGTGTGCTAGACACACGTTAATGTTATCAGACTGTGGGCAAGAGCAATGAGCCGTGTCCTTGGCAGGGATAAGAACAGGCTTTGCATGGAATGTCTCACTGTAACTGGATATTAGGGAGTGTTATTATTTGTCACTACTATATTTCTCCTGACCGTTTCTTGTTGTGTAACCAAAGTTGAGTGCATTTCCTCTGTGATGCAGGAACATCCATTCCCGATCAGCTGCAAAGGTTACCATAGCTACTCTGAAAGAACAGGGTTGGTGTATTATAATCAGGATTGCATAAGAGGACAGCCTCATTGCTGAAGTGATGAATGTGTTTTTAGAAGGCGTTAATATGTGCTATTTTGGCTATCCTATCAGGTATCACTGATGCTTTGCTGCACAACTTTGCAGGGAAACCATAAAATCAAATCAAACTTTATATGTCACATGCGCCGTATACAACAGGTGTAGACCTTACCGTGAAATGCTTACTTACAAGCCCTTAACCAACAATGCAGTTCAAGAAAGAGTTAAGAAACTAAAGTAAAAAAATCAAATAATGTAACACAATAAAATAACAATAACGAGGCTATATACAGGGGGTACCGGTACCGAGTCAATGTGCGGGGGTACAGGTTAGTCGAGGTAATTTGTACATGTAGGTAGGGGTAAAGTGACTATACATAGATAATAGACAGAGGGTAGCAGCAGTGTAAAAATGTTCTCAATGTAAATAGTCCGGGTGGCCATTTGATTAATTGTTCAGCAGCCTTTTGGTCCTAGACTTGGCGCTTGCCGTGCGGTAGCAGAGAGAAGAGTCTATGACTTGGGAGACTGGAGTCTTTGACAATGTTTTGGGCTTTCCTCTGCCACCGCCTAGTATATACAGTGAGGGAAAAAAGTATTTGATCCCCTGCTGATTTTGTACGTTTGCCCACTGACAAAGAAATTATCAGTCTATAATTTTAATGGTAGGTTTATTTGAACAGTGAGAGACAGAATAACAACAAAAAAATCCAGAAAAACGCATGTCAAAAATGTTATATAAATTGATTTGCATTTTAATGAGGGAAATAAGTATTTGACCCCCTCTCAATCAGAAAGATTTCTGGCTCCCAGGTGTCTTTTATACAGGTAATGAGCTGAGATTAGGAGCACACTCTTAAAGGGAGTGCTCCTAATCTCAGTTTGTTACCTGTATAAAAGACACCTGTCCACAGAAGCAATCAATCAATCAGATTCCAAACTCTCCACCATGGCCAAGACCAAAGAGCTCTCCAAGGATGTCAGGGACAAGATTGTAGACCTACACAAGGCTGGAATGGGCTACAAGACCATCGCCAAGCAGCTTGGTGAGAAGGTGACAACAGTTGGTGCGATTATTCGCAAATGGAAGAAACACAAAATACCTGTCAATCTCCCTCGGCCTGGGGCTCCATGCAAGATCTCAACTCGTGGAGTTGCAATGATCATGAAAACGGTGAGGAATCAGCCCAGAACTACACGGGAGGATCTTGTCAATGATCTCAAGGCAGCTGGGACCATAGTCATCAAGAAAACAATTGGTAACACACTACGCCGTGAAGGACTGAAATCCTGCAGCACCTGCAAGGTCCCCCTGCTCAAGAAAGCACATATACAGGCCCGTCTGAAGTTTGCCAATGAACATCAGAATGATTCAGAGGAGAACTGGGTGAAAGTGTTGTGGTCAGATGAGACCAAAATGGAGCTCTTTGGCATCAACTCAACTCGTGTTTGGAGGAGGAGGAATGCTGCCTATGACCCCAAGAACACCATCCCCACCGTCAAACATGGAGGTGGAAACAGTATGCTTTGGGGGTGTTTTTCTGCTAAGGGGACAGGACAACTTCACCGCATCAAAGGGACGATGGACGGCACCATGTACCAACACATTTTGGGTGAGAACCTCCTTCCCTCAGCCAGGGCATTGAAAATGGGTTGTGGATGGGTATTCCAGCATGACAATGACCCAAAACACACGGCCAAGGCAACAAAGGAGTGGCTCAAGAAGAAGCACATTAAGGTCCTGGAGTGGCCTAGCCAGTCTCCAGACCTTAATCCCATAGAAAATCTGTGGAGGGAGCTGAAGGTTCGAGTTGCCAAACATCAGGCTCGAAACCTTAATGACTTGGAGAAGATCGGCATAGAGGAGTGGGACAAAATCCCTCCTGAGATGTGTGCAAACCTGGTGGCCACCTACAGGAAACGACTGACCTCTGTGATTGCCAACAAGGGTTTTGCCACCAAGTACTAAGTCATGTTTTGCAGATGGGTCAAATACTTCTTTCCCTCATTAAAATGCAAATCAATGTATAACATTTTTGACATGCGTTTTTCTGGAATGTGTTGTTGTTATTCTGTCTCTCACTGTTCAAATAAACATACCATTAAAATTATAGACTGATCATGTCTTTGTCAGTGGGCAAACATACAAAATCAGCAGGGGATCAAATACTTTTTTCCCTCACTGTAGGTCCTGGATGGCAGGAAGCTTGGCCCCAGTGATGTACTGGGTCGTACGCACTACCCTCTGTAGCGCCTTACGGTCAGATGCCGAGCAGTTGTCATACCAGGCGGTGATGCAACCGGTCAGGATGCCCTCGATGGTGCAGCTGTAGAGCTTTTTGAGGATCTGGGGACCCACGCCAAATCTTTTCAGTCTCCTGAGGGGGAAAAGGTGTTGTCGTGCCCTCTTCACGACTGTCTTGGTGTGTTTGGACCATGATAGTTCGTTGGTGATGTGGACACCAAGGAACTTGAAACTCTCGACCCGCTCCACTACAGCCCCGTCGATGTTAATGGGGGCCTGTTCTGACCGCCTTTTCCTGTAGTCCACGATCAGCTCCTTTGTCTTGCTCACTTTTAGGGAGAGGTTGTTGTCCTGGCACCACACTGCCAGGTCTCTGACCTCCTCCCTATAGGCTGTCTCATCATTGTCAGTGATCAGGCCTACCACTGTTGTTTCATCAGCAAACTTAATGATGGTGTTGGAGTCGTGTTTGGCCACGCAGTCATAGGTGAACAGGGAGTACAAGAGGGGACTAAGCACACACCCCTGAGGGGCCCCAGTGTTGAGAATCAGCGTGGCAGACGTGTTGTTGCCTACCCTTACTACCTGGGGGCGGCCCGTCAGGAAGTCCAGGATCCAGTTGCAGAGGGAGGTGTTTAGTCCCAGGGTCGTTAGCTTAGTGATGAGATTTCTGGGCACTATGGTATTGAATACTGAGCTGTAGTCAATGAACAGCATTCTCACATACGTGTTCCTTTTGTCCAGGTGGGAAAGGGCAGTGTTGAGTGCGATTGAGATTGCATCATCTGTGGATCTGTTGGGGCGGTATGCGAATTGGAGTGGGTCAAGGGTATCCAGGATGATGCTGTTGATGTGAGCCATGACCAGCCTTTCAAAGTACTTCATGGCTACCGATGTGAGTGCTACGGGGCGGTAATAATTTAGGCAGGTTACCTTCGCTTTCTTGGGCACAGGGACTATGGTGGTCTGCTTGAAACATGTAGGTATTACAGTCAAGGAGAGGTTGAAAATGTCAGTGAAGACACTTGCCAGTTGGTCTGCGCATGCTTTGAGTACACGTCCTGTTAATCCGTCTGGCCCCGCGGCTTTGTGAATGTTAACCTGTTTAAAGGTCTTGCTCACATCAGGTACAGAGAGCGTTATCACACAGGCGTCCGGAACAGCTGGTGCTCTCATGCATGCTTCAGTGTTGCTTGCCTTGAAGTGAGCATAAAAGGCATTTAGCTCCTCTGGTAGGCTTGCGTCACTGGGAAGCTCTCGGCTGGGTTTCCCTTTGTAGTCCGTAATAGTTTTCAAGCCCGGCCACATCCGACGAGTGTCAGAGCCGGTGTAGTAGGATTCAATCTTCATCCTGTATTGACGCTTTGCCTGTTTGATGGTTCGTCTGAGGGCGTAGCGGGATTTCTTATAAGCGTCCGGATTAGTGTCCCGCTCCCTGAAAGTGGCAGTTCCAGCCTTTAGCTCGATGCGGATGTTGCCTGTAATCCATGGCTTCTGGTTGGGATATGTACGTACGGTCACTGTGGGGATGACGTCGTTGATGCACTTATTGATGAAGCCGATGATTGAGGTGGTATACTGTTGAATGCCATCGGATGAATCCCGGAACATATTCCAGTCTGTGCTAGCAAAACAGTCCTGTAGCGTAGCATCCGCGTCATCTGACCACTTCCGTATTGAGCGAGTCACTGGTACTTCCTGCTTTAGTTTCTGCTCGTAAGCAGGAATCAAGATGATAGAATTATGGTCAAATTTGCCAAATGGAGGGCGACGGAGAGCTTTGTATGCGTCTCTGTGTGTGGAGTAAAGGTGGTCTAGAGTTTTTTTTTCCCTCTGGTTGCACATGTGACATGCAGGTTGAAATGAGGTAAAACAGATTTAAGTTTTCCTGCATTAAAGTCCCCGGCCACAAGGAGTGCCGCTTCTGAATGAGCATTTTCATGTTTGGCCATGGAAGGAGTGGAAAGAGTGGAAGGAGTGCAGGCAGGATACTTATTCTCCTTCTCTCCAGCTGTCTCTGCAGGAATTAACAGGTGAGCGATAGAGTTGTTCATTAACCTGCAGTCATCCAGTAATCTCTCAGTACCATATGTCCTCATTGTTATAGAAATCCCTTACCTTTTCTAACACCTTGATCTTTGAATATGCATACTAAGCTTTTGTTTCAAGTTTTAAAGATTGGTTAAAGCTACTTTCACTGGGCCAAAAATGCTGTGTGCATTTTCTGCTAAACATAAAACTCTGAAACGGCCATATGGTGTGATAAAACCAGACATGATTTTAGATAGTTCCTGTTGAGTCCCCTCATAATGACTGTGTTGTTACTGTGTTATAACAAAGAGACAAACTGATCAAACAGATTCCATTGGAACTCATCTGTCTGAAGACAGACTCTCTTGCCTTGGGACCAGAAAAACATGTGGGTTATCATCATTTGGAATGCAACATGATGTAGCAACCTGGTTGTTTTGAATCATTAAACTTATGTCTCCCCTCTCCAAAGGAATGAACCTAAGAACATACTGCTGGTCTGTGAGTACATTGCTCAAGTCAAAGGAATCACACCTCAAATGGTTATTCATGCCACCACAGAGAATGCCCTCCGGTTGTTCCTAGAAATTAGGAGCCTTAAGTCACACACATCACACTAAATGTATAGGTCTAATTCGTGTCTTTTTGTAAATTAATTCATATTGTGTTATCTCATGCTGTATCTCCGAAAATGAAATGGAATTGTGAAATAAAATTCTCAAGAGACAGGTGTTTGTGCATGGTGATGGACACTTCTATGTATAATTGTATAAAGTCACACATAAAATCAGCAACCATTGGCTATGACGATGGCAATGCTTACGGTTTTCTTCTAAGCGTTTTCGCTCCTGGTATTTGGTGACATGTCCTGCTGTCCAAAACGGACCGTTGCTCCGGAGTCTCTGCCTGGAGCGACTTGGAAGTCGCAAGTGTTTTGCAAATGACAGTCAAAATGTATATTCTCTGCTCTTTCCCATAACTTGCTGTCAATCTCTACTTGACACCACTTTTCTCACCGCAAATTTAATTCGAACAGGGCATCGACTTTGGATTTTGACATGTTTGATAAGCTTTCTAACACCACTAGAGCAGTGGCGATTTTAACATGTAAATCTTGGTGGGGCAAACTTTGTTTTAGATGCATCCCAGCAAAGCCACTACACAACATAACACTAAACAATACATTAATTGCACTATAACGGTGACAAACGGTGCCCACAAACTGTTAAGGCCTACATAAAGCTGTCCAGACAGCGGAGCTTTCCTTTCAGCACCATGGAGTGAATCCTTACCATGGCTACACCTGGCTATCAGCGGAGCCTCGTCTGGCAGCGAAACAGTTCAGACTCATTTACTGCCTTTTTTAAAAACCACTGACTCCTTGTGGATTTGTGTAAGTCGATAAGAACCGAATTCTCCTTCAATGATAATGAACGCCAACATGAGTTTTGAGTTTTGAACCATACACTAACATTATTACATTTATGTTGAGTAAATTCATAATCTTTGTTTTTATATCATTAACACTTAGCTCTAAGTGTAAGCAAGTGCATGCAAACGTGCTGCGACGAGGTAGGCCTATTCGTTCAGCACTTTCAAAATGGACCAACATAAATTCTGAAAGATGTTAGTACAGAAAATTCAGCAAGATGTTGAGGCCTTAACTTTACTCTTCTTTAAGTCACCACAGAGAGAGAAATAGAGAGTCGCAGTTAGCCTACCATTTGAAGTATTTGATTAGGCCTATGTGGTCTAAAAGGGAAGGAAAATATGATCCACTTTTATAAACAATTTACCGACGCACAGACAGCGCATTGCGCAAACAAAACAATCCTCGCAATATCAACTGGAATTACATGGGTTAAATTACTGAACTTTTTGTTGAAAATAAATATTTGAATGGGAAGAGACTGTCACTAGCAAACATGGTTACAGACCCAACAACATTATATAGTATCCCCTCCTCATGAAGAAAATCACATGACCTAATTAAAACACACAAAGTAAGCAAACCAATTAAATCATTACAACATTGCCTAAAATTATGAATAAGATACAGTACTAATGAGATAGACCTATATAAGCAATAGGCCTATAACAATTGAAATGTACAAACTATGGCATAAGGGGACGATGAGTGGATAAGAGGCAAGCAGTAATTTCGATTATGACATAATCGGGCTCCTGAGTGGCGCAGCGGTCTAAGGCATAATCGGGCTCCCGAGTGGCGCAGTAGTCTAAGGCACTGCATCTCAGTGCTAGGGGCGTCACTACAGACCCTGGTTTGATTCCAGGCTGTATCACAATCCGGCCTTGATTGGGAGTCCCATAGGGCGTCGTCCGGGTTTGGGTAGGCCTTCATTGTAAATAAGCATTTGTTCTTAACTGACTTGCCTTGTTAAAAAATAATAACAATAATGAGTGAGTTATGAGGGACGTCGTCTATATAACTATTTGTTCAGCACTTTTTAAATGTACAGCGACAGAATTCAGAACATGAGCCATTCTTACAGTTTTCTCCCTGTACACCAAGTCAGAACCGAATAATAAATAACTAGGACAAATAAGCAGGCAATGAAAGCTCTTACAATATTCAATGATGACATTTCTATAAAACAGGCTATAGGTTACATGTGCACCTCTAAGTCAGAACAGTAGGCTAAATTCTGAGGGGGAGAGGGACCAAATTATTAGGGTGAGGCAAATGGGCTACTAACAGCTTACTACACAACATACACTTAGTATTACTTTCTTAGCTACAGTATACAAATATCCCTTGCATATTAAATCATTTATGGAGCAGCATTCAACACATTTTAGGATTCACCATTGTTGTGCTCACTTGAACAGGAAGGTGGCACGGCGGTCCTTCTTGTGGGCAAATTTTGTCATCAAACTTTCTCATCAAAGTCTGTCATTCTCTGGATTTATGGTGCTTTCATGACATCTGGGAACTCTGAAAAAAACAAGGTCAAATCATGATGTCAGTGATCTTTAAGTCGCAGCTCTAGAAAGAGGCCAGAGTTCCCGACTTCGAATTCCGATTTGGATGACCATTCAAAACGTATTTTCCCAGTCGGAGCTCGTATTTTTCGGAGTTCCCAGTTGTCTTGAACTCACTGAAGTCTGAGATTTCCCAATTACGAGTTTCCAGTTGTTTTGAAAGCGGCAGAAATCATGCTGAATTGACAGCATGGCCAATGTATCCAACCTTTTCTGGCCCATGGTGTTGTGTGTGAATGTTTATAACCTTTTAAGCCTGGAAAAGAGAAAGATGTTTTAAATCCTTAAACCCAGACTTGGACCACACACCCTCTCCACCGAATAGCAGGCAGGGGGAAAAAAATTTTGATGGCTTTGCAACGCTTGCAGTTAGCCACTGATTCCTTCCAAACCACTCATTGTTGAATTTGCGTTTTCCGATTTGTCGTTTTATCTATAATTTATCTTCATATAAAAATAATTGAAAAGGATTTGCCAGTAGATTGTCAACGTGATTCATGATGATGACTGCTTGTCTAGCTTGCTAGCTAAGATTGTGAAAGTATTATGTTGACATGATCAGTTCAATCAACACTACGGTAGATATAACATGATTTGACCTCATTTTATCTGTGGCCAATGACCTTGAGCCTTCTTGGACGGGGACTTTGAATGTAAATCTATGGCAGCACCCAAGGGGGCTTGAATTGCCTAGCTCACCCTGTAGATTCTGCGGTGAGGTAGTGTCTCCATGAGTGACAGAACACTGAACCAATCACTGCGCAATTAGAGAAGATTACCAACGCATATGCTCTGTATTTTCCGCTGGCTACCCCTCCACCAAAGAAAGCACTGAGCTAGGTTGAAACACCTGCATTTTGGAGCTGCCTTACTCACGAAAGAGACCATGTTTGTATGCAGCTTTATTAACTCAATATATAGCGCATTCGGAAAGTATTCAGACCCCTTGACCTTTTCCACATTTTGTAACGTTACAGCCTTATTCTAAAATGGATTACATATGATTTATTTCTCATCAATCCACACACAATACCCCATAATGACAAAGCGAAACAGGTTTCAGCAAATTTTTGCAACTGTATAAAAGGTCCCACCGTTGACAGTGCATGTCAGAACAAAAACCAAGCCATGAGGTCGAAGGAATTGTCCGTAGCGCTCAGGACCTCAGACTGGGGCGAAGGTTCACCTTCCAACAGGACAATGACCCTAAGCATACAGCCAAGACAACGCAGGAGTGGCTTCGGGACAAGCCTCTGAATGTCCTTGAGTGGCCCAGCCAGAGCCCGGACTTGAACCTGATCAAACATCTGTGGAGAGACCTGAAAATAGCTGTGCTGCGACGTTCCCCATCCAACCTGACAGAGCTTGAGAGGATCTGCAGAGAAGAATGGGAGAAACTCCCCAAATACAGTTGTGCTAAACTTGTAGCATCATACCCAAGAAGATTCGAGGCTGTAATCTCTGCCAAAGGTGCATCAACAAAGTATTGTGTAAAGGGTCTGAATACTTATGTAAATGTAATATTTCCGTTTTTTTTTAATAAATTTGCTACAATTTCTAAAAACCTGTTTTTGCTTTGTCATTATGGGGTATTGTGTGTAGATTGATGAGAAAAAACAAAACAATTTAATCCATTTTAGAATAAGGCTGTGTAGTGTCGAGTCAATGTTGCTAATTATGCTGTTAAACAAAGGAGTCCGCTTATACTGAACTTTGATCATAAGTTTTATTCATATCACAAGATTTCAGCATAAGTTTACAGATGTCATGATCACCCGGAGAGCAGTGTTTTCCAAATTACAATGTCCGCTCTAATGTTCTTTGTTCAAACCCAGTACTTATAATATTCCCCAAAATATGGGTGGCTCCCTCTACTGTCCAATCCCCTGTCTACAACACACACTCCCGCTGTTCTATGGGGCGTCACCCTAAAACAACTCCCTCTGAAACTGAATAAACATCCTCTCAGGCTCCACTTGAAAACATTAGCAAAGTCATAATTCTTAATACACTACATATTTCCCCCTTCGAGACTAACTAAAATTCTCGAAAACAAAAATAATAGGATTATGACAAGTAACAATCTCTCTTATTGAGTATCTTTAACAATAAACCCAAAACACTTTTCTCTGGAGTGTAAATACCTTTCTATTAAATATGAACAAATCTTTATGAAGTGTGAATACATTACTATGAAATATGAACAAATCTTTATGAAGTGTGAGAGCGAAAAACCTGTCTGGCATCCTTCTTTCCAAATATCCATCCATCAATCAAGACAGTAAAATTCTCTCACGGCCCCTCTGCCCCAGGCAACCACCTAGGTACTCCAGATCAATTCATAAATCTTTATCAATGCATTTGAAACTATGATGCCATTAAATACACATGAAAGCCCCAGCAAACAAAATACTATCCAAAAAATGTCCACTCTCAGGCTGGTCGACCCATCGGACCCTACTGTGGATTATCTCTATCCCTGCCTAGACTCCATGTCCGTAAGCTTCCACGAAATAAACAAAAACATCTAAGATCCCCACATGTATCCAATAACATCAAATATCATTCTACAAAAATTAATACAGAAAGAATATGACACAAATTATGTATTACACATGCAAATATGTCTATATTTCATTGCAGACACTGGAATGTAGTCCACTACACTTCATCTCCTCAGCAGTGTCGACTTCTAATGCATCTTCGATTATGGAATTGGAACATTTCCACACCTTCCTTGTTCCATCTCCTCCTTTCCCTTCATATTCTCCTTTCATAGTGTCCTTTCATATTGTCCTTTCATATTGTCCTTGTTTGAGTATTTCAATCTCTACATATTCCCCCAAATGCTTCTGGAAGAAAAGAAAAGACCAAACAGTATCTTTTGCAAAACAACACATTCAAATTAAAACATCAATATCAACTAAGAATATAAAAAATTATATAAAAATGATATATGAATGAATCACATTATTCTATTTCCCCCCTTTGATTCATAACAAAATACTAAAATCACACTAATATTGAAAAACATTTGAAAAATAATCAAATAATCAAAAAGGATATTTATCCATCAATACTCCATCCAGTCCCACTTGTCCCTCTTCATCCAGATCAGGAACAGTTAACAACGGCATCTGAGTTTTGTCTCCAGGCATCACAACTCCAACCCATCTCAATATCATAGCTTTCGCAAAGGTCAGTAACAAATTACAAAAGCAAAACATCACACACAGTGCTATCAAAGCTGCTACTAAAATCTGAACCATCACTGCTCCCACTGGGCCTAACTGATCTTGCAACCAAGTCTTCGCTGACCATCCAGCTCCTTCAGATCTACCAAATACATCCCTTATATTCTTCAATGCATCTATAACACTAGTGATATTATCTGAACTATCTGGAATCAAAGTATAACAATCATCCCCTGTCAAATTCATAGCCAAACATAAGCCACCTTGTTTTGCTAGAATATAGTCAAGAGCCATATCATGTTTCAACAGCGTCAGTCTGTGACTTCTTTGAGTATTCGACAGAAGGTTAAACCCTCTTATCGTTTCATTTGCAAAACCCTGCAAAGTATAGCTAATATTATCAATATGATCTGCCAAACATTTTACACCATACCATGGAAAAATCCCCACTTCTCTCTTAGACTTATCCTCCAATGATAGGCTTCCCAGACTATGAAATTCCTCTAAAATTGATGCTGGAGCTATCTGCTCCCTTGTAATCAAATGCGATATATTTATGGCTTTAATAACTATCAATGTTGAAAGAGTTAAATTGCTTCTCACTGTTGTTATAATAGGCTGAAGTGTTGATGTCCTTGTTGTTACTTCATCCATTCTCCCTAAAACTTTGAACTCCTTACTTGTATTTCCATCTATCACCACTAGTTCTCTCTCTCTCTTACTACTAACTAACATTGAAACTTAGCTAACTGTCCTAGAGTTCCTTCAACCCTAGTTTTCCTAACTTTTTTAATCTAACTTTTCTCCTAACTTTTAAAAAACCATTCCACTGATTTATTCACAAAATCCCTTTACCACCAATTTTTAGAATATGTGATCGGGTAATCCCCACCTGCTTCTGACTTCTTTACACACAGACTTGGCAAACGATTGTACATCTTTTAGCCTAGTTTGAAATCTCTTGGTGTAGGAATGTAACCAAGAATAACAGTCACCCCTTTTAACTTTATTTTTCAGACAGATTGTCTAATAGGCAGTCTAATAGATTGTCCTCCTTCCTATGATATTATCTTTTCAAGCAAATATGATTCCTAAAAACCCTACTTTTTAAAAAATCTTCTACCAGACAGCCGTCTAGTGTACATCTTATTGTACAGTTCAATTTACACAATGCATCTCTTCCCAACAATGCAATAGGTATATGTTCTGATACCAGTATGTGTATTTTAATTTCTCTTTGATTTTTTATAGCAGAGGTCAATTGGTTCCTTAAGAGTAATCAGCTGTTTTACTCCCTCAAATCCCTATCCTAATTAGTTAATTTTACATAGTGAGATGTGTAACCTCATCAGGCTCAACACCGATAAAAGCTTTTCCACTATCACTTCTCCTAGTCCTTTTATTTTCACTTCAATTGTTGGATATTTTTTTCTCCCTAATCGGTGCTATCAGCTGACACCCCCCTTCGGATCTTCTAGGCACTCTAGAATCCTTGCTCCTTTAAGGGTTCACCTGTCCTACAGATGATCTTCACTTGCTCCTTTATCTTCCTCTGAAATTCCCTCTTTCCAGAAACTATCTATGGATATGATAACAACTTTTACGCTCTAGTTGTGGCTGATACAATTGCATTTGACCTTGTTCAGTTGAAGCTGTAGCAGTGATTGTTGATTTGATTCACTCTGATTCTTCATAACCAAAGCTTCTCTTCTCCTTCTTCTTCTCCCCCAGCTGTATTTGATTGAGTTTTCTGAGAGTTTCTTGGTCCTGTTCTTTCTGGTTGTGTTCCTTTTTTCTGTACAAATCCACTTGATGGGCTATATGATCTGTATAGACACCTTTTGTCATGCTTCCAAGTCCAACCACCTCTGCCAGTTTACTCCTTACTGGCAAGGGCAGTCCTGTCACGCCCTGGCTCGGGGGACTCTCGTATGTTGAGCCAGGGTGTTAGTTTCTATGTTTTTGTTGTGGGTCTAGGTTACTTATTTCTATGTTGGTCTGAGTGACTCCCAATCAGAGGCAACGAGTGTCAGCTGGTTGTCTCTGATTGGGAGCCATATTTAAACAGTCGGGTTTTCATTCGTGTTTGTGGGTTTTTGTTTCGAGTCTGTTTATGGTAACCGTGAACTGTCACGTATCGTTCGTTGTTTTGTTCGTGTTGCCTTCAGTGAGAATAAATATGTTTGCATTCAACGCTGCGCATTGGTCCACTCTGTTAGACGATCTTGACAAGTCCCATCTGCAATTTAGCTCTCAAAATTGACTGCTCAATTTGACTCACATCTGGATCATTTCCAGTAATATTTCTCCACACTTGATGAACTCTTGACACATAGGCTCTCGGATTTTCTTGTTGTCCTAGTGGGTCAATCAGAATGTTATCAGGATGTACATTTGTTGGAAATGTATCTTTCAACGCTCTCCACAGACGATTCCTACTTGCAGCCAACAATTCAGGGTCGTTCACTGCAGTCCCCACATATCTATTGAGTCCCGCTCTCTGAAAAATTTCTTCCATACCTGGAATCCCAAGGAGATTAGCCAAAAGTCTCTTAATGTCTCCTATAGCAGACTGTGTTCCCACCGTAATTTCTTCCAATTTTGAAATCCAAGGATAGGCTCCATCTTGAAGAGTAGGCAGCTTCTCAAGTATATCTGACATATCGGTACTTTGCAAAGGCTTATATTCTAAGTTTTGACCTCGAATGATCACCGGCATAATTTTCTTGCTAGTGCCCTCTTTCCTTGGCCTCAATGTATATTTTTTCTCCAATTCTTGGGATTCTTTTCTCAGCAGTTTCTTCTTCTGTATCTTCAGCTTCTTGAGTTGTTCCTCCAGTTCTTTTACTTCTCCTAAATCATTCGCTTTATCCAGGCATGATACGCATCGGTCTATATCTCTTTCTATTTCTTCTTTGCTAGTCATTGCTGGATAAAATCCTCTTGAATATGAAGCACCTTTGCTCTCCCACTCTTTATCGCTGTCTTCATCTTTACTTTTATCAGAACTCGAATCTCCTGTATTCTTCTTCTTCAAACATCCATCACCCCTTCTTTCCTCTCTTGCCAACCTCCGTCTGATCACAGGGTCATATCCACCCATGATCTCTTCTGAATCACTCTGATCATCATCATCATCATCATCATCATCTTCATCAGGTTCCATTCTCCTGAACCTCATTCTACCCTTAGTTTCCAGACATCTCGGTTTTTTCTTACTTCTGGAGTTTGGAGTCATTTTTATGGTCGTTTCTGCTTGTCCTCTCTCTATTATTCGTTCATCTTCATCTCTGATGCAATAATCACCCTCCTGAACGATCACCGGAAGCTGAGGATAGACGTCCTTAAGCTCTACTTCTTCCTCATAAGGTGGGGGTCTTTTAGCTGAATCCGTATGTGAGAAAGGTGTACTGACTTCTGCCATTAGTTTTTCTGTCGCCTTTCCTTGTTTCACCATTTTCTCTATACCTTTGTTTATTTTATCGCTGGCAGCTTTTATCATTTTTTGTCCTTCATTCTCAAACAGCTTAAGAACACCCAGCTCTCTTTGTCTCTTTTCTTTACGATGTTCCCTTTTTTTCCCTTTCTTTTGATCTGCTTTATGAATTGACAGAAGCACTTTCATTATGTTGATTACATCAGGGTTAAGAGTCCCTTCCACTGGCCATGGTTGTTCAATGTCAGGCCAACGTTTGTTCCATTTGCCGGATAACCTAGCAATACCATTAACTAAAGGATTACTATTTTGTACTATATCAACAGGTGTAATTACCTTCATAGTCCTGATATCCTTTTTCCCCATTGTAACAACTCATTTATATTCCTTTATTGTGAATTATTTTATTATTTTAGAATATATAGCTTATAGTGTCCTCCCTTTAATTTTTAATATAAACTAAAACATTTTTTTTTCTCTCTAAATAATAAAAATTAATCAATAAAAATATGAATATTCAAAAATAATTAAATACTTTATTTTATTTTATTATTAAACAATTAATCAATACATTTACGAATAATTAAAAATATTTTTATTTTTTATTTTACTAATTTATCAATTAGTGGCTATCTTACCACCTCCAATCAGGAAAAGTACAGGAAAGTAGACAACTTCAGAGCAATCCAAAAAGAAAATACCTATAATCCAGCAACACTACAGTACTCATAAACCCATTGCTTAATAAGCATCCAATCATCTTAATTTTACAGAATAATGTCAGTACTCGATTCCCAACACAACTCTAATCAAACCCACTCATGCACAAAAACTCCAATACGCAATTACTTCAATTGATCAGTCTGTTGCCAAGTCCCTGTCAAATTGTCATAACATCAAATATCCTGTAGGGGAAGGCTTTGTAAACAGAACAGCACTAGCCTGATTTTCTTTTGACTTGATCCTGTCGCAGCAGCCTCTTGTCGCGTCACACCCTGTCACATGATGTACACGTCAGCACTTCCTCTCTTTCTCTCTCTCCTCTCGTTCCTCTTATCGTCTCTCATATGACAAAAGAACAAAGAAACAGACAAGAATTTAGTAGTTTATGCAATCACTGAGTTATTTCAACCATTCATATTCCTCCAGTCACATTCGCGCTAAGAAATAACACAAGAATCGTATAAATAGCTCAATTTTATTTATTTATTTAATTATTTTTATTTTTAATCCGTCAACATCTCTCTCTCATTTATCAATTCAATAGGTCTCAAGAAAACAGTTTCATCTTCAAACAACAGCCGATGTAACAACCAGAATACACCATTAGACTCTAAATGTCTGTCTTTTGTTCCATCGTTCGTCTACGCCTCCCCACAGCACAGTGTAGCAGAGGAGTGACCTATTTACCCCTACGTCACTCTAGTGTCGTAAAATCACACGCATGCGCAGTACATTCATCACTACGATTTCACAGTGGAAGGAGTTCTCTATCAGCTCTCTTCACTCCAGACAACAGAACGTTAGCAGTCTGCTATAGCTCCTCTCCTTTACCCTTATAGACAAACAATAACACTTAACAGAGCTCACAAAACATCAGGCACCAAGCCCACGCTATCTAAACACACCTTTTGGTGGCTCGTCCCGTTCCAATGGACCACCAAGGAAAAAATACCGAACATAACCCGCTTCAAAATTGGCATGTAGCAAGAATTAGCATTAGCATTAGCATTAGCATTAGCATGTAGCATGAAGCATAATTAGCAGGCCACGTTTAGCATTTCTCCCTCCGCCGTGCCGTAAAATTCTTAATGAGTGCTAAATTTGTGCTACCACGAGATCCCTGTGGAATTGAAACGAGTGGTTACATCAATCAAACAATTCGTCAACTGTCAGCTGAGCGGTAACATACAATATCAATATACCACGGCCTCCAGTCCCCAGGACTCACCTACAGTGGGGAAAAAAGTATTTAGTCAGCCACCAATTGTGCAAGTTCTCCCACTTAAAAATATGAGAGAGGCCTGTAATTTTCATCATAGGTACACGTCATTATTGACAGACAAAATGAGAAAAAAAATTCCAGAAAATCACATTGTAGGTTTTTTAATGAATTTATTTGCAAATTATGGTGGAAAATAAGTATTTGGTCAATAACAAAAGTTTCTCAATACTTTGTTATATACCCTTTGTTGGCAATGACACAGGTCAAACGTTTTCTGTAAGTCTTCACAAGGTTTTCACACACTGTTGCTGGTATTTTGGCCCATTCCTCCATGCAGATCCCCTCTAGAGCAGTGATGTTTTGGGGCTGTCGCTGGGCAACACGGACTTTCAACTCCCTCCAAAGATTTTCTATGGGGTTGAGATCTGGAGACTGGCTAGGCCACTCCAGGACCTTGAAATGCTTCTTACGAAGCCACTCCTTCGTTGCCCGGGCGGTGTGTTTGGGATCATTGTCATGCTGAAAGACCCAGCCATGTTTCATCTTCAATGCCCTTGCTGATGGAAGGAGGTTTTCACTCAAAATCTCACGATACATGGCCCCATTCATTCTTTCCTTTACACGGATCAGTCGTCCTGGTCCCTTTGCAGAAAAACAGCCCCAAAGCATGATGTTTCCACCCCCCATGCTTCACAGTAGGTATGGTGTTCTTTGGATGCAACTCAGCATTCTTTGTCCTCCAAACACGACGAGTTGAGTTTTTACCAAAAAGTTATATTTTGGTTTCATCTGACCATATGACATTCTCCCAATCCTCTTCTGGATCATCCAAATGCACTCTAGCAAACTTCAGATGGGCCTGGACATGTACTGGCTTAAGCAGGGGGACACGTCTTGTACTGCAGGATTTGAGTCCCTGGCGGCGTAGTGTGCTACTGATGGTAGGCTTTGTTACTTTGGTCCCAGCTCTCTGCAGGTCATTCACTAGGTCCCCCCGTATGGTTCTGGGATTTTTGCTCACCGTTCTTGTGATCATTTTGACCCCACGGGGTGAGATCTTGCATGGAGCCCCAGATCGAGGGAGATTATCAGTGGTCTTGTATGTCTTCCATTTCCTAATAATTGCTCCCACAGTTGATTTCTTCAAACCAAGCTGCTTACCTATTGCAGATTCAGTCTTTCCAGCCTGGTGCAGGTCTACAATTTTGTTTCTGGTGTCCTTTGACAGCTCTTTGGTCTTGGCCATAGTGGAGTTTGGAGTGTGACTGTTTGAGGTTGTGGACAGGTGTCTTTTATACTGATAACAAGTTCAAACAGGTGCCATTAATACAGGTAACGAGTGGAGGACAGAGGAGCCTCTTAAAGAAGAAGTTACAGGTCTGTGAGAGCCAGAAATCTTGCTTGTTTGTAGGTGACCAAATACTTATTTTCCACCATAATTTGCAAATAAATTCATTAAAAATCCTACAATGTAATTTTCTGGATTTTTTTCCTCAATTTGTCTGTCATAGTTGACGTGTACCTATGATGAAAATTACAGGCCTCTCTCATCTTTTTAAGTGGGAGAACTTGCACAATTGGTGGCTGACTAAATACTTTTTTTCCCCACTGTAACTACACCTAACGCGTTATTAGGATTTTTGGCCCATCCTAGAGATCACCTCCATGAGGGTTTCCATTGATTCACGGCGGTTCTAAGTTACATACATATGCCTAGGCCTTATTCCTCTCAATCGATTGTTCTTGAACTCTTATTCAAGCAAAATATCTCTATAGACACTCTATAGACACTCCCCCCTTTTGCGCTGTTTACCAGTGCAAAGAAATTTAGAATGGTTAGGCCAGACCCCTAGTCCACAGCAATAAAAGCAACAGAAGCACACACCGGTCCCCTACGGTACATCTCCCCAGCGCACACACCCAAAAGCAGACGAAGGAAACACACACAAGACCGTGAGAAATCTCACCTTAAGCCGGCGTCTTGAGCGAGAGTCACGTTGTTGCTCATGAATGAAACACTGCAGAGACGCAGACCCGCCTCATCACTCGTCGCCAAATTTGTAGTGTCGAGTCAATGTTGCTAATTATGCTGTTAAACAAAGGAGTCCGCTTATACTGAACTTTGATCATAAGTTTTATTCATATCGCAAGATTTCAGCATAAGTTTACAGATGTCATGATCACCCGGAGAGCAGTGTTTTCCAAATTACACAATGTCCGCTCTAATGTTCTTTGTTCAAACCCAGTACTTATAATATTCCCCAAAATATGGGTGGCTCCCTCTACTGTCCAATCCCCTGTCTACAACACACACTCCCTCTGTTCTATGGGGCGTCACCCTAAAACAACTCCCTCTGAAACTGAATAAACGTCCTCTCAGGTTCCACTTGAAAACATTAGCAAAGTCATAATTCTTAATACACTACAGCTGTAATGTAACAAAATGTGGAAAAAGTAAAGGGGTCTGAATACTTTCCGAATGCACTGTATATTATTTTTTGCATTGTTTGCAAACTAACATGTGACACGAATGAATGCCAAAATAACATGCAAAAAAAATTTTTTTTTAGCTAAACAGGTTGGGCTCAAAACAGCCCCATCTGCCCTGAATGATGGGTCGCCATTGCACTATAGCAAATAGCAGCGAAATGATGAGGTGTCGTAATGAGCGCTTCTTTGTGCCTTCTAGCCCCGCTGCGGCTCCCATGGATCTAGAAACCTCAGAATTTCGCGCAACAATACTAACTGTGACAACGTGGAAGTCAGATCCAATTAAATAATTCCTAATTATATGGTGGAAGTGAGTTACGTGTGCCAGTGGCTCTTGAAAAGTAGCCTATTTAAAAGTGGTAAATCTGAGGATGAGTTGAACACCCACGTTTTCAAATGCATCAGAAGGCCCTGGCCTAATAAAAGTGTAACTTCCCATCTATAAATCTATTGTAGTTATTAAGGCCTACAATTACCTGAGCAAATATATTTTTTTAGGCCTATGCCATTGAGGTGGATGATTTTATTGCACATTGTTTCAAACGTTTGCTTTCTAGTGCGAGTGTCCAATAGGATAGGCAGGCCGACTGGGCTCAACTAAGATTAGGATTAGGGAGAGATAATTGAGGAGACCATGTGTCACTAACGAACGACACACATTTGAACAACCTCAATGCTATTTAGGAAATTATGCAGTTTATTTGAATAACAGAAAATTATTATAACAATATTTTTTCTTCATCTACCATGCATAGAGGCCGGTGCGCACTTGTTTCATTCACATACTGGTTGGGGATTATACCTATAGATAGAGGTAGGGCTACTATAACACCGTCCCTCTGGAGAGCCCTCCAAATCCTGCATTTTGATTGGTCGGAGTCATCATCGGAAGGCCTCCATGTGTGAGTTGTCTGATGTAAATGCGCCCTGCCCCTCTCCCCATGCACTAAAGCGGCACCGGAATAGGCTACCATACGAAAAAAGGCGCTTTATGAGAGCGAATAATACAGATAGCCAACAACATTTTAAAAGGGCTTTTTATAAACGGTATGAATAGTTGTTGTATTATCTACTTAGTGAATGTTGGCTCTGCCCTATTTTGCGTAAACGTACTTCCTGACTACAGGGTATAGCGATAAGCAACGTCGGCCCAGCATCATGGTGGCTGGCGAGTTGGTACAGCAACATCTGCAGCGTGACAACGCACCTGAAATAGACATCAAGACGCGGGTGCATAGCGGAGCAGTCCCAACCGGGGATCAGTACTCCGATCTAACGAATGGAGCGGCACATCTGACAGAACTGGACTCGAAGGCGTTGGAACAGGAGATACATCCAGATGAGAAACAGGCTATGCTTCCTGGAGAGGAAAAATGTCTCGAAACTAAGCTCTATTGGAGAAGATTCGCCGTTTTAGCTGTGTTCAGCCTCTACTCCCTCGTCAACGCATTTCAATGGATCCAGTACAGCATCATCGCCAACATTTTCGCCCACTTCTACAATGTATCCAGCGACAAGATCGATTGGCTGTCAATTGTATACATGGTGGCGTATGTGCCGTTGATCTTCCCCGCAACATGGTTACTGGATAAAAAAGGACTGAAATTGACAGCCCTTATGGGCGCGGGTTTGAACTGCGTCGGTGCGTGGGTGAAGTGCGCCAGCGTCCGGCCCGATCTTTTCGGTGTAACAGTGACTGCACAGATAATATGTTCCATAGCCCAAGTCTTCATCCTCGGGCTACCCTCTATGATTGCATCAGTGTGGTTTGGCCCGAAGGAGGTGTCTACCGCATGTGCCACAGCCGTGCTGGGTAACCAGGTGTGTAGGCCTATTGAGTCATGCTATGGGGGGCTCCTAATGAATCCTTTAGCCTAATCATATTGTAAACGTTACAGGCTAATGCTGTGTACATGTTTTGCTGCTGAATAAAAATATGACATTTCTGTATTTTGATGGAGTATGTGTGACATTGATGTATTTGTCTGATCCCTCTTTAGCTGGGCACTGCTATTGGCTTCCTGCTTCCCCCTGTCCTGGTCCCCAACACTGTGGAAGACATAAAGCTGATGGGACACAACATCAGCATTATGTTTTATGGGACGGCTGTAGTCTCCACTGTTCTGTTCATCTTGACTGTAATTGGTAAGTAAGTTGACACAAGCCTTGTCATACCATCTGAAATGGTACTCTGCAGAAATACACCTGATGGATAGCACATCATAGTCACTGTAGCAACTAACTCCATAGGTCCAGACGACTGCACTTCTATTTTCCACCATACAAACATACCAACCATTCAAACATACCACTGTAAACCAGGATTACATAGGAGTCATTGCAGTCATATGCTACTGAGTGCTTTTGAAGCAAGAAACAGAGAGAAACACTGATGTTGTAAAGCTGTAAATACAGTGTGTTAGTGTTGACTGTCACTTCTCTCCTAGTCATGAAAGACAGACCCCCACTACCTCCCAGCCAAGCTCAGGCTGTCCTACCTGACTGTGCTCCTGAAGACTACTCCTACAGACGGTCCATCATCAACCTGTTCAAGAACAAACCTTTCATCCTACTGCTCATCAGTTATGGTGAGACACCGGACTCATAATATTCCCTTATCTTTCTCCTTATCTTGTAACTACACTATAACTATGTTATTACTACTGTATTACATGCAGTAACCTAAAGCTACTTTAAAGTTATGGTGAGACACCTGACTACTTGCCAGTAGCCTGGACTCAGGTCTGTGCTTTAGCTAACTCATCTGTTGTGTTTGTTGTCATGCCAAAGGTTTATGACATGACAATAGAAGTTAGAGGAGTTGCCCAAAGCATATACAGATCTGGGGCCAGATGCTGTCCTTCAAAGTCTCTTGTTATAGCATTCTGTCCATTCCACTGATTGTTTCCTGGGGATAGTTGTTCATTATGAGATCCATCTGTCTTTAACCCCATACACTCCAAGGTAGCCTGACTGCCCAGTCAGTGCTCAATCCGGTTATGGGCTCCCAAGTGGCGCAGTGGTCTAAACACTGCATCTCAGTGCTTGAGGTGTCACTACAGACCCCCTGGTTCGATTCCAGGCTGTATCACAACCGGCTGTGATTGGGAGTCCCGTAGGGCGGCGCACAATTGGCCCAGCGTTGTCTGGGTTTGGCCGGTGTAGGCCGTCATTGTAAATAAGAATTTGTTCTTAACTGACTTGCCTAGTTAAATAAAAATGTACACTCAGTTTAGTTGATCCTTTCTTGAATTTGAGTTTGTTTTGTTGGTGTTCAGTTCTTTTCATGGTTTTGTGTGTACTATACATATTCTTGAAGTTTATCACTATGTCGGGATAAAACATTAAAATAAATCCATTTTGTTTCCCATTTTCCTTTAGGTATCATGACTGGTTCTTTCTACTCTGTATCAACACTTCTCAATCAGATGATTATGGCTTGTTATGAGGTAAGTGGAGTACAAAATGTGTGTTCCAAATACTGAAAATTAAGATTATTTGATAGGTTGATTTACTACATGCATAGCTAGATCAAACACAAGCTCTTGAACGGGACAAAAGTAAAACACTTTAAGGAAAATGTTTTCTCTGTAAACAGATGGAGTTAAATGGGAGCTCAAACCATGACAGGGCACGAATCCATTGTCTCCAGTTTGTAGTTCATTAACCACTTTTCACGCATGCCTGCTACCCTTGGAGGAGAGAGACAGTCAGGGTTGGCTGAAAGACTGAAAGACAAGCAATGTTCTGTGAACTCTAGTAGCAGCCTTCTTTCACTGTAAAATGTCAAATTATGTAAACATCACTTTCCCACCAGACTTTCCATAAATCCCTGAACTGTACCCCCTAAACCGATAGACCAGGTGACCAGCTTTAAGGTTATACATGCATCCAGATTGGCTGTCGAAACTTTGGTATTAAATTATTGCATCTGAGCTCCTAGAGTATGTCGCTCTCCTTTTCTTTTTAAAGTATACATGCATCCAGGCCATATTTTGTCTGGAGTCCTTTTGAGCTTGAAGTTTTAGCTAAGTGCACTTATGGCCTAAACTCACCAAAGGCGAGCGTGCGAGACGTGTATGTTTTTGAATTACAATGACCCAACTGAAGCCGGGCGGGTGCGTTGTCCGATTTGACGCCTTGCTCAATTAGAAAGTGTCTCTATTTTTCTGTTTTACCGCAGGAGCTGTAATCACAAAAAAACAGTACAAATGTTGTCATTATTAACTTTTTTATCGAGCTCATTTGAATTGGAAGAGGTAGCTAAGGGTTGAGGCTTTACCATACATGCTAAATTAGACCAATTCATCCACTTATGGAAACCAAACATCGCTATCAGCAAAGATGATTGGAGTTATGGACTATCCTGCTAGCATACAGTCACTGTTCTGACTGTCCCGTCCTTTCCATCCGCCTTTCTCTGCTTGTTCCACACACCCGCTTCTGGTGAGTTTTTCGCTTTAGCCATGTTAGTCCAAGAGCCACCCATCAAACATGTAGATAATGTTATGAACAGGAACATTGTCTGATTCAAAACGTGGAAAAACTGTAATCTTTAATCAAAGTTACTATATTTAGCATCGAAATCACAGCGCACCTTGGGTAATTTCCCTAGCAACGTTCCGACGTTGCCATGTTTCACCTGGGTTACTTTTGTTGCACACAGGCACACAGAACATATAACTATTTGTGCATTCAGTGTTCGCCCTTGCATAAGCTCAAGCAACACGTTACCCATCCTTCACTGATCTAGATGAACCCCAAAATTAGGAAATATGTTTTAACCATGTGCATTGGTTTTCTCAGTTAATACAAGTAGTTTTGGCACATGTATTTAGCCTACAAGGCCATTATTGCTTTGTTTTGCCTGCTAGCCAAACTAAGGTACATAAAGCGCTGTTCATTTAGCATGTTTCAACAACTTCTAATATTTTATTATTTTGGTATTCCTCTGGTCCGATACATATTTTTTTTCTGCAAGCATGGACAACGTCGTGTGTAACAATTGTAACCAAGATGTAACATGGCAACCTCAT
Source organism: Coregonus clupeaformis (assembly GCF_020615455.1). Classification (NCBI taxonomy): domain Eukaryota; kingdom Metazoa; phylum Chordata; class Actinopteri; order Salmoniformes; family Salmonidae; genus Coregonus; species Coregonus clupeaformis. Next base: position 25,807,326 of record NC_059224.1, on the reverse strand, counting down.
AATGTTGCTAGGGGAAATTACCCAAAATGTGCTATGATTTCGAAATTGTACCTTTGATTCATAATATTCAATTAATGTGCAACTTTTACAAGTTTTGAACCACACAGTGTTCATATTCATAAAATGATCTATGTAATGATGTTGAAACTTTGCAGCTTTGTTTCCTGGGTCACGGAATGGCTTTTCTGAAGCCTTTTTTGTTGTGTAGCCCTTGGACTATGTGCCTTCATGTGAATATGATAGTGTGACACATGTCCCTGGAAAAGCCTGCTTTACTCTACACTAACATTAACCTCTTCACCCCAGAACCAGGAGCTGAATGCAGGCAGGATTGGTCTCACCCTTGTGGTGGCTGGAATGGTGGGCTCCATCATCTGTGGACTGTGGCTGGATCACACCAAAACCTACAAGTAGGTACCGTCCCCAATCACCACTGCCAGTGACATAAATCACTACATTCTTTGGTGATACAGTCATTAAACTATGTTGCCCATGATGCAATTGTGACTTGCAGAAGGCAGTTATGACTATCTAAAGCGTTACGGTTATTTCTGGAAACTTTGTGCACTGCGGAGGCTGTTTTATGGACATACAGTACTCTGTGGTTACTAGAAAGGGAAGTGCTATCACGTTTCAGGAGAAGACCCAGATGCAGACAGTGTCGAAGTAACACAAGTTTATTACAAAAACGGGGCAGGCAGAGGTCAGTAATCCAGATCAGTGTCCAAAAGGTACAGAACGGCAGGCAGTCTCAGGGTCAGGGCAGGAAGAGGAAACAGGAGACAAAGGGCTGTGAGACATGGGTTTGATCCTAAACACATGAAAAGTGGGATTATACGGAGGGTACGGGGCAACAGAAGACGAACAGCAGAGGGGCTAATGATTTTAGAGATGGGGAAAGGGCTGATAAACTGGGGGGAAAGTTTGCGGGACTCCACCCAGGGGGGCAGATCTCGGGTCAACAGCCATACCTTCTGCCCGAGACAATACCGTGGAGCCGGGGTCCGGTGGTGGTCCGCTTGTCGTTGATTCCTGGAGGTCCAGGTTGGAGAACACGTTAGCCCCCTGAAGCAGATCGAAGGCTGAGGAGATGAGTGGTAGCGGTTCTTCACCGTGATGTCGTTGAGGCCCCAGTAGTCGATGCACGGGCGCAGGGTTTTGTCCTTCTTCTCCACAAAGAAGAACCCTGCGCCGGTGGGGGAGGCAGAAGGACAGATGAACCCGGCAGCTACGGAGTCCTCAATGTAGGTCTCCAAAGCCTTGGTCTGCGGACATGACAGCAAGTACAGTCGTCCCCGGGGTGGAGTGGTGCCTGGAAGAAGGTTGATTCCTCAGTCGTAGGGTCGGTACGGCGGAAGCGAAGTGGCCCGGGCCTTACTGAACACCTCCCGGAGGTCCTGGTACTCTGCGGGTATGGCGGAGAGGTCCGAGGCAACTTCCGAGCCCCCAGGAAGACGTCCCAGGGCAGGCTACGCTGACTTCAGGCAATGAGCGTGGCAGAACGGGCTCCAGCCCATGATAGCACCAGTAGACCAGTCAATAAAGGGGTTGTGTCGCTAGAGCCAAGAGAAACCCAATACCACGGGAACCTGAGGAGACTTAATTAGCAGGAATTGGATCGTCTCGCTGTGGTTCCCTGATACTCGTGGTTGATGGGGGTGGTATTGTGGGTGACCCGGCCTATAGAGCGCCCTTCCAGCACACTAACGTCCATGGGAATGGAGAGGGGCTGAGTGGGGATACACAGCTCGGACGCCAGGGTATCGACCATAAAGCAGTCATGGCAAGTTCGTACTATCACGTTTCAGGAGAAGACCCAGATGCAGACAGTGTCAAAGTAACAAAGGTTTATTACAAAAACAGGGGGCAGGCAAACGACAAGTCAAGTGCAGGCAGAGGTCAGTAATCCAGATCAGATTCCAAAAGGTACAGAACGGCTGGCAGTCTAGGGTCAGGGCAGGCAGAGGTCAATAATCCAGGTTGGTGTGACAAGGTACAGAACAGCAGGCAGGCTCAGGGTCAGGACAGGTAGAATGGTCAAAATCGGGAAAACTAGAAAACAGGAACTTGAGAAAGACAGGAGCAAGGGGAAAACCGCTGGTAGACTTGACGAAACAAAACGAACTGGCAACAGACAAACAGAGAACACAGGTATAAATACACTGGGGATAATGGGAAAGATGGGCGACACCTGGAGGGGGGTGGAGACAATCACAAAGACAGGTGAAACAGATCAGGGTGTGTCAAGTGCTGTAAAGACAAACTCAGAAGTTTATGAGTTTTAACTCATCCTTTAGATAAGCAGCCTCCTGTACATTCCAAGAATTAGGTCCTGCCAGTTCAGATCCAATTAACGCAGGTTTGTAGTAACATGCTCTTAATGTAAGTCAGTTTGACTAATCAAAATTAAGGAGATTTCTCACATGGCTAAGCATTCTCATTTGCTCTGAAAGTCACCCTCTGCTTAACTTATTATCCTCTGGAGAAGCTATAAAGTAATTAAAAATAAAGTCAACTTATATAGGCTATGTACAGTAAGTCCCTGAAACATAGAGAATGATGAAGGTGGGAGTGACATTGTACATTTTTCCTGCCCATGATACCTGCCTATTTCCTCTTTAATTGTGAGCCTCTCTGTATAGAACATCCAGTTTTATTTCCACCAATGTTCTGTCCTGTGCTTGTTCCTCAGAATGACCACTCTGACAGTGTACATCCTGTCCTTCATTGGTATGGTGCTGTTCAGCTTCACTCTGAACCTCAACAGTATCTACCTGGTGTTCTTCACTGCTGGGGTGCTGGGGTAAGGCTGGAGATAACCCTTCTTTGTATTTTTTGTATTTCTTCACCTTTATTTATACAGGTAAGTCAATTAAGAGCAAATTCTTATTTACAATGACGACCTGATTTGCTATAAAATTATAAATAAGTTATTGAAATGATAATTAAGAAGTAATATAGTTATAATTGCCAATGTTGCACATTGTGTCTACATGAACAGGTAGTGAACAGTATGGTGTTAAAAGACAGGCACCTTCTTTTCTTGTTGTTGCTTATTTTGACATCAGTTCTTCATGCTCTTGTATGTTTTGAAGGTATACAGTCACACACACAATGCCACTTTATAATTTATGTAGTGGTCAGAGTCTATGTTCAACCAAAACAAGGGCATCAAGATAAAGCAGTCTGTTTTCTCTGAGGGCAGCCATGGTTCACTGATATGATTTTGTTATTCTGTAGGTTCTTCATGACTGGTTACCTGCCGCTTGGCTTTGAATTTGGGGTTGAAATAACATATCCTGAATCGGAAGGGACATCCTCTGGTCTCCTTAATGCTTTTGCACAGGTAAGCCCCAGACACATGCTAACAATCACAAGTATTTTTCATCGTTTGTGAAACCATGTGTGACTGCCTCCAGAGATATTTTCAGGCAAATACTTTTGTGTATTCTCATACAACATAAAATGTGTCCTCCCCTTACCAGGATATTGTGTAACCTTAGCCTAACCACACACATTTTCAAAAAAGTATATATCCGCACAGTATATACTTTCTAATCTAATTCTTCATAGTATGTACAAACAGGTTAAGCTTCTTTGCCAAGTGGGAAGGCGATCTGTTTTTTCAGTCAGTATAATGCTTGTATACCCTTGAAACAATACAGGTGCATAATGTTTTTCTCACTCCCATATCTCCTTCTTCCCTGAGATCTTTGGGATTATTTTCACTTTGATCCAGGGGAGACTGACAACAGAATACAACCCCCTGGCTGGGAACCTGTTCCTCTGTGTCTGGATCTTCCTGGGCATCTTTCTCACAGGTCGGTTGGCTCTCTGCTCTGATCTGTTCTGCGTTGATCTGTTCTGCTCTGTTCTGTGGAGTGTGGTTGTCTTCCATATGATTCACCTTCTGCTATAAAAACTGATACAGACTGAGAATACAATATAATACAATAAAATTAGGGCTGTCAAAGTTAACGTGTTAATAACGCATTAATGCTTACATTTTGAATGTCGTAGATTCTTTTCACGCCATTAACGCATTCTCTTAGTTTGACCCTCTGAACCATCCATAGTTCAAATTCAAGCCCTGGCAGCCAATGCGCTTGTTTGACAATCACTTTACAAGCTAGCTACTTGTATGACTGAATGATGGAGAATGCTAGGAAGGGGCTTTTAAATGGCAAATTCGATTTAAAATCACTCCCAGAAGGCTCTCTGGATAAAACTAAAGTAATTTGCATCTACTGCAAGGCTGAATTTGTTTATCACCGTAGTACATAAAGTCTTCATTATCATTTACAAGCGAAACATACTGTTGACACCGGCAATACAAGTAACGTTACTAGTAGCAATGGAGGACATCTTTGACAGGCTAAGCTAGAAGAGTGTGCGCGCGGGAGGCTGGGAGGCCTGCGCACCACATCGATGAACTGGAAACTGCATTAACACGCTCTGGCCGTGATGAAGGCAGAAGAGAGGCACTATGCTGAAACGTACGCCGGGCATTTCATGGATCTAGCAAAGCAGTGGAACATTGAAAACAAAGTTACCACAGTTTGCACAGACAGTGCACGGAACATGATTGCAGCTGCAAGACATCTGCCTTTTGAACACCTGCCCTGCACCGTGCACAGTCTCCAAAGGTCCATCACAGTGTCCCTACAGAACAGCGGGTTCGACAATGCCCTAGCCAAATGCCATTTTTTGGGGGGCCATTTCAAACATAGCCCACCAAACGCTGCAGAGCTAGGACAACAGCAAGTTGCAAATGGGCTAAAGAAGGAGTCACTCCCACAAGATGTCACAACAAGATAGAATTCCACTCTGGAAATGGTAAGCGTGTCCACAGAAACAAACAACCACTGAGAGATGCTCTGGCCCAACAGAAAACTAACATCACCATGCCAACCACAGCTGAACTGGAGAAACTGCAGAAGCTGAAGGCACTACTGGAGCCCTGCAGGTAATATTCTCTATCTCACTATTAATGTTATAATAAGAGTGTGTGTGTGTGTGTGTGTGTGTGTGTGTGTGTGTGTGTGTGTGTGTGTGTGTGTGTGTGTGTGTGTGTGTGTGTGTGTGTGTGTGTGTGTGTGTGTGTGTGTGTGTGTGTGTGTGTGTGTGTGTGTGTGTGTGTGTGTGTGTGTGTGTGTGTGTGTGTGTGTGTGAGAGAGAGAGAGAGAGAGAGAGAGAGAGAGAGAGAGAGAGAGAAAGAGAGAAAGAGAGAAAGAGAGAGAGAGAGAGAGAGAGAGAGAGAGAGAGAGAGAGAGAGAGAGAGAGAGAGAGAGAGAGAGTGTCTGTGTATAACACGTCTCTCACAATTGACTGAAGTGATTTTAAATTATCTTTCACTGCAGGTACTTGACTGAACTTCTGGGAGGAGAGAAGTACATTTCCGGCTCAGTGGTGTTGCCTGATTTGTGTCATCTCCTTTGGGTGATGGAGAGCTCCGATGATGACCCTGCCTACATGATAAGAAAAACACCAACCTCACATGGCTGAAGATTGCCACATCACTCAACCCAAGGTTTATGGACCTGAAGTACCTTCCCAGACCTGAGAGGGGTAAGGTGTGGTCTTTGGTCAGCAACTTGCTGAAGGAAGAGAGGCCTGCACAGCAACTTGATAAAGCAACAGAGTCAGAGCCACCAAAGAAGAAAGCTTCTCTTTTGTTAAGTTCTTCTGAGTCTGACTCTGATGAAGAGGAGGAGTCCATTGAGAAATGTGTGGAGCGTTACAAAGCAGAGCCCAGCATCAACATGGAGGACTGTCCACTACAGTGGTGGTCACAGCATGCAGGGGCACATACCAGGCTGGCCTGCATTGCACAAAGGTACCTGGCAACGCCTGCCACATCAGGACCTTGTGAGAGGTTGCTTTCACTCTCTGGGCATATCGTACAAAAGAAGAGAGCAACTTTATCATCTGAAAATGTTAACAGGCTTGTTTGCATTTGCAACTGGCTCAGTGAAAATAAATAGGAGGAAGACTGAAGTGTATGGTCACAGATTTATGTTCTGTGGAATTCATGACATTGTTGGAGAGGTTTATACTCTTTGTTCTTTGTATCCATAGAGCCAGTACTTTTTTTCTTATAGCCAACCCTCCAATCAGTAATTGGGAGAACAATCATTTGGAATGGCTGAAGCTTTAACTGTGTGTGTGTGTGTGTGTGTGTGTGTGTGTGTGTGTGTGTGTGTGTGTGTGTGTGTGTGTGTGTGTGTGTGTGTGTGGCCTATAACTCAATACACTGCTTTAAAAAAAAAAATTACTTAGCACCAAATTTGAGCAAATAAAACATTTGCGATTAATCGCGATTAACTACAGAATTTAATGTGATTAATCGCTATTAATTATTTGAATCGTTTGACAGACCTAAATAAAATACATAACAATACTATGAAGGCTACACCACAAATGTATGTTTATATATTGTTTGAGGCTCTCTTAATTACTTCCCCTTGTTTGTTTCAGCCTTAATAAAATCAGAACTGAAAAGAAACAACGTCAACATGGGCATTGACAGCAAAACTCTTCAAGCAGTAAGTCACGTTCTCTCCATTTCCCTCAAGAGAGATTTTCTCTCTTCTTTTTCTTTTTGCTGAAAGGTCACCCTCCTCTCAATCACTTGTGACCTTTTCCTTGAATGATGTATCACACGCAGAGGTCAGGTCACTCGTCTGCTTGTTCTTTCACCTTGACAGCCATTTTGAAGCTGTCTCATATCTCATGAGATTGCCCACATCAAAAGACAGAACAGTCTTTCTGCCGGGCTCATCTAATGTGAATCTGTATACATTTAAGTCATTTAGCAGACGCTCTTATCCAGAGCAACTTACAGTTAGTGAGTGCATACATTATTTTTCATACTGGCCCCCCGTGGGAATCGAACCCACAACCTTGGCGTTGCAAACGCCATGCTCTACCAACTGAGCTACATCCCTGCTGGCCATTCCCTCCCCTACCCTGGACCAATTGTGCGCCGCCCCATGGGTCTCCCAGTCGCGGCCGGCTACGACAGAGCCTGGATTTGAACCAGGATCTCTAGTGGCACAGCTAGCACTGCGATGCAGTGCCTTAGACCACTGCGCCACTCGGGAGACATATCATGTATCATGCAGAGAGCAGCGTGATAGGGAAAGAAAATAAAACCTTTTAATGAATGTATTTTCAATGCATTATTTGAAATAGTCTTCAGGCAGTTGAGGCGCCCTATGACGTTAGTATTTGGCACTGTGATTATGTACCCCACTGTGTTGGTTTAATGCCACTGTTACTAGCCACTTGAGTGATGAGAATAATCTTTTCATGAAAGGACAATGCAATACTTTAATTAAAGATATCTTCCTCTCCTCTTGTCTTAGGTCCCTACTAAGTGCCTATCAGACAAGCCAACCAATGGCGTCAAGATGGAAACTTCAGTCAGCTTTTCCCATGAGACCTCACTGTAACCCAAATAGGTCGCTCATCACTCTACTGAACATTTCAGAGGCCTACAACGCATTCAACAAAGTTTCCTGAGGTTACTTGAAATCTCCCTTTTCTCTGGATTGTATCTTGTAATGTGTTATTATGATAATGTTTTTACTGTAGTGGTTTTAGCTGAGCGATGATTTGTTTACAGACAGGTAAACTATAAGCACTCAAATACACCTTTCAGACTTCCCATTGTCCCCTGCTTCTTGTGCTTGATGATCCACTACTGTCTCTACAATCACCATCATCTCTGGTTCATAAAGTGGTGCTTATTTAAACATATTTATGGCATTATACAGAACCACACAGGAGCATAGAATGTAGGATCTCTGACCTGCCTTGGCCTGTGAAGAAAAACATTGTTACTTCTTGTCTTGAGATTTCAGCCATTTATACAAATATGGACCAAATATGACACACAAGGTTCACAGGGCATATGGCAAATGTGCATCATGCACAATATACTTTTCAGTATATTACTTACATGCATGCTTTTGAAAATGTTAAAACATTGATAAGTTTGTTGAATACATGGCACAGATAATTGTTCTGCCGAGATAGGTAGCTAATGGTATAGCAACGCCATCTAGAGGGATATTGTGGAAATACTAAGAATGCTGTGTGGATGATGAAGCACAAACAGGAGTCATAATGACTGCAGCATCACAATTCAAACATCTCCAAATCTTCACCAGGGCTTATATAGCTCACCCTGTGTCTTTAAGGACTATGCACAGTAGCCATCTCCCAGCACATTTCTGAACCACTATATTGGCTCTTGTATTTCCCTCGTTTTAACAGGAATAATTCCTCTCATCCAAGCATTAATCAGAAGATCCAATCCATAGGCGTTTATATGTTATCATGCTTCCTGCAGGATATGTCACAATTAGTGCTTATAATTATTAATATTTGAATGTCAGAGCGAATGTTATTATTTAGCTTCTTATGACTGTAGAAAAAATATTTATTTGGTTGACAGATGAGATGTTTCCCTCTCTTTTCTAGCATTTTACTTAGTTCTGAATAATGAAGAAGTAACATTTCTATATGGACAGTCATAACATTTCATTGCTTTTTTCTAATTTTGATAATTAACTTATTACATTTTATATAGCAATGTAGTTATGTCGCAATTATTTATGTATCTTACTTAAAATGTATTCCATTTACCAAGCACTTGATATTTCAAAGACCACTGAAATGAATCATGTTATTAAATGTAATCATTGCATAGACACTCATTTTTATTTGTCCCCAATTAAGAATGAGTACATCCAAACTGAACTAATTATATACAGTATGTACACTACATGGCCAAAGGTATGTAGACACCTGCTCGTCGAACATCTCATTACAAAATCATGAGCATTAATATGGAGTTGGTCCCCCCTTTGCTGCTTGCTATAACAGCCTCCACTTTTCTGGGAAGGCTTTTCACTAGATGTTGGAACATTGCTGCGGGGACTTGCATCCATTCAGCCACGGTAGCATTAGTGAGGTTGGGCACTGATGATGGGCGATTATGCCTGGCTCGCAGTCGGCATTCCAATTCATCCCAAATGTGGGGTTGAGGTCAGGGCTCTGTGCAGGCCAGTAAAGTTCTTCCACACCGATATTGGCAAACCATTTCTGTATGGACCTCGCTTTGTGCACGGGGCATTGTCATGCTGAAACAGGAAAGGACCTTCCCCAAACTTGCCACAAAGTTGGAAGCACAGAATCGTCTAGAATGTGGTGTCCACATACTTTTGGTCATGTAGTGAATGTGCAATACACCGAAAGGTTGGTGGTTCAAATACCCGAGCCGACAAGGTAGAAAATCTGTCAATGTGCCCTTGAGCAATGCACTTAACCTAATTAGCCCTTTGCTCCAGGGGTGCCGTACTACTATGGCTGACCTTGTAAAACCACACATTTTGCTGCACCTATCTGGTGTATGTGACAATTACCATCTATTATTGTATGGCTTTGACACACCACTGTCTAAAGTCTCTGTGACAGCCTGATTATAATTTAGCAAAGTAATCCACAGTATAGTCAGTGCCAAAACTGTTACACTGCAGCTGCTGTAGAATGTGTCTGTTGCACAATCCCTTCAAGGTGCCCCAGAGTGTACTGTAAAACTAAGGTGTCTGTATTGCTTATGTTTTTTGTCCTTTGGGTTTTGTGTTTGGAAAAGGGCCACATGGATACTTGCGTATCAGCAGATAATGTCAATTTAGTGGCTATCAAAACATAAAACACTGAGTGAAGACAATACAATAAAATGATTTTCAGCTCAGTATGGTCAGTTGCTGTTATTTAGCATCTTTTTTATTACTTGGAGTCAATGAGGTGGTTACAGAAGAGTTGTAGTAATGACCTAGACATTGTAACAATGGTTTCCTCATGTGGTGACCAATGTGCAGCTACATTTAATAAGCATACTGAATTCTAATAACTTGATAGTCCCAAAAATTATGGTTTTTGTGACAGTATCCTAAGTGATTGAAATGCTAGCACTAGGTTTTCCCAATACTGGAAAACGTGTAGAGAAAGTTAGAAAACCCAATTAGAATTAGTTAGAATGAGCGTTTGGCTGACATTGTCCAGAATATGGCATATTTGACCAACTAACATGTTACTGGAGTGCATATTCTCATATTTCTAAACAAGTAGACCTAACCTTGATATCCTGCTAGGGTAGGCTATTTTGATACATAAATAAAGTGTCCTCCTATCATTTAACAATATTTATTGGTTCTGTGCATTAACAAACAAGCATTTGATCATCTTGGACAATATGTAAATATGTCCATAAGTTTACTGCAGAAAGAAGACAATAACATTTTCTAAATAGCCACTGACCATTTCACGTCCTACACCGCTGGTTACATTGAATCGGGGTAAAGTTGTTACATTGTAACACCCTTTATGACAGTATGACTTTAAACGTGTTGACCATAACAATTCCCAGTGGTGAGAAAAAAAATCCCATTTGTTGCAAATGTCACTTGTTGACGCCCTCATCCGCAATCGCCACCAATCACAGCAAGGGACTAGTTCCTTATTTGGTATGAAGGCTACTTCAATCCGTCTCTCTTTGTTGCTACAGCCAATGAAATAATTTAGAACGCGATTGGCTGCCGGGGTTACGATAGACAGAACAACATAGTGACATCATTTATGCAAAAGATTAACAATGTGATGGATGACTAAATTACCAAAGAGGAGTTTTCATCATGAGGACAAAGCTTTCGAATAGCCTGTTCGATATTGGGGAAATATGTAGACTACGAACGGATCGGAATGCATTGCAGAGGTGATGTCGAGTTGTGGGAGTCATACGCCCCCGCAGTGTTCTGAGCAAAATATGAAGTTAAAGCCGAGCGAGCCAAACCGTGAATATTCCAATGCTGGCAACCAGCAAACTACATTATTATGAATGGTCCACATACTATGCGGTATTTTAGTCGGCTATGCTTTGCGGTTTGATGTTTTGCTAGCATCTTTCAGCCTTTTTAATGGCTAAAGATTATGCTTAGCTGAATATGAAATGCATATTTTATTCTGGTGCATTTCTACCTAAAAAGCTTGGCATATGCGATTTTTTTCCCCTTAATTTCGTTTATTTGAGTGATCGCAGTATCCCTTATCTGGACTTACGGGAGTGGATATTGGTACAGCAACATGTTATAGCACGCCTGGGTTATTGACAAATGCAAGTGGAATCATCACGGGCTGCCATCTGCCAGGACCCCCACTTTTGAATTGAACAATGACTGGACCCAACGCCACTAGCACTTCATCTGCAGCTAAGATGGGGCGGCACCGATCCAAAAGTACCAGTGGCAGTACGTACTGCCACTCGAGCCCGGGTGCTGAATCTGCCACCCTTAGCACACCCAACAACGCTGGACGTTCATCGGGAGAAGAAGATGAGAAAGATGGGGGTGTGCTCTTTTACGTGAACAGAACTGGTTTTCCCATTGAGGGTGTCACTTGGGAGAGGATGTGGACTCATGTAGCCAAAGTACACCCTGATGGACAAGACATGGTCAGCAAGATAAGGAATGCTGCATACCTTCACAAAGTAAGTATAGCCTCAAAGCCAGACAGATAAGCAGTGATATTGTCATAAAAATCCTGTGCAATTACCATGTAATAACCAACACTGACATGCTTCAAATTGCAATTCAACATATATAATTTGCAATTCCATCCATGCAAAGAATCCATCAACAACTGTTCACAGGACCATAACAGGATGAGTTGAACATTTCCTCCTGAAAGTCTTTCCTGATTATGCTGTGGAGGAATGAAGCATTAAGGCATGCAGACTATTTCAGCCTGCCCCTGGCCTCCAACAGGACACTACATTGTCTGAGTAATTTCATCAGAGGCCAGACATAACTGGGACTGAGTGTCACCAAGCAGGGATCAGTGTTGAGAGCCTTTTTCTCTGTCACCGGTGGGAGTGGGGCTGTGCTGAGAAAGGAGACTATGGAGCATTACAATCAGTGTATGTGATGGCAAATCCCAAGCTCATAGCACACTGTCAGCTATATAAAGCAGAGCATATGACAACAATGCACACAGGAATCTTTGTATTTGCCACGGTCTGTGTCCATTCTTGGTGCTGCCTCTGTACTAGTTGTTGTAGCTATGACCAGGGGCTGCTTTGGTGCTGCATCATCAAGGGACAGTGTGAAACTTGCTTTTATGTTTAGTGTCTTATGAACTACCGTTTGGCAGTCCACAATAGCAGTAACCTGTAGGCCTGGTCAGTCCTGTGGGATTTCACTCATGCTATTATATACCATTGTCCATCATCTAACCCTCTCCACTCAAGAATAAACCAAGACAAACACTATCTATAGGCTATGCCTTTGTGAATAGGCGAATAGTAGTTGTGTTCTGCATTCTTACGCAATACTAGGCGGTAACCTAACACTGTTTTGAGAAACACAAATGGTGGAAAAAGTGTGAAAGGAGAATGGAGTCTTGGATATCCCAGAAGTAACAGTGACCTATATTGAGTCCTTCTTGACCAGTCTGTGATCTCCAGGTGCAGCCGTTGGGCTATGTTACAGGCAGCTCAGGGATAACCTCAAAGCCAGGGCCAGCGTCTGGGTGACTGTGTGGAGGAACGAATGAGCATTGCACTGCTGTCTGTGGAACTCACGCGTATTCAAACAGAGCTATAGGCTACAGAGAGAAACCTGTGAAGTCTCAGCACACTCTGAGGGCTGGAGGTGTGATTAAAATGCGCCTCGTGATCCATTTTTTGCAGTCTTTGCAATCTTGCATTAGGAAAAGGGTTAGGATTTTATGTATTTACCTGTAGACATTCATTGTTTTGGGAATTTGATTAATGGTTCCACTGTCCCACCCATATGGCATGTTGGTAAGAAGTTAGCAGATTTGACTCTCGGTCTCCTGAAATACTGTATTTCTCTATGTTCTGCTCTATTGATATTGTGGTAACATTACTATGTCATGTCAGGAATGATAACACCACTTCTTGAGCTCTGTGCCCTTACTTTGCCCTGATTATTTGAAGGGGTTGGTTGTGAGCGAACTAATCCACCATCTGGGATTTGAGTCTAGGATAATCTCTATAATTCTTTCCAAAAAGCTTTTTACAGGAAACAAAACAGGCTTTCAGCCCAAAGCCTTCCATTCTGTTTCAAACTTACCTCATGCGTACTTCATTGCGTCACAACAGGATTTGGTTAGGCTGAACTGATCTCCAAACGTGGTGCTACTGAGTGAAGAATCATTTATGTATTTGTTTTTATTTCACATGCAGTCCAATGGGAGAAGGTTCAATTTAATGTTTTATGCTTACATGCACATCACATGGAAACCGCAAGCTATCATGCTCTAAAGATAGGTCTAGTCTCTGTCCAATACCCAACTATCTTCTTGAGAGAGACAAATGTCCAGGGTGTTTGGTGCTGCAATCACATCTTGGCTGTCTCTCTCTCTCAGGTTTCACTGATGTCCCCTGGAGAAGTAAAGTTAGATTAGAGTCACCACACAGGGGGCAGCCTGTTCGACTCCCACACGACCTCTCTAAAGCTGGGGAACAGACAGGCGGGGTGGGGGACAGCTGGATGGAAAAGGAGAAAGTCCCACTTTGAACTACCTTTTAATTCCCGCGTGTCCACCTGTGAGGAGCATATGGTACGGCTACAGACAGACAGACCATGCATTGTCAGCCTCAGCCTTGTTCAGTGAGGTCACCAGGTGTTAATACTAACCCACTTACTGCAGTGCTAAGGCTGAAATTCAATCTACATTTCAAAGCTTGTGCCACTGCCACAAGTTCTCCATTTCCCTCTGTGTAATTGTCCTCTTTTTTATAATAAGTTGTCTTTCACACCTTATAATGAGGAATGAAGTTGTGAGTCCCACACTCTTCCGTTCAGCTCCAGTAGTTTTCTGAGCTCCGCAGGGCACCCTCCTCTTCTCCAGATTGGAGAAGATGAAGAAAGAGGAGAAGGCAGACAGCTAATTACACAGGGTGAATTGGGAGCACTGTGTGTCACACTCCTTTGTACACTCTCTAAAAACTAACACTGCATCTAAATGAGAATATAACTAAAATAAGATGCACTTTATTAGTCCACACGAGAAGGAAATGTGTCTTCTGCTTTTATCTTATCCCCCCTTGAAAAGCAGAAGACACATTTCCATACTGTGACAAATATATATACTGTGTACAGTGCATTCGGAAAGTATTCAGACCCCTTGACTTTTTCCACAATTTGTTACGTTACAGCCTTAATCTAAAATGGATTAAATACACATTTTACTCATCAATCTACACACAATACCCCATAATGACAAAGCAAAAACAGGTTTTTAGAAATGTTAGCAAATGTATTTGAAACAAGGAACAGAAATACCTTATTTACATAAGTATTCAGACCCTTTCCTATGAGACTCAAAATTGAGCCAGGTACGTCTTGTTTCCATTGATCATCCTTGAGATGTTTCTACAACTTGATTGGAGTCCACCTGTGGTAAATTCAATTAATTGGACATGATTTGGAAAGGCACACACCTGTCTATATAAGGTCTCACAGTTGACAGTGCATGTCAGAGCAAAAACCAAGCTATGAGGTTGAAGGAATTGTCCATAGAGCTCAGAGACAGGATTGTGTGGATGCACAGATATGGGGAAGGGTACCAAAAAATGTCTGCAGCATTGAAGGTCCCCAAGAACCCAGTGGTCTCCATCATTCTTAAATGGAAGAAGTTTGGAACCACCAAGACTCTTCCTAGAGCTGGCCGCCCGGCCAAACTGAGCAATCGAGGGAGAAGGGCCTTGGTCAGGGAGGTGACCAAGAACCTGATGGTCACTCTGACAGAGCTCCAGAGTTCCTCTGTGGAGATGAGAGCACCTTCCAGAAGGACAACCATCTCTGCAGCACTCCACCAATTAGACATTTATGGGAGAGTGGCCAGACGGAAGCCACTCCTCAGTAAAAGGCACATGACAGCCCACTTGGAGTTTGCCAAAAGGCACTTGAAGGACTCTCAGACCATGAGAAACAAGATTCTCTGGTCTGATGAAACCAAGATTGAACTCTTTGGCCTGAATGCCAAGCGTCACGTCTGGAGGAAACCTGGCACCATCCCTACGGTGAAGCATGGTGGTGGCAGCATCATGCTGTGGGGACGTTTTTCAGCGACAGGGACTGGGAGACTAGTCAGGATCGAGGGAAAGATGAAGGGAGCAAAGTACAGAGAGTTCCTTGATGAAAACCTGCTCCAGAGTGCTCAGGACCTCAGATTAGGGCGAAGGTTCACCTTCCAACAGGACAACAACCCTAAGCACACAGCCAAGACAACGCAGGAGTGGCTTCAGGACAAGTCTCTGAATGTCCTTGAGTGGCCCAGCCCGAGCCCGAACTTGAACCCAATCGAACATCTCTGGAGAGACCTGAAAATAGCTGTGCAGCGACGCTCCTCATCCAACCAGGTAAACTGTGCAGGCAAGGAGATTGAATTTAAAACAAGTGAAATTTATCTTGGTGTGTCCCTAGATCAATCCCTTACTGGAGACCTGATTGCTGCTCAAATTATTTCTAAAATGGCGAACAAATTGAAATGTTTATATCGTAACACTTGATATTTTAACATCAAAGTTAAGAAACTGCTTGTCTCAACCTTGATTCAGTGTCATTTTGATTATGCATGCTCTGCTTGGTATAGCGGGCTATCAAAAAAGCTGAAAAAGAGAATGCAGGTCATGCAAAATAATGTTATCAGGTATATGCTGAATGTCCCCCCTAGGACCCACATAGGGGTACAGGAGTTCCGGGAGGTGGGCTTGTTATCTTTGGAGTCCAGAGTGGACCAACTTAAACTTAATCATATGTTTGACATCTTAAATGATCGTGCCCCAGGTTATATGAAAAACCACATTGATATGGTTTTGTTATGTCTTGCTAGTGTTATGTCTTGTAAAATCCCAAGAGTAAACAGTATTGCAAGGAGCACATTTTTCTATACAGGCATTTGTCTATGGAATAGCCTCCCCTTGGAGATCAAGCAAAGAAAAAGTAGAAATAGCTAAAAAGCAGGCAAAGGTTTTCATTTGGACAAGGTTGTCTAGGTAAGAGAAACCAATCTACTGCCCTTTGTGCCCCCTACTGCTGGTCAGGTGTATTTATTTGAATGATAGGTATGATGTGCAATGAATAGATTGTTTTAATGTGTAATTAATATGGTTAATTTTTAAGGTTAGGGAAAAGTGCAGTGAATAGTGCCACTTTTTAGTATGTCAATATACATGAATGTATTTATGGTTGTTTGTAATTTTTTCTTGCCTTTTAATCATTATATGTGTTACTGTTTTTACCATCGAGGACTACTTTGGAAACAAGCATTTTAATTAATACTTTCAAGTGATATCCTCTGGGTCCACATTGTACATTTTGTTGTATATGTCTGTTACCCAAAATAAATTCAATTAAATTCAACCTGACAGAGCTTGTGAGGATCTACAGAGAAGAATGGGAGAAACTCCCCAAATATAGGTGCTCTAAGCTTGTAGCGTCATACCCAAGAAGACTCGTGGCTGTAATCGCTGCCAAATGTGCTTCAACAAAGTACTGAGTAAATGGTCTGATTACTTGTGATATTTCAGTTTTTTTGTTTTAATACATTTGCAAAAAATTATAAAAACCTGTTTTTGCTTTGTCATTATGGGGTATTGTGTGTAGATTGATGGAAAAAAAAACAATTTAATCAATTTTAGAACAAGGCTGTAACAACAAAATGTGGAAAAAGTCAAGGGGTCTGAATACTTTCCGAATGCAATGTACATTCCTACTGTGTGACCATGCTGAACATCCAGTATAGGATTCACCAGTTCAGTTGGGAAGGTTGTCCTTACTGCTACTGCTCACTACATATCTTCCTAATTGCCTCCAATTAAGTTGCCAGAACCCTCTTCCTATCTTGGCATTAGCCCTCAGGTGTCGCTTGCTATCAACTCACTTCTTTAATGCCAAAAGAAACTAGACAGGATCTACCATTTCTACAGATAATTAAATGTATCTGAGGCACTTGTGTGTGAAATCAGTAGTTCTCAATTTGCTCTGCTATAGGAGAATCAGTACAAGCAAGCATACATTTGTTGTTATAGCTTGAATTGGCGAAGATCGGACCTTTTTAGTCATGCTACATATTTAGTCATATCCCAGCACTGGGATTCGAACCAGCAATGTAAACTTGAGGAAAACACTAGTTAGGGGCAGCGCTTCTCTAACCTCGAGGGAACAGCTGCCCCTACTAGTGTTTTCCTCAAGTTTACATTGTTCTATTAAAGATGGAATCCGCAGTAGAGGAAACAGCGCCACTGTCCGCCCAACACCGCCATTCACTGATGTTTTGTTTTGTTGACAAAGCGGAGGTGAGGAGCGGTGTGCACCGTGGTATTTTTCTTTGTTAGGACATTTACATATTCTGCTGTTCTATCGCACGTGCAATGATGTCCCCCCCCAAAAAAATACTGTGTTGATTCTTTGCAGTAACTTCTTTGTTGTTGTAATATTGCAAATGGATGTGGCAGTTTCACCATTAAGGATTCCAGCTTTAAGCATCAATTAAGTTATTCTAAGACGGTTGTGTTATTACATTGCTATATGTGATGTGGTTGGCTACACTTTGAGAAGATGCCTGATACCAAGCACTAGGAAATCCTTTCCTCAGTCAGCACTCATCCTCATCCTCTCATCCCTCCATTTGCTGTGGAGAGAGAGATAAAGAGAGGGAGAGAAGAAATAAATAACCCCGTATTCCTTCCCTGACCCAGCAGAATTCTGTTCCATTCCTGGTTCTCCACAGTGGAGATATCGCTGGCAGGGGGATTGTGTGAGGGATTATAGAGAAATAAGACCCAGTGCCACTGACTGCTGAATTTTACACTTATTTTTCAGCATTTTAATTTGCACAGGTTTGATTTAATGCTTTTAAAATGAGCCTGTGTGATGAGAGAGAGCTTAGAGCCCTATCTGTAGGGGGTAGAGCGCTTAGAGCCCTATCTGTAGGGGGTAGAGCGCTTAGAGCCCTATCTGTAGGGGTAGAGAGCTTAGAGCCCTATCTGTAGGGGTAGAGGGCTGATGAGCCCTATCTGTAGGGGTAGAGCGCTTAGAGCCCTATCTGTAGGGGTAGAGGGCTGATGAGCCCTATCTGTAGGGGGTAGAGAGCTTAGAGCCCTATCTGTAGGGGGTAGAGAGCTTAGAGCCCTATCTGTAGGGGTAGAGGGCTTAGAGCCCTATCTGTAGGGGGTAGAGAGCTTAGAGCCCTATCTGTAGGGGGTAAAGAGCTTAGAGCCCTATCTGTAGGGGGTAGAGAGCTTAGAGCCCTATCTGTAGGGGTTAGAGAGCTTAGAGCCCTATCTGTAGGGGTAGAGGGCTGATGAGCCCTATCTGTAGGGGTTAGAGAGCTTAGAGCCCTATCTGTAGGGGTAGAGGGCTGATGAGCCCTATCTGTAGGGGGTAGAGGGCTGATGAGCCCTATCTGTAGGGGGTAGAGGGCTGATGAAGGACAAACCTTATTTTCCTCTTCATCTCACCTTGATTGCTTTGGGTTTCTCTTTTCCTCCCCACACAAAATAAAGACATTTGCTATCTCTCTCACGCCCTCTTTCTCTGTACCTGTCAGGCCTTTGATCCAGTGGCTGTATTGTTCTCTGTTGAGTCAGATACTACACAAACCTGGTTGAAAGGATCAGAGTGTGTGTGTGTGTGTGTGCCATTGATTCATCACAGAAACAGACCAAACAATGACTAACTAGAATGACTGATATCCTGGAAAGGAAATGTCTTTCCTCTGGGTTTAGGGCATGGTACTCTGTCATTAGTTTGATCTATCACCTCAGGCTTTCCAAATAGAGCATAGTAGGGTTTGTGTGACTGAGCCAGAGGGCTAAACTGTTTGTCTTGAGCATGACACCAGACTCCTCAGATAAGCTCTGTTTTACAGCTCTGTTGAGAAGAGAAACAACCCTGAGGAAATTACATGGCGTTTAGTCTACTGGGTCCCCTTCCTTCACACACACACACACACACACACACACACACACACACACACACACACACACACACACACACACACACACACACACACACACACACACACACACACACACACACACACACACACACACAGAAATATATTTGTTTTTCTGCTTCTGACTGAGTCAATGACTGTACAATAAAATGGAAGCCAAACATTTTATGAGACAAGCACAGCCTTAGCCTCAGCCGTAGTCATTGATACAGCTGTTCTACAGAGTTTCTTTCAGACCTTCAATATTGCCACATGTTTATGTTTCCACCACCACCAAGATAAACTCTAACACAGTCTTTTTTTGTCATCCCACAGCACCCTGTGCCATTGGTCCCCAACTTCAAGCCCTCCATGTCTGTCCCTGCCTGGCTGCTGGCCATCCAGAACTACATGAAGACACTGCAGTATCCTTTCCCTGCCGAGCCCGCAACCTGCCACCTCCCTTCCCCTCCTCTCTCATCCCCCGTTCACAGAACACGCTGAGAAGAGAGAAACCACAGCTCCTTTTAGCACACAGTGTCCTGCTATAGCTCATTACAGATCTGTGACACATTTCACACTGTTTAATTCAGTCTGGAGCCCTGGGGGTTGCACAGTACGTATGCAGTGTGTTAGCTAGCTAACACTGTGTCAAGGTTTTCAGGTGGGCTTAATTTGTTGTGATTGTAGCCAGGGGAGTGCAGGTGCACCAACTGCCATAGCAACAGGTGATGCTTGGGTCTGTAAATAATGTCACAGTACTTTATAGTCTGCACTCTGTTAACTGCAGGAGACACATTCAGATGGAGAGCCATAGTTTTCAAATTAATTTCAGTTAGACTTGACACACGGCAGTTAGGGAATTTTTTTAATGAATTAGGTCTTCAAGGTACAGTTTAATTTCTCTCAAATATTCATAAACCTCTAGCCTACAATACATTACATAAACTTGATATCAGAAACATCACCATTTTCCTCTCACCCAACCCTTGTAAATGATTACAGACCCCTTTGAATGCCCCTTAACTGTCTGTCAGATACAATCACACAGGAACTCAGTTCTTTGAGATAAGGAAAACCAGACCATTGTGTGGGTAAGTTTGGCTATGAGGTCATTTCTGTGGTATTTTCATTGGTTTGTCTTTGTGTCTTTACTGTGTCTGCCACTGTACCGAGCCAGGAGAGAGGTCCCACTACTCTGTGAGACAACATCATTTATCTGTAGAAGAAAATAGGCCAGTTCATATGTTTAAAATAGCTGTCCTCTGCCTCTTTCTGTGTCCTTTACCCAGAGTACACATGCTATGTGCATGTACTCTGCAAATTCAGCCAGGACATTTAACGTTTGATCGAAAATATTTCGTATTTAGAAGATGGTGCTTTCATTAGTGTGCTTGGCTTGTACTTGAAACATTTGAAGTCAATCAAACAGGGGTTTGTTGTAATCCTGTTTGTATAACACAATTGTGTCATTGTCAGTATAAGGCACCAAAGGGGACCTTGTATGAAACAAGAATATTCACTATCATCTTTGTTCTCTTTCAGGTTGATGGAGACTGCGAGAGAAATGATCAGGGAATCTCTTCCAATCAAATGCCTTGAAGCTGTCATCCTTGGAATGTATCCTTTCTTTGTCTGTAGGCACAGTCATAGATACACATTAACCAGTGGGAGTTAGAGCTGATCTGTTTCAGGTCAGGAGGTGCCAGATGAAACCCCTGAAATCAATTAGATGCATCCAGTTGTGCGACTGACTAGGTATCCCCTTTCCCTTTAATGTTCCCCCTTAGGCCAATAAGGCTCACATATTTCCCTGTTGCTAGGAAACAAGAGTCTGAAAGTTCAAAATGTAACTTCCCTCCTTGCATATAGGCAGGCAGAGCAAAGTTTCTGCAGCGCCTTACACATTGCCATTTAGAGCCGTTTGGCTGCTGGGCCTTTTCACAAACGGTTACTGTCACGTCCAAGCCTGATCTTTCTCAGGGCACAGGTTTATCCTCAGTCAAAATTGCAGGTTGGTCTCACTTTTGAATAAAGAGACTGTGTCTGTTGTGTCTGTTGACTTTACAGGCTTTTCTCTCGGTTTATCCCACTGGGCAACATCTGGTTTTCATTTACATTTGGTTGAGTTGAATTAAATGTGAAATAATAAAATAAATGTAATCATGTAATTGGATTTAGGTTAAAAATACAAAATTCCCTTACGTTATTGACTTTTATTCAAATCCAATCAGTTTTACATGTTGATTCAACATCATCACATTGAATTATTGGGTTGAAATGACATGGAAACAATGTTGATTCAACCAGTTTTTGCCCAGTGGGATGTCATAGGCTTAAGTCCAAGTCTGTCAGGTGAGACCAAACCTGTTAACCCTCATTGACAAAGATGATTAGCTTAATGATGCTTTGACTTGCAACAGACTTTCTCTGATCTCCTAGATGAAAGAGACAGCCAAGCTGTATGCTAAGATACAAAACCAGTTGATATGTTCAGATACTCACTGACTACACTCAGTTCATGCATTATTAATAGGGAGAAAAATAGAGACTCAGTTGTTACAGCATGGCTCTTAGTTCTGTTCTGTTAATGGTTGAGTAGATGGAGTGTTGTATACTCATGTTTATCTTATGATACAACCTGTTTCCCTCAAGATCAACTACTACAGCCTTGTCTTTGTGTTGAGCTGAAGCCATCGGTAACTTGGTGCATTAGTAGGTCCTCCCAAGGCAGATTCCTCTACTACAGATAAGAGATTCAGAGCACAATAGCCTAAGATGCTTATCGCAGAGAGGAGAAACAGAGTTTATGTTTTTTTAAGGAAGGGTAATCTAACTCTGTTTCATCAGGTTTTGGACATATTTCATTCAATCTTTTGATCAGCCAGGGCCATTAACCAGAGCCTATATTTCAAATGCATGAAATCATGTGATTTAGTACATGAAAAAGTTCCAAGTTGAAATCCAAGTTGTAATGGAACTATGTATGCTCTTATTATTGTCACACATTTAAACCATTTGTTTTTGCCTGTTACGAGGATTGATAGAACATCAAAGAATTAGGGTAAGTGAGGGCACATCATTTTAATACTTTAGAAAACAGTGAATGTACTGGATCAGGGGTCACTGGCAGTCTTGTCCCAGCAGGATGTTTAGATGTTTATTGCGGGTTGGAAAATGAAAGTTTCTCCTTTCACTTAATGATTGAAATGTGGTTTTAAAAACCATTTTAAGAGGGGCAGCAGATGGTTTTACTAAAGTGCTGACCCTCCTCTTGACCCCACAGTGGTGCATCATATTTACTCTGGGCCATCTCCCACACAGAGCATCATGGCGACAGAGCATGCATGTATCTTAATCTTCCAAACACTGACAGAGTGTTTATCATATAACTGGAGATATGCTGTTCTGTTGGAGAAGGGTTTAGGGGGCAGTTAAAAGGCGTGTAATTAATATTTGCAAAGTCTCCCTGGGGTTTGCCCAGCTCAGGTGACAAAGCAGCAGAGAGTGTGGGGGGTAGTGCTGCTAGAGCTAGTACACACAGGCCTTATAGAGTATACTTCTCTTGGCTTGGTTTCTATGGCAACAATAATCCTCCCCAGGTGACGGAAAGAGCTCTTGCCTGGTGGCAGATAAGAGGACTTGAAGAAGTATGCTACTATTGGGGTTGCGGTGTATCACATGCCTTGCATCATGGGTAATATGTGCTATTTGTGTAGTTAGTTAATGGAGCATTCATTATGGAGAAGCAATGGGGGGACTCCCTGTGTGTGTGTGTGTGTGTGTGTAGACAGACCCAGCTACCACAGGGGAGGACAGAGGGGCTTTCTTTTTTTCTGTTGCTCTAACTGCCGCCTCAATGAATAATCACACCAACGTTCTGCAACCGATGCCGCACTGCGCTCGCTACTCTGTGAAAAAACAAGGTGTCAGAAAAAAAGTATTCTTTCTGAGGGCGATTATTTCTGCTGTCTGTTTGGATTCTCCCAACGTTGGGTTTGTTTCTCATGCGAAAACAGAGTGTAACTGATCAAAGTGTTGGTGTGAACTACCATAACCTCCTTTCATGATGCTTCCTGTCCTGTGGTGATCTTAAATAATACCTGTCCCTCTTCTCTCAAACCTCAAGAGTTCTCATCTTCAAATGGGATATGCCCACTTGATTTAGTCGAGGCTTCCTCTGTAAATATTGCTCTACAGGCATCTTGCTTGTGAAACATGACTCGTGACCATACACGAACGCTACAAAGACGCCTTTTAATTATGTATGTTATGGAAGGGAATCCCCATAGCAGCCGTTAAACTGGTGGTGAAGCTCTGTCGGCTGGCCTCTATGATTATTTAAAGAAAGTACAGTGCTGAGGTGGGCGGCTTGTAGAGATGACGGACAGACGTTCTGGCCATTGAGATGGCTTGGTGTGGAGAGATAAAAAATTAAATAAAAGATGGTTGCTGGTAGCTGAGAGGAAACAGAGCCAAGCCACAAACCAGTCAGTTTGTGCTGAAATGTGCTCCCTCTCTCAGATCCAATGTATTATCTCAACCACAGTAGCAGCCAGCTTGTGTTATTATTACTGCACAACACTGCAGAGTGAGGGCGCAGTGAAAACAGCCTGCTTGTTGAAAACATGAGACAACATCATTACTGATGATGATACAGATTAGTGGATCATAGCTCATACATGCATAATATATGTCTGGATGATGATGAGGTCATTATCACAGAGTACTGCTGAGGCTAATGGTTGGTAGTGGGTCAAACTCTGATCTGATTGACCCTTTCTCAGGTCAGTCAGTGGGGCTGCCAGTTGCTTTTTACTGGTCATTAGGTCACTGACACACACATTGGAGTTTCATATTCTTGTGTGTGTCACTATATTGCCTCTACTGCCTCAGGACCTGGACAGTCCCAGATAACCCAGCTCCAAGTCTGCCATGTCTCCCTCCGCCCCCCTCTCTCCTGGGAAGGACATATTTGTCCAATCTGCCGCATCGTGTGCAGCCCAGCCACGCTGCAGTGGATCCACAGGCCAGTTACATAATAGTTCTGGGGAGCCACGGCACATACAGAGTATAAGCCCCAGGGAGAGACAAGGCTAGCCTGGTGTGCACTGTGTGAGACACTAGATGCCACGTTAGGACACCACAGCTATTTATTCCTGGGACTTTTAGGAATAACAGTCTGAGTGTGATGTTGAGTCTGGCTACTTTCGATTGCAATATGTATATACTGTATACTCACTTTTGTTTGAAAGTTCATTTATCTGTTTTGTGATAGTATCCCATCCTATGATGTGCTGATTTGGAATGATGAATGTCTTGTAAAAAAATGTCTGCTCCTGCAGAGATGTACTACAGTCTGTCTGCTGTAATGAAGCTGATATAATGAATGTTACACCTCTCAGCTCCGAGCCCTCTCATTCACTCCCTCCATTAGCTGATTTGATTTCGAGAGAGCGTGAATGTGGGTGTGTTTGGGTTCGAAGACAAGCCAGTCTTACTAAATCTGCTACTCCATTATTCAAACAGCCAATGCCAGTTAGCTAATGAGTTTATGGAAATAATATAATTAATTTGTGAGGGGGCTTAACACTGGCCTGGATATGCTCCTTTCTCTCTCTCTCTCTCTCTCTCTCTCTCTCTCTCTCTCTCTCTCTCTCTCTCTCTCTCTCTCTCTCTCTCTCTCTCTCTCTCTCTCTCTCTCTCTCTCTCTCTCTTTCTCTCTCTCTCTCTCTCTCTCTCTCTCTCTCTCTCTCTCTCTCTCTCTCTCTCTCTCTCTCTCTCTCTCTCTCTCTCTCTCTCTCTCTCTCTCTCTCTCTCTACTGCTGGTAAACAGCAGTAAACATCAAGTGATTACCATTAGGGAGTATTAAATCTCTGAAAAGTTGTAAGTTGTTGTTGATTATGCTATTGATGCTAACCCCTTTAACCATGGGGCTTTAGCTCTGACCTATGTATGCCCTTTTTTTCTTTCACTCTTTCTTTCTTTCTTTCTTTCTTTCTTTCTTTCTTTCTTTCTTTCTTTCTTTCTTTCTTTCTTTCTTTCTTTCTTTCTTTCTTTCTTTCTTTCTTTCTTTCTTTCTTTCTTTCTTTCTTTCTTTCTTTCTTTCACTCGCTCTCTCTTTCTGTGTATAAAATTACAGCCATTTAGTAGACAGCATTAAATTCCCTGAAACTGTTGTTGTTGCTAATGAAGCCAGTTAACATCCTTGACCATGGTCATGCCAGATATTTGACCAACGGACTGATGTCGGTGGAGCGTTTCCCCATCAGCTTCAAGACCCAGTTTTCAGGGAACCACTTCCACCACGTGGTGCTGGGCGTCTACTGCAACGGACGCTATGGCACGCTGGGCATGAGCCGCCGCCAAGACCTCATGGACAAGGCCCTGACCTTCCGCACGCTCAGCGAGCTGGTGATGGAGTTTGAGGACTCGTACCGCCGCTACCAGCACACACTGAAGAAGGTGAAGATCGGCCTGTACGTGCCCCACGACCCGCACGTCTTCCAGCCCATCGAGTGGAAGTACCTGGTGCTCAACGCCGCCCGCCTAGGGAGAGAAGACATGAGGAAGGAGCTGGAGAAACATGGCCGAGACATGAGGATGAAGGTGACATGTTGTTGTCCTACTTTCTCAAATTTTCTCATATAGGCGGACATGAGAGGTCATATGTGTCAAACTTGATTACTTGACACCTCACTGCCCTTTTTTCATACATTTCGCCCGTTTAGTATCTACAACACTGTATGTACTGCTGTGGATGCCCAAATACTATATTTCACAAGTCTTTGAAAAATACTCTGAATTTTAGGGTACAGTATACAACTTGAACTCTGTTAGGGTGAAAATGTTCACCACAATAGATAAGCTCTCTAGTCTAATGTCCCGGAGTCATTCCTGAGGGAACGTTCAACTCGTTAGTGTTGCTTTGGCTTGGCTTCCGTCTGGAATTCCCCCTTAGTTCCCTGTCTGAAACCAGGGCGGCTGCCACGGAGGGGCGATGGGTGTAATATGAAATGTCAGGGATAATTAAGGCCAGAGTTCCCCTCAGTGGAAGAGAGCGAGAGAGAGAGAGAGTGAGAGAGAGAGAGAGAGAGAGAGAGAGAGAGAGAGAGAGAGAGAGAGAGAGAGAGAGAGAGAGAGAGAGAGAGAGAGAGAGACAGACAGAGACAGAGACAGAGACAGAGACAGAGGACAGAGAAGCTGGATGGTTGGACCACGTCTCCCAGATTTCTCTGCCTCAGCTGTATCGTGTTGGTTGTTGGGGGATGGTAGTAGGATGGTGCGGCTGACTATCACAGCAACAGTAAATGTAGGTCGTGTTCCCAGCTGCCCAGCGCTGGAGATACAGCCTTGACCTTTGTATTTGACCTCTCGTCAGCTGTACATAGTTCACATACATACCGATATTACCGTATTGCTGGAAGCTGAAGAACTCACCACGACCCTTTTCCTTTTTAGAACTAGTAATAGGGACATTAGTGTAAAAACACTTCTCATTTGAATTAATCAATTTACGAATAATTCTACAGTGAAAATGCTCAAAAGCCATTTGGGAAATTAATCTAGTGTGTCTTCTATGCACAACACAGACAGAGAGCTTGCATTTCATACAGTATAGCAGATCAGTGTTTGTCCTATAACCCTCCCCCACTACAGCACACACATCCTTATATCTATTACCAATCTTATGACTAACATCCTGCCTGTGCTCTCAGCTGCATGTGGTTTCTGGAGCACGGAATATGAGCTGCTTCCTGTATGTTCATTCCAGGAAATAAGTTTCATGATTTTTCTCCAGTCTCCTCTGAACTGTCAGTCTGGAGTGAGCTCTCATTAGGTTTCTACCAGGACGGGGTGACCCTGAAACTCTAATTCTGCTAATCAAACAGCGGATGTTAGTAATATGTCAGTGTGACTCCTCCTGATTCTCTCTTTCAGTGCCTGTAGTGTGTGTGTTTGTGCTTGTGTGCGTGTGTGCATGGGTGCCTATGTGTTTTTGCCTCTGTGTGTGCCTAGAAACTGCCTATATGTGCCGGTGTGAGCCCATGGGTAATTGAGTTTGCAGAGGGAGTTGACTAGTGGGCTGATTGGGTTAATGGGGTATCATCATGTTAATGAGGGCACTGCCTGAGAGGTTGCCTTCATTACTGTCTGTTAGTGTCTTTACTAATGAAGAGAGACATTCTCGGCTCTCCTCTCCAACGTCTCTCCACTCCCCGCAGCGTCGACATCCCCTCTCCTCTTCTCCCTACATTGATTCACAGACGGCTCCTTTACTCACTATGTCTCTGAGATCCAACTGTGTCATTAAAAGTTAACTTCTTCAACTGCTCTTTTTATTGAAGTGGAACTTTTAATTTCCCCAGCCCAATGGCCTGCAGCAAATGGGCCCACTGAATGGTGAACATGTCTGCTAATATATATATATATTTTTTATTGCAACGCCTCCTGTAGCTTGCAGCTTTAAACAAAACAACACTTAAATATCAGTGCGGTAAAGAAACTGCAGCTCAAACTGGATCTTATCCATTAGATTCCATATCTAAGTCTTATTCTGTTGTTTTCTCTCAGATCCTGAAGTCATCGAGTGCCCAGTCTCCCATCAAAGAACGGACCAGAGGCAAGTCTCTCTCCCCCCGCCGCCGACAGAGCAGCCCCCAAAGATGCCACATCCACCGGAGAGACAAGTCGTAAGTATCCCTGGGAATCAATCTTAGGTTATTAGCATCATTGAAACAAAAGGTGGAAGGTGGAATGGCCTTTCTTAGATCGTTTTACATTGATATCTCAACACTCCCTAACAACTAGGAAGAGTTCGCATCAGGTTACTTTTGAAGAAAATATAATTTCTTGGAAATCATTACTTTCATGTTTTATAGTCACAAATCTTGAGGTTAGAGTTCATTTAAATATTTTCTTAGAGATTTAATTAAAAGTTGGGCAGGTTTTAATTAAAAGTAAGTGAATCTAAAGCAGATCAGATTGGATATGCATGAGTGAGATGAATAATTCAAATCAACTGTTGATTATCACAACTATAAAACCTCTCAATGTCCCATCTTCATTACTTGGCTAAACGCTATAATGTTAGAGAGAGATGAATTGGCAGTGTGTCTATACTATGTTTTTCATCCTCTTTTCATATCAATGAGGGCACCCAGCTAGCACATTTGGTTCCTTGGAAGTTGTGGGAACGTAAGTGTTTGGTTTCCCATTGGTTCTGGGAATGCAGCCATTTGTTTCCTGACCAGTAAAACAGAACGTTTTTTAAACGTTCTGAGAATGGAAGTGAAAATGTAGCCTGTTCTGGGAATGTTAATTTTGAGGTTGCAGGGAGGTTCTGAAAACGTTGTACTATGGTTCCCTGAAAGTTTACCTGGGAGGTTTTATTAACGTTCTGAGAACTGAAATTATAGGTTATTTTGAGGTTTTTTAAGAACTTCCTTAAAATGTTCACTGAATGTTTCAATAAGACTTTCAATAACTTGCTAGCTTAATTTGGGTTAATTGTATTGAACTCCAAGTGCAGATAGGACTAATGAAAATTAATCATTCAAACACATTTCTTTTTGATTGTGGCACGGCATCAGTGAGATTTCAACCTATGATCTACTGTTCTCTATCCATTGAATTAGTCCACTGTGCCACCAGGATGGAGCTAGCATGCCAAGTTTTTTTAAACTAATACAAAGCTGTTAATTTTAGTCTATTCAAACAGACCCCATTTCAAAGGAAGCAAGCACTTGTTAAGATCAGGTGTGGCCAATTAGTGGGCGTGACCAACATTCCTGAACACACTTAACAAGATTGAACGTTACTAATGTTTTCTTGTGGTTTTTATGGAATGTTTTGTTAATGTTCCGAGAACATGACTTTAAATAGAACCATGCAGAAACCTGCAGAAACATTTTGCTGAAGTACTGAAATTCCCACAGAATAATGTTGTTTCTAAACGTTGTCTGAACTTTTTTAGAACATTACTTTAAATAGAACCATGAGGAAGCCTGTAGGAAACGTTATGCTGAAGTACTGAAATTCCCACAGAAGAACGTTGTTTCTTAACGTTCTCTGAATTATTTGAGAACATTCCCAATGTCAAACCAGTTGGAGAACGTTCCTAGAACAATACCAAAAATGTAATTAAATGTAACATGTTTGAAATTTTATGAAACCTTCTGTTAAAGTAATGAAATACCAAGACAATTTCGTTATTTTGTCAAGTTCCTTAAATGTGCGGAATGTTCCAAAGCCAAGCAACTATCCTGCATCATTCCCAGAACATTGTGGGATGGTTGTATGCAAAATAACCCTAGGACAACTACGCTTTCACCAAGCTATAAGAAAAATATGGTTCTCAGAACATTATGTGCTAGCTGGGCATGGAACCCTGACACACTGACTGAAGTTGCTGACTGTAGCCCTTTACATTAGTACCCATATACGGGTTGAAAATGGAAAATTTGGGCACGAATAAGCAGCTAAATTGGAACGTAGTAGCTGTACAGTAACATGCTATACATGACGTCAGAGCTTTGGCTCTGTGCTTCACAGCGCTGTATGGGTTTTGACTGACAGACATTCTGAACTTCAACACGCGACAAGAAGTTGCCAACTTTTGCACTTTTTTTGTTGTCTGAGTGAGGGAAATGCTGTAAATTAAGATGACTCAATGTATTTTGAAAGATGAGACATTCATGATTATAAAAAATACCGCTTTAATGTCATACAAGCAAACCATACACCCGTGAGCCCAAATGTGGACTTCACATTTCATAAAACTCATGTCATATAGTGTCAATGTTTATGATCACTATGTTTGATATACAGTTACAAGATGACATGGATTCATGACCTGGGTTGTTCTGAACAGAATTAGCCTATTTTTCTTTATTGTGAAGAAAATGTGCCACTGCACACTCACCTGAATGCACTCATGACTCCTTTCTATGCGTACCAAAATTACAATCTGTTTCTCTGAATTGCCTTGTGAATTCCTAACACATATTTTATAACTTAGCTAGTCATGTTGGTAATAGAACAAGCTTTCAAATCATGCCCATCTGAACCAGATTACAATTTATAATGGACCGTTTTTGGATTGCATAAACATCAACAGTAATTGTCTGATGGGAGGGATGCAGGGTTGTGTTCCTAACAGAACAACTACAAGTGTGCTTGCTCTAGTTCATCAACGGCACAGCTAGGAGAGCTAAATAAAAGTTCATTGAAAGTGCTTAAGAACAGTGCACACTTTGGAGAGGTGTGTGGCCACTTGGAGACACCAGTTAGTTCCCTCACCCAAACCCTTGTACATTTTTTGTCTTATGCTACACCTACTGTATATTTTCCAGGAATAGTCTTATCATGTTACTGAATGTATCCAGAGTATTATCAACAAATGCGGTGAAATGTACAGTAAATGTAAAATGCACATAAAATCAACCATGTAATGTTTGGAATCAGTCTTGTGTCAGGTGAACTGTTGTGTACTCACCTTTGGTCTAATAATTTCCCCATTATCTTCAAACTGTTCCCTTTCAATTGCTACCATTGTTATGCATTTAATATTTCGTCTGTAAGAAACATTTCAGTTTATCCCTATCCATATAGGTCAATTCCCCTGAGTGTAAGAGGTTAAGGAGTTAAGAGAATTACTGTAGATGGTTACTGTAGACGATTGCTCTTCTCTTATCCTTAAACCCTCTTTTCCTGCCTTGCATCCTGGCTAAAGATCCCAGTTCAGGAAGAGTTCAGTCTGTCATATTCTTATCAGCTCCAGCGCCCAGTTAGAGGAAACTAAGAGGACTGAGCAGCAGCAGCACTAGAGTAGATACTCTGGGTGAACAGCTCATGGTTAAGTTGGAGTTAATGTGGAAGCACACTAGCTTCAGTGTGTGTGTGGGGGTGAGGGAGTGAATGTGTGCAATGTGCATGCCTGTGGTATGTAGCCTATGCGTGAGTGTACACCACAGTATGTGTTGTGATGGAGGACCTAACGCCGTGGCTTGGCTGAGCTGACGGTCCATTCTGACAGCACAGCAGTATTATGACAGCCTGCTGAGCAGAGGGAGGGAGGAAGAAGTTCTGCTGACATCTGAAAGCCCCAGTCAGCCCAGAGGAGTGTCTCTTATGGAAGGGAAGTGTCCACTCCTATTATCAATCACCAGCACAGTGGGAGGATTCAGGATGGAGGATCCTGCCCTGACAGAGAGGCTGCTGGGATACGTGGAGTGTAGAAGATGTTGCCCATCCCACCCCCTAACCACTGATACAGAGTCAGATCTTGTATTATCCTCTATTGGTTAAGGTTATGAATGGGGCTAGGGTAATCTGATCCTAGATCTTTGGTGAAGGGCAACTTCTACCTCAAGCCTGTGCAGAAGGCATCCTGGGATTTATGCATGGACTCTCATAATTTATACATGGACTCTACCATAATTCCTCTGGGCTATGCTTAAGTCTGCTGTTGACTGAGTTTGTCACACAGAGACACAGACAGAGGAACAGGACTGGAAGTGTTGTCAAGCTAGAGTGGTTCTGACAAGATAGAGGCTGGAAGGGAGACTCATCCACTCTCACTGATACTTTATTTTAAACCAAACTAGATTTGAAATTGTTGATACAAATAAACTGTCACGAACGTTGAGAGACGGGTCGGACCAAGGTGCAGCGTGAAAAGCATACATATTTATTAACTAAATAAACATTCAACAAAACAAGAAACAACGTAACCTGAAATCCAAAGGGCTTTACACATACCAGCCTAACAGGAACAAGATCCCACAATACACAGTAGGCAATGGGCTACCTAAGTATGATCCCCAATCAGAGACAAAGAGCGACAGCTGCCTCTGATTGGGAATCATACCCGGCCAGACATAGAAATAGAATAACTAGAACCTAAACATAGAATATATAACAGATTCCACACCCTGACTCAACAAACAAGAGTTCTATAGGTCAGAGCGTGACAGTACCCCCCAAAGGTGCGGACTCCGGCCGTACAAACCTGAC
The DNA here is from genome assembly GCF_020615455.1 of Coregonus clupeaformis. Taxonomy (NCBI): domain Eukaryota; kingdom Metazoa; phylum Chordata; class Actinopteri; order Salmoniformes; family Salmonidae; genus Coregonus; species Coregonus clupeaformis. Next base: position 25,775,276 of record NC_059224.1, on the reverse strand, counting down.
ATAACGGGAGGGTCCGGGTGGCTTCCCGCTTCGGTGGCGGCTCCGGACGTGACGTCTTTTCCCTTGCTGCCTGGACCGGTCTGGACCTCAACACGGAGCTTCCCCTCTCAGTCCTCCCACGATGCACCGATCCCTGTCTGGACCCTGGTGTGGGAGACCCCGAACCTGGAGAGGGGCTGACATCTGGACCCGGAGTAGAGCCGCTGACCGGAGCTGAACTGGATCCCGGTGGAGCGGACTGCTCTGGCTCCGGAGTGGAGCAACCGGCCAGAGCTGGATCAGGCACCGGTGGAGCGGATTGCTCTGGCTCCGGAGTGGAACCGCTGACCGGAGCTAGACTGGGCACACGCACCACTGGTTTGGTGCGAGGAGCAGGTACGGGCCGTACTGGGCTGGATGCACGCACCACTGGTTTGGTGCGAGGAGCAGGTACGGGCCGTACCGGGCTGGATGCACGCACCACTGCTTTGGTGCGAGGAGCAGGTACGGGCCGTACCGGACTGGATACACGCACCACTGGTTTGGTGCGGGGAGCAGGCACGTGCCGTGCCGGACTGGAGACATGCACCACTGGTTTGGTGCAGGGAGCAGGCACGGGCCGTACCGGACTGGGAGCACGCACCACTGGCTTGGTGCGAGGAGCAGGCACGGGCCGTGCCGGACTGGGAGCACGCACCACTGGCTTGGTGCGAGAAGCAGGCACGAGGCATACCAGACTGGAAACCGGCACTGGAGGTCTACGACTGTACCAGTCCTTTACTCTCCGCGCCCAATCCTCCTCCAGTGAGGACTCCTCCGGGAGCCCCACCGGGTGCAGTGGTCGGGGCTCTTCTCTCTCGATCCCCGACCACCCCTTTAGCCCCCCAACATTTTTTTCTTGGGGCTGCCTCTCGGGCTTCCTCCTCGGCTGGCGGTGTCGCCGTTGCTTCTCTCCTGCCTGGGTTTCCTCCTTCGCCCAGGGTCCTCTATTGGCTACTCTCTCCTTCTCCACCCTCCATATGCTTGGCCAGATCCTCTCTTATCTCCCCCCAAGTCCATGATCTCTGCTCCTCCACCTATGTCCAGGGTGTCTGCTGCTCCTGGGCACGCTGCTTGGTCCGTTCTTGGTGGGATCTTCTGTCACTAACGTTGAGAGACGGGTCGGACCAAGGTGCAGCGTGAAAAGCGTACATGTTTATTAACTAAATAAACATTCAACAAAAGTCCAAAGGGCTATACACATACCAGCCTAACAGGAACAAGATCCCACAATACACAGTAGGCAATGGGCTACCTAAGTATGATCCCCAATCAGAGACAAAGAGCGACAGCTGCCTCTGATTGGGAATCATACCCGGCCAGACATAGAAATAGAATAACTAGAACCTAAACATAGAATATATAACATAGATTCCACACCCTGACTCAACAAACAAGAGTTCTATAGGTCAGGGCGTGACATAAACACACACAAACACACACACACGCACTCTAGTGGTGCCCGGGTCAGCTGTTTGTTCACCCGCACCCACCCACAATTGCTAATAACCCATCCGCAACCGCCCGACTATATGTGCACCCGACCCTAACCCGCAAATATAGAAAATGTGCTGTAGGCTACAGTCAGAGAGAGCGGAATGATTTTTTGACAGGGGGTGCAGGATTTTTTGCCTAATTTAGATATGTTTCTGCTTATAATTTCTGACATGTTGGTAGGCTATTTGTTAGTCAACTTGTCTATAATTAGATACAGCCAGCTTCTCTTCAGTCATTATATGTTGCCCTAGAAGACTAAATAAACCCTTGCTCACCAGATTGTCATAAATTATAGAATGAATGCTTCAATCTAGTTGACATCGGTAAAGTTTTCTCTCTCCTCTCTGCTTCTTTCGTGGAGCAAAGAGGTTTAGAGACCGGGGTGAAAATGCAATAACAACAAAATGTATGGGAAGGTTTCCAAATGAGATCAGTTTGACCGGTTGTAAGGAAATAGAAAGCTGTGAAAACGACCCAACATGTTTCTGATAAGATTTCAGTTTGGCTTGGATGCATATTTTATGTGGTTGAAATACTATCAGCTTTAATGATGCTGATAAAGATAGCACCTCTACAGACAGGCCTCTAATTTTTTTCGCCACAGAGCAAATTTCAGGTCTGCTGAGCACAAACTTGAACGTTGTGAAAATTCTGTGCCACTTCCAGCACACGTTTACCATGAACACTGAGGCTGTACCCACTTTAATATACAGTTTCAGACAGTGGTCAAGTAGGCTACTGTGGCTATTTAATCATAATGTAGGCCTACCAGAGTGGCAATGGATAAAATGCATCCCATAACATTTTAACATGGAAATAGCTGTTCTATAATTCAGCCTACAGTAGAAGCCAATGTGTGGTGTTCAATGTAGGCCTACACTCCATTAGACTTTTGAAAAAAACATGCAGTGCTTGACATTAACCTGTTTTTCCACATGTCCTTCAAGGAGGTGACTGAAAATGTTGTTGTGTTGTTTGATTCAAGAAACCACTTTACAAAATAAAATGCATTATTATTCCCATACCGTTATTACAGAGAATCAGACAAATTATGCTACCCTCTGTATAAGAATACAGTTGTATTCCAGCCACTAGGGGGTAGTCCATTGGAAATGTAGAAGAAAGGTTTAAGTGAACTGGGGGAGAGGAAGAAAAAACTATTTTAAAAAACTGCTGTTACATCATGCTGACATTATTAAAATTCAAGTAAACAGTACCTTTCGTGTTGGAGTTTATATTATAAGCTCAAAGAAAGGGTAACATCTGCCTATTGGCTACTTAGCTTATTCATGCCTGTTTCAAAATACAACACTGCCCCTTTAAGACAAAAAAAAGCTCTTTACCCGACTCACTTTTCAAAGGTGTCTAGAAATGTACACGTTTTGTGCTCTTGTAGGAAGCAATCACTCCCCCATTGCTGACTGCAAATTATCTATAACTGGGCTAATAACTCATTAACTAGCAAAGGCTATGAACAAATGTGCACAGGTGACTACATGCAGCTCTCGATTTGATCTCAAACAAGCGCATCTACTTATGACCGCTCATGCTGTAAACACAGTCCAGTTCAAAGTGAATTACACAGATCCATAAATGGCAATGGTCTATTTGCATATAGGCCTACTGCAGCTCTGATTGGTTATGCCACACCAGTCTGTGTAGAGTACGGGCTGAGTTGTGATTGTCAATGCAATAGAATCCTACTCCGATGCGTTCTACCTACAACAAAATCTCTTGCATAGTTAGTTTTGCATACTAAGTGTTGCGTAGTTCGTTTTGTTTCGGTATGTTGCATTGAAAGTGGCTGATATTGCGTTGATTCGATCACAATTCCCACAGTAAAGGGAAAAGTTGGTAGTGTTAACTAATGCGGAAAAGTAGAAAGTTGAGTGAAGTTCAATCTCGTGCTTCTCTGCGCTGGCTGATATTTCTTCTGCACGGCAGTCCCTGGGGAGCTTAGAGGGAACATTGCTAGCGTACTACATACCCAAATTCAACAGACATGCATCGCATTAATCAGCCTGATAATAGCTCATTTCCAATTCTATACATTTGTCTAAACTCTGAATAGAATAGAAATTGAGTTATAGGCCTACTCAGGCTGGTTATAGGCAAACTATCACATTCGACCTATAACACAGCCTATAGCCCATCTATCCTTTTTAAAAAGGACTGAAGAAAGAAACAGATAATTTGGTTCCATTTCAACATATTTATTAGTGAAACCAAAGTGCTGTCACATATATACATTAAATCAAATAGCCTAGTAGACACACCAAAACTTTTCAAATGTTCAGATCAAAAGGCTATTGCACACGAAAACGTGGACAGTCGGGCATCACAAAATCAGAACCGCTTGACAGCAACATGATAAACTAAAGCACTGATCATTGGGAATGAGATCAGAATGACTGCTAAGGCTTGATACATAAATGTAATAATTTAATAGGTAGCCTAACCTACAAAAGTAAAACAATCCATATGTTCAAATCAAAAGGCCTGATTAACATGACATCAATAACGCAGCCACATCCCGAGTTCCCGGTGCCGACACTTTCAGAAATCAAAAGATGGTTTAATATTTAGTTTAAAAGCTCTGACAAAGGCCAAGAGAACAAGAAACACTTTTCTATGAGAAAACAGAAATCCACTTTGGGTAAAATATATATATTTTAAACATATGTTTTCAAAGATGTAGCCTACGATGCAATACTCGTGATAATTTTAAGGAGAACAAAAACTACTGAGCCTACATTTGAACACCACCGCAGAAGCTTCGCTATTTGGCATCTTCACAATTAAGTAGCCTAGTTTGGTTGTTTGGCTAGGGCCTATCACTCGCAGCCACCTATTCCAATGCTTTTGGAAAAGTGTGCATCGAATTCTAAGTATAACATCCTGGCATTTAAACTCATTTAAAATTCACACACTATAAAACATTCTATTTTCGCATACTGAGAATGTGTCATGCGCGATTGCGTTGTTTCCCACTATTCGTTGATTTCGGCAGCGCATCCCCATATAAAATTGAGCAGCTGTTGTCAAAGCCGAAATAAGTATGGCATCCGGGCATTAAAATGTCGCATGCTATTAAACTTTATTTTTTCCCATACTCAAACGGCCTACTATTTAGGACGCAAGTATGGATATTCAGACACGGCCACTGTCCCTAACTGCGCATTCACATTCTCTCCACTCCTGTTCCCGAGTCAAAATGTACATTCGGTGTATCATTTTACTGCAAGAAATGCTTAATTCTGCAGAAGTTATTATTTAGATTATGTGAGAGGTTATAGACCTGCAGTCAGAGTTCAGATTTCAGTTTCTATTTAACCCCTCTATACTATGAAATAAAGATAAATTATATAAAGAATGATACTAATTGTCACGGTTTACTAAGCCAGAACCCAGAAGCAGACCAGGACAAGGTACGTTGAGACAAAGATGAGTGTTTATTTAATAGATTCCCGAGTGAGGTTGAATAATCCAGGGAACAGAGCGGGTGGCGTGGATGGGTTGTTGAGGGTGCAGTGGTTGGTCCGGTAATGGCTCGGCAGCCGCCGACCATCAGGCAGAGGTTGGGAGAAGGTTCCGGGTGAGAGACTGTAGATAGAAACAAACGGAGGTAAGTACACGGCAAGCCAACAAGGTGCAAAACAACAAAACTAACACTAGTAGCTCAGAGGCTGATACGCTGACAAACATACTGTTCATGGCTAACGATCCGGCAGGAACTGGATGTTAGGCCAGAGCCTAAGAAGGGTGATGATCAGGACCAGGTGTGCAGATTGCTGATGGGATGCAGGTGCGGAAATCAAGAGCGCTCCCCGGAGCGTTCCCGAACCCTCGGGAAACTGGAGATCACGAACAGAAACACTAGTCACCAGACAGGACCCGACTCAGACTGCCGGGATCGTTACAGTACCCCCCTCCGACGAACGCCACCGGGCGGACTCCCCGGAGCGCCAGGATGGAGGCGGTAGAAGTCACTGATGAGGTCCGCATCTAGGACCTGTCGCCGCGGAATCCAACTCCTCTCTTCAGGGCCATACCCCTCCCAGTCCACGAGATACTGGAAACCCCGGCCCCGCCGTCTGGAATCCATGATGCGACGCACCGTGTAGGCAGGACCACCTCCGATCATCCGAGGAGGAGGGGGCGGAGGCGGAGGAGGCAACAGAGGACTGAGGAAGACAGGCTTGAGGCAGGAGACATGAAAGGTGGGATGGACTCTGAGCGTCCTCGGTAGTTTGAGTCGAACTGCCACTGGATTGATCACCTTCTCCACCACAAACGGACCAATGAACTTCGGTAACAACTTCCTAGACTCAGTCCGTAACGGAAGATCCCGTGTGGCCAACCAAACCCTATCTCCGATGGTATAGGTGGGAGCGGTGATCCGGCGACGATTCGCCTGGAGCTGATACCGGTCCGAACCTCTAAGGAGTGCCTTTCTGGCCCGATGCCAGGTCCGGTGGCAACGACGAATATGGGCCTGAACAGAAGGCACTGAGAGCTCCTTCTCCTGAGAAGGGAACAGGGGAGGTTGGTAGCCATACAGGCACTGGAAGGGAGACATCCCAGTGGCAGATGTAGGGGAGAGTATTGTGGGCATACTCAACCCAAGGCAACTGAGAGACCCAGGAGGTGGGGTTGGAAGAGACCAGACAGCGTAGCGTGGATTCCATCTTCTGGTTGGCTCTCTCCGCCTGACCATTGGATTGGGGGTGAAAACCAGATGTGAGACTGACTGTAGCTCCAATGGCCAAACAGAAGGACTTCCAGACAGCAGAGGTAAACTGAGGGCCACGGTCGGAAACGATATCACTGGGCAAACCGTGGACCCTGAAAACCTCCCCTAACCAGGATCTCGGACGTCTCCGAGGCAGAGGGAAGCTTGGCAATAGGCACAAAGTGGGCGAACTTGCTGAATCTGTCCACGATAGTCAGAACGACCGTGTTCCCCTCAGAAGCGGGCAACCCAGTGACGAAGTCCAGGGCCAGATGCGACCATGGTCGCCGGGGAATAGGAAGGGGGGTGAAGTAGTCCAGAGCTGGACCGATTGGTACTCTTATTCTGCGCACACACTGGACAGGCAGCAACAAAACCCCGAGTATCCTCGGCCATGGCAGGCCACCAAAAACGTCTGCGAAGAAACGCCATTGTCCGAGCCACGCCAGGGTGACAAGCCATCTTGCTGGCGTGAGACCATTTGAGGACAGCAGGACGAACCGACTCAGGCACAAACAACCGACCGGGTGGACCGTTACCGGGACCGGGCTGAGTCCGAAGGGCCGCCAGCACCTCCTCCTCAATCTTCCACATAACTGCTCCCACGACGCAGTTCCGGGGGAGAATAGTCTCGGTCTTGGACCCACTCTCCTCCGTCTTGGAGAACATCCGGGACAAGGCGTCCGCCTTGCCGTTCTTAGATCCAGGTCGGAACGTCAGGGAAAACTTGAATCGTCCGAAAAACAACGCCCACCTGGCCTGACGGGAGTTGGAGACGTTTAGCCGATTGCACGTAAGCAAGATTCTTGTGGTCAGTCCAGACAGTAAACGGTTGCTCCGCCCCCTCCAACCAGTGGCGCCACTCCTCCAAGGCAAGTTTCACCGCGAGAAGCTCCCGGTTACCCACATCGTAATTCCTCTCCGCAGGCGAAAGGCGACGAGAGTAGTAGGCGCAGGGATGGAGTTTACTGTCCGTGGAGCATCGCTGCGACAGGATGGCGCCAACTCCCCACATCAGACGCGCCCACTTCAACGACGAACTGACGGGCCGTGTCCGGTTGAGAGAGAATCGGTGCGTTGGTGAATCGCCTCTTCAAATCCAGAAACGCTCGATCCGCCTCCGGATTCCACTTGAAGGTCCTGATACTGGAAGTCAAGGCAGTTAACGGAGCGGCCACACGGCTGTAATCCCGGATGAATCTGCGGTAGAAATTCGCAAACCCCAAAAATCTCTGGAGCTGCAATCTCGTACCGGGCTGGGCCCATTCCAGAACCGCTCTAACCTTCTCCTGGTCCATCCTAATCTCTCCCCTGGAGATGATGTACCCGAGAAAGGATGTTGTGTGGGCGTGAAACTCGCACTTCTCGGCCTTCACGAACAGGCGATTCTCCAACAATCGCTGCAGAACCTGCCGGACATGCTGGACGTGGTCGGAAGGTTCCTTCGAGAAGATCAGAATGTCATCCAGGTAAACAAACACAAAGAGACCGATCATATCTCTCAGGACGTCGTTCACCATACTCTGGAATACCGCTGGAGCATTGGTCAGTCCAAACGGCATCACCTGATACTCGAAGTGACCCATCGGTGTATTGAAACCCGTCAACCACTCGTCCCCCTCTCTGATCCGGACCATGTGATACGCATTGCGTAGGTCTAGCTTGGTGAATACCGTAGCACCCTGTAAGGAGTCGAAGGCAGAACTCATCAAGGGCAGGGGATACTTGTTCTTGACCGTGATGGCATTCAACCCCCGATAATCAATACACGGTCGAAGAGAGCCATCCCTCTTACCCACAAAGAAGAATCCTGCCCCCAGGGGGTGATGACGAGGACGAACGAGACCAGCCGCTAGGGACTCCTTGATGTAGGTCTCCAACGCCTCACGTTCAGGTCGGGAGATACTGTATAACCTTCCCTTGGGGTAGACAGCTCCCGGGAACAGGTTGATGGCACAATCATATGGTCGGTGGGGAGGGAGTGACAGAGCCTTCTGCTTACTGAAAACTTCCCCAAATCGTGATATGTCTCGGGAACCAGGGACAAATCTGGGGGTTTAGCCTCAATCACCTGACTGGGAACCGAGTGGGGGCAGGCAGTCTTGAGACAGTTAGCATGACAATCAAGGCTCCAACTCGTTACCTTGCCCGTCACCCAATCGAACGTGGGATTGTGTTCCTTCAGCCAGGGGTATCCAAGGACCAGAGGAACATGGGAAGACGGCAGAATGAAGAATGAAATCATCTCAGAATGATTCCCCGACAACCGCATCTTAACCGGTTCAGTCCTCATCGTGATACGTGCCAGACTACTGCCGTTCAGAGTGGTCGCCTTCAATGGCTTCCGGCAATTGCTCCTTGGAAAGCCCCAGCTGTTCCACCAACTCGGCATCAAGAAAGCTTCCATCGGCACCTGAATCGATAAAAGCGTTAATCGCTAAGCTTTGATTCCTGTTCACAAGGGTAGCCGGGAAACGGGGTCTGACAGAGGTACTGAGAGGTTGAAACTGGCTCGCTAAAAGTCCTCCCAACTTTAGCGAGCCGGGCAGTTTGACGACCGCCGGGAACAAGTGGAGATGTAATGTCCCGAGCGACCACAGTAGAGGCAGCAGTTGGTCTTACGTCTATGTTGACGCTCCTCCTTGGTTAACCCGTGCCGCCCCACTTGCATGGGTTCAGAAGCGGGAGAGAGGTCCTCTCCACTAATCCTTTGTGGTGGAGAATGATCGACGTGTTCTGGTCCACCACCCGACCCGACTGGGAACTGAGAAGCTGATCGATTGGACAACCCCCATTGCTTCTCCCTCCTTCGCTCTCGGACTCGATTATCCACCCGAATAGACAAGGCTACCAAGCTGTCCAGGTCACTAGGCTCCGGATAGGAGATCAACTCATCCTTGAGCTGCTCCGACAGACCCTGGTAAAAGGCCGCTTGCAGAGACTCCTCGTTCCACCCACTCTCCACAGCCAACGTCTTGAACTCGATCACGAAGTCGGCCACGCTGCGAGTTCCTTGGTGAAGAGAAAACAGGCGCCTAGCTGCGTCCCTCCCTCGGACGGAATGGTCGAAGAGCTTCCTCATCTCGGCCGTGAACCCCTGGTATGAAGCCATGCAGGGATCCTGTCGTTCCCAAACGGCTGAAGCCCACTCCAGCGCTCGCCCACGCAGCAACTCAATCACAAAGGCTATCCTAGCCTTGTCTGTGGCATAAGAGTAGGGCTGTAGATCGAACACTAATCCACACTGCATAAGGAAGGAACGGCATCTTCCCAGCTCCCCCTCATATTTATCCGGCGTCGGAACCTTGGGCTCACGGAGGGACACAACTTCAGAAGCGGCAGGCGAGATGGGTGAAACCGGTAGTGGATCCTCCACCGGACACTTGCGTTGGTTCTGGACCTCCGTCAGACCGGTAGAAAGGTTCCGAACTGACAACGCGATCTCCTGTAGTACCGTGCTATGATGGCCCAACATCTTCTCCTGCTGGGTAATGGCATGGCGAACAGAGTCCAGGTCCGCTGGGTTCATTACTGGCCGGATCGTTCTGTCACGGTTTACTAAGCCAGAACCCAGAAGCAGACCAGGACAAGGTACGTTGAGACAAAGATGAGTGTTTATTTAATAGATTCCCGAGTGAGGTTGAATAATCCAGGGAACAGAGCGGGTGGCGTGGATGGGTTGTTGAGGGTGCAGTGGTTGGTCCGGTAATGGCTCGGCAGCCGCCGACCATCAGGCAGAGGTTGGGGAGAAGGTTCCGGGTGAGAGACTGTAGATAGAAACAAACGGAGGTAAGTACACGGCAAGCCAACAAGGTGCAAAACAACAAAACTAACACTAGTAGCTCAGAGGCTGATACGCTGACAAACATACTGTTCATGGCTAACGATCCGGCAGGAACTGGATGTTAGGCCAGAGCCTAAGAAGGGTGATGATCAGGACCAGGTGTGCAGATTGCTGATGGGATGCAGGTGCGGAAATCAAGAGCGCTCCCCGGAGCGTTCCCGAACCCTCGGGAAACTGGAGATCACGAACAGAAACACTAGTCACCAGACAGGACCCGACTCAGACTGCCGGGATCGTTACACTAATAAGCTTTGGAGCACCTTAAATGGGCAAAAAGGCAAACTCATTAATTTAATCAGATGGGTAATTCATCACCAAACCCACGGATATTGCCAACTACTTTAATGATTTTTTCATTGCCAAGCTTAGCAAACTTAGGCATGACATGCCAGCAACAAATGCCGACCGTACACATCAAAGTATAACTGACCAAATTATGAAAGCCAAGCATTGTAATTTTGAATTCCGTAAAGTGAGTGTAGAAGGGGTGAAAACAGTATTGTTGTCTATCAACAATGACAAGCCACCTGGGTCTGACAACTTGGATGGAAAATTACTGAGGATAATAGCGGACGATATTGCCAATCCTATTTGCCATATCTTCAATCTTCAATCCTACAAGAAAATGTGTGCCCTCCGGCCTGGAGGGAAGCAAAAGTCATTCCGCTACCCAAGAATAGTAAAGTCCCATTTACTGTCTCAAATAGCCAACCAATCAGCATGTTACCAACCCTTTTGGAGAAAATGGTGTTTGACCAGATACAATGCTATTTTACAGTAAACAAATTGACAACAGACTTTCAGCACGCTTATAGGGAAGGGCATTCAACATGCACAGCACTTCAAATGACTGATGATTGGCTGAGAGAAATTGATGATAAAAAGATTGTGGGAGCTATTTTGTTTGACTTCAGTGCGGCTTTTGATATTATCGATCATAGTCTACTGCTGGAAAAACGTATGTGTTATGGCTTTACACCCCCTGTTATATTGTGGATAAGTTACCTGTCAAACAGAACACAGAGGGTGTTTTTTAATGGAAGCCTCTCCAACATAATCCAGGTAGAATCAGACATTCCTCAGGGCAGCTGTCTAGGCCCCTTACTTTTTTCAATCTTTACTAATGACCTGCCACTGGCTTTGAGTAAGTTGAAGTCGGAAGTTTACAAACACTTAGGTTGGAGTCATTAAAACTCATTTTTCAACCTCTCCACAAATGTATTGTTAACAAACTATAGTTTGGGCAAGTTGGTTAGGACATCTACTTTGTGCATGACACAAGCAATTTTTCCAACAATTGTTTACAAACAGATTATTTCACTTATAATTCACTGTATCACAATTCCAGTGGGTCAGAAGTTTACATACACTAAGTTGTCTGTGCCTTTAAACAGCTTGTAAAATTCCAGAAAATGATGTCATGGCTTTAGAAGCTTCTGATAGGGTAATTTACATCATTTGAGTCAATTGGAGGTGTACCTGTGGATGTATTTCAAGGCCTACCTTCAAACTTAGTGCCTCTTTGCTTGACATCATGGGAAAATGAAAAGAAATCAGCCAAGACCTCAGAAAAAAATGGTAGACCTCCACAAGTCTGGTTCATCCTTGGGAGCAATTTCCAAACGCCTGAAGGTACCACGTTCATCTGTACAAACAATAGTATGCAAGTATAAACACCATGGGACCACGCAGCCGTCATACCGCTCAGGAAGGAGATGCGTTCTGTCTCCTAGAGATGAACGTACTTTGGTGCGAAAAGTGCAAATCAATCCCAGAACAACAGCAAAGGACCCTGTGAAGATGCTGGAGGAAACAGGTACAAAAGTATCTATATCCATAGTAAAACAAGTCCTATATCGACATAACCTGAAAAGCCGCTCAGCAAGAAAGAAGCCACTGCTCCAAAACCGCCAAATAAAAGCCAGACTACGGTTTGCAACTGCACATGGGGACAAAGATCATACTTTTTGGAGAAATGTCCTCTGGTCTAATGAAACAAAAATAGAACTGTTTGGCCATAATGACCATTGTTATGTTTGGAGGAAAAAGGGGCAGGCTTGCAATCCGAAGAACACCATCCCAACCGTGAAGAACGGGGGTGGCAGCATCATGCTGTGGTGGTGCTTTGCAGCAGGAGGGACTGGTGCAATTCACAAAATAGATGGCATCACAAGGAAGGAAAATTATTTTACATTACATTTACGTAATTTAGCAGACGCTCTTATCCAGAGCGACTTACAAATTGGATATATTATGTGGATATATTGAAGCAACATCTCAAGTCATCAGTCAGGAAGTTAAAGCTTGGTCGCAAATGGGTCTTCCAAATGGACAATGATCCCAACTTCCAAAGTTGTGGCAAAATGGCTTAAGGACAACAAAGTCAAGGTATTGGAGTTGCCATCACAAAGCCCTGACCTCAATCCTATAGAAAATGTGTGGGCAGAACTGAAAAAGCATGTGCGAGCAAGGAGGCCTACAAACCTGATTCAGTTACACCAGTTCTGTCAGGAGGAATGGGCCAAAATTCACCCAACCTATTGTGGGAAGCTTGTGGAAGGCTACCCGAAAAGTTTCACCCAAGTTAAACAATTTAATGGCAGTGTTACCAAATACTAATTGAGTGTATGTAAACTTCTGACCCACTGGGAATGTGATGAAATAAATAAAAGCTGAAATAAATCATTCTCTCTACTATTATTCTGACATTTCACATTCTTAAAATAAAGTGGTGATCCTAATTGACCTAAGACAGGGAGTTTTTACTAGGATTAAATGTCAGGAATTGTGAAAAACTGAGTTTAAATGTATTTGGCTAACGTGTATGTAAACTTCCGACTTCAACTGTATATGTATGCGGATGACTCAACACTATACACGTCAGCTACTACAGTGAATAAAATCACTGCAACACTAACAAAGAGCTGCAGGCAGTTTCAGAATGGGTGGCAAGAAATAAGTTAGTCCTGAATATTTCAAAAACTAAAAGCATTGTATTTGGGACAAATCATTCACTAAACCCTAAACCTCAACTAAATAATGTAATCAATAATGTGGAAATTGAGCAAGTTGAGGTGACTAAACTGCTTGGGGTAACCCTGGATTGTAAACTGTCATGGTCAAAACATGTTGATGCAACAGTAGCTAAGATGGGGAGAAGTCTGTCCATAATAAAGCACTGCACAGCTCGGACACCCATGCATACCCCACAAGACATGCCACCAGAGGTCTCTTCACAATCCTTATGTCCAGAAGTGCACAGTACTACATAGAGCCATGACTACACGGAACCCTATTCTACATCAGGTAACTGATGCAAGCAGTAGAATCAGATTTATAAAACAGATAAAAATACACCTTATGGAACAGCGGGGTCTGTGAAGAGACACACACACATGCTAACACACGCACTCTGCACACACGTACACATGGATTTTGTATTGTAGATACTGTATGTGGTAGTAGAGTGTAATCCATGGAGTGGTCCTTTGGAGGAAGGATTGTTGGCGTATAGTTGAGAGATAATTAATCGAGGTTGGCATATGTATGACATTCTGGCCTTACCTAGGCCTCCTTTTGAGGCTCTGTGATGTTTCATCTGTGGATGCTAGGGCAAGGATTGGTGTCATGGGAAGCTTTACCTCTTGCTCTGTAATATGAGTAGTATTTTAATTTCAATAAAACGTTTTTTACATTAATTTATGAATATTGACAAATATAAATTGAATATTGAAAATATACCATTTTTGATTTGGCACATTTTTCAATATATTGTTGAACATAATATACTCTAGTCTACGGGCATATCAAAATTCCAGAGTGGGTTCTCTGCTAGTTTTCAAGTTATGTCCCATTTTATTCAGAGAAATTGTCATAGTAGGCAATGTAGCCAATCACAGCCCTTCTTTTACTTGTATCATTGCACATCCTGCAAATCACCAGCAGGAGCGACCATTTTGAATCCATTTTCACATTCACTCTGTTGGTAACGCTTACAAATTGGATTATAACGCTAAAAGTAGCAGAGGCCCCGGTCTGGAACTTTGATATGCCCGTAGAGTGTATTGTGTTCAATAATATATTGAAAAATAAACGGCAGTCATTTATTGAAGTCTACAAGGTCCATTGTTTGTCTGAGAACAACGTAAGAGTGCTGTATCGATAGCTATGATTCTAATCTATCATTGCATAATAATCACTGCTCTATCAGACATAACATTTTCCTAATCCAGGCACTTGTCATCTCCCGTCTGGATTTCTGCAACTCGCTGTTGGCTGGGCTCCCTGCCTGTGCCATTAAACCCCTACAACTCATCCAGAATGCTGCAGCTCGTCTGGTGTTCAACCTTCCCAAGTTCTCTCACGTCACACCACTCCTCCGCACACTCCACTGGCTTCCAGTTGAAGCCCGCATCTGCTACAAGACCATGGTGCTTGCCTACGGAGCTGTGAGGGGAACGGCACCTCCTTACCTTCAGGCTCTGATCAGTCCCTACACCCAAACGAGGGCATTGCGTTCATCCACCTCTGGCCTGCTGGCCCCGCTACCTCTGCGGAAGCACAGTTCCCGCTCAGCCCAGTCAAAACTGTTCGCTGCTCTGGCACCCCAATGGTGGAACAAGCTCCCTCACGACGCCATGACAGCGGAGTCACTGACCACCTTCCGGAGACACTGGATACCTGGAATAGGATAACGTAATCCTTCTACCCTCCCCCTCCCCCAATCCCCCCCCCAAAATAAATAAATATATATTGTAAAGTATTGTAAAGTGGTTGTCCCACTGGCTATCATAAGGTGAATGCACCAATTTGTAAGTCGCTCTGGATAAGAGCGTCTGCTAAATGACAAAAATTTAAATGTAAATGTAGAGTAGTGGCCTGAGGGCACATACTTAATGTTTTTTGAAAAGTGTTATGAAATGTAATGTCATGTAATATTTGGACCCCAGGAAGAGTAGCTGCTGCCATGGGGATCCTTAATAAATACAAATACAAACCGTTCCATTGACGTGCCATAGGCCTATTTGCCATTGGCCGATCACGTGGACTGGGATATGTTCCGGATTGCCTCTGAGAATAGTATTGACGTATACACTGACTCGGTGACTGAGTTCATCGGGAAGTGCATTGAGGATGTTGTTCCCACTGTGACTTATCCAAACCAAAACTGTGGATAGATGGTAGTATTCGTGCAAAACTGAAAGCGCGAACCACCTAATTTAACCACGGCAAGGTGACTGGGAACATGGACGTGTACAAACAGACCAGCTATGACCTCCGTAACGTTATCAAACAGGCAAAACGTCAGTACAGAAACAAAGTGGAGTCGCAATTCAACGGCTCAGATACGAGACGTATGTGGCAGGGACTCCAAACAATCACAGACTATAAAGGGAAAGCCAAACACGTTGCGGACACCGACGCCTTGCTCCCGGACAAGCTAAACACCCTCTTCTGCTGCTTAGAGGAAAACACAGCGCCGCCACAGTGCCGCCACATCGTTCTCCGTGGCTGACGTGAGAAAGACATTTAAGTGTGTTAACCCTCACAAGGAATCCCAAGCCTGGAGTGTTTACGGACATATTTAATTTCTCCATATCCCAGTCTGTTGTCCACACTTGTTCCTGTACCCAAGAAAGCGAAGGTAACTGAACTAAATGACTATCACCCTGTAGCACTCACTTCTGTCATCATGAAGTGCTTTGAGAGGCTAGTTAAGGATCATATCACTTCCACCATACCCGACACCCTAGACCTACTACAATTTACATACCGCCCCAACAGATCCACGGATGATGCAATCGCCATCGCACTGCACACTGCCCTATCCCATCTGGACAAGAGGAATACCTATGTAAGAATGCTGTTCAATGACTACAGCTCAGCATTCAACACCATAGTGCCCTCCGGGTCTGAACCCCGCCCTGTGCAAATGGGTCCTGGACTTCCTGACCGGGCCACCCCAGGTGGTGAAGGTAAGCAACAACACCTCCGCTACACTGATCCTCAACACAGGGGCCCCACAAGGGTGCATGCTCAGCCCCCTCCTGTATTCTCTGTTCACCCATGACTGCGTGGCCACGCATATCTCCAACTCAATCATCAAGTTTGCAGACGACACAACAGTTGTAGGCCTGATTACCAACAATGACGAGACAGCCTACAGGGAGGAGGAGAGGACCCTGGCAGAGTGGTGCCGGGAAAATAACCTCTTCCTCAACAAAACGAAGGAGCCAATTGTAGACTTCAGAAGAGAGCAGAGAGAGCACGCCCCCATCCACATCTATGGGGCCGCAGTGGAGAGGGTGAAAATCTTCAAGTTCCCCGGCATGCACATCACTGACAACCTGAAATGGTCCATCCACACAGACAGTGTGGTGAAGAAGGCGCAACAGCGCCTCTTCAACCTCAGGAGGCTGAAGAAATTCAGCTTGGCCCCCAAGACGAACTTCTACAGATGCACCATTGAGAGCACTGCTCTCAATGGTGCATCTGGTACGGCAATTGCGCCGTCCGTAACCACAGGTCCGTAACCACAGTCACTTTTACTAGCTGGCTACCACCCGGTACTCTAACCCTGCACCTTAGAGACTGCTGCCCTATTTACATAGTCATTGAACACTGGTCACTTTAATAATGTTTACATACTGTTTTACCCACTTCAAATGTATATACTGTTTTCTAGTCAAGGCTCATCCTATAAAACTACTGCTGTACACACCCTTTCTGTCCATAATGTCTACACACACCATCATATACATATGTATTTATATTCTGGACTCTGACAATGCTCATTCTAATATTTCTATATTTCTTGATTCCTTTCTTAATTTTTGGGGGGGATTTGCGTGTATTGTTTTGTATTGTTAGGGATCACTGCACTGTTGGAGCTAGGAACATAAGCATTTCGCTACACCCGCGATAACAGCTGCAAAATATGTGTACGCGACCAATACAATTTTATGTTATTTGATTTATTTTAAGTCCCCGTCTAGTGACTGTCAAATTTGTATAGCGCCTCACAATCATCATACATAACATAGGCACTGCTATCATCCTCTTCTACCACTTCACCAACTCTTTCCCAAACATTACTTTTCTGGCCCTCCCTTCTCTTTATTTTCAACTCTCCATTTCGCAGCTTTTCTCTTATTGAATTAAACTCCGATATTGTCCATTTTGCCTCAGTGGATTGACGTTAACTTTTTCTGCCCGTTCCCAAAAGCATTTGGCGATTGGCGTGTAGGCTATTTGGCTCTCGTAAAGTTAGGCCCTAAAGCTGCTTACGCACTAATGTCAGATAGCCTAAACACAATGAAAGAAAAACCTAAATGTAGCCTATAGATATAAATTGTACAAGAATGATACCTTAAAAAAATCCATAAATGTATTGTTTTCTCTTTATTCAACCCGCCTGCCCCGCGGATATAACCGCAGAGACTGCGGGTTATGACTCAACCCACGCATCTCTAATGCACTCACACACACACACACACACACACACACACACACGCATGCACACACAAACACCACAGTGCCCTGTTGCTGTCTGGTAAGATGAGAGCCTTCTTACTCATCCTCCTGGCCTGGTTTGGTGTCCTCTCAGCTGGCAGAGGGCAGGCTGAGGCTGAGGCTGTAATAGGATCTGGGGCTGGCTCAGGGTGCAGCAGCTACAACATTACTCAGCCCAGCTCAGACTGACTAGATACGTTTTTTAAAGTCATAGCTCAGCTCAGCAATCCAAAGCCTAATGATGATGTAACCCAAGCCTCTGCTGGAATGGCCAAAGGGGAATGACCAGGGGATTTCTGTCATACCTGGGTTATGTTTGTGTGTGTTGTGATTTGACATTGGGGGTGAAACCTCTTTGACATCTGGTGTGTGTGTGTCTGTGCGCGTGTGTGTGTGTGCGTGTGTGTGTGTGCATTTATACACTACGGATTTGGAAAGCGAAGATACAACTTTTCATTTGGCTCTAATCTCCAGCATTTTGGATTTGAGATTAAATGTTTCATATGAGGCGACAGTACAGAATGTCACCTTTTATTTGAGGGTATTTTAATGATTTGCTTTACCCTTTAGAAATGAAATAAATGTATGTATCTAGTCCCCATTTGAAGGTATCATAAGTATTTGGACAAATTCACTTGTGTGTATTAAAGTAGTCAAATGTTTAGTATTTGGTCCCATATTCTTAGCACGCAATGATTACAATTAATGTGGATGCTACCATGATTATAACGACACAGGATGAGACCCAGATGCAGACACAGGAGGCAGATGGTTTGAGTCTCTGATATTTATTAAAAGACAAGGGGCAGGCAAGAGGCAGGTCGAGGACAGGCAGAAGTTTGTAAACCAGGTCAGAGTCAGATAGGTACAGGACGGCAGGCAGGCTCGAGGTCAGGGCAGGCTGAATGGTATGGCAGGCGGGCTCAGGGTCAGGGCAGGCAGAAATGGTTGGAACTGGGAGGACTAGAAAACAGGGACTTGAAAAACAGGAGCACGGAAAAAACGCTGGTAGGCTTGACGAGACAAGACGAACTGGCAACAGACAAACAGAAAACACTGGTATAAATACACTGGGGATAATGGGGACAAATGGGAGACACCTGCTGGGGGGTGGAGACAAGCACAAGACAGGTGAAACAGATCAGGATGTGACAATGATTAGGGGTAATTATGAATGAATTGTGACTAATGATGAGTGAGAAAGTTACAGAGGCATAAATATCATACCCCCCAAAATGCTAACCTCTCCTGTTATTGGTAATGGTGAGAGGGTAGCATGCCTTAGGGGTCTGTAACTTTCTCACTCATCATTATTCACGATTCATTCATGATTATCCGTAATCATGGTAGCATCCACATTAATATAGACGTGTTCAGAAACATATTCTATTATTATTTATATTTACAGTAAAAGTACATTCTGTACTGGATCCTCATAAAAAGCATTTGATCTCAAATCCAAAATGCTGGATTATATAGCCAAATTAATAGTTTTAGCTTCACTTTCCAAATAAATATGTAGGGGAGTGTGTGGGTATGCAATTCTGAATGTGAGTTTCTTCATGTGCGTAATCCCCACTTGAAGTGGCTTGACAATAGCCCCCTACACCATAGTAATTGAGACTAATGAAGTACATTATCTTTCCTGACAGACCAAAGGAGTGGGAAGAGGCTCTTCTAAGTGAACAACAGTGACATTTAAAGAGGGCCTGCAGGCTGAGATCTACAGTGCCATGAAAAGTATTTGCCCTCTTTCTGATTTTCTCTATTTTTGCATATTTTTTATACTAAATGTTATCAGATCTTCAATCATAACCTAATATTAGATAAAGGTAACCTGAGTTTACAAATAACAAAAAAAGTTATACTACTTTTATTTAGTTAATTAACAAAGTTATGCAACACCCAACACTCAATAACTGGTTGTGCCACCTTTAGCTGCAATGACTGCAATCAAATGCTTCCCGTAGTTGTTGATCAGTTTCTCACATCGCTGTGGAGGAATTTTGGCCCACTCTTGCATGCAGAACTGCTTTAACTCAGCGACATTTGTGGGTTTTCAAGCATGAACTGCTCATTTCAAGTCCTGCCACAACATCTCAATTGGGATTAGGTCTGGACTTTGACTAGTTCATTCTAGATTTTTTGCTTTTTAACCATTTTCATGTAGACTTGATTGTGTGTTTTGGATCATTGTCTTGCTGCATGACCTAGCTGCGCTTCAGCTTCAGGTCACAGACGGATGGCCTGACATTCTCCTGTAGAATTCTCTGATACGGAGCAGAATTCATGGTTCCTTCTATTATGGCAAGTCGTCCAGGTCCTGAGGCTGCAAAGCATCATGCTTGACCGTTGGTATGAGGTTCTAACTGTGGAATGCAGTGTTTGGTTTTCACCAGACATAATGGACCTATCTCGTCCAAATAGTTGACTGAAGTTTGCCAAAAAGCACCTGGAAGCACCTGTATGATCATCAAGACTCTTGGAAGAATGTTCTATGGACAGATGAGACCTGGACGACTTGCCTTAATAGAAGGAACCATTAATTCTGTATCAGATAATTCTACAGGAGAATATTACATTTACATTTACATTTTAGTCATTTAGCAGACGCTCTTATCCAGAGCGACTTACAGTTAGTGAATATATATTTTTTTATACTGGCCCCCCGTGGGAATCGAACCCACAACCCTGGCGTTGCAAACGCCATGCTCTATCAACTATCAATATCAGGCCATCCGTCGTGAGCTGAAGCTGAAGCGCAGCTGGGTCATGCAGCAAGACAATGATCCAAAACACACAATCAAGTCTACATGAAAATGGCTAAAAAGCAACACATTTGAAGTTTTGGAATTGCCTAGTCAAAATCCAGACCTAATCACAATTGAGATGTTGTGGCAGGACTTGAAACGAGCAGTTCATGCTTGAAAACCCATAAATGTTAAAGCAGTTCTGCATGCAAGAGTGGGCCAAAATTCCTCCACAGCGACATGAGAGATTGATCAACAACTACAGAAAGCGTTTGGTTGGAGCCATTGCAGCTAAAGGTGGCACAACCAGTTATTGAGTGTAAGGGGGCAATTACTTTTTCACACAGGGGCATTGGGTGTTGCATAACTTTGTTTATTAAATAAATTAAATAAGTATGTGATTGTTGTGTTATTTGTCCACTCAGGTTCCCTTGATCTAATATTAGGTTTTGGTTGAAGATCTGATAACATTCAGTATCAAAAATATGCAAAAGTAGAGAAAATTTGAAAGGGGGCAAATACTTTTTCACAGCACTGTATGTGTTCAGCACCACCTTCCAATCTGATGGGATTTATTTTGAACCTGTTCTTAGACACCCACCTCTCTGCCTGTCGCCTCCTGTAAGATTTTAGTTATTGAGGAAGAGTCTTGTCCAACCCCTTATACGTCCTCCGTGTCACGTGTCAAATTTCTTTACTGAAAAACACAGGATTTCACGTGGAAAAATCATATAATTTCACCTGAAATTTCACTTGAAATCATGTGTTTTTGGAACACTTCACATGTTCACGTGAAATTCATGTGTTCTTTTCCGTAATGGCCTACAGATCTCTGTAAGCCTGCTAATGCTCTCTCTCCATCCATTGCCTGCTCATCGAGCAAAGCCGCCTCAGAGATTTGTAGATATTGGGTTTGTTTAATGGCGCGAATGCGTGCTGCCAAATAACATTGATTGGCGAAGACAGGAGTTTTATCCCCACAGTGATTTATGAACATATTAAATCTAATTGGTTAAATGCAGAATGATAGCTAGACTTGAGAGCTTAATGTATCCCTGAATAGCTTGGAAAATCACGTCTGTTGTGGATGAATGGTTCAGTAGATACCCATAGATGTGTTGGCAGTGCCATTAAAAAGACTGAATGCGGAGGTAATGCACTTCAGGCAGTTATCCAGAACTCTGCTCAGCAGTGGGCTTCAGCACAGCATGATCATTGTCATTAACACTCAAATGTGAAGCTGAGATAAAGTCTGACATTAATTTCACTTTATAGACAAAGTCTTTGCAGCAGATGCACTTTAGAGACAGAGATGAAATAGTCATAACCCACTGGGCACATACTCGTTTCCACGTAATTTTAATGAAATTACATTGAACCAACATGGAATAGACATTGAATTGGTGCCCAGTGGGAAGTGTCACACTGGAGATGAAGGTGTATGAGGGGGTATGAATTTTGAATATTATAAATATTGTATTCCTCTATGGGATCTTCCTCTCAGGTAGGGAAGAGCAGTCAGACAGGCTGACAGACCCCCAGGCCAACTCTCTGCTCTACCACTCTTCTGGATGTGTCACTTTCATCTGGCTTTATCATAGGAGACAGTCACATCGCTACTAAACAATTAGAGGTTTGCTCTCCAAGAAACCTTCTAGACCCGCCCAGTTTCCCAATATCAAATGCAAGGTTATATTTAAGCAATAAGGCCTGAGGGGGTGTGGTTATATGGCCAATATACCACAACTAAGGGCTGTTCCCCCAGGCGCCTTATTACTATTATAAACTGGTTACCAACGTAATTACATAAATGTTTTGTCATAGCCATGGTATACGGTCTGATATACCACGGCTGTCAGACAATCAGCATTTAGGGCTCAAACCACCCAGTTTATAATACTGGAATATGTTACTGCTTGGAAGGAAACCACCTGTTTTCTGGAAAAGTGAAATATTCAATGAAGTTGTTGAGACAAGGAAAGTCAGAGAGGGTCAGACCCGGTGCTTTAGACAAAATTGTCATTGTCATTCCTGTTCGTATCTCCACTGTCTTTCCTCTTTAGCTGTACATTGTAGAGGCAGCCTGTACTACAGCTCGGCTGGCTGTTGTCTATTCTGTAATGGGCTGGGAAGGGCTGGCTGCTGGATGTTAACTGCCATGTTTGTCGTGCTGCTCTGAGCTTCTGGCCTGTCAGAATACATTCTCCTCCTCAGAGCTCGGAGTCTAGGCCCGCAGCCTCTCCTCTTCTCAGCCTGCCAGCCTAGGGCCCAGACATGGAGTCTCAGACACCACAGAGCCCTCTTGGTCACTGGCCTCCCATGTCCTGTGAGTCCCCAAACCACCACAGACCACCTCCTCTACCCTCTGTACCCTCACTTCTGGGCAGTCATCCAAGTTCAGACATGTGGCATAGTCTGCTAACAGTCCTCTGCCTACTAGGACCTCTGTCCTTGTGTTTCCCCTCCACACCCCCTGCCTACTCTCCTCAATACTGGTCAACCCAGACAAGTAACCTCAGCCAGAGTGTCCCATAGCCAATGTGGCCCCCTGTGGCCACTGAGTTCCCTAACCAGAAAAGGTCACTGCAATCACCCCTGCTGCTTTTTGCTTTGGCATCAGTGAGCATAGATTTGCCTCTCCTCACTTTGCCCAAAACCAGAGTTATCATTGTTCAACAAAGCTCTTTGTTCTACGTTGTGTAATCAGCTTTGAAACCCATGCAGTGACATGTTGGACTGTGATCCCTGCAGGGGATCATCACAGTTGTAATTGTTTTGATCAGCACTAAAACATAAAAACCTACCCTCAAGTAATTTGTCCTCTCCCTGAGGACTTAGTGAAATCTGCAGGCTTTATTCTGATGAATGGTCAGCATAGTGGTGATTCTTTGTGTTGAGGAATGGTGATAATTCCGAGGCTTGTGGTGAAAGATGAGCTTTTAACAAGGGCTGCTGGGAAGCCTTAATGTGAGAATGGTGTGGCTCAGAGAGAGTTGACGCCTGTCTTACTGACTGATCGACTGACTAGGTGCTTTGGGTGTTGAAAGCCTGGCCTCTAAGTGCACCCCCTCTCCCTGGAAGACAGATTGCTATTGATCGGAGCAGCAGGGAAGAAAGTTGTGGTGCTGTCCAGGGTACTAAAGAAGTAGTCTCCGATACTCTCATATACACATATGCACACAAACATGCACACGCACACACAACTTGCATTGATGGACTGGTTTGAGATTGTGATGAGTGCTTATTCTCACTATTTCTGGCGGAGGGAGCTGGGGAGATGGGGATCGATGGATGGGAGAGACTGAGCAGCAGGGTTGGGGTCAATTTCAATTATTTATCAAACATTGAATGCAGGGTTTGTTTTAAGTCATTTCAACTTGTATTTCTTTTTTTCCAGGATAGCTAGGCTGTTTAAACAGTGACATGAACAGCCTGAAAGCTTGAGATCTAATTGGAAGTTGTGGAATTGTTGGGGATAATATTGAATTGGGAATTTAATTCTGGGAATTTACCTAACATTGGAATTTAGAATAATTGAATTAAAGACTGATCTGGAATTTGAATTTAATTAAATGGAATTTACAGGGAGAGAGAATTGAATTTGTGGAATAACCCCAACCCTGCTGAGCAGGAAATATACTCTGGGGGATGGAATGAGACTGAGACTCTTTTCTCTGTGTATATCAAGGATGTCGCTCTTGCTGCTGGTGACTCTCAGATCCACCTCTACGCAGACGACACCATTTTGTATACATCTGGCCCTTCATTGGACACTGTGTTAACAAACCTCCAAACGAGCTTCAATGCCATACAACACTCCTTCCGTAGCCTCCAACTGCTCTTAAACACTAGTAAAACTAAATGCATGCTCTTCAATCGAACGCTGCTGGCACCCGCCCACCCGAGTAGAATCACTACTCTCGACGGGTCTGACCTAGAGTATGTGGACAACTACAAATACCTAGGTGTCTGGTTAGATTGTTAACTCTCCTTCCAGACTCATATTAAGCATCTCCAATCCAAAGTTAAATCTAGAATCGGCTTCCTATTTCGCAACAAAGCCTCCTTCACTCATGGTGCCAAACATGCTCTCGTAAAACTGACTATCCTACCGATCCTTGACTTCGGCGATGTCATTTACAAAATAGCCTCCAACACTCTACTCAGCAAATTGGATGTAGTCTATCACAGTGCCATCCGTTTTGTCACCAAAGCCCCATATACTACCCACCACTGTGACCTGTACGCACTTGTTGGCTGGTCCTCACTACATATTCGTCGCCAAACCCACTGGCTCCAGGCCATCTATAAATCACTGCTCGGCAAATCTCCACCTTATCTTAGCTCATTGGTCACCATAGCAACACCCACCCGTAGTTTGCGCTCCAGCAGGTATATCTCACTGGTCATCCCCAAAGCCAACAACTCCTTTGGCCGCCATTCCTTCCAGTTCTCTGCTGCCAATGACTGGAACGAACTGCAAAAATCTCTGAAGCTGGAGACTCTTATCTCCCTCACTAACTTTAAGCATCAGTTGTCAGAGCACCTTACCGATCACTGCACCTGTACACAGCCCTTCTGAAATTAGCCCACTCAACTACCTCATCCCCATATTGTTATTTATTTTGCTCATTTGCACCCCAGTATCTATATTTGCACATCATCTCTTGCAGATCTATCATTCCAGTGTTAATACTAATTGTAATTATTTTGCACTATGGCCTATTTATTGCCTTACCTCCATAACTTGCTACATTTGCACACACTGTATATATATTTTCTGTGGTATTTTTGACTTTATGTTTTGTTTTACCCCATATGTAACTCTGTGTTGTTGTTTTTATCGCACTGCTTTGCTTTATCTTGGACAGGTCGCAATTGTAAATGAGAACTTGTTCTCAACTGGCTTACCTGGTTAAATAAAGGTGAAATAAAATAAAAATAAATAAAAAATGGAGCATGAGAAAACACAGACAGGAGGAGTGCCTTCAGGGCTTCGAGCCAAGCAGAATATTGAAAACAGACAACATTAGAGGAGAAATAGGAAACCTTTGTTACTATGGAGAGAGCTTATTTATGAACGTCTAACCCATAAGCCTCTTTTTAGTCTTCTCTTTGGGCTGAAATTTATTTTTGTCATTGTCAGAGGGAAGGTGCTGTGTGTGTGTGTTGATATTTTGGGTCTGAGAACCCTAGTTTGGTTGAATAGTGTGTGTGTGTGTGTGTGTGTGTGTGTGTGTGTGTGTTTGTGATAGCAGTGCCAGTGTTGTGTGTTAGAGCTCTGCAGGGTTGAGCTGACGGGACGGCACCATCACAGCGCAGGATTATAAAGTGATGACTGACTGTCTCACTGACTGTCCTGCTGCTACTTCACACTTCACTCTCTCTCTTTCTCTCACTCTCTACTCCCTTTCTGTCTGCCCCCTACCTCTCTCTCACTCTCTACTCCCTTTCTGTCTGCCCCCTACCTCTCTCTCTCTTTCTCTCACGCTTCCTCTATTTCCCTCTGAGTTCCCTGACTTCCCTGACAAACTAAATGTGTGTGTTTGTTTTACAGCACAAACCCAATACCTATTCTGGTATCACTCACTCTTACTCTCTGAGCTCAACAATGGGGCACCAGATGCTTCTGACGGTGTGCGTGCATGTGTGTCAGAAAATGCTGCGTCTCTGCTCTCCTCAGTCCAAGGACAACTGCACTATGCTGATGAGAACCTATGGGGAGCCAGTCTACGTGACCACACTCAATAAAATAATATTACACTCAGGCCATGACACTAAAGGATGCCCCAGGCTTTACTAAACTGACTAACTGGCTCTCTACATGAGCAAATGGTTTAGTCAAGTATTCCCCATCTTACCTCTGTTCTGTGTGTGAGAGAGGATAATCACTTCAATAGGAAGTTATTGAGTGTGTCTGAGGTGTTCAATACAGTTCATCAGCTAAAGTGATAGGGCCTTAGTTTGATTGGCTATTTGTCTTTTACTGCTCTAAAATATATGATGCTAAAGCTAATTCGTCAGTTTTTTCAGACCTGCAGCTCTGGATCGAAAACCTGCAGAACTCAGTACCTTGAACGACGGCTACCAGATCCGCATCTGAGACTCCATGGAAGGAACTGGACTTCATTCTCCTGGTCTCTGCGACCCCCTACCCCCATCCCACCCTCTCCTGTCCAAGGTGCTTCTTTCATGCACTCTGACCCCCCCAGTCTGCCTCACAAACTCTCAAATGGGATATCTATTTAACAGACATTGTGTATATCATATTCATAAAGTATTTATAGGGTTCTACCAGCCTCTTCTGAAAGGGTGAAGATGATGACATTATGCTCAGTGCTAAACTGGAGGTTGACATCCAGTACGAACACATACATCATAGGGACTTCAACGTTGCTCTACTCCTGAAGGACAGTATGCCTTCTGTATACACATCTATTATGTTTTGAATAAAGGAGTGATGCCTAAATTGCGGACATCATATCAAGATCTCACATGCCTTTAGGGAAGTACATACTGTATGTGAGGGTGCTTTACATAGTTTTATGTAAAAAGGAGATCAACAGTTACACTTCAGTCACATTTACAGTGTGAAGATTGATCTTTAAATGCTGTGAATTTGATGCTGACATCATGTAAAAAAGATCAAATAGTGTGACATATCTATTTTTTCAAGCCCTTCATAAAATCTAAAGATTCTTTAGATTGAACAGTTGTAAAGAATGTTGAGTAGTTATCTGCTGGGCTGAGCTGTAGCTCAGTGTGATGAATGAGAGAGAGAGAGAGAGGTAGGCCTGAGGCGAAGGGAACCGAGAGGGGCCAAAGACCAAAGCAGTCAAGCAGAGAGCCTGCTGAGTACTGCGGCAAACCCCAGCCTCGACACTGACTCCCTGTCGACACTGACTCCCTGTTAGCTCTGGGTTAGATTATCCATCTGTCTCTGTCGGCCCACCCTCCTCTCTCACAGATACAGTATAGACCAGGGCTTTCCAACCCTGTTCCTGGAGAGCTACCCTCCTGTAGGTTATCGCTCCAACCCCAGTTGTAACTAACCTGATTCAACTTATCAACCAGCTAATTATTAGAATCAGGTGTGCTAGATTAGGGTTGGAGTGAAAACCTACGGGATGGTAGCTCTCCAGGAACAGGGTTGGAGATACCTGGTATAGATCAATTCTTGTTTTAAGCAATTGTTCTTGTAAAGAGATAAAAGCTTGTGACAATGATACTTTGGAGCTTAGCCAGAACATTACCTTTTATTCCAAAAATTATTTGACTGTGGCATTGGGTTGAATCTAGCCTATGCGGAGTTGCCCGAAAACGCTAACATCCAGTTTTCAGGGATACAGTATTTTGAACCTAACTTCCGTCTCCGCTCAGGCGTCTTTCTACACCTGCTACGTTAAGTTAGATTGAATCAAATGTCAACTCTTTATGCCTCAGTATACAGCTGTATACAAAAACATGTTTGATAATGTTATGTAGCTCCTAACTAGAGGCCTTTCTGAATCATATGACAGAATCTTGAGGTTAAGAATGCAAACACTGAACTAAACACCGCAAGACAGACATATCAATCAAATCAAGACTCCACATTTGCCATCTTAACTGCCAGGATGCATTGTCAAAATTGTTTAGAATGTTTTTTATTGTATTCAAAAATCAGCATCAGATATGCAGGAGGGTGCCAACTGAACAATATCAGATTTGATAGCATTTGGTTAAAGACGCTATGCACATCAAACAGATAATGATGAATAACCGTATGTCTTCCTCAATCCAAATGGTTTCTAGATTGCAGCAGAATTGAAATCCGGTCTTGATATATTGAATTTTGAATGAACTGAGAACAATATCAGTGCAGTGATGTTTCATATGATCCTTTTTGATTAGTGTGAATTGGTGCTGCTAGTCTGACAGTATACAACCAAGGCCAACATCATTGGTACCAGCCGTCTGAAAGACTACTGTAAGCACAAAACAGCCAGCTTAATATTTGACTTTGGTTTTACAATCCTACAGAAGCACAATACGCTTCTTTTTTACACAATACAATCCTTTGTCTAATCTATATAGACTAGGTTTAACACTCTTATTCTTAAAAACTTCCGTAATAAAGACTTACTGGGAGAAAAGACTGCTTTCACTGCTGCATATCTGGGAACTGAAAGATAATACTCTAAAGTGATGTAGCTTAAATAGATTTTTACTCTTAACTGTTTAGTTTTGAGCTAAATCATGTTGTTGATGAGTTCCATTGGTGATTCTTTGCTGTTTCTTGAACAAATCTGTTACTGAGTGCAGTGTTTAATCATGCAGTTTGTTGTTTTTATGATGTGGTGGAAACACTTTGTTGTGATGATGATGATGATGATGATGATGATGATGTAGTATTCTTTGGACGAGGTGTGATTTTAAAGAAGCACACTCCATATTGTAGCAGTATACATTTTCAAAGGCCTTGCTTTGTTAACAGGTTGATCACTGAATAGGCTTGAAACGTTACGTAACATCCAACAGTACCACTCCTCATGATGACTGTAGATTGATTTTTTATCCATTTTGTATTTACCAAATGGTGGTTTTAAAAAAATATATAAGAATCAAGTTATCTGAATAACTGCCCAATATGAGTAACCTGAAACCAGCTGCCACCACTGTAATGTACCACCACCTACGGCATTCAGTGGTTGATAACTTGAAAGGCAATGGCTTGTTGTTGGGGCTAAGCGTTACTGAATATTTAGCTGTTTTCTAAGCATGATGTCGAACTCTACTTAACCTTTGAGTTTACAACTGTAACTCAGCTTTTAGATGAGACTACTTTACCTGTATTAAATTGCATTTCATGAGGAGTGTTCTCTTGGCCTCTTCTCATAAATGGGAATGTAAGTAACTAGTTAGTGTTCTCTCTATACTAATGCCGCCAGAGCTACCAGTTGGCTGGTAATGTTGTCATATCTTTCTGGAAAGAGCTGATCTTTGTCCCATTGGCTGAAGTGGAAGAGGATAAGTATTGATGGTAGATCAACAGCAGAACTAATGGAAGCATTTCTTATGCCCCGTTTATACCTGGTTCTAACATGCGTCCTTTGTCCTGATTGTGTCCACATCCTGATTGTGCCCACATTTGTAGACCGGTGTATACAATCAAAACACACATTATGATCTAATTGTGTGGGCACAATTAGAATGTGGACAAGATCAGGACCAAGTATGCATGTTTAGCGCCAGGTATAAACGAGGCTTCAAAATCCCTGATGTGGCTAACAGAACCCAATATTCTATTAAAATGAACCTTCAGAATCTGTCCCTGTTGTTTTTACATGTATGATGATGACAAAGTGTTGTTTGCATTATTACCACTGGCAGAAGATGATGTCCTCCCAACTCTTACTGTTACAATGATCAGTTGACAATGGTTTTTATCAATTGTAGCATGTTATAATAAAAAATGATTTATCTTTTTAATTCTGTCTTTGCTGTCATTTCTTTACTCAACAGGAAGGAGCAATGATAGGTAATGAAATCATGTAAACTGTATTTCAATTCAATCAAATCATTCCAGGTCTCTATTAATATGTTTACACCAGCTGTGTGTGACATGCAACGACGCAGAGAGATGATTTATAAAATTAATCCCTAATTTCTCATCTCTGAAGCAGCTCATGGAAGGCCGGGGATTTTTTAAAAAACATTTTAGTCATATAGCAGATGCTCTTATCCAGAGCGACTTACAGTTAGTGAGTACATACATTTTCATACTGGCTCCCCGTGGGAAACGAACCTGCTTGCCATGCTCTACCAACTGAGCTACACGGGGCCCTACACGGGGAACGTTATACCTCTCTCTCTCTCTCTCTCTCTCTGTCTGTAGTGTATACTCAGTGGTGGAAAGTACTTAAGTAAAAATACTTTAAAGTACTACTTAAGTAGTTTTTTGGGGTATCTACTCTTTTTGACAACTTTTACTTTTACTTCACTACATTCCTAAAGTAAATAATGTACTTTTTACTCAATACATTTTCCCTGACACCCAAAAGTACTCCTTACATTTTGAATGCTTAGCAGGACAGGAAAATTGTCCAATTCACACACTTATCAAGAGAACATCTCTGGTCATCCCTACTGCCTCTGATTCTGTGGACTCACTAAACACATGCTTCGTTTGTAAATTAAGTGTTAGAGTGTGCCCCTGGCTATCTGTAAAAAGAATATATATGCAAATAGAACCATCTGTTTTGCTTAAGGAATTTGAAATGATTTATTCTTTTACTTTTGATACTTAAGTATATTTTAGCAATAACATTTACCTTGATACTTAAGTATATTTGAAACCAAATACTTTGACTTTTACTCAAGTAGTATTTTATTGCGTTACTTTTACGTTTACTTGAGTCATTTTCTATTAAGGTATCTTTACTTTTACTCAAGTACTCAAAAAAGAAACGATGTGATAAATCCCAATACTTTCTGACCTTGTTTTCTGTCCCTCATTCCCACTTATCTAAATTATACAATAGGAAATAGCTAATAGGCAATCGTCAGAGGGTAAAGGACAAGAGCTAAGGAAAGGAATCATCTTCAAAGTATTGGGATTCATCCCATGTCTAAGCAAGAAGTTGAGTCATCCTCAATGAGGCTGGATCTCACCAACCGTCAAACGATCAGCCTGTGAATGCTTTCATCCCAGAAATCCCACAAAGCAGCAGCAGCAGCAGCTTTGCAATATCAGCAGAACACACTGAACTCTAAGACCAGAGACTTGAGTCCTTATGGCTTTGATTCACAGTTCACACCACCAACCATGCCTGGGTTAGGTGGTGAGGACCTCAAATGGATAAAAATACAGAAAGACAAAGAACAGCACATTTACAAGAAGAACATTTGAGTGATGTGGACTTGAGATACAAAAAAAGTCAAAGATAATCAACCAAAGCAAGTTGTGTTTATTTATTTATTTGGGTATGAATAATAATAATAATAATAATATGCCATTTAGCAGACGCTGAAGTGCCTACTTTTGTTTACAAACCACGGCATGTCCCCGGCAAGGAATAACTAAATCAATTTGGCCTCAGACTTTATCAAATTTTGTCTAGAATGTGAGCAATGTCAAAACAGAATTAAGGCCAAATAGTAAAACAAGGTTAACCACCTGATATGTACTACATCAAAATACATTTTCTGTAAAGCAGAGGTTTGTGTGCTTGAGCAGCGAGGTTGATAGCACTAATGTGGCCGTTATATAAGGCAACCAAATACAATAGACTTTGGAGAGTTGCTTCTTTAACTACCAGAAATGTCAAATTCCATGTCCTCAAATTCTGACACTTAGTTTCGGTCTAAAAAAAAGATTGATGTGCAATATTGGAAACAAACTTGAGGATTCTGCAGTGTGTAGAATATTAAAAACACTCCAACATGTTGAGAGAAATTGCCTATCAGGAGGCTGACTCCAGTGATTCTTCATCTAATGGTAGAGATGACTGTTCTGTTTTTATTAATGAGCTTTTCACCTAACGCACTAGCAGGTTCGTCACTCAAGGTTATGTACCCTGGGTTCACTTTCATTCCTCTCCAGGTGAGAAAACACTCCCTCTCTTTTCTCTGATCAGCTTGTGTCAGCTTCTCTGTCCACCTGCGTAGCCTTTGGTTATCGCTGAGCGGTACCGTTCAAACAATCCCTGGATCTCATTCAATGTAATGTGACATTATTACAGAGCTGAACTATATGCATGTACAGGGTGTCTTTAATTGCGGGTATTCTATTGCGTTAAATTAGGTACAATAGCTGTAACATAGCCTTCATTTTCAATCCCAATATTATCAAATAGTTTGTGCTCATGTGCATGACATAATGAATAGAAAAAGTATATATCTCAGTGTTATTCCTTATCAGCTGCATGTTTTGAAATGAATTCATGTCAACATTTAAACCATTCAAATATAAAAATGTATATTTTCATAATATCTTCAACCAATGTAAAATAACATCAAAAGTAAAAAAGTGTAAACATCTCGATGCAGTAGCCTACATCTATCCACTAGAGATAGGCTACTGCCAAGCTGCAAGATCATCAATAAATGTCATTAAAATGAAAGTCTATCTCCGTGGTGATATGATAATATGAGACTCAGAGACAGAAGCTATTGGTCGCTGGTGAGAGGTATGGGTGAATTCCCTGGTCTCTCCAGTTCTTTGACCTCCACGTTTGTTTGAGGCTCTGACCCCTAACCCTTGACCACCAGTCTCAGGGGCAGAGGCGGAGGAGGGCCAGTATGGGCAGATGGTCCAAGGAGTTGTGCTCATTGGGTAGCCCGTTGACGGCCTCCAGGTCTGTCTGTCCCACCAGGGACAGTCTGGCCAGCAGCCCTCACCTGGGCAATGAACCCTCTGGGAGGAACATACAACAGGCATGGTTAAGGCCCTGACTTTTCCCTGATGATGTGATCTTAGTCAAGAAAAACTCAGGGCCCTAATCATGGTTACATAATTGCAGCTTGGGAGACTAATCAACTCCACATCTCACTGCACTGCAGTAAAGCAGACTGCAGCATCTGCAGAGTTCACATTACAAGACCCACCTCATCATAAATAATATTTTGATTGTCAGATCCCACTCTGCTTTAAAGTATACAAATCAATCAACAAATCCTGTGTTGTATGTAGTGTATGTCAACATGTAGTATATTGTGTGTACCTGGCTGTGTGGAAATGTCCCCAGTTCCTGCGGAGTAGAAGATGTAGTCCACAGTGAAGGCTTTTCTGGAGTGACAGGTGGTGATCTCAAGCCTGCCGTCCTCTGTCAGGTAGTGGAAGTAGGCTGACGTCAGCCTCAGATTGTGCTCTATACTGGGCCTGGACTCACTGGTGGGACATGGGGAGGGGGAGAGACACACTGTCACACAGGGCACTGGCTTAACTTCAACTGCTAATTAACACAGACAGTTGCTCCTTGAAGTTGGAGCACTGCACTGACTGCACTGGACAAACAACAAATCATCCAGGGATAGACTTGTCACTTCTCCCTATGAGCAGTTCCACTCGCTTCACGTTAATATTGTACGGGAAGGATTTGTCAACTCTCGTCTCCTAAATTCTCCAAGGCATACAAACAGAGTGAGCAAGACGACGAGAGAGGGACGAGTGGATGCATCCGATTTGCAGACGCTGTTCAAAACAAATTAGAGCTGCGTTGAGCAGCACAGACACTCAACTGTTTGAAAAGCATTAATATTGAAGGTCTGTTGTGAGTCAGAGGAGCTACAGCTGGTACAGTACCTGACAGCATCAGATCTCCTACAGTTACCTGACAGCATCAGATCTCCTACGGTTACCTGACAGCATCAGATCTCCTACAGTTACCTGACAGCATCAGATCTCCTACGGTTACCTGACAGCATCAGATCTCCTACAGTTACCTGACAGCATCAGATCTCCTACAGTTACCTGACAGCATCAGATCTCCTACAGTTACCTGACAGCATCAGATCTCCTACGGTTACCTGACAGCATCAGATCTCCTACACTTACCTGACAGCATCAGATCTCCTACAGTTACCTGACAGCATCAGATCTCCTACAGTTACCTGACAGCATCAGATCTCCTACAGTTACCTGACAGGATCAGATCTCCTACAGTTACCTGACAGGATCAGATCTCCTACAGTTACCTGACAGGATCAGATCTCCTACAGTTACCTGACAGCATCAGATCTCCTACAGTTACCTGACAGGATCAGATCTCCTACAGTTACCTGACAGCATCAGATCTCCTACAGTTACCTGACAGCATCAGATCTCCTACAGTTACCTGACAGCATCAGAACTCCTACAGTTACCTGACAGCATCAGATCTCCTACAGTTACCTGACAGCATCAGATCTCATACAGTTACCTGACAGCATCAGATCTCATACAGTTACCTGACAGAACTAACTGACTGTAGGGATCACAGGCACTGTCTGTCTCAACTAAATGATTATTAACACTGAAATGCAACCTGTTCATAGTTGCTATAGCTTGTGCTTCAAAGTCCTGTACAGACAGGTTGGAGATTCCCATGTCAATATCTGGGAGGAGAGAAGAGTATTAACGTCACATTCAGATCAGAGGAAAGAAGCATGCATTTCCTCAGTGTTGGTAAAGGCCTGAGGCCTGAACACTATTTTGTGAAGTGCACCAGTCCCTCCTGCAGCAAAGCACCCCCAAAGCATGATGCTGCCACCCCCGTGCTTCACGGTTGGGATGGTGTTCTTCGACTTGCAAGCAACCACCTTTTTACTCCAAACATAACGATGGTCATTATGACCAAACAGTTCTATTTTTGTTTCATTTCTCCAAAAAGTACGATCTTTGTCCCAATGTGCAGTTGCAAACCATAGTCTGGCTTTTTATAGCGGTTTTGGAGCAGTGGCTTCTTCCTTGCTGAGAGGTGTGTGTTGGCCACACACACACACAGGCCTCTGGGCTGAGGGGTCTCGTGGGACGCAGTAACAGCACCAAGCCCACGTTGTCCCGGTCTAGCAGTGGGATGCCCCAGCGGAAGTACTCCACTGGGTGTCTGGACAGCAGGGAGAAGCGGTCCTTCTTATTGACCATCGCACAGCCATCAGGCTTCCTGCCTGTCCTCTGCTTGTACTCAAACTGGTAACCTGGGGAAGGAAATAGGAAAAAAACATCACAACATCAAAGTAAATGTGACATTTCTCATAAACTGTGTTGAAAATGTACACAATTTCAATATTTTTGAAAGTGAAACAAGTGAAACCGGAAAACCAAGTGGATTGAGAAATTAATTATCTATGCATGTGGCTCCCTCTAGTGGTCATATTAAATGTAACCTCATTTTGACAAGCTTTTCAATTTTAAATAGGCTGCGCTACAACTCAAGAGAATAGGCCTAGTCTTAATTAATCTCCCGTGGGCACACTGGGCAGATTCTGCGTGTAGACCAAAGAATCTGCCGGGAGTGAAAGGGATGGGTGGACTGAACAAGCAGCATTAGTTCAGTTTTAGCGGTTTTCGTCACTGGATGTATCAGGATTGGGCTAAACAAGTGCTTTGCACTTGCCCACACAGATCGCGGAGGGGGGGGGATTAAGTTTTAACCCTTTACACTCATACCTGTATACACTATAAATGATGTCAGAGCTCAGGCTATGCGCTTTACAGCCGATATTGGTTTTGACTGACAGCCGTTCTGAATTTGAGAACCACACGCGACAAGAAGTTACCCCCATCCCTCCCGCTAATTGGGCAACTCTTGCAAATGTGTTGTTGTTTGAGTGAGGGAAATGCTCTAAATTAAAATGACTCAATGTATTTTGAAAGAAGAGATGTTTAAAATGATAATAAATACCGCTTTGATGTCATACAAGCAAGTCAAACACCCGTGAGACCAAATGTGCACTTCACATTTCCAGATGATAAAACTCATGGGGTGGCAGGTAGCCTAGGGGTTTAGAGAGTTGGGCCTGTGACCGAAAGGTGTCCTTTGCCGAAACATCATACCGTTACCATGGTTACTCCATGATATGAATCTGAAAGAAGTCGCTGTAAAAAAGACGCAATAGTCTCTACATGGCAGAATGTTCAATACAATGATATTTACACTTACTTTACCGGTTGTACATTCTGAGTATACAACAGCAAGGGACCAACAGGGGGCAGTACCTAAAGCTTCTAGATAGGGTTTGATCTGTTTTTCATAGTGGTCCTCTTGCACCTCCTGCAGACACATAATCTAAGGAGGCAAAGTTTGACATAATTCCGCAGTACACATCTAACATGAAAATATGCAGTATCATCATCATTTTGATGAGCTCTAAGGGATAATGACTTGAACTAGTCAAAACAGTGCCACTCTATTGTGTTCACTGTTCCTTGTGATGATGATCAATATGTTGGTAAGTCTGTGAATCTATCACAAGCTAATAGATCATGTAAATGGTTGTACCATCAGTAATGATTCATAACCCATTCACTTACATCTGTGTTGTGCTCTTTGAGCTCTTTAAGGATGTTGGGCAGTTTAGGATGGAGGAGCTACGGTGTTTGTACAGGTAGTTATTGTCGTGGAGCAGGTCCTGAGAGAGGGTGTTATAGGACATCACAGAGAAGTCAAAGGGTGATTCTCGCCTCCTGTCACGTCCGTCGTGTAAAGGATTGGACCAAGGTGCAGCGTGGTATGCGTACATGTTTAATAATAATAATAAACACTTGACAAAATAACAACGCAACTGAACGTGAAGTTCTAAAGGCTATACATCAAACAAGCCACAGAAACAAGATCCCACAACTAAAGGTAAGCAAAATGGCTACCTAAGTATGATCCCCAATCAGAGACAACGATCGACAGCTGCCTCTGATTGGGAACCACACCCGGCCAACATAGATATAGATAACATAGATCTACACATAGATATTCACACCCTGACCAAACCAACTAGAGATCTCTATGTCAGGGCGTGACAGTACCCCCTCCAAAGGTGCGGACTCCGGCCGCAAAACTGACTCATTAGGGGAGGATCCGGGTGGGCATTTACCCTCGGTGGCGGCTCCGGCTCCGGGCGCGACGTCACCCTTACTGTCCTCTCCTTTTTCTGTCTCCCCGTTGCACACCTGGTCCGGTCTGGACCCCGGCGCGATGCTTCCCCTCTCAGTCCTCCCACGATGCACCAAGCCCTGTCTGGACCCTGGTGTGGGAGGCCCCGACCCTGGAGAGGGGCTGACGTCTGGACCGGCAATCCTCCTGTGATGCACCAAGCCCTGTCTGGACCCTGGTGTGGGAGGCCCTGACCCTGGAGAGGGGTTGATGTCTGGTTCTGGCTCTGCAGTCCTCCCGCGATGCACCAAGTCCTGTCTGGACCCTGGTGTGGGAGAGTAGACGACCGGACCCGGACTGGGCACCGGTGGAGTGGACTGCTCTGGCACTGGAGTGGAGCCGCTGACCGGAGCTGAACTGGATCCCAGTGGAGAGGACTGCTCTGGCTCTGGACAAGAGCAGCTGACCGGGGCTGGACTAGGCACCGGTGTAGTGGACTGCTCTGGCATTGGACTGGAGCAGCTAACCGGAGCTGGATTGGGCACCGGTGGAGCGGACTACTCTGGCACTGGAGTGGCGCAGCTGACCGGAGCTGGACTGGGCACCGGTGGAGCGGACTGCTCTGGCACTGCAGTGGAGCAGCTGACCGGAGCTGGACTAGGCACCGGTGGAGCGGTCTTCTCTGGCACTGGAGTGGAGCAGCTGACCGGAGCTGGACTAGGCACCGGTGGAGCGGACTGCTCTGACCCTGGACTGGACCGTACCGGGCTGGGGACATGCACCACTGGTTTGGTGCGAGGAGCTGGTAGGGGCGCACCGGGCTGGCGACACGCACCACTGGTTTGGTGCGAGGAGCAGGCATGGGCCGTACCGGGCTGGGGACACGCACCACTGGCTTGGTGCGAGGAGCAGGTACGGGGCGCACCGGGCTGGCAACACGCACCACTGGTTTGGTGCGAGGAGCAGGCACGGGCCGTACCGGGCTGGGGACACGCACCACTGGTTTGGTGCGTGGAGCAGGTACGGGCCGTACAGGACTGGAGACACGCACCACTGGTTTGGTGCGGGGAGCAGGTACGGGGCGTACCGGGCTGGCGACACGCACCACTGGTTTGGTGCGAGGAGCAGGTACGGGCCGTACCGGACTGGAGACACGCACCACTGGTTTGGTGCGAGGAGTAGGCACGAGCCGTGCCGGACTGGAGACACGCACCACAGGTCTGTGAAAGCGCCCTGGCGGCACAGTGCGCAACGCCGGCGCATAGCCTGGTGCCTACATGGTCACACGCTCCTCAAAGCGAGTGCAGGGAGTTGGCTCTGCTCTGCAACCTGGCTTCGCCAGCCTCTGCTCTAAGTACTGAGCTCTCTGCTGCTGAAGGGTTAACGCCTCTCTCAGCTCCTCCTGTTGCCTGGCCAACTCCTTTCTCAGGGCATCCACTGACTCCTTCTCCCTGTGAGCCTCCTGTAGCGCCTCCCTCTGAAGGGAGAACTCCTGCTCCCTCTGAGCTAACAGCCCCCGCAATGTGGTGGTCTCCTCTCTCAGACTGCTGAGCTGCAGGTCTTGGAGGGCCTCTACTATAGCAGCCTCCTCCTCCTCCACAGTCAGCCTTTTCACGGCCTCCTGCTGCTTTGTCGACCACCCCGTGTGCCCCCCAAATTTTTTTCTTGGGGTTGCCTCTCAGGCCTCCTTCGTCGTTGTGCACTTCGGCGTCGCCGTTGGTCCTCTCCTGCCTGGGCTTCTTCCTTTGCCCAGGGTCCTTTACCGGCTAATATCTCCTCCCATGTCCAAAATGTCTTCCCCACCTGTGTCCAGGGTGTCTTCTCCTCCTGGCCACGCTGCTTGGTCCGTTGGTGGTGGGATCTTCTGTCACGTCCGTCGTGTAAAGGATTGGACCAAGGTGCAGCGTGGTATGCGTACATGTTTAATAATAAACACTTGACAAAATAACAAAGCAACTGAACGTGAAGTTCTAAAGGCTATACATCAAACAAGCCACACAAACAGAAACAAGATCCCACAACTAAAGGTAGGCAAAATGGCTACCTAAGTATGATCCCCAATCAGAGACAACGATCGACAGCTGCCTCTGATTGGGAACCACACCTGGCCAACCTAGATATAGATAACATAGATCTACACATAGATATTCACACCCTGACCAAACCAACTAGAGATCTCTATGTCAGGGCGTGACACCTCCCACCACCAGACTGGGGTCTGGACATATAGCAGTGGGAAAAGTCCTCCCATTTTCTCTTCAGCTCTGGAAATGCACAAACTAAACAATTTGGTTAGCATGTGAATGACACTGCATGACAGGATCCATATTGGACCAAACCTTAAACACTTCAGGTTAATTTCTCTAGCTTAGTCAGATCAAAGAATAACGGTTTTGGCAAGAATAGCAACAGTTTTTGAAACTGAAGTATTACCTAATGCCAGTCTTGATGGACTCCCAGGAGGTGGTGGTTGTTGTTTCCCATCTTTGAACCAGTAATTGGGGCTGGTAGTGGCACTGCGAGCCTGTCGTGGTGGGTACTGTCACTTGGGGGAGCCCTTGGACCTGTCCCTATCCCCTGGACCCCTCTCTTCTGCACTCCTCCTCCACTTGTGTGGAGGCTCTTTGTCTGAGCATTCCATCAGTCCAAGGTGGAAGGGTCGATGAGAAAAGCAGTGAAAAGGAAACCCTGGTGGGGGATGTTGTCTGGACTGTTGTCTTGTCCAGTTGATGTTGTGGGTATCTGGAGGTCAGAAGGCCCCTGAGAGGTGCTTGGTGGGGTGAGAGAGTTGAGGCCAAGGGGGCACACCCGACTGACATGGATAGTTGGGTAATTGTACGTCCCTCCAGCCGCCCAACAGGGTGTGAGTTGGGGGCAACCAGTGTGAGCCAAACGCGGTCAGGTGTCGAGAAAACATGGGTTGACTGCAGGAGAGAAATTACATGCACTCAGCTCAAGTAGGCCTAAGCAGCAATGCATTGCTGGGGCTCCTGTGGATGCGTTCTTCACAAAAGCATACAGTCACTGAATAGCACGATTTGCATAGGCGAATGTCATAAGCTAACTAACTTTGTTGGTGATTATGACTACCACAGCTGGCTAAGTTAGGTAACTAGCATAATCACAATAAGTAGCCGTTAAATTGACTGAAATTTGTGTTTTAACATACTTTTGGTCAGCGTTCCGATAGACATTTTTATTTTTTTGTCATTTAGCAGACGCTCTTATCCAGAGCGACTTACAGGAGCAATTAGGGTTAAGTGCCTTGCTCAAGGACACATCGGCAGATTTTTCACCTAGTCGGCTCGGGGATTAGAACCAGCGACCTTTCGGTTACTGGCACAACGCTCTTAACCACTAAGCTACCTGCCGCCCCATGGTTTAGGTTTTGATGTCGAGACATCTGCAAACATCAGTGACTTCTACAACACAGCGAGGAAATGTTTCTGCCCAAAACAAATCTGAATCTTTAATAGCATTTCAGTAGGCCATTTTCGAGTCCTCAAATTATTACATATGTGTTAGGCCTACTGCTGCTAGGTAGCTCTCTCTCTCTGCTCTCCCCCTCCCCTCTGTCTGTTCTTAATTGCAGGAGTGAAGTCTGGTGTGCGGGAGTCAGGGTTCCAGCTGCAGCTCATTCACCATAATCACCTCAGCCTTAAAGACCCGGTCAAACTTGCCACTCATCGTCAGATCATAGTCAAGACGACCATGTTAGTCTCGCTGCTGACGCAACCTGCTTGTTTTCGCTCTTTGTGTTTTTGGCCTGTTCTATTTATATTTCTCCTGTGCCACAGATTATTGGAACCTGACTCCTGCCTCCGCTTCACTCCTGCCACCACCATCCTGCTTTCCACTACTGGACCTCACATTTGGACTCACCACGGACACTAGGACGTTACGGTACCACTCCTGCTCAGAACCCTGGATCTGTTACCCTCCCTGTAGACCTGGACTTGCTCTTCCCCTATTTTTGGAAACCTGGACAATTTAACTTTGAAATAAACCTGTTAAACCTTCTCTGGCTCGGTGTAGTTGTCTGCATTTGGGTTCATATTCAGTTTAAATCGTGACAATATGTAAACATGATGCAATAATCAAGCGCAAAAAGATGATCTCCCATTATATCCCAACAAATACAGAATAGAAAATGTAAAACTGGAGAACATCGAAACTCTTCGCATACTCTTGCTGCGTTCACGTTCTAGTCAGAAGTATTCAGACCCCTTGACTTTTTCCACATTTTGTTACGTTACAGCCCTGGATTAAATTAAACATTTTCCTCATCAATCTACACACAATACCCCATAATGACAAAGCGAAAACAGGTTTTTTGAAATCTTTGCAAATTTATACAAAATAAAAAACAGAAATATATTATTTACACAAGTTTCAAACCCTTTGCTATGAGACTCGAAATTGAGCTCAGGTGCATCCTGTTTCCATTGATCATCCTTGAGAAGTTTACACAACTTGATTGGAGTCCACCTGTGGTAAATTCAGTTGATTGGACATTATTTGGAAAGGCACACACCTGTCTATATAAGGTCCCACAGTTGACAGTGCATGTCAGAGCAAAAACCAAGCCACGAGGTCGAAGGAATTGTCCGTATAGCTCCGAGACAGGATTGTGTCGAGGCACAGATCTGGGGAAGGGTACCAAAACATTTCTGCAGCATTGAAGGTCCCCAAGAACCCAGTGGCCTCCATCATTCTTAAATGGAAGAAGTTTGGAACCACCAAGACTCTTCCTAGAGCTGGCTTCCCGGCCAAACTGAGCAATCGGGGGAGAAGGGCCTTGGTCAGGGAGGTGACCAAGAATCCTCTGGCAGAGCTCCAGAGTTCCTCTGTGGAGATGGGAGAACCTTCCAGAAGGACAACCGTC
The DNA here is from genome assembly GCF_020615455.1 of Coregonus clupeaformis. NCBI lineage: Eukaryota > Metazoa > Chordata > Actinopteri > Salmoniformes > Salmonidae > Coregonus > Coregonus clupeaformis. The sequence goes on along the minus strand of NC_059224.1, from coordinate 25,733,488 downwards.
TCTGCAGCACCCCACCAATCAGGCCTTTATGGTAGAGTGGCCAGACGGAAGCCACTCCTCAGTCAGAGGCACATGACAAAAGGCACCTAAAGTATTCAGACCATGAAAAACAAGATTCTCTGGTCTGATGAAACCAAGATTGAACCCTTTCGCCTGAATGCCAAGCGTCATGTCTGGAGGAAACCTGGCACCATCCCTATGGTGAAGCATGGTGGTGGCAGCATCATTCTGTGGGGATGTTTTTCAGCAGCAGGGACTGGGAGACTAGTCAGGATCGAGGGAAAGATGAACGGAGCAAAGTACAGAGAGATCCTTGATGAAAACCTGCTCCAGAGCACTCAGGACCTCAGACTGGGACGACCCAGGAAAACCACCCTAAGCACACAGCCAAGACAACGCAGGAGTGGCTTCGGGACAAGTCTCTGAATGTCCTTGAGTGGCCCAGCCAGAGCCCGGACTTGAACCCGATCGAACATCTCTGGAGAGACCTGAAAATAGCTGTGCAGTGACGCTCCCAATCCAACCTGACAGAGCTTGAGAGGATCTGCAGGGAAGAATGGGAGAAACTCCCCAAATACAAGTGTGCCAAACTTGTAGCATCATACCCAAGAAGACTTGAGGCTGTAATCGCTGCCAAAGGTGCTTCAACAAAGTACTGAGTAAAGGGTCTGAATTCTTATGTAAATGTGATAGGCATGAGAAAGGCCCTACAGTCAATATTATGTTTTTTGTAAGTAGACACTCAGTAGCAGGCAATGTTGAAAAGTAATCTTTTGTACTTTTCTTAAATTTAGTTTTGTAATTGAAAAAAAAAAGAAGACAACAAGAAAATGGTGTTTGAAAAAGGTGAACTGATTGTCACGGTTTCGGCCGAGACTGCTCCTCCTCCTGGTTCGGGCAGGCTTCGGCGTTCGCCGTCCCCGGAGTACTAGCTGCCACCGTTGTATGTTTCGTGGTGTGATTTCTTTAGTCTGTCTTGTACACCTGTGTCTGTTTGTGTTCTGATTACGTGTCCTATAAGTTCCCTGTTTTGTATTAGTTAGATTGTGTGTTGTTGTTTGCCTGTCGTGCGGAGCTGCATGTTTGCGCTCTGTTAGTTTTGTTTATTGTTTTACGCATGTTGCGTAATTCCCTCGCCTCCGTTTGTTTTCGAGGTCGTGTATTGTTTTTGTTGCACTTTGGACTAGTAAAGTCTTTTTGGACGAATCCTCTGTGTCCTGCGCCTGACTCCTCCACCACATCCACATCGGTTCTTTTGACAGAACAACACACCTAACTATTGTGATGTCACGAGAGGCTGTGTCCTGGAGGGACGTTACATCCCCCTGAGATGGCTGCAAACCCAGACAGCTATGGCTCCATCTGCTGGTATGGTCGGGAACTCCAACCCTCTATGGCCAATCTTCCCACGCAGCTGAAACCAATCAGGAGCGGATGAGCTGAAGGTTTGGGAAGGGAAGAGACACACTGAGGGAGTGTGTGGGGGGTGAAGAGACACAGTCTCCAACCTGGGCTCTCTGGAGGACAAGAGTGCTGCACGTCCACTTCCATGAGGAATATAAGGATTTGGAGATACTTACCTTTGGGAAATACTCACCTTTGGATATATGCACCTGTGGAAATACGTGAGAGACATTTGGAAGGACTTTTTTGCTGGGTTGGCCACTAGCTGCAACGTGGACTACAGTAAGGCTGGGGAAAAGTTATCTGAGCGAGTGAGAATTATGATTTTGGATGTGGAAGAGACATCCCTGAACTGTTAACCCTTAAAGAGCCATAAGAGAACAGAATTTTGTTATATTTTCGTTAATTTCCCAAGACCTATAATAAAATCCTTGTTTTGTTTGAACCTTGTCTCCTTGCACTACTTGAGCAATCCCGCTGAAAGCTGTGTAGCCTCTCGTGACGTCACAGATGGTGGAGAATACGGGCACGCTCAAGCGTTAATAGTGCATGTCAGAGGAGGATACCGAAGGTTTGATCACCCAGTTTTCCAAGTTGGCCGTAGGCTCCCGCCCGACTGAAATGGAGGACATATTGAAAGCCCTTGTTGCTGGCCAGCAAGCCCAGATGCAAGCAAACGTGGCTCTCTTGGAGGAGCAAAAGAAAGCCAACCTTCTGAAGGCAGAGGAATTGCAGTTGCAGAGACAGAGGGTGGTCCAAAATACCCGCCCAATAAAGGCAAGTGACTTTATATCTAAGATGGGAGCTACCGATGACATTGAGGCATACCTGCATGCATTTGAGGCCACGGCCACTAGGGAAGCCTGGCCCAAGCAACAGTGGGTTGGTCTGTTAGCCCCCCTTTCTAACCGGGGAAGCGCTGAATGCTGTCCGGGACCTGGGCCCTGACCAGGTTACTGACTATGATGCCCTGAAGTCTGAGATCCTCAGCAGATATGGACTCACAAAGTTTGGTATGGCCCAGCGCTTTCACAGTTGGACCTTCCAACCAGACCAACCTCCTCGGGCGCAGATGCATGAACTTGTCCGAATCGCAAGGAAATGGCTGGATCCGCAGAGGAATACAGCAGCGGCGGTGGTGGAGGCCGTTGTGGTGGATCGTTACCTACGCGCCCTGCCTTATGAGGCAAAACGGTTCATCAGTCAACAGGCCTTGACCACGGCTGATCTGACCGTGGAAGCTGTGGAAAAGTACCAGGCCACAGCGGAGATGCTGAATGCTTCCCGAAAAGACCCCAGGAGTGCGGCCCCCACCACAAATGGGAAGAACCCGTCCAAAGGACCCCAAGGTCTCGAACCCAGCCACGTCAGGACTTATCCCGGCTCCAGGGGGAGCCAGAAACCAGGCGGGTCCAAGAAGAGTACACCAGGAGGGGGAAACTCGACAGTGTTACCGGTGTGGGGAGATGGGACATATCTCCTGGCAGTGTGGGAAATCAGCCGATGAACCTATGCCCACTGCGGAGTCCTCCAGCTCAGCACCCACACACCGTTTTGCCTCGCTCTTGGGAGTCGTAGATGGCGGCCCAGATCGACCCCCCACCTGCCCGGTAACTGTGAATCACCATGATGTGGAGGCCTTACTGGATTCTGGTAGCCGGGCCACCCTGGTGCGTAAGGATTTGGTGGGCCCAACGTGTCTGACCCCGGGGAAAGTCCTCCCAGTTTCCTGTGTCCATGGGGACACCAGAGAATACCCCATTACTGAACTTACAATGACCAGCACACGGGGAACCATACACACGATGGCGGGGGTGGTTGATTCCCTCCCCGTCCCTGTCCTAATTGGACGAGACTGCCCAGCCTTTTACCCACTCTGGAGAGAGTCTCAGGAGAGGATAACCCGAGTACCTCGGAAACGGAGAGGCAAGACTCATCCTGGGAAGGCTCCGGTGCAATCCTCCGAATTACTCACTCCCGCCCGGGCTCTGATAGGGAGGGCAGGTGCCCAGACCGACACAGAGACGGAGCTACAGAATCTGGACAAAGAACTGTCTGGTCTGAAGGGGACCGCTGAGAGGTATCGTTTGTTAAAGCAACAGTTAGACATGAAGACAGAAGAGTTAGATATCCTCCAGGCTAAACTCCAACAGAGCTCCTTCCATAAGCAACAGGAGGAGCTGGAGAGGCTGCGCAGGACCATCGAGGAGTGTGAGGAGACCCTGCGCAGTAGTAAGGAGGTCCAGAAGAAGGCAGAGGAGAAGTACAAGGTGTTGGAGAACAAGATGAAGAATGCGGAGGCAGAGAGAGAGAAGGAACTGAAAGCTGCTCAACAGAAGCTAAACTCTGCTAAAACCAAGGCTGATGCGTTCAGTAAGAACCTCAAGGAGAGACAACAGGAGGCTGAGTCCCTGGTCCTAGAGGTGGAGGAGTTGAAGAGAGAGCAGGCTGGCAAGCACCACGGCAATGCGGACGCCCTCTCCCGGCGTGATGCCTTCTTCGCTGCCTTTACCCCGACGAGGACGTCGGTCCCGAGGAGGGGGGATGTGTGATGTCACGAGAGGCTGTGTCCTGGAGGGACGTTACATCCCCCTGAGATGGCTGCAAACCCAGACAGCTATGGCTCCATCTGCTGGTATGGTCGGGAACTCCAACCCTCTATGGCCAATCTTCCCACGCAGCTGAAACCAATCAGGAGCGGATGAGCTGAAGGTTTGGGAAGGGAAGAGACACACTGAGGGAGTGTGTGGGGGGTGAAGAGACACAGTCTCCAACCTGGGCTCTCTGGAGGACAAGAGTGCTGCACGTCCACTTCCATGAGGAATATAAGGATTTGGAGATACTTACCTTTGGGAAATACTCACCTTTGGATATATGCACCTGTGGAAATACGTGAGAGACATTTGGAAGGACTTTTTGCTGGGTTGGCCACTAGCTGCAACGTGGACTACAGTAAGGCTGGGGAAAAGTTATCTGAGCGAGTGAGAATTATGATTTTGGATGTGGAAGAGACATCCCTGAACTGTTAACCCTTAAAGAGCCATAAGAGAACAGAATTTTGTTATATTTTCGTTAATTTCCCAAGACCTATAATAAAATCCTTGTTTTGTTTGAACCTTGTCTCCTTGCACTACTTGAGCAATCCCGCTGAAAGCTGTGTAGCCTCTCGTGACGTCACACTATGGAGTCAGCAGGAGCAGCGGCGGCACCCAAGTCGCTGGAAGAGCGGATCAGCTATCAAGACACCATGATCCGGCAACTTGGGGCCGCCATGGACGAGGTGTCCAACACTCTGCGCCGGTTGGTGACTGGAGAGGTGCCTACGCCTTCTTACTCCATCCCATCACCAACGGCCAGTCCTCCTCTCTCAGCACCGGAACCCAGTGGCATTCGGCTCTCGCTCCCGAGGGCATATGACGGTTCTGCAGCCGGGTGTCAGGGGTTCCTCCTGCAGGTGGAACTCTACCTGGCTACCATACACCCAGCGCCCTCCGGATACGAGAGCGTCTCCGCCCTCATCTCCTGTCTATCCGGCAAGGCGTTGGAGTGGGCCAACGCCGAATGGAGGGGAATAGACGCCGCTACCATCACCTACGCGGAGTTCTCCCGCCGCTTCAGGGCTGTCTTCGATCACCCACCGGAAGGGAAAGCGGCGGGGGAGCGTCTGTTCCACCTCCGACAGGGGAAGAGGAGCGCACAGGAGTTCGCACTGGAGTTCCGGACGTTAGCGGCGGATGCGGGGTGGAATGAGAGGGCCCTCATCGACCATTACCGGTGCAGCCTACGAGAGGACGTTCGTCGTGAGCTGGCCTGCAGGGACACCAACCTATCATTCGACCAGTTGGTGGACATCTCCATACGTCTCGACACCCTGCTGGCTACCCGCGGACGTCCCGAGTGGGGGCCGACCATTCCACCCTCCAGCACCTCCGAGCCGATTCCCATGGAGCGCGGGGGTGCTGGCGCTAGAGAGAGGAGGAGAGAGAACCCGAGGGGGGCCACCCCCTGCACCAACTGTGGCCGTGGAGGACACACCGCGGCCAGGTGCTGGGGAGGGTCTCCTGGGAGAGGGGACAACAGGTCACGCACTGGGGAGTCATTTCAGGTGAGTAGGCGCCCCACTTACCCAGAGCTTTCTGTTGGTCACATGAGTATTCCTGTGAGATTTCCACAGGTGGCACCTCATTCCCAGCATAAGGCGCTAGTAGATTCAGGCGCAGCTGGGAATTTTATTGATCGGGCATTTTGTTATAGGTTTGGAATTCCCCTTCGGCCGGTAGAAGCCCCCTTTCCTGTCCACGCCTTAGACCGCCGGCCGTTGGGGTCGGGGCTGATCAGAGAAGTCACAGCACCACTTACTATGACGACGCAGGGGGTCATGAGGAGATCATTCCGTTTTATCTGATTGACTCTCCTGCGTACCCCGTGGTGTTGGGGCTTCCCTGGTTAAGCACCCATGATCCTACCATTGCGTGGCAACAGAGGGCTCTTATGGAGTGGTCTGCCCAGTGTGTAGGGAGATGTCTAGGTGTTTCCTTAGGGGCGACCTCGGTTGAGAGTCCGAACCAAGTGCCCGCAATGCGCATTCCCCCTGAGTATGAGGACTTAGCACTCGTGTTCAGCAAGACGAGGGCAACACGGCTACCACCTCATAGACAGGGGGGACTGTGCGATAAATCTCCAAACAGGAGCGGCTCTTCCGCGGAGCCGTGTGTATCCCCCTGTCTCAAGAGGAGACAGAGGCTATGGAGACTTACATAGCCGAGTCCTTGGCACAGGGATACATACGGTCCTCCACTTCCCCGGTTTCCTCGAGTTTCTTCTTTGTGAAGAAGAAGGACGGGGGTTTGCGCCCGTGTATTGATTACCGTAGTCTCAATCAGATCACGGTTAAGTACAGTTACCCTCTTCCACTGATTGCGACTATGACGGAGTCATTACGCGGAGCGCAGTTCTTCACAAAGTTGGATCTCAGGAGCGCGTACAATCTGGTGCGCATTAGGGAGGGGGATGAATGGAAAACGGCATTTAGCACCACCTCGGGTCATTACGAGTATCTCGTCATGCCATACGGGCTAATGAATGCTCCTTCAGTCTTCCAATCCATTGTTGACGAGATTTTCCGGGACATGCATGGGCAGGGTGTGGTAGTGTACATCGACGACATCCTAGTGTACTCTTCTACACGAGCCGAGCATGTAGCCCTGGTGCGCCGAGTGTTGAGAAGACTGTTGGAGCATGACTTGTATGTCAAGGCAGAGAAATGCCTGTTCTTCCAGGAGTCCGTCTCCTTTTTGGGTTATCGGTTGTCCGCGTCTGGTGTGGAGATAGAGGTAGACCGTGTGTCGGCCGTGCGTAATTGGCAAACTCCAACCACTGTAAAAGAGGTGCAGCAGTTCTTGGGTTTTGCTAATTACTACCGGAGGTTTATTCGGGGCTTTGGACAGGTTGCAGCGCCCATTACGTCCCTGTTAAAGGGGGGTCCGGTTCGTCTGCAGTGGTCAGCTGAGGCGGACAGGGCATTTGTCAAACTGAAGAACCTGTTCACCTCGGCCCCGGTGCTGGCGCATCCGGATCCCTCTTTACCATTCCAAGTAGAGGTAGACGCGTCCGAGACCGGTATTGGGGCAGTCCTGTCACAACGGTCCGGCACGCCACCTAAGCTCCGCCCCTGTGCGTTCTACTCTAAGAAACTCAGCTCGGCGGAGCGCAATTATGACGTTGGGGACAGAGAGCTGTTAGCTGTAGTCCAGGCCCTAAAGGTGTGGAGGTATTGGCTTGAGGGGGCTCAACACCCTTTCCTCATTCTGACCGATCACCGTAACCTGGAGTACATCCGGGCAGCTAGGAGATTGAACCCTCGTCAGGCTAGGTGGAACATGTTCCTGACCCGGTTTGTTTTTAAGATCACATACATCCCAGGGTCCCAGAACGGTAAGGCAGACGCCCTGTCCCGGCGGTATGACACAGAGGAGAGGTCCATTGAGCCCACTTCCATACTGCCGGAGTCTTGTCTGGTGGCTCCGGTGGTATGGGAGGTCGATACGGAGATCGAGCGGGCACTGCGTGCCGACCCTACTCCCCCCGAGTGTCCTGTGGGGCGGAAGTACGTTCCGCTCGAGGTTCGTGATCGTCTTATTTATTGGGCTCATACATCACCCTCCTCTGGACATCCAGGTATTGGCCGGACAGTGCACTGCCTTAGCGTGAAATACTGGTGGCCAACGTTAGCTAAGGATGTGAGGGTTTATGTCTCCTCCTGCTCGGTGTGCGCCCAGTGTAAGGCGCCTAGACATTTGCCCAGGGGTAAGTTACATCCCCTGCCCGTTCCACAACGACCATGGTCCCACCTCTCGGTGGATTTTGTGACCGACCTACCCCCTTCCCAGGGGAATACCACCATTTTGGTCGTTGTGGATCGGTTTTCCAAGGCCTGTCGTCTCCTCCCAATGCCGGGTCTCCCTACTGCCCTACAGACCGCCGAGGCCCTATTTACCCACGTGTTCCGGCACTATGGGGTCCCCGAGGATATTGTGTCTGACCGAGGTCCCCAGTTTACCTCCAGAGTCTGGGGGGCGTTCATGGAACGCTTGGGGGTCTCGGTGAGCCTTACCTCGGGGTACCACCCAGAGAGCAATGGGCAGGTTGAACGAGTCAACCAGGATGTGGGTAGGTTTTTGAGGTCCTATTGCCGGGACCGGCCGGAGGAGTGGTCCAGGTATATCCCCTGGGCCGAGATGGCCCAGAACTCTCTCCGCCACTCCTCCACCGGTTTAACACCTTTCCAGTGTGTTTTGGGGTATCAGCCGGTCCTGGCACCGTGGCACGAGAGCCAGATCGAGGCCCCTGCGGTGGACGAGTGGATTCGGCGCTCGGAGGAGACGTGGGACGCTGCCCATGTCCATCTGCAGCGGGCCATCCGTCAACAAAAGGCGAGCGCCCGATCGCCACCGCAGTGAGGGACCGGTGTACGCACCGGGAGATCGAGTCTGGCTCTCGACTCGAAACCTGCCCCTCCGCCTGCCCTGCCGGGAAGCTGGGTCGGCGGTTTGTGGGGGCCCTTCAAAGTCCTGAGAAGATTGAACGAGGTGTGTTACAGGTTACAACTGCCTATTGAATACAAAAATATTAACCCCTCGTTCCATGTGTCTATTCTCAGGCCGGTGGTAGCTGGCCCACTCCAAGAAGATGAGATAGGAGAGACCCCTCCGCCCCCTTTGGACATCGAGGGGGCCCCGGCGTACAGGGTCCGGACCATCTTGGACTCGAGGCGCCGGATGAGTGGTCTCCAGTATCTCGTGGAGTGGGAGGGGTACGGTCCGGAGGAACGGTGCTGGGTGCCTAGGAGGGACATCCTCGATCCATCCCTCCTGACTGAGTTCCGCCGTCCCCGAGGCCGGGGTCGGCGCACGGCTGGAGCCGCGCGTCAAGGGGGGGGTACTGTCACGGTTTCGGCCGAGACTGCTCCTCCTCCTGGTTCGGGCAGGCTTCGGCGTTCGCCGTCCCCGGAGTACTAGCTGCCACCGTTGTATGTTTCGTGGTGTGATTGCTTTAGTCTGTCTTGTACACCTGTGTCTGTTTGTGTTCTGATTACGTGTCCTATAAGTTCCCTGTTTTGTATTAGTTAGATTGTGTGTTGTTGTTTGCCTGTCGTGCGGAGCTGCGTGTTTGCGCTCTGTTAGTTTTGTTTATTGTTTTACGCATGTTGCGTAATTCCCTCGCCTCCGTTTGTTTTCGAGGTCGTGTATTGTTTTTGTTGCACTTTGGACTAGTAAAGTCTTTTTGGACGAATCCTCTGTGTCCTGCGCCTGACTCCTCCACCACATCCACATCGGTTCTTTTGACACTGATTACCAGGACGTGTACTCAGAGCATGCGCGGACCAACTGGCAAGTGTCTTCACTGACATTTTCAACCTCTCCCTGACCGAGTCTGTTATACCTACATGTTTCAAGCAGACCACCATAGTCCCTGTGCCCAAGAAAGCGAAGATAACCTGCCTAAATGACTACCGCCCCGTAGCACTCACGTCGGTAGCCATGAAGTGCTTTGAAAGGCTGGTCATGACTCACATCAACACCATCATCCCGGAAACCCTAGATCCACTCCAATCCGCATACCGCCCCAACAGATCCACAGATGACGCAATCTCAATTGCACTCCACACTGCCCTTTCCCACCTGGACAAAAGGAACACCTACGTAAGAATGCTGTTCATTGACTACAGCTCAGTGTTCAACACCATAGTGCCCACAAAGCTCATCACTAAGCTAAGGACCCTGGGACTAAACACCTCCCTCTGAAACTGGATCGTGGACATCCTGACGGGCCGCCCCCAGGTGGTAAGGTTAGGCAACAACACATCTGCCACGCTGGGGCCCCTCAGGGGTGTGTGCTTAGTCCCCTCCTGTACGCCCTGTTCACCCACGACTGCGTTGCCAAGCACGAGTCCAACACCATCATTAAGTTTGCTGATGACACAACAGTGGTAGGTCTGATCACCGACAAAGATGAGACACCCTATAGGGAGGAGGTCAAAGACCTGGCAGTGTGGTACCAGGACAACATCCTCTCCCTCAATGTGAGCAAGACAAAGGAGCTGATCGTGGACTACAGGAAAAGGAGGGCCGAACAGGCCCCCATTAACATCGACAGGGCTGTAGTGGAGCGGGTAGAGAGTTTCAAGTTCCTTGGTGTCCACATCAACAACAACTATCATGGTCCAAACACACCAAGACAGCCGTGAAGAGGACACGACAACACCTTTTCCCCCTCAATGAAAAGATTTGGCATGGGTCCCCAGATCCTCAAAAAGTTCTACAGCTGCACCATCGAGAGCATCCTGCCCGGTTGCATCACCGCCTGGTATGGCAACTGCTCGGCATCTGACCGTAAGGCGCTACAGAGGGTAGTGCGTACGGCCCAGTACATCACTGGGGCCAAGCTTCCTGCCATCCAGGACCTATATACTAGGCAGCGTCAGAGGAAGGCCCAAAGAATTGTCAAAGACTACAGTCACCAAAGTCATAGACTGTTCTTTCTGCTACCACACGTCAAGCAGTGCCGGAGCGCCAAGTCTATGTCCAAAAGGCTCCATAACAGCTCCTACCCCCAAGGCATAAGACTACTGAACAATCAACCTAGGGATAGTGAAATGCTACATGTTAAAAAGGTGGACTTTGTATTATTTATTGCAATGGTCATAAACTGTACAGCACAAGCGGAGAAGAAGTCTAAGAAAATTGAAGTCATTGAAGGCAGCTGAATGTTTTTTGGGTCTTCGTGATTTCACAGTCAAGGCCATGCAAGAAATCCTGTCTGTGAATGTTCCGTCATCACAGGCCCCTGAGCCGTGTAGGGATGTATTTTGGAGTGGACTGTGATTGAAGGAGTGGGATGGGTTTTGTTAGTTGACGTGTTTAATTTTGTATGATGTCGTTTTTTCCCCCCTTCCCAAAAATGTTTTTTTATTTTCTCATTCAATACCTCATCCAGCTGGTGGCGGTAATGCACCATTAATATTGGATGCCAACCGCCGTTAAACCCAATCGAAGAAGATGATCAGAGGGGAGGAACCACAGGGACCGTCATGGCCCCTTCCGTCTGTGGGGAAAACAACCGGTGGTTACCTAGGTTATCCCATAGCAAAAAGTTCACCTTTTTCAAACACCATTTTCTTGTTGTCTTCTTTTTTTTGTCAATTACAAAACTAAATTTAAGAAAAGTACAAAAGATTACTTTTCAACATTGCCTGCTACTGAGTGTCTACTTACAAAAACATAATATTGACTGTAGGGCCTTCCTCATGCCCCTTTTCATGATGGTGCTAGCAGCCACATGAGTGAGTGAGTGCTAGCTAGCTACCAACCGGTCTGGAACATTAAGCTAGCCAAGACCAACAACACAAGCAAATGGACTATACAGCTACAAGTAGTGTACAAACACACTATACCAAACCAAGTTAAATGTATGTCTTACCTGTGATTAAATGTTTTCCACACACGTACTGTAGCTACGTGTAGCCTACTTGGACACCTGGTCGCCACATTTCCCACTCTCCCATGCTGAATAGCCTGAAGCCACAGGGCACTTCTCGCAGGGTCTATTTCCCTATGTGGGAGGATTGCGAACCGTAGAACAGGATGTACATTGAATAACGCAGCAGCTATTCGGCATGTTTTGTTATTTCTGTATAACTATAAATTGATGACAATGTTGGCTCTGTTACAATGGGGGTCAATGGGAAAGAATGTTTGTTTTCCCCAATTTGTGGGCATGGTCGAGGGGAATTCCTTATGATTATGATGTCTACTTGGAGTATAGAATACCACAATATGAGTCATAATACCCATAAAACCTAGCGGTCAAACAAGGAAATGGTTCCAATCGTTTTTCCACCATTAGTTTTTCCCATAGGGGATTTTAGAAACACTTAAAATAAGTGCTGTGTTTCATGTAGGCTTACCCTGGTGTGATGTTTTGATAACTGTAAATCTCTCTAGGACAAAGTGACTTTTATCAATGTATTTGCCTGTATTTACCCCCCTAAAATGAAATACTAATTAGCTGCTAATGTGGCTATCATAAAGAACTACAAATGCCGTGATGATCTGGACAAGACTGCCAAATCGAGGCAAAGCATTTTCTAATCTGAGAGTAAATAGAGACAAATATATTGATGAAAGTCACCTTGTCCGAGAGAGATTTACATGGTTATCAAAATGTCACGCCAGGGGAAGCACTGTTTGACCGCTAGGTTTTATGGGTATTATGACACCTCCACTGTGGGGCTCTATTGGCGTTCGAAACAACTAGGAACTCAGAAATCTCAGACTTCTGACTTCAGTGTGTTCAAGATAACTGGGACCTCGGAAAAAAACTAGCTCTGACTGGGAAATATTGTTTTGAATGATCATCCAACTTGGAATTCCAAGTCAGAAACTCAGGCATCTTTCTAGAGTTCTGACTTAAAGATCACTGACGTCATGATTTGACCTCGTTTTTTGTTGTCTTGAATTCCATCGGGAATACCATTATATTCTTCTGATTTCAGAGCAAATAATCATAATTAGCCAAATGTTTAGCTGACATCTGCATGCGCTCGACGAAGACTAGCCTAGTCCATTGACATCCTTTTGTACCCAAATAATAAATAATAATGGCACTCTCTAGCTAACATTAAACCTCTGTTAACTAATCTCTGATAGCGTGACATAACATCATATCTGCGAATGATCCTTTTCCCATGGAAGTTAGCCAGGCAGGCATATTCATTTGAGTGAGCGGTTATTATGCTATTTATTCTCAAAACTTAACCCTTTTGCAGTCAATACTTCTTGCCGTTCATCTGTCTTTGTAAACCCATGATGTGTCACAGCACCGCCCTGTAAGATGCTGGTAATGCTGACCGAGGTGCCAGTGCTGTGCTGGTACCAGTCACATCTAATACAACTTAAATAGTTGATTTTGTATCATTTAAGAAAATGTATACTAATTACACAGACTAATTCACAATTTTAGTTAAATCAGGGAAGGGGCCATCCAACCTTCACCATTATAAAATGTTATCAATATATTCTAGTTTAGGCTACATAGGCTACTTATCACTGCTGAACACAAAACGAATTAACAAAACATTTCTGTATTTCTTTTATTTCCAGTTTTGACATTGCAGCACTGGCTATTACAGTGTGTTTGTGTTTCAGCATCATAGACGTGTGTGTGTGTGTGTTTAAGGATCATAGACATTTTGTGTAAAGGTAATCTCCATTTCAATTAAAAATAAATGGGAATCATGAAATTGTTTTCACAAATCCTAAAATAGGATATTGAAATATGGCAATTTGACATGTGCATTAAATCTGCTGTCACAAATTCCAGCATAGCTGCATCCCATCCCATATTAGATCATGAATGAAATGTCATTACGAAGACAGGTTGAATTCTAAGACAGAACTTATACACTTGAAGCAGCAGTTCGAAGAATAGTTGTGACAGACCACATGAGTTTCAATGAAAACAGCAATGAAAAATTGTGTCCCCTGTATTTTGATCTATATTAGCCCATAATAAATGACTTCAGCCCTGCTGAATGTCTTGTTGAACACTTGAATGTGCTGACATCAGTCCAAGTCGCTGCCATCTTATAAAGACTTATCTCAGTGACCGAAAATACCCTTTCCTCTGGTATCCACCTCCTCTCTCCTTTCCCTCCCTCCATCACTCTCTCTCTCTTTCTAAAAGCACTTGGCTATAGTAAGCACTGCAGAAGTTCATGAATGCTCGTAGGGTAGACCTCCTCTACAGGAAGGATTGTGTTGTGGGTGGATCAGGAGAAGGGCATCTCCCATCTCTGGGTGTAAGCTGTCAGTTCACAGGGGCTGATCACCAGCATCTTGCTGCTCTCGATGCCGTCCAGGGCCATCTCACTGTCCAGGCAGAAGTGGGAGACCAGGTGCTCCAGGTGGGTGCCTGACTTCTGCCATCGCTGGAACACAACAGACAATACAAAGATCAATAACTATACTGTACACAGAGACATGCGTTCTAATGTTATTAAACTGCTATTGTCCATTAATTGTTACAGAATGCCATCGGTTCAAATAAATGAAAAAGTTTGGGCAACTATTGTCCAATACTGACCCCGTAATTTTGTCAACTTCATATTTACAGTGAGGGAAAAAAGTATTTGATCCCCTGCTGATTTTGTACGTTTGCCTACTGACAAATAAATGATCAGTCTATGTAATGGTAATGGTAGGTTTATTTGAACAGAAGGAGACAGAATAACAACAAAAAAACGCATGTCAAAAATGTTATAAATTGATTTGCATTTTAATGAGGGAAATAAGTATTTGACCCCCTCTCAATCAGAAAGATTTCTGGCTCCCATGTGTCTTTTATACAGGTAACGAGCTGAGATTAGGAGCACACTCTTAAAGGGAGTGCTCCTAATCTCAGTTTGTTACCTGTATAAAAGACACCTGTCCACAGAAGCAATCAATCAATCAGATTCCAAACTCTCCACCATGGCCAAGACCAAAGAGCTCTCCAAGTATGTCAGGGACAAGATTGTAGACCTACACAAGGCTGGAATGGGCTACAAGGCCATCGCCAAGCAGCTTGGAGAGAAGGTGACAACAGTTGGTGCGATTATTCGCAAATGGAAGAAACATAAAATAACTGTAAATCTCCCTCAGCCTGGGGCTCCATGCAATATCTCACCTCGTGGAGTTGCAATGATCATGAGAACGGTGAGGAATCAGCCCAGAACTACACGGGAGGATCTTGTCAATGATCTCAAGGCAGCTGGGACCATAGTAACCAAGAAAACAATTGGTAAAACACTATGCCGTGAAGGACTGAAATCCTGCAGCGCCCGCAAGGTCCCCCTGCTCAAGAAAGCACATATACAGGCCCGTCTGAAGTTTGCCAATGAACATCTGAATGATTCAGAGGAGAACTGGGTGAAAGTGTTGTGGTCAGATGAGACCAAAATCAAGCTCTTTGGCATCAACTCAACTCGCTGTGTTTGGAGGAGGAGGAATGCTGCTTATGACCCCAAGAACACCATCCCCACCGTCAAACATGGAGGTGAAAACATTATGCTTTGGGGTTGTTTTTCTGCTAAGGGGACAGGACAACTTCACCGCATCAAAAGGGACGATGGACGGGGCCATGTACCGTCAAATCTTGGGTGAGAACCTCCTTCCCTCAGCCAGGGCATTGAAAATGGGTCGTGGATGGGTATTCCAGCATGACAATGACCCAAAACACACAGCCAAGGCAACAAAGGAGTGGCTCAAGAAGAAGCACATTAAGGTCCTGGAGTGGCCTAGCCAGTCTCCAGACCTTAATCCCATAGAAAATGTGTGGAAGGAGCTGAAGGTTCGAGTTGCCAAACGTCAGCCTCGAAACCTTAATGACTTGGAGAAGATCTGCAAAGAGGAGTGGGACAAAATCCCTCCTGAGATGTGTGCAAACCTGGTGGCTAACTACAAGAAACGTCTGACCTCTGTGGGGGATCAAATACTTTTTTCCCTCACTGTAGCTAAAGATCTTTTTGCATGTCATGTTCATGGCACTGTCACAGTACTCTTCCCACTATTCACCACTAGATGTCCCTCTTTACTCAATTTCTGGTGAGTCACAATAATCATTCAGAGCAGGGAATTATTATTATTCTTGATATTGTCAAACTTATACATTAACAAAACTAAAAGATATTAGCAAACATGCAAGGATTTGGACATTGTCTCACACATCCATCACTGGTTAGAATGTGACGGCTGACAGGCAAAGCCTGTTGCCAAGACTAGTGGGGCATATCATGATCATGTCTCTTCAGTGGTAGAAACAATATAGCGGATATCAAGGGAATCTTCTGGATCAAAAAGGGCTTAGGTTGTGGGCATGGCAGGAGAGTGGCTACATGTGTGAGTACAGGCTCCCATCTCCATGGTGTAAAGACATTTTTTGCATTTTTGAGCCAATTTCCTGAAACTCCAAAAAATTTATTGCCATGTTGCCGTTTTAAAGCTAATTTCCTGCAATTCTATGCATTTTGCCATGGCTAATGCTGTGCTCTTTTTCTCAAACATAATAACATAATGAATACTGCTAAATTCATTGTTTTGGGAATTTTCAATTCTCCCTGACTGTCTACCTTTTATTTTGGTGATTGTTAGTTCTCAAAGATTACATTATAAAAAAAAAACAAGATATAGGTCCATTATATTTTCGACATACTTTATATCTGGTTTTAGTAGTTAAAAATTTACACTGAAAGCATTTTTCCATCCCGAAAAGCGACCTGAAAAAACGCTTAACAAGCTCTGTTACATTGTGGCCCTGATCAAAGCAGGAAAGACTAAAATTGCCATGACATGTTTTTTTCCTTTTTTTATGAAGCAAAGTGAGACTGCACTTTTTAATTGACAAAATAAAAATAATTAAAACTAAATCAATTAGTATTCAGTGCCTGTGGTGCCTCTGAGTCATTATTCTTGTTACTGGCTGTTGATGCACAATTGATAGTTAAGCACATTTGTAGGCTCCTGAGAGCCTCTCTCTGCTGTAGCCTACAGTGGCCTGAGGGGAACACATGAGCACGGCTCTAATTAGCTATCATTGCACAGTTTCCTTCTATGTGCCAGGGGTGGAACATGCTGCTTTGGGAGCCTTTTTAGCAGGAGGAAGTAGTATATACCTGCGTAACTTCTGATAGTGGGAGAGCTAAAATCTACCTGCCGATATAGAGCTCTAGTATGTAGCACTTACTTATCGATCTACAGTTGAAGTCAGAAGTTTACATACACCTTAGCCATATACATTTAAACTCAGTTTTCACAATTCCTGACATTTAATCCTAGTAAAAATTCCCTGTCTTAGGTCAGTTAGGATCACCACTTTATTTTAAGAATGTTAAATGTCAGAATAATAGTAGAGAGAATGATTTATTTAAGCTTTTATTTCTTTCATCACATTCCCAGTGGGTCAGAAGTTTACATACACTTTACATACACTCAATTAGTATTTGGTAGCATTGCCATAAACATTTTTTACTTGGGTCAACATTTCGGGTAGGCTTCCACAAGCTTCCCACAATAAGTTGGGTGAATTTTGGTCCATTCCTCCTGACAGAACTGGTGTAACTGAGTCAGGTTTGTAGGCCTCCTTGATCGCACACGCTTTTTCAGTTCTGCCCACAAATGTTCTATAGGATTGAGGTCAGGGCTTTGGGATGGTCACTCCAATACCTTGACTTTGTTGTCCTTAAGCCATTTTGCCACAACTTAGGAAGTAAGCTTGGGGTTGTTGTCCATTTGGAAGACCCATTTGCGACCAAGCTTTAACTTCCTGACTGATGTCTTGAGATGTTGCTTCAATATATCCACATAATTTTCCTTCCTCATGATGCCATCTATTTTGTGAAGTGCACCAGTCCCTCCTGCAGCAAAGCACCCCCACAGCATGATGCTGCCACACCCGTGCTTCATGGTTGGGATGGTGTTCTTCGGCTTGCAAGCATCCCCCTTTTTCCTCCAAACATAATGATGGTCATTATGGCCAAACAGTTCTATTTTTGTTTCATCAGACCAGAGGACATTAATCCAAAAAGTACGGTCTTTGTCCCCATGTGCAGTTGCAAACTGTAGTCTGGCTTTTTTATGGCGATTTTGGAGCAGTGGCTTCTTCCTTGCTGAGCGGCCTTTCAGGTTATGTCGATATAGGACTCGTTTAACTGTGGCTATAGATACTTTTATACCTGTTTCCTCCAGCATCTTCACAAGGTCCTTTGCTGTTGTTCTGGGATTGATTTGCACTTTTTGCACCAATGTATGTTCATCTCTAGGAGACAGAACGCGTCTCCTTCCTGAGCGGTATGATGGCTGCGTGGTCCCATGGTGTTTATACTTGCGTACTATTGTTTGTACAGATGAACGTGGTACCTTCAGGCGTTTGGAAATTGCTCCCAAGGATGAGCCAGACTTGTGGAGGTCTACAATTTCTTTTCTGAGGTCTTGGCTGATTTCTTTAGATTTTCCCATGATGTCAAGCAAAGAGGCTCTGAGTTTGAAGGTAGGCCTTGAAATACATCCACAGGTACACCTCCAATTGACTCAAATTATGTCAATTAGCCTATCAGAAGCTTCTAAAGCCATTACATAATTTTATGGAATTTTCCAAGCTGTTTAAAGGCACAGTCAACTTAGTGTATGTAAACTTCTGACCCACTGGAATTGTGATACAGTGAATTATAAGTGAAATAATCTGTCTGTAAACAATTGTTGGAAAAATTACTTGTGTCATGCACAAAGTAGATGTCCTAACCGACTTGCCAAAACTATAGTTTGTTAACAAGAAATGTGTTGAGTGGTTGAGAAACAAGTTTTAATGACTCCAACCTAAGTGTATGTAAACTTCTGACTTCAACTGAATGCAACACTTGACTGTAACTGAGCTGTGTATAATGTTTTAAGCGTGCTATTTATCATCTTTCTCTCTCCATCCCCCTCACGATCCTTCATTCTCTCACTTCCTATGTTTTCACCAGACACTACATCATTATCACCACATATTCATGAATCATCTGTTCCTGCAGTCACCACCCAAACAAAACAATGTGAACACACTATACAGTCATACATGCTGTTCAAAACACCCTCCCACTCATAAACAGTATCTGCACACATTCTACACAAACCAACTCCTGTTTTTTTCCCCTTATTGTTTACCCAAAATGTCATAACATGTTCGACCTTTTCGGACAGCCTCAAACCATGTAAACAGCCTCGCTAGCATACTGTTAGATAAGGAGGACCTTGCCTCTGTCTCAGGGTGCAGCAGCAGCAGCAGCTGGCTAGTGATACAGGCATAACCCAGAGCTCTCAGGCACAGCGCAGTGGAGACTCTCCAGGAGACTATCAGACTGCCTAAGTGAAAGTTGATTTATGGCTTGTCAGAAGTTGCTTTGCTCGTTTGTGGCAGGGGGCTGTGGTGTCGGTGGCGGGCCGGCACGATGGGTGAGAACGGGTGCCCTCTGGGCTCTTACTTGTTTCCCGTTGCTGATGTTGCAGGGCATCAGCATGACCTGGGAGGCAGGGAAGGTGGTGGAGAGGGAGAGGCAGTGCTGCTGCTGGCGGATCTGCTGCCCATGGGTGTAGATCCACTCCTGAGGAGAGAGAGATACACTGATAACACATCAACAACACAATAATTACTTACTAACAAAACAGTCTACATACCAACATAGTGTAATGTATGTGAGAGTAGATGTATGAATAGCAGAACACAATCATGTTATACTACTGAAAACACACAGATTACTACAGACTGGGCGTGTATGAGTGTATGCTACATCCAATCGTGAGGCAATCCAATTCCTCCACCCAGGCAGAGTGTGTGTCTCCAGTCCAGCACACACCACTACCCACACCTCCAGAACATCTGTCTCTGGGAGTGGGTTCACTCTTCAGGAACATTCCATACATCATGAAATAATAAGACTCTGTCTCTGTGGAACCAGACCAGGGAATATTACTGAGCTAGCATACTGGAGATTGACACACACATGCACGCACACACACGCACACACACACACACACACACACACACACACACACACACGCACGCACGCACACACACACACACACACACACACACACACACACACACACACACACACACACACACACACACACACACACACACACACACACACACACACACACACACACACACACACACACACACACACACACACACACACACACACACACACATACAATTAACACACAGTCAAGTCTTGAGAATTGAAAACCCCCCAGATGAAAAACAGTAAATACTTTGATCACTGGAACTCATCACTGGTATGTAGAAGTGATGCTGCCAAACCTGTCTGTGTATGGTGGTGCACGCACATCCAGCCACTTTTCATGGTCTAGCTAGCTTACAGAGAATTTGATATTGAGTGGGCCCACAAGGATCCAATTATTCACACATATTATGTCATGGATTCTAGTGTTTTATTGTAGAATTTCAGACAGAAAGACTGAAAATCTTGTTAAAGTCGCTCAGAGTACAAGCTACCAGGTGACATCCCTGTACCGATATGTCCTAGACAGGCGAGATGCACTCCAACACATAAACTGTAGTCTCTTTTATATTATATCTCCTTCCCCTGCTCTCAAACAATAAAGCATCTGGGTCCTTGTCTGGGTCCCTGCATTTTTGGAAAGCTTGTTTTTTTCTAACATGACGTTGTGATGTTCTTGGATTCAACTTTTGTGCACTTCCTTGGTTTCATAATGTGTAACCATGTGTTTTGAAAAAAATATGTAGCATGACTAAATAGGACCGGTCTTCGCCAATTCAAGCTATAACTACGAATGTATATAGCAGAGCAAATTGAGAACTACTGAATTCACACACATGTGCCTCAGATTCATTTAATTATCTGTAGAAATGGTAGATCCTGTCTAGTTTCTTTTGGCATTAAAGAAGTGAGTTGATAGCAAGCGACACCTGAGGGCCAATGCCAAGATAGGAAGAGGGTTCTGTCAACTTAATTGGAGGCAATTAGGAAGATATGTAGTGAGCAGTAGCAGTAAGGACAACCTTCCCAACTGAACTAATGAATCTGTACTATACTGGATGTTCAGCATGGTCACACAGTAGGAATGTATGTGTGTGTGTGTTTGACAACACAAGGGGGTCCCATGGTGATCACTAGATGGCCATGCTATGAAGGACAAAGTATATAGTCATAATTGATGAGCATGTACGTGAGCTATTTGCTTCTGACCTTTAGCATGGACAGTGGTGACCATGTACAGTGGATATGGTGCCTATTTCTAACCTATGTGTTTGAAAAGACATGCAGACCAGAAGATTCACATTACAATTATTAAACTCTGGTACAAGTTTCTCTTTCCCCTGGGATTTAGCAACCATTGCGCATGCGTTACCCAAACCACAAGATAACGAAGGCGCGCTCTGGTTGACACCCCCGCTGCCGAGCACGGCAGAAGGAACATACATTGCATAAAGATGGAGGAATTCAGATATGACTTCATTGTTTTAAACTTCTACATCTGCATTGCTTGCTGTTTGGGGTTTTAGGCTGGGTTTCTGTATAGCACTTTTTGACATCTGCTGATGTAAAAAAGGGCTTTATAAATACAATTTGATTGATTGATTGAACTATGGCTTGCAACATGGTTCAATGTGCCAGTAAATCAGCACAATCTACTTTAATTTGATTTGTATTGCCGCCGTCTTGGAGCTCTAGAATTGGGATCAAGTTTACTGTGCTAACGAAGATACAAAAAGAGTAATGGAGAGCACTGTATAATATGGCAAACTTAGCAAATGAGGCATTTGTGGTAGGTACATGGGGCCATCTTTATGCATGTCCGCTATTACAAAGAATCAAAGGTAAATTCTAACCATTCCTTAGTATATGAATAGCGATCTTATTACCAAAACATGTGCACTTTGTAGTGGTAACATTAATACAAAAAAGTATGATTAATAGAGTAAAACTAGCGGAGCTACAAACATTTGAATACTTGTTTCCGACTAGCACCCTTTCATCTGTGTTCTAACATGCGTTTCTTTCTCTTTACAAGCAATTATCAATGTACCGGAGGACATCCCAGGCAAACATCAAGCTGTAACACTGACTTGAAGATGCCTAGAGAGGAGCAGCCATAGACTTAGATAGACATCGCATCATTGTATCTGTTCCATTATGGCGTCTGTGAGAGCATGGGAAGCGCCATTGAGTCCCTCTCCATTTTGAAGTAGTACATTTTCTTATTCTACTACTATGAGTTGGCAAACAAACTGAAAGGGTGCACACTGCCACGTAAAGTGTGTTGTTTGAACAGGTATAAAGCCAAGGTTGGCGATTTCCTGCTACCTGCAGTTACGGAATGTTTCCTCATGAGTATAATTCCTTGGCTAATCCCTCCTGGTGACCTGGATGGAATTATGCGATCCTTCCCTAACCCATAGGACGTCCCACCACCCAGTTGACTACTTAAAAATTGTGAAAGTCCTCAATGGCACTGCCCATGATAAAACAGGCTTTTGGACACTAGAGTCCTCTAACTACACTCTTAGAAAAAGGGTTGGCTGTCCCCATAGGAGAACCCTTTTTGGTTCCACATAGAACCCTTTTGGCTTCCATGTAGGACCCTTTCCACAGAGGGTTCTACATGGAAGCCAAAAGGGTTCTATGTGGAAACAAAAAGGGTTATTCAAAGGGTTCTCGTATGGGGACAGCCGAAGAACCCCTTTAGGTTCTAGATACACTCTTAGAAAAAAAGGAGCTAGCTCTATGGGAGCAGTCAGAGGAGTTAGCATTACATTCAGTCAGTCTGTGTGAAACACATTTCCAAGGGTTTTAATTCCCCAAGGATAGGCAGGCACAAAAAAGGTCACACAAAAACCAAGTCCCATCCATTCTCCCAGCAACACACCATAACAAGCTCTACAGTAGCCTATACTAACAAGAATACAATATCACAGCTAGGATTTCATGATTTCCATTCCTAAACTTGAATAAGAAAATGTGGTGCATAGCAAATAGACCTACATTAGCACGAAATGTTGACATGCTATTTTACACCCCATTTGATATGAAAAACACTCTTCTGCCTTGAGAATACAGCCCAATATTGTAGTGTATATGCCATGTTCATCGTAAGAGCTGGTCCACATGGATCATTAGTCATCCTTTTACCCTGCAGCAGTTACATTACAACCTTGCTGCAATAAGAATCACATCACCTGGAAACACATCACAGAGGATAGGGCCCAGTGTGTGTGTGTGTGTGTGTGTGTGTGTGTGTGTGTGTGTGTGTGTGGGGCACATTATTTGTGGCAATGTGCGCACAAGTGACAGCAGCCATGTCAGAGGGCAGTGTGGGAGGTATGTGTATCTCAGTGTATCTCTGTGGAAGTGACACCAGGAGGCCAGGCCAGCACAGTAGGCCTGTCTCTGGGTTGAGAGCAGAGGGCTGTAATAACCAGGCCCAGATGGGTTTTGTGTATTAAAAGGCAGGTGGGTGGAGACGAGGTCTGCTAGCAGATTAACAGGTCGGAAGGCAGAGGGCATGCACATATCACTGCTTAATAGGATAAACTGCACTGTGAAAATGTGCTCTGTATTAAATCTAATTACCCTGCAGTAATGGCACAGCTTTTTACGATGTCCGTTGTGGCACGCCAATGTTCATTTACTGTAATGTTAATCTAAGTGGCTCCAAGTCTAGGGGAGCTGTGTGCTGCTTTATGAGACAGACAGTGTGCTTTTAGAGCAGGGGTAGACAACTAGATTCATCCATGTGATCTTAAGTATGCTCCCTCTAATTCTCCCACCTCTCTCGCTCGCTCTCTCTCCCCTCCCGGAGGACATGAGCCCTAGCACCATGCCTCAGGACTACCTGGCCTGACGACTCCTGTCTGTCCCCAGTCGACCTGGTCGTGCTGCTGATCCAGTTTCTGCTGTTCTGCCTGCGGCTGTGGAACCCTGACCTGTTCACCTTCTACCGGGCCTGCTGTTTCGTTTCATTTCGACTCTCTCTCTCTACCTCTACCTCTACCTCTACAGTCGTGGTCAAAAGTTTTGAGAATGACACAAATATTAATTTTCACAGAGTTTGCTGCCTCAGTTTTTATGATGGCAATTTGCATATACTCCAGAATGTTATGAAGAGTGATCAGATGAATTGCAATTAATTGCAAAGTCCCTCTTTGCCATGAAAATGAACTTAATCACAAAAAAAACATTTCCACTGCATTTCAGCCCTGCCACAAAAGGACCAGCTGCCATCATGTCAGTGATTCTCTCATTAACACAGGTGAGAGTGTTGACGAGGACAAGGCTGGAGATCACT
Source organism: Coregonus clupeaformis (assembly GCF_020615455.1). NCBI lineage: Eukaryota > Metazoa > Chordata > Actinopteri > Salmoniformes > Salmonidae > Coregonus > Coregonus clupeaformis. The sequence continues at coordinate 25,709,678 of NC_059224.1, read as the reverse complement.
CTGTCATGCTGATTGAGTTAGAACAACAGACTGGAAGCTTTAAAAGGAGGGTGGTGCTTGAAATCATTGTTCTTCCTCTGTTAACCATGGTTACCTGCAAGGAAACCCGTGCCGTCATCATCGCTTTGCACAAAAAGGGCTTCACAGGCAAGGATATTGCTGCTAGTAAGATTGCACCTAAATCAACCATTTATCGGATCATCAAGAACTTCAAGGAGAGAGGTTCAATTGTTGAGAAGAAGGCGTCAGGGCGCCCAAGAAAGTCCAGCAAGCGCCAGGACCGTCTCCTAAAGTTGATTCAGCTGCGGGATCGGGGCACCACCAGTACAGAGCTTGCTCAGGAATGGCATCAGGCAGTTGTGAGTGCATCTGCACGCACAGTGAGACAAAGACTTTTGGAGGATGGCCTGGTGTCAAGAAGGGCAGCGAGGAAGCCACTTCTCTACAGGAAAAACATCAGGGACAGACTGATATTCTGCAAAAGGTAAGGGGTTTGGACTGCTGAGGACTGGGGTAAAGTCATTTTCTCTGATGAATCCCCTTTCCGATTGTTTGGTGCATCCGGAAAAAAGCTTGTCCGGAGAAGACAAGGTGAGCGCTACCATCAGTCCTGTGTCACGCCAACAGTAAAGTATCATGAGACCATTCATGTGTGGGGTTGCTTCTCAGCCAAGGGAGTGGGCTCACTCACAATTTTGCCTAAGAACACAGCCATGAACAAAGAATGGTACCAACACATCCTCCGAGAGCAACTTCTCCCAACCATCCAAGAACAGTTTGATGACGAACAATGCCTTTTCCAGCATGATGGAGCACCTTGCCATAAGGCAAAAGTGATAACTAAGTGGCTCGGGGAACAAAACATCGACATTTTGGGTCCATGGCCAGGAAACTCCCCAGACCTTTATCCCATTTTAGAATTTGTGGTCAATCCTCAAGAGGCGGGTAGACAAACAAAAACCCACAAATTCTGACAAACTCCAATCATTGATTATGCAAGAATGGGCTGCCATCAGTCAGGATGTGGCCCAGAAGTTAATTGACAGCATGCCAGGGCGGATTGCAGAGGTCTTAAAAAAGAAGGGTCAACACTGCAAATATTGACTCTTTGCATAAACTTAATGTAATTGTCAATAAAAGCCTTTTACACTTATGGAATGCTTGTAATTATACTTCAGTATACCAAAGTAACATCTCACAAAAATATCTAAAAACACTGAAGCAGCAAACTTTGTGAAGACTGTAAGGGATCGGGGGTTGGCTGGGTCTAGACAGAGTCTGACACTTCCCCGATCTACTGAGAGGGGGAGTCATCAGACTCGATCTGGTTCACCTGAGTTCTGAGCACACCTGTCAGTAATTAGTGTAGGATATAAGGTGTGCTCAGAAGCTCAGTCGGTGCGAGGTATTGTTCCATTGTGACTTGCTAAGCGTTTTGTTCCGAGAGAGAGAGAGAGTTTGTTGTTTTTGATTACCCGTGTATCCGACCTGTGCCTTGTTGTTTGACTCCCCGAATTGCTTAATCCTCTGCTTGTTTATCCCAGTGATTACCGTACTCTGACCCTGTGCCTGTGCCCTCGACTACGACTACGCCCGCTCCCTTGGTACCTCTGCCTGGCCCGGTTTTGACCACAGCCCGCCCGACTACGATTAAGCTATTCCCTTGTCTGTACTCTAATAAAGCATCGCTATTCTGCGATTGGATCTTACCACTCTGTCCGAGTATTCATTACAGAATACCTCGCCTTTACCATGGATCCAGCGGAATTACAGAGGCGATGGGAGATACAGGAGAAACGGATGGATGAACTCCTGCAGCTACTCAACGCTGGTGCGGCTGAAGGCACCACCCCGAGCACGGTCAGTCCTCGTCAGGCACCTCCGATTTCTCTACCGACAAGGTACGACGGGGAACCTGGCAAATGTCAGGGGTTTCTACTCCAGACGTCCCTGTATATGTCGTATAATCGTACTATGTTTTCCGATGACCGTAGCAGGGTGGATTTCACGATTTCTCTGCTAACGGGTAGAGCACTGGATTGGGCTACTGCGCTTTGGGCAGCTGAGGTCCCCGAGTTGAATGTGGAAGTTCAGTTTAAGAGACTGTTCCAATAGGTGTTCGACCACCCAGTATCTGGGCGTAGCGTGGGAGACCAACTATGCGAACTTCAGCAGGGCCGTCGCACAGTAGCTGACTACGCTTTAGAGTTCCGTACTATAGCAGCCGGTAGCGGATGGAGTGAGACTGCTTTGCTCACCATTTTCCGAAGAGGGCTGCGCAAAGAAGTACAGACTGAGATGGCTTGTCGGGGAGATATCACTGCGCTACATGAGTTTATCAACATCGCCATCTCTATTGATAATCTGATAGTGCAACACAAGGTATCCACAGTCCGGGAGCCCTCGGTCACTGGTCCTACGCAATCGTCAGAGCGGAGGAGAGAATCTGAGGAGGAACCTATGCAACTGGGACGGTCACCCCCACAGGGTTCGGTGAGACAACAACGTCGGCAAGACGGACTATGCCTGTATTGTGGTCAGTCGGGTCATTTCATTCGGCAATGTCCGGTAAGACCAAACCGTACCCCAGAATATCGCCTCGGAACTGCCAAACCGGTGAGTGAGACTCACGTTTTCAACATCACATCCAAACAAATGTATGTGCCAGTTACCTTATCTGTTGGAGAGAGAGTGCGCAGATTGGAAGGCCTTATTGATTCCGGGGCGGCTGCCAGTTTTATGGATGTGGGTCTCGCTGAGGAATTGGGAGTTCAACTTATCCCAATTCAACCTCCCCTGCGAGTCAACGCGCTAGACGGTGAGCCCATGGGCACTGGGTTCATTACGCACCGTACCGAGGAAATAAAGTTACAAGTGGGCTCCCTGCACCATGAGAACATCATTCTGTTCGTCATCTCCGCTCCACGGGAGCCGCTAGTCCTCGGCCACCCCTGGCTCGTTACCCATGATCCGGTCATCTCCTGGAGATCTGGCGATATCACGGCTTGGAGTGAGGTATGTAGGGCAGAGTGCCTCCATTTACCTTGCAAAACGTCTACTGTGGAGGATGCGCAGGGTGCGGTGCCTACTGTTGTTCCTACAGAGTACCAGGATTACGTGCAGGTGTTCTCCAAGGAGAGGGCTACCGTGTTACCACCGCATCGGGCCTGGGACTGTGCAATTGATCTGCTATCCGGGGCTACACCTCCTCGCGGAAGAATCTACCCTTTGTCACAGCCGGAACGAGAATCTATGAGCAAGTATATTGATGAGGCACTACAGCAAGGGGCCATTCGCCCATCTACGTCTCCCGCCGCATCCAGTTTTTTCTTTGTTAAGAAAAAGGATGGCGGACTGCGTCCTTGTATAGACTATCGAGGTTTGAACGATATTACCATTAAAAATCGTTACCCACTTCCTTTGATTCCAGCAGCCCTCGAGCAGGTGGGGCAGGCCTCCATCTACAGTAAACTGGACCTCAGGAGTGCGTACAATCTGGTGCGCATTAGAGAAGGGGATGAATGGAAGACCGCCTTCATCACCCATCGAGGACATTATGAATATTGTGTCATGCCCTATGGACTTACTAACGCGCCCTCTGTGTTCCAGGCGTTCATGAATGACATTTTCAGGGACTTGATTGATCGCTTTGTTATAGTGTACATTGATGACATCCTAATCTACTCAAACTCTCTGAGTGAACATGTGTCCCATGTACGACAGGTTCTGGACCGACTCCGACAACACTCTCTGTTCGTGAAGGCCGAAAAGAGTGAATTCCATGTCACTACGATTTCCTTCCTTGGGGCCATACTCACTCCCGACGGGGTAAAACTGGATGAATCCAAGGTGCAAGCTGTACGAGACTGGCCTCAACCCCAGACGGTGAAAGAGCTCCAGAGATTCTTAGGGTTTGCCAATTACTATAGACGGTTCGTGCGTAATTTCAGCACAACCGCAGCTCCCCTGTCGGCGATGACCAGCTACAAGGGTCGTGGTCTGAAATGGACGGAGGGGGCAGTGCGGGCTTTTGAGACATTGAAACAGCGCTTTACCACCGCTCCCATTTTATGTCAGCCGGATCCTACCTTGCCGTTTATCGTGGAGGTGGACGCCTCGGAGGTTGGAGTTGGAGCCGTGCTATCCCAGCGCCAAGGTGAGCCGCCCAAACCACGACCCTGTGCTTTTTTTTCGAAGAAGCTGAATCCGGCCGAGCAGAACTACGACGTGGGAAATCGTGAATTACTGGCGGTGAAGTTAGCACTGGAGGAGTGGAGACATTGGCTGGAGGGAGCAGATCATCCGTTCCAAGTGCTCACGACCACCGCAATCTGGAGTATATTCACAGTGCTAAACGACTGAACTCCCGACAGGCAAGGTGGTCTTTATTCTTCAACCGTTTCCAATTCACTGTCTCTTATATTCCCGGGTCCAAGAATTGTAAGGCGGACGCGCTTTCCCGACGGTTCGAGCGCGCGGAAAGACCCGTGGAACCAGAACCTATCCTCCCCATGAGTTGCCGTGCTGGTCCTGTGAGGTGGGCTATCGATGACACTATTCAGGAGAGCCTCCAAGCGGAACCAGCCCCTCCAGAAACCCCGGTGTCGAAGGTGTTTGTACCAGCTCCGCTTCGACCTCAACTGATGGACTGGTGCCACACGTCGCTAGGATCTGGTCATCCCGGAATCACTCGAACTACACGACTCATCAGTCGAAAATACTGGTGGGTTTCCCTCACAGATGACGTCAGAGACTACGTATTATCCTGCCCAGTATGTGCTCAGTCCAAGGCGCCTCGAGCACTACCGGAGGGTAAGCTGATGCCATTGCCAACTCCTCAACGACCCTGGTCGCACATTGCTATGGACTTTGTTACCGATCTACCAGAATCAGAGGGCCATACTGTAATTCTCGTGGTTATCGATCGATTCTCCAAGATGTGCCGGTTAGTACCCATGACCCGTTTACCTAACGCCACTCAGATGGCTGATACTATGTTTAACCAGGTGTTCCGGCAGTTTGGTGTTCCGGAGGATATTGTTTCCGACCGGGGACCCCAGTTCGTATCCCGGGTATGGAAGGCCTTCTGCGAACGCTTGGGCATCTCGGTGAGCCTCACCTCCGGATATCATCCCCAGGCCAATGGGCAGACAGAACGGCTCAACCAGGAAATTGGGAAATATCTACGGCAACAATGTTCGCGGCAGCCGCAAGAGTGGAGCCGATTCCTTCCTTGGGTAGAGTATGCTCAGAACTCACTCATTCACACCTCCCTACGTCTAACGCCCTTCCAGTGTGTTCTAGGGTATCAACCACCCCTGTTCCCGTGGGATACCGCACCCGGGATGGTACCGGCTGTGGACGAGTGGTTCCGTCGGAGTGCGCAGGTCTGGGAGACGGCCCATCAACATCTCAGTCAGGCCTCACAACAGCAAAAGACCTACGCCGACCGACGCCGGAGACCTACTCCCACTTATCAACCCGGGCAACGAGTGTGGCTGTCTACCCGAGACCTGCAGTTCCGACGGAGCTGCAAGAAGCTCCAACCCAGGTACATCGGGCCTTTCAAGGTACTTAGACGTATTAACCCGGTCACCTACCGTCTGTTACTCCCTCGACACAACAGGATAAACCCTACGTTCCACGTCTCCCTGTTGAAACCTGTCCACTATAGCCCGATGTACCCCCCAATTGCTCAACAACCTACTACACCACCTTTGGAGGATGAACAGGACACCACCTATACAGTCCACGAGATACTGGAGTCAAGACGGAGACGAGGGGGCATCGAATATCTCGTGGACTGGGAGGGATATGGACCTGAGGAACGGTCCTGGGTCCCTGCTAAGGACATACTGGACCCCGCTCTCAAGGCCACCTTCCACGCTGAACACCCAGATCATCCAGGACCCCGACCCAGAGGAAGACCACCCGGTAGAGGTAGAAGGCCGTCAGGAGCCGGCCCTAGGGAGGGGGATACTGTAAGGGATCGGGGGTTGGCTGGGTCTAGACAGAGTCTGACACTTCCCCGATCTACTGAGAGGGGGAGTCATCAGACTCGATCTGGTTCACCTGAGTTCTGAGCGCACCTGTCAGTAATTAGTGTAGGATATAAGGTGTGCTCAGAAGCTCAGTCGGTGCGAGGTATTGTTCCATTGTGACTTGCTAAGCGTTTTGTTCCGAGAGAGAGAGAGAGTTTGTTGTTTTTGATTACCCGTGTATCCGACCTGTGCCTTGTTGTTTGACTCCCCGAATTGCTTAATCCTCTGCTTGTTTATCCCAGTGATTACCGTACTCTGACCCTGTGCCTGTGCCCTCGACTACGACTACGCCCTCTCCCTTGGTACCTCTGCCTGTCTCTGCCTGGCCCGGTTTTGACCACAGCCCGCCCGACTACGATTAAGCTATTCCCTTGTCTGTACTCTAATAAAGCATCGCTATTCTGCGATTGGATCTTACCATTCTGTCCGAGTATTCATTACAAAGACCAATAAATGTGTCATTCTCAAAACTTTTGACCACGACTGTACATGCTCGGCTATGAAAAGCCAACTGACATTTACTCCTGAAGTGCTGACCTGTTGCACCCTCTGTAACCACTGTGATTATTATTTGACCCTGCTGGTCACCTATGAACGTTTGAACATCTTGAAGAATCATCTAGCCTTAATGACCATGTACTCTTATAATCTCCACTGGCACAGCCAGAAGAGGATTGGCCACCCCTCAGAGCCTGGTTCCTCTCTGCCTTTCTAGGGAGTTTGTCCTAGCCATTGTGCTTCTACATCTGCATTGCTGCTCTTTGGGGTTTTAGGCTTGGTTTCTGTATAAGCACTTTGTGGCATCTGCTGATGTAAAAAGGGCTCTATAAATACATTTGATTGATTGATAGAGGCTATATAATAGAGCACAGACAGGCTGGTTGGATAAAGTCTGAGTAAGAACATCAATCCAGTCTTCCATATTGGCAGCTGCTGTGTTTTTGGCTGAATCTCTGTCTACTTTTATCAGAACACCTGAGAACCACCAGCCCGGACCATAACGAACAGCTGTGGCCAGTCTCATACTGAATCTACTTTGAGTGTCCTACCTAGACCTAGACACTTCTGCTATTCTTATACACTGGAATAATAACACACAACCGTTGGGCTACTATACTGCAGAAGCATAATAGGTCTAGTCTAAATGAATGCTGACACAATAATTATACAGTAGCCTGTTTTAGCATGTTTCAGCGCTGAATTAAAGCCAAATAAAGCATCATGTGCTTCCTAGGGAAATTATTTCGGAGAGAAAAAAAAACACACTCCTCCCGACCAAAACAAGTCTGACCAGCCTTTCTTTCCTTCTGCATAACACAAATCTCTATGATATCATCTGATTTACATAAACTAATGACCCATCAACAGCTAACACTTGGTCTTAGACAAAGTGTGTGTGTGTGTGTTTGTGTGTATGTGTATGTGTGTGTACGTGAGAGACAGAGATACGTGTACAGGGAGGTGCTGTGACAGCCGGTCACGGCGGTGAGAATGATCCTATCTGCAGAACAAGTGCTTGGGAATTGTCTGTGGAGGCGGAGAGGCGTTGAGCACTCGGGCAGGTCTGCTTGCTGGTGGCACTGACATCAGGTAGAACGAGAGACAGAGAGAGAGAGAGAGAGAGAGAGAGAGAGAGAGAGAGAGAGAGAGAGAGAGAGAGAGAGAGAGAGAGAGAGAGAGAGAGAGAGAGAGAGACAGAGAGACAGAGAGAGAGAGAGAGAGACAGAGACAGAGAGAGAGAGAGAGAGAGAGAGAGAGAGAGAGAGAGAGACAGAGACAGAGACAGAGACAGAGACAGAGAGAGAGAGAGAGAGAGAGAGAGAGAGAGAGAGAGAGAGAGAGAGACAGAGAGAGAGAGAGAGAGAGAGAGAGAGAGAGAGAGAGAGAGAGAGAGAGACAGAGAGAGAGAGACAGAGAGAGAGAGACAGAGACAGAGACAGAGAGAGAGAGAGAGAGAGAGAGAGAGAGAGAGAGAGAGAGAGAGAGAGAGAGAGAGGCATATAGACAGAGTGGGAGAAAAACTAATACAAGAAAGATTGATAGGGAGGAAGAAGGAAAGGAGAAGTGGAGAAAGAGGAAGAGGTAGAAAAAGATAGAGTGAGAGGGGTGGGGAAGGTAGAGAAAGAGAAAGAGGTAGAGAGAGATCGAGGTGTGTTAGCGAGCCAGTGTGTGAGACTGTCAGAGTGGGAGCAGCTCAGGCTGAATTCCACAAGTGCAAGATGATGCTTGTCTGCTCGAATTGTATAGAGACGGAAAGAAAACATGACAGGAGCAGTATGGATGGACGGGGAGAGAGGCTTAGCCCATGTTTGTTTTAACACAGTGTGTGTGCTGGAGAGGCTAATGAGGACAGATACTTTCTGACAGGGCATGGAGACAGCAGCCTGGGTTACATAGTACCTCTCTGTCAGTGAGTGTTGAAGCTGCTGGATTGGTGTGCAGAACAGCCCTTTAACCAGGCATTAGTAATAGAGTAGTAATGACTCTGGACTAGACTTTAGCTCTCTGTATTATTTGTGGGTATTGAGTCTGGTCTGGGATATAGCTCTCTGTCAGTGTGTGCTGAAGCTGGATTGACCCGTAGCTCTCAGTTTAGAGTCTTGAGCGGGCCATAGATAGACTGTTGAGTCTGCCTATTGAGTCTTGGCTGTTTGAATGTTGAGTGTAGGCCGTACCTGGTTGAGTGCTGGCACAGATTTGGTCCCAATGCAGGGTGCCAGTGTGAGAGATGGGAGGTCCTGTCCCTCCAGCTTCCGTGACTCCAGACAATTCTGTCTTTGACGAATCACCCCCGACTTAGAGTCCGAATCATCCGGCACTCTGAAAATACACAACACACATTTTATAAATGTATTTTCTTGATTTAGAGTATATTCCACAATGCAGAATACGAGGCAGATGTATCATCTCTGAATGTAATGTGTTGATACTCACGCCTGGGATAGATTCATGGTGGCGTTTTTACATGCACATAAATAACTATTTATTATAGTGATTAAAATTGAGGCTAGTGTGTCATGTTCCATGGCCTGGCATTAACGCTTCCTCAGACAATGTCTGAACTGAATTTCAATAAATAATCAAATGTACAGGAAGAAATAGCTGTTCACATGACAGAGCCATTTATCAGAGGTAGGCAGAACCTACGGCTTTGGGGAGGGGGGCTGTGTGTGTGTGTTTGTGTGTGTGTGAGGTAAGTAATGTGGTCTGTTGCCAGTGTGGGTTTGTGGAAGCTTTACAGCCCAGCTCATTCACTTAGTCAGCAAACAGGAACCTGGAACCAGCAGCAGTGAATCCATCACCCCCCCACCATAGTTAACGATACTCATATCCCTTATATCCTCTGCGTGCTCTGCAAGTGTTTTGTAATAGCCTACGACTGTACTTCTCTCTGTATCTCACTCTCTATCTCTTGTATGTCTCTTTAACATTCTCTGTCTATACTCTTCCTCACTACTGTCCTTTCACTGGGACTTGTTCTCCCTATATAAACTTTCTCTCGATTCACCTTTTTCTTCAACGATCGTTTTACAGTCTTTTTTTCTTAGTATGCAATTAACGGTGGTTCCAAGTCATCTAAAGGTCAGACCTCTCTCCCCTGAGTCCACATTGTTAATTTCAGTCCATGGGATTAACCTAAACTCCATCACGCCTGGCTGTTGTTGTATCAGTCAGATTGAGCTGCAAGCCTGGCTTTTGAAGCCAATGCCAGGGGGACAGAGCAATCAGGGGACAAAAAAAGAGAGGCCTGAATATAAAAAATAATAATTAATCTATTCTGAATGAACCATAATGGGATGTGTGTGAGTGGCCAGCCGCACACACTCACTTGAGCTCTGGGTAGACGTTGTCCAGATACCACTTGAAGGATTTGCACTTGAGAATCTTGCGGAGCTCTTCTCTGCCATGAATGCTGATAATAGAGAGAGATGGAAATTAATATTAGAGAGAGGAACCTTTTTATAATACTGCCCTGCTCTTATCAGAGAAAAGGCAGTGCTACACACTTACACACAGGCAAGCACATTGCTCCAATGTGTAATGCAGGGCAACCAAAAACACTCTCTTTAAATAACCTGAATGATATTGCTTGAACTGAACAGCCTACCTCGTTAATCTTGCTAAACCAGATGCAATGTATGTGTTCTCTAATATTTATCTTTATCAGCCCTCTATAGTATAGAAAATATAGCAGTAGAAGTGTATGTTATGTAGAAGTGTATGTTGTGTAGAAGTGTATGTTGTGTAGAAGTGTATGTTGTGTAGAAGTGTATGCTGTGTAGAAGTGTATGGTGATGTGTCACTCACTCTCCATAGGACTTGCCCCGTGCTGCAGGGCGAGCAGAGTAGTAGAAGAGTCTGAACTCGTCCATCCACACCTCCGCTGTGCGTCTGGTGTTCCTGCAACACAGCCAGTAGATCACACAGTAGGATTCAGTAGGCGTTTTACATTAGACCACTTTACTCCGGGGTGGGCCAGACTGCCGGTGTGAAAAGGCCTAGCGCGTATGTGACCAAAATAACCAGAAGCCAAGCCAGCCCTCGCACATTGGTCTCAAACACATTCCAAGAAAATTCGCTATCTCGCTTGCTAAAGATCAGCAGCAAAATAATAGATGTACTCCTGAGAGTTAAGTATACTGTATCATATTCCTTATGTCTAGCTCACAGTTTTCACTGAATGTTGTGGGCCTTATTACCATCCTAGTTCCATTTCATTACAGTTTGCATATTAAAATGAGGGCAAATACGTAATTGAGAATTCCATAATCCTCAGACCCAAACACACCATCCTGGTTCCTCTCGTGGACCTGCTACACCCAGACATTAAAGTCTGAGTGCCTCCCTGGCCTGAATACAAATTCATAGGTGAAGCGTTTCATGAAATGATGGGATTGGTCAATGGAACAGCGACTGAAGTGGATAAATAAACATTCTAGTACACTTTTAAAGCTAGATGACTTTCCGCCTCTGTTTTAGTATAGAGATGAGGGATGAGCGTGGAGAAATGTACAGCGCCTTGCAAATGTATTCATCCCCCTTGGCGTTTTTCCTATTTTGTTGCATTACAACCTGTAATTTAAATAGATTTTTATTTGGATTTCATGTAATGGACATACACAAAATAGTTTAAATTGGTGAAGTGAAATGAAAAACATAACTTGTTTCAAAAAATTCAAAAAAATAAATACAAGTGGTGCGTGCATACAGTATGTATTCACCCCCTTTGCTATGAAGCCCCTAAATAAGATCTGGTGCAACCAATTACCTTCAGAAGTCACATAATTAGTTAAATAAAGTCCACCTGTGTGCAATCTAAGTGTCTCAGACTCTGGGGCGCTGTTCTGAAAGTCCCCAGAGTCTGCAACACAACTAAGCAAAGGGCACCACCAAGCAAGCGGCACCATGAAGATGAAGGAGCTCTCCAAACAGGTCAGGGACAAAGTTGTGTAGAAGTACAGATCAGGATTGGGTTATAAAAAAAAATATCTGAAACTTTTAACATCCCACGGAGCACCCTTAAATCCATTATTAAAAAATGGAAAGAATATGGCACCACAACAAACCTGCCAAGAGAGGGCCGCCCACCAAAACTCACAGACCAGGCAGGGAGGGCATTAATCAGAGAGGCAACAAAGAAACCAAAGATAACCCTGAAGGAGCTGCAAAGCTCCACAGCGGAGATTGGAGTATCTGTCCATAGGACCACTTCAAGCCGTACACGCCACAGAGCTGGGCTTTACGGAAGAGTGGCCAGAAAAAACCCATTACTTAAAGGAAAAAATAAGCAAACACGTTTGGTGTTCACCAAATGCCATGTGGGAGACTCCCCAAACATTTGGAAGAAGGTACTCTGGTCAGATGAGACTAAAATTGAGCTTTTTGGCCATCATGGAAAACGCTATTTCTGGCGCAAACCCAACACCTCTCATCACCCCGAGAACACCATCCCCACAGTGAAGCATGGTGGTGGCAGCATCATGCTGTGGGGATGTTTTTCATCAGAAGGGACTGGGAAACTGGTCAGAATTGAAGGAATGATGGATGGCGCTACATACAGGGAAATTCTTGAGGGAAACCTGTTTCAGTCTTCCAGAGATTTGAGACTGGGACGGAGGTTCACCTTCAAGCAGGACAATGACCTTAAGCATACTGCTAAAGCAACACTCAAGTGGTTTAAGGGGAAACATTTAAATGTCTTGGAATGGCCTAGTCAAAGCCCAGACCTCAATCCAATTGAGAATCTGTGGTATGACTTAAAGATTGCTGTACACCAGTGGAACCCATCCAACTTGAAGGAGCTGGAGCAGTTTTGCCTTGAAGAATGGGCAAAACTCCCAGTGGCTAGATGTGCCAAGCTTATAGAGACATACCCCAAGAGACTTGCAGCTGTAATTGCTGCAAAAGGTGGCTCTACAAAGTATTGACTTTGGGGGGGGGGTGAATAGTTCTGTTTTTTTGTCTTATCTCTAAAGTCTCTAAAGTTGTAGGCATGTTGTGTAAATCAAATGATACAAACCCCCAATTCCAGGTTGTAAGGCAACAAAATAGGAAAAATGCCAAGGGGGGTGAATACTTTCGCAAGGCACTGTAACCACTCTCAAATTCCTACACCGAGCTATGGATGCAAGGACTATTCATCCATTATAACAAAATTATGGTTTTACGTTGTTTACAAACATTGGAGTAAAACAAGCTTATATTTTGGGTTCTGATGGGGTACGACAGTTGAACTAAGCTCATGAGGCATTTAAAAGATATATACTTCAAGAATCAATGGGTATATATAATTAATTAATAAGTCAAAAAATGGATGAAGCAACTGCAGATTCTAGCGTTAAAGGGTCCATTCCAGTGCATCTCTAGCAGAATGCACTGTCCTGTACAGCTAATTCAACTAGTCTACAGCCCTGCCCTATCCTATCCCCTTGGTCCTCACAGGCAGCAACACAAACTTTCGGCCTACTGTACCCCCTGCTGTTTTATATTCCTTTGAAGTTCACACATCACATCTCTCCTTTGCACCTTACACTCAACACTACTGTTAAACAGCCTGGGTTCTGAGCAGAAGCAGAAAGAAAAGGGCGTAACGTATTGTAACACAAATGACAGTGATATTGTGCTAAGAGCGGAGCACATGGAGAGAACAGGTGAAGAAATTACACATCATTATCAGTGGGCATGCTGAGCATCCCCCCAGGACATGAAATCAAACATCATACTTGGAGCAATTATTCATTAACTCGGCTGAACTATGTTAGACATACACATTTTGTTGACAGGATTAATGAAATATTCATTGTGTGTTCTAATGTGTTTTGTGTTGTAAGTAAAGAGAGATAGCTAATCAGTGAACCAACAGTGAACACACACTGCCAGTCAGTCAAAGGAGATGCAGCCAAGTCAAGGGGTGATTTTTACACAACAACAAATTTTCTGAAACTGCTCTGTAATCAAATCAAATAGTGTGTTGTTCGCTTTACATAGTCAGACCATGCCGTGACTTTCCTGAATGCTAATTGCAAATGAGAAATACAAATAAAGAAAACTGTCGATAATTGCATTGTTAACCAAGGGCAGCAATTCAGATTCATGTCAAAGTTAAACATTTGATAAAAGACGATATGTTTCACAAAGTTTTCAGATTAAATAATATAATTTGTGCACACACACAATTAGCTGACTAAATCCCTGTCAAACACAGTAGGAACATGATCCTAATCCTTAATATGGAGAGTGCAGGAAACAATAGAGCTTAGCATAATACATTCAAAAGACAATGTTTGGCAAAGCTTAAGAGCAAACTACAGCAATTTCTTTCATTTATATTTACCACGTTCGCTGCAAATCTGTTCCCACTATTGGGTTGCATTGCACTAATATTGGCCTACCTCTCACACGAACAATGTAAAAACAGCTAAATATTTCAGTAGTACATATGAAGTATTACAATGCAGCACCTATTTTGGCTGTCATTTTGGCTTTTTTTATTTTGAGGCCAGCTGTAAGAGGCATCTCACATGAACAATATGAATTCAGCCCAATAAACGCATACAGCATCGAGTGGTACAGTCACAGTGCAGTACTTTGGTTGTCGTGGGTTACCTTGTTATTTTGGAGAAGGCAGGCAGATAGACACACTAAGATGTAGGTCTGGATGTTGTTGTTTTTGTATTTTGGAGCAGGCAGATACAGTACAGATGGAGTCAGGTCTTACTTGATGTATGTGTTGGCGTTGCCCTCAGGGAATATGTAGGGGTGTTTCTTGCGGAAAACGTGGCCGACCCTGCTGCAGGGGATAATCTCCAGGCTCCCTCCACACATCCACACCCGGAACGAGATCTCTACACACACACACACACACACACACACACACACACACACAGACCACACACACACACACAGACCACACACAACACACAGCTACCATTAGTTACCATTGTCCCATGGAATAGCTCAGGGGACAGCCATGACCCACAAAGAGCAGCACTGTATTGCATGCGCAGTGCTTGTAGACAGTATGAGTTCTGTGTGAGAGGAGGTTCAGTAGGACAACAGAGAGTCCTAAGGCAGGGACAGGCAGGGACAGGAGAGCTGAAATTCGAACACACACAGTATTACAAAGTGTTATTGGAAATCTACAAGTGAAACCAGGTTAGAATATATACTCCTGGTAAGAAGTTATTTTGTTTCTCGTTCCATTACAATCCATAAACATTACCCACCATCATCTGTATATGGGGCAACTCTGACGCCTTGAATATTTGATAACATGCTTGTTGCCTCATATCTCAGGTTTAAACTCTCATGTTTAAATCTGCCGTGTCCTCTGCTCATTTAGAAGTGCACCACCAGCCACATGAATGTAAATAAACATGTCCCTCCATGGCCTGGTCTTATTTAGCCCAGGCTAATACAGTATAGACATCCAACAGAGTTGAAGTTTTGTAGCCTCAAACACAGCCTATAAAATGATGCTTCCTTTTTCGGAGTAACATTCTCAAAACATTTCCAATGAGCCTCTGAACTTTTTCAACATTTCAAAGTGTCAAAGGGAGAGGTGTGAGGGAGATGGAGAAGGAGAGAGACATTGTGTGTATGTTTGTGTGTGTGTGTGTGTGTGAGAGAGAGAGAGAGAGAGAGAGAGAGAGAGAGAGAGAGAGAGAGAGAGAGAGAGAGAGAGAGAGAGAGAGAGAGAGATAGAGAGAGAATGAGAGAGAGAGAGAGAGAGAATGAAAGAGAGAGAGAGAGAATGAGAGAGAGCGAGAGAGAATGAGAGAGAGAGAGAGAATGAGAGAGAGTGAGAAAGAATGAGAGAGAGAATAATAAAGAGAATGAGAGCGAGAGAGAGAGATAAGTAAAATAGGCTAAAAATTAATAAGGAAATGAGCTCAACAGAGAAAAATGTCCTCATGTGAGCTACCTATATCCCCCCATTAGTATCCCCATACTTTACAGATGACAGCTTCTCCATCCTAGAGGGGGAGATCAACCATTTCCAGGCCCAGGGACATGTACTAGTCTGTGGCGTCCTAAATGCCAGAACTGGACAAGAACCTGACACCCTCAGCACACATGGGGACAAATACCTACCTGGAGGTGACATCATTCCCTCCCCCATTTGCCCCCCTAGACACAACTACAACAACATAACCAACAAAATCGGGTCACAACTCCTGCATCTCGGTCGGACGCTGGGTATGTACATAGTCAATGGTAGGCTTCGAGGGGACTCCTAAGGTAGGTACACATTTAGCTCATGTCTTGGCAGTAGTACTGTAGACTACTTTATCACTGACCTCAACCCAAATTCTCTTAGAGTGTTCACAGTCAGCCCACTGACACCCCTATCAGATCACAGCAAAATCACAATCTACTTGAACAGAGCAATACTCAATCATGAGGCATCAAAGCCAAAGGAACTGAATAGTATTAAGAAATGCTATAGATGGAAGGAAAGTAGTTTTGAAATCTACCAAAAAACAATTAGGCAACAACAAATTCAATCCCTTCTAGACAATTTCCTGGACAAAACATTTCACTGTAATAGTGAAGGTGTAAACTTGGCAGTAGAGAACCTAAACAGTATATTTGACCTCTCAGCTTCCCTATCAAATCTACAAATTTCAAACAGAAAACCGAAGAAAATTAACAACAATGACAAATGGTTTGATGAAGAATTCAAAAACCTAAGAAAGAAATTGAGAAACCTATCCAACCAAAAACATAGAGACCCAGAAAACCTGAGCCTACGCCTTCACTATGGTGAATCACTAAAACAGTACAGAAATACACTACGGAAAAAGAAGGAACAGCACGTCAGAAATCAGCTCAATGTAATGGAAGATTCCATAGACTCTAACCACTTTTGGGAAAATTGGAAAACACTAAACAAACAACAACACGAAGAGTTATCTATCCAAAACGGAGATGTATGGGTAAACCACTTCTCCAATCTTTTTGGCCATATAACAAAGAACAAACAGCAAAAACATATACATGATCAAATACAAATCTTAGAATCAACTACTAAAGACTACCAGAACCCACTAATATTCCCCAATATTTGGAACCAAGGACTGATCACCCCAATCCACAAAAGTGGAGACAAATTCGACCACAATAACTACGGTGGAATATACGTCAACAACAACCTTGGGAAAATCCTCTGCATTATTATTAACAGCAGACTCGTACATTTCCTCAGTGAAAACAATGTACTGAGCAAATGTCAAATTGGCTTTTTACCAAATTACAGTACGACAGACCACGTATTCACCCTGCACACCCTAATTGACAAACAAACAAACCAAAACAACAGCAAAGTCTTCTCATGCTTTGTTGATTTCAAAAAAGCTTTTGACTCAATTTGGCATGAGGGCCTGCTATACAAATTGATGGACCCCACAGAGCCCCAGGACAGCAACCCAATTAGACCCAACCAAATCATGAGAAAACAAAAAGATAATTACTTGACAAATTGGAAAGAGTTTACAAAAAAACAGAGTAAACTAGAATGCTATTTGGCCCTAAACAGAGAGTACACAGTGGCAGAATACCTGACCACTGTGACTAACCCAAAACTAAGGAAATCGTTGTCTATGTACAGACTCAGTGAGCATAGCCTTGCTATTGAGAAAGGCCGCCGAAGGTAGACCTGGCTCTCAAGAGAAGACAGGCTATGTGCACACTGCTCACAAAAAATGAAAAATCTGTCGATGTGCCCTTAAGCAAGGCACTTAACCCTAATTGCTCCTGTAAGTCGCTCTGGATAAGAGCGTCTGCTAAATGACTAAAAATGTAAATGTAAATACAACCTATGTATTTTTTTTGTCATGTTTATTTATTTTCCTTTTTGTACTTTAACTATTTGCACATCATAACACTTATTTTGGAACTTTTGTGAGTGTAATGTTTACTGTTAATTTTTAATTGTTTATTTCACTTTTGTTTATTATCTATTTCACATGCTTTGGCAATGTAAACATGTGTTTCCCATGCCAATAAAGCCCTTTAATTGAAATTAAAATTGAATTGAGAGAGAGAAATAAGAGACTGGGGAGAGAGAGAGAGAGAGAGAGAGAGAGAGAGAGAGAGAGAGAGAGAGAGAGAGAGAGAGAGAGAGAGAGAGAGAGAGAGAGAGAGAGAGAGAGAGAGAGAGAGAGAGAGAAATAGAAGTCTCTTCTATCTCTCTCTCTCTCTCTCTCTCTCTCTCTCTCTCTCTCTAGCTTGTGGGGAAGATGAAGAGAAAGTGAGAGAAAGAGGAAGAAGGAGAGTATTCTATTCCAGTCTTACTGTACTCGTCTCTACTCCTTTCTTTATTGATCTGAACAGCAGCAGTACAGTCAGGAGAAACTGTCTGTCTATTATGTGAACCCCAGCATCCTTCTGCCAGAGATACATGGGAGAGTGCTAGTCAGCCTCCTGGCCTTTTAGAAACTGTAATAAACTATGAATCATTCCCACCACTACCTCGGTTAGCCCTGGCTGCTGTGCACAACTCGCCTGCAGATGTACCTGACAGGAGCAAGCATGAAGCAGGGAAGAGAAGTGCTCACGCTACCTATTGCTCCAAGGGCGTCTGGCTAGGACTGGAATAGCTGCAATGTTACACTCTCTCTAGCTTGTTTCACAGTGGTGTGCTGTTATGCTGGACAATGATTGGTCATATAAAATTCTGCTTAATATTTGTGTCTTCTTGACTCTTGCTGTTTCAACTATACAATAAGTGTTAGAAGCCCATCATATGGAAAGGGTTCGATTGATTTAAAAAAGTATCACTTTTTGGGGTTTGGGACTGTGGTAATGACTTCCAACACAATTAATCAACTGTCCCGCTTTAGTAAGAAAAGGTCTCGAGGCGAAGGCAACCTTGAGCAGACAGAAATAATTTTGTCAGCTATAGAGGCAGGCTCCTAGTGCTGACAGACTACAACAGTTCAGGTGCTCTCAGGCAACACAATAGCCAATCCCCTCAACCAAGCTCCGGCCCAGTCAGATGACTCACTCACCAAAGTTCTCCCCGCCCCAGATGTCCATGGCTGTGTCATACTTCCCCAGGTGGTTGAACCACGACTTGTCAATCACAAACAGCCCTCCGGCGATGATGGGCGTCCTGCAGGAGAGAATATTCAGGGAATATTATATTGTGGAACATTGACTGGATGGGTAGATTTGAGATAGTTTGTTGTATGTTTTTGTAGACATTAAGAACACTTTATGATAGATCCAGGTGGCTGGTAGAAGAGTCCAAACTTATATCTAAACTCTCTCCATCTCCACACGGCTGAGTGTTGCTGATGTGAATAATGATGCTGGCCCGGCCCGGCCCAGTGAGTGTGTGTGAGCCGCTGAGTAAAATGTAAATTGATTGAGTGATACAGGAGCCAGCCGGGGCAGACGGGCGGGTGGGCAGGGCTGAACCGGCTGACAAGCAGAGGCGAGTCAGACGTGTAAGAGGAAACCTTCTCATTTTCAGGCAGAAGCTGAAGCTGCACCCAGGCCCTCCATGGAGTGCTAACCGGGACCTATCTAATACAATTCACTCAGCACAGGATGAAACAAAGGCAGAAAGAGAGAGAGAGAGAGAGAGAGAGAGAGAGAGAGAGAGAGAGAGAGAGAGGTGAAATAAAATGAAAAGATAGAAAGAGGAGGAAGAGAGAGGAGTACACTCTTAGAAAAGGTGTCCCCATAGGAGAACCCTTTGAATAAATATTTTTGGTTCCATGTAAATCCTTTTCCACAGAGGGTTCTACATGGAACCCAAAAGAGTTCTACCTGGAACCAAAATGGATTTTACCTGGAACCAAAAAGGGTTCTCCTATGGGGACAGCCAAAGAACCCTTTCGGAACCCTTTTTTCTAAGTGAGAGAGAGAGAGAGAGAGAGAGAGAGAGAGAGAGAGAGAGAGAGAGAGAGAGAGCCCTCCTCATGTTGCTGACTTTAAGGCAAGCCATTTTCAATTCACCTGCTTTTCTTTTGAACGATGAGGAGCATTGTCTCCTGTCTAGAATAGACACGCCATGATGCTCTCTGGCGTCAACAACATTCTCCACATTCATTTTCTCTTTTCTCACAGCTGTTTCTCATTTCCTGTCTCTGTCTGCAGAACTTGAGTCATTTAGTTTGACCAATGATGACAGAGGGGAATTGATTCTGGAGGCAATACCACTTTCTCTGGTCATCTATAACGTCTCCGTAGTGCACTTAAGGCTATGACTTAAAAAGGTAGCACCTAATAGATACACTACATATACAAAAGTATGTGGACACCCCTTCAAATTAGTGGATTCGGCTATTTCAGCCACTGTTGCTGACAGGTGTATAAAATCGAGCACACAGTCATGAAATCTCCACAAACATTGGCAGTAGAATGACCTTACTGAAGAGCTTAGTGGCTTTCAACGTGGCACTGTCGTAAGGTGCCACCTTTCCAACAAGTCAGTCCGTCAAATTTCTGCCCTGCTAGAGCTGCACCGGTCAACTGTAAATGCTGTTATTGTGAAGTGGAAACGTCTAGGAGCAACAACGGCTCAGCCGCGAAGTGGTAGGCCACACAAGCTCACAGAAAGGGATCGCAGAGTGCTGAAGCGCGTAGCTACCGAATTCCAAATTGCCTCTGGAAGCAACGTCAGCACAAGAACTGTTCGTCGGGAGCGTCATGAAATGGGTTTCCGTGGCCGAGCAGCCGCAAACAAGTCTAAGATCACCATGTGAAATGCCAAGTGTCAGCTGGAGTTGTGTAAAGCTCGCCGCCATTGGACTCTGGAGCAGTGGAAACGCGTTCTCTGGAGTGATGAATCATGCTTCACCATCTGGCAGTCCGATGGACGAATCTGGGTTTGGCGGATGCCAGGAGAACGCTACCTGCCCGAATGCATAGTGCCAAATGTAAAGTTTGGTGGAGGAGGAATAATGGTCTGGGGCTGTTTTTCATGGTTCGGGCTAGGCCCCTTAGTTCCAGTGAAGAGAAATCTTAACACTTCAGCATACAATGACATTCTAGACAATTCTGTGCTTCCAACTTTGTGGCAACAGTTTGGGGAAGGCCCTTTCCTGTTTCAGCATGACAATTCCCCTGTGCACAAAGTGAGGTCCATACAGAAATTGTTTGTCGAGATTGGTGTGGAAGAACTTGACTGGCCTGCACAGAGCCCTGACCTCAACCCCATCGAACACATTTGGGATGAATTGGAATGCCGACTGCGAGCCAGGCCTAATCGCCCAACATCAGTGCACAACCTCACTAATGCTCTTGTGGCTGAATGGAAGAAAGGCCCCGCTGTTATAGCAGCAAAGGGGGGACCAACTCCATATTAATGCCCATGATTTTGGACGAGCAGGTGTCCACATACTTTTGATCATGTAGTGTACATTGACATCTGACAAAATACAACCCTCGCCAGCGATAACCTTGGCTGCATCCTGAACAGCTTTAGGCTGCATGTTTTCCTCCTGCATTTCAAACCTTGCATCAGGACATACTATTTCTGATAGTAATGATTCATGATTTATTGATTCAGCTTACTATACATGTATATCAGCATAAAGTCAGAAACAGCTTTATGAGGAAGCCTTGGGAAAGCCAAATGATTAAGTTCAGCCCAGACACACAATAAAACAGACAACGTGATGCTTCTTTATTTTGCAGCGAGACATCCTTTGTTGTATATTTCGCCTGCTGCAACATAAATATCTGCCAGACTGAATGAGTGTCGTCATAACAACAGAACAGAGCATTACAGGAGGAAATCATCATCGTTGGACAATGCTGTAAAACCCTGAGGCACACGCATCACCAAATCCTCCTTAGTTATTGCGGTCTTCCATTAACTACTGACTGTCCATAAATAGACCCCCACTGGAGAGAAGAAATTACAGAAAAGAACATGCCTATGACAAACAGATGACGATGGGACTGAATGACTGACTGAATGACTGAATGACTGAATGACTGAATGACTGACTGACTGACTGACTGACTGAATGACTGACTGAATGACTGAATGACTGAATGACTGAATGACTGAATGACTGACTGAGGGATGTAGGGTAGTGGACCATAGACACTCATCAGGAGAAGATGGGCGAAGGAGAGGACAGGTGAGGAGAGGGGAAGGGATGAAGGATGGAAGCACACACAGAGAGATGAGGAAAGAAGTATGAAGAGGAAACTAGAGTGGGGGGGGGAAAGAATAGAAGAGAGGTGCGAAAGGAAGAAAGGAAGAACAGAGGGAGAGATTAGTAGTTACTTCTTCAAGAAGTGTGAAGAGGAAACGAGGGGAGGAAAAAGAACAGAACAGAAAGAAGAGAGGAGATGAGAAGGGGAGATGAGAGGGGCCCTCCAGATTGCCAAGTGGAGAGGTTCATTGTCTTACTCATTTCTCAAGTGGAGGGAAGATGTTAGCCCACAGCCAAGCATCTCTGTGACACTGTCCCCAGCCCTGACGTACTGCCTGGCGTGTCAGACTGTCAGACTGGCAGGAGCCAAGGCTCTCAATCACCGCACAGCACGGTGAATATTCATGATGGAAACAAACATTTGCATTTATGCAGAGTGACAACAGTATCGTCTTTTCTTAGAAAATATGTTCCTTCCTGTACCTGGATAATAATTATGATGGGAAATGAACAGAGAGCGACAGAGAGTGAAAGAAAGAGAGATGTGTGAGAGAGATCAATCAATCATTCTAGCCAAGCATTAAAATGATCTGCCCTGGATTCAGAGCCACCTGGGGCCAGGAGGATTAAAGAGGATCAAATCTCTTTGGATGAAATAATGCAAAGGTGCTTTAATCGGCTGTGGTCCGGTGTCCTCTCTGAACTCCTTTGGGCTGCTTTCTCATTAATCGTGCTGCTGCTATCTCTGCAGAGATCAATGGTTTAACTGCCTCTACCAGGTGCTGCTTTCTAGCCCGTCTCTCCCTCTCTCTCCCCTGATGGACTGTTTAGATCACAGTGCAGTGAAAGACCTCAGGGAGATAATTCATTCCACTGCTGCTCCATCAGATGAAAAAGTAAAAGCATGGCTGCATGCTGCCGGTCACTGGACTTGAGGACGGAGGGACGGATGGCCAGGCAGGCAAGCAGGGCACCCCCTCCTCTCCTACTTCCCTCCTCTATCGCTCCATCCCTCCCCTTTCATCTGCAGCCAGACCAGACCGTCCCCTAATATCCGTCTTTATGCTTCCTTTCACTTACTTAATGGGTTCGGTGGGGTCAGCTCTCCTGGCTTTCTGCTCAGCAGACAACTGCTCCCACTTGAAATGTAGACTCCAGTCGAAGCCTGCGGCAGAGAGCGAGAGAGAGATAATCACAACACGAACTGGGAATGAGGGAGGGTGAAGGAGAGAGGGAGGGAGAGAGAGAGAAAGAGAGAGAGAGAGGGTAAGTCAGGGGAGGGTCAGGAGGAGAGCATTGCTTGTCAGAATGAAGATTCAGAAGAAGTAGAAATATGGAAAGAGGGAGAGGAAGAAAACTGTTTTTAGAAAAGAAAGGAAGGCGAGTCAGAGGAGATCAGTGCAGGTCAGAGAGAAGGGGACCAAACGACTACTTACACAAGGATAATGGGAAGAGAGGGTTGAGGAGGAGGGTGAACTGTAAAGGCGGGGTCGATTATAGAATGCTGCAGCAGCCTCACATCCACAGAATCCCCCTTCCTTCCTTCCTTCCTTCCTTCCTTCCTTCCTTCCTTCCTTCCTTCCTTCCTTCCTTCCTTCCTTCCTTCCTTCCTTCCTTCCTTCCTTCCTTCCTTCCTTCATCACACGCTTTATTAATCTCTGGCAGAACACTGTCAATAATTACAGCCACCATTCCTGCTAACGTCTCCTATTTCATTACTCTAATGATTAATTATGGCTGATTATGGCCCATTGGCTAATGGCTGATCTGGCCTGACCCTTTGGAATGACCTTTACACAAGAGCTTTTTAATAGCCCAGCCCATCCCGTCCTATCCTGAGACAGACGCAGTGCCCTTGATGTCTTCAAATATATGCATGAGAAGACCAATGCATATTTCTCTCAATTAATAAAGTATGTACCTGTGTGTAGATGTGTCTGCATGTGTGTGTGAGCATAGACGTGTGTATATGTGTGTGTCTGCGAGTGCATGCTGCCTATGTGTGTTTCTGTGCGCGTCTCAGTATGTGTGTGTGTGTGTGTGTATGTGTGTGCAGGGGAGAGAGAGAGGATTTGGCAGGCAGACCCAGGAGTGCTAGCGCAGCAGTCTGCAGGCAGGCAGGGCCGGGTCTCAGTGGATCGATGTGGCTCTATTGACACCACATCTTTTTCATGTTATGACAGATGGCTTCTTCAATAATTAAAATGTCCAATCTGAGGCCTAGGAGTATCATCCCCATTAATTGTCGTATCCAGTTCTCTGGGAACACTGATTGGAGCTGTTCATCTGGCCGTGTGTATGTGTGTGTGTTGTGTGTGTCTGTGTATGTGTGTGTGTGTGTGTGTGTGTGTGTGTGTGTGTGTGTGCGTGTGTGCGTGCGTGTTTGTGTGTGTGTGCGTAGCCTCTTCTAGCCAGGTAATGGAGACCTGGTAGCCTGGGGGAGGTAACGGAGAAGGAGAGGGATGGGGTCAGGAGTGAGGGATGAACAGATGGATAAGTCAGTGGAGAGAGGGAGGCACTAGAGAGGGTTGGAAAGAGGGCTGGAGAGATAAAGAGATGGATATAGAGAGGGAGGGACATAGATGTGGAGAGAGCAATGAAGATAGGGAGGTCAAGCCCTTATAGCTCCATACCTCCACGGAGGTCAGAGGAGGCTGCTACGTAGGCGAATGTATCCATGTTAATGATGTCGATCACTGGGCTCACCACACAGGTGGGGTCCTGGGGAGACAAGAGAGAGACTGGAGTCAGAGACCATGTTCAAAACATACAGTAACAATGGGATTTGATTGAATATTCATTATTAACAGTTCAGCAGCTGAAGTTAATGAGAAAGGTGTGGGTGTAATGAGGGGCATTGATGTGTTGCAGGGTACTGATTAAACATGCATTATGTTCATACAGTAGATCACACAGAAGTTTGGATGATGTTTCAGTCAATGCTCTGGAGCTCATTTACTAGTAGTTTGAGGTTAAGGAAATAACATGATAGAATGTCTACCTTTAGGAAATGTGATACATTGTGTTGGATTTCCTTATGAACTGCCGTTAGAATTTCTTAAACGATGTGATAGTGTCTCAGGCTCATTGTCTTTCCCTCTAGGCTGCCCAGCTAATGTAAGGTATTGTACATCGATCAGTGTCTTTGATCAGATCAGACAGAGGGAAGAGGAGGTTAACAGGCGGTGTGTGAAAGTCTTCACACACACGTGCGCACCCATGCATACACACACTCTCACACACCAATCAGCATTCACACACACAAACTAGTCAGCGCTGACAGGCAGACACAAGCCCAGTCACAGTCAAAGCCCACGACAGAATCATCTTCAGCTGCTGATACACACACACAGACACAAACAGACACACACACACACACACACACACACACACACACACACAGTGACAGGCAGCATCCTGGGCGGTCTGACCATATCATCTGACATTTGATTCGCCTCCTCAGCTTCAGCATCCCGTTCAGCTCATGTCTCACACACGCTCATCTGCTCTTCTTCAAAAATATTTGTCTATAATCTCTCTATTCCCCCCCTCTTTCCCTCTTGTATTCTCTCTCTCACTCACTCTCTCGATCTCTGCCATGGTGTTTAGTCAAGGTGATTTGCCTTTTTGCCTGTGACACGAGAATACATACAGTGCCTTGCAAAAGTATTCATCCCCCTTGCCGTTTTTCCTATTTTGTTGCATTACAACCTGTAATTGAACTGGATTTTTATTTGGATTTCATGTAATGGACATACACAAAATAGTCCAAATTGGTGAAGTGAAATGAAAAAAATAACTTGTTTCAAAAAATTCAAAAAAATAAATAACGGAAAAGTGGTGCGTATTCACCCCCTTTGCTATGAAGCCCCTAAATAACATCTGGTGCAACCAATTACCTTCAGAAGTCACATAATTAATGTATGCACTAACTGTAAGTCGCTCTGGATAAGAGCGTCTGCTAAATGACTAGTATGTACAAATGTAAAATAAAGTCCACCTGTGTGCAATCTAAGTGTCACATGATCTCATTGACCTGCTCTGAAAGGCCCCAGAGTCTGCGACACCACTAAGCAAGGGGCACCACCAAGCAAGCGGCACCATGAAGACCAAGGAGCTCTCCAAACAGGTCAGGGACAAAGTTGTGGAGAAGTACAGATCAGGGTTGGGTTATAAAAAAATGTCCGAAACTTTGAACATCCCACGGAGCACCATTAAATCCATTATTAGAAAATGGAAAGAATATGGCACCACAACAAACCTGCCAAGAGAGGGCCGCCCACCAATACTCACGGACCAGGCAAGGAGGGCATTAATCAGAGAGGCAACAAAGAGACCAAAGATAACCATGAAGGAGCTGCAAAGCTCCAGAGCAGAGATTGCAGTATCTGTCCATAGGACCACTTCAAGCCGTACACTCCACAGAGCTGGGCTTTACGGAAGAGTGTCCAGAAAAAAGCCATTGCTTAAAGGAAAAAATAAGCAAACACGTTTGGTGTTCACCAAAAGGCATGTGGGAGACTCCCCAAACATTTGGAAGATGAGACTAAAATTGAGCTTTTTGGCAATTAAGGAAAACGCTGTGTCTGGTGCAAACCCAACACCTCTCATCACCCCGAGAACACCATCCCCTGTGGGGATGTTTTTCATCGGCAGGGACTGGGAAACTGGTCAGAATTGAAGGAATGATGGATGGCGCTAAATACAGGGAAATTCTTGATGTTTGAGACTGGGACGGAGGTTCACCTTCGAGCAGGACAATGGCCCTAAGCATACTGCTAAAGCAACACTCAAGTGGTTTAAGGGGAAACATTTAAATGTCTTGGAATGGCCTAGTCAAACCCCAGACCTCAATGCAATTGAGAATCTGTGGTATGACTTAAAGATTGCTGTACACCAACAGAACCCATCCAACTTGAAGGAGCTGGAGCAGTTTTGCCTTGAAGAATGGGCAAAGATCCCAGTGGCTAGATGTGCCAAGCTTATAGAGACATACCCCAAGAGACTTGCAGCTGTAATTGGTGGAAAAGGTGGCTCTACAAAGTATAGACTTTTGGGGGGCTGAATAGTTATGCACGCTCAAGTTTTCAGTTTTTTTGTCTTATTTCTTGTTTGTTTCACAATAAAAAATATTTTGCATCTTCAAAGTGGTAGGCATGTTGTGTAAATCAAATGATACAAACCCCCCAAAAATCAATTTTAATTGCAGGTTGTAAGGCAACAAACTAGGAAAAATGCCAAGGGGGGTGAATACTTTCACAAGCCACTGTAGTTTTCAAATCCCTTTCAACCAATTGCAAATATCCTTCTCTTCTCAGACATTATGCGGCTCTGAGAGGAATGGTCCTTCACAGCGGTGTGGTGTGTCATGAATATTATACATCTGTCTTTGTGCCTGCATATCCACAAATCAATAAGTCATACATTTAGAAATAAATATGTATATATGAGGACAGTGATGGATGACTCCCTCAGAACAAAATCAGTCGTGCTTCTTTTTATATATTGATTGTTTGTAGACAAGAGCTTCCTGTATTAGCACATACTGTATATTGTATAACTTGATGTGTTATGCCTCGCAGTGCCAAATCCAAAATAATGTTGGCAAGTTGTTGAGAACTTAAGGCCAGACATCAGCAACTGCACCAGGGCATTAAGATTCAGACAGCACTTTGAAGTCAGACATGCAATAAGGTTAGCATATAATTGAATATAACATGTAAGCCCCCCAGCATTAGTCATAGGCCTCTTTCAATGTTTAGAAAGCAGCATGTCCACATAAGACTTTTAAGGTAAGAGAGAGTCAACCGTCAACCCTCTGTCTTAGCCTGTGGGAGATGGGGAGATGGAGGGATGAGAGCGAGAGAGAGTGAGAGAGAGAGAGAGAGAGAGAGAGAGAGAGAGAGAGAGAGAGAGAGAGAGAGAGAGAGAGAGAGAGAGAGCACTTAATCCAGATTAGGGGCAATCAGCGGAACAGCAGAAGGTAAGCTGCCATGTTCACCATAGTCCCACCACTCTACCATCAGCAGCACTAAGAGCTCTCAGCACTAAGAGCTCTGGAGTGGTGTTGGTGGTGGTCGCTGAGACTGACAGTTCACAACACACAATGCTCCACTTCAACACAAACTAGGAGGGAGTTTATCATTCATTTCTGGAGATATAGAAATATGCCAAAAAGAGAAAGCATGTGTAGGAGAGTAGGGTGAGGGTTTTCTTCCTTCAAGTTCTCAACAAGCTGAGAGTGTTTAAGTCTCCTGCACTCCTGCAGACATAGAAATAGTGTATAGTGTCAAAAGGAGAAATACACATTGGAGTTCATTGGAGGGTGGCAGTTAGTGTCTCAAGATCCCAAGAAGCTTTATTTTGTTCAGGGAGAATGATGTCAAAAGGGTATAGGAGAATGGGGTGGATTTTCTTTCTATTCTGGGTTATCCATCAGAAGGTGTAGAGTAGATGTAGGATGTACTGTTAATGTAGACGTAGAATGTGTCACTGCCTGTACTGTTACTGTAGATGTAGGATGTGTCATTGCCTGTACTGTTACTGTAGATGTAGGATGTGTCACTGCCTGTACTGTTACTGTAGACGTAAAATGTGTCACTGCCTGTACTGTTAGTGTAGATGTAGGATGTGTCACTGCCTGTACTGTTACTGTAGATGTAGGATGTGTCACTGCCTGTACTGTTAGTGTAGATGTAGGATGTGTCACTGCCTGTACTGTTACTGTAGATGTAGGATGTGTCACTGCCTGTACTGTTACTGTAGATGTAGGATGTGTCACTGCCTGTACTGTTACTGTAGATGTAGGATGTGTCACTGCCTGTACTGTTACTGTAGATGTAGGATGTGTCACTGCCTGTACTGTTACTGTACCTCTTTGATCCTCTGGAGCAGCGGAGGCAGCCAGTCTTTGTTGACCTCACAGTGACTGTCCAGGAAGGTCAGGACCCCGGCCTTAGCCACGTCCGCCCCACGAACCCTGGAGCGGATCAGACCTGTCAAAGAGGGGTCAAAAGTCATTCTCATCTTTAACCACTGCTGCGTGTGTGTGTCTGTACACGTGTGTCTACCTGCCTGTGTCTGTCTGTATCTAAACCCAACCACTGTATCTAAACCCAACCACCGTGTCTAAACCCAACCACCGTGTCTAAACCCAACAATCGTGTCTAAACCCAACCACCGTGTCTAAACCCAACCACTGTGTCTAAACCCAACCACCGTGTCTAAACCCAACAATCGTGTCTAAACCCAACCACCGTGTCTAAACCCAACCACTGTGTCTAAACCCAACCACCGTGTCTAAACCCAACCACCGTGTCTAAACCCAACCACCGTGTCTAAACCCAACAATCGTGTCTAAACCCAACCACCGTGTCTAAACCCAACCACTGTGTCTAAACCCAACCACCGTGTCTAAACCCAACCACCGTGTCTAAACCCAACCACCGTGTCTAAACCCAACCACCGTGTCTAAACCCAACCACCGTGTCTAAACCCAACCACAGTGTCTAAACCCAACCACCGTGTCTAAACCCAACCACCGTGTCTAAACCCAACCACTGTGTCTAAACTCAAACACTGTCAAATATGATGTTGTTGAAAGTGTTTCTTCTCAGATACTCTGAACACAATGAAGGAGAAATCAATGACTTCACAAGTCCCTGTATTGTCCATTTCATGCGTGGAGACGAGGGAGGTCTTAAAAAAGCCATTTGTGTCTGTTTATGGTGCGGCGACACAATTACAGCCCTTAGACATGAGGGTCTAAATGGGGACATCACACTGTTAAGAGGTCTCAATGATCAAAGGACATTCTGTCCGGGCTAAAGAGCAAAATCAATCGTCCCTGACATAGGACGGAGCGTCATTGTATGAAATTGCAGGACTCCCCTGTAAGTTTCCCCTGTAATGCCGTGACCAGCCAATTAAAAATCCCATTTCATCCTCAATAACACTTTATTTTCTGGATGGCTGAGCTCACCCTCCCCTCAACAGTTGCTAGGTGAAGCCTGACTCTGTACAGAACATAGCTTGTGTTAAAGGAGGGCTGCTGCGGTAGCTGCCTTTACAGACCAGAGTGAGAGAGAGAGAGAAAGCAAGAGGGAGAGAGAAAGAGAAAGAGAGAAAGGAAGAAAGAGAGAGACAGAGCGAGAGTGAGAGAGAGAGAGAGAGGGAGAGTGAGAATAAATAATTAGTGTGTGTGTGTGTCTGTGTGTGTGTGTGTGTGTGTGTGTGTGTGTGTGTGTGTGTGCATAGTGATTATGTTCACTACTGAAGCCTGATAGAGGTGACATGGCATAACAGCTTCTGCTGTTTGTAGCATTAAAGCATTTAGAGTTGAGTTGAGGCCCCAGGGGACTGTTAACTACAACCGGACCATAGACACACACACACACACATGCTCATCAACACTGTAGTGGAACACTGAGGGTGGCTAATGAAACCTCCTAACGACACCATTTGTTATTGAGAAAGCCCCTGAATTGGTTTAAAGATACAATCTAATTGGGGTTGTACTGACTTTTTCACTTGATTAGGTATTATCGGAGAGCCATTTCTTAATGTTGGAATCTTGGTAGTTGTCGTCTTGAGATTAGAGGTCTCTGCTTTTCATTAATACAGCAGGAATCTAATTACCCACAATGCCTCACACCTGTCTCGCCATGATGTCATAGACGAGAACAGCTATTTCTAACAGCACTTGTAGGCTAACGATTTCAAATCATCATCCCATTCCATTAAAATGTGCTCCTTCATTGACAGATCTGAGTGCATGTGAGAGACTTGCATTATATTTAAGTCATTTAGCAGCCGCTAAATCCAGAGCGATTTACAGGACCAATTAGGGTTAGGTGCCTTCCTCAAGGGCACATCGACAGATTTCTCAACTACTCAGCCCAGGGATTTGAACCAGCAACCTTTCAGTAACTGGGCTAACGCTCTTAACCGCTAGGCTACCTGCCGCCCATGTTCATAACTGACCCGTAAAAGCCAATATCAATCCCAGGGTCTGAAACAAAATGATAGCAAGCAATGGCAGGTCGCGACAGGCAGACCTGTGATTGCAGCACTCTAGAAAACCTCACCGCTGCACACGTCAATGGCCCGGAGGACTATCCGTCATTACAACGACCAACCTGCAGAGCAATCATAGTGTGGCAGAGGCCCCATCCAAATGGGTTCCATTAAACTGTAACGCTGTCGTACAGTTGAAGTCGGAAGTTTACATACACTCGTTTTTCAACCACTCCACAAATTTCTTGTTAACAAACTATAGTTTTGGCAAGTCAGTTAGGACATCTACTTTGTGCATGACACAAGTAATTTTTACAACAATTGTTTACAGACAGATTATTTAATTTATAATTCACTGTATCACAATTCCAGTGGGTCAGAAGTTTACATACACTAAGTTGACTTTGCCTTTGAACAGCTTGGAAAATTCCAGAAAATGATGTCATGGCTTTAGAAGCTTCTGATAGGCTACTTGACATAATTTGAGTCAATTGGAGGTGTACCTATGGATGTATTTCAAGGCCTAACTTCAAACTCAGTGCCTCTTTGCTTGACATCATCGGAAAATCAAAAGAAATCAGCCAAGACCTCGGAAAAAAGATTGTAGACCTCCACAAGTCTGGTTCATCCTTGGGAGCAATTTCCAAACGCCTGAAGGTACCACGTTCATGTGTACAAACAATAGTACGCAAGTATAAACACCATGGGACCCCGCAGCCGTCATACCGCTTAGGAAGGAGAGGCATTCTGTCTCCTAGAGATGAACGTACTTTGGTGCGAAAAGTGAAAAACAATCCCAGAACAACAGCAAAGGACCTTGTGAAGATGCTGGAGGAAACAGGTACAAAAGTATCTATATCCACAGTAAAAAGAGTCCTATATCGACATAACCTGAAAGGCCGCTCAGCAAGGAAGAAGTCACTGCTCCACAACCGCCATAAAAAAGCCAGACTACGGTTTGCAACTGCACATGGGGACAAAGATCGTACTTTTTGGAGAAATGTCCTCTGGTCTAATGAAACAAAAATAGAACTCTTTGGCCATAATGACCATCGTTATGTTTGAAGCAACATCTCAAGACATCAGTCAGGAAGTTAAATCTTGGTCGCAAATGGGTCTTCCAAATGGACAATGACCCAAAGCATACTTCCAAAGTTGTGGCAAAATGGCTTAAGGACAACAAAGTCAAGGTATTGGAGTGACCATCACAAAGCCCTGACCTCAATCCTATAGAAAATGTGTGGGCAGAACTGAAAAAGCGTGTGCGAGCAAGGAGGCCTACAAACCTGACTCAGTTACACCAGCTCTGTCAGGAGGTAGGGGTGAGGTGGCGATGGGGTGAGGTTGTGTTTCTGTAAGCGGGAGGTAAGCTTGGCTTCTTCTTTATATGGTGTCGAGTAAAGCTTAAACCATGTATTTAGATTGTAGGTAGGTATTGTAGTTAGGTATTGTAGGTAGTTTATCTAGGTAGTTATTGTAGGTCATTATTGTAGGTAAGTATTGTATTCGGCTGAGCCCGGTGAAGCACAAGGCTAGCTAACCTACTACCTGGACCAATAAAGCTAGCTAGCTAGCGGGTAGCTACTGGTAACTATTAGCAACTGTGGATAGTTGTTTCCAATGTTATTTCACGCTTAAGAGTACCTGTAAAAATGAGCCAGCTAGCTACCTACCATTCAGCTGTTTTTCTAACCTCATTATCTGAAGCGTTAACGTTAGGTAGTTAGTAGCTACTGTACTTGAAATGTAGCTAGCTTGTTGCTACCTGGATAGCTAACTAAACAATAGCTGGAACGACCTAGCTGTAATGTTTGGAGACGCTTTTTCTCCGTTGGGACAGACACGAACTGGCTAAATCAATTCAGTAGCTAGCTTTACACTTAACTAGCTAACAGTAGCTACTAAGGGTAAGTTATAACCTACATTTATTTTAATTTTATTTTTACATACTGGTAACCAGAGTCGTTCAAGACATGGGTGACTAGTTAACATTAGCTTGGCTCTCTCTGTGTGTTTCATACCGTGGGAGGAGGGGTTGGTTCGTTGACAGAGAGCAATGACTAGCTAATATGCTAACTATTCTAGCTAGCTAACTAACTGGCTGAATAAGTTGACGACGTACTCACTCAAACTGTCAAAACTAACCCCAAAACTTTACACAACGTTAGACACGGACGATCTGTTTAGCGTGTTATCACACTATTGGTAGTTTGTTGTAACCGAGTATTGGTGCTAAACCGTGTTATTTTTTTTTACATTTTAGTCATTTAGCAGACGCTCTTATCCAAAGCGACTTACAGTTAGTAAGTGCATACATATTTTATTTTTTTCATACTGGCCCCCCGTGGGAATCGAACCCACAACCCTGGCGTTGCAAGCGCCATGCTCTACCAACTGTGCTACACGGGGAGCTAGCATGCTAGTTAGCTATGGCGTATAGGATACGGTGCCCTGGGCGGTTTTCACAGAAGAATACTGTACCAAGTTAGCTGAATAAACTAAGATGGAGTCTATTCCTAGAAAACGTTGAACCGCTGTAGTTTACAACAATTATAATTTCTAAAGTGGAAGTTGGAAGAGTTATATTTGAGTGTTTCAGTGAAACGTAAGTGAGGGAGGCCCCGCTCTCTTGCTTTCCCAGATGTTTCGTTAATTTCATTCCGATCTCCTTTGCATTATTGTAGCCTTTTCTGTAGCCTGTCAACTATGTGTCTGTCTATCCCTGTTCTCTCCTCTCTGCACAGGCCATACAAACGCTTCACACCGCGTGGCTGCTGCCACTATAATCTGGTGGTCCCTGCACGCACGACCCACGTGGAGTTCCAGGTCTCCGGCAGCCTCTGGAACTGCCGTTCTGGGGCCAACAAGGCAGAGTTAATCTCAGCCTATGCTACCCTCCAGTCCCTCGACTTCTTGGCGCTGACGGAAACATGGATTACCACAGAAAACACTGCTACTCCTACTGCGCTTTCCTCGTCTGATCATGTGTTCTCGCATACCCCGAGAGTATCTGGTCAGCGCGGCGGTGGCACAGGAATCCTCAACTCTCCCAAGTGGACATTCTTTCTTTTCCCCCTGACCCATCTGTCTATCTCCTCATTTGAATTCCATGCTGTCACAGTCACTAGCCCATTCAAGCTTAACATCCTTATCATTTATCGCCCTCCAGATTCCCTTGGAGAGTTCATCAATGAGCTTGACGCCTTGGTAAGTTCCTTTCCTGAGGATGGCTCACCCCTCACAGTTCTGTGTGACTTTAACCTCCCTACGTCTGCCTTCGACTCATTTCTCTCTGCCTCCTTCTTTCCACTCCTTTCCTCTTTTGACCTCACCCTCTCACCGTCCCCCCCTACTCACAAGGCAGGCAATACGCTTGACCTCATCTTTACTAGATGCTGTTCTTCTACTAATCTCAATGCAACTCCCCTCCAAGTCTCCGACCACTACTTTGTATCCTTTTCTCTCTCGCTCTCCTCCAACACTACTAACTCTGTGTCACGATCGTTAGAGAGAGTGGACCAAGGCACAGCGTGATGAGCGAACATACTTTATTATCAATAGTGATAACAAGAACAAAACAACAAACGATAACGACACGTGAAGTCCTTGGCTACAAAATACAACCAACACGGAACACGGAACAAGATCCCACAACAACTGTGGGAAAACAGCCTGTTAAAATGTGGTTCCCAATCAGAGACAACCAGCAACAGCTGACACTCGTTGCCTCTGATTGAGAACCACTCTGGCCAACATAGAAATAGAACAACTAGATAATTCACATAGAACACAAACACATAGAATTTACACACCCTGGCTCAACATATAGAGTCCCCAGAGCCAGGGTGTGACACTCTGCCCCTACTCAGATGGTAATGTGCCATCGCAACCTTCGCTCTCTCTCTCCCGCTACTCTCTCCTCTTCCATCCTGTCATCTCTTCCCTCTGCTAAATCCTTCTCCCTCCGATCTCCTGATTCTGCCTCCTCAACCCTCCTCTCCTCCCTTTCTGCATCTTTTGACTCTCTATGTCCCCACCCCCAAAGGCGCGGACTGCGACCGCGCCTAAACATAAACAAACCAGGGGAGGGCTGGGTGGGCATTCCTCCTCGGAGGCGGTTCCGGCTCCGGGCTTGACCACCACCCTTCAACCATCCCCCCGTGGCGCCCCTGGTCCGGTCTGGCCCCGCTGGCTGGAGCTGGACTGGACATCGTAGAAGCGGATTGCTTAGGCTCCGGTGTGGAGCAGCTGACCGGTACCTGACCAGGCACCGGTGACCCAGGCACGGGTTGTGCCGGACTGATGACGCGCACCCCTGGCTTGGTGCGTGGAGCAGGAACAGGCCGGACCGGACTGACGATGCGCACCCCTGGCTTGGTGCGCGGAGCAGGAACGGGCCGGACCGGGCTGACGATGCGCACCCCTGGCTTGGTGCGTGGAGCAGCAACGGGCGGACCGGTTGACGATGCGCACCCCCTGGCTTGGTGCGTGGAGCAGGAACGGGCGGACCGGGCTGACGATGCGCACCCTGGCTTGGTGCGTGGAGCAGCAACGGGCCGGACCGGGCTGACGATGCGCACCCCTGGCTTGGTGCGTGGAGCAGGAACGGGCCGGACCGGGCTGACGATGCGCACCCCTGGCTTGGGCGTGGAGCAGCAACGGGCCGGACCGGCTGACGATGCGCACCCCTGGCTTGGTGCGTGGAGCAGGAATGTGCCGGACCGGGCTGACGATGCGCACTCCTGGCTTGCGCGTGGAGCAGCAACGGGCCGGACCGGGCTGACGATGCGTACTCCTGGCTTGGTGCGTGGAGCAGGAACGGGCCGTACCGGGCTGACGATGCGCACCCCTGGCGGGTGCGTGGAGCAGGAACGGGCCGCATCGGCTGACGATGCGCACCCCTGGCTTGGTGCGTGGAGCAGGAATGGGCCGGGCCGGGCTGACGACTCGCACCCCTGGCTTGGTGCGAGTGGCAGGAACAGGCCGGGCCGGGCTGGCGACTTGCACCCCTGGCTTGGTGCGAGTGGCAGGAACAGGCCGGGCCGGGCTGGCGACGTGCACCGTAGGCTTGGTGCGAGGGGCAGGAACAGGCCGGGCTGGGCTGGCGACTCGCACCCCTGGCTTGGTGCGAGGAGCAGGAACAGGCCGGGCCGGGCTGGCGACGCGCACCGTAGGCTTGGTGCGAGGGGCAGGAACAGGCCGGGCTGGGCTGGCGGCGCGACCGTAGGCTTGGTGCGAGGGGCAGGAACAGGCCGGGCTGGGCTGGCGACGCACACCGTAGGCTTGGTGCGAGGAGCAGGAACAGGCCGGGCCGGGCTGTGGAGACGGATTGGAGGCCTGGAGTGAAGAGCTGCCACAACCCGTCCTGGCCGAATGCCTACCTTCACCCACTCTGTGTGAGGCATCAGCACAGGACGTACAGGGCTGTGTACCCGTACTGGCATAACAGCACGTGACACCGGCGCAGGATATCCGGGACCGAGGAGGGGCACTGGAGGCCACGAGCGCTGAGCCGGCACACTCCGTCCTGGCTGCATGCCCACCTTCGCACGACACGTGCGGGGTGCTCGCACAGGACTTACCGGACTATGCCGGACCACTCGTGGCACAGTACGCAGCTCCGCATACCCCGGAACCTGCCCAGTCTCATGCTGCCATGCCTGAGTACGGGAAGTTGGCTCTGCTCTACATCCAGGCTCCGCCAACCCGCCTTCCGGCCCCCCAAACCCGGTGGCCTCCTCTCCTAATCTCCCAATTCGCCCTGTGGCAGCCTCCTGCTGCCCAGTTGCCCATGCCGTGTGCTCCCCCCCTAAAAATTTTTTGGGGTTGCCTCTCGTCCGTCCGACGACGACACTGTTGATGCCGTTGCTCCTCTCTCGCCAGGGCCTTAACCTTAGCCCATGGCCCTTTACCCCCGAGCATGTCCTCCCAGGACCACAATTGGCCCACCTGGGCCATCGCCAACCTCTCCAGCTCCTTACCCGGTGCTTCCTCCCATGTCCAGGCTGCCTGCTCCTGGACACGTTGCTTGGTCCTGGTTTGGTGGGATCTTCTGTCACGATCGTTAGAGAGAGTGGACCAAGGCACAGCGTGATGAGCGAACATACTTTATTATCAATAGTGATAACAAGAACAAAACAACAAACGATAACGACACGTGAAGTCCTTGGCTACAAAATACAACCAACACGGAACACGGAACAAGATCCCACAACAACTGTGGGAAAACAGCCTGTTAAAATGTGGTTCCCAATCAGAGACAACCAGCAACAGCTGACACTCGTTGCCTCTGATTGAGAACCACTCTGGCCAACATAGAAATAGAACAACTAGATAATTCACATAGAACACAAACACATAGAATTTACACACCCTGGCTCAACATATAGAGTCCCCAGAGCCAGGGTGTGACACTCTGCCCCTACTCAGATGGTAATGTGCCATCGCAACCTTCGCTCTCTCTCTCCCGCTACTCTCTCCTCTTCCATCCTGTCATCTCTTCCCTCTGCTAAATCCTTCTCCCTCCGATCTCCTGATTCTGCCTCCTCAACCCTCCTCTCCTCCCTTTCTGCATCTTTTGACTCTCTATGTCCCCTATCCTCCCGGCCGGCTTGGTCCTCCCCTCCTGCTCCGTGGCTTGACGACTCATTGCGAGCTCACAGAACAGGGCTCCGGGCAGCCGAGCGGAAATGGAGGAAAACTAGACTCCCTGCGGACCTTTCATCTTTTCACTCCCTCCTCTCTACATTCTCTTCCTCTGTTTCTGCTGCTAAAGCCACTTTCTACCACTCTAAATTTCAAGCCTCTGCCTCTAGCCCTAGGAAGCTCTTTGCCACCTTCTCCTCCCTGCTGAATCCTCCTCCTCCTCCTCCTCCTCCTCCTCCCTCCTCCCTCTCTTTGGATGACTTCGTCAACAATTTGGAAAAGAAGGTTGACGACATCCGATCCTCATTTATTAAGTCAAATGACACCACTGGTCCTGCTCACACTGCCCTACCTTATGCTTTGACTTCTTTCTCCCCTCTCTCTCCAGATAAAATCTTGCGACTTGTGACGGCCGGCCGCCCAACAACCTGCCCGCTTGACCCTAACCCCTCCTCTCTTCTCCAGACCATTTCCGGAGACCTTCTCCCTTACCTCACCTCGCTCATCAACTCATCCTTGACCGCTGGCCATGTCCCTTCCGTCTTCAAGACACTTGGCTCTGTCATATCCTCACATGGTCTCTCCTATCATTGCTACGCAGACGACACACAATTAATTTTCTCCTTTCCCCCTTCTGCTAACCAGGTGGTGAATCGCATCTCAGCATGTCTGGCAGACATATCAGTGTGGATGTCGGATCACCACCTCAAGCTGAACCTCAGCAAGACGGAGCTGCTCTTCCTCCCGGGGAAGGACTGCCCGCTCCATGATCTCGCCATCACGGTTGACAACTCCATTGTGTCCTTGGCATGACCTTGGCATGACCCTGGACAACACCCTGTCTTTCTCCGCTAACATCAAAGCGGTGACCCGATCCTGCAGGTTCATGCTCTACAACATTTGCAGAGTACGACCCTACCTTACACAGAAAGCGGCACTGGTCCTAATCCAGGCACTTGTCATCTCCCGTCTGGATTACTGCAACTCGCTGTTGGCTGGGCTCCCTGCCTGTGCCATTAAACCCCTACAACTTATCCAGAACGCTGCAGCCCGTCTGGTGTTCAACCTTCCCAAGTTCTCTCATGTCACCCGCTCCTCCGCACACTCCACTGGCTTCCAGTTGAGGCTCGCATCTACTACAAGACCATGGTGCTTGCCTACGGAGCTGTGAGGGGAACGGCACCTCCTTACCTTCAGGCTCTGATCAAACCCTACACCCAAACGAGGGCACTATGTTCATCCACCTCTGGCCTGCTAGCCCCCCTACCTCTACGGAAGCACAGTTCCCGCTCAGCTCAGTCAAAGCTATTCGCTGCTCTGGCACCCCAATGGTGGACAGGACAGCGGAGTCACTTGAAACCCTACCTCTTTAAGGAATACCTGGAATAGTATAAAAGTAATCCTTCTATTATTCTGACATTTCACATTCTTAAAATAAAGTGGTGATCCTAACTGACCTAAAACAGGGAATATTTACTAGGATTAAATGTCAGGAATTGTGAAAAACTGAGTTTAAATGTAGTTGGCTAAGGTGTATGTAAACTTCCGACTTCAACTGTATAAACACCCTCACCCACTCACCCCCTCCATACCTAGCCCCTTCAGCTCCTCCTCCTCACCCTTTCATCCTCCTCCTACACCCTTAATATAATTATTGCCATTTAGCAGATGCTTTTATCCAAAATGACTCACAGTCATGGTGCATACATTTGTTTATGTATGGGTGGTGGCGGGAATTGAACCCACTATCCTGGCATTGCAAGAGCCATTCTCTTACAACGGAGCTACAGAGGACCACCCCTCTGTTTCTCCCCACACCCACTCACTGTTAGATTCTGTTCCTGCTGCACCTGACAGATCAATTGCATTTTCAGATGAGCTAGCTCCATATTTCCAGCAAGACGATCACTGAAAAGCTTAACCTATTAATGGATTTATATCTCTCTTCTTCATACCAGGGCTCTTAATCACTGTTCTTACAGAGGTTTTACAATATAATCCATGCTCTGTCACCTCTGTCACATCACACCCCCTTATCTGTCCCAGGCTGAGAACAAGTCAAGAAGTGACACTGGGTTTTAGGTTTGTTTGCAAGAGGAGGTTTCATGCATTTCAGTCACGCTTGCACTGAGTACAATGACAACTAGGGGAATAAACATAAAAAACTAAAGTACAAGAAAATGTTCAGCAATGACAACAGTCTATTGCACCAGCCTACAATTAAATACTTTAAGACACTGAAGGCTTCAACAATTATCAAAACAGCCCCCTATCTTCCTGCATTATACAGTAACTGAGGTGGATGCTGTCAGATAGTATCCATATTCCTTGGTGTTACTAGGTGAAGCTAGCTGCTTTTGGAGATTTTTGGATGTCAGATTGTCAGCCTGTGAGGTGAGATGGGGTTCATCTCCATTACCCCTCTGCTGAACCCTCCTATCAGGGGAACTTAAAACGCCTGTGAGCGCAGGGGCACCTCTATCCACGCACAGCAATCTGCATCTCGTTACTGTCTGATTCCACCTCTCAGCTTTTCAACCATATATTTCACTTCAGACTGTATAATGTGCTGAATCTGATGATTCTCTGCCTTACCAGACAAGCACAGACAGATAGCGTGGAGGGGTTTTAACTAGCAAGCCGCACACACTGCTTTACAGCTTTTTTCTGTTTGCTTTTTTAAAAATAACCTATTTAAAGGCTATTTAAATGGCATCACTGAGAACACCCCTGTGGATTTATATAAAAGGTGACACAGGGAGCTGCAAAATAATCATAATGACATATGAGTTTCCTGAAAACAGTGACTCATAATGCAATCTAATAGTTTTCTGTTTAGTTGTGCTCAGACTGTATTCCAGTCAACCTTTTGATGTGTTGATATAATCAAATCAATATTTATAGAGATACACAGACTAGATTCACACGTTGTCTAAATGGGATCATGATATCTATGACACATACAGTGCCTTCAGAAAGTATTCATACCCCTTGACAGCCTGAATTCAAAATGGATTAAATCGATTTTTTTTTCTCACCCACCTACACAATACCCCATAATGACAAAGTGAAAACATGTTTTTTGAAATGTTTGCAAATGTTTTGAAAATAAAAAACAATATCTAATTTACATAAGTGTTCACACCCCTGAGTCAATACTTTGTAGAAGCACCTTTGGCAGAGATTAAAGCTGTGAGTCTTTCTGGGTAAGTCTCTAGGAGCTGTGCAACATTTGTCCATTATTCTTTTCAAAATTCTTCAAGCTCTGTCAAATTGGATGTTGATCATTGCTAGACAACCATTTTCAGGTCTTGCCATAGATTTCCAAGTAGATTTAAGTCAAAACTATAACTCGGCAGCTCAGGAACATTCACTGTCATCTTGGTAAGCAACTCCAGCGTCAAATTTTATTGGTCACATACACATATTTAGCAGATGTTATTGTGGGTGTAGCGAAATGCTTGTGTTCCTAGCTCCAACAGTGCAGTAGTATCTAACAATTCACAACAATACACACAAACCTAAAAGTAAAGAATGGAATTAAGAAATATATAAATATTAGGACGAGCAATGTCGGAGTGGCATTGACTAAAATAATGTAGAATAGAATACAGTATATACATATGAAATGAGTAAAGCAGTATGTAAACATTATTAAAGTGACTCATGTTCCATTATTAAAGGGACCAGTAATTCCATGTCTATGTACATAGGGCAGCAGCCTCTAAGGTGCAGGGTTTAGTAACCAGGTGGTAGCCGGCTAGTGATGGCTATTTAACAGTCTGATGGCCTTGAGATAGAAGCTGTTTTTCAGTCTCTCGGTCCCAGCTTTGATGCACCTGTACTGACCACGCCTTCTGGATGATAGCGGGGTGAACAGGCCGTGGCTTGGGTGGTTGATGTCCTTGATGATCTTTTTGGCCTTCCTGTGACATCGGGTGCTGTAGCTGTCCTGGAGGGCAGGCAGTGTGCCCCTGGTGATGCGTTGGGCAAACCGCACCACCCTCTGGAGAGCCCTGCAGTTGCGGGCGGTGCAGATGCCGTACCAGGTGGTGAAACAGCCCGACAGGATGCTCTCAATTGTGCATCTGTAAAAGTTTGTGAGGGTCTTAGGGGCCAAGCAGAATTTGCACCTTCTTCCCCACACTGTCTGTGTGGGTGGACCATTTCAGATTGTCAGTGATGTGTACACCGAGGAACTTGAAGCTTTTCACCTTTTTGACTGTGGTCCCGTCGATGTGGATACGGGCGTGCTCCCTCTGCTGTTTCCTGAAGTCCACGATCAGCTGCTTCGTTTTGTTGACGTTGAGGGAGAGGTTATTTTCCTGTCACCACTCCGCCAGGGCCCTCACCTCCTCCCTGTAGGCTGTCTCGTCATTGTTGGTAATCAGGCCTACTACTGTTGCGTCGTCTGCAAACTTGATGATTGAGTTGGAGGCGTGCGTGGCCACGCAGTCATGGGTGAACAGGGAGTACAGGATGGGGCTGAGCACGCTCACTTGTGGGGCCCCTGTGTTGAGGATCAGCAAAGTGGAGGTGTTGTTTCTTACCTTCACCACCTGTGGGCGGCCCGTCAGGAAGTCCAGGACCCAGTTGCACAGGGTGGGGTTTACACCCAGGGCCCCAAGCTTAATGATGAGCTTGGAGGGTACTATGGTGTTGAAGGCTGAGCTATAGTCAATGAACAGCATTCTTACATAGGTATTCCTCTTGTCCAGATGGGATAGAGCAGTGTGCAGTGCTATGGCGATTGCATCATCTGTGTATCTATTGGTGCGGTATGCATATTGAAGTGGGTCTAGGGTGTCAGGTAAGGTAGAGGTGATATGATCATTGACTAGCCTCTCAAAGCACTTCATGCTAGTGAGTGCTACGGGGCGATAGTCATTTAGTTCAGTTAGAATTGCTTTCTTGGGTACGGGAACAATGGTGGACATCTTGAAGCAAGTGGAGACAGCAGACTGGGATAAGGAGAGATTGAATATGTCCGTAAACACTCCAGCCAGCTGGTCTGCGCATGCTCTGAGGACGTGGTTAGGGATGCTGTCTGGGCCAGCAGCCTTGCGAGGGTTAACACGCTTAAATGTCTTACTCACATCAGCCACGGAGGACGAGAGCCCACAGTCCTTGGGAGCGGGCCGCATCGGTGGCACTGTGTTATCCTCAAAGCAGGCGAAGAAGGTGTTTAGCTTGTCTGGGAGCAAGACGTCGGTGTCCGCAACGTGGCTGTTTTTCTCTTTGTAATCCGTGATTGTCTGTAGACCCTGCCACATACGTCTCGTATCTAAGCCGTTGAATTGCGACTCCACTTTGAAGTTCTGACGTTCTGCCTGTTTGAATGCTTTAAGGAGGGAATAACTACACTGTTTGTATTCAACCATATTCCCAGTCACCTTGCCATGGTTAAATGCGGTGGTTCGCGCTTTCAGTTTTGCCTTGTGTTTAAGGTTATATTCCTATTGAAAGGTGAATTCATTTCCCAGTGTCTGGTGGAAAGCAGACTGAACCAGGTTTTCCTCTAGGATGTTGCCTGTACTTAGCTCCATTTCATTTATTTTTTATCCTGAAAACCTCCCCAGTCCTTAATGATTACAAGCATACCCATAACATGATACAGCCACCACTATAATCGGAAATATGGAGAGCAGTACTCAGTAATGTGTTGTATTGGATTTGCCCCAAATATAACACTTTGTATTCAGGACAAACATTTGATTGATTTTCCACATAACTTTAGTGCCTTGTTGCAAACAGGATGCATGTTTTGGAATATTTGTATTATGTACAGACTTCCTTCTTTTGACTCTGTCAATTAGGTTAGTATTGTGAAGTAACTACAATGTTATTGATCCATCCTCAGTTTTCTCCTTTCACAGCCATTCAACTCTGTAACTGTTTTAAAGTCTCCATTGGCCTCTTGGTAAAATCCCTGAGCGGTTTCCTTCCTCTCCGGCAACTGAGTTAGGAAGGACGCCTGAATCTTTGTAGTGACTGGGTGTATTGATACACCATCCAAAGTGTAATTAATAACTTCATCATGCTCAAAGGGATATTCAAAGTCTTCTTTTTTTATTTTTACTAATCTACCAATAGGTGCACTTCTTTGCAAAGCATTGGAAAACCTCCCTGGTCTTTGTGGTTGAATCTGTGTTTAAAATTCACTGCTCGACTGAGGGACCTTACAGATAATTGTATGTGTGGGGTACAGAGATGAGGTAGTCATTCAAAAGCCATGTTAAACACTATTATTGCACACAGAGTGAGTCCATGCTACTTATTATGTGACTGGTTAAGCATATTTCTACTCCTGAACTTATTTAGGATTGCTATAACAAAGGGATTGAATACTTATTGAGTCATGACACTTCAGCTTTTCATTTTTTATTAATTTATACAAATTTCAATAAACATAATTCCACTTAGACATTATGGGGTATTGTGTATAGGCCAGTGACAAGACAAAAAAGTATCAATTTAATCAATATTCAATTCAGGCCGTAACACAACAAAATCATGGAAAAAGTGAAGGGGTGTGAATACTTTCTGAAGGCACTGTATAACAGTGATGCTATTGCATCACCACATAACACTCAAATCCAACCCTCTCGAGTCAACACATCCCTGAATCTACTCTCTTGTCTCACAGCCAGTTGTGTAGTGGGGGCTATACGCAGGTATACGCTATATAACCACCTTTTTTCCAGTGGGCATTGCATATACTCACTTCTTAATCCCCACTGATGTGTATC
Source organism: Coregonus clupeaformis (assembly GCF_020615455.1). Lineage (NCBI taxonomy): Eukaryota > Metazoa > Chordata > Actinopteri > Salmoniformes > Salmonidae > Coregonus > Coregonus clupeaformis. The sequence goes on along the minus strand of NC_059224.1, from coordinate 25,665,608 downwards.
AAAGTAGTGCAGTGGAAGTGTCCACCGTATCAATTAGCCTATGTAGTAGAATAGAGAAATCATGCACAAAGTAGCCTATACAATCACGCCGCACACATAGCCTAATTTCAGTGGAATATCACCCAAGAAATATAACCCAAGATGTCCACCAGATTTTATTTTTCCATATATCTAGCCCGGATTTTCAGTACTTGACACACATGTGCTTCGCTTTCAACTAGCTAAACGCTAGCTAGTTCAAGTCTGTCACTGTACTTCTGTTTGTACCACTGCATGGTAAAGCAATGCACGAGTCGAAAATGTTGAAAGCATGCGGTACACAGAACGCACCGCAGCCTAGTGCGGCATCCCCGCTACAGTGCGCAACTGCTCCATTGAAATGAATGACTTCGGCCGAAACGCGAAGAGTTTGATGCATCTGGTGGACATGAGATGTACTAGAGTAGGTAGGAAAGACGTTTTTAAACGTATGATATCTGCCAGTAAATGCTAACTAAGGCAACAATGGGTATGCAAACCAGGTATTGAAAAAGTTTGGTCCGAAGTCTTAGTTGAATCTTTGCGATGCGCAATTCAGTCATCATGCTCTGTTCTGAAGGGTTTCACCAAAAAACCTTCCCAATTAAAATATGAAGGCAAAGTAGGCCTACCTGGCAGAATGATATCATAATGATTTGTATCAATCTGGATGGCATTTCTTTTGCAAACTCGGCCATCACATGTACACTGTAGGCCTACATTGTAGACTACAATATAGAAACCAAATGTCTCTTGCTAGGTGCCCAATTGAATTAAAGGGCAACTACACCCTCCCAAAAATATATTTTTAGATTTTTTCCAGACTTTAAAAATGGTCTCCTGATGTGGTTTAAGCATAGTTGTGGACTTAGAACATCCAATTTTTGAAATGAGGTCGAAACAATGTTGATTCTACCAGTGTGTGCCCAGTGGGTTTCCTTCGCCAGGCGTACCGTTTGGGAATTCTTTTGCCAAATTAGGGTATCCACACTTCTCCAGGCACCACTACACCACTGCTCACAGCTGGTGCTTGAGCTATTCCATGTGCTCTGAAATCATCTACTGCAGGCAGGCTACTAGTGCTCCAATCAGGGGAAACATCCTCCTGGTCTACTGTTATCTCCTCACAACAACATTAGGCTCTAACGCTGCTCTTCCCTCTCAGAAGAAAAGTGGTGGTGGGCTCTAAGGTGTGTGTTCAAGTTGAGGACACAATTGTGTACTGCACGGATAAAATACTCTCTACACACACACACACGCAGGCACGCACATTATCACACACACAAATGAACTAGGTTACCTTCTCTCCTGTCATTCCGAAAACACTTTACTTTGGGCAACTTGGTGAGTAGAAGGCAGTCGTTTGCTGAAAGAGATCATTTGATTCAGTGTTAGATGCAATGTCCTCAACACTGTCACCCACACAGCGCATGGTATTGGGATTGAATTGTAATAAACATATTGATAGAGACAGGGGAAATCTTTTCAATCACTGATAATTTTTACCCCCGGCAGATGACCCAGAATGGGAGAGCTCATCTCATCCATCTCCAATCCATTTCCACACTGGCTCCTGCTGGAATCAGCTCCATCGCTATCTCTATCTCTGCTCACAGCTGCTCCTCTACTACTCACCAGCCACTGTAGTCAGCCTCTACTCTACTTACCATCCTCACTGTAGTCATCTACCAGGATGATCTCGTGAATCAGGTGGACTGGCGTCCGGTTCAGCACACTGCAAAAGGAGAGGGGAGAAAGAGTAGTGTTAGAAACTATTGCATTTCTTAAAGACTACAATCGTTATTGAGCTGCAAGTACTGTAATCTACTTTTACCCCACGTTATGGGAAAAATTGAGAATGGTATTACGGCTTTAATAAAACAACACTATTTCATTAGTTCTGAAGATTACAAAATTAAAAATTCATAACTTCAGCCCCCAAAATTCAATTTGGATGGTTTTCTATTAAGTGTATGAGAAAATACAGGAACACTCTTTTTGGCTTTAGCTCTTTTTCCTCCTAACACCATCCTTTTACATTAAACTCTCTCTATAAGAACCACACTGGAATCTCCCTCTAAGATGATCTCTCCTCTCCTGGGGCACATGGCTGAACAGCAGGTGATGGAGGAAGAAGAGATGGAGAGAAAGCTGCACCACCTCCCTCAAATTACTTCACCTTTAATCCCAGTCTGAATCAAGGCACATCAACCCTCTTCTCCTACCTCTCAGGCCCTCACACCCTATACCTACCACACCCACAAATGATCTCTCTCTCTCTCTCTCTCTCTCTCTCTCTATTCACTGATCTACACCACTCCGCCCACCTAAAGCTAAACCTCTCTCCTCTCCTCTCAGCCTGGCCAACTTCCTGGAGAGATGACACACACCAGTGGAGAGCAGAGCATGTCTACCCAGACAGCCAATCAGTATAACCATCCCTGTCCCATTACTGGTCAGGCGTGCTCCGATGATAGTGGTGAAATTCTGGAAGGGGACGACACAGCGATGCTCACAGGACTCAAGGTGGATTTGCTGTGTGATTTGTAGCATGGTGTGAGGGCATCTCTCTCTTTCCATTCCGATCGCTCTTCCTCTCACTGTCTTTCCACCCCCCCACTCTCCCTCTGTCTTGTTCTTTCTTTCTTTCTTTCTTTCTTTCTTTCTTTCTTTCTTTCTTTCTTTCTTTCTTTCTTTCTTTCTTTCTTTCTTTCTTTCTTTCTTTCTTTCTTTCTTTCTTTCTTTCTTTCTTTCTTTCTTTCTTTCTTTCTCCCTCTCTCTCTCTCTCTCCCTCTCTCTCTCTCTGACCCTCTCTCTCTCTCTCTCCTCCTCTCCTGTCTGGGTGAATAATTGGAGGGCTGTCAGGCTCATCGGTCTGTTCTTCTATCGCTGTGGGTGCTGGACCCATTCATCACTCCATTCCCCTACTCCTCTCCCCCTCCTCTTCCCTCCCTTTCTATCCCGCTCCAACCACCCTCCACTGGCGCCTGATCCTCATGCCTTTATTAATGCCCCTGACAGAAATCTGTTCCTGGTGGCAACAGGAAAAGCTTTACAGTAAGACAGAGCCCTGATTCAGCTTCTAAATGCAGCCTAATCAGGGGAGGTGGATGACTATTGCCATGTGGGCTATATCTAGAACAGCAGCATTACTAATGTTTGCTGTAGACATTGTTCTAGGCCTTATTCTCCCCTCTTTTTATGATAATCAGTCGGTTTCATATGAAGACTGAAATGTAAATGTATTGTGCATGAATAACATTTAAGTGAACGCTCCCTTGAACCATGTAAAGTACCTAATATAGCATGTGAGTCAGAAGTAAATGTGGTGAGAAATTCTGAGAAAACACAATAGAGCTGAGAGTCTCATGTGGGACTTCCAAAGCTGGGTCCAGACCAATACTGATGTAGGATTTGGCATTCACTATGAAACACTGACTGTTCCAAGAACATCAAACCCACTGAGAAAATATTTAGAATGTAGACAGTCCTGTCCATAAAATATATTAACCATTTTCAATACAAAAGGGATGAATTGGCATCATTCCAAAGCCAGGTTAAGTAATATTTCCTTTCCAAATTAAGCTTACACAAACCATGTGGAATTACTACCCACAATAAAAAGGCCTGGGTTAGCAGAGCGGTATAAATGTGTTTAATGTACATTGCGGTCTTAGAATGTCATTATTCTAACTTTGAGCACAGCGACTTTGAGCCCACACTCACCACCCAAACACAGGATAGAAGCCCTTTGACTGCCAAATTAATTTCTGTTTCTCCTGATGCATTCCAAAATGCTTTACATTTGGTGTGGGAAAAGTATGAGTAGGAGGAATACAGCATCGATGAGATCCATTGTGGCACATGCAGGAATAGGTGACATTTGGAAAATAATATAATCTACACTACCCACTGGGCACAGAAATTATTTCAACATATAAATCAACCAAAATGTCACCATGTCATTGGATTTAGGTTAAAGTTTTGGTGAAAAAAAACCGTAATTCCCTTACGTTTTGCAAATCCAGAAAATTGTCCATGTTGATTCAGCGTCATCACATATAATTTTTTTGTTGAAATTACGTGGAAACAACATTGATTCAACTCGTTTTTGCCCAGTGGGTATTTTCTAATTTATGTGATTTGTTTAGTACGGATCGTCATGAGTATGTACTGAAGGCGTCAGTGTGCGGGCTCGCTCTATATTAATCACACTACTCACAACCCATTTAGACAAGTTATGACCACATACTTCGCCTCTATGGCTGTTTGGCACAGAGAGTGCCCGTCTCTTCAAACATCAGTAGAATATAGCATCCCAGTGTAGTATGGGGTCAATGACTGTTTCCCTGTTCTTTAGTTTTCTCTACCTGCTGGGGCTATGAAAACACAGGCCTATCTTTCCTCCTCTCCTCTCCTCTCCTCTCCTCTCCTCTCCTCTCCTCTCCTCTCCTCTCCTCTCCTCTCCTCTCCTCTCCTCTCCTCTCCTCTCCTCTCCTCTCCTCTCCTGACTTCCCTATTCCTCCTCTTTCATTTCTCCTGTAATTTATTTTCCTCTACTTTCCCCTCTCATCTCTGTATTCATTATCTCTACCTCTCCTCCCTTATCCTCCCCTCTTCTCACTTCCATATTATTCTCCTCCCCTCCCCTTCTCCTCTCCTGATCTATTGGTCCCAGCTCTGTCTGGGAGAGCAGGCTCTTAGGAGGGTTTCTAGCCTGTCCCTGTCCCCCAACCTCTCAGGGCTCTGAGGGCTGGACTGTAGTTAGAGCCTCTGTCAGCACTAACACAAATCAAAGAGAGGGCCACGGCCAGCTTTTCAACCTCGCTCTGTATCAATGATTGGTTCTGGTGTCAGAGAGAGATAGAGTGAATGAGAGAGAGAGAGAGAGAGAGAGAGAGAGAGAGAGAGATATGGGCTAACAGACAGACCGGCTGAGGATCCTGGTCCTGGTGGGCTGTGCGTCAGCCCATGAACCCTAGACAACTTCATTAATGCAGAGAAATCTCAGGAGATGAGGGTTGTTGTTTTTTTTCCTATTAGCTACTTCACCGGTGGTGGAGGGCTGAGTGAGGCTAAGGCTATGTAATTACATGCAGGCAGAATGGAGGCCGTCATGATGACACAAACATGCCGGCCGACATGGAGCACTGTGCTAATTAAAGCCCACCCACTGAGGCTGAGGCCCCTGAGGGCCACAGGGAGGGTACTGGTACTGTAATAATAATAATAATATGCCATTTAGCAGACGCTTTTATCTAAAGCGACTTACAGTCATGCGTGCATACATTTTTGTGTATGGGTGGTCCCGGGGATTGAACCCACTACCTTTGCGTTACAAGCGCCGTGCTCTACCAGCTGAGCTACAGAGGACCACTTGAGGAGGTATTTAACTGCTGTGCTAATGAATTCATTATCAGAAAAGCAAACTGCCATTTGCTGCTTCTCTGTTGCTATTGTTTGGGATGGAGCCTGAAGCTAGACACCATTATATCCTGAGGCTGCAGTGAAGCCACAGGCGCAATTACAAACCGTTTTTTTTGCAAGAGAAGGATGTAATTGTGATAAAGTTGCAAACGGAGAAGCCATCCAAAAACCACAGGGACGGGCAGGCTGTAACCTACTGGGAGGGATTGTCTTTTAATTGGTTGAAATGGTTTGGGGCGGACACATAAACAGGACAGTTTCCCCTCAGTGGAGCGGTGGTCAGGACTCTCTGTGTGATCTTTAAGAGACAGCCCAGGTCTACTCAGCTGTAATGAGCTGAACCGGATTCAGGAGAGGTTGGCAGGGGAGAGCTGACACTGGGCTGGGCTGGGCTGTATTGTGCTGATGCAAGCTGCTGAGGCAAGCTGCTGACACCCAGGGACAGGGAGAGGTGAGGAGGAGGTGAGGCAGCTATGGGAAAGGTCAAGGGTCAGGCTGGGAAGTCAATAGAGGGATTTGGCACTTGGGTGTCAGGGTTAAGTGGAGAGTCCATATGAGTCAGGCAAAGGTCTGAGAGCAAACCTACAGTGACCTAGTCCAGAGTCAGTTAACAGGGCAGGCTCAGGGGTCTCTTACCTCCTGATGGTGCGTAGCAGAGTAGAGCGGGCCTCGTTGTGGAAGGTGATAACAATGGAGGTGGCGGGCAGATCTGGGTCAAAATGTAGCGTGGTGCACCTGAGAGAGAGAGAGAGAGAGAGAGAGAGAGAGAGAGAGAGAGAGAGAGAGAGAGAGAGAACAATTCAGCAGACCATCAGCCAACTCTACATAAAACAACTCCTCACAGTTATTGTTGGCTTCAAAGCCACAGCCGTACAGTCACTGACTTTGTGCTTATTTTGATGCCTTCACATACTGTATAACAAATTGTCTCACCTCTATCTTACCTGTCACTGACTGGAATTCCAGAGTGAAAGACACATAACAAAGCCAAAGACAGACAGACAATGTTCTGTACCTCCTGTAAACCATTCAAAACCGCTTTATAATTTAGAGGACAGTGTTGCTAAGGGTAACTAGACAAAAGCATGCTGTTGTGTGAGGAAGGACAGCACTGTGAAAATGTGATGAGAATGATAATGACAGCCATGCCAGGACAGAAACATGAGGAGGTGCAGCTCTTTAAATGATAGATGAGCAATGAGGAGCTCATTATTAAAACAGTATCCCACACCACGGCTACCTCTGACCAGACAAGGTGTGGGAGTTATCTCAAACTAAGGTGGATGACGGGTCATGGCTGGAGAGGATATAGGAGTAACAGCAGATGGGATACACACTACCCCATTAAACATGACACGTGATACACTGAGGAATAATAAATATAATGGGTACACTGGATTTTCCCTCATAACAATGATCAATGACTAACATTTAAGAATTAGTATCCATGAGTTCTTTCCTAATTTATTCAAAAGTGGACATTTAAAAAACAAAGGAGCTATTATTATTTAGCTCTTTGTGCAGAAGACTATGGCCTTGTCCGAATACCCCTACTTGCGTTCTAGATAGTAGGCATTTTGGGTATCCGAAAATAGAATGTTTTATTGTATAAGACATTTTCGAAAATTGAGTTTGCTTTAAATGCCAGGATGTCATACTCATTTCTGCTTTTCATCTAGTAGAATTCGCTCCACACTACTGAGGAAGACGATCGTCTTTTCAGACCCACAAGTTTTTGACAACAACAGCTGATAATCAGAGAATGTAATGCGCTGTACCAAAATGAACGAATGGCGGAAATTAAATTATGCATTCTCAGTATGGAGCCTAGTATGTTGATTTTAGTTGCTTACTGCTAATGTTATTACTAAACAGCGCGTTCTAAATAGTATGTAGTACGATTAGTACACAGTATGTTGTTTTAGTAAGTAGCAGGAAAGACAGATTTCGGACAAGGCAAAAACATAATCATCATCCAGCAGTGGCATGGTGCAGCATTGCCAAAAACATGCCAGCTAACACAAAGTCCTGCAACATGGCTGAAGAGAGGGACGTGTGTGTGTGTTTGTGTGTGTTTACTCGGAGACAGAAGATGCTAACCCATCTGTGACCAATGAGGAGAACACAGACTGTAATTCTGTACACTTCTGTTCAAATGACACCAACAATCAACACCCTCTTGCTCTCTCTCTCTCTCTCTCTCTCTCTCTCTCTCTCTCTCTCTCTCTCTCTCTCTCTGTCTCTCTCTTCAGCTCAAGGTGATTCATTCCGTTTTTCCAGCAGAGTGAAAATATAAGATAACAAGTCTGGTTTGTGCTGAAAGACAGGCGATTGGGTGACGATAAGGTTACCGTTGTTGTTGTTTTCTGCTGTCGTCAACACTACTGTTTTGAGTCATTTCGCATGCGTTTGATGTGCTTTCTCCTCAGCAGTGTGCTCTGTGTGTGCTGAGATTCACAGAGAAACATTAAGGGAGCTGTGTGCCATACAGATAAGCACAGGAAAGACCAGCAAACAAACACAAACTGTAATTTCACATTTATTTTCAACTTGGCTCAAATCAAATTAGCCATTGAATTTAGTTTTCCTGTTGCTTCATAAAAAGCTGCAAATTGAGTGCACTAATGACAAACACCGGTCTCTCTGTGGTATTCTTTCATCTTTTTAGAGCCTGGAAAGCAGAGATTTTCTGTGGATGTTTTCTTTTCAAAGCCTAGGTGGACGAAGTGGGTCTTTGGAGACGTTATTCAGATTAGCATGCAGATGGTGCTGGAATCATTCATATTTTAGCACTGCTGTTTGGGGGACCGTTTGGTTTGCACAGTCTGTGTGTATACAGCCTCTGTTATTGAAGCCTTCTGAAAGTTCACATAAGGGTGAGAGAACAGGAGTGTGGTGGGGTGGTCAGGGTGATACATGGACACCTGATGCCCCTATCTGTATGTATATCTGTGCCTGAAGGGTCTTCTGGACCTGTTCACCTATACTCCCCTCCAGTGTGTTATTCAGACTGTGGGCAGTATTGACTCGAAGAAGCTGACTGCAACGCCTGTCTCCACATTTGTTTGTGGCAGAAAAACGCTGATCGGTTGAGATGTACCTGGCAGATACTGTCAGGTCTGTGCTGTTGCTCTCCCAGAGAGCTGTTCTCAATAAGCTTTTGACTCAGCTCAGGCTGCTCGCCCCAGCCAGCCGAACATGATTCATCCCCAGTGCTGCCGCTCCTCTCCTATCTCTCGCTAAAGCCTACATCTATTCAAAGCTCTCTGTTTTCTTAAACGTTATCTCAGAGGCATAAGCAGTGGCGCAGCGTCACAGCAACAATTTTCCTCAAACACATGCCTCTCAACACTGGGCCTTGAGAATCTCAGAAAATCTCCTCTGGCCCACTTAAACAGAGCACAATGCATGTTGATATCACCTTGTGGGTGGTCAACAGCTACTCTCAGGGAGAGAGAGAGAGAGCGAGAGAGAAGCCTCCAGCAAACTAAACACTAGATACAGTCTTGATGGAGGAAATGGCAGCGTACAACAGAATCCCATTTATTTCTGGCATATTAACCAGAGAGAGAGAGAAAGAGAGAGAGAAAGAGGGAGAGAGAGAGAGAGAGAGAGAGAGAGAGAGAGAGAGAGAGAGAGAGAGAGAGAGAGAGAGAGAGAGAGAGAGAGAGAGAGAGAGAGAGAGAGAGAGAGAGAGAGAGAGAGAGAGAGAGAGAGAGAGAGGAGAGAGAGAGAGAGAAAAGAGATAGAGAGCTGTCCTCATTATCCTGACTTCAAGCCATTTGCAATTCACCATGCTCTTTACAACAACACTAGTTCCAGGGCAGTAATAGTGCAGGACTGAGGTGGTCACATTCAAGAAGCTGTGACCTAGATTGTGGCCGGGCAGGTGGGCGGGCAGGGAGCAGAGTGCGGTCAAAGAACACCAATCTCCTCTGGTACAGAAGGCCTAAGTATCAGTTTCTGCAGTCTCTACCACAGACAGCTGGCAGGCACTGGACACACGGACACCCACACACACAAGCCTCTGACCCCACAGGACAGCCTCCCGATCGGGTGTTCCGTTCCATCGCCTGTAATGTAGACAAGCCTCTTTAGAGGGACTATCGGGGCGGAAACAATGGGCGTTGTGAGGCAGCCTGGGCCAAAAAGCAACACTAGCCACATAGGAGAAGAGGAGGTGACAGCGGAGGCTGTAGCAGAGATCTCTGTGGTGGATCCCTACAAAGTAGAAGAGAGAGAAAATCCTTAAGTATGGATTAGTAACTGAAGGAGAGAGGGACCCTCTTAGTAGTGAATCATTGATTATTGTACTGTTTATGATGTGTGTATCTTGTTCTACATTAACTCACAACTACCAGAGAAATTAGTAACTATGACATTCAAATATAATCTTTAATGTAATCTACGATGCATTACACCACTTGCCCTAAGACTCTCCAAGTTCCATAGAAGTGCCATATCTTCCTCATCAAAAATGTACAGTATACTATGACTTTTTCTTAAAATAAGATTATTTCTAAAAGTATGAATGAATTGAAGAGATACAAGGAAGCTGGGGTTATTGAAGGATATTAAAAGGGTTGTTCCACCAATTCGGTGTTTTTTGAGAAGTGTAACTTGGTCCAAAAATACTTTTGAGTTCACCTAATTTGAACATTCTGTCACAAAGAGCACATGTACAACTTCATAAGAAAACATGTTTTTCCATCTCAAGAGGCTAAATAAAAAATTGACTATGCCTATAGTAAGTGTCTATTAAGTGCCAAATAAAGTAACAGGGTTGACTGTAACAGGGTTGATGATTTTATCTTAAATAAGCCATAAATCAATCCCCTTGTGACAGGAGCTTGTTGTGTGCAACAGGGAGTGGCAATGGAATGCAAGCTTCACCCAAAATAATAATTTAAAAAAATGTCTAGCCTGTCTATCTGTGGGTAACAGGGTTAGACTCATCCTCCCTCCCTCTGTGGACCAGCATAGCAAACATCAGAATCTAATGAGAAAGGCTAGTCCACAGAGACAAAGCACAGGAATAATGTCTCAAGTTCCAGGGAAAACTGCCATAGCTTTCCAATATGATCGCCATGAATCCCCTCCTCACACCAGCTCGTTGTTTACAGGCTACAGGTTGTGATTTAGCATCATAGGCTACAGCCAGCTGAGGACAATGGCTACCTACTGTACCAACATCTCTACTCACCATCCCCATCCCTCACCCTCCCTCACCCCCTCCCCTCACACACAACCCCATCTGTCAGAGAGCGATGGTGTCTGCAGCCCCGAAAAAATTACCTGCCTCGCTCAATGCTCAACACACACACACCTAGAAGTCAACTTAGCATGCTACGCTGTTTAATAGACCCTGGCATGTGATGTAATTGGTAAAACATTTGTAGCCTGTCTATCTATGGGTAACAGGGTTGACGTGTTATGCTCAACCCACTCAGTTTTCCACCACAAAACACCAGAAAATTGACAAAAAGAGAAGAACTAGCTCACATGGTTTTACACTATGATTTGACTATTAGATGTTCAATGTTTCTTTTGTTCAATGTTTCACCACATTAAAATGAGAGATCAGTTCACGTAACAGGGTTGACTTTAAAATGAGGGACAGATGTATGTGAAACACTAATCACATTAAATAAATACTAATCTTCAGAACTGACTTTCTCAAAGCAACTAAAATAACAAGGGCTTTACAATGATGGTGAAAACTTGGAGAAATCTTGGGATTAAGTGGGTTCAAATCTTCCTAGAAGTCACAGAGAGTGCACAGAGGGACATGTCAAAATGCAGAATTTTGGCACTTAAGAGAGTCCTTATTCATTTTTTATTATTTTTTATTAATTGAATTCTCCATGTGGTCTATATTAAAGGGCACTTCATTTAATATAGCAGGCTTTTAAAATTCTAGATTGGTGCACAATTTATACTTAAAATATCAAAGGGACTCAAAAGGGACTCATTTCATGGAACAACCCAAAAGCTCTCAGTCATGAATCCAGGCCACCAGATCTGAGAGTGTACCAGGCAGCACAACCCACTGCTCTCCCTTCCTGACATCAATGCCTCATCAGGATTTATTTTTATTCAGGCACATATGTGTGACATCATCTCTCTGATGAGATTTGAGGATAGGAGATGGAGCTTTCCTCTCCTCTCCTCTCCTCTTCATCTCATATCCTCTCCTCAGCACCATTCATTCACAGGGAATGGTGAATGTTTGGAGACAGGATCTTTTATACATAATGTATGGTCTGCTCATGTATCACACACACAACCCAATCCTAGTCCACAGAGGCAACCCAAAATAGATCTTATCATCTATCTTTCTACTTTAATGGTATTTTAAACATTCATTAAAATTCACAGCTGCTCTGTGGAGACCGGATATAGTGATTTATTAACGGAGACATGGTGAGGAATGCCTGTCTTGAGGGGGAATATTAGGCAATGTTCTCTTTTGAAAATAGAGCTCCCCTGTGTATTGTTATCGTATTCATCGGCCAAGTCACAGTTCCTTAAGTGACCAGCAAAACTTCCTCTTTTTGGAAAAATTAGCGTTGTTTCTGTAGTAAGGGAAATGTGCACCCTGGCACTACTAGAATATTCATGCGTTTGCATCACAAAACTTGTAATGTGTTCTTTCCAAGGAACACCATTTAGAACTTGCTATACTGTATGTTGTACACTGAAAGAAATGTATTGTTCAGGCCAGGGCTATTATCAACACAATTACAATACAACACTAACAGTGCACAATTTTGACAAATATTTAGAATAGAAAAGTTGAAGACTATGCTTTCAGTGCTACAGCAAAATGGAGTCAGTAGCATGGTATTTTTCCTTTCATTATTGTCACAACTAAATTGACATATATTATAATATATTCCCACAGAGAATTATGATTATGAAGTCAAAATCTATTGTAACAAAGCTACATTTCACTTGGCAGCAGCTCTTTGAGTCCGACTATAACAACAGACTGGTTGACAGGTTTTCACAGGTCTCTGCAGTGCCTTGTGTGTGAGGTCCCTTAAAGCCAGAGCATCACTTGAAAGCCAGATTTAAATGAATATTGCCATGCATTCCCCCAGCCTGGGAGTATGACTCTCTCTCTCTCTAACTCACTCCTACCTGCCTGCCACGCAGTAGAAGTGATTCAAATCTGGCAAATCCAAGCGCTTTGAACAATAGCAGCACTGGTGTGCTTCCCAGCTGTGAGCCCCAAGTTAAATCTCTCCTCGGCGAGAAGAGAGGAAAACCAGCTTATGAAAATGCAGGCCTACCCCCGGAACGACACTATCTCAGTAAACCTCTGCCAACACGACTCCAACACAGGGATCAAAGTCTGTTGATGCCGTATAGTAAGCTCAGTAAGAAGAAGGCTGCATCTGATTGTAATCCCCTACTGTTGAAGTGATGGAACACTCGTAAGGCTTGCACAATTACCATATAATCGTGTAACCGCCGATTATGGATGAAGACTGTCATGAAACTAAATTATCTGTCATAACCGTAAAAAAATTAATATATTCAACTTTGTTGCTCCTTGCTGAAACAAGCAAGGTGTTGTAGCAAACAAGTATTTGGTTGCCTAGGCAATGCCGCCCTCCCTGCAGCCGGGGCACATGTGTCAGGAGAGGAGGAGAGAAGAAAATGTGTGTCTTAACAAAAAAAAGATTGTGCTATTCAAACGATTATAACCGTGACTACAGTCATTTGACTGACCAATAACCAAATCTAAAATTCCATGACCGTCACAGCCCTACACACTCGTACAGGGCAATAGGGAATATAGGTTGTTATCAATAAAACGTCACAATTACATGCAGAGCATTCGATTATCCTGCTGGAGGGCAAGGAGACCCCAGCTTCGCTAAAACCATTGACAACTGTGTGCCGTTTTCAAGGGATTGTTAAACAAATGTTAACTATTTGGTTGTAATATCATCCCCTCTTGAAGAACATAGTCAGAACTACACATTTCCAATTATTCCATGCAAAACAATTGCGCACATTTAGCTCTATCATCAGAGTTATACAGCAAGTAACTGCATGCTGTTCATGATCAGTAAACATCAATTGATCATGCAATTTCAGATACGTGAGGGTAGCCTCACAGTATCTCTCAATATTGGCCAGCATTAATTGGATATTTAAGTGATATAAAATAGAAATAAACTGACTATATAACTGACAAGTATGAGTGTTTTGCTAATTTCCCATCCTTTGTGGGCTCTTCCTGTCAAGCAGCAGAAGGACACATTTGCCGATGTAATGATTATGTTTACTTTGTAAGCTACCGGTAGAAATGTTGTACAGTTGGCAAAACATAGTGGCTAAACAACCAACGTAGGCCTACCTAGCGAAGATAGCTGACATTATCCCCTTTTCAACATTGTTTTATTTTTTATTTTTATTTTTATTTTTTGCGGGGTAGATCAGCTTTAATATTGCAGATTGATTGTAGCTTCCATCAATGTAATTGTCTGCATCATTTCCAATCCCCCATAGATTTATTTGTAAATATATACACTGCTCAAAAAAATAAAGGGAACACTTAAACAACACAATGTAACTCCAAGTCAATCACACTTCTGTGAAATCAAACTGTCCACTTAGGAAGCAACACTGATTGACAATAAATTGCACATACTGTTGTGCAAATGGAATAGACAACAGGTGAAAATTATAGGCAATTAGCAAGACACCCCCAATAAAGGACTGGTTTTGCAGGTGGTGACCACAGACCACTTCTCAGTTCCTATGCTTCCTGGCTGATGTTTTGGTCACTTTTGAATGCTGCCGGTGCTTTCACTCTAAAGGTAGCATGACACGGAGTCTACAACCCACACAAGTGGCTCAGGTAGTGCAGCTCATCCAGGATGGCACATCAATGCGAGCTGTGGCAAGAAGGTTTGCTGTGTCTGTCAGCGTAGTGTCCAGAGCATGGAGGCGCAACCAGGAGACAGGCCAGTACATCAGGAGACGTGGAGGAGGCCGTAGGAGGGCAACAACCCAGCAGCAGGACTGCTACCTCTGCCTTTGTGCAAGGAGGAGCAGGAGGAGCACTGCCAGAGCCCTGCAAAATGACCTCCAGCAGGCCACAAATGTGCATGTGTCTGCTCAAACGGTCAGAAACAGACTCCATGAGGGTGGTATGAGGGCCCGACGTCCACAGGTGGGGGTTGTGCGTACAGCCCAACACCGTGCAGGACGTTTGGCATTTGCCAGAGAACACCAAGATTGGCAAATTCGCCACTGGCGCCCTGTGCTCTTCACAGATGAAAGCAGGTTCACACTGAGCACGTGACAGACGTGACAGAGTCTGGAGATGCCGTGAAGAACGTTCTGCTGCCTGCAACATCCTCCAGCATGACCGGTTTGGCGGTGGGTCAGTCATGGTGTGGGGTGGCATTTCTTTGGGCGGCCGCACAGCCCTCCATGTGCTCGCCAGAGGTAGCCTGACTGCCATTAGGTACCGAGATGAGATCCTCAGACCCCTTGTGAGACCATATGCTGGTGCGGTTGGCCCTGGGTTCCTCCTAATGCAAGACATTGCTAGACCTCATGTGGCTGGAGTGTGTCAGCAGTTACTGCAAGAGGAAGGCATTGATGCTATGGACTGGCCCGCCCGTTCCCCAGACCTGAATCCAATTGAGCACATCTGGGACATCATGTCTCGCTCCATCCACCAACGCCACGTTGCACCACAGACTGTCCAGGAGTTGGCGGATGCTTTAGTCCAGGTCTGGGAGGAGATCCCTCAGGAGACCATCCGCCACCTCATCAGGAGCATGCCCAGGCATTGTAGGGAGGTCATACAGGCACGTGGAGGCCACACACACTACTGAGCCTCATTTTGACTTGTTTTAAGGACATTACATCAAAGTTGGATCAGCCTGTAGTGTGGGTTTCCACTTTAATTTTGAAGGTGACTCCAAATCCAGACCTCCATGGGTTGATAAATTTGATTTCCATTGATCATTTTTGTGTGATTTTGTTGTCAGCACATTCAACTATGTAAAGAACAAAGTATTTAATAAGATTATTTCATTCATTCAGATTTAGGATGTGTTATTTTAGTGTTCCCTTAATTCTTTTGAGCAGTGTATATACATATACAGTACCAGTCAAATGTTTTAGAACACCTACTCATTCAAGGGTTTTTCTTTATTTTTACTATTTTCTACATTGTAGAATAACAGCGAAGACATCAAAACTATGAAATAACACATATGGAATCATGTAGTAACCAAAAAAGTGTTAAACAAATCAAAATTATTTTATATTTGAGATTCTTCAAATAGCCACCCTTTGCCTTTATGACAGCTTTGCACACTCTTGGCATTCTCTCAACCAGCTTCACCTGGAATGCTTTTCCAACAATCTTGAAGGAGTTCTGCAGTCTTGCTGAGCACTTATTGGCTGCTTTTCCTCATCCCAAAACATCTCAATTTGGTTGTGGTCGGGGGATTGTGGAGGCCAGGTCATCTGATGCAGCACTCCATCACTCTCCTTCTTGGTCAAATAGCCCTTACACAGCATGGAGGTGTGTTGGGTCATTGTCCTGTTGAAAAACAAATGATTGTCCCACTAAGCCCAAACCAGATGGGATGGTGTATCGCTGCAGAATGCTGTGGTAGCCATGCTGGTTAAGTGTGCCTTGAATTCTAAATAAATCACAGACAATGTCACCAGCAAAGCACCCCCACACCATAACACCTCCTCCTCCATGTTTTACGGTGGGAAAACAAGTGGCGTTCATCCGTTCACCCACACGCGTCTCACAAAGACACGGCGGTTGGAACCAAAAAAGTTAGTTCCGTATTGACTGACCTTCATGTCTTAAAGTAATGATGGTGCTCTTGCCATAATATGGACTTGGTCTTTTACCAAATAGGGCTATCTTCTGCATACCCCCCTACCTTGTCACAACACAACTGATTGGCTCAAACGCATTAAGAAGAAAATAAATTCCACAAATTACCTTTTAACAAGGCACACCTGTTAATTGAAATGCATTCCAGGTGACTACCTCATGAAGCTGGTTGAGAGAATGCCAAGAGTGTGCAAAGCTGTCATCAAGGCAAAGGGTGGCTATTTGAAGAATCTCAAATATAAAATATATTTTGATTTGTTTAACACTTTTTTGGTTACTACATGATTCCATATGTGTTATTTCATAGTTTTGATGTCTTCATTATTATTCTACAAATGTAGAAAATAGTAAAAATAAAGAAAAACCCTTGAATGAGTAGGTGTTTGACCAGTAGTGAGCCGTGATTTTTCACAAAAGTTCTGAACCTTTCTATTCTCATAGTTTCTACAGATTGTAAATTAAAGATAAACATTTTTGCTAAAAGTATTATTATATTATTGATCAATTGACTATGACTTTTCAAATCACCCAGTAGTGCTATCTACAGAGTTAGCGCCAGGTAAATGTTGCAATTCTTCAGCCATTCCTGAACCTGTGACCAAAAACAAGCTACATATGGAAAGTACCAAAACAAATGATCTAATGATTCTGTCTCTTCGCAGCAAAATCTGCAGTGCTGGGATGGTTGCATCCCCCATACAGTATATGTAACATTCTATTGGTTGCACTAATTTTTTATAATAATGTAAATTGAAAAATTATAAGTTTTGAATCCGGCATCGTTTTGTGTATCAGTTCATAAACCATGTGCATTGGAATCGGTACATTGAAAATCTCTTCCCAACTATTTTGCAAATCTATATTTTACATTTTTTAAAACATTTTAGTCATTTATCAGATGCTCTTACCCAGAGCGACTTACAGTTAGTGAGTGCATACATTTTTATACTGGCCCCCCGTGGGAAACGAACCCAGAACCCTGGCGTTGCAAGCACCATGCTCTACCAACTGAGCTACAGGGGACTATGGCACAGCTGTCAATGTTTTGGTCCTTAAATGAAACTATTATACTTTTTTATTTATCACAATTTTCTTTAACCAACTTTGGTCTTTAATTTAGGGCCGACAGACAAGTTCCTTATTTTGTTTCCCCCTTCCACTTGTCTCTTCCATTTTTGCGGTAATGTTGCAATTAGTTGGTTAGAATTTTGGGTAGAGCAGACATTTCCATATATTTCTGTTAGCTGCATGTGTGACATAACTCCACCAGTCCTATTTATGATATAATTTACAAAGATTATATCATTATATTTATGATATAATATATATTTATATTTATTTTTTTATTTACAATTAGTATATTTGAGTTTAAACATAATATTTCTTGTAATATTTGTTCTGTCTTTTCTGGTGGATTAAACTGAAATTGCAACCAACTTTCTATAGCGATATTTTGGAGATTATTTCATTTTCAAATAACCGAAAGTGAGAAATTGTAATCTGAATAAAGGGGAAAAGGCCATTCTTGAACATGGGGTGAGACATTCTTAGTAATCTGCTAGAGAACCAGTTCGGATTTAAGTATAATTTTTGTATGACTGACGTCTTTAGTGAGAGGTCTAATGCTATAATATTTAATAATTTCTGCCCTCCGAATTCATATTCATTACATAAATAGGCCCGTCTGGCTTGCCGTTCCAAATAAAATGGAATATCTTTTGCTCATATAATTTAAAAAAACAGGTCGCTAGGTGTAGGCAAGACCATAAGAAAATAGGTAAACTGGGATATGACTAAAGAGTTAATCAGGGTGATTTTTCCACAAATATACATTGTTTTTAAGAGTGTTTCATCGCGATTGCTGCTGACAGATTGATAGACCACGTCAAATTGGCTAGCTAGCTAATAATGAATCATGTCAATATGGCTAGTTAACAGGCTAACTTTCAGGGGATAAACTAGATGGCTATATCCAAATATTGTTTGGATTTGCTTGCCATCTATAGTGGTGATGACAGTAGTCCGACTGACAACTTGCAAATGTCAAACTCTTTCCAAAAGCCTAATCTCTGATGAAGCAAGCTAAATTACACATGTTGTTTGCTTAGCTAGCTACATGCCAAATGGATAGCCTACCCTCACGTATCTGAAAATACATGATCAATTAATGTTTACTGATCATGAAAAGCAAAACCTAGTTATAAAATATATTTAACATATCCCTTGAAAATGGCACGTACATTTGAAGTCGGAAGTTTACATACACCTTAGCCAAATACATTTAAACTCAGTTTTTCACAATTCCTGACATTTAATCGTAGTAAGAATTCCCTGTCTTAGTTCAGTTAGGATCACCACTTTATTTTAAGAATGTGAAATGTCAGAATAATAGTAGAGAATGTCACGAACTCTGATGCGGATGTGGTGCGAATCAATTGCAGGACACAGGAGCTAAGTCAATCCAGACTTTACTAGTCATTCCAAAAATAACAACACGGGTCAAACAACCCGGAGGCGAAATATACGCCACAGTGCGTAAAACACTCCCAAACCGAAACTGCGCACAAACAATAGTGCGACGGTACACAAAGAGCGACTGGCAAACAGCACTGCACCAAACGACAGGAAAACAATTACACACAACACATGACAAACAAATGGAACAATATAAAGGGTACATAATCACACTAACAGGGAACAGGTGCACAACAACTAGACAAAACCAAACGAACATCGAAAACATACAACGGTGGCAGCTAGTACTCTGGGGACGACGACCGCCGAAGCCTGCCCGAGCAAGGAGGAGGAGCAGCCTCGGCCGAAACCGTGACAGAGAATTATTTATTTCAGCTTTTATTTCTTTCATCACATTCCCTGTGGGTCAGAAGTTTACATACACTCAATTAGTATTTGGTAGCATTGCCTTTAAATTGTTTAACTTGAGTCAAACGTTTCAGGTAGCTTTCCACAAGCTTCCCACAATAAGTTTGGTGAATCTTGGCCCATTCCTCCTGACAGAGCTGGTGTAACTGAGTCAGGTTTGTAGGCCTCCTTGCTCGCACACGCTTTTTCAGTTCTGCCCACAAATATTCTATATGATTGAGGTCAGGCTTTGTGATGGCCACTCCAATACCTTGACTTTGTTGTCCTTAAGCCATTTGCCACAACTTTGGAAGTATGCTTGGGGTCATTGTCCATTTGGAAGACCCATTTGCGACCAAGCTTTAACTTCCTGACTGATGTCTTGAGATGTTGCTTCAATATATCCACATAATTTTCCTTCCTCATGATGCCATCTATTTTGTGAAGTCCCTCCTGCAGCAAAGCACCCCCACAGCATGATGCTGCCACACCCGTGTTTCACGGTTGGGATGGTGTTCTTCGGCTTGCAAGCATCCCCCTTTTTCCTCCAAACATAACGATGGTCATTATGGGCAAACAGTTGTCCTAACCGACTTGCCAAAACTATAGTTTGTTAACAAGACATTTGTGGAGTGGTTGAAAAACGAGTTTTAATGACTCCAACCTAAGTTGACTTCAACTGTAGTTGTCAATGGTTTTAGCAGAGCTGGGGGTCTCCTTGCCCCCGAGCAGCCAAATCGAACACTCTGCACTGTATTGTGAAGTTTTATCGATAACGATCTATACTATAAAACCCATATGTGACTCGTTTCAGGAAAATAGGCGTATATATCGCGAGTCACTACTTCACAGGAGAGCCATTTGAATGTAAACTTTTTTATTTGTAAATGCGAATAAAATTGTTAAATTATGAGCCTAGTTGGTTTAGCCACAGAAAAAGACAGGAACCTTCCCGCTAGGCATGATTGGCTGAGATGGCTGGGCTGGACATGCAGAGAGATGAGTTCGGATTGGTCTGACATGTAGCGGGCTTCTGTCTATAACATGAGCTGGTCAGTATGTGTAGGTAATCCTTTCTAACCTGGCTTTTTTGAAAGATATCACGTAGTAGAACTGCAAAGGTGTTGCTCTCCACTTTCTGGAGGACCGAGTTTTGAAATCAGTGGAATGCACGGTGGAATTAGAGTATGATCGCTAAGGATATGGAGAAAATTCAGGCGTTTGATTGCAAATATGCAGACGGAGTCGAAAAGAGAACACACAGATGACTGTTGTATAAAACACCTGTTTCTGGATTACATCTTCAAACTAAGTGCAACCATGGCATCCATGACAGAGAGGGAGAAGCGTCCATCCATGTATACGGGTAAAATAGTCTAGCTAGCTACATTTTCAGATATTACACGTTTCTAATTTTGTCAGAAAGTCATTTTCATTTCAAGTTAAAGTGTACTGTTAGCTATCTAGCTAATGTTAGCTGGCTGGCTCGCTAGCTAAAGTTAAGCGTATGATCTGTGTAGTAATATTATTCGTATCTCAGAGCCATTTGCATTGCTAGTTATAGCCTAATGTTAGCTAGCTAACATTGAACCTGGTTGGTAAACTACCTGCAGATTCATGCAGGGTAGTAACGTTATGAGTTGGGATTATGGTTCATTGTTTATCTATCTAGCTACACGTCTAAACAAAAGACTCCACTATGCAAGTAGCCATTTCAATAGAATGTTCATGATGTCACTGCGACAACTGTCGATAGACGTAGTTGGTAAATTCGCTCTGGTTATCTACTCCAATTTCAGAGCACTCTGGTCTGAGTGTGCCAGAGCGCAGAATAACTGACAAATGTACGAACGCTCAACACCCATTGAATATGACCGGTGTCAATAAACGTTGGCAAAAAAAGCGTAATTAAATTGTTGCCAGCAGCACAGTTGCAGTCACCAACGCTCTGGATAACATAAAAACAGCCTAGGGCGAGTAAAATGGTCAGAGTGAGCTGTTAACTCATTTGTGTCTGGAAGTAGCTAACAAGCTAGCCAATGTTAGCCAATTAGCTTGGGTGCTTGATTGCTGTTGTTAGGTCAGAACGCTCGGATCAACCCTACTCCTCGACCAGAGCGTCCAGTGTGCGCTCTGAACGCTCCGAGTGCGAAACGTTCTGAATTTACGAACGGACAATCTGACAACGCTCTAAGTTTACGAACGCCCAGAGCACACTCTGGCACTCAAGATTACATTTACCAACACACCCGTAGTATAAACCAGCCTTCAGTCTTGAAATCTTTGGTTGTTTAGTACATGGCCTCACATGTGAATCCTTAAAGAGATGGGTGGGGCTAAAGCTTAAGAGGGTGTGAATGATGCTGAATGGGTGTAGACAAAGAAGAGCTCTCCAGTAGATGTACCAAAACATTCAAGGGCCATTTTCTCAAAAGTGAGGTTACAAGTTTATCAACTTTCAAAGCAGAATTACTTTCCCATTGTTCCTCAACTGTAGTGTATGATATACAATTTTCTAGCTCTGAGTCTCTACTTTTATCCAATGTAAAAAACACGCTTTCAAATGTTGCTACATAAGACCAAATCGAGCCGGTCGGTCACATATTATCAGGCACAAGTGTTGGTCCAGTTTCATTGCTGATATGAGCAATATTAGATGAGAAGTACATATCATGGTAGAAAAAAAACAGCAGTGATGTCGAAAAACTAGGACATAATCAATATCCAGATCCTTATATACTGTTTAACAGCAAAGTGAGAATAATCTGATAAGGCTCCAGAGGAAAGGCTTGTGTAGGAGGAGAGGAATATATAATCTAATGTATCTGCTGTGAATGCCTCTGGGACTTGGGGATAGCAGCCACAACTTGGTACGCTGCGCAGAAACCATAATTCACTTCAGCCATAGCTTGATGTGTACTTTATATACAAGGCTCTCTTAAATAGCATGCAGACAGCATATAATTAGGCTCTCTGTCAGACACAACAGCTGTGAGGGGACTGGGAATGGAAGCAGCGTATTGCTGCTGGTGGACTTGGTGAAGATTCTGTAGGGAAGATAAATGCATCCTTGCAAAGCAGAGAGATAATTTTTCCGGTTTGGGGGTTCCATACAATGAATCTCTGGTCACTCCACTGTTCTCACTTAAAACAGTTTCTGCTAGGGTGATGAATTAAGCAATATGTGGGTATGATATGTTGGGCTACAGTACATTCAGCCCATATGTTGTTGAGGAGAGGAGGTAACCCATATGCACTCAGGTTATTATTACTGAACCAAATGGCCAAACAGAGGGAGAAGACAATCCATCTACATACTGTGGCCTCAGGGCACACATCCATTGTCTCAGCTTCTGAAAAGAAAAAGTCCAATGCAAAACGTCTGGCAACAAATCCAGGCTATTACACATTTCCATTGCAGCACCTGTCTAATGTCATTAATATGCAATCGATAAAAAGCTAATTCTGTGTGGACCAGTGTGTAGTAGTGAATGTGTACCTGTTTGAAAGTGTCTCTAGATGGAGCAGAGAATGAGTGTGTAGAATCCCACTGTATCTCTTTGGCTCTGTGGGATGTTACAGCTAATAGGAGACTAGAGGTCTCTGAGGACCCAGGAAGTAGTATGGGGTTAAACACAGGAGCTCATATCCTGTTTGGATTAACACTGACTAACGGACAGACTGACGGAGGGATCTGTCTTCAGCCTTGCTGCTGCCATGGATAGACTCATCCTCCCTCCATCTGTGGACCAGCATAGCAAACATGAAACAGAATCCATTGAGAAAGGCTAGTCAACAGAGATAGAGCACAGGAATAATGGCTCACATTACAGGGAAAAGAGGATTTGCTTTCTGAAAACTGCCATAGCTTTTCAATGAGATCGCCATTAATCCCCTCCTCACACCAGCTCGTTGTTTACAGGCTACAGGTTGTGATTTAGCATCATAGGCTACAGCCAGCTGGGGACAATGGCTACCTACTGTACCAACATCCACTCACCATCCCCCTCCCTCCCTCACCCTCCCTCACCCCATCCCCTCACACACAACCCCATCTGTCAGAGAGCGATGGTGTCTGCAGCCCCGAAGAATAACCTGCCTCGCTCATTGCTCAACACACACACACACCTTGAAGTCAACTTAGCATGCTGCGCTGTTTAATTGTGTTAGCTAGGCCAAAGCCCCCAGGACAGATTAAGTGTGCCAGGCTGCAATCACAACATTACCGTACCACACTGTCACATCCACCTGAAATAGGCCCTGGTATGTGATGCCAGCCTGGGACACAGCACAGGTTTTTTTTTTAAATAGTTGGCCCACAGGTATTGTGACACAGTTCACTTGTCCTATTTGCTAAATACAGATCTGAGGCTTTGATTTCTCAGCAAAGAAATAGGAACTAAATGTAGTAGATAGTACTACAAATGGCTTCGCCATAAAGGGAAAGATAGTCCAGAGAGGAGAAACGTTGGGGTTAGTTGAGACAAGCTAAAGATACAATCACACCATTGGCGATAAAACATGCCTGTAATATATTTAAGGAAGTAATTGTGATATCCTGTATAATTTGATCTGATAAACACTTGCTGGTTTTGTCCAGTCTTGTCTTGAAGTGTTAACTATGTTGTCGTATCCCATAGGAAGAGATGGTGCGAGGAGCTGTTTTCAGCCTGCAGGTTGCTTCCCTAGTTTGTTTTCCACACGAGAAACAGCTGCAGGGAGCGCTGAGGGATTATGGGTACCTGCACTGACATAACTGAAGGTCAGGTTCATTCTAAAGTGGGAAGTGTGTAGTCGCCTCTAGCCACTGATCTAATGTCAGTTTTGCACTTCTACTCCGTAATGGTCCTGGCTAGGGTTTGGGGAGGGTTTGCTGATCCTAAATCTGTGCCTATCGGCAACTGCTACCTCATTAACTTGAGCTGAACCTCAAACTACAGTAGTAATCCTCTAATACAGCATACAAAAACATACCAGCGACCAAGTGGTTATGCTTTCTCATAAAAAATATAAAGATGACTCTTAATCCTGCTCTGTGCATGTCTGCTCGCTTCAAATGCTTTGAACCTGAAATCTGCCTCTCCGATGCATATTTTAACATCAAACGTTAAACATTGAATGCATTGTCGAGGTTCCGACACATCTTTGCGTGTCAAGCAACCACTTCACAATAACACTCATGACTATTCAGTGAAGCTTTCGGTTGATGTTTACTGAAGAATTTCCCCAGGTGTTTTTCAACTGCAGGTGTTTTGCAGGGGCCTTCTGAAGCAGCAGTGTGTGTGTGTGTGTGTGTGTGTGTGTGTGTGTGTGTGTGTGTGTGTGTGTGTGTGTGTGTGTGTGTGTGTCTGTGTCTGTGTGTCTGTGTGAGCCATTACACAGGTTTCTCTGAGAGTTACCTCTTAGTTTGGGGCGTCTGTCTCATTGCCTGTGCTGATTTAGTGGGCAGCCAGTCGTAGTGCTCTTTGCCTGTTCCCTAATTGGGTCCTGTCACCACTCTGAGGCCTCTCTCCTCCAGCCCAGAACCCCCCTTCACATTGGCAATCGTAATCGATAACCAAATGTGATGACTGCAATATCCGGTGAGGGGGGGAAATGGCGGCTGGACGAGTAGGCAACGGACAGCAGTGATTGGATATAATTGCCCTGTTGAAAAACGGGTCCTGACAGCTTTGAGCTATCTCAGCCAAACAGCTGGCTGAATCAACGCTGTGCTTTGCATTGGAGGAGTTTCCAGATGGAGACAGATGCCTGTCGGCCGCAGTTAGAGAGGCATTGTGGGTCTGAGCCTGAGGACCACCCCTCCTACTCTCCTGGGTCTGATATTACACACATGCGCACACACATGCGCACACACACACACACACACACACACACACACACACACACACACACACACACACACACACACACACACACACACACATACACACACACACACACACACACACTGGAGCTGTGGAGCCTGCCGCACCCTTCCAAGGGCTGAGAGAGAAGAGCAAACACTACCCGTGGGCTCAGTCACCCTCCCCCTCCCTCCATGCTGCTGCATGTATTTACACATTACAGTTGAAGTCAAAGGGAGCCCAGGGCTTGATAAGTGGCAGGCTTATTAAGAACAGTTCAACCATCTCTCTATGGACCCATTAGCACCTCTCCCAGCCATTTATCCACACATTATTCTCATCATGACAGCCCATTGCTGTCACATGGTTCCCATAGGAACAACATGAACCTTTAGCTAGATGCCAAAGAAAGGGAAACATAATACACGATCTGAGCTCAAAGTACAATGTAAACTGTGACTGAATACATCT
Source organism: Coregonus clupeaformis (assembly GCF_020615455.1). NCBI lineage: Eukaryota > Metazoa > Chordata > Actinopteri > Salmoniformes > Salmonidae > Coregonus > Coregonus clupeaformis. Next base: position 25,640,093 of record NC_059224.1, on the reverse strand, counting down.
CAGTGATAAAGGGGAATGGTAGGTGCTGGATGCACATGCACATGCTAGTAGTGATGTTGAGTATGATGGCTGATGCATGGGAAGAAGATTAGCCAGATGGTATTTGAAGTAGCTCTTGTCCCTATGGAGCAGCTGTCTAATGCAGTACAACCCAGAACAGACAGTCTCTTCATCAGGACCACTCAATGTTGTTTACTAAGAGAAGGTGTTGTATTACTGGTCTGACACACTAGAAGTTTCAGGTGAGCTCAGCTGTTTTATTGTCAAATTAGGTTCTCTAAACACATTTCTAAAGGGGTCAGAGTGTGTTTGCCTTATGACTTCATTTATTTATTTATTTGACAGACGGGAGGTCGGAGGAAGCAATAATAATAAATAATATGCCATTTAGCAGACGCTTTTATCCAAAGCGACTTACAGTCATGCGTGCATACATTATTAATTTTTTTGTGTATGGGTGGTCCCGGGGATCGAACCCACTACCTTGGCGTTACAAGCGCCGTGCTCTACCAGCTGAGCTACAGAGGACCTGAGATTAATCCAGCAGTTGATGAATGATAATCGAACAGTGTGGCCTCCTGTTGGATTACTGCCTCATCAACATTAAATAGACCATTCCAAACACCAGAGACTTACTTCACTTTTCCTGTGACTATGACCCCAGTGCTAGTGCTACTGATCGGTCTGTGTCTGTTTTAGACTTCATTTCTCCCCCTTATTGAGCTCTGAGTGCGCTAAATGCTCTTTTAAAAATGTCCTCAATGGTCAAATTAAGCCAATTAACTAGAAGCATTAAGAGCAATGGGAACATTCTAACACCCCTCCTGTCATGTCCTATTCTAGCGCCCAACTACAGTGGCTCAGCACCAGTTTCCGGAGGTAAACACAGAGACAGGAGCCATCCTTCCTGATGTAACCCTCTCTGACAGCTCAGTGTGAAGTTCTAAATAATAGATCTCTATAGTGCAGGCTGAAGTGATGGGCATGACAGATTCAGGTAAACTAAAGTAGATGAAGACATATGCATGGAGATCTGCCATCACGATAGAACTTCTCCTCAACTACTTTCCACTATTTTTTGCATAAGAAACACATGCTGTGATGTAGTGGTGAAATAGCTAGTTGGTGTTTATAATTGGTTCTGTAGGCTTTGAAATGGTAACTTTCTGTTGTGATTTTCCTTTTTCCAGTAAATCAACATAAAAAGGCCTCTAGAATAAAAAAAAAAGTGAAGGTTTCTTTATCCTACATTGATGAATTTCATCAGTATCTCACAAAAGAAGACAAAGAATTATTCTGAAATATCTCATACATTAATGGATTTTGATTGAGAGGATGAATTGCAGTTATCTAGTTCCATATATCCACAAAGCCCAGACACAAATTAAAACTCCATCAAGACAATTTGCCGCTACAATCTGAACTGCAACGTAAAACACTGCTATTCCTCTATGATACAAACAGTTAAGACAGCAAAGAGATAAAGCATTTCCGAACGAAAGATGCTAGAAATAGCAAAGCCAAATAAAACCTCTAAACAGCTCCAAATAGAAGCTCTAAATAGAAATAAAGCAGCCTCAAAATGCCCTCCTCCTCTATTTCCAGTAAAAACTGTTATGGTGCTCTAAGGAATATGTGGTAATCATGTCTAGATATATAAGATGTATAAATATAAAGAAACAATGGAAAATACCCTTGGCTACAGTACAGTATCTGACTCTAGTAAAGCTGTGAATGCTCCTCTGTGAGGAAGTGCCCTAGGACTGCCTGCATGGTCCTGCATTTAATGACATATCTGATGTCATGTCCTGTAATTGATATGTAGGCTCCGCTTGAATAAATTACATCAATTTGGATTTCATTGCGGCCGTCCTCAAATTGTTAAAACAGGCCCCAGCGCTCAGCATAAAGGTTTCCTATCGTTAATGAGATATATTGATTGTAGGCGCCCCAGACACTGTATTGATTTACAAATGTAGAGTTTCACTACAGCCATGTAGGCCATTTGGATGTCATTAAGTCGACCAGTCATAACTTACAACATAATTGGTTCAAGGTACAATTTCACTCACAAATAGCCTTTAAGGAGCTCCAATCTCCTTCAACATTCATTCCTTCAGCGTGCAAGACACTAAATATTTTAAATGACAAAACTACAATTATCTGAGCAGCTAAAACTCTGAATGATGGCTCTCTCCAATCCAATGGACTTCGGAAATCAGGGTTGAGCGTGAGATCCGTCTTTATGCAACAATTAATTCCCTGATGATTCAGTAACTGAGATTCATACAGTGTTAATTTACTAAGAGCTATTTCAATGAGGCATCAGTGTCACCACTACAGGCCCTGTGGTTGTGGGGAGAAAAATGGTAGGGGCTTAGAATGGGGAAGGAGTGTAGGTCAAGTCTAGTGGTGTAGTGCAGAGCTTCCCAACCTCCCACTGGACACAGACGTCAATTCAACGTCCATTCCACGTTGGTTCCACATAATGTGGAAACAATGTTGATTCAACCAGGCAGTGGTCTGTAGACCAATGGGGGTCCTCTAGGTACAGTAGCTACTAGTGGACCACCAAGGCTACAGTGGGGGAAAAAAGTATTTAGTCAGCCACCAATTGTGCAAGTTCTCCCACTTAAAAAGATGAGAGAGGCCTGTAATTTTCATCATAGGTACATGTCAACTATGACAGACAAATTGAGAAAAAAAATCCAGAAAATCACATTGTAGGATTTTTAATGAATTTATTTGCAAATTATGGTGGAAAATAAGTATTTGGTCAATAACAAAAGTTTCTCAATACTTTGTTATATACCCTTTGTTGGCAATGACACAGGTCAAACGTTTTCTGTAAGTCTTCACAAGGTTTTCACACACTGTTGCTGGTATTTTGGCCCATTCCTCCATGCAGATCTCCTCTAGAGCAGTGATGTTTTGGGGCTGTCGCTGGGCAACACGGACTTTCAACTCCCTCCAAAGATTTTCTATGGGGTTGAGATCTGGAGACTGGCTAGGCCACTCCAGGACCTTGAAATGCTTCTTACGAAGCCACTCCTTCGTTGCCCGGGCGGTGTGTTTGGGATCATTGTCATGCTGAAAGACCCAGCCACGTTTCATCTTCAATGCCCTTGCTGATGGAAGGAGGTTTTCACTCAAAATCTCACGATACATGGCCCCATTCATTCTTTCCTTTACACGGATCAGTCGTCCTGGTCCCTTTGCAGAAAAACAGCCCCAAAGCATGATGTTTCCACCCCCATGCTTCACAGTAGGTATGGTGTTCTTTGGATGCAACTCAGCATTCTTTGTCCTCCAAACACGACGAGTTGAGTTTTTACCAAAAAGTTCTATTTTGGTTTCATCTGACCATATGACATTCTCCCAATCCTCTTCTGGATCATCGAAATGCACTCTAGCAAACTTCAGACGGGCCTGGACATGTACTGGCTTAAGCAGGGGGACACATCTGGCACTGCAGGATTTGAGTCCCTGGCGGCGTAGTGTGTTACTGATGGTAGGCTTTGTTACTTTGGTCCCAGCTCTCTGCAGGTCATTCACTTGGTCCCCCCGTGTGGTTCTGGGATTTTTGCTCACCGTTCTTGTGATCATTTTGACCCCACGGGGTGAGATCTTGCGTGGAGCCCCAGATCGAGGGAGATTATCAGTGGTCTTGTATGTCTTCCATTTCCTAATAATTGCTCCCACAGTTGATTTCTTCAAACCAAGCTGCTTACCTATTGCAGATTCAGTCTTCCCAGCCTGGTGCAGATCTACAATTTTGTTTCTGGTGTCCTTTGACAGCTCTTTGGTCTTGGCCATAGTGGAGTTTGGAGTGTGACTGTTTGAGGTTGTGGACAGGTGTCTTTTATACTGATAACAAGTTCAAACAGGTGCCATTAATACAGGTAACGAGTGGAGGACAGAGGAGCCCCTTAAAGAAGAAGTTACAGGTCTGTGAGAGCCAGAAATCTTGCTTGTTTGTAGGTGACCAAATACTTATTTTCCACCATAATTTGCAAATAAATTCATTAAAAATCCTACAATGTGATTTTCTGGAGAAAAAAAATCTCGATTTGTCTGTCATAGTTGACGTGTACCTATGATGAAAATTACAGGCCTCTCTCATCTTTTTAAGTGGGAGAACTTGCACAATTGGTGGCTGACTAAATACTTTTTTTCCCCACTGTATGTGTTTGTCCTGTATAACATGCTACATGTTGGTGTGCCAACCTAGTGAGAACTGAACGCTCCTGTTGATTCTGTGAAATGGCAGCTTCAATTAGCAGTGCCGAGAGCAAGGTACCCAGTGAGCGCTTATCATTTAATAGCCCCAGGGAAATAGCATTCTCTAGTCTGCATAGAAGCTCTCTGAAACTTGTAGCTGCTCCGTCTAATGTGTGAGCTCTATGTACTTTACTTACTACAACGAGAGAGAAAGAGAGAGAGAGAGACATAGAGAGACAGAGAGAGAGAGAGAGAGAGAGAGAGAGAGCGGGGGTCAGAGGGGAGGGGTGTGGGGAGTCCTAGCGAAAGATGTTGGTGAGAGTCTAATTTTGCATGTGATTTAATGCTCTGCTAGCTCACCCCGAGGAGCCTTCCTATTCATTATGTCCTCCTCAAATGGCCGACACACACCGACCTGAAGACACCTAGAGGAATGGGCCTGCCCACAGCCCACACAGCCAATGATCTCTGTGCATTTATCACCTTGACACCAGACACCAGCTCCGCTCTGTCATCATTCCACATTCATTTCTATGCAGTCCTCAGAATGGCTTAGAATGAACTTTCTTAATCTTCAGACAATGCCATAAAAATCTCTCATACAAAACCAAAGCTTTAACTATATTCAATGTATCATTTGGATTGTATGCAGATATGTGTTCATGTAAAAATGTAACAGTTCTCAATAGCATTGAGTCACCTTTGCTGTCACAGTACATATTGGTTTCCATGGCTGCCTTGGCTGGATATTGGAGGAATTTCAGTCAAGAGAGCAGAGAATTTCAGTACCAGTGGTGCTCCACATTTGGCCTATTTTATCTGAGCTTGTTGAATCATATACAATATGTCCTCCTGAGTGAGAGTCAACATTAGAAAAGTTAATTTACATTTCTTTATCTCCTCAAAAAAAGAAAATCCCACAGCATTAAAATAATCAATCAGGCCAGTTCCTTTTCAACTTCTGAGGCCAAGATATGCAAGTGTGGGGCGACCAATCTTCTCCACAGTGATTTAATCTAGCAGATCTTTTCATATCAAAGCTGTGACTGCTGCTGCCTCCAAACAGGGCTGGGCTCTAGTCTCCAGCAGAATGGAGCTGCTCTACTCTACAGCTCTCTCAGGGCGATGGGAGGGGAAGATAAGGACAGGACGAACATGCTGATATCTGACATCCACCTGTCATCGCCTATACAGGCAGCAGCACTGTCATGCCTCTCAGTCTGCTCCTCTTGGAAACAGTGGAAATGGGCCTGAAAGAGGCTTTTCATGTCATAGGCTAGGGCGGTATCCCATATATACCGTATACCGGGTTAGTCGGAAAAAGCCACTGGATGGTTTTCCAATACTGTCAATACCATCAAAACTATTTATCTGAAGTTTTTCTATAAATTTGAATATTTTTAGCTACTTTTTAAGTTAATACCTGCAGTCAATTTGTGCAATATGTTAGGAGATAAAGCAGATTGCGTTCTTCATTTCACCTGTCACATTATTTTACACCAGAAGCTTACCGTAGTTCCCAAGAACAGTTGAGCCAGTCACGTGTTTGTTCGTAAATAGCACAACGGGAGACAACGGGTGCTGGTGAGTCCATAGCGTTCTATATCTATCGGCGAGTCTCTGTTGTGCGGCGCACATGAGGTGATGAAGTTACACTTGTATACAATTCACTACTAAATGTTTGCCATCAGATATCTTATAATAGCTTAATGCCAGAAGTTAAAGAGCTCTGGATGAGTTGTCTGTACAGCTGCCATTTTTTCCCTGTGCTTCCTACTAGCATTTTTTCTCCTCTCTGCTCCGTGTACACATATTGCTCTTCCTTCAGAAAAGCATCGCAACTTTGTTCATTTGCACAATTTATCTCATTCACCTTCGCTTGTAAATGTCCACACTCACCGAAAGCTACTAGCTATGCTTGTATAACTCCTATGTGAGGATACACATCACACAGACAATGCTCTTGAGCAAGCACACAAACACACGCACACAAACACACACGAGCTGACATGGTTTCTTCATTATTTCTTGCCTCTGTTTTCCCTGTTATTTTCTCAAGCAGCTGAAGTATTGTTTCTTAGTGTAAAACGTGCCAATTAACCTTCAACTGTTAATTTCATAAAGCAGCTTATTAAGTTAAAAACATGTTTGTGGTATCTGCACATAAGTATGGCTTGATGAATAGCTACTTTCCCATCATATCAGAATAGGCCTACAATAGGTTTAAGAGAAAAAACTATCAATACCTTTCCAAGTACTCTCAATACTTGCCTTGTGGCCTTTCATTCAATGCAGGCAGCTGTAGGCAGCTAACTGATAAAATTAAAAACTTTTTCTGTAGCCTTAGAGTCTAGACTCTACACCCATACCTTATCTCTCTCTCTCTCTCTCTCTCTCTCTCTCTCTCTCTCTCTCTCTCTCTCTCTCTCTCTCTCTCTCTCTCTCTCTCTCTCTCTCTCTCTCTCTCTCTCTCTCTCTCTCTCTCTCTCTCTCTCTCTCTCTCTCTCTCTCTCTCTCTCTCTCTCTCTCTCTCTCTCTCTCTCTCTCTCACCTAGGACCAAAAACAGATTATAGAAAATTAAAGGCACATGCTCTAGAGGTAGAGAGGGCAATCATATAGTGTTGTGTTCTTAAAGTGTATGATCAGTTTACACTAATCCATTTAAAAGTAGTCAGGAATGTAGGGGTGGTTCAGAGGCCAGTCCTGGTGAAACGAGGGAGGGGGACACTGACAGTCATGGGACACACTTTGATGCATTCATTTAACACTGAAAGAAAAGGAGAGAGTTGGGGTATAAGAGGTACTCGGCAGAAACATGCAACATCCACTGAAAGAAAGGAAGCACACCGAAAGAGAGAGTAAAAGTGAGTAAACCAAAACCACTGAGAGAGACAAAGGCTATGGTGTAACCATGGGGAGCAGAGGTGTCATGCCCATAGGGGGCACAGTGGCAAGTGGCCCCTCAGATTGTATTTGTATTTATTCTTTCTCTGTAATACTACTAGCCACAATTTTATGAAGTTGGCTTTAGCTAGCCCAGATAGGTTCCCAATCTCCCAACCTCATAACTAGCTACCAAGAAGCCATTTCAGGCTATCAATCAAGTTAGAGTAGCTAGCTTGTCTAAGTATCTTAGCTGGCATGCCTGCTGGCAAGGTTGGTAGACTTTAGAAAAGCAAGCAATAACTAAATGTACTGAATAAGACTCACATTCCTTTCAATCTTTTAACCAGATTTTAGCAGAGATGCAGTGAAGCATATTTAGTGAAGCAAGCAAAGTGATCATGCTCGTTTTATGTGGCTGCTATGAAAGTGAACTGCGTGTGAACAGGGGTGTATTCATTCCGCCGATTCTGTTGAAAACTGTTTCTTAAACGGAAGCAAACGGAACGAAACAGGGATAAACATACCTGAATTTGTCCAGCAGAAACTCTAATTTGCAACTGTTGGACTAATGATTACACCCTAGATCAGCTAGATGCAGGCAAGAGTGTGCAAAGCGGTATTGAATGTGTCACTGTCTGTCACCTTGATTACTCAAAATTCTCTCGACCTGTGCACCTACATTGTAAACTTTCATTCATAGGCTAGGATGTAGCAACCTCATAATGGGTACAGGGAAAATTAGAGTATCATGTGGTAGCCTAAACCTATCAATGTTATATTGAGCTGGGTGAATGGAATATGAGTGACAGTCATCCAATATGCTGAAATAGAAATAAGGCCACGCTCATGTCCTCCTTCTTCTTAAATGGCACTGACCGCCACTCCTTGCCCCCATCCGGACCCCCCCAGCCATCCTCACATACTTTGTGCCCCCTCAGAATTTTGATGTACATAATGCCCCTGATGGGGAGGCCTTCTATCCAATAGTTGGAATCAGTGGCCCTCTAACACACCCACAGTGCCAGTCTGTCTGTCATCTGTTTCTCCCGCTGGTCACAATGACAGCTCCATACAGAGCTGATGACTCACCACTTTTCCCTCCCTCTCCCTCTCCTCCCTGTGCTACAGGACCCAGCCCAGTGCACCATGACCAGGCTGGGGAATGGGTTACCTGTAAGGAAGCAGGGTAATAAAACCCTAAGACACAGAAAGCAGCAGGAGAAAATTAGGTTTGAATGATGTTTCTACAGGAGCAGATGGATGAGTAGAGAGCATCTGAGTGGAACAAGGAGTGAGTGTATACCAGGAAGAAAACAGTGTTACCTGGGTGAATGTAATAGTGGATATGAAGAGGTGAACGAGATGAGAGATATTGCTTGTTATTGTTCTCAAACTAACATGATTCAGTTTGTCCCACATGGTACTGTAGGGGTATTGATTGGGCACACCGGCACTCATATGATGTTAATAGGAAAGGAAACTGTAGGCCTACACTAAAATAACATTCTGTAATGATTTTCAGGTGTTGAGACTGACTTCTTTTAATGTACTTTAGATCGTCATGGCCACTTTTCTGACAGTAATGCAATACTGTTGATGAGGTAATGAAAGCCTGAACAAGCCAAAGCTGATGTAGCTACAGCACTTATGATTAGCAGGGGGTCTATATAAGGTGCATGACAACATACATTAGCAGTAAGCCTATAGACATTTATATTTACATTTTAGTCATTTAGCAGACTTATCCAGAGTGACTTACAATTAGTGCATTTATCTTAAAGCTACAATATGAAACTTTTTGGGCGACCACACCAGATTCACATAGAAGTTATATATCTGTCATTCTCATTGAAAGCAAATCTAAGAACCAGTAGATCTGTTCTATGTGTGCTATTTCTATGCTACCCATTCTTAAGTTTTGTTTGTAAGTCTTTTACGTTCAGTTTTGTACACCAGCTTCAAACAGCTGAAAATACAATATTTTGGGTTATGGAAAATATATTTCACAGCGGTTTCAGTGGTACAATGATTCTCTACACAATGACTTCTTGCTTTGTCACATAACTGAAATTAGGCGAATTATTAGAATTTTAGCAACCAGGAAATGGTTGATTTCTGCATATTGCATCTTTAACATAGCTGGGTGAGACAACCAAATATCCCAGTCGTAGCAAATAAATTTTCCCTCAATAAAGTAGTTATCAGCAAAGTCAGTGCTAGTAGGAAAACACATTTTATTGTATTTTATTAGGGGTTCACAATTCTTATTTTTTTCCTTGACATGGTCAGATAACTCAAGCATAGATTGGTAACTTTTTTTCTTATTTGGCACACAGAAACTACTGGCCAAAAATAATGGCACTGATTGGCCTATAGGTGGTGCTGTTATTAGTAGTCTCACTTAAAACCTCAAATCCGTTGCCCTATTTGAGCTAGAGACTTCCAATTTTGTATGGAGGTGTCTTTCCTCATGCTGAACAAATTTGCCACAAGGACCCATAAGGTCCATCAGGATAGATTTTCCTCCTCTTGGAGATTTTTGAAAACCTTTGAAAAACGTATTCTCATGAACCATAAGTCCAAACAACATATGAATGTAGGCCCATGGTACATATCTTAACTTAGTTTGAGAAAAGCTAAGGGATTAGTTAAGAGATGGCTGAGTTATTGATAAATCAGGAAATCAGATTTTGCGTGTCCATTGAAATCCTTTGTAAATCCACTCCACAATGAACTCAACTTGAATTCTTAACAATTAACTTTTTTTAACTATGTCATGTTAATGCTTCAAATAATCATACAAAATAATCTCATTGACTAACATTGATTCATTCAAAGATGGCCACACTATACCAGTAGATGCATATACACTAATATGCAAAAATCTTCTTCTCATAAAACATAGGACCAAATAACAAATTCGGTATGTATGACCATGTTACATGTCTTCAGATTTTACATGTCCATTTAAACCACTGTAAATCCACTCCACAGTGGCTTGAAACTCTATCATGGACATCCCTACGATGAACCACACTGAGTGGTATTGATATCTCAAAAAACAAGGAAACTATTAACAACTCATTCTTTGCATGTGTAATGTATCTTTCGTCTCTCTGTGTTTCATAAATGCCCTTCAATTCGCAAGAGGCTGAATGTATCTCACCGGTTAAAGCATCCGAGCGAATGAAACAGCGCCCCTCTGTCTCAGTATGTGTAGTGTATCTATCTGATGTTGTCTGGTCAGACAGAGTATGACATTGTTGCAGCATGTAGCATTGAATGCAAGGGAAGCCAGTGAGCATTTGGCCTCCCTTGAAAAATAAATAAATAAAATAATAGCTCAGCTGTGAATGGTCCTGGTGTACCAAACAAAAGTGTCAATGGAAGCCAATTTGGATTTGGCTTCAGAACAATCACATCAAAAGCCAAGGTCCTTATTGACAGAAAAAAACATGAATTGTTGCATCTCGTTGTGTTGTTGTCCACCGGTGGCTAGCTAGCTAGCTAAACTCGTCCCTTTTCTAAATTAGCCATGGATGGAGATAGGGATTTGGACTTGTGGTTCTACTTAGCACTCCGTACTAGCCAATGATTATAGCGGCGATTCTGATCCAACCATAGATTCATACATTGTGCACCTGGCCTGAGAGGATGGAAGTTTAACATGTAGCTAGAGGAAGTATGCTAACGTTAACTAGCTGGCCTGGCTTATCGTTGACCATGAAAGGAAGTTAAGCTAGCGACCAAATATTTTAGCCAGGTAGCCTAGGACAACAAAAACTAACAGCATGTACTGTACTGTATGACAGATAGACCGTTTAGGCAACATGAAAGAGGAGGATGGCATTGGCGTTTCTCTACAAGTAGGGTGAGTCAATATATTTTTTCTGCTTCATGCACACACACACAGAGAAATAAGTACCATGGACAGCCACATCATATTTAATTTACGTTGATTGGATTAAATCATTTTTGGTATATTTTAGTTTTCACTGTGTTAGACTAAGCATAGGCAATTAGATGATGTTGAAGTTGAAATGGTGCTGGAATAGCGGAGGCAGCTCGTGTTTTCTTTGCGACTTGTGGGAACTCCGTGGTTATAAATCAATAGTTGTTTAGTAGGCCGAAAATGTCGGAAACATTACCTTGCTTGACCATGCTGTGGGTCATGTAATTGTTTGTTACATGCAATATGTTTTGTGGACTTCACCGGACAGATGTTGCTCTCCGGTTTTGTAATGAAACAAATGTGTGGTTGAATTTATTCTGCCACTGTCTTCTTATTGTCACGGCCTTAGGCCTACAGTTGAAGTCGGAAGTTTACATACACTTAGGTTGGAGTCATTAAAACTCATTTTTCAACCACTCCACAAATGTCTTGTTAACAAACTATCGTTTTGGCAAGTCGGTTAGGACATCTACTTTGTGCATGACACAAGTAATTTTTCCAACAATTGTTTACAGACAGATTATTTCACTTCTAATTCACTGTATCACAATTCCAGTGGGTCAGAAGTTTACATACACTAAGTTGACTGTGCCTTTAAACAGCTTGGAAAATTCCAGAAAATGATGTCATGGCTTTAGAAGCTTCTGATAGGCTAATTGACATAATTTGAGTCAATTGGAGGTGTACCTGTGGATGTATTTCAAGGCCTACCTTCAAACTCAGTGCCTCTTTGCTTGACATCATGGGAAAATCAAAAGAAATCAGCCAAGACCTCAGAAAAAAAATTGTAGACCTCCACAAGTCTGGTTCATGTTTGGGAGCAATTTCCAAATGCCTGAAGGTACCACGTTCATCTGTACAAACAATAGTACGCAAGTACAACCACCATGGGACCACGCAGCCGTCATACCGCTCAGGAAGGAGACGCGTTTTGTCTCCTGGAGATGAACGTACTTTGGTGCAAAAAGTACTAATCAATCCCAGAACAACAGCAAAGGACCTTGTGAAGATGCTGGAGGAAACAGGTATAAAAGTATCTATAGCCACAGTAAAACGAGTCCTATATCAACATAACCTGAAAGGCCGCTCAGCAAGGAAGAAGCCACTGCTCCAAAACCGCCATAAAAAAGCCAGACTACAGTTTGCAACTGCACATGGAGACAAAGATCGTACTTTTTGGAGAAATGTCCTCTGGTCTAATGAAACAAAAATAGAACTGTTTGGCCATAATGACCATCGTTATGTTTGGGGGAAAAAGGGGTAGGCTTGCAAGCCAAAGAACACCATCCCAACCGTGAAGCACAGCGGTGGCAGCATCATGCTGTGGGGGTGCTTTGCTGCAGGAGGGACTGGTGCACTTCACAAAATAGATGGCATCATGAGGAAGGAAAATTATGTGGTTATATTGAAGCAACATCTCAAGACATCAGTCAGGAAGTTAAAGCTTGGTCACAAATGGGTCTTCCAAATGGACAATGACCCCAAGCATACTTCCAAAGTTGTGGCAAAATGGCTTAAGGACAACAAAGTCAAAGTATTGGAGTGGCCATCACAAAGCCCTGACCTCAATCCTATAGAAAATATGTGGGCAGAACTGAAAAAGTGTGTGCGAGCAAGGAGGCCTACAAACCTGACTCAGTTACACCAGCTCTGTCAGGAGGAATGGGCCAGAATTCACCCAACTTATTGTGGGAAGCTTGTGGAAGGCTACCCAAAATGTTAAACAATTTAAAGGCAATGCTACCAAATAGTAATTGAGTGTATGTAAACTTCTGACCCACTGGGAATGTGATGAAAGAAATAAAAGCTGAAATAAATAATTCTTTATACTATTATTCTGACATTTCACATTCTTAAAATAAAGTGGTGATCCTAACTGACCTAAAACAGGGAATTTTTACTAGGATTAAATGTCAGGAATTGTGGAAAAACTGAGTTTAAATGTATTTGGCTAAGGTGTATGTAAACTTCCGACTTCAACTGTATATATCACGGTGTCAAGGCATATAAACTAACAGGTTATAGAGCAAACAATGCAATTATCACAACACGCAGGTTTTAATATGGCTTTTTTTTCTGGATTAGCTTCCCCTGTGATTTTACCCACGCACCGCTACTGGTACAGCGTACATTGCTATTGCAACCACGCCTCAGCCGCCTCGTCAGGATTCCACGCCTCAGCCGGCTCGTCAGGCTTCCACACCTCAGCCGGCTAGTCAGGCTTCCACGCCTCAGCCGGCTCGTCAGGCTTCCACACCTCAGCCGGCTCGTCAGGCTTCCACGCCTCAGCCGGCTCGTCAGGCTTCCACGCCTCAGCCGGCTCGTCAGGCTTCCACACCTCAGCCGGCTCGTCAGGCTTCCACACCTCAGCCAGCTCGTCAGGCTCCAACGCCTCAGTCGGCTCGTCAGGCTCCCACGCCTCGGCCGTCTCTAGAGGGGGGATACTGTCATGCCTGCTCCCGCTCCCCCTCCCTGGCACTCGAGGGCGCCAGGCTGCCCATCATTACGCACACCTGTCACCATCGTTACGCAAATCAGCGCTTATTGGACTCACCTGGACTCCTTCCCTTTGTTAATTACCTCCCCTATATCTGTCTGTTCCTCTGTTTGATCCCTGTGTCAGCATTGATGTTGTTTTGTTTCCACTGTCCAGACGCTGTCCGTGTTTTGTTCCATGTCTTTTATTTATTAAATCATCACCCTGTACTTGTTTCCTGTCTCCCAGCATCTGTCGAACCGAGGTCGTTACAATAACAGCTAATTTACAGTTTTCAAAACCCCTCCCAGACAGTCCTATCAAAATTCTTGCTTGAGAAATTGCTCTTTGCTAAGAATCTATTTTTGTTTCTTTTTGGCCATTTGAATTTAAAGCTATCACAGTAAGGTACTTAATTGTTTCCCAGAAATTATTTGATATTGAGATAAAAACGGTAGCATCACCCTTGTGGTATGTTTGTCTGTGCAATTTGTGTCGTGCTGTATTTTACTTTTTTTTATTCTATGAAATTGTATATGCAGGGCTCCCTTGAAAAAGAGACACTGGTCTTAATGGTGACTCCCTGCTAAAATAAAGCTAAAATAAATTAAGAAATAATTGAGAGATGAACATGGTAATGCTTTCACTGATTGCACATAAAGGAAGATAGTTCCAACTGATCTTGTGTCCTTTCTGTCATCCTGTGAACCCCGTTCACTGCTGCTCACAGCTTTATTTATTTTTTTAGACCCTCCTGGCACTTTAACAACTACTCTTAATGATGTCAGAGGGCAGTGAGGCAGTCTTAGTGAGAGACCACCAGCCCTATTAAGCAGCTCAGACCATATGCAGGAAGTGAAGAACATTCCTACAGACCCCTAACAAGTGTATAAATATGCACCGCCAACCACACACACATGGGATTATACAGCTGTCACTAGCCTAGAGATACGGGTCAGGTAACCAGCTAGCTAACCAGCTGATTTGAACCAAGTCTGGGAGACCAGATCTTCTCAGGAGTTCCTGGTGCTTTTGTATGTCAATCATCCAGCCATGGAGCCTTCCCTCTCTGCGGCCAAGGCACCTGAGGGAGTTAGTACCTGTCAGTGAAGACAGGCCGAGGAGGAGTGAGCTGAAATAGAACATCAAGGTGAGATGGGGTGAAACAGACATGACTGATACAGACAGATCCTACAAACTTTCTGTCTATGTACAAGACAAGAATTTAAGAAAAGATTTCAGTGGAGTTATAGTGTGAAAATGTCATTAGTCCAGCAGCTAAAATAAGGCGCTGACTTTTACATGTGTAATAGAGGACTCAATCAAAGAGTTGAAGCTGAAGTTGATTGCATTTGCCTGGAACCCTGGCTGCTGTCTAGAACAACAACAACAGTCCAGTGATGGTAATGTGAACAGACAGACAGACAGACAGAGGAAAGCATAAGATGGTGAGAGAGACAGACAGAGAGAGAGATACACATGATGGACAAAGAGGGGGTGGACATGCGGCAGTGATCTCCCTCCCTCCTTGTGCAGTGCCAGTGTGGTGTGTGTGCGTTGGCTCTCTCAGGGGGTGTGATTGTGAACGCGTCCGGCTGTAACCCTGCTAAGCCCCCGGCCTTCTAGGGGAGATCCACATGCCTATTACTGACTGTCAGAGCAGCAGAACACACCAGCCCGTTCCAGCCACCCAGTACACCCCCAGGCCCAAAGCTTGGCTGGCTGATCAGCCTCCTCCTTCTATTTCATCTGCCCACTTCTCGGCTCTATTAGCCCACACCATTTGCATGAATTATTTCATTAAGCAGCAGGACAAGAAAGAAGAGGAAAAAAGAGAGAGAGAGAGAGAGAGAGAAAGGAGAGTGGACACAGGACAGTGAAAAGGCCCTGGAGGATAATACTAGACCCCTCAGGCTTCTTCTGACAGCTCAATTTCCTCTCCTTCACACCACAGGACTGGCGAGAGCAGCCAGGGGCCCCTGCTGGCGTTAATCAGGGGCCCCTCTCTCTCTCTCCCACTTTAGTCTCAGATGAGACTGCCATAAAGAGAGAAACACTGATCCATGTTTTTGTCTCTCTGTCTCTCTCTCCCCCCCCTCTCTCTCTCTCTCTTTGTCTCTATCTCCCTTTGTTTCTCCCTCTCTCTCACTCTCTCTCTCTCCCACTCTCTCTCTCTGTCTTTAACGCAGACCCAGCCACATGATCACAGTCTCAGGTTAAACTTGCTCAAGTTAAGGAATCATAGAGTTGTTTGTACTAGTGCAACAGAGGAGGTAGAGATTCTGTAATTTCTATGTAAAAAAACAAACATATTCTGGTAGCCAGCATTGTATCATTGTTCAATATTGACTGATGATGGCTCTTGCCAGCACATTTCAAACTATTTCACTCAACTGTCTTCTGATGTTGCATACTGTGTACCAATTCAAGTTATCTGACAAAAAAATGTTGTTTCAACTAAATATCATTAAGTTACTTGTTCCACAGCCTTTCTTTTGTTAACTCAACTTTTCAGTCAAAGTGTTACCTGAACTTAAACATTTTTGTTGGCCAAACATGAGAAAACATATGCAACATTTTGTCAACTTAAAATGATGTGTTTGCCCAAATTGTCTCATATGTTCATTCAATTAGAAATTATTATTTGGGCATATTACCTAAAAAAAGGCTGTGAAACTGATTACACACACAGTGCTTTTAACATACAACATTTCAACTTACATATTTGGCACCTGTATTGCTACACTTCGCACTTCAAAGTAAATCTCAGCTCTGTTAAAAGTACACAAAAAAAAACCATTAAGGAGTAATATTAATTAAAACAGAGTAATATGCCCCACCAGTATTATACAACTATACATAAATAACTAAAGTTGCTTAAATAAGTAAATCAAATCAATGAAAAGAGAATGGTCAAATTAAGTGATAATTGAAACAGACATGGTGGCATAGCAGGAAGATCGGAATGCCATGAACCAGGAGGTATGTAAGTTGAAAATATTCTATGTTAAAAGCATGAATGAACATATGAGACGATTTCAGCAAACACATCAGTTTAAATTGACTGCATTTTTGCCAAAGTTTTCTGAAGTTGAAGCTTTTTAAAATTCACGTAACATTTGAATAAACGGAGTAAAAAAGTAAATCAAATTTGAGTGAGAAACTTTAATCAAATTGTATCCATTCATCTGAAACGTTGGGTTAAGAGAGGCTGTGAAAGTTTTCTACAGTAATATGAGTGAGAATGTGTTGTGAAATGAACCTCATATTGTGAGGTGTGCGCTTCAGCAATCCCAATTTCAATACAGCCCCTTTTATAATCAAAGGTGAAAAATGACCCCTCCTATAAGAGAACTTACCCTGTTCAATAGCCTTCCTTGGCTTTATATTCAAGCCTGTGGAGCTGTGAGAGCTGCAACATTGTTTTACTAGGAGACAGACAGGAGTTGAATGATTCATGTTTGATTTAGGTACAGTGGATTGCAGGCTTTACACACAACAAGAGTAGGGTGGAGAACAGGAGTTATCAATACCATATAGATCATGGTCATTTCTTTATTTAGAATCAACATAGAGCTGTTCAGGTATAAACAGGCCATAAGTGAGTCAGTAAAGCCTGGTATATTTTCAAAACACATTTAGATCCAGCTACAACAACAACAACCCAGGTGGTAGAAGAGAGCAATTAACTCATTTTCAGTGCTGTGTTTTCTGTGTAATTACTAAAGCACCGTGCTTCAATGGTGATCGATGGCCGACTGAGAGGTGGAGGGGAGTCTGTGGGGAAATATGGAGCGCAAACTTTCTCCCTAAGCACAGCTGCCTTCCTACACCACCGCCCGCACTGAGCCACCCTGCACGGCATACGAAATGTCACAGCAACATGTTCCTCACATACAAAGCAGCCTAGCTTCCAGGTGGAAAAAAGTGATAGGTGTGGCGACTGGTGAAGCCCCACGACAGTGAGTGAATGTTTCCGCTATGAAAGGCTTTGCTCTAGGAAGGTCACTCTGGGCTGTAGGCCGGCAGCTCATAACATAATAGAATGGGTTAGTGTCTGTCTGTCTGCAGGAGCAGGGAGGAGTGACGGTGGTGAATATTCACTGGCACCAATTCAACATAAATATTACAGTGAATAGAGACTTGGCAGACAGTGTGAGGATTTATTTTCAGACCTGCTGAAACGGCATAATGCGGCTGAGGTTTCAGGTTTAAAGTAAATATGAATTTCTAAACAAAGGATGGATGCCAGGCACAGTTTATTAAACTGGTCTGGTGTGTGTCCCGGGAGGGGGCAACGCTGCTTGTGTAATAGCCAAACACAGGAGGACATGTACTGGTGACTGGCCGACCGTCGATCTGGTGTTAGCTAAATACAGAGGAGCAATCAATACCTGACTCATTTCTACCTCTCACACTCAGTCGCTCTCTCTCTCTCTCTTTCTACCTCTCACACTCAGTCTCTCTCTCTCTCTCTCTCTCTCTCTCTCTCTCTCTCTCTCTCTTTCACACACACACACACACACTCCCACATACCCACACACACACATTCACACACATTTCAATCTTTCCGCTGGGGGACCTGAAAGATGAGAGAGGAAGTGAGACAAGTTTTTGTCTTGTAAGCGATGGAGCGATTCAATGGTTGACAGACATGTTGAAGCCAGGTCAATGTGTAGAAAAGCCTGAGGCTCCCTGTGACGGACCCGATCAATGAGACAGGAAGGAAGGAACGGCTTTCTATCCTAGCCTCATCAGCAACAACCAACCTCCATCCAAAAAGCTCCAGTGCCATACCTGGGGCAAAGGCAAATTTTAAGAGTCAATTCGGCTTTCCGAACTGGACTTTGGCTAACCTTAAGCAGTTAGATTTGTGCTTAAAGTACATGTTTGTAGATCACAAAAGGCAAATATCAGATTCTGTGGAAAACTCTCCATTTGTATCCAAAATATACTAACTGGTTAGTTGAGCCAAAGGGGTAAGTTGAGCCACCTTTGTTTCTAGGAAACCATACACAAAATTATTAATTTAACCAAATATATAGGAAGAGGTCATCATTTCATAGAGTCTGTGATGGAAGAAACCACATGGAAAAATTGGTAAGCAGGTCAGGTCCAAAAAACTGATTTTCATCCAGTCAAATTAAGTTATTGTGTTAGAGGTTTCATGATGCTTGACTGTATCTAAACCAAAGTACAGTGCCTTGCAAAAGTATTCATCCCCCTTGGCGTTTTTCCTATTTTGTTGCATTACAACCTGTAATTTAAATGGATTTCTATTTGGATTTCATGTAATGGACATACACAAAGGAGTCCAAATTGGTGAAGTGAAATGAAATTTCAAAAATTTCAAAAAAATGACGGAAAACTGGTGTGTGCATATGTTTTCACCCCCTTTGCTATGAAGCCCCTAAATAAGATCTGGTGCAACCAATTACAAGACACATAATTAGGTAAATAAAGTCCACCTGTGTGCAATCTAAGTGTCTCAGACTCTGGGGCGCTGTTCTGAAAGGCCCCAGAGTCTGCGACACCACTAAGCAAGGGGCACCACCAAGCAAGCGGCACCATGAAGACCAAGGAGCTCTCCAAACAGGTCAGGGACAAAATTGTGGAGAAGTACAGATCACGGTTGGGTTATAAAAAAATATCTGAAACTTTTAACATCCCACTGAGCACTATTAAATCCATTATAAAATGTTTTAAAGAATATGGCACCACAACAAACCTGCCAAGAGAGGGCCGCCCACCAAAACTCACGGACCAGGCAGGGAGGGCATTAATCAGAGGCAACAAAGAGACCAAAGATAACCCTGAAGGAGCTGCAAAGCTCCACAGCGGAGATTGGACTATCTGTCCATAGGACCACTTTAAGCCGTACACTCCACAGAGCTGGGCTTTACGGAAGAGTGGCCAGAAAAAAGCCATTGCTTAAAGAAAAAACTAAGCAAACACGTTTGGTGTTCGCCAAATGCCATGTGGGAGACTCCCCAAACATATGGAAGAAGGTACTCTGGTCAGATGAGACTAAAATTGAGCTTTTTTCCTATATCTGGTGCAAACCCAACACCTCTCATCACCCCGAGAACACCATCCTCACAGTGAAGCATGGTGGTGGCAGCATCATGCTGTGGGGATGTTTTTCATCAGAAGGGACTGGGAAACTGGTCAGAATTGAAGGAATGATGGATGGCGCTAAATACAGGGAAATTCTTGAGGGAAACCTGTTTCAGTCTTCCAGAGATTTGAGACTGGGACGGAGGTTCACCTTCCAGCAGGACAATGACCCTAAGCATACTGCTAAAGCAACACTCGAGTGGTTTAAGGGGAAACATTTAAATGTCTTAGAATGGCCTAGTCAAAGCCCACACCTCAATCCAATTGAGAATCTGTAGTATGACTTAAAGATTGCTGTACACCAGCGGAACCCATCCAGTTTTGCCTTGAAGAATGGGCAAAAATCCCAGTGGCTAGATGTGCCAAGCTTATAGAGACATATCCCAAGAGACTTGCAGCTGTAATTGCTGCAAAAGGTGGCTCTACAAAGTATTGATAGTTATGCACACTCAAGTTTTCTGTTTTTTTGTCTTATTTCTTGTTTGTTCCACAATAAAAAATATTTTGCATCTTCAAAGTGTTAGGCATGTTGTGTAAATCAAATGATACAAACTCCTGAAAAATCAATTTTAATTCCAGGTTGTAAGGCAACAAAATAGGAAAAATGCCAATGGGGGTGATTACTTTTGCAAGCCACTGTAGATACTTTTAAGGTTGTTCTATACATCAGTTGGGATCTCTATAAGCTTCAATATGAGGTCTTTAACCTAAAGCATGAAAGTGAATCCTTGTAGCTGTGTGGGCTAATATAGTCAAAATGTTTGCCTTGGAGTAAGTTGAACCAATGGCCATGGGGTAAGTTGACTCAATAGTTGAGCCAATGGCAAGTTGAGCAAATGGAAGTGTTTTCTTCCAAGTGAAATGCAAGGCATTATTGCTGGAATATGAGGTAACAACAGGGCCTGGCCTATGTTAAAAGTGTTAAAAAAGTACAAAGTGTTTATAAGGTGTTAAGCCTGTGTGAAAAGATGATTAAAGGTGCAATATGCAGAAATCACTATGCCCTTTCCAGGTTGCAAAAATACGAATAGTTCGCCTAATATCAGTTGATGTAACAAAACAATTTGCATACTGTAGAGAATCATTCTACCATCTAAACCTGTGTGAATATCTTTTTAATAACCAAAAATATTGTATTTTCATAAAACCTACAAAACCTAAAGTAAAAGACGCAAAAACGAAACTTAAGAATGGAAGCATTGAAATAGCACACCGGGGTAAGTTGTGCCAAGAGACCACTTTTTTTTGACAAGCTATGTTTTCAAAACTACAATGTTTACATGAATTCTGATTACGTCCAGGGATACACAACTTCCTGAAATATACAGTGAGGGAAAAAAGTATTTGATCCCCTGCTGATTTTGTACGTTTGCCCACTGACAAAAAATGATCAGTCTATAATTTTAATGGTAGGTTTATTTTAACAGTGA
Source organism: Coregonus clupeaformis (assembly GCF_020615455.1). Taxonomy (NCBI): domain Eukaryota; kingdom Metazoa; phylum Chordata; class Actinopteri; order Salmoniformes; family Salmonidae; genus Coregonus; species Coregonus clupeaformis. The sequence goes on along the minus strand of NC_059224.1, from coordinate 25,619,010 downwards.
GAGACAGAATAACAACAACAAAAATCCAGAAAACACATGTCAAAAATTTTATAAATTTATTTGCATTTTAATGAGGGAAATAAGTATTTGACCCCCTCTCAATCAGAAAGATTTCTGGCTCCCAGGTGTCTTTTATACAGGTAACGAGCTGAGATTAGGAGTACACTCTTAAACGAAGTGCTCCTAATCTCAGCTTGTTACCTGTATAAAAGACACCTGTCCACAGAAGCAATCAATCAATCAGATTCAAAACTCTCCACCATGGCCAAGACCAAAGAGCTCTCCAAGGATGTCAGGGACAAGATTGTAGACCTACACAATGCTGGAATGGGCTACAAGACCATCGCCAAGCAGCTTGGTGAGAAGGTGACAACAGTTGGTGCGATTATTCGCAAATGCAAGAAACACAAAATAACTGTCAAACTCCCTCGGCCTGGGGCTCCATGCAAGATCTCACCTCGTGGAGTTGCAATGATCATGAGAACGGTGAGGAATCAGCCCAGAACTACACGGGAGGATCTTGTCAATGATCTCAAGGCAGCTGGGACCATAGTCACCAAGAAAACAATTGGTAACCCACTACGCCGTGAAGGACTGAAATCCTGCAGCGCCCGCAAGGTCCCCCTGCTCAAGAAAGCACATATACAGGCCCGTCTGAAGTTTGCCAATGAACATCTGAATGATTCAGAGGAGAACTGGGTGAAAGTGTTGTGGTCAGACGAGACCAAAATCGAGCTCTTTGGCATCAACTCAACTCGCCGTGTTTGGAGGAGGAGGAATGCTGCCTATGACCCCAAGAACACCATCCCCACCGTCAAACATGGAGGTGGAAACATTATGCTTTGGGGGTGTTTTTCTGCTAAGGGGACAGGACAACTTCACCGCATCAAAGGGACGATGGACGGTGCCATGTACCGTCAAATCTTGGGTGAGAACCTCCTTCCCACAGCCAGGGCATTGAAAATGGGTCGTGGATGGGTATTCCAGCATGACAATGACCCAAAACACACAGCCAAGGCAACAAAGGAGTGGCTCAAGAAGAAGCACATTAAGGTCCTGGAGTGGCCTAGCCAGTCTCCAGACCTTAATCCCATAGAAAATATGTGGAGGGAGCTGAAGGTTTGAGTTGCCAAACGTCAGGCTCGAAACCTTAATGACTTGGAGAAGATCTGCAAAGAGGAGTGGGACAAAATCCCTCCTGAGATGTGTGCAAACCTGGTGACCAACTACAAGAAACGTCTGACCTCTGTGATTGCCAACAAGGGTTTTGCCACCAAGTACTAAGTCATGTTTTGCAGAGGGGTCAAATAATTATTTCCCTCATTAAAATGCAAAACAATTTATAACATTTTTGACATAGTTTTTTTTGTTATTCTGTCTCTCACTGTTCAATTAAACGTACGATTAAAATTATAGACTGATCATGTCTTTGTCAGTGGGCAAACCTACAAAATCAGCAGGGGATCAAATACTTTTTTCCCTCACTGTATGTAGATATCTTTGTTAGAAAGAATACTATATATACCTTGACGGAGTGATGCTGAATGTAAAAAAGGGCTCAACTTACCCCACTTTCCCCTAATGCAGTTTCCATGTTTAAACTTTCATGGTTTTACAGTAATCTGGACCTTCAAAGAAGCTGGTAGGCTGACCCAGATTGGGGTGTGTAGTTGTTCATTTTAAAATAGCCCATAGCTGTAAGCAACTTAGAGAAATGTCATAAATTAGTAATTGCCCCATGTTCATCAACATTGCAGCAAACCTTTCTCCACCAGTAAAAATGCATGATAAAGATTTATGAAGATCATCCACATACCCAACTAGGTAACTACAGTACAGGACAACTAGCTAAAACTAAATTAAAACTAAATGCAAGATAGTATGTGTATGATAAAGACACACATCTATCTTTCTCTTTTGTTTGGTCCGAGCAGATCACATGGATTACATAAACAGGTTTTTCTGCTGAAGCTAACAAGCAGGCGGTTCCTGAGTGCTGGAGACAAACACACCACTAACTGTGAAAATCAATAGAGGTCCTTCAATTCTCACCCTTCATTCCAGCATGGATGAATAGAAGCTGTGGGAGATGGGAGTATGGCTGAGAGGCGCATCAGTGTCCTTAACTGTCTACTAGGCAGAGAGCACTGAGTGGGCCTAGAACCAGAACCACACTGAGCCTGATTCTGACCCCAGAGACCTCTACACACAGCCCACTGGGCACAGACATCAATTCAACATCTATTCCACATTGGTTCAAATTAATTTAATTGAAATGACGTGGAAACAACTTTGATTTAACCAGTGTGTTCCCAGTGGGAGCAGGGTCATACACTGTACTGTAGGCCCTGTAAACAATAGGTTGTTATACTCACAGACACACACACATGCACAAAGCAACATCCACAGAATACACGCCCACACACAGCTTAAAGGAAAACTCCACCCCAAAACGGTCTTTTGGTATTCGTTTCATTAGTCCATTGTTGACATAGTCCCAAAATGTTTTGCTTGTCAGCAATAACGTTTTCAAGATATATAACTTTCAAAATACAGAAATCATCCCGTATGATGCAAGATAGTTTTTGGGTGGAATTTTCCATTAAAAGCAAGCAGCTAATAGTCCTGAAAACAGAATGGAAAAGAAGCTTAACATCACTGTCAAATTAAGTTGAAATAGAGCATAGTGCTCTAAAATGAACGCTTCATGCCAGCAGATTAGTCTGTGTAAAGTAACATGATTTTCTCGCCTCCTAAGGGTTTTTGTATGTTAGTTAAACATTTAGAGAGGGTAGACTCTGTCAGCATAATGTTCAACTTGATTCATTAATGAAAACATCACACCAGTCAACAATTGAGTGGGAAGTTGCCAAGTCTGTGTTTCTGTGGCCAAAAATCATCCTATGATATTTGCAAACAAGGTGTTTGATATTTGCTGTTTGATATTTGCAGCGTCTGTAGGTGTTCCACTATTATAGTAGCATCCTCTGTGTTCTTCTTATTCATGTGGAAATCAGTCTTTGAGGGATTCATGTAGGATTTGTTGCTTAATGGTATTTGAAACATCAGTCGTACAGTGAGGAATTGAATGATATCCACTTTAAGACTAAAGGTCTTAGTCTAATTGGAAGTGTGCGAATAAAAGCGAAGGTAATGGGGGCGGCAGGTAGCCTAGCGGTTAAGAGCATTGGGCCAGTAACCGAAAGGTTGCTGGTTTGAATCCCCGAGCCAACTAAGTGAACATTTGTCGATGTGCTCTTGAGCAAGGCACTTAACCCCAGTTGCTCCAGAGTTGCTATCAATAATGGCTGATCCCTGGCTGTGACCCTACTCTCCGAGGGTGTTTCAGGGGGAGTAGGATATGCAAAAATAAATGTCCAATTAACACGTAATACACACTTGTACATGTGTGAAATAGGACAAATGTAAGCACCCACCTACCAATGAAGTGGATTGTTTTCACACAAGCTGCAGCGCATGTGGCAATTATCTCTTTCTATGCAGCTTGTAGCTGCTGCTACACCGATCAACTCCCTCTCATCTGATAAAAACCATATCCAATTTGAGGAAACAAGCCATCGTTAGCTCACACAGAAGCAGACACATGCAGCCCTGTTTGAAAGACAGAGTGATCTGGCACTATTAAGATGGAAATGACTCATCCTCGCAAATGCCTTCTCACACACTTAAACACACATATGCGTGTGCATGAACGCACACACACATTAATGGGTATGTACGTGTGCTGTGCTGTATAGGTTACCTGTAATGGCGCGTGTCTCTGAGAGCTCTGTTGCTGGGTATCCTCTCACTCTCTCTCTGGTTGAAGGCATACAGTTTGTACGGGTCCTGGCCTGGTTTCCATCGCCTGGCATTGAGGTAGTTCTTCTCTTCAAACTCTTCCAGGAGGTCATCCCATTCTGACTCTGAGATCTGAAACAAAAAACATTCCACTCATCACACAAACCCCACTGTAAACAACTTGCTGGGGTAGAATTCACTTTAGAAACTGCGAGAACAACAACGTCCAACTGTGGAATTTGTGTTGTAAGCTGATGTGCAGCTTTTTTGCTTGTTATGATATTAAATTAGGTTTACACTGTCATAAACATAACAATTGATGGCAGCATTTTGGCAAGTCCCCATCCTCACAATATCTCTTCAACATAACGACGACAACCACAGAGACAAACAGTGTACACAGACGATGCAGACACACCACCGAATTTGCTGGTGCAGAATCTGGAGGGCGTATCAATTCTAGTTGAATAAAACCCTCTTTTGTGCAGCGGCAGCAGATTGAAATCACCCATAAACTGGAGCCTCTTCCATATTTCCTGTATTTATTTTCTGTTTTGTTTTGCTGATGTGCCAGATTCTCCAGCTCCAGCCATTTGGGCTGATGGGAACCAGAGGTCTATACTCCCCCCAGCCTGGATGATGCTGGTGATTAGCAAGCTAGCAGGTTTCTAGTTTCTACCCTGATGACAGTTTGAATGGAGCCTAATGAAAAATCCTCAACACGCACTCATAACTATACACACACACGCACGCAATCACGCACCCATGGGGCTCTGGGTGAAGCTGTCATGTCCCCTACAGCCTGCTGGGTAACAAAAGGCAGCCGACATTGTGACTGAAGGCCCATGAATCACTGCCTGCTGATGCTGAGTGATTAAATCTGATTTCCATGCAATGCGGCAGCGCCGGGGTAATTGTTGGCCATCGAGACAATAATACAGCCTATAATATGTTCCCTGGCTTATGGCTTTTTGCATCAATACACCAGAAACTTAATGTTACATTTACAGGAAGAACCTGCTGGAGGTTGTGGCAAGGAGTTGGCTCACTGTTTTGCAAATTCTATTTTATCTTATTAAGCAGAACGACAGAACCGTATAGTCCTCAGGCGAAACTCAGGGGAGATACAGGTAGCCCGAGGGAGCCATACCGATGGGAATTCTACTAGGCTTTTCTTTTATGGTGCTTTTGTTTGTGTTCTTTACACCTGGCGAAGAGAATCTGCTCAAGTTCCTGTGGACTCATTATATTTACCAGACTTGTCTCACTGAGCCATTTTATGACACCTAACCTCATGCAGCCTTACAATGTATATAAAATCGAAACACATAGCCCAACGTTTGTAGAACAACTAAAGTTACATTAATAACTCTAAATTAAGCATATAGGAATACCTATTTCTTTGTTAACCGCTCAACACAGAATAGCCGCATGTGCGCAATATCCTTTCTATTTTATTCAGCTTTGTTCAATTGTATTCTTCATACTATAAAATAATGCCATGGAATTCTAAGCAAATCTTTTCTGCTAAATGAACTAGTGTAGGCCTCCCGAGTGGCACAGTGGTCTAAGGCACTGCATCGCAGTGCTAGCTGTGCCACTAGAGATCCTGGTTCGTATCCAGGCTCTGTCGTTGCCGGCCGCGACCGGGAGACCCATGGGGCGGCGCACAATTGGCCCAGCGTCGTCCAGGGTAGGGGAAGGAATGGCCGGCAGGGATGTAGCTCAGTTGGTAGAGCATGGCGTTTGCAACGCCAGGGTTGTGGGTTCGATTCCCACCGGGGGCCAGTATGAAAAATTATGTATGCACTCACTAACTGTAAGTCGCTCTGGATAAGAGTGTCTGCTAAATGACTAAAATGTATAAAATGTAGCCCACAGCCATTTGGCATAGCCAGATCAGGACCTAACATACGGACAACTCAGAGTATGATATTCTGTTCTTCTGAAACTACATTTTCTTCATATCATGCTTCTTTAGACCTGTCTAAAATAAATAATGGATTTATTGTGAAGGTGTAGGCTATATTACATGGATTTATTAGACGTTGTTGAGATGTTCCAAAGGTCTGCATCAGTGGCTTGTAGGCTATGTGTGGAAGCCAGGAGATGTGTGGAAGCCACATCGAGGACGCAACTGCGCGCGTCCTTATCCAATTCCAAGGAGCATATCGAAGATATTGGAAGAACTGTCCACATTTACTTTTCGGCAGCCAACAAGATGAGTAGGCCTAACGAACAGCAAAAGCACTAGCCTATGTCAATCTACTATACCCCATAGTACAAAAGTCGACCTATTCTGTGAAAGAAAGAAATATTCCAAACATAGTCTGAGACAGTTGTGGGATGCGATAGATCCCAAATTAATACAACCACTAGCATCAAAAAACATTTTTTACGCAATGTGGCTGACGCAACAGATCAAAACATTTAGCTTAAAATGTTGATAAACTATTAGGCTATTTCTTCACATTATAAGCGCAGCAATGCACACACAGTAGTAGGCTATAAACTTGAATGTTCCATTAGCGGAAAACACCATTATCAAAAGTGACCGCAAATGCAATTATGCATGTAATGCTTTTATTATAAATGTGCATTTTTATGGTGAAAAGTATCTTCCCCAAACTTGAAACTCACGCGCTGCTTATGTATGCCAGTTAGGCTCTACACCCCTTGAAAAGCGGATTAATTAGCCTAATTTTAAGAAATTATTTGGCCACTTTAGTTGTGATACAAACCTTATCAAAACATATAGGCCTATGGGCTAGGCTACATGAGGTGTGCTACTATGATTTGAAAAAGTCGCAAAAAAAGGCATTGTTTCTTATGCTGGGCATCATTCACAAGTGATAATATATAATTCACAAGTGATAGGCTAATATTGTCACCCATCAGACTATTCTTGATTTAATCTTGTCTTTACATATACTAAATAATATATGTGTGAAATTTGTTATGATTTAGAATGGACCATTATCATGCCCCTGTATCGAAACAGGGACAGCGGGGAAAAATACATGTCATCTATGCACTTAAATAGCGAATGGAGGACGCTTTTCCAGTGGTTCATTTTCATGCCAGCCAGGTAGGCTATACTCCTGTTGTAAATATAAGCAATTTGCTTAATATTAGGAATGTTGAGAAATAAATATAGTAGGCCTAGCCTATAGAAAGCTAATGGGATCCTCCTCTTTTTAGTAATAATAACATGCCATTTAGCAGACGCTTTTATCCAAAGCGACTTACAGTCATGCGTGCATACATTTTTTGTGTATGGGTGGTCCCGGGGATCGAACCCACTACCTTGGCGTTACAAGCGCCGTGCTCTACCAGCTGAGCTACAGAGGACCACACTCTGTTTTCTTGACATTTGCATAGCCTATAGAAATGTTGTGCACCATGAGCTCATGGGCTCTCATGAAGTGTTTGATTAGATTTTCGATTACATTTGCATAGATGTCAGAGTGATTAGAGGGACAATAGAGTGCTGAGTACCAGGCAGTTAGCAAGTTTGGTAGGCTACTAATGACCAGCAGCAGCATAAGAGCTTGGAGAAGCCTAATTACCGTGACTAAACGGTCACGTGGATTTTGACTGCCTTCATGACTCATGACTGGTCACCGCAACAACCCTACTCATAAGAAGCTTAGCTACCCTCATTTAAGAAGGATCATTTCACGAGACAAAGCCATTGAGGAGACGATGCAGTAGAGAGAAGGTGATGGGGTTCTAACCTAAATGAGGCGATACAAGCACAAGGGCACTTGGCAATGACCACAGAGCCATAGGAAGGCAGCTCACATCAGCTCCTCTGTCTTAACTGACCAAGCCCATTTATCCCAGAGGACACTGCTGGCCGGTGAGAGGAGACTGAGAAGAGGGGGGAGAGAACAGGGGACAGAGAAAAGAGAGAGAGAACAGGGAAGCGGCGAGAGATGAAAGAGAACAGGGGAGAAAGGGGAGAGAGGAGGGGAGATACTAGAGGAGAGAGGACTAGGGTAAAGAAGTGAGGAGAGATGTGGGGCGTCCTCCCCACATTAGGAGGACAGTAATGAGTCGTTAGGGTCTTTGAAGCCGGCTACCTGTCCGTCCATCCGTGCGGTGGATGAATTCCCTCGTAAGCACACTGATGTCTTTCAAGGCCTTTTCAGTCTGTCGGGAGATGTCATGCCCTGCCACTTTACAAGAATCACAACACCATCCACCCAACCAGGAATAGAGGTGGCTAATTGCAGATGTCTGTTTCTGAAGATAGACTGCTTAGCATGATAATGGCTACAGTGCAGCACCCCTGTATAACTTAGACCAGATGTCTGGGAGGTTTCCCTGATAAAACAGCCTGTTTCTTTATGTTTCATTTCCCACACTAAAAGTTGATGTAGTAAAAGGGGCTTATGTGTGCAATATTAGATGTTGAAATCAGTTTTCTTTATTTAATAATCTCTACTGTTGTATGAAGTTATCTGAATGTACCAATTAATCCTTTGCCTTCAGAGTTTTTCTCAGCGTTACGATGGTTGACAGCTGAATCCACAGAGGGAATGCTAATCTGGTGCTCACATATTCACTTTGTCATCTCCAGCACAGTGCCACTGTCACCCCATGATGCCACCAATCTGGGGAAAGTAGTTGTGTTTTATCAGGGAGGGAACATGGCCCAGGCAGCAAACAGAATTCAATTATAATTGGACAACACAGAAAATCTGCCTGCAAATCGATCTGTCACAACAAAGTTGAGCGGCTTGAGCCTCAATTTCAGAGCGCAATAAGTGCAAATCCCAACGGTCCCTAGCAGCCCACCAAAGATCAATTTCTCAAGAAAGAACAGGGCGAGCCTCAAGATTGAAATTCCCCTGGGCTGCCAGGCAAGGCAAGTCCTCCATAAAAATACCCCTGTCTTTGGTCCAGTCATCATCACTCTGCCTTTGCCTCTCCTATGTTGTTAAGGCAGAAGAGCCAGGGAGCCAGGTTTCATGTGGAGGATATTGCAGCCTAATTGGACATGATGCCTTGGTGGGGGGAGAGAGGGACGGAGGGAGTGAGGGAAGGAGGGAACGATTGAGGGTAGCTAAGCTACACCGCGACAGAGCTGCATGACATTTTAACCCCCAGCAGTTAGGTGGCTCGCCTGGCTCACTCCTCAGACAGGGAAGTGTGTCTTAATGAGTTGTGGATGACAGAGGACGCTGTAATTGGATCCTAGTCCCCCCTCTGCCCCCTACTCCACCCTGTGTCTGGGCATGTGTGTTTGTGTATGTCGGTCCTATTTCTAGACCCCTTAACTCAACCACCGCAACACGTCTTACCCAACAGAGATAACCAAAGGAAAACTGTAGCAGTGGGAATCTCTTCATAGTCTGTCTATAGTCTTGGTGGTACCTTAGAAGGTGCACATCCCTAGTTACAGTATCAAAGCTATGCGCTAGTAATTGCACAGCCTCCTTTGACTCCTAGCCAGGTAATGAGATTAACCCTAGCAGCTCATTTACAGATCTCTGTCTGGCTCGTCTCAGATGTGATGTTCAGGACTGCACAGCACACACACAGACAAAGACACACACACACAGGGATATTATTAGGAGTCCACATGGTGGTATAATTCAGAGCTGGGGGTCATAGCTCATAAACCAGCGGATGATAAAGTACAAATCAGAGCCAAGGCCGAGTTTACAGCCCAGACACCAATAACATTAAGAAGGCGTGGACACTCCAGCCCAATAACACACACCCTGCATGGTTGATTTAACCCTGAGACCTACAGGCTCATTCATCATCCCACACATTAGGCCTCATGCCTCAGCCCTTTACACCATAATAATCATAATGTGTCGTCATCTCCGATCTTCATTGTTGTTTCTCTGATGTCATCAGAGAGAGAGAGAAAGAGAGAGAGAGAGCGAGAGAGGGAGAGAGAGAGCGAGAGAGAGAGAGAGAGAGAGAGAGAGAGAGAGAGAGAGAGAGAGAGTGCCTTGGCATGGTGCATGGTGGGTAAATGATAAATGTGTGTTTGGTCCACTGCAGGTGTAGTTTCCATCCCCCCAGGTATCACAGAAACAGTCAGTCATTATGACAGGCAGAGGCAGCCCTGACCTGGAGAATGTTAACACATCCCTCTTGCTGATGACAGCCCATTCATTTTTCAACTTCCAGGTCAGGGTTAGCACAGCGTGCCGAGGTGATTGCGTAGGGAGGGAAAATGTTCTTCTGTGTGATGTGTTCTCGTCTCTGTACTGGAGGGTAAACAGAGAAATACAGAGGAGTATGGGTAGAGGTATTGGAATGTTAATCTTGCTTACGCAACACAAAATACAATTCATTGGATTTTTCATACAGTTGGTGTGACCAGAAAGACTCATCTGTATCTGTGATTTATACAGTGTAGGCCAAAGTAATCCTCCTTCTCATAGTCATTGCCTTTATCACTGCCCTTGTCGAGGGCCACATTGATTCAAGGTGGAGAAACAAGATACATGGAAATGGTATCATTGCATCATCATCATTCATTTTTCTAACCTTTTGTACTTTGTTTGACTTCTATTCTCCTTTTAGCTTTGTTTCCGCCCAACGCTGCAGAGCAGGGGTGTGTCAATACTGGTGACAAGACTATCTTATAGAGGACCGAACACAATCAAGTAAATCAGCAGTCATCAATTAAGAGTCTGAAAAAATCTATTGCCGCACAACCAACGACCACTTTTACATAGTTTTCTGTTCGCACCAATCTATCTCTATCTAATGCTATCTCTCTTTTTCAATGGTTAATGTTGGAATGGTGCTTGGCTCTATACAGGGTGGAGAAAACACAGTCAGTCATATGAATCATAGCAGCAGTGGGCGGAGAGTAAAAGGACGTGATGTTTGTCTGGCAGCTGTTACATGGAATGTGCTGTTTTCTGCGCTTGTGCGTGTGTGTGCGTGTGTGTGTGCCTGTATGTGTACATGTATGTGTCAAAAACATGTCTAAATGTGGGAGGATGTCAAGTATAAATCAATGCAAACATAAATAGGCTATTTGAGTGCTCCCTGAGCAGGCTTCCTTTCTGGGAACAGACAAGTGCTTTTTACGCACACACATTATAGCTATATTCACGTATCCATCATACCTTGTACCAAAGCATAATGGCATTCAAATATCTAACGGTTCCCTACAGATAATATAAATAGCTCTCTCAGTCTTAAATCTAAATTCCAATGCAAATCAAATGGGTGCGTATAAAGTTAATAATTCGCTTGTAATTTAATATAGTCAATGTAGCAGTGGAAACCCGTATCTTCAGGGCTAAGTGTGTGTAGCTCCAACATGCTGAAGAAGTGAAAATAAAACATCTACAACAGTGTTTGAGGTACACAGCACTGGAACCGATTTTGATCAATTGCATCTGAACCATACTGTATGAAAGCTGAGCCGGCTGATGTTTGTATTAAATATTTACTTTGATTCCCTTTTTGCTTTTCTGCATTTGGCGTCTGGGCAACCTCTCCATTTTTGCCTCTTTTGGTCACTGAGTACTGATTTCTTACAGAACTACCATACTAAGTGAGTCATTTCTAACTGGTAACCCTGTGGATCCACTCCAGGGCAGGATGTACAGTATGTAATGGTCCCTGTGCTGTGTTTCAAGCTGACTAAGCACCTAAGAGGCTACTGCCCCCTTCCCCTCCCCTCAACTGCTTTCCTTCAATTTTATCACGGAATATGTTTGACCCCATTGCTACTTATTACATTTACATTTTAGTAATTTAGCAGACGCTCTTATCCAGAGCGACTTAGTTAGTGAGTGCATACATTTTTCATACTGGCCCCCTGTGGGAATCGAACCCACAACACTGGCGTTGCAAATGCCATGCTCAACCAACTGAGCTACAGGGGTCCTATTACTATTACTAGAGGGGGAAACATTGCAAACATGGCTAAATATCTGGAGAGCTTGGTCAAGAAATTGAAAAAACTATAGAAGCACATCAAGGTTTCTATGGCAGAAATTCTCCTCCTGTTGCTGTCTGTGCTACCACTGCATCCCGGGCTCCAAATTGAATTGTAGAGCATGTCTTTCAAGCTGGGGGAACAGTAAAGCAACAGAAAATTCCAGGTGACCCCCCCCCCCCCCTTGCAGCAGGCTTCAGAAGAACATCAGTGTTGAGGTTATCAAAGAGACTGCGGGCAACAGACAGAAAAACTAATAACTGGAACGCTTCCTCGGTCTCTGAGTGTTATTTTGGTAGCTGGGAGAGAAATTGTCTGAAAGGCAATAAGCTGAATAGCCCCCATATTAACTCATTTCACACAAACGCGCCAGCACCCAGGCATCAAGGTGTATAGAATTTGTGTGCCTCTAAATCCTTTTCATAGTCTACCTCAGATTCAGGCTGTGTTTGAGCTAAGCCTGAGCTGAGAGAAATCTGCTAGGCTTTCATAAGTTGGATGAAGTTAGAAGAAATATCCATATTTTTTCCCTCTGGAAATAAAAAACTGTTGATCATACAAAAGTAAAATGTTCATATTCAGTAATCCAATTGGTAACGCTTATTCCTCTATACATGAGAGATGTAATAAACTATAACTTTATTACATGGCTATATACTGTATATATAAATTCTTAATCATCAAACAAACAACAACAAACCCTGAAGGTGGATTTAACTTTTCAATCATTCTCTCTGAGCTTTAGTCTCAGGTTTTATTCATGTGAGGCCATCTATATGAATAATCTATGATGTAACTCTGCTCACAGACACACTACGGAAGCTCAATGTGTAGCGGCATACACTGCAGATTCTGAGCTCTAATGCCATCCACTTAACGGCCCCAATTTCTCAGGTAAATACTAAACGTGACAAGTTAGAGTTTATTCCTTTCACTTAGGTGTGTGATCCCTCTCCACTGTCACAACGTCTTCCTCACTGACTCCGGTTGAAATCAGACTCTTTCGCATAAATGACTTCAAACGAAAAGAAGGTGGTACTTTCTCTTCTCTAAACGGTTTTATTTGCTATTTGTCACTATCCTGTCTTTAGAACATCACTAGCGTCTAGCGCACTGAGAAATAGCTCTAGTAGCACTGACTAAATAAGATTGATGCCTCAATCCTTGGGAGATAAAGGTGAAAATTACAAATGCGCAGCAAAAGCAGCCGTTTTCTAGGGAGACCGAAAAACACATTGGTTACAATTGACTGCCCATTTAGAATAAATGTATATCATTTTTACATAGTCTTGACAGAATCCCATCAGCCCTGTTTGAATTTTTCAGCATTTCAGCAGCAGCAGTGTGTTGTTGTGCCATTACAATGCTATACGGGTGGGAAGGTTATCATCATGCAGGCAATATGATGTGTGTGTGTGTGTGTGCATGTGTGTGAAAGAGAGAGGATGGTATGATTTATCGATCTGCTCCTCATAATAGGGGTAATCACTGCAAAACAGCCCTATCACAGCACTTAGCTAAGAGTAACAGTCTAACAGCCTCTGCTAAGGCAATTTCTTTCAATATCAAACTGGGAAAAGCAAAATGATTAACACATATTAAATGAGGCGTGCTACTGTTTTTCTCTTTAACAGGAAATGGATTTTGGGTAACACTTTGAGAGTAAATAATAAAAAGGACACTGCATATTTTGCTAAGCGTTTAAGTGTTTCATAGTTCCTTCAGTAGATCCCATCCAGGTTGCCTGAGGCTTACAATAACACTCACTTTTTACACTTACTGTCCAAATACCATGTCAGAGAAAATGAAAGACCTTGTGCACAAGGACAGCCATCATGTAATATGTTTTGGACCAACACGATGTTCTGTCATGAGCCCTCTCACTCCACCGGGTTACCACCTTAATGTGTTTCCACTATCTTCCACTCTGCTCATCTCTCTCTCTCTACTCAGCCTAACGAGCTCCACCTGTCCCTGCTCTGCTCGGCTCTAATTACTCTGCCAGCTGCGCTGCATTACCCACTAACCTCTCCCAGTATTTAAAGTCCCGTCTCTCAGCTCTCCTTTGTCAGATCGTCTGCAAAGCTCACACCCGGAACCTGTGTGCTCGCGCTTCTGGCTCACCCTTGTTTTGCGACCCCGGACCTGCCTGATTCTTGGATACTCTTCTGCCCCAGGAAAACCAGACCTGCTGTCTGCCATTACGACTCCTGACTACTCTTCGACCCCGGTAACTCTGACCAGCCTTCTGCCTTGCTACAACGTATTTGGATTTCCCTTGAACTGTACTTCTGCCTTGTTTCATCCGCCCCGTTGTGTCTGTGTTTCCTCCCCCCCCCAGGACTTCTGGACCACCAACCACCGGCGTCATCGGACGCACCGCTGCCACTGGGGGGGGGCACAGACCCAGCACATTGGACGGGATAACCCCTGGAGCCTTCACTCACTCCCTACTTCCCTTTTCCCTTAAGTTTTAATAAACTTTCTGGTGTGACGCAATTGTGGTCCTCTTGTCGTCTGTCTGAACCGTGACAGTACGATCTGACCATCATGGACTCAGCGCACACTTCCCCCGACATGGAAACCGAAGAACCTGAGCAACCCACCGCCATGCTACGCCTGGAACACACTGAGAGAGAGCTAGGCCGCATGAGCGGCGACATCACCTCTCTGCTTCAGGTCGGCCACCAACAGCATCAGCAGTTCCAGCAGCACCAGCAGCAGTCCCAGCAGCAGCAACAACAACTCGCCAGGATCATCCAACTCCTCACCAACCTTACCCCAGCCAGTCTGCCCACCAGCCCTGCCTCCGAGTCACCTGCCCCGGTCATTTCAGCCGCTGCCCCGGAACCCAAGATTGGAAACCCCGAGCGGTTCAACGGCGATTCTACCCAGGTCCGGCCATTCCTGACTAGCTGCCGACTTCAGTTCTCCTTGCAGCCAAGGACCTTCGCCACGGAGGGGGCTAGGGTCGGGTATGCCATCATTCACCTGACGGGCCGAGCTCGACTCTGGGGAACAGCAGAGTTCGAACGTCAAACCCCCGCATGTGCAACCTTCGACCTGTTTGCTGAGGAGATGCTGAAGGTGTTTGACCTGGATTCACCAACCGCAGAGGCGTCTCGTGAACTGTTCAGTATTCGACAAGGCAGGCGTACAGTCGCAGACCATTCCATCGACTTCCGAACCCTGGCAAGACGAAGTTCTTGGAACACACCATCGTTGGTGGACGCGTTCTTCCATAGCTTGGCTGACTATATCAAGGACGAGTTGGTCTCCCATGAACTGCCTTCCACTCTTGATGAAGCCATCGCACTGACTGTCCGGATCGACAGAAGGATACAGACCCGTCGTCGTGAGAGGGGGGCGCCAAGGTCCACCAACTACCGGCATTCGGAGAGATCCGACTGGGCTCCTGTCAGCTACTGCCACTCACCCAAGTCAGCTTGATCAGTCTGAGCCTATGGAGATTGGGCGAGCCTCTCTCACTCCTGCAGAGCGCCAGCGCCGCTTCACCTCAAACCTCTGCCTCTATTGTGGAGGTGATGGACATCGTGTGGTAACCTGCCCTTTAAAAGCCGAAGCTCACCGGGCATAGGGGGAGTCCGGTTGAGCTCAATGACCATCCAGTCCTCCGACCGCAAACCCTTGCTGCAAGTTCACCTCCGCCTCTCTGACTCTACTCACACCCTGGCTGCTCTGGTGGATTCTGGCGCCGAAGCCAACATAATGGACATCAAGCTGGCACGCCAACTGGGACTGGAGAACCTCCGTTTGACACCTCCTATTCCTGCCCGGGCACTGGACGGACACTTACTCGGATCGGTCACTCATGTCACGGCCCCGGTCTTGATGGGTCTGTCCGGAAACCATCAAGAAACTATCCAGTTTCACCTGCTCCCCTCTCCAGGCCAACCCCTCATCCTGGGTTACCCATGGCTCCGCCCCGGCACAACCCTCAGCTCGACTGGGTGACCGGGGTGATCAGGGAGTGGGGAGAGGACTGCCACCGAACCTGCCTGCTTGCTGCCGCACTACCCCTCGGCCAGTACCTACTAACTCCGCCCCTGACCTCTCCCATGTCCCAGAATGCTACCATGGTCTCAGAGAAGTGTTTAACAAAGCAAGAGCCACATCTCTGCCCCCTCACCGACCGTACGACTGTGCCATCGACCTCCTCCCTGGAACAGCCCCTCCAAGGGGCCGTCTTTGTCGTTGTCTGCTCCTGAAAGAAGGTCCATGGAGGACTACATCAATGACTCTCTGTCCACAGGATTGATCCGTTCATCTTCATCTCCGGCCGGTGCTGGCTTCTTCTTTGTGGGGAAGAGGGACGGATCTCTTCGCCCCTGCATCGACTACAGGGGACTCAACGACATCACAGTGAAAAACCGTTACCCTCTCCCTCTGCTCACCTCTGCTTTTGAGTTGCTCCAGGGAGCCACTGTTTTTACCAAGTTGGATCTCAGAAACGCTTACCACCTAGTGCGGATCCGGGAGGGAGATGAATGGAAGACCGCATTCAATACACCAACAGGCCACTACGAGTATCTGGTTATGCCTTTTGGCCTCACCAATGCTCCTGCTGTGTTCCAGGCTCTAGTGAATGATGTACTGCGGGACATGTTAAACAAGTTTGTCTTCGTTTACCTGGATGACATCTTAATCTACTCCAGAAACCTGTCTGAACACACCCGCCATGTCCAGCAAGTCCTTCATCGTCTTCTGGAGAATTCCCTCTACGCCAAGGCAGAGAAGTGTGAGTTTCACGTCAAGACAGTGGCCTTCCTGGGGTACATAGTGGCAGAGGGAAGTATCCAAATGGATCCTGCCAAAGTATCAGCAGTCACGTCATGGCCAGTTCCGGAGAACAGAAAGAAGCTGCAACAGTTTCTGGGGTTTGCTAACTTCTATAGAAAGTTTATCCGGAACTACAGTACCGTTGCTGCCCCTCTCACTGCTCTAACCAGCACCAAGCAACCCTTCACCTGGACCCCAGCAGCCGACAAGGCCTTCAGTACCCTCAAGGTAAGGTTCACCTCCGCTCCCATCCTCCAGATGCCTGACGTGGACCGGCAATTCATTGTGGAGGTGGACGCCTCGGATGTGGGAGTTGGTGCTGTGATTTCTCAGTGGGCTGCGGAGGATAGGAAGCTCCATCCCTGTGCCTTTTTCTCACGTCGGTTGTCCCCCTCTGAGTGCAATTACGACATAGGGAACCGAGAGCTGCTGGCTGTGAAGCTTGCCTTGGAGGAGTGGCGTCACTGGCTGGAGGGGTCCACCACTCCATTTCTCGTTTGGACCGATCATAAGAACTTGGAGTACATCCGCACGGCCAAACGGTTGAACTCCAGGCAGTCCCGCTGGGCCCTGTTCTTCACCAGGTTTAATTTCACTCTGTCATACCGGCCTGGATCACGCAACACCAAGCCAGACGCCCTCTCCCGTCAATTCCAGAAGGATGACAACCCCTCCAAGGATCCTGTGTCGATTCTGCCAAGTCCCTGCATCGTAGCAGCTCTGACCTGGGCTGTTGAGGAACAGGTGCTGGAAGCTCTCCGTAACCAGCCCGGTCCCAGCACTTGCCCAGCTGACCGCCTTTTTGTCCCCCGAAAACCTAAGGTCCCAGGTCGTTCAGTGGGGACATGACTCCCGCCTAGCTTGTCACCCTGGCTCCACCCGCACTTACAACCTGCTCGCCCAGAGGTTCTGGTGGCCCGCTCTGAGAAAGGATGTACGGGAATTCGTCCAAGCCTGCCCCATCTGCAACCAACACAAGTCGTCCTGCCAGCCCCCAGCCGGATTGCTGCAGCCCCTGCCTGTGCCCAGACGTCCCTGGTCTCACATCGCCCTTGACTTTGTCACGGGGCTGCCCCCTTCAAGGGGCAAGACCGTCATTCTCACCATAGTTGACCGATTCAGCAAGATGGCACACTTCATTCCCCTCCCCAAGCTCCCAACCGCCAAGGAGACCGCCCAGGTGGTCCTGGAACACGTCTTCCGGATCCACGGACTGCCAAAGGATGTAGTTTCTGACCGTGGTCCACAATTCTCCTCCGCTTTTTGGAAGGAGTTCTGTCACCTGCTGGGAGCCACAGTCAGTCTGACTTCCGGATTCCATCCCCAATCCAATGGGCAGTCAGAGCGGGCAAATCAGGAGCTCGAGAAGGCACTGCGATGCATGACTTCACGCAACCCCCACTCCTGGTCGCAGCAATTGACATGGGTGGAGTACGCACACAATTCTCTGACCTGCTCTGCCATCGGTATGTCCCCTTTCCAATGTGTTTATGGATACCAGCCTCCTCTATTTGCCAGTCAGGAAGGGGAGGTTACTTGCCCATCTGCACTTGCGTTTGCCCGTCGATGTCGCCGCACCTGGTCACAGGCCCGAGCCACACTTCTCAGATCCGTTGCCAGCTACACTACCGGGGCCAACCGTCGGAGAATCCCTGCTCCCACCTACCATGTTGGTCAAAGGGTGTGGTTGTCGTCAAGGAACCTGCCACTCAGGGTGGAGTCGCAGAAGTTGGCACCTCGGTTCATTGGCCCATTCCCTATCATAAGAGTGATTAGCCCAACTGCTGTCCGGCTCCAACTGCCTAATTCCATGAGGGTGCACCCCACTTTCCATGTGTCTAAGATTAAGCCCATTCATGAGAGTCCGCTGGTCCCTGCTGCGCCTTGTCCTCCTCCTCCACGGCTCGTCGATGGTGGTCTGGTTTACACCGTCCGCCGCCTGCTTCGGTCCAGACGGAGGGGTAGGGGTCTCCAGTACCTCATTGACTGGGAGGGCTATGGACCTGAGGAAAGGACCTGGGTGCCAGCTAGTCGGATTGTGGATAGGACTCTCATCACCGCCTTCCACCAACGGCATCCTGATCAACCTGCAATCCGTAGGGGGCCGCCCCAGAGGGATCCCTAACCGTCCTGCCCGCTCGGCTTCCTGTCCTGTGCCTGATCCTGTCTCGGGACCTGTCCCATCTCCCGACCACGGCCCTCCGGCTTCCTCCGAGGATGAGGGCGTTCGCTCGGACCATTCGGAGGAGTTCTAGCCCTCCTCCGGCTCCCCTCCTCCCGCCCGGCGTGGTGTTGCTCTTGGGACTTCTGGGGCCGTCCCTTGGGGGGTTCTGTCATGAGCCCTCTCACTCCACCGGGTTACCACCTTAATGTGTTTCCACTATCTTCCACTCTGCTCATCTCTCTCTCTCTACTCAGCCTAACGAGCTCCACCTGTCCCTGCTCTGCTCGGCTCTAATTACTCTGCCAGCTGCGCTGCATTACCCACTAACCTCTCCCAGTATTTAAAGTCCCGTCTCTCAGCTCTCCTTTGTCAGATCGTCTGCAAAGCTCACACCCGGAACCTGTGTGCTCGCGCTTCTGGCTCACCCTTGTTTTGCGACCCCGGACCTGCCTGATTCTTGGATACTCTTCTGCCCCAGGAAAACCAGACCTGCTGTCTGCCATTACGACTCCTGACTACTCTTCGACCCCGGTAACTCTGACCAGCCTTCTGCCTTGCTACAACGTATTTGGATTTCCCTTGAACTGTACTTCTGCCTTGTTTCATCCGCCCCGTTGTGTCTGTGTTTCCTCCCCCCCCCAGGACTTCTGGACCACCAACCACCGGCGTCATCGGACGCACCGCTGCCACTGGGGGGGGGCACAGACCCAGCACATTGGACGGGATAACCCCTGGAGCCTTCACTCACTCCCTACTTCCCTTTTCCCTTAAGTTTTAATAAACTTTCTGGTGTGACGCAATTGTGGTCCTCTTGTCGTCTGTCTGAACCGTGACATGTTCAGACACAAGCCAAGCTCTGTCTTTACACAAACACGTGTTTAGGGCAGGTATAGAGGGCAGGTATAGAAGATGGAGTATTGAATACACAGCGGTAAAAATCACCTCAAAATAAAAACATAATATTCAATTTCAGTAAGTTATACTAAATATTAACATTTCATATATTCGAGGGTAATAACATTAAATCTGGATAATAACACAAAACAAATTATAAGGCTAGAGAAATGTATCGACAAATATTACAACAACACGCAACACCCAAACATGATGGAAGATAAATGAGGAGAATCAATCTCCAAGAGAAAACACGACTCCTCGACTGATACAGATGATTTATGCTTTTCACCACTGGGACTGGTAAGTGTGGAAAGCGACTTGTTGAAGTCGATAAATGACAAACTGGGCATACTAGAGTTGGTCAGTAATGATGTAAAAGAGTTGAAAGCGAGTCTTGAAATGAGTGACGCAAAAGCTGCGATAATGGAGAGCGATACAAAAAAACAAAAAGGGACAGTCACTAGGATGGAAATGGATGTTAAGGAACTTAAAAAGGAGAACAACTTTCTGAGAGAAGCCTTACTAGACATACAAACTAGATAGATGAGAGAAAATCTAGTACTTACGGGTATCCAGGAAAAAGAGGGAGAGATTACAGAAAAAATTGTGAAGGACTTCTATCTTACAGCGCTTCAAATTCCACTCGAGGCTGTCGAGAAAATCCAACTCGAACGTGTACACCGTTTCGGACAAAGAGGACAGAGATATGAGCGTCCAATCATTGCCAAATTAGCTTTTTTTAAGGATAAAGTAATGGTTAAAAGCCTAGGTAAAAGACTTGTAAAAGACACAAAAATAGGCATGAATGATCAGTTCCCGAGGGAGATTGCAGAACGGCGCAAAGTTCTGTACCCAATCTTCAAGTAAAATAGATCAAAAGGGAAGCGTGTTGCTCTTGTTGTCGATAAACTGTATATTGACAACCAAATGTTCCGCGACACAAAGACTACTCCATGGCTATTCTGAAAGTTCTAATAGAGAAGTCGAATAATGGAACACCCAATACTAGCCATGGTAGGGATTGTAATAATAAAGCACCTTTATAGTAGGTATAGTATTTTATCAAGCGAAAAGACGGTATTACAAGAAAATATAAGAAGCAAAATAATACATCTTTAAATACAACTAAATTAGAACAAAAGTACTCAATTAACATAGTGGAGATAAAAACATAGCAAACAGAAGACATAGAAGGCACAGTATGTGGGTATGTATGGATGAATTGTGATGGAAGGTGTGGTGTGCGTTTTGTGTTTGAATAAGTGTGGCTTTAAATGATTGAGAAAGGAAATGGTTCCATATCCCAGAACCAACGTGAGTCTGTGAGCAGGGGTTGTGAGAGAGAGCTTTCAATTTTATGCAGATGAGGGATATACATTTAAAAAAATAGTATACATCTAATATGTATATATTTTTATTGTCCTATCATGATGGAACGATCCCCAACCCTATATCCTAGACACCCACCTGAGCGACCCATACACCAAAGAGAAGTCCCATCTGTTTTATGGACCTTCTGTGAGTTGACTACAGTGAGGGAAAAAAGTATTTGATCCCCTGCTGATTTTGTACGTTTGCCCACTGACAAAGAAATGATCAGTCTATAATTTTAATGGTAGGTTAATTTGAACAGTGAGAGACAGAATAACAACAACAAAATCCAGAAAAACGCATGCCAAAAATTTTATAAATTGATTTGCATTTTAATGAGGGAAATAAGTATTTGACCCCCTCTCAATCAAAAAGATTTCTGGCTCCCAGGTTTCTTTTATACAGGTAATGAGCTGAGATTAGGAGAACACTCTCTTAAAGGGAGTGCTCCTAATCTCAGTTTGTTACCTGTATAAAAGACACCTGTCCACAGAAGCAATCAATCAATCAGATTCCAAACTCTCCACCATGGCCAAGACCAAAGAACTCTCCAAGGATGTCAGGGACAAGATTGTAGACCTACACAAGGCTGGAATGGGCTACAAGACCATTGCCAAGCAGCTTGGTGAGAAGGTGACAACAGTTGGTGCGATTATTCGCAAATGGAAGAAACACAAAATAACTGTAAATCTCCCTCGGCCTGGGGCTCCATGCAAGATCTCACCTCGTGGAGTTGCAATGATCATGAGAACGGTGAGGAATCAGCCCAGAACTACACGGGAGGATCTTGTCAATGATCTCAAGACAGCTGGGACCATAGTCACCAAGAAAACAATTGGTAACACACTACGCCGTGAAGGACTGAAATCCTGCATCGCCCGCAAGGTCCCCCTGCTCAAGAAACCACATATACAGGCCCGTCTAAAGTTTGCCAATGAACATCTGAATGATTCAGAGGAGAACTGGGTGATTTGTGTTGTGGTCAGATGAGACCAAAATCAAGCTCTTTGGCATCAACTCAACTCGCCGTGTTTGGAGGAGGAGGAATGCTGACTATGACCCCTCTATGTGGTCCTCTGTAGCTCAGCTGGTAGAGCACGGCGCTTGTAACGCCAAGGTAGTGGGTTCAATCCCCGGGACCACCCATACACAAAACAAAAATGTATGCACGCATGACTGTAAGTCGCTTTGGATAAAAGCGTCTGCTAAATGGCATATTAAATTAATTAATTAACACCATCCCCACCGTCAAACATGGAGGTGGAAACATTATGCTTTGGGGGTCTTTTTCTGCTAAGGGGACAGGACAACTTCACCGCATCAAATGGACGATGGACGGCACCATGTATTGTCAAATCTTGGGTGAGAACCTCCTACCCTCAGCCAGGGCATTGAAAATGGGTCGTGGATGGGTATTCCAGCATGACAATGACCCAAAACACACGCCCAAGGCAACAAAGGAGTGGCTCAAGAAGAAGCACATTAAGGTCCTGGAGTGGCCTAGCCAGTCTCCAGACCTTAATCCCATAGAAAATCTGTGGAGGGAGCTGAAGGTTCAAGTTGCCAAACGTCAGGCTGGAAACCTTAATGACTTGGAGAAGATCTGCAAAGAGGAGTGGTACAAAATCCCTCCTGAGATGTGTGCAAACCTGGTGGCCAACTACAAGAAACATCTGACCTCTGTGATTGCCAACAAGGGTTTTGCCACCAAGTACTAAGTCATGTTTTGCAGAGGGGTCAAATACTTATTTCCCTCATTAAAATGCAAATCAATTTATAACATTTTTGACATGCGTTTTTCTGGATTTTTTGTTGTTATTCTGTCTCTCACTGTTCAAATAAACCTACCATTAAAATTATACACTGATCATGTGTTTGTCAGTGGGCAAATGTACAAAATCAGCAGGGGATCAAATACTTTTTTCCCTCACTGTATATGCAGCCAAAACAGAAAAATAAATGCGGTCAGAGACCTACTTGAGCAGCACCGCCCCCTCAAGATTCTGAGCCTGCCTGGCAGGGTTGGTCCTATAAAGCCAGAGCTTAGGTAGTGGCAGTGCTGGCAACACTGGCTGCAGTAACCCATGGGGAGGGGGTCACACCCGGACAATCAGAGAGGGGGCGTATCATTGTGGCCCAGGTGGCACAAAATAATCAAAGGTCTGACTGCACGGAGATGCTTGGGGAAAATGGTTACAACGGGGGACCAGAGTGTTTCTGTCTCAGGTGAAGAGGGTGGATCTGATCTCCATCACCTAGGACTTGACATAGATTAAATAGATTAATCAAATCTCACATTGTTGTCAATTTTTGCTCAATCTTCCATGCTTTCTCAAACAGCTGTAACTGTATATGCATTCGTATATATTTATATTTATATTTTATATTTTAGTCATTTAGCAGACGCTCTTATCCAGAGTGCATACATCTTTTTTTTTTTTCATACATATGCATTCGTAAATCAGGTCCTTTCTTGAGTTGGGCTCTGGGATGTAACAACCATTGAGAATCTGATTTTATGGTTGATTGTGGAGGAAAGGGGTTGAGTGTGTTAGAGTAGTTAGTGCGTGTGTGTTTATCCCACATCTGTTGCAAGGGGTGTAAGGTTGTTAGGAAGAATATAGGATGAACCACAATAATTGTTTGCTAAAATAATAATTGCTTGTAAAAAAATGTAATGTAATACAATGGTAATCCGGGTTATAGGTTAAAATCCTACGCATGAACTGCCAACATTATTAGGCATATTAATTGATAATGTTGGAAAATAAGATATGCAAGATATATGAATAGATATTTTTAAATAGCTATATATACAGTGAGGGGAAAAAGTATTTGATCCCCTGCTGATTATGTACGTTTGCCCACTGACAAAGAAATGATCAGTCTATAATTTTAATGGTAGGTTTATTTGAACAGTGTGAGACAGAATAACAACAACAAAATCCAGAAAAACGCATGTCAAAAATGTTGTAAATTGATTTGCATTTTAATTAGGGAAATAAGTATTTGACCCCCTCTCAATCAGAAAGATTTCTGTCTCCCAGGTGTCTTTTATACAGGTAACGAGCTGAGATTAGGAGCACACTCTTAAAGGGACTGCTCCTAATCTCAGTTTGTTACCTGTATAAAAGACACCTGTCCACAGAAGCAATCAATCAAGCGGTTGAGGGTAGAGGAAGTTCAGGAGTAAAAACAAACAAAATAGAATTATTGTAAAAATGACTGTGTCCATGAAATGTATATAGTATGTATAAGCTGGAAGTAGAGGCCTAAGCATTGTTGTTCACTAGTTTACTCCAATTAGGGAAGGGGTGGTGGGGTTGGAAAGTAATAAAGGGAAATATATATTTTTTAAAGTAAATGTATATGTATTTGTATATATATATATATATTTGCGAGAAGAAAAAAACATATGGGGGATTAGAAGTGATGCAGACAATTACATTGATGGAAGTTACAATCTATCTGCAATATTAAAGCTGTTCAACCCCCTAAAAAAAATAACAATAAAAAAAACAACGTGTGTAAACAAATAGTGCCTCCTTTGTTCGGCTACTGTATAACCACAAACACTCTCCCTTCAAGATGACTCAATATCTGTCACGCCCTGGCTCTGGGGACTCTTATATGTTGAGCCAGGGTGTTAGTTTCTATGTTTAGTGTTCTATGTTCATGTTCTAGTTCATGTGTTTCTATGTTGGCCGGGGTGGTTCCCAATCAGAGGCAGCTGTGGCTTGTTGTCTCTGATTGGGACCCATACTTAGGCAGCCTGTTTTGCACTTGTCATTTGTGGGATCTTGTTCCGGAGAAGTTTGTGTTTTGTTAACCTTAGGACTTCACGTATCGTTTTGTTGTTTTGTTGTATTGTGTAGTACTCATTAAAAGATGTACGCATATCACGCTGCGCCTTGGTCTGCTTCTTACGACGATCGTGACAGAAGATCCCACCAATTAAGGACCAAGCAGCGTGTCCAGGAGCAAACGCCGGAGGTAACGCTAGTGGATGTCCTCCTCGGTTGGGGGAGGATCACCGAGGAGGAGGCCGTCCGCTACCGGAGGGCGATGAGGGAGGATGTCCAGGCAGGAGAGGAGAAGCGGCGCCAACCGGGCCGTCGTCGGACAGGCGAGAGGCAACCCCAAGACATTTTTGGGGGGGGCACACGGCATGGACGACGGGGCAGCAGGAGGCAGCTACAGGGCGAGTTTGTGGACTAGGAGAGGAGGCCACCAGGTTACGGGGGCCATTGGTCAGGAGGGAGAAGGAGAGTGTGGAGGCACGGCGAGAGGAACTGAGTAGGCAGCAGAGGGAGCGGAGGTTTATGAGGAAACCCAGTCCCACTCCTCGCACCAAGCAAGTGGTGTGTGTCACCAGTCCGGTCCGGCCCGTTCCTGATTCCCGCACAAGGCCAGTGGTGTGTGTTCCCAGTACGGTCAGGCCCGTTCCTGCTCCCCGCACTAAGTTAGTGGTCCGTGTTCCCAGTCCGGCCCGACCCGTTCCTGCTCCCCGCACTAAGTTAGTGGTGCGTGTTCCCAGTACGGCCCAACCCGTTCCTGCTCCCCGCACTAAGGTAGTGGTGCGTGTTCCCAGTACGGCCCAACCCGTTCCTGCTCCCCGCACTAAGTTAGTGGTGCGTGTTCCCAGTCCGGCCCGACCCGTTCCTGTCCCTCGCACCAAGCCAGTGGTGCGCGTCGCCAGCCCGGTCCGGCCTGTTCCTGCCCCTCGCACCAAGCCTGTGGTGCGCGTCGCCAGCCCGGCCCGGCCTGTTCCTGCCCCTCGCACCAAGCCTGTGGTGCGCGTCGCCAGCCCGGCCCCGCCTGTTCCTGCCCCTCGCACCAAGCCTGTGGTGCGCGTCGCCAGCCCGGCCTGGCCTGTTCCAGCCCCTCGCACCAAGCCTGTGGTGCGTGTCGCCAGCCCGGTCCGGCCTGTTCCTGGTCCCCGCACCAAGCCAGTGGTGCGCGTCGCCAGCCCGGTCCGGCCTGTTCCTGCTCCCCGCACCAAGCCTGTGGTGCGCGTCGTCAGCCCGGTCCGGCCTGTTCCGGCTCCCCGCACCAAGCCAGTGGTGCCCGTCGTCAGCCCGGTCCGGCCCGTCCCTGCTCCCCGCACCAAGCCAGTGGTGCGCGTCGTCAGCCCGGCACAGCCCGTGCCTGTTCCACCGGTGCCTGGTCAGGTACCGGTCAGCTGCTCCACACCGGAGCCTAAGCAATCCGCTCCACCGATGTCCAGTCCAGCTCCAGCCAGCGGGGCCAGACCAGACCAGGGGCGCTACGGGGGGGGTGGGGTAGCTAGAGAGTGGTGGTCACGCCCGGAGCCGGATCCGCCTCCGAGGCGGAATGCCCACCTGGCCCCTCCCCTGTTGGGTTTAGTTGGCGCGGTCGCAGTCCGCGCCTTTGGGGGGGGGGTACTGTCACGCCCTGGCTCTGGGGACTCTTATATGTTGAGCCAGGGTGTTAGTTTCTATGTTTAGTGTTCTATGTTCATGTTCTAGTTCATGTGTTTCTATGTTGGCCGGGGTGGTTCCCAATCAGAGGCAGCTGTAGCTTGTTGTCTCTGATTGGGAACCATACTTAGGCAGCCTGTTTTGCACTTGTCATTTGTGGGATCTTGTTCCAGAGAGGTTTGTGTTTTGTTAACCTTAGGACTTCACGTATCGTTTTGTTGTATTGTGTAGTACTCATTAAAAGATGTACGCATATCACGCTGCGCCTTGGTCTGCTTCTTACGACGATCGTGACAATATCACATAGTTTGACTCTGTCCACAGTAATCCTAGCACATTCCTATAACGCCTACTGTACCAATCCTGAAGATTTGGTGTAGCAATCCTTACGTGTAAAACATATTAATTCCCAGTTTCAGTTATTTTTATCCTCAGAACAAATTTTCTTTCTCCCTCATTCCTATATTAGCGATGGGGAAAAATAACAAAAATTACATTTCATACAGGGTAGAAAATGTACAATTCCAATCGTGTAGACTAGAACATTTCGGAGCCATTGCCATTGTAGTACACAAGCTGAACACAGTGATTGGAACATCTATCTTGTTTGTTCACCAGGAGAGAGTTCCATTGGGACCAGACATGACTCAGTTGTTGAGAGCTGGAGGAATGGGAATGAGCCGGTAAGGTTATTTTATGACACAGAGGGGAAAATAGAAGATCCCAGTATGGGAGAAGTGTTGTTGTCCATTAGTTTACTCCATTTAGGGGAGGGGTGGTAGGGTTATGGGAAAATAATACAAAAATATATATATTTTACATCTACTGTATATTTACAAAAAATATATATGGGGGATTGGAAATGATGCAGACAATTACATTGTTGGAAGCCACAATCTAACTGCAGTATTAAAGATGATCTACCCCCCAAAAAATAAAAACTACATGTGAGAGTACACTGAGTGGGAATATTGCATTTGCATTTGAATGACAGATACCCACAATGTATGTTTTATTATCTGTGCAGCAGCATTTTCCACAGACTACCAATTTTTCAGCCCTGCTTACTCTACTAATAATTTCTTACAACCTTTCAACCAAGTGGTGGTCAGTGCCGTTTAAGATGAGGGAGGACGTTTTTTTTTCATTAGCATGGCCTTATTTCGATTACAGCATATTGGATGACTGTCATTCATATTCCATTCACCCAGTTCAATGTAAAAGTGATAGGTTTAGGCTACTACATGATACTCACATTTTCAAAATACCCATCATGAGGTTGCTACAACCTAGCCTATGAATGAAAGTTTACAACGTAGGTGCACACAGGTCGAGAGACAAATTTGAGGTGACAGACAGTGACACATTGACAGACAGTGACATTCAATACCGCCTTGCACACTCTTACCTGCATCTACAGTTGAAGTCGGAAGTTTACATACACTTAGGTTGGAGTCATTAAAACTCATTTTTCATTCACTCCACAAATTTCTTGTTAAGTAACTATAGTTAGGGCAAGTCGGTTAGGAAATCTACTTTGTGCATGCCACAAGTCATTTTTCCAACAATTGTTTACAGACAGATAATTAAATTTATAATTCACTGTATCACAATTCCAGTGGGTCAGAAGTTTACATACACTAAGTTGACTGTGCCTTTAAACAGCTTGGAAAATTCCAGAAAATGATGTCATGGCTTTAGAAGCTTCTGATAGGCTAATTGACATCATTTGAGTCCCTGCTCCCCGCACCAAGCCAGTGGTGCGCGTCGTCAGCCCGGCACAGCCTGTTCCTGCCCCTCGCACCAAGCCTGTGGTGCGCGTCGCCAGCCCGGCCCGGCCTGTTCCTGCTTCCCGCACCAAGCCTGTGGTGCGTGTCGCCAGCCCGGTCCGGCCTGTTCCTGGTCCCCGCACCAAGCCAGTGGTGCGCGTCGCCAGCCCGGTCCGGCCTGTTCCTGCTCCCCGCACCAAGCCTGTGGTGCGCGTCGTCAGCCCGGTCCGGCCTGTTCCGGCTCCCCGCACCAAGCCAGTGGTGCCCGTCGTCAGCCCGGTCCGGCCCGTCCCTGCTCCCCGCACCAAGCCAGTGGTGCGCGTCGTCAGCCCGGCACAGCCCGTGCCTGTTCCACCGGTGCCTGGTCAGGTACCGGTCAGCTGCTCCACACCGGAGCCTAAGCAATCCGCTCCACCGATGTCCAGTCCAGCTCCAGCCAGCGGGACCAGACCAGGGGCGCTACGGGGGGGTGTTGGGGGGTAGCTAGAGAGTGGTGGTCACGCCCGGAGCCGGATCCGCCTCCGAGGCGGAATGCCCACCTGGCCCCTCCCCTGTTGGGTTTAGTTGGCGCGGTCGCAGTCCACGCCTTTGGGGGGGGGGTACTGTCACGCCCTGGCTCTGGGGACTCTTATATGTTGAGCCAGGGTGTTAGTTTCTATGTTTAGTGTTCTATGTTCATGTTCTAGTTCATGTGTTTCTATGTTGGCCGGGGTGGTTCCCAATCAGAGGCAGCTGTAGCTTGTTGTCTCTGATTGGGAACCATACTTAGGCAGCCTGTTTTGCACTTGTCATTTGTGGGATCTTGTTCCAGAGAGGTTTGTGTTTTGTTAACCTTAGGACTTCACGTATCGTTTTGTTGTATTGTGTAGTACTCATTAAAAGATGTACGCATATCACGCTGCGCCTTGGTCTGCTTCTTACGACGATCGTGACAATATCACATAGTTTGACTCTGTCCACAGTAATCCTAGCACATTCCTATAACGCCTACTGTACCAATCCTGAAGATTTGGTGTAGCAATCCTTACGTGTAAAACATATTAATTCCCAGTTTCAGTTATTTTTATCCTCAGAACAAATTTTCTTTCTCCCTCATTCCTATATTAGCGATGGGGAAAAATAACAAAAATTACATTTCATACAGGGTAGAAAATGTACAATTCCAATCGTGTAGACTAGAACATTTCGGAGCCATTGCCATTGTAGTACACAAGCTGAACACAGTGATTGGAACATCTATCTTGTTTGTTCACCAGGAGAGAGTTCCATTGGGACCAGACATGACTCAGTTGTTGAGAGCTGGAGGAATGGGAATGAGCCGGTAAGGTTATTTTATGACACAGAGGGGAAAATAGAAGATCCCAGTATGGGAGAAGTGTTGTTGTCCATTAGTTTACTCCATTTAGGGGAGGGGTGGTAGGGTTATGGGAAAATAATACAAAAATATATATATTTTACATCTACTGTATATTTACAAAAAATATATATGGGGGATTGGAAATGATGCAGACAATTACATTGTTGGAAGCCACAATCTAACTGCAGTATTAAAGATGATCTACCCCCCAAAAAATAAAAACTACATGTGAGAGTACACTGAGTGGGAATATTGCATTTGCATTTGAATGACAGATACCCACAATGTATGTTTTATTATCTGTGCAGCAGCATTTTCCACAGACTACCAATTTTTCAGCCCTGCTTACTCTACTAATAATTTCTTACAACCTTTCAACCAAGTGGTGGTCAGTGCCGTTTAAGAT
Organism: Coregonus clupeaformis; assembly: GCF_020615455.1. Taxonomy (NCBI): domain Eukaryota; kingdom Metazoa; phylum Chordata; class Actinopteri; order Salmoniformes; family Salmonidae; genus Coregonus; species Coregonus clupeaformis. The sequence goes on along the minus strand of NC_059224.1, from coordinate 25,589,077 downwards.
GAGGGAGGACGTTTTTTTTTCATTAGCATGGCCTTATTTCGATTACAGCATATTGGATGACTGTCATTCATATTCCATTCACCCAGTTCAATGTAAAAGTGATAGGTTTAGGCTACTACATGATACTCACATTTTCAAAATACCCATCATGAGGTTGCTACAACCTAGCCTATGAATGAAAGTTTACAACGTAGGTGCACACAGGTCGAGAGACAAATTTGAGGTGACAGACAGTGACACATTGACAGACAGTGACATTCAATACCGCCTTGCACACTCTTACCTGCATCTACAGTTGAAGTCGGAAGTTTACATACACTTAGGTTGGAGTCATTAAAACTCATTTTTCATTCACTCCACAAATTTCTTGTTAAGTAACTATAGTTAGGGCAAGTCGGTTAGGAAATCTACTTTGTGCATGACACAAGTCATTTTTCCAACAATTGTTTACAGACAGATAATTAAATTTATAATTCACTGTATCACAATTCCAGTGGGTCAGAAGTTTACATACACTAAGTTGACTGTGCCTTTAAACAGCTTGGAAAATTCCAGAAAATGATGTCATGGCTTTAGAAGCTTCTGATAGGCTAATTGACATCATTTGAGTCAATTGGAGGTGTACCTGTGGATGTATTTCAAGGCCTACCTTCAAACTCAGTGCCTATTTGCTTGACATCATGGGAAAATCAAAAGAAATCAGCCAAGACCTCAGAAAAACAATTGTAGACCTCCACAAGTCTGGTTCATCCTTGGGAGCAATTTCCAAATGCCTGAAGGTACCACGTTCATCTGTACAAACAATAGTACACAAGTATAAACACCATGGGACCACACAGCCGTCATACCGCTCAGGAAGGAGACGCGTTCTGTCTCCTAGAGATTAACGTACTTTGGTGCGAAAAGTGAAAATCAATCCCAGAACAACAGCAAAGGACCTTGTGAAGATGCTGGAGGAAACAGGTACTAAAGTATCTATATCCACAGTAAAACGGGTCCTATATCAACATAACCTGAAAGGCCGCTCAGCAAGGAAGAAGCCACTGCTCCAAAACCGCCATAAAAAAGACTACGGTTTGCAACTGCACATGGGGACAAAGATCGTACTTTTTGGAGAAATGTCCTCTGGTCTGATGAAACAAAAATATAACTCTTTGGCCATAATGACCATCGTTATGTTTGGAGGAAAAATGGGGTAGCTTGCAAGCCGAAGAACACCATCCCAACCATGAAGCACGGGGTGGCAGCATCATGCTGTGGGGGTGCTTTGCTGCAGGAGGGACTGGTGCACTTCACAAAATAGATGGCATCATGAGGAAGGAAAATTATGTCGATATATTGAAGCAACATCTCAAGACTTCAGTCAGGAAGTTAAAGCTTGGCCGCAAATGGGTCTTCCAAATGGACAATGACCCCAAGCATACATCCAAAGGCTACCCGAAATGTTTGACCCAAGTTAAACAATTTAAAGTTAATGCTACCAAATACTAATTGACCCACTGGGAATGTGATGAAAGAAATAAAAGCTTAAATAAATCATTCTCTCTACTATTATTCTGACATTTCACATTCTTAAAATAAAGTGGTGATCCTAACTTACCTAAGTCAGGGAATTTTTACTAGGATTAAATGTCAGGAATTGTGAAAACTGAGTTTAAATGTATTTGGCTAAGGTATATGTAAACTTCCGACTTCAACTGTAGTTAGATTTATTGTACGGTTACTGAAATGGTTGTTCCAGTTTAAATGGTTTAGGTCTTCTTATCAACTTCCCTAACCCTGACAGTCATTCTGAATGCAGGTTGCAGGTGAATAAAAATTCAAACTGTTGGATATCCTAACGTTGTTTGGATTCCAATAGGAATTACACATCACTTTGTAAACCAGCATAATGTGACTTGCAGGCCTGATGTGGCCTGTAAACCAGGAGTGTCTTAACACCACTGTGTTAGTGTAAAATTAGGCCATCAAAGTAAAGTCTTATGATATATGTATTGTATTGTCATAGAGTCAGTTGGTGAAAGCCACAGGCCTTTAAAGGGAAACTTTCAATTTGAAATATTTTGGACATATTAGCAATCTTGAGGGAATCCTATTTGAGTCAGAAAAGGATATTCATATGATAGGTAAGATATACAAAACCTTGCAGAGAGCCTATCCAACTGACAATCTCTTAGAAAAATATATAAACTATTGGAACCATGACTTAAAAAGAACTGATATTGGCACAAGATGAAGGGAATATTGGAACATAACTAATGAAATGACAGTTAAACGAAAATGTACGCTTAATCCAGTATAAACTAATGTATAGAATTTATTACACAAGTGACAACATTTACAAATTCTACAGCACAATGGCAGTCATGTCTTATGTGTAAATTAGCAATGACTCAATAATCCATGCCTTCTGGGAATGCTATAAAGTCCAAATGGTATGGGTGGAGTTAGAAAGTTGGCTGTCAGAAGTATTACAATGTAAATGTACTTTTAATCCGTCTGTCTGCATATTTCAAGACATGGCCTTTGAGGATGCAGTGAGATACCCGATGGGTTGGACAATACTTTTCTCGTCAATTATCTTGAAAAAAACGTATACTTAAAAACTGGAAATCAACCAATCCTCCATTGTTAACACAATGGAAAGGTAAAATGCTTTATTATCTAAATGTTGAAAGTGTGTGGGCGATGGAGAGAAACAAAGTGGTGCAGTTTTCCTTTCAATGAACACCTAGACAACCAGGTGAGGGGAGTTTCTTACTAATTAGTGACCTTAATTCATCAATCAAGTACAAGGAAGGAGCGAAAACCCACAGACACTTGGCCCTCCATGAAATGAGTTTGACACATGTGCTTTACACCATACAGTGTTAAAACAACACCCCAAAACGATTTAGTGTAACACTACAGGTGTTCAATTCTTACACTGAGAACGTGTAACAGTGTGAGCACTATGCAAAATGAGTCAAGTTTACTCTAAATCAAGTGTTATGTTTTACACTGTGGGTGCTGCATATTACTCTACAGTAGAGCTATGCAAACACCACAATCAAGTTCATTTGAACACTTTAAGAGTTGAATGGGGAACACTGCAACAGAGTTACATCTTAAAAACTTTCAAAAGTGTTATTTTAACACCAGTTCAGTGGGACTCTTGTGTTCACTGTAAATAGTGTACATTTAACACTTTCCGAGATAAATGTACACCATTGATTTTGTTGTGTACCATTTTGAAACTGAATCAATCAATCCAGACTCAAGTGCCTACTTCACAAGTGTAATTCCAACATTCAGCTCCTACACTGAAAAGCACTCACTTGCTCATTGACCTGGGGCATTTGGAGTGGCATACAACAATTTTAGCAGAAATCTTTTGAAAAACCCCCAGATATACCATAATAACTGGACCCCAAAATATGATAAAATCTGGCTTCTGCACTGCAACAAAACAAGTTTTACTTCAGGGGGGAAAGTGGAAATGGTTTCATTAAAGCTGCCTTTATAAAATAGCATAGAAATGTGTCCGCTGTAAAAGGTTACACCTTTGATGGCTATAATTGCCACAGTCTGGCTGTCTTGGTAAAGGTAGACAGTATTATTCCATCACATTATGTCCATCAGTTCATTAAAAATGTATTTTCAGACAGGGACCACCTATTACAAGTCAATTCCTGAACCTATTGACTGGTAATGCTGCATTTTCAGACACAAGTACAGAACAGCTAGACCAGGTGGCTATAAAGGGCCAATAGGCAGACATTAATGGATACAGTTTCAATTATGTTTAAATTATGTTAACAACGGATTGAGGAATTAATGTATTTGAGGAATTCATATATCAGTGTAATAAATTATGTAGTAGCCTACATTTTGAACATAGGGAATGTACAGGAAACACATCTAAACATCAATAAACTGCTTATAAACACATTATTATATATCCTGATGCCTAGTCACCCTTATACATATCTACCTCTATAACTCCAGTATCCCTGCACATTGTAAATACTTTATGATACTGGAACTGACTGACCCTGTATATAGTATGCTTACTTACTTTCTCGTGTTCTTCTTATTTCTTATTTTATTTGTTGTGTGTTTTTGTTCTACCTAATGTAATTTTTAGCATTACATTGTTTTTGATTACTGCATTGTTGGGTTTAGAGCTTGCAAGAAAGGCATTTCACTGTACTTGTGCACGTGACGTTAAAACTTAAAACTTGAAACTTGAAACGTTTAACCACTTGAAACTGCACTTTGCAATAGATAATGTATGCACACAAATCCAGTCAACCCGAAAAGTTAGGAACAACTGGTTGTATGTAGTCTGCAAACTTCTAGAAAGCAATGTCGAGCGGTAGCCGTGATACACTCTCTGTGTGCCTTAAGCTCCGTGGAAATTCTGACACCCTCTCAAGCCTCAATAAATATTTTCATAGAAACACGCATTACCTATGCGCACCTAGCACTGGTCCAAGTGTAGCCTACACTACTGCTAAATGCATAGGAAGTGATATTGTGTGATATAGATACAATGATATCAGATAAGAACTGATAGTGTTGCTTACCTTTCCGTACTGTGCGTCTTTAGTCCTCAGGTCCGATACTTTCTGCCTACTTAGGAGTGTCAAATACAGTAGCGCAGCAATCCAACAAAGCACCACCAACGCCAAAGTTAGCTTTCGGGAAAGCCGTTTCATTTTCCTATGAGTTACTGGAGCAGATATCGACCCTTTATTGGCGATGGGGAATCTACGAGAAGCACATTTCTAGGAATTCTAGGAAAGTCGGTTGTGGAGACGTGGTTTTGCGCGCTACTCTCACATTCTATGGTTCCTCTTCTCGAGCGCTGCACGCTCGCTCCAGACTCATGCCCTGGTTGCGAGATTCTCTATTACCAGACTGGTAGTAGGCTGTTACACAGCGATGACTCGCTGGAGCTACGAAGTACTACGCTGGAAGCCGTCCAGCTAGATAAAAATCAGCCGGTTGGGGGTACCTATAAAATCTGAATGGGTTTAGCACCACCTACCGTGTAAATCATAATATACAAGGTTCTGTAGTCTATTGTACTTTCAATGTATCTAGCCTGAATGCAGTAATGTATATAGTCTATAATCAATTATGCAGCCTAATTCAGCTCCAGTTTTTTTTCTCCAGAGTTATGGGGTATTATAATACTGGTGACCCAGCTAGGTCACCCGTGATACAAGTCAGTATTCGAAGTCCATGCATGTCTGGGGATATCGGGAGATGACATGGAAACCGGCCACTAGGGGTAACAGTGAGCGCTGTTACCTTCAATTATGTTTCGGTTTTGCTAGGGCATTGTGGATGGGGATGGCGGGGCACTGTGGATGGGGATGGCAGACTGGTGGCAGCATCTGCATCTGATTCCAAAGGTTGTAAATTCGAATCCAGCAATAGAAAGTTGTTTTTGAGTTTTTTGTTTTAAGCCTATCCTAAATCTTAACCCTTATGTTAACAATTTGTAGTTATTTCCTAACCTTAAGATTTCGGAATTAATGCCTAAACTTAACCCTAACCTTTAAAATTCAGAGTTAATGCATACACTTAACCTGAAACACTTCGAAATTTGACATTTCCAACAACTTCGAAATGTTATGTTTGAGAAACATGGATGAACGTCTAATTCTGATGTGAGACTGTGAGAGCTAGTTGCAGCGACCATTGAACAGGTGGGACTAGGTTTTGCCACAAAAGACACATAGGTTAGAATAGAACATATCTTTATTGACAATTCCGAATTCACCCTACATATTGTACTGTACTTTTGATATTGTCTAATCACACTTAGATTTACTTCTAGACTGAATTTATTGACCTAAAAAATAAATAGCAAACGGATCAAACAAGTATTGTCTTGTTGTACCATCTAGTGGTGTTCAGTCGTCGAATAATCCATCAACCATAAACTATTGTGTGCTTAAATGTTGTCCAGCAGGTGTCATACTGGTATATAGAATATACTGTAAGGGAAAGAATAGATGTCCTACCATGGCCTCTGCCCCTCTCTCTAAATTTGGACAATTGTGTCTCTACGACTTTTTGACATCACTGTAGGCTACATTGTACACCGTAGGCCTACCCTACACTTGAGACAATTATGTTGTATCCTCTCCTCAATTTAGTTCCAATATACCCTCCATTTTTGTGGGCTGCATCATAAGTAAACCTTTTTGTAACACTTTTGTATTTTGTATTTTTATTCAAGTGAAGATTTTATTACAATATTGTTTTAAGTAAAACACTTTATATATATATATATATATATATATATATATATATATATATATATATATATATATATATATATATAAATATATTAAATGACACATGCAATATATGTGTAGGTATATGTATATGGGAATGTCTATTTTCTTTGGTAATGTATGATGACAGCTTGTTATACATTTTACATTTAGTCATTTAGCAGACGCTCTTATCCAAACAACAAGCTTGCAACTGATAACTGATACAATGTACGTAGCAATTTTGTGATCACAAATTGTTTGTTACATTGTACCACTAGAGGAGCACCAACAATGAGATGCTAGTGGTCCTCATCCGCTAATATGGCGCTGCCATCACTGACTTCAGTCGCTGTAATACTGGGTGGGGCTTTGCCAGTAGTTGGGCATTTCCTTTCGGCTCAGGTTTCGTTGTCAGACTGGCATTTAAATATGCTGCAGTAACGAAGCCGGGGAAGCCAGTGGCCGCACAGGATTCAACGCAGCAGTAGGAATATACGCTTTATTATAGCTTTATTATTATTTTCTTCATTTGGCTCGAAAAGGGTATATTATACAGGACAGTATTTTGAAGATTCAACCGCGTCAGAATTCAAATGTAAGACGACATCACAATTTGCCAGCTTCATACGTGCATCATTTTTGGGATTCTTCTACAACTTGAATGAAATTCGTGCTTTATAGCTGTGATATGTAAATGTGCATGTAAAAATGTTTAGGATCGCTAGTATGTGTTTAGTCTAGTCAATTAACTGACTTTTAGTCGTCTGTGCATCTTTGTCTCGTGTTTGGCCTATAAAGACTTGGGGAACGCTTTCCATTCAAGGATGTGTCTGCATAATGTTTGATTGAAAGAAAAACAAACCATCCACTAAACCAATAACAAAGAGATCCTCCGAATTATTTGAATAGACATCTCTATAGAGTATAAGGTTGTCCATTATCGAATTGCATCATGTTCAGCTGGTTGGGTACCGATGACAGGAGGAAGAAGGATCCTGAGGTCTTTCAGACAGTCAGCGATGGCCTCAAGAAGCTCTACAAAACCAAGCTGTTACCCTTGGAAGAACACTACAAATTCCACGAGTTCCACTCGCCCGCCTTAGAGGATGCCGACTTTGACAACAAGCCCATGGTTCTCCTTGTGGGGCAGTATTCCACTGGAAAGACCAGCTTCATACGGTACGTCTGTGTTTGAAATGTGGGTGCTTTGCTTGCCACTCAGTAGGCCAAAACACTAGTGAGTTTTGTGCACTGATATGCAAACAGAGGGGACATTACATGCATGGCAGGCACTGCATATTTACAGTTAGCTTTTATTGTAGAACAAATGGTCCTAGGAAGATAAATCGGTTAGTGTTTGGGTTGACTGGATTCCTGTTCAACCTTGGGCAGACACAGGTCAAATATTGACATACTCTGACTTGGGAGGGATGAGACATTCCAACAGACAAGAGAGCAACCTGCTGGGTTAGCATTCACCTCTTATGGTATAGATGACTACAAAAATATATAAGTACATTATGGAAATCTAGTGGTATTACATAGTTATAGACATAGTTATACCTATTACAATCCTATAATCCTCAATGCCATTTTATGATTACATGTTACAGTAATCATCTGCAATGTTCCCTTATAGTCACACCCATAACACAGGAATGTCTGCTGTTCCATTGATTTGTCTGTTAAACTAGCCCATGACCATGGAACAGATCATGTTTCCAAGTTAAATTCCAGCATTTCCCTATGGACTGCTAAATGGCATGCCAACCATCTCACTTAGTGCTCATCAAAGGAATACAAGATATTGGAAAAATATTGGACCCAAAAGCATGTGTGTTGGTCTCTCTGAGCCTACCACAAAGCAAACTTTGTCTTGGAGATGGGATGGGAGGCCAGATTTAAATTGAGCTTCCATGCAGCGAAGGTCACGCATTTAATCTATTTACGTTCACCATGACTTCCAGCCAAACATCATGCTAAATATAGGACAGACATCTTAGCTGAACTATGAATTAAATAGCATTGCTACCCCAGAGTAAGGACATGGGAACTCTATGCATGTCTAGACTTCAGCCATGTATAATTTACTACAATCAGTAGTGTGTGCTGTATGGGCATGCGAAAAGCAGAAGGTAGTTGAACCTGTACTGTGAGTTGAGTAATACACAGGTGTGCAGTAAGTTATAGGATCCTTTCCGGCTCTCTCCTTGTATCATTGCCTTTGTGGTGGCATGTTTTCCACATCAAACTTTACTGGTGACACTAAGTGCATCCCTCTAGCTGTGCAGTAATGCCAGTGATTGCTAGTGCTTCTCCTGCTATCCCAAGGCCAGAGATGAGATGCAGTCCTCTGCTGTCCTCTCACTGATAAGCCCTGTTTTCTCCAACCCTCTCATCAGCTCCCTTATTGCTATAGCAACATGTCACTAATAGTTTCCATAGCGACTAGTCCAGGAGTTATAGAGAGGCGCGACAAGTGAGAGACATCAGTCTGGAATCATGTAGAGAATGCCCCTGGCCACCGGAAGCACTTACTGTATAGGATCAGGTTTTAAGGTCTGGAAAGCTTTGGGGCACTCTCACTTCCTAGCCCCCTTTAGTTTGTACTGTCTAAGTGAGTTATTAGCTTTAGGGCACTTCTCCTTCATAGCCCTTCATAGATTGTAGTACTTATTTTCAAACGCGTTATCATGTTTGGGTCAAGTAATTGAATAGTAGAGCTTTGTTCTCATGCTTTTGCAAGTGTGGGTGAGAATGACAGCTGAGTGTGGGTTGGTTGATAGGGTTCTGTCTCAGTCTGGCCATATAACTGGTCTTAATTAGGCAGTCCTTTGAAATCCACGGTGACATGCAAACAACATTCTGTAACCAGGCGTGGTCGCGGTCCCTTGGTACAGACAGAGAGAGAAATCCCTGAAATCCTCTCTGGTTGGCATCAGACATGCTAAATTCCAGGTATACCAATCCCTGGACATGATTGCATTAGATATGGAGCGCATTTCATCTAATAACAATATCACACATCTGGGAGCTTTCTATATGATAATACTTTATTTTTTGCTAAACTTTATACTAAAGTCAGACCATACTGTATGTGCACCCTCCATAGGAGTCCATTTCAAAAGTTGGAAATGTTTGAATGTTTAATCAGCTATGGTTCAGCACTGGCCAAGTCAGGTGATGACTTTGTCCTACTGGGCACAGATGTCAATTCAACATCTATTCCACGTTGGTTCAATGTAATTTCATTGAAATGACATGGAAACAGCGTTGATTCAACCAGTGTTTTGCCCAGTGGGGTGTTGGTTTCCTATGCTGCCTGTCATGGTCCAGTCCACTGTCAGAGTTTCTAGAGCTAGTCTCTCTAATGGCTTGGGGATAGAGGAAAATGAGAGGTGGGCAGGGCTAGTTGGGCTACTCTCCCTTTCTCTGTGATTTGTGCCCTATGTGAGGTCACTGTCCTGCAGGATAGGGCCATAGTCAGTGTCTTTAGTTTCCTGTGTGCATTGTTCATAGAGGACGTGCAGGCCTATGTGGCGGCTGCAGTAGGGAGAGTGGTAGGGAAAGAGCTAGGCCTGTGTTTGTGTGTGCTGACTCCTCAGTCCTCAGTGCTATGAAAGCACACAGGCCCTCTTTCCTCTCTGGTCTGTTTCCAAACACACGCACGCAGTCCCTGTGCTCTCCATCAATCCAGTTTCACTCTGCCTCCCTTCATCTCATCGAAGCCTCAGTGGCAGAGCTGTGGGAAGGATAAACATCTGGCTCTGGACAGTGCTCCTGCTCATCTACTGTTGGTCATCTTTTGTTGCAATAGCACTGTATTATGGATTTAAACAGTGTCTACAGAGAGACAGTACTAGCCGGCTCTGTTGACCCCTATGACAAGATGTGTGTAGAGTGGATATATAGAGTATCCGCTGGTTGACCTCACATCTGTTATTGCTTTAAAGGTTTAAAGTGGTTTAAAAGGACAATTTATTGCTTTTCAGTTATAAATCACTAGTATTTACAATTCAATGCATTTCTAGGATTCTGCACATTCTATACAATTATACTAGATTTTTACAACATCTGTGATGTCAATTTGGACTGATTGAAGATGAAACTCTTGACCTTGACCCTATAATTCAACAAGGTTAGTATGTTCTTAAAAAATATGGTTAAGTACGATTTTACCATGTAACTGGCAGGTGTACAGGGCCTCTAAAGTAAAATGTAAACTAAGATAGTGGACAATAAAAGAATGCATAAACAGAGATCCATTTCACCTATTACTCCCCAGATACCTGTTGGAGCAGGATTTCCCTGGAATGCGGATCGGGCCGGAGCCCACCACAGACTCCTTCATTGCAGTGATGCATGGAGACACGGAGGGGGTGATCCCTGGCAACGCCCTAGTTGTCGACCCCAAGAAACCCTTCAGGAAGCTCAACGCCTTCGGAAACGCCTTTCTCAACAGGTGAGACTATAGCAGTCCACATATAGTATTTTTTTATTAATCTAGTTGGATGACTCATTAAGTTTTTATAGAAGGGTTGGTTGTTTAGCAACAAAACCGACGCGTGCGCAACTATGGTGCAAAACAGACAGGGTTGACTTAGACTGTTGACAACATGTAAACTATATTTAGTCTCCAAATGTTTATTGAAAACATAAATACATTTGCACAATGAGCACTTGTTATCTCTCAAATACATTGTTATAGTTGTTGGTTAGTTCGCTAGCGAATTTCAGCCATATTAGCATAGACATGGCATCAGTCAAAACACCTCAGAACAAGACACTAACAAGGTACAATGAGCTGAAACGAACCACCTATGATTTCCCACATGGCAGCTTCTTGTCATTGTTGCAAGGACTGGGGAGTTTTTCAGGATAAAACATTTACAGAATGGAGCTAAGCACGGGCAAAATCGTAGAGGAAAACCTGGTTCAGTCTGCTTTCCACCAGACACTGGGAGATTAATTCACTTTTCAGTAGGCAGGACAATAACCTATAAGGCCAAATCTACACTGGAGTTGCTTACCAAGAAGACAGTGAATGTTCTTGAGTGGCCAGGTTACAGTTTTGACTTAAATCTGCTTGAAAATCTATGGCAAGAGTTGAAAATGGTTGTGTAGCAATGATCAACAACCAATTAGACAGAGCTTGAAGAATTTTGAAAAGAATAATGGGCAAATATTGTACAATCCAGGTGTGCAAAGCTCTTAGAGACTTACCCAGAAAGACTCACAACTGTAATCGCTGCCAAAGGTGATTCTAACATGTATTGACTCAGGGGTGTGAATACTTATGTAAATGAGATATTTCTATATATATTTTTGCTACATTTCAACAACAAAAAAACATGTTTTCACTTTGTCATTATGGGGTATTGTGTGTAGATGGATGAAAAACAATTATATTTACTAAATGTGTAATAAGTCAAGGGGTATGAATACTTTCTGAAGGCACTGTGTCAACTGATGTGTGTGTGTGTCATACATACCTCAAACCTCGCTCTGGGAAAGGGATTGCTGCTCGCTGCCTTATTAACTGTAAAGTGTTTCTTAAGTATGCCATTCATACTTTGCATCACGAGAGGGAGAGGAAGCAATCCATAGAGGGTTTCCACTGTAAGCACAAGGCTCATAGCGTGTTTCCTGAGGGAGATGATATGAATACAAGGCTTGTGATGGTTTCTGCAGGTGGCTCTGACAATGTTAAGTAGGAGACATACAGTACCAGTCAAAAGTTTGGACACACCTACTCATTCCAGGGTTTTTCTTTATTTTACTATTTTCTACATTGTACATTCTACATTGTACATCACTCTCTTTCTTGGTAAAATAGCCCTTACACAGCCTGGAGGTGTGTTGGGTCATTGTCCTGTTGAAAAACAAATGATAGTCCCACTAAGCCCAAACCAGATGGGATGGCGTATCGCTGCATAATGCTGTGGTAGCCATGCTGGTTAAGTGTGCCTTGAATTCTAAATAAATCACAGACAGTGTCACCAGCAAAGCACCCCCACACCATAACACCTCCTCCTCCATTCTTTATGGTGGGAAATACACATGCAGAGATCATCCGTTCACTCACACCGCGTCTCACAAAGACACGGCGGTTGGAACCAAAAATCTCAAATTTGGACTCATCAGACCTAAGGACACATTTCCACTGGTCTAATGTCCATTGCTCGTGTTTCTTGGCCCAAGCAAGTCTCTTCTTCTTATTGGTGTCCTTTAGTAGTGGTTTCTTTGCAGCAATTCGACCATGAAGGCCTGATTTACACAGTCTCCTCTGAACAGTTGATGTTGAGATGTGTCCGTTACTTGAACTCTGTGAAGCATTTATTTGGGCTGCAATTTCTGAGGCTGGTAACTCTAATGAACTTATCCTTTACAGCAGAGGTAACTCTGGGTCTTCCATTCCTGTGGCGGTCCTTATGAGAGCCAGTTTCATCATAGCGCTTGATGGTTTTTGTGACTGCACAAGAAACTTTCAAAGTTCTTGAAATGTTCCATATTGACTGACCTTCATGTCTTAAAGTAATGATGGACTGTTGTTTCTCTTTGCTTATTTGAGCTGTGCTTGCCATAATATGGACTTGGTCTTTTACCAAATAGGGTTATCTTCTGGATACCCCCCCCCCCCCACCTTGTCACAACACAACTGGTTGGCTCAAACGCATTAAGAAGGAAAGAAATTCCACAAATTAACTTTTAAGAAGGCACACCTATTAATTGAAATGCATTCCAGGTGACTATCTCATGAAGCTGGTTGAGAGAATGCCAAGAGTGTGCAAAGCTGTCATCAAGGCAAAGGGTGGCTATTTGAAGAATCTGAAATATATAATATATTTTGATTTGTTTAACACTTTTTTGGTTACTACATGATTCCATATGTTGTTATTTCATAGTTTTGATGTCTTCACTATTATTCTACAATGTAAAAAATAGTAAAAATTAAGAAAAACCCTTGAATGAGTAGGTGTGTCCAAACTTTTGACTGGTAGTGTATGTGTGGAATAAGGGTTCTTAAGAGTTCTTAGGGTGCTTTAGGGTTCTTAGGGTTCTTGGCGTATGGCCGGTGTTTGTTGTGCAAATCTGCAGATAAAACCACAGGAAGTCTAGAGAAAGTTGGCTCGGCTCAGAGAGCAGTTTGAAACAGATAGTCAAGTGTTGTAATGCATGTTCCCCAAGCGAACAGAATAATCAAAGAGCAGAGTGTAGCTCAACTACAGTGAGGGAAAAAAGTATTTGATCACCTGCTGATTTTGTGCGTTTGCCCACTGACAAAGACATGATCAGTCTATCATTTTAATGGTAGGTTTATTTGAACAGTGAGAGACAGAATAACAACAAAAAAATCCAGAAAAACGCATGTCAAAAATGTTATAAATTGATTTGCATTTTAATGAGGGAAATAAGTATTTGACCCCCTCTCAATCAGAAAGATTTCTGGCTCCCAGATGTCTTTTATACAGGTAACGAGCTGAGATTAGGAGCACACTCATAAAGGGAGTGCTCCTAATCTCAGCTTGTTACCTGTATAAAAGACACCTGTCCACAGTAGCAATCAATCAATCAGATTCCAAACTCTCCACCATGTCCAATACCAAAGAGTTCTCCAAGGATGTCAGGGACAAGATTGTAGACCTACACAAGGCTGGAATGGGCTACAAGACCATCGCCAAGCAGCTTGGTGAGAAGGTGACAACAGTTGGTGCGATTATTCGCAAATGGAAGAAACACAAAAGAACTGTCAATCTCCCTCGGCCTGGGGCTCCATGCAATATCTCACCTCGTGGAGTTGCAATGATCATGAGAACGGTGAGGAATCAGCCCAGAACTACACCGGAGGATCTTGTCAATGATCTCAAGGCAGCTGGGACCATAGTCACCAAGAAAACAATTGGTAACACACTACGCCGTGAAGGACTGAAATCCTGCAGCGCCCGCAAGGTCCCCCTGCTCAAGAAAGCACATATACATGCCCGTCTGAAGTTTGCCAATGAACATCTGAATGATTCAGAGGAGAACTGGGTGAAAGTGTTGTGGTCAGATGAAACCAAAATGGAGCTCTTTGGCATCAACTCAACTCGCCGTGTTTGGAGGAGGAGGAATGCTGCCTATGACCCCAAGAACACCATCCCCACCGTCAAACATGGAGGTGGAAACATTATGCTTTGGGGGTGTTTTTCTGCTAAGGGGATAGAACAACTTCACCGCATCAAAGGGATGATGGACGGGGCCAAGTACCGTCAAATCTTGGGTGAGAACCTCCTTCCCTCAGCCAGGGCATTGAAAATGGGTCGTGGATGGGTATTCTAGCATGACAATGACCCAAAACACACGGCCAATGCAACAAAAGAGTGTCTCAAGAAGATGCACATTAAGGTCCTGGAGTGGCCTAGCCAGTCTCCAGACCTTAATCCCATAGAAAATCTGTGGAGGGAGCTGAATGTTCGAGTTGCCAAACGTCAGCCTTGGAGAAGATCTACAAAGAGGAGTGGGACAAAATCCCTCCTGAGATGTGTGTAAACCTGGTGGCCAACTACAAGAAACGTCTGACCTCTGTGATTGCCAACAAGGGTTTTGCCACCAAGTACTAAGTCATGTTTTGCAGAGGGGTCAAATACTTATTTCCCTCATTAAAATGCAAATCAATTTATAACATTTTTGACATGTGTTTTTCTGGATTTTTTTGTTGTTATTCTGTCTCACTGTTCAAATAAACCTCCCATTAAAATTATAGACTGATCATGTCTTTGTCAGTGGGCAAACGTACAAAATCAGCAGGGGATCAAATACTTTTTTCCCTCACTGTATCTGTTGTCCGTCGGTCTGTCTGTTTGTCTCATGTCCGTCCAACTCTTTTTCTCTGTCAGATTTGATCATGTAAGCTCTGTAATTATTCAGTGTTGGGCTATTTATCTGACCATGTCTATGGCCATGTCTGTGTGTCCTGTAGGTTTGTGTGTGCCCAGCTGCCAAACCCTGTTCTGGAGAGCATCAGTGTGATAGATACTCCTGGTATCCTATCTGGAGAGAAGCAGAGGATCAGCAGAGGTACGGCTCTCTACCTCTCCAACCCTCTCTCAACCCCTCAACCCCTCTACCCCTCTCTCAACCCTCCCACCCCTCTCCCTACCCCTCTACCCCTTTCTCAACCCTCCCACCCCTCTCTCTACCCCTCTACCCCTTTCTCAACCCTTCCACCCCTGTCTCAACCCCTCTAGCCCTCTCTCAACCCTTCCACACCTGTCTCAACCCCTCTACCCCTCTCTCAACCCCTCAACCCTTGTCTCAACCCCTCTACCCTTCTCTCAACCCCTCCACCCCTCCCTCAACCACACCACCCCTCTCTGCACCCCTCCACTTCTCTCCCAACCCCTCCACCCCTCCACCTCTCTCCCAACCCCTACACCCCTCTTTCACACACTCACTCAGACCAGGAGTTAGAGATAAAACCATTCACTGACACAAGCACAGCAGTGTTTTATTGCACAACATAGCGAGAAGAAAGAAATCTGACTGAAAACCCTATATTTACTACCACAGAAATAGTCATAATGCAAATGTTTACAAAAACAAGACTTGGGAGAATGTAGTGCTCTATTCTAACGTTAGCAGTGCTGTTTGCTAATCTATTCCCTACATTGTGATAGTGCAAAACAGTCTGTAGCAAAGAAAGTATGTCCTTGAAAAACACAACATCTGGTACTGCTGGCGGACATACTGTAGTAAGGCAGCTTTAGCTCTGTTTTCTTAGCTTTATTACAACCAATTTCCTAACTGGAAAATATTTGCATGATAATGTTGTGATGTAAAACCAGGACTGTGCTGTTGAACCCACTGAGGGATTTGCAAAACCAGTTCTGTATCAAAACATCCTGGTTTCCACACTTCTTACACCACTTCTGTAATTACTGTATTAGCATTTTCCAGGACATGTTTGAACCTTCATTCCCATAGGGTTCCTATGTTTGTGGTGGAAATAGCAAGCAAGCTTCAGAAATCCTGCTTCTCGTGACAGACCTTTAAAACCACATATAGGAAGTCAAGGAAACATGTAGCTGAGGCAGGGCAGCCGGTGTCTATTCCACAAGTTACCACCGGCTAAATCTATGACGTTAAAATGCCTATTTACTCTGTTCCATCTGACTGCGCAATCCACTGTCTCATCAGCCCAGCCAGGCAATTTATAAACTTGATCTCCACTATAAAAAACATCTAGGCATTATCTCACATTTCTTTTAGACTAACATTTAGTTTTCAAAAGCGGAGATTTGTATAAACCTTGCAGTCTGTCTCTCTGACATTTGCGACATTGTTTCAATATTCTAATTCGATCTCCAGCTGTCCTATAGGAATGAACGTGTTGGGAGGTGGGATGAGACAGACAGGTAGGCAGCTTTTCTTAGCAGTCGAAATCATGAATCAGCATCATTTTTATGGATATATACAAAGCACTATCAATAGAAAACAGGTGAAACGAAACGAAGTGCAGCTAGTTTGAAGTCTTTCCAGCTTCAGTTTGAAGTGATTGTGTTAGCTGTGTTGTTGGCTGGCTCCTCTGAACAACAGTGTCCTGATGAGAGAGCACATTTTCTATGCCAAGTGAAATCATGCATCATTAGCTCATTGTTATGTATGTATCCAAATAAATGTCACTAGAAAACAGCTTAAACAAATGCAGCTACTTCGTTGTTATTCTGGATGCACTGTTTGACGTGACTGTAAATTAGCCGTAGTTGGCTAGCTAGCAAGCAAGGGATAAGAACGTTGCCAGCCAGTATGGCAATGGAACATTTAGAACGAATGACTGGGTCCCGTCCATAGATACAGAACAAAAAGACTGAACGACTGGGTCGCGTCTCTGGCAACCGAACCGATAGAATGAACGACCAGCCGGCTTGGGTGGAAACCCTAGATTTGTGTCGGGACTATATCTTGTGGCAGGATGAAATAGTATGAATAAATTAATCAAAATAAAGTTTTTAATGAAAATATGTTAATCATTATTTGAATATGTTGGTAACAAGTTGTATAGAAGTGATAATGCCAGAGAAGCCGGTGTTTGGAGGATATATTGGCACGGTTTTCCAACACCGTGCCAATATATCCTCCAAACACCAGCTTCTCTGGCATTATCCCTTAAGTGTAACATGGCCCACCAGCTCTTTCCACATGAATTCCATTGAACAGTAAAGACCATTGTATGTCAGCCTCTGAGTACACTCTGGTTAATCCTAATGGGTTTTATTTCACTGATGACTCTCATAGTGGTTCCAATGCTGCAAAGTACGGTATGTACATATACCTGCAGTAATGTCCTCTTCTATTCTGAATGGCTCTGTGGTGGCAGAGTGGAGTAGTGATCAATGTCACCATGATGACACAGTGTTCCAGCCTTCTTATCAACAAGGACATCAGGACTCTGCAGTGGACAGATATGGTGCTTATCACTATTATCCTAGCAGGCTGCCATAGGCTGACCAGTCACTAATAATAGCATATGCAGTGCCCTCTGTAATTACTGGGACAGTGAAGCATTTTTTCTTCTTTTGGCTATATACTTCAAAAGTTTGAAATCAAACAATGACTATGAGGTCAAAGTACAGACTATCAGCTATAATATGAGGGTATTTTTGTACATAGTCCCTTCATTTTAGGGGAGAAAAAGTATTGGGACAAATTCACTTATACAGTATGTGTATTAAAGTAGTAAAAGGTGAAGTATTTGATCCCATATTCATAGCACACAATGACTATATCAAGCTTGTGACTCTACACATTTGTTGGATGCATTTGCTGTTTGTTTTGGTTGTGTTTCAGATTATGCTCAATAGAAATGAATGGTAAATAGGAATATAATATGTTTCTAAACACTTCTACACTAATGTGGATGCTACCATGATTACAGATCATTCGTAATCAGAATAGCATCCACAGTCATGTAGAAGTGTTTCGAAACATATATTACAACTTTAACGTCATAGTCATTGTTTGAGTTCAAATACAAACATTTGGAGTATAGAGCCAAAAGAAGAAAAAAATGCTTCACTGTCTCAATAATTACAGAGGGCACTGTATACAACCTATGGAGTGGCCCTCTACAGACTCAAACACTCTCTGGAAGTACCTAGATAGAGTAGATTGTCAACATTTTATGAACTGAGATAGCTACAGTGTGTGCCAATGTTTCCCTCACTCTTCTCACTGATGATAGAATTCCACGTGAGGGATGCAAATGGACATTCTTAGAATCCTCAAGAGGTGATTCAACATTTACATTTACATTTTAGTAGACGCTCTTATCCAGAGCGACTTACAGTTAGTGAGTGCATACATTTTCATACTGGCCCCCCGTGGGAATCAAACCCACAACCCTGGCGTTGCAAGCGCCATGCTCTACCAACTGAGCTACACAAAACTATGTTTTGGTACACATGGCTCACTGATACTCCAGAAAAAAGGCCCTCCTTGTTCCATGTCAGGGAGAGATAAGAGAGAGTAACTCTGTCTTCCTGTGAACCGCCCTGGTCTCATTTCTCCTCACAGGGTCAGGGTTACCTCCAGCTGATGCCTGACTGCTGAGGAATCCACTATATTCTACTGAACTCTGCTCTACTGTACCATAGCTCTCATCTCACCTTACTGCTACACCTCTAGCAGTAAACCTCCACTTTATCCCGCTGTGCTGTGCTCTTCTTCTCTATGAACTGTTCTCTGATTTTATTTTCCCTACTGTCTGAGACCCATGAAACCTTACCTCACGACTGTATACTCTACTGTAGCCATGTCTATGGGATGTGGGGTGTGGCAGATAGATGTGTGCCTCTGTGTTTACATCAGGCTCAAACAGGTTGTCATCTCCCCTTGAGATCAGCCAGCCAATCTCTGCGGGGGTCCGTGTCCTCCAATTTCTTTGCGCACGGTTAGTTACTTCATTCCACATTCAGCAAGTCCATCAGTCACCCTATAGTCCACGGTAATCACCCTGCATGGCGCACTGCGGCCGTCAGCACTTTCCTTTGGGCTGCCGGTGTGTGTGTGTGTGTGTGTGTGTGGTGCTGTGTAGGGTGAGAGCTAACGGGGTAGAAGGATTAGGGCTCATTCAGGGGAGCAGAGAGGAAACCCAGCTTTAGAGCTAAACAGGGAACATGGAGTAGTCAGAACCAGATCCCCTACATACAGAGAAACTCCAATGTCCACACATAAGTACAAATGTTCAGTAAACTGTGTACCATCATTTTTGCCACAACCAAACTCAAAGAGCTTATGGAGCAAAATTGTATGCAGCAGTTTATGCAGAGCATGCCTATGTTGTCATTGAATGTGCATGTGTATTCAAATGAAGAGCTTAGCATTTGCTAGTGAAAAATAAGTTGCTGGTTTGGTACTGCTGGAAATGCTTGAATGACTGTAATGTGCTGAGGGTCTTAGCGTTGTATAGTGAAGTAGTTTCTCATTTGCTGTCACAGAGTTGTCTATTAGATCAGGCACAACATTGTGCATACATGAACTTGCACCATGCACAATGCTGGTTGTGTATCTAGATTCAAGAGTTAAAGTATAGGGACTCTAACTTGGCATCATCAAAAGCCTGTGATTGCAGGTTACTGTTGTGTTCTCCACTATAATTTGGCTCTGTTGTTATTGGTGATGCACTTGTGTAAAGGGATACTGTGAGATTCCTAGATTTAGGTCGTTCTTCTACTTACCCAGAGTCAGACGAACTCATGGAAACGATTTTTATGTCACTGCGTTCAGTGTGAAGATGATTGAAGTTAGCGCAACTGTTGGAAGTCTCCCCGTACAGTATCCAGCTCCTCTCAAAAGCAGGGAAATAAACTCCAAAGCTGGGTGGTTGGTCATTTATAGTCTTACAAAGCTATACATATGAATCAATATTTTTATAAATTAGTTAATTTGACTGATAATCATAAGAAACAAGATTCTATCCACTTCCTCATTCTGTCCCGTTGTCACATAGAGATGTATAGAGATTGTATCTGTCTCAATGGCGCTGCCCGTGCGCTCACAGATGCCATAACGGGACAGATACAACGTCTAGGCTAAGCTAATGATATGCTAACTTCAATAATCTCCAAACTACTCGCAGAGACATAAAAATGGTATCCATGAGTTTGTCTGACACTGGGTAAGTAGAAAAACAACCGATATCTCGCAGTATCCCTTTAAGCATTCATAACAGGAAGGGGGTATCCATAAAATGTACTCTTGGACTCATTTTGGGTTCCCTCGGTATCTCAGAGAGTTGGATTACTTCCAAGCACAGCTTTTTTCCCTGATCCTTTTTAGACATACACATGCGTACATCAGAAGCTCTCCACCCGATACAATTTATATATCAGATCAGTGTGGCTCCCTGATAATTAAGTGGTAATGCCTGAGAAGCCAGGGTTTATAGGATATATTGGCACTGGTGTTGTTAAGCCAGAGATGAAGTCTCCACATGTTCAATGGATGGAACATGTCTATATGTTCCATCCATAGCATCAGTAGAGGTTGTAGTCCTCCTGCCCCTGTTCCAATTAGGAGCAGTCAGTCATTAGAGTTAGCCCTGGGCTCTCATTAGCCTCTTCCTGTCTGTCTTGTGTTTTTGGCCCACGACCCCATTTTGATATCTGAAAATGTTTGTGACCCCAACGTGAAAATAAATATGTAATTAACAGCCAATGTTTACTTTTTTATTTGGGGCAATGGCAGTCAATTGAAAAACATTCTAACAGTAATTCTGATTGTCTTCTCAACTCACCATCATATACATTTAATGTGTGGCTATGGCAGTCAATAGCAAATTAGTTTGACATAATGTCTCTTATCTCACCACCACTAATGAGTGTGGTTGATGCATGTTGCGTCGGAGATTCTCAAAGTCAGGGGGTGTGGTCGACAGTGCGCACGTCATCTCTGTGGTCACATCCAACCTGGATCGATATTTGGTTTTAATGCAGATGAGAGCACTGAATTCAGCATCATGAGCTTTATGATGCTTTCAAGACAACTGGGAACGAGGTCAAATCATGACGTCAGTGATCTTCAGGTCGGAAAGTCGGAGCTCTAGACAGAGGCCCGAGTTCCCGAGTTGGAATTCCGAATGGATGACCTTTCAAAACGATTTTTCCCAGTCGGAGTTCCCAGTTGTCTTGAACGCACTGAAGTTGGAAGTCTGAGATTTCCGAGTTCTCTGTTGTTTTGAACGTGGCATTAATGCTCAGAGTGAGATGGCAGGGTATTTATTCCCTTTGAATTAGGAACCAAAACTCCTCCTTAGTGACCCGTGAATGCTTGTCTGGAGCATTTGGTAACATGACAGCTCGATCAGCTGTTCGATTTCACTTACCGGCATGTCAGCTGAGCCAGGATCACAGTGAAACAGATTGGGAAGTAGGTCCCAAAGTGCTCTTCCAAGTATTGGAGGTGAGCAGTCATCACTCGTGTGGGACACTTACTGATGCTGTTTTCTGTTAGAAACATGCACAGCCGAGGGAAGGGGGCATGGTTAGCTTTAGAAAGACGCTTTAGAAAGAATCCACTGATTCAGTCACTCATCTATAGAATGTTTTTGTATTTCCCCTGCATGCTTGCGCTCAGTTCATTCAGTTTCCCAAATATGTATATTACAGTGGCTTGCGAAAATATTCACCCCCCTTGGCATTTTTCCTATTTTGTTGCCTTACAACCTGGAATTAAAATTGATTTTATGGGGGTTTGTATCATTTGATTTACACAACATGCCTACCATTTTGAAGACGCAAAATATTTTTCTCTGTGAAACAAACAAGAAATAAGACAAAAAAACAGAAAATTTGAGCGTGCATAACTATTCACTCCCCCAGAGTCAATACTTTGTAGAGCCCCCTTTTGCAGCAATTACAGCTGCAAGTCTCTTGGGGTATGTCTCTATAAGCTTGGCACATCTAGCCACTGGGATCTTTGCCCATTCTTCAAGGCAAAACTGCTCCAGCTCCTTCAAGTTGGATGGGTTCCGCTGGTGTACAGCAATCTTTAAGTCATACCACAGATTCTCAATTGGATTGAGGTCTGGGCTTTGACTAGGCCATTCCAAGACATTTCAATGTTTCCCCTTAAACCACTCAAGTGTTGCTTTAGCAGTATGCTTAGGGTCATTGTCCAGCTGGAAGGTGAACCTCCGTCCCAGTCTCAAATCTCTAGAAGACTGAAACAGGTTTCCCTCAAGAATTTCCCTGTATTTAGCGGCATCCATCATTCCTTCAATTCTGACCAGTTTCCCAGTCCCTGCCGATGAAAAATGGTGTTCTCGGGGTGATGAGAGGTGTTGGGTTTGCGCGAGACATAGTGTTTTCCTTGATGGCCAAAAAGCTACATTTTTGTCTCATCTGACCAGAGTACCTTCTTCCATATGTTTGGGGAGTCTCCCACATGCCTTTTGGCGAACACCAAACGTGTTTGCTTATTTTTTTCTTTAAGCAATGGCTTTTTTCTGGCCACTCTTCCATAAAGCCCAGCTCTATGGAGTGTATGGCTTAAAGTGGTCCTATGGACAGATACTCCAATCTCCGCTGAGGAGCTTTGCAGCTCCTTCAGGTTATCTTTGGTCTCTTTGTTGCCTCTCTGATTAATGCCCTCCTTGCCTAGTCTGTGAGTTTTGTTCAGCGGCCCTCTCTTGGCAGGTTTGTTGTGGTGCCATATTCTTTCCATTTTTTAATAATGGATTTAATGGTGCTCCGTGGGATGTTCAAAGTTTCTGATATTTTTTTATAACCCAACCCTGATCTGTACTTACATTTAAATTTTAGTCATTTAGTAGACGCTCTTATCCAGAGCGACTTACAGTTAGTGAGTGCATAAATTTCTCATACTGGCCCCCCATGGGAATCGAACCCCCAACCCTGGCGTTGCAAGCGCCATGCTCTACCAACTGAGCTACAGGAGGGCCTACTTCTCCACAACTTTGTCCCTGACCTGTTTGGAGAGCTCCTTGGTCTTCATGGTGCCGCTTGCTTGGTGGTACCCCTTGCTTAGTGGTGTTGCAGACTCTGGGGCCTTTCAGAACAGGTGTATATATGCTGAGATCATGTGACAGATCATGTGACACTTAGATTGTACAAAGGTGGACTTTATTTAACTAATTATGTGACTTCTGAAGGTAATTGGTTGCACCAGATCTTTTTTAGGGGCTTCATAGCAAAGGGGGTGAATACATATGCACGCACCACTTTTCCGTTATTTATTTTTTATAGTTTTTTGAAACAAGTCATTTTTTAAATTTCACTTCACCAATTTTGACTATTTTGTGGATGTCCATTACATAAAATCCAAATAAAAATCCATTTAAATGACATGTTGTAATGCAACAAAATAGGAAAAACGCCAAGGGGGATGAATACTTTTGCAAGGCAAGGTAAGGAGACACATTTTCTTTTCATTATACAGAAAGTCAACCAAGTCTGTATTTTTTTTTACATCCATTGTGAATGACAACAGTTCCTCTGTCAATGCGAACAATCTTTCCAACACTCCCCCTCAATAACTACCAAGCCTTGGTGTTAAATAGAACATTTTCATGCTCTGATCCCGTACCGCCACATAGTTTTGCAACAGTCGTGCGTACAGTGGATGTGGTTTGATGTAGTTTACAATTTAAGTTACCCATTGCAGTATATCTCCGATTTCTGTGCTCAGCTCTTTTGCTGCCAGTTGCTCTCGGTGGATCATACATTGCGTCCATATGGCAGAGGGAGCCACATTCATAACTAGAGTGCAGAGGCCTGCCCGCCATCCCGCCATTGATGGATCCCCATCTGTGCAAAATCCCACCATTCGATCCCATGGAATCTGTTTCTCGTCAATATAGCTATGCAACACACTGAACATCCCCTGTGCTGTTTCATACTTGGGAATGGTGAGACAGAACAGTATGTCCTTGTGAATAGCATCCCCTGACATGTATAGCGAACAAAAGTAAATGCATGGCCATCTCGGCCCTGACAGCTAACGTCCATTTGGAGAGCATAAGCTGGAGAGTTTTTGAGTCGTTCAGTGTTTCCTCTTGATTGCTAGCAATAGCATAAATTATTTGTTTATCAGTGTTATCTGACAAAGGTATTGATGTGAGTTTCTGTGCCTTTGCCTCCCCCCACATTGTTTTTACCATATAAATTGTCTCTGCAATAGTGTGTGGTTTCATATCATAGTGGGCCTAGCCATTCACCATTGGACTGATTCAAGTGCAGTGGTCAATTGCTGCCTTTTCCCATGATCTAAGGTGCTCTCTGGTTGAATTTGATCTTTTAGATTTGAATAATTTTCATTTAGATTTTTAAGGTTAACCACATTACAATGATTTTGAGGTACAAAGACTATATATATATATATATTCTTTATTTTTTGGGGGGAGGGGGTTGGAAATTCTCCCGCAACCCCATTTTCATATCAGCGTGACCCTAATTTTGGGAACCGCTGTGTTACAAGATAGCAAGATAGGCCATCAGTCTCCATAGAGACTAATTTAAAACATAGGAACACTGGTTATAACAGGTATATAAACCTTTACATTATACAGCTGACTTGCTGTAGGCCTGCTGTGTTTTTAATGTGCTTTGGCGAAAGGTTGTAGTGATGTGTTGACAAGATGCTTAACAAGCGTTGTAATCCTTTTAGAGGAGACAGGTGCGTGTGTGTGTGTGTTTGTGTGTATGTGTATCTGCATGTACTTGCTGTGGTTTTCTTCCCTCTCCCACTGTGCTGCATGTTGGCCTGAGAGTGCCTGTGGGATTAATGGTGCTGAGTGCATGTAGTGCAGGTTTGGCAGACAACCCTGTTTCTGTTTCAGTAGAGCAGCACCGCTTAGGATCCTACATACGGCACTGCAGTGGACAGGCCTGAGGATACTTTTCACAGCCTGTTAATGTTCATAGGATTCCTGATTAAGTGGACAAATTACCATAACATCACTCTTGACCATGTTTATGTTACAAATCACCAATTTAATAAGATGGCTTGTGTCAAGCATTTAGGGAAGAGTGAAATGGGTTTGAAACAGGTTAAAGTTGAGGGCCAAGGACTGCTTGGTACTTTCAAGTCCCTCACAGAAAGTATAACCTTTTAGTACCACTCGTAGCTAAGTAGTAAACATGCCATATCTCTGGGAACAACTAAGAGTCACAGAGGCCTGGCAACAGTTGGCTAGGGACAAGGACACATGTATGGGGACTGGGAAGGTTTGCCACAGGAAGTATTTTTATCACTCTGAACAAGTTTATGGCACACCTTCCCCCTTCATAGCACAGTAGCACATGAGTACAAGGAGGGTGACCATCTGTGTATGCTTAGATCTGAGCAATGGGAGAGAGAGCCGAAAGAGAAGCAGGCTTCTTAAAAACACAGACTTACCTGACAGATGGGAAGGATAATGACCTCAGTAAGGATGCCCAGAAGGGACAATAATAGAAAAGTCCGCAAACTAATGGAGAGATAGAATACTGGTTAGTTTATGGACAGCTTTCGCTACAGTAGGCTACCTCACCCTGATGAAGGCTGTTGTTTCTAACCTTTTGTGAAAAAAATATAATAAAGGCTTTATAAGAGTTATTCAGCAAATGACTTGGAGCTTTTTAACCACATATCTCCAGTATAGATGTGTTATATCTGCTATAGAGCTGTTCTATCCTCTAGTCTCTGGGCTGTATTAGAGGCCTGGCCTGGCAGAAGGGCTGCTGTTAGTGTTAACAGGTGGGAGCTTTCACTGACACTCAGCCAACACCTCTGTCTCCCCAGAGAAGCCTCTCTTTCTGCTGGGCCAGGCCGCACAGACCTCCACTACAGCAGGCCAGGACTCCTGCACCATGCTCATATCCTGAGGAAAATACTAGTACCAGGCTAGGCCTATTACATAAATTATGATGTTATATTGTGTGCCTAGCAGATTCCCTCATTCTGGATGGCTTGCACCTGTTGTCCCAATGTAATGAAGTGGTATAGTGAGGTACAGCTCTCGACTGGTCTGGCTATGAGGACATTTGTTTAGGCACACATGAGAAAATCTGTCCCAATAAACGCTATCACTGAAAGGTCCACTGAGTGTATCAATTCTTTAAAATCTATAAAGCATTTGATCATAGATTTTCAGCTTACTGAATTTGAATCTAACAAAGAGATGCACAGTCTCTTTTTCATTTATTTACTGAGTGGTTTTCTACCCTTTCAGGCAAAACAATAGTCATCTTCAGGAGGACGCATGCCTTCCCTAAGTGAATAAGTGTCTGATTGCAGAGTATTTTCATAGCCAAGGGCCAAGCCTGCGTTCCCATGTCAACCAGTAACACAGTTAAACCTCTGAGGGGCCAGGAGTCAGAAGTACAGTGCTAGGTAAAGACATGAAGACTATCCCTTACTTGTGTACTGTCATTGAACTGTGGAAAATGACGGATTCCTGGATCTCATATTCCATTCCAATCACTCTATGGCTTCTGAAGCCCAAGTGTAGGCTAAGTCACAGCGCTAGTTGACTAGCTGTTTGTGTGTTCAGTTCGGTTCCAAGTCAATGATGTGAGGAAAGTGGGAATTTTAGATATCGTAGTTCTGACACTTTGGATAGACTTGGGAAAGGACATTAGGACAGTGTCACTCTTTCCAACTAATTAGGTAGCTGATCAGACAGACAGAAGATTGGTTCCATGTTTGTGAACTGCATGACTTCTTTCATTTCTTGCCTTGGCATAGTGCTCTCTGTAGCAAGCCTACTTTCATCATGCTTCCAATAACGCTAGATTGCTTACTGTCTAACCTGGTAATTCTTTTAACTTTATTCGACTATGGCTGTTCACCCACTTAAAACCAACTCCAGTGTGTTCCCATAGCAAATAAATATAAGGTTGAACTTACCTTACTCTCAGTCAGCACAGCTGTGTTTATGCTGGGTGTGTGTGTGTACGTGTGTGTGTGTGTTTATTTGAGTCTGCGCGTGTTTAAGTGTGCGTGTGTGGTGTGTAACTGTGTGTGGGGAGCCTGTTCTTGACTCTCTCTGTCTGACGCCTTTCTCTCGGAGTGTGAATGGTACCAGTCTGCGTTTATTTACCATCTCCTCTCTGGTTTCTCTTTTGCTGTATCAACCCCACAGGAAATGTGGTTGCAGTCATCTTAACTTGTCAAAATACAATGGGTTGGTAAATAGAAGTTATACCACGAGCTGTCTTCTGACAGAATAGAGAGTGCTCTTATTTCCATCTGTCATTTTTTTAAACATATTTTCTTAGAACATTTTGTTTTCAGTTCTGTCAGGACCCTGCCTGTTTTTCAGTTCTGGAGAGGTACATTGCTAGACTGTATTATGATTATCACAATGTACAACATTCACCCACACATCTCCATGTTGACTTGAAGCACTGAACCCCCTTTTTATTTTCTTTCATTTCATTTCATTTTCACCTATGTTTGTGTCTCTTTCTCCCCATGTACAGCAGCGAATGAACATGGACCCGGCTATAGCAAATATCGTAAATGCCCATATGGAGGTATTGTAGTGAAAGTCCAACTTTAAACAACTGCAGTGTTAACCAACGCAGCTTGCCTATACTACAGTAAACCCTATGGGATTTCTGCAGTGCTGCGTCAAGCCAGGCCTAAAATAACTTGACATTAACCGCTTACTGTGCCCCATCGTTATAAATCACTGCCATAATGCCACGGTCCTCCAACCAGTTTCACTGCTCTTATTGTCCTACCCATTATTCATGTATGGTCTTTGATTTACTGTACTGCTGCCTATATGTATCAAAGTCCCTACTGATGCAAAGGAGCCTTTTTATTTCTGTTTAAGCCCTTATAGTAAAACCGGTAGTTGATCCATAGTCAATAGTAAGTCTAGTCAATATACTTCAGAACTAGAGAAACATGAGCAAGGATATGGCGTAGGAAGTAAGCAATAATGATAAAATACCTCCTTTGAAGAGGTGAGAAAGGTGTCCATGCCCACAGCAGGTAACAATAAAGCCCAATAGTGAAACTGCCAAATCATCAGGGATGAGGCCTCTGCATTTCTATCCCCTGTGTCGGCATGGGAAACCTTCCCTGGAAACATGGCACTGGCTGCCATATTCCATGCCTCTGATTTGAATAACATTAACACACTAATCCCAACTTCTGGTACAGTACGTTCTCCAATTCTGGGGAAATCTTCCCCTCAGCTCAGCTGTAAGTGCTCCAAGGTAAGGAGGAGCTCTCCCAAGCACCCCTGGTGTTGGAGTAGTGTTGGAGAAACGTTTTTAGGTGCTCCATGAAACAGGTGTTTCACTTGATAGACGCTTCTCATTGCAAACAGCTTGAGGTTGTGTTTCTATGTCTATGATGTGCCTATGCACAAACAAAAGACCTGAAATGAAAGTGCAGGGTTGTCTTCGATTCTTTTGATATCATAGTTCATTCCATTGTCTCATTTTTCATTCAACAACTTTTACATGTGTGTTTTAAACAGATGCTTTATTTATTTCAAGGTACTCAAACTGTATGTTTCTTTATTCTCCTCATAATGCTATATCACATACTGTATGTTGTGTGTAGTTCCCAGACCCGTTGTTATATTATATTGAGTTCAGATTAGACAGCTAATTGCTCCATTAGATTAGCAGTCATTTGGGGGATTCTCCTTCTCGCCTGAAACGCCTGTCTTTCTCTCTCCCTATCTGCTGCTGGGAGATAGACGCAGGAGGAGAGTAAAGTGGTTCAGTCGCCCACTTAGTGTAAAGCCTGTTATGCAGCCAGCGAGGTTGAGTGTAGGAGAGGAGTAGGAGGTCATGAAGCCAAATACTGAGTCACTCAGCCCCTTCTTGTCCTTTCCTGCTCCTCAGACTGGTGTTAAAGAAAGCACCCTCATTCTCCTCAATCCACTGTATTAACATGAAGTGATGATAGTTCAGCAAGAAGTGAGGACAAGAAAGATTAACATTGGTTTATAGAAATCATGTTCTCACTGCTTAAGGGTAAGATAAGGGAGAGGCAGAAAATGATCGACCATTAGATAATGTTTTTCAGCCTTTCAGCCTCAAATAGTGGTTTTAACTGTTCTCTTTAGGAATTTATGACGTGTCATACTGTTTGTCCTCATGAGCAATAACAGGCCTCCCAAGTCCACAACACTCTTCTGGTTACTTAGCTGGATGACACTGGATTGCTCTGGCCCTCCAAGAGTCTGTCCTGTTGAAGAGGGATGGATGTTCTGCTGGTTGTTGACCCTGCCTATCTCCCTCCATTACCCCTCCCCCCCTGCCCCTTTCACCCTCTCACCTCCCTCACCCCCCTCTCCAGGCTACGATTTCGCAGCCGTTTTAGAGTGGTTTGCCGAACGTGTGGACCGCATCATCCTCCTGTTTGACGCCCACAAGCTAGACATCTCAGACGAGTTCTCGGAGGTCATCAAGGCCCTGAAGAACCACGAAGACAAGATCCGGGTGGTTCTAAACAAGGCTGACCAGATCGAGACGCAGCAGCTGATGAGGGTTTATGGCGCCCTCATGTGGTCGCTGGGGAAGATCGTCAACACGCCCGAGGTCATCCGTGTCTATATCGGGTCGTTCTGGTCGCACCCACTGCTCATCCCTGACAACCGTAAACTGTTTGAGGCAGAGGAGCAGGACCTGTTCAAGGACATCCAGTCACTGCCCCGCAACGCTGCCCTCAGGAAGCTCAATGACCTCATCAAAAGGGCACGGCTCGCCAAGGTAAGCGCTGAACTCATACACATGCACACACACGCATGGACGGACACACATGCACACACACATTCTCTCAGAAAAGAGTGGAAAGGACTCCTAAGCACAATGTCATTTTGGCCTGACTAGGAAGTTCTCTTTTATTAAGTATTAAGTCATTTTTCCAAAGAGAAGAAAAGTATTTGTTAAAGAGGTCTTTGAATGGAATAGTATCTCAAGAGAGACCATACAGTTGCCCTGACTGACCAGGAACTATAATATAGTGACTCACTGTGCAAGAGTAATGAGTGCAATCACACCCACTTTGTTAGAATACGATAACCTTCCCCTACAGAGCGGAGCTGCCATCCCTCTCCTCAGGGGAACATTATGTGACTGCATGGTGAGATGAGGGCTGGTACAGTGGCTGTACCCGGATACCTTCACAGCTGAGCTACACTGTAATAGAGTCATAAAGCATTGGTGACACAGAACCCAAAGTCACACCAAATCAATTATCAGTCATAGGTCACTACTGTTCACTTGGCGTAGAGACTTGATTGCAAGTGGGTGTGAGATGCAGTTGGGCATGGAAAAACCTTGACTTCAACCCCAGATTCATCTTACATTTTTTGGGGAGTATGATTTTTTCCCAGGACACAGGAATTATGTTTTATTTATAACTCACTTCATGCAGTTTGGAAACAAATCCTATTTTTATTAAATTTTTTACTAGTCAATAAAAAACGGTTAATTATAATTTTACAGCAATAGAAATCATTCCACAAGGACTAGGTTTTATAAGTCATTATATTGACGATTTTTTCTTTTCTTCAAGCTAGATAGAAAAATGAATAGCAAGGACAGTTGTTCTGTGGTCAAGGCCTACTGGCTGACCGATGGATGAGCATCCAGGGATCACAGCAATGGTCAGGATAAAGACAGGTAATTTAGGCACTGGGTGTGTCCAATACCATCAGATGATTAACAATCAGCCTCACATGAAGAATCTCACTCCCCAATGCTGAATATATTACCCTCCCGGACAGCCATACACCCTAACACCACTATGCCTCTGTGATGACCTAGCCGTGAGTTGTGGCCGATATTGTGTTGCCACCAATTGTTGTGGCGTCTCAGGCAAACGTGATTTGCAGTACAATATTATCACCCTATGGCTAAACAAACAGAGAGGGTGTGTGTGATTACGAACAGTGGGGAATGTTTAATTGATGAGCTGTCATAATTCCTGGGACGTCCCTGACCTTACAGTGGGATTCAACTGGATCTACATGTGCAAGCATGATTCGTGGCTGGGGGAGGGATGAAGGGATGATTGAGGGAGTTGGATAGTAGAGCCAAGCAGGGAGGTGGGGGGATATTGAATTATGTGCAGAAAGACCTTGAGAGAGCATCAGCAGTGTTTGTTCTAATAACAACGAGACCTGGGGTGTATTCATTACGGAAACCGTTTACCGTTTAAGAACCAAACTGAAGAATACAGAGCAAAATGAGAGTTTCTATTGGACAAATTCAGGTAGGGCCCTCCTCAGATGGCTATTCAACAGGATGTCCTGAAGTGTATGTGTTTGTGTGCCTATGCATGCATGTTTTGGGGACATCCCTGGCCACAGTCCAAGGAATGGCAACCCACCCTCGACCTCCCCCTGTCCAGTGGAGGCTGATGAGGGGAGGACGGCTCATAACAATGGCTGCAATGGAGTGAACGGAATGATACCATTCCATTTACTCCATTCCGGTCATTATTGTGAGCCATCCTCCCCTTAGCAGCCTCCACTGCCCCTGTCCCCCTATTCCCCGTCCCCTGGTCCCTGTCCTGTCTCCTGTCCTGACCAGAGAGGTGGTCTTCCTCTGCTGTCAGCAGCAGTGTGCTCATCCATCCGCCTAAGTAGAAGTACTGTTACTTTAATGACATTTTACTCAAGTAGAAGTAAAACTACTGGTGTAAAAAACGACTCAAGTAAAGGTAGAAAGTAGCTCATTTAAAAATCATTCAGACTGAAAGTAATGTAGTTACTTTTAAAATAAAAACATTAATCTTATAGCTAATTTCCCTAAGGTTACCTGAACGTTGTTACACATCATTTTTTTCTGTACAATAAATTGAATGAAGAAGAGAGGAAATAATGTACAAAATGAACTAGGTTCCTTTATTGTTTGAGTTGCAGCAAGGCACATCTGAATATAAAAAAAACAAAAAGATTTGTCAATGATAATCATATTTGAAAATACATGAAACATTCAAAGCTATTAAAATGTATTGATGAATTATAAGCAATACAAAATAAAGTGCATAAACAAAAAAATCACTTTTCCTCACTCATTCCGTCCCTCTTTCCTTCCCTCACAAACTCCCTTTTCCCCTCACTCACAAACTCCCTCTCTCTCTCATTCTCTCACTCACTCAAGGCCAAATGGGGAGTGCCAGGGCACACTGGACCTACCTAAAGGATTTGATGTCAAATTAGCTCTGGAGGCAACAACAGAACACCATGGAAATAAAGATTAATGAGCAAACCCCCCTGAAATAGAGAAGGGGCTATAGATGTTGCATTAGATTGATAAACTATACACTCACCGGCCAGTATACCCATCTAGTACCGGGTCGGTCCCCCCTTTGCCTCCAGAAGAGGCTGAATTCTTCGGGGCATTCTACAAGATGTCGGAAACGTTCCATAGGGATGTTGGTCCATGTTGGTCCATGTTGGTCCATGTGGATCCGGCGCGCCTGGCACCGACGATCATACCACGCTCAAAGTCGCTTAGGTCACTCGTTTTGCCCATTCTAACGTTCAATAGAACAGTAAATGAATGCCTCGATGCCTGTCTGCCTGCTTTATATAGCAAGCCACGGCCACGTGACTCACAGTCTGTAGGAACAAACCATTTACGTGAATGGGGTGGTGTACTTAATAAACTGGCCGCCATATATATAGGCTACATGTACAGAGAACATCAGGTTGTGTAGTGTTCCTTGAGCAAAAACAAAGGAGTTCTGTTCTAATGCCTTCACTTCTCTCTGAACTTGCTGTTCAATTTCAGCAGGAGCTGATTTTCCAAGTGAAAAGAGTCTATCCTGGCTCGCTTTGCAGTGAAGAGCCGTCCAACACAGCTAAAAAGATTCTCACAGGCGGCAGAGGAAGGCAGGCCTCTGTTCAGTTTGAGGGACACACATCTGAAAGTAGAGTTGAATTCCTTTCTGTCTGAATGGAAAGGAATGAAGCAAGTCCATCTTGTCTGACACACAGGCAAGGTACCCATCCAGCTCCCCTGTTTGTATGCACAGCTTGATTGGCCTGTATTGGTGTGATGATGTGTGACATTTTATTTAATTGGTCACTGACTAGAAACGATGAGCAGTTTTTTTTTGCCTCCAAGGGGCTCTCGCAAACTTTCCGTGCCCTCATGATCTACTATTATGGATAGCCTACAAAATTTTACTCTTTAACAGATGGTTTCTAAAAGGTAGCAAAGTACAATACTTCATTCAAAACATACTTAAGTAAAGTATAGTCAAATGACTGCCTTTGAAAAATACAAAAAAAAGTACAAGTACTCGGAAAAGCTACTCAATTACAGTAACGAGAGTATTTGTAATTCGTTACTTCCACCCCTGCACCTACTATTGTTAAATTGCTTTTATTCCTCATTAAATGCAGTCAATAATGTCTGGAGCAACTGTTGAATATCAACAAAAACATTGTGGCCTTGGATTTGAGTTGCTGTTGCCGTTTCACTGCTTGAAACTTGTTTTCCACTTTTAGTATTCCTTATCTCAGCAATCATGTGTCTTTTCATTTTTAATCTGTAGTTCTCCTTTCAAATCCACATACTATGTTCAGTATTGCATTCAGATATAGCATACATAACATGTGAAGTTCTTCTTTCATGGTGAATTATCTCTCAGAAATCTCAAGGAGAGCCAGTCGTGTGATGAGGTTATTTTCCCCTTCACCTCTCAGTTCTAGGAAACCCTAAGGAAAGGGAACCTCTTGTGTAGCCGGATGTGATACCTGCCACATGCACCCTCATAAAACTGCTTTAAGTGCCTCCTTCCTGTTTGAATGTTTATAATATCAGGTATTTATTTTCAGTTTCAATGACTTTGGGAGATTAAGGGAAATATTAAAGAGCCCTTAGTGGCACAACAGACACATAAACAAAACTATGACCCAAGAGGAGCTGGCTGCAACCCCTGTATGGGAAACACTGCATTACTTGAGTGATTTCTCTCTGCCCCACTTGGTATTAACAGTCCTGTTGTTTTCTGCTGTTTCCTTGTAGGTCCATGCCTACATCATCAGCTCTCTGAAGAAGGAGATGCCAAGTGTGTTTGGAAAGGAGGGCAAGAAGAAGGAGCTGATCAACAGCCTGGGAGAGATCTACAGCCGCATCGAGAGAGAACACCAGATCTCCCCTGGAGACTTCCCCAACCTCAAGAAGATGCAGGTGAGATAGACACTCTGATAGATACACGTGGATTCTCCTGAGTAAGGTATAAGAGTAGATGTATAATGCAGCATATGGGCTGGACAGACAACATCATAGCATGTATACCTAAAAGCCTAAAAGTATGACTACAAACATGACTCACATTGTCATGTTTACCAAGAGAGCCTGATTGGCTTTGGAGAAAGCCCACAGTTTGTGCTGTTTTCAAGCAAACACAAAATCTGTTGACTGAGCTAACACACCAATGTGTCTGCCCTACTGGGACAGACTGCTTTGAGCCATGGTGACAAAACAGCTACTTTCTGATTGGCTGTGATCAGCCATTACATCTGAACCACCCCCAGTGCTTTCCTCACTATCATGACTTGGCTCAGGGTAGAAAATAAACAGCAGTCATGTTGATCCTTTCTGACATAAATGTATCTCTGATGCACAGACCAGGACAGTCATGTACCTTGTTCTGACTCCCTCTCAAACATTAGAGACTGTAAAGATGTATCAACGAAGATCAGCTTTACCCTGAAAACACAGCTCTTTTGACCTGTAACCTCTGCCCTCTCTCCGCTCTTATAGGAGCAACTGAATGCCCATGATCTGAACAAGTTCCAGCCCCTGAAGATGAAGCTGCTGGACACAGTGGATGACATGCTAGCCCATGACATCGCCAGCCTCATGGTGCTGGTCAGGCAGGAGGAGACCAACCGACCCCAGCAGGTGGTGAAGGGAGGGGCCTTTGACGGCACCCTCAACGGGCCCTTTGGCCATGGCTACGGCGAGGGTGCCGGGGAGGGCATCGATGAGGCAGAGTGGGTGGTGGCCCGCGACAAGCCAATGTACGACGAGATCTTCTACACACTGTCGCCGGTCAATGGGAAAGTGACGGGCGCCAACGCCAAGAAGGAGATGGTGAAGTCCAAGCTGCCCAACACTGTGCTGGGGAAGATTTGGAAGCTGGCTGACATCGATAAGGATGGGATGCTGGATGATGAGGAGTTTGCCCTGGCCAATCACCTGATCAAAGTCAAACTGGAGGGGCACGAACTGCCCGCCGACCTCCCCGGTCACCTCATCCCCCCCTCCAAGAGGAAAATCCCTACTGAGTAGACCCCCCCCGCCCCCGCCCCCAGCACCCTCACCTCCCCAGGGCACTGAAGAAGAGAGGGAGTGGGTAGGAGGAAGGGCAGTGAAGGATCTTTGGGGGGTGCGGGGGTAAATTCATCAAGGTTGGACAACCACGCTTCAACATGAAACAAAGACAAGCAGAAACTTTGTGGTCATGCTTAGTGAGAGCAAAAAGATTGAAAGTGTTGGCTTGCTCTTCTGATCTATGTATGATTATTATGATTTTTTGTTTTTATTAAACTGGGTTGAAGGGGGTAAAGGTCATGGTTCAGAGTTGGGGGAATTGATAGTGGACTCACACTGACTGCACCACCCGCATACCATATTGTTACACACCCCCACTGAGAGTGTGCTATCTGTGACACAATAACCTGCATTATCATTGGATACATGAGCACTGTCTGTTTCTCAAGCATAAATGATTTGTATTTTATTTGAGCCTGAATTTTAACCTATGTCATATCTCCCTTTGCATAAAATAGGCATGTTTCAAAAAGGATAAACTTAATCTTAATAATCCTGGTACTTATCACCTGAAAATACAATAACGGTAAAATGTAGTGAAAATAACCCTTTTTATAAATTGGTAGTATAGACATATGATATTTTCTTCTTGTGAACAGGCAGCATCCTAAACATGCAGGCCCTTCATAGCCTGACCAAGAGACTGTTACAACTGTATAGCTATCATGTCGTAAATCTGAGAGTTGGTAGACCATTAAATGTATGGTGTTTGAAATTGCTTTCTAGTAACTTGTATCCCTGTCCAACGTTTGAATGTTTATACCTACGTATTTACCCTATTATTTAGAGTACTTCACTGTTGAGGGAAAGAGACTTCAATCTTTCCACAGACAAGGAGGTGAACTGACAATGGAGATTATGTTTGTGTCATGTTCTGGCTTTTCCGATGGGACGTAGAATGCATACAAATATTCCCCTGTTCATCTCGCTCACTGGATGCATAACTCATTAAAAAGCAAAAGGTTTTAAATCAGCACTTTCATTCAAATATCTTACTCAGATCGCTTCCCTCAATAGATAGCACAAAAAAATAGTTATGTTCTTCCTATACTGTGACTTTCAATGTTTTTCATACAGTGTATATCTACCATAGAGACTGTTCTAGGTTCTATATTCTATGATATCCACTAGTGTTGTAGTTGAGACCACTTCTGGATATTATCCACCATAAAGAATATGTCATAATCCAAATACCCTGTGTTAGTGTACCTGATTGGTCAGAAACAGAAAGATTGAATAGGTCAGAAATATATGGGTATTGTATGTAGAAAAGGCCCACTAATTGCGTGTCCAGGGCAAGTTTCATTTCGTAGCTACGGTAATACAGTCGGTTATTACTGGGATCATGGTGGGGGAACACTTATCTGAAAGGAGTTCTTAAGGGCAACTGATACAGTATGTTGAGGGAATATACAGCACACAGTATGTAAGGGCTCTATTCAATCCGTGGCACTGAAGTTCCGCTTTATAGCGCGATTGACAATTAAAGGCAATGTTCCCGCGGTCGCGGAGACTGCATTCACGGTAAACGCTGCATATGTCGACTCGATCGGAATGAGAGTTTCTCCAACTCTGTACACAAGGGGTAGGTTTCTTTCTCTGGCTGATATGACTGATACTATTTTCTCCTGCTGTGTATCTGTTGCTGCTGACAGTACGCTATGTAACCTGTTGTCATCAATTTGAGTAGATCTTGCAAATGATACGGTAACCAATAAAGGCGACAGAGCTAAGCATTTCTCATTCTGGTTCCTGCTTTTGTTTTGACTATCTTCAGTTAGACTACTTGTATTCCTGAGACACTCCCTTTCCAGATGTCAGGGAGCTATGAATCTACATGGACACAAGTCAGATGACTGTTTTCATGCACGCCATTAAAGAGATGTATTTTCAGTCAGATTGCAGCTCCTGATTGTATCTCACGTCACCTGTGCTCAACAGTTATGCTTCACATGTACACAACCCATTCAATGATCACTACATACAGTGCCTTGCAAAAGTATTCATCCCCCTTGGCGTTTTTCCTATTTTGTTGCATTACAACCTGTAATTTAAGTGGATTTCTATTTGGATTTCATGTAATGGACATACAACAAATAGTCCAAATTGGTGAAATGAAGTGAAAAAAATAACTTGTTTCAGAAAATTCTAAAAAATAAATAACGGAAAAGTGGTGCGTGAATATGTATTCACCCCCTTTGCTATGAAGCCCCTAAATAAGATCTGGTGCAACCAATTACCTTCAGAAGTCACATAATTAGTTAATCTAAGTGTCACATGATCTCTGTATATATACAGCTGTTCTGAAAGGCCCCAGAGTCTGCAACACCACTAAGCAAGGGGCACCACCAAGCAAGCGGCACCATGAAGACCAAGGATATCTCCAAACAGGTCAGGGACAAAGTTGTGGAGAAGTACAGATCAGGGTTGGGTTATAAAAAAATATCTGAAACTTTGAACATCCCACGGAGCACCATTAAATCCATTATTAAAAAATAGAATCTGGCACCACAACAAACCTGCCAAGAGAGGGCCGCCCACCAAAACTCACGGACCAGGCAAGGAGGGCATTAATCAGAGAGGCAACAAAGAGACCAAAGATAACCCTGAAGGAGCTGCAAAGCTCCACAGTGGAGATTGGAGTGTCTGTCCATAGGATCACTTTAAGCCGTACACTCCACAGAGCTGGGCTTTACGGAAGAGTGGCCAGAAAAAAGCCATTGCTTAAAGTAAGAAATAAGCAAACACGTTTGGTGTTCGGAAACCAGATTGCATAGCGGAGAAGGTACGGTGGGATTCGAAATGGACGGTGATCTGTTTGTTAACTTGGCTTTCAGATAGTTTCGAAAGGCAGGGCAGGATGGATATAGGTCTGTAACAGTTTGGATCTAGAGTGTCACCCCCTTTGAAGAGGGGGATGACCGCGGCAGCTTTCCAATCTCTGGGGACCTCAGATGATATGAAAGAGAGGTTGAACAGGCTAGTAATAGGGGTTGCTACAATTTCCGCGGCTAATTTTATAAAGAAAGGGTCCAGATTGTCTAGCCCAGCTGATTTGTCGGGGTCCAGACTTTGCAGCTCTTTCAGAACATCAGCTATCTGAATTTGGGTGAAGGGGCAAGTTGTAGCGGGGGATAGCCAGGTGGAAAGCAAGGCCAGCCGTAGCAAAATGCTCGATTATTGTAGATTTATCGGTGGTGACTCGTGTTTCCTAGCCTCAGTGCAGTGGGCAGCTGGGAGGAGGTGCTCTTATTCTCCATGGACTTTACAGTGTCCCAAAACGTTTTGGAGTTCGTGCTACAGGATGCAAATTTCTGTTTGAAAAAGCTAGCCTTTGCTATCCTAACTGATTGTGTATATTGGTTCCTGACTTCCCTGAAAAGTTGCATATCGCGGGGGCTGTTCGATGCTAATGCAGTACGCCACAGGATGTCTTTGTGCTGGTCAAGGGCAGTCAAGTCTGGGGTGAACCAGGGGCTATGTCTGTTCTTAGTTCTGAATTTTTTGAATGGGGCATGCTTATTTAAGATGGAGAGGAAAGCACTTTTAAAGAACAACCAGGCATCCTCTACTGACGGAATGAGGCCAATATCCATCCAGGATACCCGGGCCAGGTCAATTAGAAAGGCCTGCTCGCTGAAGTGTTTTAGGGAGCGTTTGACAGGGATGAGGGGTGGTCGTTTGACCGCGGACCCATTACGGACGCAGGCAATGAGGCAGTGATCGCTGAGATCCTGGTTGAAGACAGCGGAGGTGTATTCAGAGGGTAAATTAGTCAGGATGATATCTATGAGGGTGCCCATGTTTACGGATTTAGGGTTGTACCTGGTAGGTTCCTTGATAATTTGTGTGAGATTGAGGACATCTAGTTTAGATTGTAGGACGGCTGAGGTGTTAAGCATATCCCAGTTTAGGTCACCAAGCAGTACGAACTCTGAGGATAGATGGGGGGCAATCAATTCACATATGGTGTCCCGGGCACAGCTGGGGGCTGAGGGGGGTCTGTCGCAAGCGGCAACAGTGATAGACTTATTTCTGGAGAGGTGGATTTTTAGAAGTAGAAGCTCAAACTGTCCGGGCACAGACCTGGATAGTATGATAGATCTCTACAGTAGATTGCAACTCCGCCCCCTTTGGCAGTTCTATCTAGACGGAAAATGTTGTAGTTGGGGATGGACATTTCAGAGTTTTTGGTGATCTTCTTCACCAACTCTATGATTGATGTTTTCCTGTTTGTTGCATCACACTCCTCTTTCCTATACATTCACATGGCCGATACTTCCACATTTGTCAACTGTGTTGGACACTAGGATCGAGCCATCCAGAATGTGATGTTTATGTGTACTTGGAGGGCAGAGAGTGGCTCCATCATCCTGGACCAGAGCAGGGAGATGGGAGTTGGGCTGGAGGGATCCAGTGTGTTTCCCTCTTCCCTGGCCCTGCCCTGTGCCTCATGGCCATGGGGAGGTGAGTCACCTCAGATACTGCCCCTGATCTGCACAACATCCCAGCTACATGCACACAAAACAGTCATGGTCATGAGAAGCTATGTGGCGCCATGTGTCCCCTTGATGAGAACCCACCCAAATGACAAATAGATGCTGTTGTACAGTTGATCCCATGGTGACAATAACACCTCCACAATGGTGACAATGATGTTCAGCAGCATACCACCCTGCATCCCACTGCTGGCTTATCTCTGAAGCTAAGCAGGGTTGGTCCTGGTTGGTCCCTGGATGGGAGACCAGATGCTTCTGGAAGTGGTGTTGGAGGGCCAGTAGGAGGCACTTGTTCCTCTGGTCTAAAAAAAATAGTAGGGGTGTTAACCCTGGTGTCCTGGCTAAATTCCCAATCTGGACCTCATACAATCTTGGTCACCTAATCATCCCTAGCTTCCAATTGGCTCATTCATCCCCCTCCTCTCCCCTGTAACTATTCCCCAGGTCGTTGATGTAAATGAGAATGTGTTCTCAGTCAAATTACCTGGTAATAAAAATAATGATGTGAAGAAGAATGTAATGATCTGACATTTCCACTTTCACTGTGTAGACTGAGTATCAGCATGGCTGTCAAAACATTGAGAAAAAGGGAAAGCTGAATATTGCCTGTTGTCACAGGAGACCCTGTAAGTGTGGTTTGAGGGAACGGGGGAGGCCCAGCCCTGGAGTCAGGGCAGGCCACTGGCCTTGACATCCACACGTTTGTTTTACTATCCTTGTGGGGACTAAACAATTGATTACCATTCAAAATCATATTTTCCCTT
Organism: Coregonus clupeaformis; assembly: GCF_020615455.1. Lineage (NCBI taxonomy): Eukaryota > Metazoa > Chordata > Actinopteri > Salmoniformes > Salmonidae > Coregonus > Coregonus clupeaformis. Next base: position 25,548,233 of record NC_059224.1, on the reverse strand, counting down.
AACCTAACCCTAACCTTAAGCCCTAACTCCTAACTGTAAACCTAACCCCTAAGCCTAGAATAGCCTTTTTCCTTGTGGGGAACAGGGAAATGTCCCCACTTGTCCGAATGTTCCTTGTTTTACTATCCTTTTGAGGACTTCTGGTGCCCACAAGGATAGTAAAACCAAACACACACACATACACACACACACACACACACACACCACAGACACACACAGGGACCTGTAGAGGAAGATGAGAAGTACACCATACATCGCAAACATCCGGCACTCTCTCCACTTCCTACAGGAAATGCTGCCCCCGTCGCAGCTGTAATCTCTGTCAGTGTCCCTTTCCCACCCATACAGCCGACCACTTATTTTGTAATTTTTTGGACATAAAAGACTAAAAACACCAGGAAATCAGCTCAAAGTTATTATTATTATTATTTTTTTATATTCCCAAGTATTTCCATGCATTCTAGAGAGACACGTGATCATATACAAATTTAAGCAAGATTTGAAATGATTATGTTTTAATTAAATATCTCTGTTTGGGCTTCTTGCAGTCTACAAATGATTTGTAATTATGTTCCGGCCTCCCGATCATCCGCTCAAGAACAAAATCGTCCCAGGGCTGAATCTAGTTGATCATCCCTGCTGATTTCATGTAATACACATACACAAAATAGTCCAAATTGGTGAAGTGAAATGAAAAAAATTACTTGTTTCAAAATATTCTAAAAAATAAACAACGGAAAAGTGGTGCGTGCAACCAATTACCTTCAGAAGTCACATAATTAGTTAAATAAAGTCCACCTGTGTGCAATCTACAGTTGAAGTCGGAAGTTTACAGACACTTAGGTTGGAGCCATTAAAACTCGTTTTTCAACCACTTTCAACCACTTAGGACATCTACTTTGTACATGACAAAAGTCATTTTTCCAACAATTGTTTACAGACAGATTATTTCACTTAAAATTCACTGTATCACAATTCCAGTGGGTCAGAAGTTTACATACACTGAGTTGACTGTGCCTTTAAACACCTTGGAAAATTCCAGAAAATGATATCATGGCTTTAGAAGCTTCTGATAGGCTAATTTACATAATTTGAGTCAATTGGAGGTGTACCTGTGGATGTATTTCAAGGCCTACCTTCAAAATCAGTGCCTCTTTGCTTGACATCATGGAAAAATCAAAAGAAATCAGCCAAGACCTCAGAAAAACAATTGTAGACCTCCACAAGTCTGGTTCATCCTTGGGAGCAATTTCCAAACGCCTGAAGGTACCATGTTCATCTGTACAAACAATAGTACGCAAGTACAAACACCATGGGACCACACAGCCATCATACCGCTCAGGAAGGAGACACGTTCTGTCTCCTAGAGATGAATGTACTTTGGTGCGAAAAGTGCAAATCAATCCCAGAACAACAGCAAAGGACCTTGTGAAGATGCTGGAGGAAACAGGTACACATGTATCTATATCCACAGTAAAATGAGTCCTATATCGACATAACCTGAAAGGCCGCTCAGCAAGGAAGAAGCCACTGCTCCAAAACCGCCATAAAAAAGACAGACTACGGTTTGCAACTGCACATGGGGACAAAGATCGTACTTTTTGGAGAAATGTCCTCTGGTCTGATGAAACAAAAATAGAACTGTTCGGCCATAATGACCATTGTTATGTTTGGGGGTGGGCTTGCAAGTCGAAGAACACCATCCATACCGTGAAGCACGGGGTGGCAGCATCATGCTGTGGGGGTGCTTTGCTGCAGGAGGGACTGGTGCACTTCACAAAATAGATGACGTCATGAGGAAGGAAAACTATGTGGATATATTGAAGCAACATCTCAAGACATCAGTCAAGAAGTTAAAGCTTGGTCGCAAATGGATCTTCCAATTGGACAATGACCCCGAGCATACTTCCAAAGTTGTGGCAAAATGGCTTAAGGACAACAAAGTCAAGGTATTGGAGTGGCCATCACAAAGCCCTATAGAAAATGTGTGGGCAGAACTGAAAAAGCGTGTGCGAGCAAGGAGGCCTACAAACCTGACTCAGTTACACCAGCTCTGTCAGGAGGAATGGGCCAAAATTCACCCAACTTATTGTGGGAAGCTTGTGGAAGGCTACCTGAAACATTTGACCCAAGTTAAACAATTTAAAGGCAATGCTACCAAATACTAATTGAGTGTATGTAAACTTCTGACCAACTGGGAATGTGAAAATAAAAGCTGAAATAAATCATTCTCTCTACTATTATTCTGACACTTCACATTCTTAAAATAAAGTGGTGATCCTAACTGACCTAAGACAGGGAATTTATACTAGGATTAAATGTCAGGAATTGTGAAAAACTGAGTTTAAATGTATTTGGCTAAGGTGTATGTAAACTTCAGACTTCAACTGTATTTGACATTCTAGTCTATTGCATTTCCAACATGATTATATATTCCCTATATCAGCATGAACATGTTTTTATAGATAAGGAACAGCCAATGTTACAGTTGTCACAGTTGCATTATTTGGTTGACAAAGCTCTGTCACATGATCTGTCACATGATCTCAGTATATATACAGCTGTTCTGAAAGGCCCCAGAGTCTGCAACACCACCAAGCAAGCGACACCATGAAGACCAAGGATATCTCCAAACATGTCAGGGACAAAGTTGTGGAGAAGTACAGATCAGGGTTGGGTTATAAAAAAATATCCGAAACTTTGAACATCCCATGGAGCACCATTTAATCAGGCAGGTAGCTTAGTGGTTAAGAGCGTTGTGCTAGTAACCGAAAGGTCGCTGGTTCTAATCCCCGAGCCAACTAGGTGAAAAATCTGTCAATGTGCCCTTGAGCAAGGCACTTAACCCTAATTGCTCCTGTAAGTCGCTCTGGATAAGAGCGTCTGCTAAATGACGTAAATGTAAATGTAATTATTAAAAAGCGGAAAGAATATGGCACCACAACAAACCTGCCAAGAGAGGGCCTCCCACCAAAACTCACGGACCAGCCAAGGAGGGAATTAATCAGAGAGGCAACAAAGAGACCAAAGATAACCCTGAAGGAGTGCAAAGCTCCACAGCGGAGATTGGAGTATCTGATCATAGGACCACTTTAAGCTGTACACTCCACAGAGCTGGGCTTTACAGAAGAGTGGCCAGAAAAAAGCCATTGCTTAAAGAACAAAATAAGCAAACACGTTTGGTGTTCGCCAAAAGGCATGTGGGAGACTCCCCAAATATATGGAAGAAGGTACTCTGGTCAGATGAGACTAAAATTGAGCTTTTTGGCCATCAAGGAAAACGCTATGTCTGGCGCAAACCCAACACCTCTCATCACACCGAGAACACCATCCCCACAGTGAAGCATGGTGGTGGCAGCATCATGCTGTGGGATGTTTTCATCGGCAGGGACTGGGAAACTGGTCAGAATTGAAGGAATCATGGTTGGCGCTAAATACAGGGAAATTATTGAGGGAGACCTGTTTCAGTCTCACCTTCCAGCAGGACAATGACCCTAAGCATAATGCTAAAGCAACACTCGAGTGGTTTAAGGGAAAACATTTAAATGTCTTGGAATGGCCTAGTCAAAGCCCGGACGTCAATCCAATTGAGAATCTGTGGTATGACTTAAAGATTGCTGTACACCAGCGGAACCCATCCAACTTGAAGGAGCTGGAGCAGTTTTGCCTCAAAGAATGGGCAAAAATCCCAGTGGCTAGATGTGCCAAGCTTATAGAGACATACCCCAAGAGTCTTGCAGCTGTAATTGCTGCAAAAGGTGGCTCTACAAAATATTGACTTTGGGGGGGTGAATAGTTATGCACGTTCAAGTTTTCTGTTTTTTTGTCTTTTTTCTTGTTTGTTTCACAACAAAATATATTTTGCATCTTCAAAGTGGTAGGCATGTTGTGTAAATCAAATGATACAACCCCCCCCAAAATCCCTTTTAATTCCAGGTTGTAAGGCAACAAAATAGGAAAAATGCCAAGGGGGGTGAATACTTTCGCAAGCCACTGTATTTTCACTCAGTACCAAATCCGATTATGTAAAGCTATACTATGTCTCCTGAATGGAAGGTCATGAGCTCAAATGAGAGATATGCTCTTGGACTGTTAATGTTATCTGTGATGTGCTAGTAGTAACCATGAAGTTACTATGAGTCTTATCTCACCCGGGGCTTTAAACAATGTCTTATCGTTGATATATTTGATTCAGAGCTCACTGTTTGTGTTTAATTTTAGAAACCAGGGTTTTAACAGCTCCCGAGGGGATGGAGGAAAGAGGTGGACTTCCAGAAACTCCATAGACAAGGAGACACAATGTACAATATTTTAAAACGACTATGTTTCCTGGAAGCCGTTCAGCAGGGGACACATAGTTAAAAAACAGGAATCTCATCACTTCCCATGGAAAATCTTGTCATATCAGAGTATCTCAAAATGACTGATTGAGTAGAAGGTATATATCTTCTCAAGCGGCAGGACACACAGGAGGAAACAATAAAGAGGGTTCATTAACCTCCCTTCCCTGTGTGATGCAGACATCATCACTCCAACTATAGGCTGATGTGGGTTCTCACGTGAATGAGGCTAGAGCAGGGATGGCATAAGATACAATGGGTTACAAGTGGTTATCTTTAAATAAAGGCACTTCCTCTTCTTTAAAATACACATCTACAAGGCTTTCTTAAATACTTCATGCCTATTTTCTCAATATTAGCTTGTTTAAAGATAAGAACATTCACTTGCATTTCTATGTTTTGAAATATTTGCTAGATGGAAAGGAAATTATACTTGACCTTTAATTTTCACACAGCCAGCTGCACCGTTTCAGCCCTGCACCAGGCTCTTGGTCTATTCTCCTTTACCCAGGCCGTCAGACCCAACCACAGCCCTCTGAATTACTGCAGCCAGAGACAGTGTAGGGCCTTCACTTTAACCATGAATAACACCTCTGCTGTGAATCTACAACCATATAAATCTGCAGAATATGTATATCTGACACCATGAACCTCCTCAGGGGAAGATAATTATTTGGTTCAGTTACTAAAATGATCTGTAGCTACATGAAATTGACTCCACCGTGATGACCCTATACATCTAACATCTTATCGAGCGAGAAGGCAATAAAAACACTGAAACCCCCACACCCTTCTTAAATTTAGATTTGAGATTGTTCCTGATCTTGGGGGGCAGCATAGCTTGATAGTTAGGGAGAGTGAGGTCTGAGAGCTAAAATATTGATGGGGGTATCATGAGAAAGAGTCACATTATCATGGGGTGGAGGGTGGTGTGAGTGGTGCCTGTGGTCCTGAGTCATCACCATGGTCCTGATACCTCACCATCCTGGCAGTATGTGGGAGTCACGCGGCCGGCTCCGGCTCTGGGACGATAACTCCTCACACCCTGGTGCTAATTGACCTCCTCCAACAGTAAGCATTTACAGGGCGTTACTGAGGGTGAGCAGGACCACAGTAATGTGGAGTGGCTGTGTGGCTCATTGAACCCAGGGCAAGTAGCCGTGTGAGAGGAGATAAATGGAGGCACACTTGTTGTAGTATACATGCCAGATATGTTCATGAGACCAAAGCTATACTGTCACTGTTGACCTCTGCCTGCAAGCTGCAGAGCTGATTACATTTTTACAATTCATAAAATTGTTTCTGCCTTTTTCAGTGTAAACATATGGTACTGTATAATATCAGATTATGGACTCTAAACAATGTGCTCCTCATATGTCTCTGGTAATACAACAGTTCCTTTAAGAGGAAACGTCGTGGTTAACATGTGAGGAATGTATTTCTCCTGTCATCTCTGCGCACCAAAAATCTACCACAAAGTCATAGATCTATCATCAACTTTGGCAGAAATAAGCTTCAGCTCTTCAATGGCTTTGAGTATTTGTTGCCCCATGTAGCAGGAATGAGACAAAAGCACAGTGCTAGTAGAAACTCAGCTCTTTTGACCATCAACACAGCAGTCAAACAAACATACAGTGCAGTACAGTGGGGGGTAGTGGGGTTGACAGCGGGCCAGGCAGGGTGAGAGTGGACACATCTGACTGCACTGTGTTTAGCTGTGTCATTGGAGAGGCCCTGAGAGCCCCCACTCTCTCCCCTGTGGCTGGTCTAAGAATTCTAGGTAAATAAGTACACTGGACTGTTGGCTCAGCCAGCACTCTCAGGAGCCTTGACCTCAGGGAAGCCACACCTGCCTCTGGGATGAAGGTTTTCCACATCTCTCTACAGCTCCACAGAGCCCTGTTTGGATGTCGCTCTGCCTGCATGCTGGGTGCTATGTCGGTTATTGTGAGAGTGAGAAGGCCAGTGAGAGAGCTGGGGGATCATGGGGGGGTGGACAGGATGGGGGGTAAGTGCAGCTGTGGAAGTCAGGACCCGCACTGACAGCGTGTGTGTGTGCGTGCATGCTTGGGTGCGCGAGGATATCAAAAGCATTCCCATTAAGCAAGGCCTTCCTAGCAGGTCAAGAGGCCCTCAAACAACCTCTGGGAAAACTATACCCTACATTACTGTAGATAATAATATAATATGCCATTTACAGTGGGGGAAAAAAGTATTTAGTCAGCCACCAATTGTGAAAGTTCTCCCACTTAAAAAGATGAGAGAGGCCTGTAATTTTCATCATAGGTACACGTCAACTATGACAGACCAAATGAGAAAAAAACATCCAGAAAATCACATTGTAGGATTTTTAATGAATTTATTTGCAAATTATGGTGGAAAATAAGTATTTGGTCAATAACAAAAGTTTCTCAATACTTTGTTATATACCCTTTGTTGGCAATGACACAGGTCAAAGCGTTTTCTGTAAGTCTTCACAAGGTTTTCACACACTGTTGCTGGTATTTTGGCCCATTTCTCCATGCAGATCTCCTCTAGAGCAGTGATGTTTTGGGGCTGTCGCTGGGCAACACAGACTTTCAACTCCCTCCAAAGATTTACTATGGGGTTGAGATCTGGAGACTGGCTAGGCCACTCCAGGACCTTGAAATGCTTCTTACGAAGCCACTCCTTCGTTGCCCGGGCGGTGTGTTTGGGATCATTGTCATGCTGAAAGACCCAGCCACGTTTCATCTTCAATGCCCTTGCTGATGGAAGGAGGTTTTCACTCAAAATCTCACGATACATGGCCCCATTCATTCTTTCCTTTACACGGATCAGTCGTCCCTGGTCCCTTTGCAGAAAAACAGCCCCAAAGCATGATATTTCCACCCCCATGATTCACAGTAGGTATGGTGTTCTTTGGATGCAACTCAGCATTCTTTGTCCTCCAAACACGACGAGTTGAGTTTTTACCAAAAAGTTCTATTTTGGTTTCATCTGACCATATGACATTCTCCAAATCCTCTTCTGGATCATCCAAATGCACTCTAGCAAACTTCAGACGGGCCTGGACATGTACTGGCTTAAACAGGGGGACACGTCTGGTACTGCAGGATTTGAGTCCCTGGCGGCGTAGTGTGTTACTGATGGTAGGCTTTGTTACTTTGGTCCCAGCTCTCTGCAGGTCATTCACTAGGTCCCCCTGTGTGGTTCTTGGATTTTTGCTCACCGTTCTTGTGATCATTTTGACCCCACGGGGTGAGATCTTGCGTGGAGCCCCAGATCGAGGGAGATTATCAGTGGTCTTGTATGTCTTCCATTTCCTAATAATTGCTCCCACAGTTGATTTCTTCAAACCAAGCTGCTTATCTATTGCAGATTCAGTCTTCCCAGCCTGGTGCAGGTCTACAATTTTGTTTCTGGTGTCCTTTGACAGCTCTTTGGTCTTGGCCATAGTGGAGTTTGGAGTGTGACTGTTTGAGGTTGTGGACAGGTGTCTTTTATACTGATAACAAGTTCAAACAGGTGCCTTTAATACAGGTAACGAGTGGAGGACAGAGGAGCCTCTTAAAGAAGAAGTTACAGGTCTGTGAGAGCCAGAAATCTTGCTTGTTTTTAGGTGACCAAATACTTATTTTCCACCATAATTTGCAAATAAATTCATTAAAAATCCTATAATGTGATTTTTTGGATTTTTTTTCCTCAATTTGTCTGTCATAATTGACGTGTACCTCTGATGAAAATTACAGGCCTCTCTCATCTTTTTAAGTGGGAGAACTTGCACAATTGGTGGCTGACTAAATACTTTTTTTCCCCACTGTACACTGAGTGTACAAAACATTAAGAACACCATGGGCATGGACTCTACATGATGTCAAAAGCGTTCCACAGGGATGTTGGCCCATGTTGACTCCAATGCTTCCCATAGTTGTGTCAAGTTGGCAGGATGTCCATTGGGTGGTGGACCATTCTTGATACACATGGGAAACTGTTGAGCGTGAAAAACCCAGCAGTGTTGCAGTTTTTGACACAAACCAGTGCGCCTGGCACCTACTACCATAACCCGTTATTTTGTCATGCCCATTCACCCTCTGAATGGCACACATACACAATCCATGTCTCAATTGTCTCAAGGCTTAAAAATGATTATTTAAACTGTCTCCTCCCCTTCATCTACACTGATTGAAGTGGATTTAACAAGTGACATCAATAAGGGATCATAGCTTTCACCTGGATTCACCTGGTCAGTCAAGGTCATGGAAAGAGCAGGTGTTCATAATGTTTTTTTTACATTACATTCTGCTGCAGTTACCAGGGCCTCCACATCAAACACAGTTCATTGCACATCAAACACAGTGCATTACTCAGCTACAGCTGTGCAAATCATTGACATGTCTGTGGTCAAATTGGCCATGCTGGGCCTGCCCTAGCCATGAGGAGTCTGGGTAGTGTAGTTATAAAATACTCTTTATCAGAGAGACTAATGTACTGATTGTCTGGGTGTTCACTCTTCTCTAATTCTGGGTGTCAGAGGTAAAGCACAAAGACTTATACTAAATGTCAGTGTAAACCTAGAAAGCTGCCCTTGATAAGTATATGGATCTGGCAACAATGCTGTGCTATTATTCATTTGGGTTTATTCTGAAGCAGGAAACCATATTTCAGATATCTCCATGTTTCATTTAGACATTGTAGAATTTTTTGAATGTCTAGAATACTTTATATTGTTATCTAATCTATGGTCTTATATAAGTGCTGGTCAACAGGAGATCATAGATAGCCTACCTACGAACCTATAATAGATGTTGAAATTATCAGGTGGTATACTGGCCAAGCCTGTCGAGGGAGATTGTGACCATTGTATGCTGAACTTCCCGCAGAAAAGAGTCCTCTCTCTCCCATGGGGGACTGATAGTGATGATGAATGGCATCCACTAAAACGAATACAATGATTTAGACACACTCCACACACCGAACACCTCCACGAGCATGGCGCCAAACACTGCAGAAATAGCCAAGTCGGAAGTAGACAAAGAAAATTCACCAAAAACATGAGTGTCAGACATCAGGCCCTTTACCAACCAGCATCTTCCTGTGAACCTGCCTCCTATCTCGAGCTCCCATCCTGTGAGGAAATAAATATTGCTATGCCTCTGAGAGCATGGCAGGATGTTTGTCTTTTGACAGGAGACCCCTTTCGTCATGGGCAGAGGGGCCTTGAATGACAGAGATATGGTTTAGCTTGAGTATGCCAACGTGGAAGTACAACACAAGCAGAGAATGAGAGCAGTGCCTTGGGTTGAGTTTCAGTACAGCATTATGAAAGTATGACAGAGGACCTACTGTATAGACAGAGAAGAGATGCAGTTGACATGGTCCTGTAGTGATTCCAGAGGATAACATGTTATAAACAAAAGTGGGTTCCATAATGAGATATTAGCTGCAGAAGAGACCAACTGGGCACAGACGTCAATTCAATGTCTATTCCACGTTGGTTCAATGTAATTTCATTGAAATGACATGGAAACAACATTGATTCAACCAGTGTATGCCCAATGGGGATTGTCTGCTGAGATGTGTGTGGGAGAGTATCCAGGCAGTCTGTGTTACTGCTTACTCTCAAGCAGCTATGTTAGTTCAGTAAGATGTTTGTTTGGCTGACGGTTTATTTTGCAGATTGACGTTTATTGTCAGGAATCTTGCCCTGGAGGCAGAACTGAGCGTTTGTGCTAGATGGGCCAGCTGCAAAGTCAATAAAACAAAAATGTGCTTTTTGGTCTTAATTTAAGGATAGGGTTAGGCATTAGGGTTAGCCGTGTTAGGTTTTAAATCCGATTTTATGACTTTGTGGTTGTGCTAGCTAGTGACCAGTCTGCAGAGCTGCCTCCAGAACAAGATTCATGACACAAAACGCTACCTTGCGTTTCTGTTGGTGTCAGACTATGAGTGCATAAAAGCTGAGTAAAATAAATTAATAATGTAAAATATTGACTATATGCCAGTCAATTTCACTGCCAGTTACTGGCTGTTTAATTCATTGGTTATTTCTTTGGTGTTGAACGGAAGGAAATCCAAGTCATTTGCATGCGTTTACACTGGTATTGTTAACTAATGGCGCCACATAGTGGTCAATCAAGTGAAGTTCTATGGACTACTGTACTTTATGTGTGGAAATTATCAGTGTTCAATTAACCATGATCCTAAAGTCCTGAATGTACAGTACCAGTGAAAAGTTTGGACACACCTACTCATTCAAGGGGTTTTCTTTATTTTTACTATTTTCTACATTGTAGAATAATAGTAAAGACATCCAAACTATGAAATAACATATATGGAATCATGTAGTAACCAAAAAAGTGTTAAACAAATCAAAATATATTTTATATTTGAGATTCTTCAAAGGAACCACCCTTTGCCTTGATGAAACCTTTGCACACTCTTGGCATTCTCTCAACCAGATTCATGAGGTAGTCACCTGGAATGCATTTCAATTAACATGTGTGCCTTGTTAAAAGTTAATTTGTGGAATTTCGTTCCTTCTTAATGCATTTGAGCCATTTAGTTGTGTTGTGACAAGGTAGGGGTGGTATACAGAAGATAGCCCTATTTGGTAAAAGACCAAGTCCATATTATGGCAAGAATAGCTCAAATAAGCAAAGAGAAACAACAGTCCATCATTACTTTAAGACATGAAGGTCAGTCAATCTGCAAAATTTCAAGAACTTTGAAAGTTTCTTCAAGTGCAGTCGCAAAAACCATCAAGCGCTATGATGAAACTGTCTCTCATGAGGACCGCCACAGGAATGGAAGACCCAGAGTTACCTCTGCTGCAGAAAATAAGTTCATTAGAGTTACCAGCCTCAGAAATTGCAGCCCAAATAAATGCTTCACAGAGTTCAAGTAACAGACACATCTGAACCTCAACTGTTCAGAGGAGACTGTGTGAATCAGCCCTTCATGGTCGAATTACTGCAAACAAACCACTACTAAAGGACACCAATAAGAAGAAGAGACTTGTTGGGTCAAGAAACACGAGCAATGGACATTAGACCAGTGGAAATCTGTCCTTAGGTCTGATGAGTCCAAATGTGAGATTTTTGGTTCCAACACCTGTCTTTGTGAGATGCCATGTAGGTGAACGGAGGATCTCCACATGTGTGGTTCCCACCATGAAGCATGGAGGAGGAGATGTGATGGTGTTGGGGTGCTTTGCTGGTGACACTGTCAGTGATTTATTTAGAATTCAAGGCACACTTAACCAGCATGGCTACCACAGCATTCTGCAGCGATACGCCATCCCATCTGGTTTGCGCTTAGTGGGACTATCATTTGTTTTTCAACAGGACAATGACCCAACTCACCTCCAGGCTGTGTAACGGCTATTTTACCAAGAAGGAGAGTGATGGAGTGCTGCATCAGATGACCTGGCATCCACAATCACCGGACCTCAAACCAATTGAGATGGTTTGGGATGAGTTGGACCGCAGAGTGAAGGAAAAGCAGCCAACAAGTGCTCAGCATATGTGGGAACTCCTTCAAGACTGTTAGAAAAGCATTCCAGGAGAAGCTGGTTGAGAGAATGCCAAAGAGTGTGCAAAGCTGTCATCAAGGCAAAGTGGGGCTACTTTGAAGAATCTAAAATATAAAATATTTTTTGATTTGTTTAAGGCTTTTTTGGTTACTACATGATTCCATATGTGTTATTTCATAGTTTTGATGTCTTCACTACATTTGAACACTAACAGAGAAACAGCGCCGGAGAAGATGGCTGCCGTTTTACAGCCCTCTAACCAATTGTACTATTATGTGTGTTTTTCCGCGTTATTTGTAATTTATTTTGTACATAATGTTTCTGCCATCGTCTCTTATAACCAAAAAGAGCTTCTGGATATCAGGACAGCGATTACTCACCTGGTATTGGACGAAGATTTTTTCTTCAACGAGGCGGCCGCGAAGGATATCATACAGACACCCGACAAGGCCCAAATCCCTGTCATTCGCGTGAAGAAGAGACGGAGATATCGTGGACGTAGATCGGGGTGCCTTGTAAGGATCCGACGGCGAGCGAGTAAACTGCCTCTTCCATCAATCCTATTAGCCAACGTTCAATCTTTTGAAAATAAAGTGGACGATTTAAGATTACGGTTATCCTACCAACGGGACATTAAAAACTGTAATATATTATGTTTCACCGAGTCGTGGCTGAACGACGACAATGATAACATTCAGCTAGCAGGCTATACGCTACATCGGCAGGACAGAACGGCTGACTCGGTAAGACAAGGGTGGCGGTCTGTGTATATTTGTAAACAACAGCTGGTGCACAAAACCAAATACTAAGGAAGTCTCGAGGTTTTGCTCGCCTGAGGTAGAGTATCTTATGATAAGCTGTAGACCACACTATTTACCAAGAGAGTTTTCATCTATATTTTTCATAGCTGTCTATTTACCACCACAAACCAATGCTGGCATTAAGATTGCACTGAATGAGTTGTACAAGGCCATTAATCAACAGGAAAACGCTCATCCAGATGCAGCGCTCCTAGTGGCCGGGGACTTTAATGCAGGGAAACTTAAATCCGTTCTACCTAATTTCTACCAGCATGTTAAATGTGCAACCAGAGGGAAAAAAACTCTAGACCACCTTTACTCCACACACAGAGACGCATACAAAGCTCTCCCTCGCCCTCCATTTGGCAAATCTGACCATAACTCTATCCTCCTGATTCCTGCTTATAAGCAAAAACTAAAGCAGGAAGCACCAGTGACTCGGTTAATAAAAAGTGGTCAGATGACGCAGATGCTAAGCTACAGGACTGTTTTGCTAGCACAGACTGGAACATGTTCGGGATTCTTCAGACAGCATTGAGGAGTACACCACATCAGTCACTGGCTTCATCAATAAGTGCATCGATGATGTCGTCCCCACAGTGACCGTATGTACATACCCCAACCAGAAGCCATGGATTACAGGAAACATCCGCACTGAGCTAAAGGGTAGAGCTGCCGCTTTCAAGGAACGGGACTCTAACCCGGACGCTTATAAGAAATCCCGCTATGACCTCCGACGAACCATCAAACAGGCAAAGAGTCAATGCAGGTCTAAGATTGAATCGTACTACACTGGCTCTGACGCTCGTCGGATGTGGCAGGGCTTGAAAACTATTACAGACTACAAAGGGAAGCACAGCCGCGCCCTAGTCATAGACTGTTCTCTCTGCTACCGCACGGCAAGCGGTACCGGAGTGCCAAGTCTAGGTCCAAAAGACTTCTCAACAGCTTCTACCCCCAAGCCATAAGACTCCTGAACAGCTAATCATGGCTACCCGGACTATTTGCACTGCCCCCCCACCCCATCCTTTTTACGCTGCTGCTACTCTGTTAAGTATTTATGCATAGTCACTTTAACTCTACCCACATGTACATATTACCTCAACTACCTCAACTAGCCGGTGCCCCCGCACATTGACTCTGCAACGGTACCCCCCTGTATATATAGCCTCCCTACTGTCACTTTATTTTACTTCTGCTCTTTTTTTTCTCAACACTTTTTTTTGTTGTTGTTTTATTTTAACTTTTTTTATTTAAAATAAATGCACTGTTGGTTAAGGGCTGTAAGTAAGCATTTCACTGTAATGTCTGCACCTGTTGTATTCGGCGCATGTGACCAATACAATTAGATTTGATTTGATTTGATTTGATTCACTATTATTCTATAATGTAGAAAATAGTAAAAATTAAGAAAAACCCTTGAATGAGTAGGTGTGTCCAAACTTTGACTGGTACTTTACATGAAAGTAAAAAAAATTGCAGATGACAACCTACAACTTTTTGAAACAGTATGTTTCTAAAAGCACAAGGTGTTCAAGTATGATCATGAGATTATAATATGATGAATAATGGTACTAACATCCTGTTTTGAAATACTGGTTCATTTTCCTAAGGTTTTTAAGAAGATACACCCTGGTTCTGTTCAAGGCCATCACCTAATTCTCCTCTCTGAAGCGTAGTAATGAACATCGTGTGTACAAGGACATTAGGACAACTGTTATTTCCTTTTGCTAAGGGTCAGAGTTGGAAGATTTTTTGAAATATTAGAAGCGGACAATTTCGGTCCAAGGGTCGAGGAAAAAGTTAACCTTTATCTATTTATATCTGATCCCCTCCTGCCAAATCATATGTAACCACCTGTCAGACAAGTGTACAGCATGAAATACACTGCTACTATATGATTCAATGATTGTAAAAAATACAATGTATTTTATCTGAACTCCAGAAATAATGGTTATATTATTGTCATTTAGCAGAGGCTCTTATCCAGACTACATTGAGGATTGTGAGTAGAGTAGAGGAGATCATCCTGGTAGATGAATACAGTGAGGATGGTGAGTAGAGTATAGGAGATCATCCTGGTAGATGACTACATTGAGGATGGTGAGTAGAGTAGAGGAGATCATCCTGGTAAATGAATACAGTGAGGATGGTGAGTAGAGTAGATCATCCTGGTAGATGATACAGTGAGGATGGTGAGGAGAGTAGAGGAGATCATCCTGGTAGATGAATACAGTGAGGATGGTGAGTAGAGTATATGAGATCATCCTAGTAGATGAATACAGTGAGGATGGTGAATAGAGTCGAGGAGATCATCCTGGTAGATGACTACAGTGAGGATGGTGAGTAGAGTATCGGAGATCATCCTGGTAGATGATACAGTGGGGATGGTGAGTAGAGTAGGAGAACATTCTGGTAGATGATACAGTGAGGACGGTGAGTAGAGTAGAGGAGATCGTCCTGGTAGATGACTACAGTGCGGATGGTGAGTAGATTAGAGGAGACCATCTTGGTAGATGACTACAGTGAGGATGGTGAGTATAGTGGATCATCCTGGTAAATGACTACAGTGAGGATGGTGAGTAGATATAGGAGATCATCCTGGTAGATGAATACAGTGAGGATGGTCAGTAGAATATAGGAGATCATCCTGATAGATGACTACAGTGAGGATGGTGAGTAGAAATAGGAGATCATCCTGGTAGATGACTACAGTGAGGATGACGAGTAGACGAGATCATCCTGGTAGATGACTACAGTAAGGATGGTGAGTAGAGTATAGGAGATCATCCTTGTAGATAACTACAGTGAGGAAGGTGAGTAGAGTAGATCATCCTGGTAGATGACTACAGTGAGGATGGTGAGTAGATATAGGAGATCATCCTGGTAGATGAATACAGTGAGGATGGTCAGTAGAGTATAGGAGATCATCCTGGTAGATGATTACAATGAGGATGGTGAGTAGAGTATAGGAGATCATCCTGGTATATATGAATCGCTGTCTAATGACATGATCTCATCATGAAAGTGGCAGAGATCAAATATAAATTATGACAAATGAAATGTCGTCACCTTTCCAACCTACAGTGTATCTTTGTATTTTTAGCATGCTTTAACACTTTGGCAAGCGTATGAGAACCACAGCTGCCGACTCGTGTGAGTCATATAATTACTTCAGTGTAGCAAATATAGGTCAAATATAGTCTTTCCTTTCTTTCTAACCTCGTCCCCAGGCTGATTGCTAGAGAGCCGGCTGGTGAATGAGACTACTATCTCTTGACACTTTTTTATACACCTAATCCTTAATTTCCACACCCCAGATCAACCTTAACCCTAGCCATAGCCCTAACCCTAACTTTAACTTAATGTCCACACCCCGGCTCAACCCTAACCCTAGCCATAGCCCTAAACCTAACTTCATGTCCACACCTCGGCTCCACCCTAGCCATAACATTAACCCTGTCTTCATGTCCACACCCCAGCTCAACCCTAACCCTAGTCATAACTCTAACCCTAACCATTTTCTGAACATACAGTATAGTCAACAACAATACAGGTTATGGTTATGATATGTTTGTAAGCCCAAAATGTACACCCTTTATGATGTACTGTGGGTATCATAAGTACTCACCTCCCTTTAATGTTTTCACAGTTTCTTGTGTTACAAAGTCGAATTGAAATATACAGTACAAGTCAAAAGTTTGGACACACCTACTCATTCAAGTTTTTTTTTTTCTATTTTAACTATTTTCTACATTGTAGAATAATAGTGAAGACATCAAAACTATGAAATAACACATATGGAATCATGTAATAACCAAAAAAGTGTTAAACAAATCAAAATATATGTTATATTTGAGATTCTTCAAAGTAGCCCCACTTTGCCTTGATGACAGCTTTGCACACTCTTGGCATTCTCTCAACCAGCTTCTCCTGGAATGCTTTTCCAACAGTCTTGAAGGAGTTCCCACATATGCTGAGCACTTGTTGGCTGCTTTTCCTTCACTCTGCGGTCCAACTCATCCCAAACCATCTCAATTGGGTTGAGGTCGGGGGATTGTGGAGGTCAGGTCATCTGATGCAGCATGCCATCACTCTCCTTCTTGGTAAAATAGCCGTTACACAGCCTGGAGGTGTGTTGGGTCATTGTCCTGTTGAAAAACAAATGATTGTCCCACTAAGCCCAAACCAGATGGGATGGGATATCGCTGCAGAATGCTGTGGTAGCCATGCTGGTTAAGTGTGCCTTGAATTCTAAATAAATCACTGACAGTGTCACCAGCAAAGCACCCCCACACCATTACACCTCCTCCTCCATGCTTCATAGTGGGAATTACACATGCAGAGATCATCCGTTCACCTACACTGTGTCTTACAAAGACACAGCGGTTGGAACCAAACATCTCAAATTTGGACTCCAGACCAAAGGACAGATTTCCACCGGTCTAATGTCCATTGCTCGTGTTTCTTGTCCCAAGCAAGTCTCTTCTTCTTATTGGTGTCCTTCAGTAGTGGTTTCATTGCAGCAATTCGACCATGAAGGCCAGATTCACACAGTCTCCTCTGAACAGTTGATGTGGAGATGTGTCTGTTACTGTTAACTATGGGTCTTCCTTTCCTGTGGCAGTCCAATTGAGAGCCAGTTTCATCATAGCGTTGATGGTTTTTGCGACTGCACTTGAAAAAACTTTCAAAGTTCTTGAAATGTTCCGTATTGACTGACCTTTATGTCTTAAAGTAATGATGGACTGTCATTTCTCTTTGCTTATTTGAGCTGTTCTTGCCATAATATGGACTTGGTATTTTACCAAATAGGGTTATCTTCTGTATACCCCTCCCTACCTTGTCACAACACAACTGATTGGCTCAAACGCATTAAGAAGGAAATTAATTCCACAAGTTAACTTTTAACCAGGCACACCTGTTAATTTAAATGCATTCCAGGTGACTACCTCACGAATCTGGTTGAGAGAATGCCAATAGTGTGAAAGCTGTCATCAAGGCAAAGGGTGGCTACCTTGAAGAATCTCAAATATAAAATATATTTTGATTTGTTTAAGACTTTTTTGTTTACTGCATGATTCCATGTGTTATTTCATAGTTTTGATGTCTTCACTATTATTCTACAATGTGAAAAATAGTAAAAAATAAAGAAAAACTCTTGAATGAGTAGGTGTATCCAAACTTTCGACTGGTACTGTATTTAATTGTGATTTTGTTTGTCATTGATCTATACAAAATACTCTTTAATGTCAAAGTGAAGAGAAAATTCTAAGGAGGGGGTGCGAGGCAGGGGGGAGGGTGGGGGGGGGTGTTGTGGGATTATTGAAGATACTCTTTGAAGAGCTAGGGTTTCAGATGTTTTCGGACAATGGGCAGGGACTCTGCTGTCCTAGTTTCAAGGGAAGCTGATTCCACCATTGGGGTGCCAGGACAGAGAATAGCTTGGACTGGGCTGAGCTGGAGCTGCCTTCCCGTAGGGGTGGGAGGGCCAAGAGACCAGAGGTGGCAGAACGGAGTGCTCGGGTTGGGGTGTAGGGTTTGAGCATAGCCTGAAGATAGGAAGGGGCAGTTCCTCTTGCTGCTACGTAGGCAAGTACCATGGTCTTGTAGTGGATGCGATCTTCGACTGGAAGCCAGTGGAGTGTGCGGAGGAGCGGGGTGACATGGGAGAACTTGGGAAAGTTGAACACAAGGCGGGCTGCAGCATTCTGGATAAGTTGCAGGGGTTTGATGGCACAAGTGGGGAGCCCATCCAACAGCGAGTTGCAGTAGTCCAGACGGGAGATGACAAGCTCCTGGATTAGGACCTGCGCCGCTTCCTGTCCAGTTAGATCCCAGGATCGACAAGATCACCAAAACAAAACAAGCTACATTGAGATACATTTCTGTGTGTGTAGGGCTGAATGTGTTTCTGCGTTGTATACTGTACATCAGCAGCAAATACATAATGAGCTGCTTATTTACTTCCTCTGAACCACAGCCTATCAGCAGCCCATAAAACACCAGAGAGCTCTGATAATGCTGTCGATAAACATGCTTTATAGCAGCAGGCCTTAATAGCCATCTAAATAGCTACCGATAGCTGGAGCTGCAGGCACAGAGCTCACAAGCTCAAAGACATGAAGAAAAAGACTCCTCAAAACAGCTCATTCACTCTGAGCATAAACATTACTGTAAGGAATATAAATATGTTAATGTACTGTAAAAATAGCTGATATGAGTTTATGAAAACATCAAAGATGAATACCATGTTGGATTTAAGGAAAGTGTTGGCAAATTCTCTTGAAATCGTATTATCAGAGCGGTCTAAGACATTTTAAAACATCATAAATGCTAAGAGTTCCTCTTATAAGCATGAACCACAGAAGGCTGCTGAGGGGAAGATGGCTCATAATAATGTCCGGAATGGAGCGAATGGAATGACAAACACCTGGAACCATGTGTTTGATGTATTTGATACCATTCCACTTATTCCGCTCCAGCCATTACCACGAGCCCGTCCTCCCCAATTAAGGTTCCACCAACCTCCTGTGGTATGTACTATTGTGCTACTGATATATGTGTCTATTTACAGCAGGAAGTGGGAGGCTGTGGGTATGTGTAGAGACTACCATTCTCACCTGCGGTCGGCCCCCTTCTCGCTGTGCTGTGGTTGGACATACTGCACAGCCCACTAACCAGTGTTTCCATCTACCCTGAGTATCCTCCAATTCTGTGAAAAAAATTCCAATAGATTCTTATACAGCACTCAGAATTTGAGACATTGGGGAAGGAACAGGTTAATAAGAAACAATAGTGTAGGACCCCCCCAGGCAAACCGGCGACCCAAGGACCCCCATCACATGTTAGCAAAAAAAAATGTTTTTCAGATGTGTTCTCTTATCATCAGGAGAATTCTAATGGCACGGAGAAGAGACAATTTGGTCGTTTTAAAGCTAATTTCCTGTAATTCTACACATTTTGCCATGACTTATGCAATGTTCATATGATATGTGATTGAGAGAAACTGACTAAATCAACAGGGACCCCTGGAGGTCAGGGCCCCTGGGCACGTGCCAGGTCGGTAAGCTAATTCAGCCATGATTACTACAAGGTTTAGATAGCTGGTTAGACTAACTTACCTAGCAATCAAAAAATGTTTTGCTGACATGGGCTAATTGAGTGACTGTCAGTAACCATGTTCCCATCCATAGTTTTTATGAGAGTAAAGTCATACCGTATAATTTTTATCATGACAGCTATGATTGAAACCGGAAGTTTCGGTACAATTTTATGAATGCAGACAGATAATATGCTTGTTCGACATGGTGGGATCTTTTTGTGTCTGTAAAATTAATTATGCGAGAAATGGCGGTGAATATGGTGTGGCCGTGGGTGTTGACATTGTCTGTTGAGAATATATTCTACTTGTTAGGTGTTAATAGTTGTCTATGTTAACCAGGTGAAATTGTTTGGCGTTTAGTAGTCTACTTAGAGAAAATTATTACTTCCTTGCATCTGTTATGACATCCTTTTGACAGTGTTGATTGCTTTTACTGTCAACCGACCACACATTTTGTGAAGCAGCATCAGCTGTAAACAAAATTGACTACTGCTACTCACCACAGTGTAGGCACAACTGTGATGCTACTTCCTAACCTGGCTGTCCCCTACCTCTTTTTCCACGGTGCATCATAGACAGTTCTCACTTCGGTAGTTTCACACTTTGGTTTTTCCCCTGAGCTCTGGCCTCAACCACTCCTAAGCAGAGAGGAATGGTTAGATAGATGTGGTTTAAATGGAAAATGCCACATCTCACGCATCAGAGTTAACAGATAAAGGGGACAGGGTAGGAGAGAGGGTAACCAGAGATCTGAAGATAAGCTACTACTGCTCAACACCTCAACTTGACTCTGAAGACAGACAGCCATGAATCCCACCAGCCTGATCGCCACTACTCTCCTCCTCTCTGCACTGTGTGCTCTGGCTCTATGTGAATGTAAGTTATCTTGCTTATCTCTCTCTTTGTGACCTTAATGTGTATTCTTTATTGTGATTTATTCTGAACCAGTGGTACTACAGTAATGTTAGTTGATCTCTTTTTGTATAGGAGGTAATGCCTTGCTCAAGTTTTTATTTTATTTCAGTCAGATAATGTTTCACAGCATCCATTGATTCCTGTGTGTATGTAAATGAGAAGTGTAATGAAACAAATATTTACCTTCACAGCCAGCTTTGGGGCAGATGAATGCTGCTTTGAATATTACCCCAGAATACTTCAAAAAGATAGAGTGGTCAACTATGAAAGGACACATCCTCTATGCTCCAAGGATGGCATCATGTGAGTAGGCTATTTACTTTTATACATTTGCTCCGTTATATAGTATATTCTACGGGAAACTCAATTACCCATTCAACCAGTATGGCCATCATGTGATACTCATAATGTGTATTTCAGATTTGTCATGAAGAATGGTGTTGAAATATGTGCCAACCCGGATCAGAAGTGGGTGCGGTATTTGATGCGTAGAGTTGACTCTCTGAAGCCTCGTGTGCCTGTTGAACAGGAGGGGTCTGGGCCCCACGACAACAGCTCCTGATCACCATCTATTGTATTACCTGGATATTATAGGAATGTCTACTATGCCATAAGCTTTTGTCAAGTTAAAGTCATTTCAACTTTCAACTTTGTTTAAACTGGAGTATATAAAATATTTTTGGTATATGACTGACGAGAGCGATACATTTGTTTTGGGATGGTATATGATGCAATTACAAATCTATATTTGTTTTGCATTGTGATTGTGGAATGTACATTACAGTTTTATATGACAATTTATTTTGAAGACAAAATATATCTTAATATACATTTCTTAATTCAATAAATATTTTTTTCAGAGATACCACTGATCTGTACTTTCATGTAGGTGTTAGACTGTGCTGTACCACAGAGGGCAGTAGATGTCACCGTTTTCTCACAGTCCAACAGCTGAGCTGACACTATGCATCTCCAAAGCTCTAAACATAACATCCACAGATTATCCATTATATTGACCAGATACTCAAGTAGCTCTAACAATGAAAATAAATGTCTTCAAAAATGGAAGGCAGTCGGGAGGAGGCAAGATCAGGTGGGACCATTCTAGCCAATGAGAGAGCAGATGTGTGTGAACAACAGGTACAACTCCGATATAAAGTGTTTTTTCTCAAAGTTGCCGGGATGTCACGTATCCTACTTATATCAGTACACTCATAACAACATAAGCATTACGGAACTTCTATTCGATCAAATAAGCCACTCTTAGCAAATAAGCCATTACATTTTTTTGTGAACCAAATTCAACACTCATTGACCTCCATACAAAAACTCCTCACTTTGTGAGCAAAAATAAAGACACCTGTTGGAGAAGACAGATTTTGAGCCCAGTTATCCCTCTTGCGTCGTCTCTTCCTCTCGGTTACATCCAATTGAATAAGCGCCTTCTTTTCACTACCATGGGAGCGCTGAATATCAGGCCTTCTGATAACCACATGAGACCAAAATTTTTTTTTACATTGATGAACTGATTGAGGTTGAATGGGAATAATACATGCTATTTGGATATAATCAGATGTTACCTCTGTTTTTGTCAGTTTTGCCACTCACTGTAATATTAGGCCTAAAAACCTCAGAACAAATTACCATATTGTTATTATCTACATGCACATAATGTCAGGAGCACATTGACCTTGGTAATTGGCCTTGATGAAGGAAAAGTAAGATGTCAGTCATGGCGGAACAACATAATATTTACATTAGCATTGTTATTTGTTTATTTGTCTGAGCAACATCCTGTTGCAGACTGGGGCTCTCAGCTTCTAGGACTTGTCTCTTTCTCAGAACGAGGTAAACATGGAGGGATACTTCTTAAATGAATGAACATAGACACGATCGAAATTAACATGCACAGTAAATATGGACACCCTCTGAATGAAATGACTCATGATTCTGACATAGCAGCATGTTCATCTCAAGTGTCTTAACTTGAAAGTATAATTCATGCTGTATAGATCCTGAAATATACAGAACACATGATATGATATGTACACAGTACTGAGCTCATGTTACCTCAAAACATACTGTATTGAGCTGCTAGGGCTTTGGTTTAGCAGCAGAAAGCAGAACACACAGATATGAGCTCCAGCAACAGTTGCCTTTCATGGCCTTCAGCCACAGCCTGTCTTAGAATGTTTACACTCTGTCATTTCTTCCATTTCAAGTTGCACTCAAAAGTAACCGTTTGAACCACTTATTTATTATTTTTGCATCTATTTGGAAAGTAGGACCATAGTGATGAATTAATGCCACTTTAAATCTTGCCTCCTGTTTTTGAAGTTTGAAGAGAGGGTCTCCACACAGTTAGGCTTTGCCTAAGAGAATGTGTTGAAGTTAACTATTTTTGCACTCCTATTAATAACTGCTTATGCTCGCCTTGCGTGCTGTGATTTGTTCACAGCCTTATTTGCTCACTTTGATTTTGATTTGATTTAGACTGTCCTATAATGAGCCCTTTCTCGGCTTTCTGGGCACGTGACAAGGGTTATTAGAATATGGTAATGACGTGAGGATGTAATCACATGGTTTATTAAGAGGAGATGATCAATTTGTGCCATAAAGATACAAGAGGATTGAGTCTCTCCAATGAGAATCCCTTGTACTTTAAAAGGTAGCAAGAGGCAGAATCCAATTTCACTAATTGCCCTGTTTTCTCCTGTGAATGCTATGATATGTATAGTGGACTGCTGCACAATCACCACAGTAATGATTCAGTTGCAGAATTCTGCACAATAGGATACCAGGGGCTTCAAACGAACGCTGGGGGCTCAGCCAAAACCCACACCCGCTACCCTGTGATGTCAGCTTTCACTGACAGATGGAACAGGGTAAATTAGCACCATAGAATTACAGAGAGACAGAGAAAGAGGGAGAGAGAAAGAGGGAGAGAGAAAGAGGGAGAGAGAAAAGGGAAGG
Source organism: Coregonus clupeaformis (assembly GCF_020615455.1). Classification (NCBI taxonomy): domain Eukaryota; kingdom Metazoa; phylum Chordata; class Actinopteri; order Salmoniformes; family Salmonidae; genus Coregonus; species Coregonus clupeaformis. The sequence continues at coordinate 25,524,587 of NC_059224.1, read as the reverse complement.
AGAGGGGGAAGAGGGAGAGATGGGGGGGGGTATTTAAATGCGTACGGATCCTTTTGTGTGCTCCAAAGTGAGGGCAGGGCTTTCTGAGCACTTGTGCCGACATTGCGTGCCAACAGCGCATGCCAACGCCAAAGCCATGGAGCAAAATGCCAGCACCAGCTCCAGCTCTATCCACACACTGGGGCCTACACTCTTAGATAAAAAGGTGCTAAGTAGAACCATATAGGGTTCTTAGGTTTGTCCCCATAGGAGAACCCTTTATGTAGGGTTCTTTAAATAACCCCCTGTATATGGTTCTACCTAGAACCCTCTATGAAGGATTCTACCAAGAACAATTTTATCATCTAAAGGTTCTTCCAAGAACCGTCTATGAAGGGTTCTACCGAGAACCCTTTTATCTATGGAGGGTTCTTCCTAGAACCCTCCATCAACGGTTCCACAAGCCTTATTAGACTTTAAAATGTAATGATTTATGACAATACATTACATATATCATGAGGCTTTTCTTTGAGGGCCTAGTTATACCCTAACACAGTGTTGTTAGGAATCTCCTGGTTTACAGGCCACATCAGGCCTGCAAGTCACATTATGTGTCAGACCTCAGGATAAGACCCAGATGCAGACAGTTCGAAGTAACAAACGTTTATTACAACAACAGGGGCAGGCAAGCAACAGGTCAAGGGCAGGCAGAGGTCAGTAATCCAGAACAGAGTCTGAAAGGTACAGAACAGCAGGCAGGCTCAGGGTCAGGGCAGGCAGAATGGTCAAAACCGGGAAAACTAGAAAACAGGGACTAGAGCGAAAAAAGGAGTAGGGAAAAACACTGGTAGGCTTGACAAGACAAGACGAACTGGCAACAGACAAACAGAAAACACAGGTATATATGCACAGGGGATAATGGGGAAAACAACTGGAGGGGGGTGGAGACAAGCACAAAACAGGTGAAACAGATCAGGGTGTGATAGTACCCCCCCTCTAGGGATTCCACCTGGCGTCATACCCGGGCACATACCTGGCTGACCGGCGTGCCGGCGGTGGAACTCAGTGATGAGGGCTGGGTCCAGGATGTTCCTAGCGGGGACCCAGCACCTCTCCTCTGGACCATAATCCTCCCAGTCAACCAGGTACTGGAATCCCCTGCCCCAAGGTCGAACACTCAGGAGACGCCTCAGTGTGTATGCCGGATGGCTGTTGATGAGATAGGGGAGAGGGGTGGGCCTGGAAAGAGGAGACAGCGGGCTGTGAGACAGAGGTTTAATCCTTGATACATGAAATGTGGGATGTATACGGAGGGTGCGGGGTAACAGAAGACGAACAGCAGAGGGGTTAAGGATCTTGGAAATGGGGAAAGGGGCGATAAAACGGGGGCAAAGTTTGCAGGACTCTAGCCAGAGGTGCAGATCCTGAGTGGACAGCCATACCCTCTGCCCAAGACAATAGTGGGGAGACAGGGTCCAGTGGCGGTCTGCCTGTTGATGATACCTGGAGGTGGTCTTGAGAAGAGCGGACCGAGCTCTCTTCCAGGTACGCCGACAGCGGCGGAAGAACATCTGGGCAGAGGGTATGTTGCCCTCTTCCTATTGCTCCGGGAAGAGCGGGGGCTGATAACCCACAGAGCAGTCGAAGGACGAGAGCCCAGTGGCCGAGCAGGGAAGGGTGTTCTGGGCGTACTCCACCCACACGAGTTGCTGTCTCCAGGTGGTGGGGTTGGCCAAGACGAGGCACCGAAGAATCGTCTCCAGGTCCTGATTGGCATGCTCCGACTGGCTGTAGGATTGGGGATGAAACCTGGAGGACAGACTGGCCGACGACCTAATGAGTGTGCAGAATGCCTTCCAGAACCGGGACGAGAACTGAGGACCACGGTCGGAAACCATGTCCACCGGAAGTTAATGGATCCGGAAGACGTGCTGCACCATGAGCTGGGCCGTTTCCTTGGCAGAAGGTAGCTTGGGAAGGGGAATTAAATGGGCAGCTTTGGAAAACCTGTCCCCCATCGTGAGGATACTGGTGTTGCCATCACGATGGAGGGAGACCAGTGACAAAGTCCAGGGATATAAGTGACCAGGGATGGTGAGGGACAGGAAGAGGTTGATGGAGGCCAGCTGGAGCTTGCAGAGGAGTCTTGTTCTGAGCACAGACCGTGCAGGCGAACCATGGTGGGTCACCAAAACCGTTGTCGCACAAAGGCCAGGGTCCGACAGGAGCCACGGTGGCAGGCAAGCCTGGAGGAATGAGTTGCATCGGCTCCTAAAAAGGCGAGTCGGCAGACCTCGGAGACTCTCGGGGACGTAGACGCCGGGGACTTCCGGAGTTCCTCGGAGGCAAGGTGGGATCCTTGGGCGAGCGATTGGGACCGGAATCAGACCTCCTCTCCCTCCTACATTCCCGTAGACGGCCATCGATCCGGATGGTCAAGGCGATGAGTGAATTGAGATCCATAGGCAGCTCCCGGGCTGCGAGCTCATCCTTAACCTCCTCCGATAATCCATGAAGGAATGTGTCGAACAGGGATTCCGGGTTCCAGGCACTCTCGGCAGCCAACGTGCGGAAATCTCTTTGCCAAGGTCTCTTTGCCAAGCTTAAAAGGATAAACATTCAACATTGGCCATGCTGTCAATCCAGCATGACTTCTGCCGCTTTCAAAACAACTGGAAACTGGGAACTGGGAAATCTCAGACTTCAGTGAGTTCAAGACAACTGGGAACTCTGAAAAAAATGAGCTCCGACTAGGAAATAAGTTTTAAACGATCATCCAACTCGTAATTCCAAGTCGTGAACTCAGGCCTCTTTCTAGAGCTCCGACCTGAAGATCACTAACGTCATGATTCTACCTTTTTTTACGAGTTCCCAGTTGTTTTGAAAGCACCATAAATCCAGGGAATGCCAGACCTTGATGACAAAGTTTGATGACAAAATTTGCCCACAAAGGACTGCCGCGCCACCTTCCTGTTCAAGTGAGCACAGAACAACAAGGTGAGTCCAAAAATTTATTTTATGCTGCTGCATAAATGATGTAATATGCCAGGGAAATACGTATACTGTAGCTAAGAAAGTAATACTAAGTGTATGTTGTGTAGTAAGCTGTTAGCAGTCCATGTTCCTCAACCTAATAATTTGGTCCCTTTTCCCCTCATAATTTAGCCTACTGTTCTGACTTGGTGGTGCACATGTGTCGTGACGTGACTTACTTTAATGTATGACTGTTATTTATCGAATCACCTAACTATGTTTAATTGTCACTCGATTAAATGAATCATGTAACAATTAACTCATTAGGAATTTGGGACACCATGGAAGAAGTTGTTTAACGAGTTACCATCTCCCGAATTCAAATCTTAGAAGATATATATGTTATATATCGATAACAGTCGATAACAGTCTCTTATTAAATAATTACCTCTTATCAGTCTCATTCTGAACGTCACATAATCCTTGAACCTGCAAGAACCCTAACCTTATTGATGAATCAGCAATACACAAATTGGCTTAATTATTTATTTACTAACTAACTAAATAATAACACAATACAAACACACACACACATAGGTTATTGATTACTAACGTAATACAATGAAACAGGTCACTAGTGGACTGGACTAACAATAGCATGAATGCTTGGGTAGAAGGAGGGTCAGAGTGGAAGGGAGAGACAGAGGTTCAAACTATCGTGGTTACTTTGGATACTACGCTCACAGAAATACAAATGCTTAAAACCCCACTAAACGCTCATTCGGATTAGAAATGCAACATGTATTTACGTGTAGCTGTCCTCGATAGTTGAGTTGAGGACGTAGGACTCTGGTTTGCCCACCAGAGATCACAATGTCCTTGGTAGAGTTTCTGGTCATAGTTGTGGTTAGAATGGATACTTCAGATGTACCAGCGGTTGTCTGAGAGGGATTGTCCTCTCCTCTCGTGTCTTTAGTGAAAGTTCTCTAGACGACTATATATGCCAGCTGCAGACTGAAATGATAAGGTCTAGTGCATTGTCTTCTTCTTCACCTCGTGTAGAGGTTGAGAGTTTCTCCATTTCAAACACGTGGACTAATGTCTCACTTTTTCTGGTCTTTCTGGTCTAACCATTTTGTAACGTGGAGCTTCAGTTTCACGTTTCCTGGTCTGGTAAAAATTCAACCATTTGCAACATCCGGCTTATACCGTAATCTGCTTGGTCTTCCTTTGGTAATGGAGTTGTAGTTTTAAACCATTTTGTAAAGTTTAGCTCACGCTTCACGTCTGCTTGTCTTGTAGAGTGTCAACCATTTTAAGCCGTGGGCTTCCTGGTCTGGGATGAATTTTGTCACAAGGCTTTTTATGCACTCGGGGTAAAAGGGGTGTTCCATCATCTTTGTGCTCATCTGGGCGTGGCCATTGACTGAGAACAAATCAATATGGAAAACAATAATCTCATCTAGAATGCTAAAATCACATTGTTATCTTCACAAAAGTATTATTATAGTTAATCATTTGTTTTATACAACAATGAGCTGTAAACCTCATAACTGGGAAGTGTACACCCCCAGAGATACAGTTATGTTATTCCACCGTCTTTAATGACATCACAACATAGTAACGAATTTGACATGATTGTTCTTTAAGTCCCCACCAACCATTTCCAACATTCTTTTAAGTAGGAAAATGGTTTCCTTATCCACTTTTGGATGTTGGAGTCTTGGCGGGAAGACTTCCTTTGTTTCACAGGGAAATTCCCACTCCCACTACTGCATGGCACCGAAAAGAAAGTTTCTTCAAGGAATTTACGACCGGTCATAAAACTGGCCCCCAGGAAAGGGGGTGTTCAATCCTTTGCTTAGCCGGCATCTTTGATGCGCAGCCCATGAGGGCAAGTCATGACACATGTAGCCTATAGCCTGTTTTAGAGAAATGTCATCATTGAATATTGTAAGAGTTTTCATTGTCTGCTTATATGCCCCCTTTATTTATTCCACGGTTCTGACTTGGTGTACAGGGAGAATACTGTACGAACGGCCCATGTTCTGAATTCTGTTGCTGTAGATTTCAAATGTGCTGAACAAATAGTTATATTGAATACGTCCGTCCTAGCTCGCTCATTAATGTCTTAATGGAAATTACGGATTGCCTCTTGTCCATTTGTTGTCCCCTTATGCCATAGTTTGTACATCTCAATTGTCAGTAGAAACCCCATTTGTTTAAGCAAGTCAGCCATATCAGCTATGTTTTTTTTAAGGCAGTAAATTAGGCTGAATGAACTGTTTCGCTGCCAGACAAGGCCCCACTGATAGCCAGGTGTAACAGTGTTAAGGTGTTAGGCCCCGTGTAGCTCAGTTGGTAGAGCATGGCGCTTGCAACGCCAGGGTTGTGGGTTCAATTCCCACGGGGGGCCAGTATGAAAATGTATGCACTCACTAACTCTAAGTCGTTCTGGATAAGAGCGTCTGCTAAATGACAAAAATGTTAGGACTGCTGTTGGGACAGCTTTATGTAGGCCCTAACAGTTCGTCACGGTTATAGTCCAATTAATGCATTGTTTAGTGTTGAGTTGTGTAGTGGCTTTGATGTCATGAATTTAAAAAATATATATAGTTTGCCCCACCAAGATTTACATGCTAAAATCGTCACTGATTCCCAGTCATGTGAAATCCATGGATTACGGCCCGGATGTGGGTATGCAGACCCGCAAGCAGCTGCGGTCCCTCATGACGTGTTCAGATTTTTTGTAGCCCCCACCCCCATCAATGTTACCCATCCCTGTTCTAGGTAGAACCCTTTGCCTGACAAAATAACCCTTTTCTTCCAAAAATGGTTCTTCAGATCAAAACGGTTCTTGGTAAATCCCTCCACAAAGAACCCTTTTGGAACCCTTTTTTGTAAGAGTGTATTTCTGTTCTGGAGACACAAAGGAACAGCCTTCATTACAATATCTCTGCCCGACCCGGGTGTTTAGACCTTCACACAAAGCCAACCAATTAAACATCATATCATTTTACCATCATTATGAAAAGCGTTGGCAGGGGAGAAGCAACAGAGCGCATAAATGTTATGAGGTTTAAATTGTATCTCAAAATATCTATTCTCCTTGTATGAAAATGTCATGGTATGAATATATGAATTTGTAAACTGTAGAATGGTAGTCTGAGTGATGTATTTAAAGGTTAAATTCGAACAATGCACCTGTAGAGTGCACAGCGCAGCTGGATTTTGGAAATGGGTACTGCAAATGGAAGGAGAGAAATGGGTGAGAAATTATACTCTAAGGAGCTTCTTTGGTTACAGTTTGCCTATTGCAAACCATGGTATCTCCACCAAGATTCAACGTTTTTGGACCACACCATCAGTGTATCTGGGCTTGCTTTAGAGAGCTGAGACTCGAAGTTAACCTATGTGGCACTTTTACATTATGGTAATATATACTGAGTGTACAAAACATTAAGAACACCTTCCTAATATTGAGTTGCACCCCTAACCCCCCCTGGCTCAAACAGATAGGGATGCTATGTTAGCTAGCTGGCTATGGCTATCCAACACTGGAACTCTTCCAAGTCAAGGTAAGCTTTTGGTTTTATTAATTTATTGTCACCAGGGTAACTGCTCAGCTACTTTCTGGCTGTACACTGTACTGCATGATTGTAGCGGGTTTACTAACGTGTTAGTTCTAGTAGTTCTAGTTCACTATGATGTGAAACGATGTAGGCTGTGTATAGCGGTTAGCAGTCATGAAGGTTTGCCTGGTCACAGAGAGCTGATGTGTTGTGCACTGAAGTCCACAAGCGAAGGGAAAAGGTAAGATTAGGAGAGCATGTAGATAGTTGCGAGAAGGATTTATACTGTATACATAACGAGCAAAGTGATCATGCTGTTTTTAAGTGGCTGCTTTGAAAGTTAAATATTTGCATGTGATCAGGGGTATATTCATTCCGCCGATTCTTTAGAAAAACTTTTCTTAAACGGAAGCAAACAGAACAAAACGGGGATTAACATACCTGAATTTGTCCAACAGAAACTCTCATTTGCAACTGTTGGACTAACGATTACACCCTAGATCACATAGATACAGGCAAAAGTGTGCAAGGCGGTACTGAATGTGTCACTGTCTGTCACCTTGATTACTCAAAATTCTCTCGACCTTGTGCGCCTATGTTATAAACTTTAATTCATAGGCTAGGTTGTAGCAACCTCATGATGGGTACAGAGACAATTAGAGTATCATGTAGTAGCCTAAACCTAAGAAATTACATTGAGCTGGGTAAATGGAATATGAATGACAGTCATCCAATATGCTGTAATAGAAATAAGGCCATGCTTATAAGAAAAATAACGGTCCTCCCTCATCTTAAATGACACCGACCGCCACTGACATACAGTTACATTACAAAAGAGTACTTCCACATCTCTTTTCTGACTAAAACGGCGTATACACAGGATACATATTATTCTATAACATTCCTGCATAAGAGGTGTATTGTCTTGGTGGGCCTGTCATGCCAAATAGTGTCCCCCTGCCAAAAATTCTAACCGGATTACGTAATGAACCAAAGCGTCCGTTGCTATGCTGGTTGCTTGGCTCTATTTTACCTGATAGTGGTCACGGAGGAAGGAGGACGCCGGCAGTTCTAGTTCTATTTCACCATATAAGAGCTCGCTCAGTCCGCGCAAAATTATTCCTCAAAATTGCTCTCCAAGGAAAGTGTTTTTGACGGTGACAACCTGCTGACTACCTGCTGCTTCAGAGTACCGAAAAGACTGGAAAGAGAACACTCTTTCTTTACTATATATTTGTCTTTATATAAGAACATATTGTTAAATAGGGAGACATAATTTAAGGCTTTTTTAGATTGATTTTGTATTGACATTGCTAGATACTTATTTACCTCAGCCTGCCTAGTCAGCTAGCAAGCTAGCCAGACAGTTTTATTTAGCTAACGTTATCTAGCTAGCTAACTGTTATTGTAGCTTTCTGTTTTTATGTAGCTTGCACTTTAATGGCATCCCTCGAGGAGATTTTATTTTATCTTTCCAACCAGGCAAAGTACTGTGAAGGTAAGAGGCGCAACATTCGTAGGGGGGCAGAGAAATTCACAATTCAGGGTAACGTTAAGCAGTTAATTTCTATTACTGTTAGATAACTGGAAGGATTTATGTACAACCATTAAACAACAATTTTCCATCTAACTAGCTAGTTGGCCATCTACATGTCGCTAGCTATACATTTAGTTAAATGTCTGTCATATTGAGGTATCTAGCTATAAGTTAACCCTGATCAATCAAATGGATAGGTGTAAGCAATTATGGTAACTCCAACTGCCCTTAACTAGGTGTCTTCACTAGACAGAGAGAGATCTCATGATAAGCTGTAGACCACACTATCTACCAAGAGAGTTTTCATCTATATTCTTCGTAGCTGTCTATTTACCACCACAAACCGATGCAGGCACTAAGAACTGTATACGGCCATTAGCAAACAGGAAAACGCTCATCCAGCGGTGCTCCTAGTGGCCGGGGACTTTAATGCAGGGAAACTTAAATCCGTTTTACCTAATTTCTACCAGCATGTTAAATGTGCAACCAGAGGGAAAAAACAATAGACCACCTTTACTCCACACACAGAGATACGTACAAAGCTTTCCCTCGCCCTCCATTTGGCAAATCTGACCATAATTCTATCCTCCTGATTCCTGCTTACAAGCAAAAACTAAAGCAGGAAGCACCAGTGACTCGGTCAATAAAAAAGTGGTCAGATGAAGCAGATGCTAAACGACAGGACTGTTTTGCTAGCACAGACTGGAATATGTTCCGGGATTCTTCCGATGGCATTGAGGAGTACACCATATCAGTCACTTGCTTCATCAATAAGTGCATCGATGACGTCATCCCCACAGTGACTGTACGTACATACCCCAACCAGAAGCCATGGATTACAGGTAACATCCGCACTGAGCTAAAGGGTAGAGCTGCCGCTTTCAAGGAGCGGGTGTCAGCTTCCTGCTTCCCCTGTTTGTCTCCTGGCCTCTAGAGGTCAGCTGTGTTCCCCTTTGCCTTAGTTCTTCCTCATGTGTCCTAATTAGCTTATCCAGGTCACCTGTGCCTTGTTTCCCCTTGTGTATTTTAGCTGTGTGTTTTCCCCTTGTTTGTCACTTGGTTATTGCGTCCTGACTGTGTGTCTCCTGCTTTGTCTCACCGTGTCTGTCCTAGTAAGTTTTTGAAGTTATCTTTAGTTTGTTTTTCTCCCCTCGTGGAGTTGTTTTGTTTTGCCTCCTGTTTTGTGAACATTAAATCTTCTTGCCTGGAGTATTGCCTTGGTGTTTCATTTGGGTCCTACAACATCTCCTCTGTGGCTAAGGGGGTAGTACCCCCAGCTCTACACTTCTGAGACCGGAGTTCTAACCCGGATTGTGACAGAATAACCAAGTCAATCATGGACCCAGAAACACTCAGTTCCCAGGACCTGTTGGCGGTGATCATTCGACATGAGGCTTCTTTCCAGCGCCATGAAGCCGTTCTCAGCCGACAAGAGGAGCTGATGGCTAGACATTCTCAACTCCTGGCCGAAATGATGAGTTCCCTTCACCAGCTCTTTGAACGCCTCCTTGGTCCTCCCCCTTCCCCCGGTCACCTCCCAGTGACGACAGGCCTTCTCGGTTGGCGGAGCCCCGACTACCACCTCCCAAGCCCTTTTCTGGGGATCCAAGCTCTTGCCAGGGTTTCCTCACCCAATGCTCCCTCACCTTCGAGCTCCAACCCTCAAGTTTTCCCACAGACCGTTCCAAGATTGCCTACCTCATTACCCTTCTTTCAGACAAGGCGCTCGCCTGGGCCTCTGCGGTGTGGCAGTCCCAGGAGGCCTGTTGTGACTCCCACGCTGCATTTGTAGAAGAGTTCAAGCGGGTGTTCGATCATCCTGTCAGTGGGCGGGAGGCTTCCCAAGCGCCTACTGTCTCTCCGTCAGGGCCCCCGAAGCACGGCAGATTTTGCCATTGAGTTCGAACCATGGCAGCAAGGAGCGGATGGAATGATGAAGCGCTGAGGGTCTGCTTTCAGGGAGGGTTATCTGAGCCCCTTCAAGATGAGTTAGCCACCCGTGAACCAGCTGAAGATCTCGAGTCCCTCATAGCCTTGGCCATCCGCCTGGACAATCGTCTAAGAGAGCGGAGAACGGCTCGCCGTCAGGTGTCTCAGTCCCAAGTTCCTCTGAGCAGCTCTGTTTCTCCTGTTTGGACTCCGTCATTCAGAGCTGCCCCGGCTCCTGAACTGCCCCAGGATTCCCCGGAGAGCATGCAGTTAGGCCTTTCCAGGCTTTCTTCCAACGAAAGGGAACGTCGCATGAGGGAGCGTCGGTGCCTCTACTGCGGGGTTGCCGGCCACTTCCGCTCCACTTGCCCCGAGCTTTCGGGAAACGCCTGTCCCCGCCCAGCTACAGGAGGGTTGTGATGGGGAAAATTAGAGCTCCTCCTACTAACGCGGTCCTAGCTATTCCAGCCACTCTGTCCTGGGAGGGCCACCAGCATCGGGTCCAGGCTATGATCGATTCCGGTGCCGCAGGTGATTTTATGGATGTAACCTTGGCTAAGGAACTTAAGATCCCTACCCAACTACTTCCTCAACCCCCAGGCAGTTACAGCCTTAGATGGCAGACCTCTGGAACCAGGAAAAGTTACTGAGGCGACTCAGTCCCTGCGACTTACCATCTCTCAACACCAGCAGGAGGAGACCTTCTATCTCATTGACTCTCCCGAGTATCCTATTATCCTGGGTCACCCTTGGCTATGCAGACATAATCCCCAGATCGACTGGCCTACTGGCACCATTCTTAGCTGGGGTCCCACTTGCCAACTCACCTGCATGCTTCAGAGTTCCTCAGCCCCTAGTACCCAGTTTCAAGAGTCTGTTGACGTCTCCCGAGTCCCCAGTGTTTACCATCGGTTCAAGGCAGTGTTCAGCAAGGCCCGGGCTACTGCCTTACCGCCTCATCGCACTTATGACTGTGCCATTGATCTACTCCCTGGGTGCTGCCCTCCTAGAGGTCGGATCTTTTCCTTGTCCTCCCCGAGCACGCAGCTATGGACACCTACATTAAGGAGTCCTTGGCAGCCGGCCTCATCTATGCCTCTACTTCCCCGGCTGGGGCGGGCTTCTTTTTGTTGAAAAGAAAGACGGGGTCTGAGGCCTTGTATTGATTACCGGGGACTCAACAAGATCACGGTTCGGAATCGATACCCTCTTCCTCTCATGGCCACTGCTTTTGAGCTGCTTCAAGGGGCTTCCATTTTTACTAAGCTGGATCTCCGCAATGCTTACCATCTCGTGCGGATCCGGCCAGGAGACGAATGGAAGACGGCGTTCAACACGCCTACGGGACACTATGAATATCGGGTGATGCCGTTCGGGCTCACCAATGCCCCCGCAGTATTCCAAGCCCTGATTAATGATGTTCTCCGGGATATGCTTAATCTGTTCGTCTTCGTGTACCTGGACGATATCCTCATCTTCTCGAGGTCACTGAAGGAACATGAGGGGCATGTTAGCCGGGTTCTCCAGAGGCTCCTTGACAATCACCTCTACGTTAAGCCTGAGAAGTGTGAATTTCATGTTTCTCAGACTCAGTTTCTCGGGTTTATTGTCACTCCCGGGCACCTAGAGATGGATCCCAAGAAGGTCAAGGCGGTCCACGATTGGCCCACACCTGCCACGGTCAAGGAGGTTCAACGGTTCATTGGCTTTTCTAACTTCTATCGGAAGTTCATCAAGAATTTCAGCTCGGTGGTAGCCCCCTTGACGACGCTTACCAAGGGAGGAGGGACCAAGATTCACTGGGGTCCGGAAGCAGCAGGGGCCTTCGAGGATCTCAAGCGCCGCTTCACTTCTGCTCCGATTCTGGTGACCCCTGACCCAGAGAGACCTTTCGTGGTGGAGGTGGACGCCTCAGAGGTGGGGGTGGGAGCCGTCCTGTCACAGAGGGGTGCGGATGGGAGATTACACCCGTGTGCCTTCATGTCTCGCCGCCTGTCTGAGGCCGAGCGCAACTACCACGTGGGGATCTAGAGTTGCTTGCGGTAAAACTGGCCTTGGAAGAGTGGCGCCATTGGCTTGAGGGGGCTCAGCACCCTTTCCAGGTTCTCACAGACCACAAGAACCTGGAATATCTCCAACAGGCTAAGCGGATGAACCCTCGGCAAGCACGATGGTCCCTTTTCTTTAATCGATTCCAGTTCCTCCTGACTTACCGACCTGGCACCAAGAACGTCAAGCCGGATGCTCTGTCTCGAGTCTATTCTCCCGAGGTACAAGAGAAGCCCTTGGCATCGATTATTCCGAGGTCTAGGATCGTCGCACCTCTTCAGTGGGAACTAGAAAGAGGGGTACGAGAAGCTCTTGCCCATGAGCCCGATCCAGGCGGTGGTCCTGCCGGTCGCCTGTACGTTCCTCTCTCGGTTCGGGCCCGCGTCTTGCAGTGGGGTCATGAGTCGCCCTTGACATGCCATCCTGGCAGTGCTCGCACACTGGAGTTCCTCCGACCGGCGGTTTTGGTGGCCGTCCATCAAGAAGGACGTGCAGGTCTATGTTGAGGCCTGCCCTGTGTGCAACCAGGGAAAGTCGACACGCCAGCGACCCCAGGGACTGCTCCATCCCTTACCTGTTCCTCGAAGGCCATGGTCACACCTTTCTCTGGACTTTGTTACGGGACTTCCTCTATCCCAGGGCAACACCGTCATCCTTGTGGTGGTAGACCGTTTCTCGAAGGCTGCCCGGTTTATTCCCCTGCCCAAGCTGCCCTCGGCTAAGGAGACTGCTGAGCTCCTCATGAACCATGTCTTCCGGATATTTGGCATTCCCCTGGACGTGGTCTCTGACCGAGGTCCCCAATTCTCGTCCCGGTTTTGGGGGCCTTCTGCAGGCTTATTGGGGCCACAGCCAGCCTATCGTCAGGATTCCATCCAGAGTCCAATGGCCAAACGGAACGGATTAATCAGGATCTGGAGACCACCCTGCGGTGTATGGCGGCCAGTAATCCCACGTCTTGGGCCACCTATATCATTTGGGCTGAATATGCCCACAACACCCTCCAGTCCTCAGCCACCGGATTGTCCCCCTTCGAATGCCAGTTCGGTTACAACCCTCCATTATTTCCAGAGGAAGAGGCGCAAGTTGGTGTTCCCTCGGCCCAGCGCTTTGTCCAACGCTGTAGGCGGACCTGGAAGAAGGCCAGGTGTACCCTCCTTCGGACCTCCCAGAGATACCAAAGTCAGGCTAATCGCCACCGCCCGGACGGCCCCTAGTTTCCGAGCTGGTCAGAGAGTTTGGTTGGCCACTAAGAACTTGCCCCTCCGGGTCGAATCCAAGAAGCTTTCCCAGAGATACATCGGCCCTTTCCGCATTGCTAGAAAGGTTAACCCTGTTTCGTATCGTTTAGTTCTGCCTCGCTCCCTTAGAGTTAACCCCACTTTTCATGTTTCACTCCCTTAAACCTGTCTTGTCTTCTCCTTTTGCCCCCCCCACAGACCCCCGCCACCTCCCAGGATCATAGACGGCCAGCCAGCCTACACAGTCCGCCGGATACTGGACTCCCGGAGGGTCCAGAACTCTCTGCAGTATCTGGTGGACTGGGAGGGCTACGGGCCAGAGGAGCGCTCCTGGGTTCCAGCCAGGGACATCCTGGACCCAGGGTTGATCCGAGATTTTCGCACCCCTGGGGCCAGGGTGTTCTGGAAGGAACGTCAGGAGTCGTTCCTAGAGGAGGGGGTCCTGTCAGCTTCCTGCTTCCCCTGTTTGTCTCCTGGCCTCTAGAGGTCAGCTGTGTTCCCTTTGCCTTAGTTCTTCCTCATGTGTCCTAATTAGCTTATCCAGGTCACCTGTGCCTTGTTTCCCCTTTGTGTATTTTAGCTGTGTGTTTTCCCCTTGTTTGTCACTTGGTTATTGCGTCCTGACTGTGTGTCTCCTGCTTTGTCTCACCGTGTCTGTCCTAGTAAGTTTTTGAAGTTATCTTTAGTTTGTTTTTCTCCCCTCGTGGAGTTGTTTTGTTTTGCCTCCTGTTTTGTGAACATTAAATCTTCTTGCCTGGAGTATTGCCTTGGTGTTTCATTTGGGTCCTACAACATCTCCTCTGTGGCTAAGGGGTAGTACCCCCAGCTCTACACTTCTGAGACCGGAGTTCTAACCCGGATTGTGACAGCGGGACTCTAACCCAGAAGCTTATAAGAAATCCTGCTATGCCCTCCGCCAAACCATCAAACAGGCAAAGCTTCAAAACAGGACTAAGATCGAATCGTACTACACCGGCTCTGACGCTCGTCGGATGTGGCAGGGCTTGCAAACTATTATAGACTACAAAGAGAAGCACAGCCGCAAGCTGCCCAGTGACACAAGCCTACCAGATGAGCTAAATTACTTCTATGCTCGCTTCGAGGCAAGTAACACTGAAACATGCATGAGAGCATCAGCTGTTCCGGACGACTGTGTGATCACGCTCTCCGTAGCCGATGTGAGTAAGACCTTTAAACAGGTCAACATTCACATGGCCACAGGGCCAGACGGATTACCAGGACGTGTACTCCGAGCATTCGCTGACCAACTGGCAAGTGACTTCACTGACATTTTCAACCTCTCCCTGTCTGAGTCTGTAATATCAACATGTTTCAAGCAGACCACCATAGTCCCTGTGCCCAAGAACACTAAGATAACCTGCCTAAATGACTACCGACCCGTAGCACTCACGTCTGTAGCCATGAAGTGCTTTGAAAGGCTGGTCATGACTCACATCAACACCATTATCCCAGAAACCCTAGACCCACTCCAATTTGCATACCACCCCAACAGATCCACAGATGATGCAAGCTCTATTGCGCTCCACACTGCCCTTTCACACCTGGACAAAAGGAACACCTATGTGAGAATGCTATTCATTGACTACAGCTCAGCGTTCAACACCATAGTGCCCTCAAAGCTCTTCACTAAGCTAAGGACCCTGGGACTAAACACCTCCCTCTGCAACTCGATCCTGGACTTCCTGACGGGCCGCCCCCAGGTGGTAAGGGTAGGTAACAACATATCCGCCACGCTGACCCTCAACACGGGGGCCCCTCAGAGGTGCGTGCTCAGTCCCCTCCTGTTCTCCCTGTTCACTCATGACTGCATGGCCAGGCACAACTCCAACACCATAATTAAGTTTGCAGACGACACAACAGTGGTAGGCCTGATCACCGACAACGACGAGACAGCGTATAGGGAGGAGGTCAGAGGCCTGGCCGTGTGGTGCCAGGACAACAACCTCTACCTCAACGTGATCAAAACAAAGGAGATGATTGTGGACCACAGGAAAAAGAAGAGGACCGAGCACGCCCCCATTCTCATCGACGGGGCTGTAGTGGAGCAGGTTGAGAGCTTCAAGTTCCTTGGTGTCCACATAACCAACAAACTAACATTGTCCAAGCACACCAAGACAGTCGTGAAGAGGGCACGACAAAACCTATTCCCCCTAAGGAGACTGAAAAGATGTGGCATGGGTCCTCAGATCCTCAAAAGGTTCTACAGCTGCACCATCGAGAGTATCCTGACTGGTTGCATCACCGCCTGGTATGGCAACTGCTCGGCCTCCGACCGCAAGGCACTACAGAGGGTAGTGCGTACGGCCTAGTACATCACTGGGGCCAAGCTTCCCTCCACCCAGGACCTCTATACCAGGCGGTGTCAGAGGAATGCCCTACAAATTGTCAAAGACTCCAGCCACCCTAGTCATAGACTGTTCTCTCTGCTACCGCACGGCAAGCGGTACCGGAGCGCCAAGTTTAGGTCCAAGAGGCTTCTAAACAGCTTCTACCCCCAAGCCATAAGACTCCTGAACATCTAATCAAATGGCTACCCGGACTATTTGCATTGTCCCCCCCCCATGTGGCCCATGTGACAAATACAATTTGTTTTGATTTGATTTGATCCACACAGATAGAGAGAGAGAGAGAGAGAGAGAGAGAGAGAGAGAGAGAGAGAGAGAGAGAGAGAGAGAGAGAGAGAGAGAGAGAGAGAGAGAGAGAGAGAGAGAGAGAGAGAGAGAGAGAGAGAGGAAGAAAGTAAGAAAGAAAGCGACAGAGGGAGAGAGAGAGGTGGGAAGAGAGTGAAAGACAGAGAGATTGAGAGGGAGAGAAACAGAAAGAGAAAGACAGCAGTGCAAATTTACTTAGACTTTAGTATTTCAACAACTCTTGTCTTCCAACTTGTTAGGCAATCACATATACCTACAGGGGAAGGATGGCCAGCCACACAGGAGGGGGATTTTTGTAATGGTTGCTTTATTTGACCATAGAAGAGTTCAATATTATCAAATGTTTGTGTCTGTATCCTTACAAATATGAAAACTGCATACTGAATGACACAGATAAGGATAAGAGTAAAAGTAATATTCTCTCTAACACTTTAAATGTTAGGGGCGAACCTCATCGGACCCTTCACGAAATCCAGGAATGGCAACCGCTGATGTCTGACTGCGACCGATTACTTCACCAAGCGGGTGGAGGCAATACCCATTAAAGTCAGTAAAGGAAGAGAATGTGCTTAACTCTAAATTCCTTTCTGTAACCCATTAAAAAGGGTGCTTGGAACCAAAAATCGATTTTCATGTTGTATGTTACCCATCAAGGACAAGACTGGCGAGGCCACCTCCAAGGCGATGATGGACATCTTCAACACCCACGGTGCTCCTGAGGTCATCTTGAGTGACAGAGGTCGTGAACTCTGGAACAAGGTAATAATATTATAGGCTATATTCTGTCACCAACTATATAAATAGCAAAGTTTATTTACTGATGTGCGATTTTCTTTAGACCAACAAAGCCTTGTTTGAGGACTGGGGGGTGAAGCATGGTTTGTTTTCATTTTTTTACCATTTGTTTTGATTGTTTTTTCATGGTACATAATCAGACATATTTCAATATCTTAAATTGTCAATAGATATCCCTTTCCTACCCCCTCCTCCAGGTTTGGATGAACGGACCAACCAGACCCTCAAGACTGCCATGGGCAAGTCCCTTGATGGGTACCAGGAACGGTGGGAGGACAACCTGAAGGTAATTCTCTTTGCACACAACAGCAGTGTCCAGGCCTCCACCAAGTACTCGCCTTATCGCCTGCTGTACGGACGGGAGCCACAGCTGTTGACTGAGGTAAACAATGCAATTGTGTATACAATTATAACAAATTATTGCATATACCGCAGTCATTCAAATTTGTGATTGACTTAATGTGTTATTGTTTGTCCATTGCTATTTTTGAATAACATACTTTCAGATCACTGAAACTCCACCTGATGTGGTGGAAGTTGTCGAACCAGATCAGAATGCCTTCGAGGACCACGTTCAGGCACAGGTTAAGAAGGATGTGGAGGTTTTTGACCAGGTAAAAGTGATTGTCTGCTGTTCATTTATTTTCTGGCCCTCCAAGAGATATGTAAGAGATGTATTTGTAATAATATTAAATATATTTGCATTTATTTATGTTATCAATCAAGGTGAGACTGAACATCGACAAGGTGCAGGATAAGCAGAAGGAGAGTAAATATTTTAAACTTGCTCGAATTGGCTGTAAATGTATATATTTGCATATTAAATGTATTCATTGCAAGTTACATTTTCAATTGACTGTTCAGTTGCCCAGTTCCTTACTGTTCCTTAACCCCTTCTCCCTAGCCATGAATCTTTTGTGCCCAATTCCAAATCAAACTTTAGGCCAGGGTTGGTATGGTATTGGTCATTGGTTTCTAGTTATTGTTTGCATATCTGGAGGTTCTAGATTTGTGTACTTAATATGGCAGAAGTGTCCCAGAGCCCATTACACAGCAGGGTGGAGTCATCACCATATTTCTACACCGATCCAAGCCCCATCAGGTCAAACACTAAAAAGACAGAGTATGGGGATAAAGGCCTTAATTAAACTGGGTAAATTTTTAAAAAATAAACGTATCTCGGCCTGTACCTTGACATGATGTGGTCCTCTGTAGCTCAATTGGTAGAGCACGGCGCTTGTAACACCAGGGTAGTGGGTTCGATCCCCGGGACCACCCATACGTAAAAATTTATGCACACATGACTGTAAGTCGCTTTGGATAAAAGCGTTTGCTAAATGGCATATTATTTATTATTATGATGAGATGGCTTCCAACTAAACCAGGCCCATGTTATTGAAAATTAAGTGTCCTTTATGTTTGCTTTTCCATCCCACCACCCCTGACTGAGACTGGCTGCCTGTCGTGACGTCTGATTGCCCAACAATCTGCCCACACATACCATCCCCTCCTCCATCTCATTACATCATCTACAGATACTGTTATTGTCATGTTGTCATTACAGTGGGGGAAAAAAGTATTTAGTCAGCCACCAATTGTGCAAGTTCTCCCACTTAAAAAGATGAGAGAGGCCTGTAATTTTCATCATAGGTACACGTCAACTATGACAGACAAATTGAGGAAAAAAAATCCAGAAAATCCCATTGTAGGATTTTTTATGAATTTATTTGCAAATTATGGTGGAAAATAAGTATTTGGTCACCTACAAAGAAGCAAGATTTCTGGCTCTCACAGACCTGTAACTTCTTCTTTCAGAGGCTCCTCTGTCCTCCACTCGTTACCTGTATTAATGGCACCTGTTTGAACTTGTTATCAGTATAAAATACACCTGTCCACAACCTCAAACAGTCACACTCCAAACTTCACAATGGCCAAGACCAAAGAGCTGTCAAAGGACACCAAAAACAACATTGTAGACCTGCACCAGGCTGGGAAGACTGAATCTGCAATAGGTAAGCAGCTTGGTTTGAAGAAATCAACTGTGGGAGCAATTATTAGGAAATGGAAGACATACAAGACCACTGATAATCTCCCTCGATCTGGGGCTCCACGCAAGATCTCACCCCGTGGGGTCAAAATGATCACAAGAACGGTGAGCAAAAATCCCAGAACCACACGGGGGGACCTAGTGAATGACCTGCAGAGAGCTGGGACCAAAGTAACAAAGCCAACCATCAGTAACACACTACGCCACCAGGGACTCAAATCCTGCAGTGCGAGACGTGTCCCCCTGCTTAAGCCAGTACATGTCCAGGCCCGTCTGAAGTGCATTTGGATGATCCAGAAGAGGATTGGGAGAATGTCATATGGTCAGATGAAACCAAAATGTAACTTTTTGGTAAAAACTCAACTCGTCATGTTTGGAGGACAAAGAATGCTGAGTTGCATCCAAAGAACACCATACCTACTGTGAAGCATGGGGTTGGAAACATCATGCTTTGGGGCTGTTTTTCTGCAAAGGGACCAGGACGACTGATCCGTGTAAAGGAAAGAATGAATGGGGCCATGTATCGTGAGATTTTGAGTGAAACCCTCCTTCCATCAGCAAGGGCATTGAAGATGAAACGTGGCTGGGTCTTTCAGCATGACAATGATCCCAAACACACCGCCCGGGCAACGAAGGAGTGGCTTCGTAAGAAGCATTTCAAGGTCCTGGAGTGGCCTAGCCAGTCTCCAGATCTCAACCCCATAGAAAATCTTTGGAGGGAGTTGAAAGTCTGTGTTGCCCAGCGACAGCCCCAAAACATCACTGCTCTAGAGGAGATCTGCATGGAGGAATGGGCCAAAATACCAGCAACAGTGTGTGAAAACCTTGTGAAGACTTACAGAAAACGTTTGACCTGTGTCATTGCCAACAAAGGGTATATAACAAAGTATTGAGAAACTTTTGTTATTGACCAAATACTTATTTTCCACCATCATATGCCAATAAATTCATTAAAAATCCTACAATGTGATTTTCTGGATTTTTTTTCCTCATTTTGTCTGTCATAGTTGACGTGTACCTATGATGAAAATTACAGGCCTCTCTCATCTTTTTAAGTGGGAGAACTTGCACAATTGGTGGCTGACTAAATACTTTTTTTCCCCACTGTATCTGCTAATAAAGTTTGCTAGCCGTATCATACTGGGCACATAATATGTGAGATACACAGATTAACTAAAAACACTAGCACTGCAAACACTCAGAACAAAGAGAGCTGCAGTGCATGGACTTCGCAGTCTCCCTCTTCAAGTCCCCCTTCCGAGACTGGCTGCCTGTTGAGAACAAGCGACAGGCAGAACCTCCCAACCACACAGCACCCACCTCTCTATTCCACACATCAGAATTAAGTATTTCAGTCTGATTGCCATGTGAGTGTACAAAAAAAATCGGTGAAAATAAATGAATGACATGCCTGTACCACAAAAATATACAAGTTTATATATTTAAATCATAAAAATTGCCAGCTTTGTTTTCACAGCTGTTTCACAAGGTATTCATTGCTGTAAATTGTAACGTATCCCTTGATGGTATTTGTTAGTTCAACATTATTCATTGTTGTATCCTAGGACCTATAATATGTTCATAAATATTCAACCAGAGGGGTTTACTAATGCAAGAGAAAAATAATGAATCATAATCGAGGACTACTGAAATAATATTAGAATAAACAAGGGAAGGGAAGCTCAAAATATAAACATTGCAGCCAGACAAGCCAGTGTATGAATCAAACTGATTTGCAAATGAATGGAGTGGAAATTTGCGGACTTTGTGATCTGTAAGATAAGTAACCATGTGTCAAGCAGATTACACGATTTCTTTGCTATTTCCGAAATGTAGCAACGTTTAAGACATTGATTTCATGTTGTCGAAATGTTAACAAGGTACCCAAAAGTGGTTTGAAGTAATGTTTTCATCTTATTAGCTAAACAAAACTCATTCAAACAGCAAAAATTATCGCGGAAATCAGCTTTGTTTAACATAGCGGGGATGAAAAGAACGCCATTTAGGCTGTAATGATCACCAAAATTTGACGCATTAGGTCATCACACCGTTGATATAGCAACGGAAGCTAATAGTTTATCGAATCCCATTGTGACGCAGAGTGGGACCCTTTTTGGCTGGGGAACATTATTTGTCATGACAGGCCCCCCAAGTCCATTAAGTCACATGAAAATCTAACATTCTCCCTCACTAACGTACTATAACATCTTAAATGTCATAAATTGTAGTAACATCTATTACAGAAGACTTCTATGTCGACAAAAGATTCTGTCACACTCGGTCAATAACACAATTATTCTCTACTGATGTGTACTTAAAGTGTATCTCTTTAGTTTGACTCAGAATTTACCAAGTTTAGCCACTGTATTACTTTTAACATGACTATTTACTTAAAGTAATAACTTTATCTACTTCTGTCACGCATGCTCCCGCTCCCCCTTCCTGGCACTCGAGGGCACCAGGCTGCCCATCATTACGCACACCTGTCACCATCGTTCATTGGACTCACCTGAACTTCATCACTGCTTGGTTACCTCCCCTATATCTGTCTGTTCCTCAGTTTGATCCCTGTGTCTGCATTGATATTGTTTTGTTTCTCTCGTCCAGATGCTGTTCTTGCTTTGTTTCATGTCTATTTATTATTAAATCCTCACCCTGTACTTGCTTCCTGTCTCCCTGCGTCTGTCCTTACAACTTCTTGAACTTCACGTCTAACTTGTTCTTCTTAAGTTGTCTTGTATTACTCTTATGATCATGTTATTTTCTTCTGAATTCTTCCAGACAATGCTTGTTCCACAGTTACACAACACTCTCTCTGGTTCACTGGTTTGATTGAAGGTTGTCCCAACGTGTCGTAGGTGTAGATGATTCTTGGTTGTCGAACTCTGGTAGAATTTCTACTAATCTCTGTATTATTTTCAGCATCCTCCGATTCTGTATTGTCAGCTTGACCTTCGTCCTACTCATGCTCTTGTTCTGGTTCCGTTTCGGGTTCCTTTTCGGGTTCCTCTTCAGTTCCTGACTCCTCAGTATGACCTTCATGCTGAGCGTACTCTAGTGCCTCAGCTTCCTCTTCAGCTTCCGCTTCTTCAAGATGCTCTCTTACTGGTCCACACACGCAGACAGTGGTGAAGAAGGCGCTACAGAGCCTCTTCAACCTCAGGAGGCTGAAGAAATTTGGCTTAGCACCTAAAACCCTCACAAACTTTTACAGATGCACAATTGATAGCATCCTGTTGGGCTGTATCACCACTTGGTACGGCAACTGCACCGCCCGCAACCGCAGGGCTCTCCAGAGGGTGGTGCGGTCTGCCGATGTCACAGGAAGGCCAAAAAGATCATCAAGGACATCAACCACCCGAGCCATTGCCGGTTCACCCCGCTATCATCCAGAAGGCGAGGTCAGTACAGGTGCATCAAAGCTGGGACCGAGAGAATGAAAAACAGCTTCTATCTCAAGGCCATCAGACTATTAAATAGCCATCACTAGCACATTAGAGGCTGCTGCTGCCTATTGAAATCACTGGCCACTTTAAGAAATGGAACACTGGTCACTTTAATCATGTTTACATATCTTGCACTACTCATCTCATTTCTACTACATATTCTACTGTATCTTAGTCCATGCTGCTCTGTCATTGCTTGTCCATATGTATATTTTCTTAAATTCCATTCCTTACTTACATTTGTGTGTAATGGGTATATGTTGTGAAATATATATTAGATATTACTTGTTAGATATTACTGCACTGTCGGAGCTAGAAGCACAAGCATTTCGCTACACCTGCAATAACACCTGCTAAATACGTGTATGTGACAAATAAAATTTGATTTGAAGATACTTGCCTGAGGGTTGAGAATGTTTTCTTGTCTTGGTATCCATAGGTTGTACTCACTTGAACCTTCAGATTCTTCACAGTAAGTATGTGAATTTGACTGTTTACGTCTCACAGATTATTTTCTTGGTTCTCTGTTTTTCTCTTTCAGGTTTGAGTTTTGCTGTGTGTTTAGTCTATCGATGAGGTAAGGACAAGGTAACAAATATTTCTGTGTAGGTCTCTTTTTCGTCTGATTCCTTCCAACGGTTGTACCACATAGACTGAACTGTTCACTCCTCTTCTTTCTTTAACCACAAGGATTTGGTTTTCCCAGTAAGCACAGATTTTGCCAGGTCCTCCTCTCTGCGAATGGTTTCTTATCAGGACATGGTCTCCGAGTTCCAGTACTGAACTCCATGCTCTTTGATTGTAGTAGTTTTGTCCTCTTTTTGCTGCTTTTTTCATGTTCTTCGTCACAATGTCGTAAGCTTCCTGCATCGATGTCTTCCATTTTTCTGTGTATCCTGCACAAGACTGTGTTCTTCCTCCTTCTTCTCTCAGGAACATCAGGTCGATTGGCAGTATCGGTTCTCGTCCAAAGAGAAGGAAAAAGGGAGAGAAATTGTTTGATGGCATGAACAATTGTTGAGGTAATCCTTCCAGTTCGGTTTCTATGTTTCTTCCAGTGTCCTCAACATACTTAACAAGGTTCTATTAAAGCGTTCTCTTGGGTTTGATTGTGGATGGTATGGGGTCGTTCTTGAGTGATGTATTCCACTGTAGCTTTGCAACTTTCTGAACAGTTCATTCTCGAACTCCCTCCCCTAACTTTGGATGGGTAGTCGCAGCACAGAATGAAGTCATCGAAGATCTTGCGTGCTGCAGTGTTGCCGGACTTGTTCGGTGTAGCGTAAGCCTGGGCAAACTTTGTGAAATGGTCCACAATCCCCAGAATGTATTCAACATCACCCTTGCTTCTCTCCAGATGAAGGTAGTCAATTGAGATCATCTCAAATGGGGCAGAGGTTTTGATGTTTTGCAGCGGTGTTCTTGTCGTTCTGTTTGGTTTCTTATGCTTCAGACAGCGGTAGACTTATAACATAGTGTTCCATCTCTTTGATGGATATCTTGTTAGGAAATCTGCACCTCTGTTAGCGGTTCCAGGTCGGTATTTCAGTGTGAACCGGTAATCCGCCAACTCTGCCACCCAGCGATGTCCAACAGCATTGAGCTTCACTGACTTCATCACGTAAGTCAAAGGGTTGTTGTCACTATATACAGTGAAATGAGGGGAACAGATAGTCCCGGAATCGCTCAGTAATGGCCCACTTTAATGCCAGGAATTCCAGTTTCCCAGAATGCAAGCTGTAGTTCTTCTCAATAGGGGTTAACGTCCGCAACCCGTATCCGATGACTCTGATACAGTACGGCCCCAAGACCTTCTTCAGACGCATCTGTGTGTAACAAAAACGGCTTCTTGAAATCTGGATCTCCCATCACAGGTGGATTAGTCAGTGTCGTGACGAACCTCTCTAGCACCTCTTGATGTTTCTCTGTCCATTCCACTGCTTGGGATGGTGGCAGCTGGAAAGAACGACATCCACGATTTTTCTTCTTTGGGTGTGATAACAACTCGTAGAGCGGCTTGGCGATCCTGGGGGAATCAGCGATGTAAGCTCTGTAGTATCCCAGGAAGCCAACCAGTGTTCTCACCTCCTTGACTGCTTTGGTTTTTCAGTGTCAGAGCTTGGACGGCCTCCACCTCTTTGGGGTTCATGCAGTATCCATTCTCTGAGATCACAAGTCCCACACTTCTCTATTGAAATAATCACATTTCTTGGCTCTTAGCTTGAAACCACATTCCTTTTGTCTTTGCAGCACTTTGTGAACGTTCTCAGTGTGTAGATCAAAGTATTTGCTGAAGACCAGGATATCATCAAGGTAAGGGACACACATCTCATCTCTCAGGTCTCTCAGACAACCTTCCATGTAGCGCTGGAAAGCCGCTGGAGCATTCGTAAAGACAAACGGGATTCTCACCCATTGATATGACGTCTTTTTATACATTATTTGTTAATGTCTTTGATCTTATGAGCTGCATGGGATTGGGAGGATGAGGACATTCCATGTATTTATTTCTGTCACTGGTGGGTGCCAGAAGGTCTGCCTGCCAAGATAGCTTGGGGGCAACTGGTGCTAATCTTAGAAGGAGTACGTGATGGAATATACTGACTAGGGTGCAACACGATACCATATAGGGTGATACTGTTGTTGTTGGGAGTGACACTCAATAATGGTTGGCAACTGTTGAATGGAATTAGTTTGCAAAGCCGTATTTAAACTGAGATATTTTGTATGCCTATCATTCAGATGACAATAGGCTACGCCCGTACCGCTTGTCATGTGAATCTGGTACTGTAATAATTAAATACTCTGAACCAACTCTCCATCTAAGTGTTTAACTATTCTCTTACATCCTGAAGTACTCGATACCAGAGGAACTCGTCATAACACCCATTCATATAGTTCCCAGGGTGAAATGAATGCTGTCTTAGCCCTGCTCTCTTCACTGTTGAAGCCCTGATCATACGCTTTTCCTTGGTCAAGCAGGGTGAACCAGGAGTTTCCACCAAGATTTTCCATTATCTCTTGTATTCTCGGAATGGGATGACGGTCAGGTGTGTCTTCTCATTCAACCCTCGGTAGTCCACACATAGACGCAGACTACCATCCTTCTTCCTGACGCACACAATGGGAGAAGAATAGGAAGAGTACAATTTCTGAATCCATCCTCGACCGTGTAGATCTTGTATGTGATTCTTCACCTCTTGATACAGTGATCATGGAATGCATCCTTCAGTTGGATCTCCATTTGTAGATCTGGAATACATCCAGTGTCCCAATCGTATTTCGAGAACACATCACATTCCTCTCTTAACATATGACAAACCTTCTCAATCTGATAAGTGATTGAGGTCGACTGGTGGGTCCCAACTCGCCTCTTCAGCTTTCTTCTCTTGGTGTTCATCCACTTTGTATTTCATGTCTGGATCTAGTGCTCTTTACTGTCACTGTGATAACAGCTTTGTCTTCATGTGGGAGCTGTACAACTTGTTCCTTTAACTCCAATCCAATAGGCCATGAAGTATTCTCATTGGGTTGTAGCATCACGTGCTCCTGTCATGAACTTCTTATTCAAACTGCCACAGTTCACTTTTGCAACTTTGTATTTTGGAATAATGTCTTGTCTTGCAATGTGACTGTCGGTGTTGCGTTTCAGATTTTCCGGAGCACTGTAAAAACAGCTCACCATTCTAGGCCCTACATCCAACGCTGAGCTTAGGCTGTGAACAAACTGATTTGAGGAAACAGTTCTGTCTGCTGTTGAATCTTCTTGTGCCAACTATTCAATCATGTTGAACCCTATGATCGGCCTCTCAAAAGAACTGATGCTTACCAACACTGGGACTTACAACTTCCTGTCTGGGTTGTCTGGCAGACCAAATTCCACTTCAATCCAGCCCTCGTAAGGTACACTTGTTCCGTTAGCAGCTGTGAGGTTCAACCCTTCATCATCAAGTAGTTCTTCAACAGGTCTGATTTCAACGTCAGGTAAGTGTCTCCTCTTCCAGTTCAGCCCCACAATTGACACTTGTGATCCAGCATCCCACAACACTGAGTTGTTGATTCTGTCAAGAGAACACTGGACTAGACATCTGTGTCCTACCAGCTTGGCAGCTCTCACTTGCTTCCTGGTAAGTGGCAACTGTCTCTCTGTAATTGCAGCTGAACATGTTTCAGTGAGAGTAATCTCAATCTTGATTGTAATTGCAGTATTCTCTGTTAGTTTACAACAGCCTGCAGTGAAGTGTTCATTACTGCCACATTTGTAACAGTGTCCACATCTTCCATCAGGGTTGGACTCTTCACACTGTTGACAACGTCTTGGTTTGCGTTTACCGTCACCACCATCAGTATTTGTTTTGTATGTGGGTGGTGTGTTTACTTCTCTGTCTTTGTCCTATTGGTCTGAGAGAGGCTGGCTACTTTGATGGCTTTGTTTCCAGCGTCAAGCTTCTCAACCAGGCTATTTGGTTTAGGTGTTTGACCTTTCCCCTTCCTGGAACCACAGACCTGTTCTGTGTCATCTTTCTCCTCTTGCTGAACTGCAGCTACTTTAGCTCCTCTGCTCTTCAATAAGGCTGACCGCTTGTTTTAATTTTCCATCTCCAGACTGTAGACAGGATTCATATTCTCCAGTAATGTCTCCTCCCTCACGTTTGGATCCTGTAAGCAAGGCTTGAGATCTGCACATATGACGTCATCTTGGAGACCTGTTATCACTGTCTGCAAGAACTGTGGATCAGTTCTGGGTTGTACTTCAATCCAGCTTTAGCTCTTTCTAATGAAAAGATGACTTTCTGTCTGATGTCCATTGCACGCACTAAGAACTGATTTGGGGTTTCTTTGGGTTCTTGAACTGAACGGGTCAATGAGTGATACAGCTCTGTTGCATCTTTTTTAATGTAGTCAGTTCTCAGTATTTGTCTCAATTAGCTCAGTGTCAACTCAGTTCTGCTTTCTAGGTAGCTTTTCAGTTTAACCTCTGGAGCGATCGACTGAATGACAGCTTCAACAATTTCACCTTCATCATAGGCTTTTTTCAGTGCTCTTTCAATCTGCCTCTCAAGACTGATGAAGTTCAATTTATCCTTCGGGCCAACTTCACCAATCTGACCACTGATTCGGAACTATTTTCTATACATGGGGTGTACACTTGCATGCAGTGTCCTCACTAACTTTTAGTTTCAGATTCTCACACGTTGCTTTCAGCTCACTCAATGACGATGTAGGCAATTTCTTCTTAATTTCGACTACAACATTTTCCCAGTCAGATGACATTTTCGTGCTTCACTTGGATTGTTCACAGCTAGAAAACAAGAGTACATCAACTCAAGGTTGGTAGTTTCTCTGTCCTCCATGCGACAAATCCACCACAGGATGATACTAGCTACCTAGCTTGTTAGTGTGAGAGATTTATTATTTTTATAATTGATGGGATGACTAACTTAGAAAGAATGCATTCTTGATTGGGCTAATGTAGGTTGTGTCACCTGGCAAGCTGTGATTGATGTGAAGAGCTGTTATAGGGGGTAAAATGAGATAAGGATTTGTGTCTCCAAATACTAGACTATACTGGTTCTTTGTGATCTGTGAACCTTCCTTGGACGTAGGAATGGTGTCTAGGGGAGCAGGCTCTTCTCACTATGACAGGTTGTTATGATAAACGTATGCCTGGAGACAGGGATGCGCTAAGAGGCGGGGGACTAGCCTGTGCGCCAACGGATTGGCTGAGTAAGTCTAAACCACGCTCAAGTCTCTACTCTGATTGGCCAGCAGAGAGGTGGGAAACTCTCTCTGTAAGAGTATTTGAAGAACAATCTGAAACAATGGATTTAGTTCTCTGAAGTG
Source organism: Coregonus clupeaformis (assembly GCF_020615455.1). Classification (NCBI taxonomy): domain Eukaryota; kingdom Metazoa; phylum Chordata; class Actinopteri; order Salmoniformes; family Salmonidae; genus Coregonus; species Coregonus clupeaformis. The sequence continues at coordinate 25,496,503 of NC_059224.1, read as the reverse complement.
CCCTGCGAGGTATTTCAAAGAGCCCGTATATACGAAACATCATATTTACCATTGAAGGTTTTTGCATTAATTAAAATAACTAGTATATCTTAGAAGTCGTGTTGACCTCTTTTGTTCCTAATGCCAGATTTGAATTGACGCAACTTTGACAATTGGTGACTTCCGACGTGATCTGGTAGAAGGGACTTCGCTGGGTATTGTCCGGCCCATTTGGTCACCTCTTTCATTGGACTGTGTGTTTCACAAAAAAGTCCGGACTACTTAAAAAAGGTAAGCAGATACCTATTGTTAAATAACTAAAGATCTGCACATTGGCTTTATTCAAATTAATTTTGTGAAACAACTGTCTGATGTAAGTGAACTAAATTATGAAACTATTATGAGTAGATAAGCACAATATTGTGACATGTAAACCTGTGGTGAATGTGATGTTAAACCTTGGTACCATTGAGTATTGTTTCTTTGACACATATCCAGAGAGATATGGCTAGGTTCTGAGAAAAATACTGAAGTCCCCAGGCTAGGATCACCAGGGGTGAGAACTGTGGACACAGGGAATTATTGGCCAAGGGCGTTGGCTACTGACACATATCCATCGAGATATGGCTAGGATCAGAGGAGCGCCAAAATTTTAGTTGAGTATTGTTTCTTTGACACATATCCAGAGAGATATGGCTAGGTTCTGAGAAAATACTGAAGTCCCCAGGCAAGGATCACCAGGGGTGAGAACTGTGGACACAGGGAATTATTGGCTAAGGGCGTTGGCTACTGACACATATCCATCGAGATATGGCTAGGATCAGAGGAGCGCCAAAATTTTAGTTGAGTATTGTTTCTTTGACACATATCCAGAGAGATATGGCTAGGTTCTGAGAAAATACTGAAGTCCCCAGGCTAGGATCACCAGGGGTGAGAACTGTGGACACAGGGAATTATTGGCCAAGGGCGTTGGCTACTGACACATATCCATCGAGATATGGCTAGGATCAGAGGAGCGCCAAAATTTTAGTTGAGTATTGTTTCTTTGACACATATCCAGAGAGATATGGCTAGGTTCTGAGAAAATACTGAAGTCCCCAGGCTAGGATCACCAGGGGTGAGAACTGTGGACACAGGGAATTATTGGCCAAGGGCATTGGCTACTGACACATATCCATCGAGATATGGCTAGGATCAGAGGAGCGCAAAAATTGTAGTTGAGTATTGTTCCTTTGACACATATTCAGAGAGATATGGCTAGGATCAAGGGACATACTGAAGTCTCTGGACCACAAATGGTGGAACTGTGAGATACAGGGATTAATTGATCAAAGTGTAACGTTGTGGCACATATCCACTGAGATATGGCTAGGATCATAATGGGCACTTAAATCTTAGATAGTGTTACGCTACTGACACGTATCAGAGGGCTAGATACGGCTAGGATCAGGGGGACACTGGGAATGTCATTAATGTCATTAAGTGTATGCTGATCAACGATAGCAAGTATTTGTTTTATTAATTAGGGCCTAATCAGAGAGAACAGTTAAAGAAATTGAATAGCGAACTGAAATGGGTTAGCGGGAAAATACAAAATAGTTGGACAATTTTAGAACGATAATTTATTTTGGTTAGGATGAAAGTATGCATTGGCTGTTGTGCTGGGGGAATAGCGCCAGCCTGTGGTGGGTTCTGGATTGGTGAAAAAGGGGAGACAGATTTTCCTAGGGGGTTGAACAAATAATTGATAATGGATCATTTGAGATGAGATCACATGTAGCAGAGTTAGGGTAATCAATTAAATAATCATTGTATACTCAAGGAATTTTGAGTGGTTTAATGGATTAGTTATGAGGAATTAGATTGATACAAACAATTATTGATGGGTTAAGACTGGGGATATCTGTATCATGTTTTGTGTGTACTACCATCTTTAGATTATAACCAGGAGAAAGAGATTAGCTCATCTCAGTTAGGCAGTATTTAGGTCATAAAAGTGAGCTACCAAATTAAAAGTGAGGCCTGGCTATTTGTGGTTGTTGTTTTTCAAATTGGGTTAAAATGAGTTCACAGAGCCAGAGGCTGTACAGAGAAAGGTGGAGCCCCCATGTTGCCCTAGTGAAAGAACATTCAGAGGAATGGTTATCACTAGGTAAATGGATAAAACAGGGGAAAAACATTACTGACTGGCAGAATACACCAAATGGGGATCAGTATGGCCACTCCACTGGGAGATATAGAAGAAAGTTGAATTGGAGAGCAAAAACCCTGCCCGGGGTCCACTTGGAGACAAGTTTTAACGGATGACAGGAAGAGATTTTCTTAACTCAGGAACAGGAGGCTGAGTTAGCAGCAATTCCGTTCAAATTATGGTCACAAGGACCAGCAGATGTAGGACTAATTAAGGGGGTAGCTCCAGTACAAGTGATTCCTCGATCCGATAATAGACCATAACAAAAGCAATACTCTATGAAACCAGAAGCAATAAAAGGGATAACACCTACATTTGAGCATTTACTTAAGGGAGGGGTGATAATTCCTGGAGATGAGGCACAATGCAACTCTCCAGTATTTCCTGTTAAAAAGGCGGCACCTAGCGCCGACTGGAGGATGGTCATGGACTTGCAGGGGGTTAATAGAAATAAAATTCCCAGAGCTCCATGTGTACCAGATCCACATACATTGCTGAACCAATTGAAACCAGAGAACTCCTATTTTACAGTGATACATTTAGCTAATGCTTTCTTTTAGTATCCCAGTTCATCCGGATAGTCAGGGGTGGTTTGGCTTTACTTTTCAGGGAAGGAAATGGACTTACGCTAGGATGCCTCAAGGCTACTCGGAAAGTCTTACAATCTTTGCCCAGGCTATAACTAGGAATTTGGGAAAGTTTGAACCTGGGGAAGGAAGCCAAAAATGTTAGTTTATGTAGATGATATTCTATTGGCTAATCCCACTCAGGAGGGATGTAAGAGGGATACAATCCAATTGTTAACCTTCCTGGCAGAACAGGGACACAAAGTGAGCAAAAAGAAACTTAAACTTTGGCAGAGCGAGGTCATTTACCTAGGACACACTATAACTCAGGAGGGGCGAATGTTAAACTCATCCAGGAAAACTGCTATACTTGAAGCGCCAAAACCATTAAACAAAAAACAAATGATGAGCTTTTTGGTAATGATAAACTGCTGTAAAGCTTGGGTCCTCCATTATGTACTGCATACGGGTAAATTAAGTGATCTTATCTATGGGAAGGCAATGGTAGCCCATGGTAAAATAATTTGGAACTCTAAGGAGGCATACATACATCAGGGATGTTATCCAAATGGTAGAGAGTAAAGAGGGATATGACATTGGTCGTGATTTAAAGATGATGAGGGTTTTTTTGGTGGGCTATTAGATATAACTGGGTTAATCATGAACATAGAGGTTTTTATTCTTTGTTGCTAGACAGAAGACTTAGGTGACCTAAATATAGACTTGTCATGTCCAACAATCAGTCTTCAGGTCAAGCCCGGGAGAGCCTGGGTAGAACAGAGTTTGAACTAAACATGAGTGTTTTTACAAGATAAGAGCTTGAAGATTGGATTACTAATTGATTCTGAACTGGATGAAAGTCGAATTTAGCTGCCATAAAAGACAAAGGAAGTGGGAGGAGCAATAAAGAAGCAAAAGACAATCTCAAAAATGAAAGGCATGGCAATTGGATGATAAATTACCTAAGGGATGGTTTAGGAAGGTGGTAATATTGACACATGGGCAAATCATGTGTCAAAAAGGGGGAGTGATAGGATTAAATAATAAATATATACGAAGGAGAGGACAAAATTAAAAAAAATTAAAAAAAACAACAATAGAAATTGAGAGCTCAACATGTATGTGTGAAGATAGTTTATTAACCACACCCGTATGTCAGAGGTTTTGTGCCCCACAGGTGAACTAAAGGAGAAGGTGACCCACTCTATCTCACCAGGAGACTGGGTGTGGATCCAGTCCCTAAAAGAAGAAAAACTGGAAGCAGGCCTGTTGGGAAGGGCCCTATCAAGTCCTATTAGATCCACCTGGGTGCATGTCACACACTGCAAAAAGGTAAACCCAGTTACACCTGATGAACAAACACAGAGTTAGGAGAAAGAACCGATCACCATTAGGGCTCGGGGGTTGGCTCCTTAACGAAGATTCCCTTACCCTGTCTGATCATCCCTGTGTGAGTTCGGTAGAAGGTGAAGCAATGGGTTGGCGTCTGACATGTTCTCAGGGCGAGGGTGGGGATTCACAGGTGTCCTGACGGTAGGTAGCTGTCTGATTGTGGGGGCCATATTCCTAACATACTCAAACCCTCCTGATCAGCCAGAAGTAGTAGTTAACCTAACACAAGTTGATAAAATAATACCTGAGCACAGTCTACGAAGGCATAGGAGACAGCTAGACGTAGGGAAAGGGGAAGTACTAGGGACTTTAGGGAAGGACATCACCATATGTATGTCACCATGTACATCCTGGGATTATGTAGTTGCTCATACCGAGCGGGGGGGGGGATATGTCAATCTCCATACACAGTTTAGGGACAGGTGTAGTATTGTGAAAGTAGGGAATTACCAGAAATGGCAGTGCGACCCATAGAAGGGTAGGTACTGTCTGAAAGTCTGAAGTACGCAAAAACAGGTTTATCCTCCATGCAAGCCACCTGGGAATGTGGTGAAAGAGTCTTGTAGTAACTTGAACTATCTGTATCCCCCGATAACAAAGTCATTCCGACCTAGGTTGCCTACGTTTGAAGTCTCAGGGGGTTCTAATTGTTTTTCTAGGACTAGTAAGATAGGATACAGAGTAGGGCATCTTAGCTCCTGCTCCCACACAGAGAATATCACAACTAAAAGAGACCATGACTAATCTCTCCTCTTTGTTGCAGCCAGAGGATTTTAGGAGCCAAAACCAGGCCCGTGCTGACATCTGATGGTTGTGTGGTGATAACTGATTGTGAACTCACCTACATATGTAAACAATCAAACGTGTCAGAGACTGGTGAGTTGTCACGTAGAAAGTAGGACCTCCTCCCGGGATTCTTTGATGAAAGGATATATATATTGATGGGATAGGAGTACCTTGAGGGGTTCCAGAACAATTCAAAGCTAGGAATCAGATCGCAGCTGAGTTTGAATCAAGTCTTTTTTGGTGGTCAACAATTAATGAAAACGTAGATTGGACAAATTATATTTACTATAACCAGCAAAGATTTATAAACCACACTCGTGATGCAATAAAGGGATTAGCTGAGCAGACAGCGGCAACTAGCTTAATGACATGGCAGAATAGAATAGCTTTAGATATGCTTTTGGCTGAGCGGGGCGGAGTTTGTGTTCTGTTTGGATATATGTGCTGTACTTTCATCCTCAAACAATATAGCACCGGACGGGTCCGTGACAAAAGAGCTTCAGGGAGTTACCACGTTGGCGAACGAACTGGCTGAGAACTCTGGTATTGATAGCTCCATAAACGGTTGGTTTGATAACATATTTGGTAAATGGAAAACTATTGTTGTAACTATTCTGGGTGAAGTTATAGCTTCTATGGGTATACTTGTTCTTTGTGGATGTTGTCTTATTTCCTGTGTCTGAGGTTTGGTGAGAAAGGAGAGGGAGAAGGTGGTTTCCCAACAGATGGTGAGATACGGCCCAATCCTGGACTCCGACCTAAGGAATTAAGGATATGACCTACCAGGCTTGGTGGAGTGACACTAGAGGGTGTCTAAAGGGGGCCAAAATATACTTCTCTGTTTGTGTTTTATGTTTTAATAGTCTTATGTTTTGTGTTCTATTAATCCTGTGTTTCATGGTTTGAAGTTCCTTGGTGACTGGTAACAATTTGCAAGTTGGGTGTAGATGGACTGAGGGTTTTAATTTTTTAGTATCATTATGGCCTATTAATAAAAGTGTGATTATTTTTGTTTGTATTGTATTATAATGAATGACACCCTGTGTTTTCTTATTTTTTGAATCACACCCTAGTGGGTGTGAAAAGGGGGATTGTGAGAGATTTATTATTTTTATAATTGATGGGATGACTAACTTAGAAAGAATGCATTCTTGATTGGGCTAATGTAGGTTGTGTCACCTGGCAAGCTGTGATTGATGTGAAGAGCTGTTATAGGGGGTAAAATGAGATAAGGATTTGTGTCTCCAAATACTAGACTATACTGGTTCTTTGTGATCTGTGAACCTTCCTTGGACGTAGGAATGGTGTCTAGGGGAGCTGGCTCTTCTCACTATGACAGGTTGTTATGATAAACGTATGCCTGGAAACAGGGATGCGCTAAGAGGCGGGGGACTAGCCTGTGCGCCAACGGATTGGCTGAGTAAGTCTAAACCACGCTCAAGTCTCTACTCTGATTGGCCAGCAGAGAGGTGGGAAACTCTCTCTGTAAGAGTATTTGAAGAACAATCTGAAACAATGGATTTAGTTCTCTGAAGTGCCCTGCGAGGTATTTCAAAGAGCCCGTATATACGAAACATCATATTTACCATTGAAGGTTTTTGCATTAATTAAAATAACTAGTATATCTTAGAAGTCGTGTTGACCTCTTTTGTTCCTAATGCCAGATTTGAATTGACGCAACTTTGACATTAGCGCCAATGTTAGCCTAGCTTTCTCTTGCGATAACCATCTTTCATCCCGCTGCGGTCTTCTCTTGTAGCTATTTTTCGTTGTTCACGACTTGATTTTAATTTCAGACCATGCAGAAATACAAATTATGTTGCACCCTTGAAATGACTCAGACAACTCCAGTCCATTTTCGTTTTGGCAACATCATATAAGGCTCGGTTTTATAAAAAAATATTAAATAGTGTAGATTTCTCATGATAGCAATAACAGAACAGACCGACCACTTGCATGATGTCATTCTCAATGTGACAGTCTTTTTTAAAGAGACAGTGTACAATTTCCAATGCAATACATCTCAATAGGAAAACAGTGCTTTCACAATCAATTAACACAATATTCCAACGGATTACTTTTAAAGGTATTTGACTCAACATTTTTGCTTCTTATGTCTTTACAGGGTTACATTAGTTTCTACAGGGTCACATTAGTTTCTAGGGCACAACACCTGGCACCTACTACCATACCCGTTCAAAGGCACTTAAATCTTTTGTCTTGCCCATTCACCCTTTGAATGGCACACAATCCATGTCTCAATAGTCTCAAGGCTTAAAAATCCTTATTTAACCTGTCTCCTCCACTTCAACTAAACTGATTGAAGTGGATTTAGCAAGTGACATCAATAAGAGATCATAGCTTTCACCTGGATTCACTTGGTCAGTCTACAGCATGTCATGGAAAGAGCAGGTGTCCTTAATGTTTTGTACACTCAGTGTACAGGCACTTTACTGTAATTTCATCAACAAACCTGTTGAGAGATGTAATCCTCTTTCCTTGTTGTGAGGGGAATCTCGGTCTCCCACAAACTGAGGCATTTTAACAATGCTATTGCCTGCCTGCTAGACACTGGGACAAACTGTACTCGTTTAGCATTGGGAAGCATTTCTAAAGCTCTTTCTCTGAGACAGACAATGATGGATCCTGCTCTGTTGTTCTGTTGAATTGCAATTGAAATGTCCAGTTCAATATGCTTACTCTGCACTTGCCCTATAGACTTGGAGGGCCACTCTGCCTCAGAGACGACATGAGAAGAGCACTGAGTGCTTGCAGGATTAGAGTGGGGGTATAATACAATTAAAACTGTGAACTATATGACCTTGCAACGCGTGCATGTCTGTGCATTTAGAAAATTGAACTGAAGCTTGAAAAGCACAGAGAGTTTATGTTTCATAAGATGTTTTGCTGTCTTGGGTTAAAGACACCTGTCCAGTCCTGCTCACAAACACACACTGGCATGCTAACTATTTTGAGTACATCCTGAATGTGAATGCTTGTTAAGCCGATGAATGTTTCTTATGCGACACATGCAAAGACGATCCTTAGTTGAGAGTTGTCGGTGATGAGGAATTTTGAAACAACTCTATTTTTGAGACAACATATACACACTGAATGATATCACTTACTGTTTTTAATACATCACATTTCAGACAGGCAATATGAGAGAGGGACGTGAACAGGAAGTAGTCCTGTACTTCTTGCTCGGCTTGAAAGGCTCTCTCTCTCATGGTGCTTTTCCAATGAGACTTACCCCGACACCAGTGGGCCGGCAGTGTTTTATGTTAATGTAAACTCTAGTGTTGTGTTTCCATCAGGAGTGTGACACTAAAGACTTGTGGCGAGCAGAATCTCCAACCTTTGCATGATTCTACGTCTGCATTGCTTGCTCTTTGGGGGTTTTAGGCTGGGTATCTGTAGAAGTACTTTGTGACAACTGCTGATGTAAAAAGGGTTTTAAAAAATACATTTGATTCATTGATCATTCAAGACTGTTGCTTTGTGAGGTCTTAAAGATCACAGTTAGCCATTGTTATGTAAATGCAAGGTGAAAAGTTCCCAGGGCCTTCTTGCCTTGGCTCGAAGTTAGAGCAGGTATGCCGGAGCCATGGTCCAGTGAGACACGAGTGCCGGCCCGCGTAGATGGAAAAATAAAAGTCTGAACCTTTTGGGTAAAACGGCATCAGTGAGTGACAGGAAGCCCAAATGGGAGGCTTTTGATGTTCGCCCCAGCCCTGCTCTTGGTTCCCGGCTCATCTGGATACTCCCCACCTCACCTACCTAGCCACCCCCCCACCCCCCACCCCCCCAGCTCTAGCCCCACCCCAGCCTTAGATATGACTAGGGATTATCCATTATTTACAGTAGCATTATGCAGCACAATCACACAGGAGCTGCCGCACAGCCAGGGAACATAGAGCACCACCACCTCCCATCAGTCCATCTGATAAAGACCCTTCATTGAAAGGTCACTCTGACACTAACAGTGAGGAAACAGAGTAGCCCAACAACAGCCAAAATGTCTCGGGAGTCTTCATACTGTATAAAGCATGAGAAAATAATCAATGCTGCCCTCTGTGCTGATATGAAATACAAAATGACTTGATTGTGCATCTCCTTGAGGCAATGAGCCTTTGTCAATAAAGTCACACTGTTGAACAGGGAGCTACATGAGAAATACAATGGAGTGTTATGTTCTCCTGAAGTGACGAGACACATTCACTGAAATAAAGTAGTTTTTGTATGAGAATAGAAGCGTTGCTCTTTCCCCTCTCACACTGTGATAAAGAATGAGAACCCTAATGAACTACTGTTCATCTAATACCTAACCATTTATTGACATTGCCCCTTGATAATAGAGATTGGTACAGATCAGAAGGCTTCTTCCCACACCTCATGTATTTTTCACGGTCAGTTATAGTGATTCTGTGTGAAATGCTACATCAATGCAGGTCCTCTTATTCAGTGCTGTAAAATCAGTCTCTGGATGCTCAAAGGAACTCTGTGCCCCTTCATCAAAAGTATTGTGAATGCGACCTACTGTGAACCATTGTGGAATTGTTTGGGAAATGTAACTTTATGCAAAAAATGTGATGTAACAATTGTGAAAATAAGCACATATAAGTAAACAAAAGAGGATTCAACAATGGAGCCATTCAATATTTAGTTGGAAACACAGATGAGATGCTATTAACCTGGCGCCGACGAAGATGGCAGCCTCGCGACTAGCTCTTAGGAAACTTTGCAGTATTTAGTTTTTTTATGTATTATTTTTTACATTATAAGCTCAGAAAATGTTTTGTATCATTACATACAGCCGGGAAAAACTATTATATATCAGAGTGGAGGTAACTCACCAGAACTACCAGCATTACGACCAGGAATACGACTTTCCCGAAGCAGATTCTTTGTTCGCTCTCCCCAGGGCAATTGAACTGATTCCAAAGGCCGACCCAAAACGTCGCCGGTGGAGGAGAGGCACACGGAGTGGCCTACTGGTTCGACTTAGGAGGCGCGCACACCGCCCACCACTGTCGAGTATATTACTCGCAAATGTTCAGTCTTTGGATAACAAAGTTGACGAGCTCAGGGCAAGAGTTTCTTTCCAGAGAGACATCAGGGCCTGTAACATACTTTGTTTCAAGGAAATATGGCTCTCTCGGGATATTCTGTTGAAATCGGTCCAGCCAGATGGGTACTCAGTTCATTGCGCAGACAGAAATAAATATCTCTCCGGGAAGCAGAAGGGCGGAGCTGTGTGTTTCATGATTAACGACTCATGGTGTAATTGTAGTAACATACATGAACAAGTCCTTTTCTTCACCCGACCTACAATACCTCACAATCAAATGCCGACCGTATTATCTCCCAAGATAATTTCTCGGTTATAGCCATGGTTGTTTATACCACGACGGCCCTCAAAGAACTTCAGTGGACTTTATGCAAACTGGAAACCACATATCCTGAGGCTGCATTTATTGTAGCTGGGGATTTTAACAAAGCAAATTTGAGGACTAGGCTGCCGAGGTTCTATCAACATATCGACTGTTGTACTCGCGTGGCTAAAACCCTCAACCATTGATATTCGAACTTCCGTAATGCTTACAAGGCCCTACCCCGCCCTCCTTTCGGCAAATCTGACCATGACTCCATTTTGCTTCTCCCTTCCTATAGGCAGAAACAGGAAGTACCCATGCTAAGGACAATTAAACGCTGGTCTGACCAATCAGAATCAACACTTCAAGATTGTTTTGATCACGCGGACTGGGATATGTTCTGGGTAGCTTGCGGAAATAATTAAGACGAATACACTGAAACGGTGACTGAGTGTATCAGGAAGTGTATAGGAGATGTTGCGCCCACTCTGACTATTAAAACCTACCCTAACCAGAAACTGTGGATAGATGGCAGCATTCGCGCAAAACTGAAAGCGCGAACCACCGCATTTAACCATGGCAAGGTGACTGGGAATATGGCAGAATACAAACAGTGTAGCTATTCACTCCGCAAGGCAATCAAACAAGCAAAACATCAGTATAAAGACAAGTGGAGTCACAATTCAACGGCTCAGACACGAGACGTGTGTGGCAGGGCTAAAGACAATCACGGACTAAAAAAGGAAAACCAGCCATGTTGCCGACACCGACGTCTTGCTTCCGGACAAGCTAAACATATTTTTCGCCTGCTTTGAGGATAACACCTACCAAGGACTGTGGGCTCTCCGTGGCCGACGTGAGTAAGACATTTAAGCGTGTTAACCCTCGCAAGGCTGCCGGCCCAGATGGCATCCCTAGCAGGGTCCTCAGAGCATGCGCAGACCAGCTGGCTGGTGTGTTTACGGACATATTAAATCTTTCCCTGTCCCAGTCTGCTGTCTCCACATGCTTCAAGATGGCCACCATTGATCCTGTACCCAAGAAAGCAAAGGGAACTGAACTAAATGACTATTGCCCCGTAGCAAGTGATTTGCGAGACTAGTCAAGGATCATATCACCTCTACCTTACCTGTCACCCTAGACCCACTTAAATTTGCTTACCGCCCCAATAGATCCACAGACAATGCAATCACCATCACACTGCACACTGCCCTATCCCATCTGGACAAGAGGAATACCTATGTAAGAATGCTGTTCATTGAGTATATAGCTCAGCATTCAACACCATAGTACCCTCCAAGCTCATCATTAAGCTCGAGGTCCTGGGTCTGAACCCCGCCCTGTGCAACTGGGACCTGGACTTCCTTACGGGCCTCTCCCAAGTGGTGAAGGTAGGAAACAACACCTCCACTTCGCTGATCCTCAACACTGGGGCCCCACAAGGGTGCATGCTCAGCCCACTCCTGTACTCCCTGTTCACCCATGACTGCGTGGCCATGCAGACGACACAACAGTAATAGGCTTGATTACCAACAATGACAAGACAGCCTACAGGGAGGAGGTGAGGGCTCTGGGAGTGCGGTGCCATGAAAATAACCTCACTCAATGTCAACAAAACAAAGGAGATTATCGTGGACTTCAGGAAACAGCAGAGGGTGCACCCCCCTATCCACATTGACGGGACCGCAGTGGAGAAGGTGGAAAGCTTCAAATTCCTTGGCGTACACATCACTGACAAACTGAAATGGTCCACCCACACAGACAGTGTGGTGAAGAAGGCTTGGCACCTAAAACCCTCACAAACTTTTACAGATGCACAATTGAGAGCATCCTATCGGGCTGTATCACCTGGAACGACAACTGCATCACCTGCAACCGCAGAGCTCTCCAGAGGGTAGTGCAGTCTGCCCAACGCATTACCGGGGTCAAACTACCCGCTCTCCAGGACACATTTTACATTTACATTTTAGTCATTTAGCAGACGCTCTTATCCAGAGCGACTTACAGTTAGTGAGTGCATACATTTTCATACTGGCCCCCCGTGAGAAACAAACCCACAACCCTGGCGTTGCAATGGCCATGCTCTATCAATTGAGCTACAGGGGACTAGGCACCTACAGCACCCGATGTCACAGGAAGGCCAAAAAGATCATCAAGGACATCAACCACCCGAGTCACTGCCTGTTCACCCCGCTATCATCCAGAAGGCAAGGTCAGTACAGGTGCATCAAAGCTGGGACCAAGAGACTAAAAAACAGCTTCTATCTCAAGGCCATCAGACTGTTAAATAGCCATCACTAGCACATTAGAGGCTGCTGCCTATAGACATAGACTCCTGACGACCCAACGGCACCGGAGGGTGGAGCGGGCGGACGGGAAAGCAGAGGCGGCCTCCTACCTCGGGGGCAAGGTCCGGCAGGCTGGTTCGACAAGGTCGTGGACTGACCCGACGTTCTGCGTCGAGGCTGATGTCCAGTGGGTCTGTTCGGGGGTTGACCCCGAGGTCAGGGAACGGGACGATCCGGATGGTTACGGTGGAATGCCTGAATCATCTCTGGATCGAGGATGTCTTAGTCGGGGACACAGGACCGGTCTTCAGGCCCATTACCTTCCTAGTCCACTAGATAGTGGATGTGGACCGGTTTTAACAGAGACACATGGAAGGACGAGGAGACGTTATACTGACGGGGTAACTGGAGGCTGTACGTGACAGGGTTGATGCGATGTGTTATCTTGAAGGGACCAATAAAGCGAGGACAGAACTTTTTGTAGGGGAGGCGGAGCCGGATGTCTCTGGTAGAGAGCCACACATGCTGTCCGGGGTGAAAGACTGGCGTAGGTCGGCAGCGTCTGTCGGCAAAGCATTTCTGGGTATTAGAGGCTTCCTGCAGATGCCGGTGAGCGGTCTCCCATACCCGCTCACTATGCCGAAACCAGTCGTCGACAGCTGGGACAGTACCAGGCTCCGCCTCCCAGGGAAACATGGGGGGTTGGTATCCAAGGGCACACTGAAACGGAGTAAGACGGAGGGATGAATGCATGAGTGAGTTCTGAGCGTATTCGGCCCTGGCCATATACCGACTCCAGTCGTGTGGAGAGGCAGAACATTGTTGGTGGAGGTACTTCCCTATTTCTTGGTTCAGGCATTCTGTCTGCCCATTGGTCGGGGGATGGTACCCAGAGGAGAGGCTGAGGGCGACCCCCAGTCGGTCACAGAATGCTCACCACACCCGGGAGACAAACTGGGGCCCGCGGTCAGAGGCGATGTCCTCCGGAATCCCATGCATACGGAACACCTGCTGGAACATACACTCAGCCAATTCCATGGTGTTAGGTAAATGAGGAAGAGGAACCAGATGACACATTTTTGAAAAAAGGATGGTGGTGTTACCAGAGGATTCAGGAAGGTCTGTGATGAAGTCAACAGCTATGTGGGACCAGGGTCTGTGAAGGATTAGCAAAGGTTGAAGCTTACTGGAAGGGAGATGACGAGGGCTTTTGGTTTGGGCACAGACTGGACAGGAGAGTATGTAATCCCTTATGTCGGAAGCCAGTGAGGACCACCAGAACTTACGGGCTAGAAGTTCGGTGGTTCGTGTAATGTCCTGACCCCAAGGATGTGTGACACCATTGCATCAGTTGGGGTCTAACAGCTGTTGGTACATAACTCTTCCCAGCTGGTGTCTCAGGAGGAGCCGGGTCTGAGGTTAGGGCTTCTTGTATGGCAGAGTGAACCTCCCACAGTACTGTTTCCATAATGCAAGAGGAAGGAAGAATGGGTGTAGGGTCTGAGTTACTGGTCGGAAGTTCAAACTGGTGGGAGAGAGCATCAGCTTTTACGTTTTTCTGTCCAGGGATGTAAGTAACATGAAATTGGAAGCATGTGAAGAAGAGCCCAGCGGGCTTGTCTGGAGTTTAACCTCTTGGCCCCTCTGATATATTCCAGATTACGACGATCTGTTAGGACGAGAAAGGGATGTTGTGCACCCTCCAACCAGTGGCGCCACTCCTCGAGGGCCAGCTTGATGGAGAAGAGTTCTCTGTTCCCCATATCGTACTTCCTCTCAGTGGAGGATAACTTCCTGGAGAAGAAGGCACAGGGATGTGATTTTGGAGGTGTTCCCACCCGTTGAGAGAGTATGGCTCCTGCTCCTACTTCGGAGGTATCCACCTCCAGGGTGAAAGGAAGGGTCGGATCAGGTTGGCAAAGGACAGGAGCTGAGGTGAAGAGGTGTTACAAGGTGTTGAAAGCAGTCAGGGCGGTATCAGTCCATTGAAGGGTCCGGGTCTTTTGGCTGGTAAGGGCAGTGAGGGGAGCGGCAGTAAAACTGAAGTTCTGAATGAACCAGCGATAGTAGTTGGAGAACCCAATGAAACGTTGGAGTTCCTTAACGGTGGTGGGTTTGGGCCAGTTAGTGACGGTGGTGACTTTGTTCTCATCCATGCTCACCCCTCCAGGTGTCAGTACGAACCGAGGAAGTTTACAGAGGTTACATGGAAGGTGATCTTTTCAGCCTTCACATAAAGGTTATGGTCAAGGAGCTGTTGAATAACCTTTTGTACATGCTGTATGTGTTCCTTCAGGAAGTGGGAGTAAATCAGGATGTCATCAATGTAGACGATGAGAAAGCGGTTGATCATATCCTGGAAAACCTAGTTCATAAAGGATTGGAAGACGGCAGGGGCGTTAGTAAGGCAGTAGGGCATAATCAGGTATTCGTTGTGCCCTCGTGCGGTGATAAAGGCCGTCTTCCATTCGTCGCCTTCACATATACAGACAAGGTTACAGTGGGGAGAACAAGTATTTGATACACTGCCGATTTTGCAGGTTTTCCTACTTACAAAGCATGTAGAGGTCTGTAATTTTTATCATAGGTACACTTCAACTGTGAGAGACGGAATCTAAAAAAAAATCCAGAAATTCACATTGTATGATTTTTAAGTAATTAATTTGCATTTGATTGCATGACATAAGTATTTGATCACCTACCAACCAGTAAGAATTACGGCTCTCACAGACCTGTTAGTTTTTCTTGAAGAAGCCCTCCTGTTCTCCACTCATTACCTGTATTAACTGCACCTCTACATGCTTTGTAAGTAGGACAACCTGCAAAATCGGCAGTGTATCAAATACTTGTTCTCCCCACTGTATATGCACTTCGCAGGTCGAGTTTTGTATAGATGTTGGCACGGCCCACTTGTTCAAGGATCGCTGGGATCAGAAGAAGAGGGAAACGGTTCTTGACCGTGACGTCATTCAGGGAACGGTAATCAATATATGGACGGAGACCATTTTTCCAACGAAGAAAAAGCTGGACGCAGCCGGGGAAGAAGAAAGACGAATGAAACCGTTTGAGTGTTTCATCAATGTAGTTCTCCATTGCCTCATTTTCTGGGATAGATAGGGGGTAAACACGGCCCTTCGGTGGGGACATTCCAGGGAGTAAGTCAATAGCACAGTCCCCTGGGCGATGTGGTGGCAGAGTGGAGGCCTTGGTCTAAGGCACTGCATCTCAGTGCTTGAGGCGTCACTACAGACCCCCTGGTTCGATTCCAGGCTGTATCACAACCGGCGGTGATTGGGAGTCCCATAGGGCGGCGCACAATTGGCCCAGCGTCGTCCGGGTTTGGCCGGTGTAGGTCGTTATTGTAAATAAGAATTTGTTCTTAACTGACTTGCCTAGTTAAATAAAGTTTTTTTTTTAAAAGCTCTGCCTCTGAGCTCTTTCACAAGGCCATGGAAAGTTGTCATTGAGGGGTTAGAGGGAGTCAGTGCATGTGGATGATTTTGTGGTCTGGGGGTCCACCATTCAAGAACACACTGAGCAGCTGGAAAAAACTCTGCAGGGGGTTCAGGAGCATGGTTTGAAACCTAAACCAGGTCAAATGCCAGTTCTGTGTGAAGGAAAGCTGTCCTCAGAGGGTGCGCAGCCCGAAAATGACTAGGTCAAAACTGTTAAGGAGATGGCAAACCCCCTAGATAGGAAAGGCATTCAGCGTGCTTTGGGCATGGTCAACTATTTAGGGAAGTTTGTACCAAACCTGTAAGATAAAACAGTGAATTTAAGGACACTCCTTCCTTCTATCTTTCTGATTGAGAGGGGGTCAAATACTTATTTCCCTCAAAAACGCATGTAAAAAATTTTTTTATAAATGTATTTGCATTTTAATGAGGGAAATAAGTATTTGACCCCCACTCAATCAGAAAGATTTCTGGCTCCCAGGTGTCTTTTATACCGGTAACGAGCTGAGATTAGGAGCACACTCTTAAAGGGAGTGCTCCTAATCTCAGCTTGTTACCTGTATAAAAGACACCTGTCCACAGAAGCAATCAATCAATCAGATTCCAAACTCTCCACCATGGCCAAGACCAAAGAGCTCTCCAAGGATGTCAGGGACAAGATTGTAGACCTACACAAGGCTGGAATGGGCTACAAGACCATCGCCAAGCAGCTTGGTGAGAAGGTGACAACTGTTGGTGCGATTATTCGCAAATGGAAGAAACACAAAAGAACTGTCAATCTCCCTCGGCCTGGGGCTCCATGCAAGACCTCACCTCGTGGAGTTGCAATGATCATGAGAACGTGAGGAATCAGCCCAGAACTACACGGGAGGATCTTGTCAATGATCTCAAGGCGGCTGGGACCATAGTCACCAAGAAAACAATTAGGTAACACACTACGCCGTGAAGGACTGAAATCCTGCAGCGCCCACAAGGTCCCCCTGCTCAAGAAAGCACATATACATGCCCGTCTGAAGTTTGCCAATGAACATCTGAATGATTCAGAGGAGAACTGGGTGAAAGTGTTGTGGTCAGATGAGACCAAAATGGAGCTCTTTGGCATCAACTCAACTCGCCGTGTTTGGAGGAGGAGGAATGCTGCCTATGTCCCCAAGAACACCATCCCCACCGTCAAACATGGAGGTGGAAACATTATGCTTTGGGGGTGTTATTCTGCTAAGGGGACAGGACAACTTCACCGCATCAAAGGGACGATGGACGGGGCCATGTACCGTCAAATCTTGGGTGAGAACCTCCTTCCCTCAGCCAGGGCATTGAAAATGGGTCGTGGATGGGTATTCCAGCATGACAATGACCCAAAACACACGGCCAAGGCAACAAAGGAGTGGCTCAAGAAGAAGCACATTAAAGTCCTGGAGTGGCCTAGCCAGTCTCCAGGCCATAATCCCATAAAAAATCTGTGGAGGGAGCTGAAGGTTCGAGTTGCCAAACGCCAGCCTCGAAACCTTAATGACTTGGAAAAGATCTGCAAAGAGGAGTGGGACAAAATCCCTCCTGAGATGTGTGCAAACCTGGTGGCAAACTACAAGAAACGTCTGACCTCTGTGATTGCCAACAAGGGTTTTGCCACGAAGTACTAAGTCATGTTTTGCAGAGGGGTCAAATACTTATTTCCCTCATTAAAATGCAAATCAATTTATAACATTTTTTACATGTGTTTTTCTGGATTTTGTTGTTGTTATTCAGTCTCTCACTGTTCAAATAAACCTACCATTAAAATTATAGACTGATCATTTCTTTGTCAGTGGGCAAACGTACAAAATCAGCAGGGGATCAAAAACATTTTTCCCTCACTGTATACACTACCCGTCAAAAGTTTGGACACACCTACTTATTCAAGGGTTTTTCTTTATTTTTACTATTTTTTACATTGTAGAATAATAGTTAAGAATTCAAAACTATGAAATAACACATATGGAATCATGTAGTAACCAAAAAAGTGTTAAACAAATCAAAATATATTTTATATTTGAGATTCTTCAAATAGCCACCCTTTGCCTTGATGACAGCTTTGCACACTCTTGGCATTCTCTCAACCAGCTTCATGAAGTAGTCACCTGGAATGCATTTAAATTAACAGGTGTGCCTTATTAAAAGTTAATTTGTGGAATTTCTTTCCTTAATGCGTTTGAGCCAATCAGTTGTGTTGGGACAATGTAGGGGGGGTATACAGAAGCTAGCCCTATTTGGTAAAAGACCAAATCCATATTATGGCAAGAAAAGCTCAAATAAATGACAGTCCATCATTACTTTAAGACATGAAGGTCAGTCAATACGGAAAATGTCAAGAACTTTGAAAGTTTCTTCAAGTGCAGTCACAAAAACCATTAAGCGCAATGATAAAACTGCCTCTCATGAGGACCGCCACAGGAATGGAAGACCCAGAGTTACCTCTGCTGCAGAGGATAAGTTCATTAGTGTTACCAGCCTCAGAAATTGCAACCCAAAGAAATGCTTCACAGAGTTCAAGTAACAGACACATCTCAACATCAACTGTTCAGAGGAGACTGTGTGAATCAGGCCATGGTCGAATTGCTGCAAAGAAACCACTACTAAAGGACACCAATAAGAAGAAGAGACTTGCTTGGGCCAAGAAACACGAGCAATGGACATTAGACCGGTGGAAATTTGTCCTTTGGTCTGGGGTCCAAATTTGAGATTTTTGGTTCCAACCGCCGTGTCTTTGTGAGACACGGTGTGGGTGAACGGATGATCTCCGCATGTGTAGTTACCACCGTAAAGCATGGAGGAGGAGGTGTTATGGTGTGGGGGTGCTTTGCTGGTGGCACTGTCTGTGGTTTATTTAGAATTCAAGGCACACTTAACCAGCATGGCTACCACAGCATTCTGCAGCGATACGCCATCCCATCTGGTTTGGGCTTAGTGGGACTATCATTTGTTTTTCAACAGAATAATGACCCAACACACCTCCAGGCTTGTATCTCCCAAGTGGCGCAGTGGTCTAAGGCACTGCATCGCAGTGCTAGCTGTGCAACTATCCTAGTAGCGTGACCGGGCGACCCATGGGGCAGGGTCTCCCGGTCGCGGGTAGGGGACGGTCCAGGGTAGGGTAGGGGAGGGGAGGGTATGGCCGGCAGGGATGTAGCTCAGTTGGTAGAGCATGGCGTTTGCAACGCCAGGGTTGTGGGTTCGATTCCCACGGGGGGCCAGTATGAAAAATAAATAAAAAATGTATGCGCTCACTAACTGTTACATTTTTGTCATTTAGCAGACGCTCTTATCCAGAAGGTGGCTCTGGATAAGAGCGTCTGCTAAATGACAAAAATGTAAATGTAAGGGCTATTTTACCAAGAAGGAGAGTGATGGAGTGCTGCATCAGATGACCTGGCCTCCACAATCCCCTAACCTCAACCCAATTGAGATGGTTTGGGATGAGTCGGACCGCAGAGTGAAAGAAAAGCAGCCAACAAGTGCTCAGCATATGTGGGAACTCTTTCAAGACTGTTGGAAAAGCATTCCAGGTGAAGGTGGTTGAGAGAATGCCAAGAGTGTGCAAAGCTGTCATCAAGGCAAAGGCTGGCTACTTTGAAGAATCTAAAATCTAAAATATATTTTGATTTGTTTAAGACTTTTTTGGTTCCTACATGATTCCATTTGTGTTATTGAATTGTTTTCATGTCCTCACTATTATTCTACAATGTATAAAATAGTTTAAAAAAAAAAAAAATTTGACTGGTACAGTATATAATCCGGTGTTTCTATGTCAAACGGTTTTGTTATATTTGAGTCTTCTGTGATGTATATAAAGTGTAATATTGGGATGCAAACTCAAAATTGAATACATTTCAACTCTACAGTGCATTCGGAAAGTATTCAGACCCCTTCACTTTTTCCACATTTTGTTACGTTACAGCCTTATTCTGAAATTGATGAAATAGTTTTTTCCCCTCATAAATCTACACACAATACCCCATAATGACAAAGCAAAAACAGGTTTTACATTTTTTTTTGCAAATGTATTCAGACCCTTTACGTGGTCCTCTGTAGCTCAGCTGGTAGAGCACGGCGCTTGTAACGCCAAGGTAGTGGGTTCGATCCCCAGGACCACCCATACACAAAAAACAAATGTATGCACGCATGACTGTAAGTCGCTTTGGATAAAAGCGTCTGCTAAATGGCATATTATTATTATTATTATTTACTTTGTTGAAGCACCATTGGCAGCGTATACAGCCTCGAGTCTTCTTGGGTATGTCAAATTTTTTTTGGCACACCTGTATTTGGGGAGTTTCTCCCATTCTTCTCTGCAGATCCTCTCAAGCTCTGTCATGTTGGATGGGGAGCGTTGCTGCACAGCTATTTTCAGGTCTCTCCAGAGATGTTTGATCGGGTTCAAGTCCGGGCTCTGGCTGGGTCACTCAAGGACATTCAGAGACTTGTCCTGAAGCCACTCCTGCGTTGTCTTGGCTGTGTGTTTAGGGTCGTTGTACTGTTGGAAGGTGAACCTTCGCCTCAGTGTGAGGTCCTGTACTTTGCTCAGTTCATCTTTCCCTCAATCCTGACTAGTCTCCCAGTCCCTGCCGCTGAAAAACATCCCCAGAGCATGATACTGCCACCACCCTGCTTAACAGTAAGGATGGTATTGGCCAGGTGATGAGCGGTGCCTGGTTTCCTCCAGATGTGACACTTGGCATTCAGGCCAAAGAGTTCAATCTTGGTTTCATCAGACCAGAAAATCTTGTTTCTCATGGTCTGAGAGTCCTCTAGTTGCTTTTGGCAAACTCCAAGCGGGTTGTCATGTGCCTTTTACTGAGGAGTGACTTCAGTCATAAAGGCCTGATTGGTGGAGTGCTGCAGAGATGGGAGAACCTTCCAGAAGGATAACCATCTCCACAGAGGAACTCTGGAGCTCTATCAGAGTGACCATCTGGTTCTTGGACACCTCCCGGAACCAAGGCCCTCCTCCCCCGATTGCTCAGTTTGGCCAGGCAGCCAGCTCTTGGAAGAGTCTTGGTGGTTCAAAACTTCTTCCATTTAAGAATGATGGAGGCCACTGTGTTCTTGGGGACCTTCAATGCTGCAGAAATGTTTTGGTACCTTTCCACAGATCTGTGCCTCGACTCAATCCTGTCTCGGCGCTCTACGGACAATTCCTTTGACCTCATGGCTTGGTTTTTGCTCTGACATGCACTGTCAACTGACAACGTGGTCCTCTGTAGCTCAGCTGGTAGAGCACGGCGCTTGTAACGCCAAGGTAGTGGGTTCGATACCCGGGACCACCCATACACAAAAATGTATGCACGCATGACTGTAAGTCGCTGGATAAAAGCGTCTGCTAAATGGCATATTATTATTATATTATATATAACTGTGGGACCTTTTATAGACAGGTGTGTGCCTTTCCAAATCATGTCCAATCAATTGAATTTACCACATGTGGACTTCAATCAAGTTTTAGACACATCTCAAGGATGATCAATGGAAACAGGATGCACCTGAGCTCAAGTTCGAGTCTCATAGTAAAGAGTCTGAATACTTATGTAAATAAGGTATTTCTGTTCTTGATTTTTAATAAATTAGTAAATAATTCAAAAAAACTGATTTGCTTTGTCATTATGGGGTATTGTGTGTAGATTGCTGAGGATTTTTGTGTTATTTAATCAATTTTAGAATAAGGCTGTAACGTAACAAAATGTGGAAAGAGTGAAGGGGTCTGAATATTTAACTTTAACTCTACCCACATGTACATATTACCTCAGTTACCTCGACTAACCGGTGCCTTTTTTTTCTTAAAAACTGCATTGTTGGTTAAGGGCTTGTAAGAAAGCATTTCACTGTATTGTCTACATCTGTTGTTTTGATTTGATTTTGATTGAGGTAGATACAGTTCTTGGCACTGTATCTACCTCAATCAAAATCAAATCAAAACAACAGGTGTAGACAATACAGTGAAATGCTTTCTTACAAGCCCTTAACCAACAATGCAGTTTTTAAGAAAAAAAAGGCACCGGTTAGTCGAGGTAACTGAGGTAATATGTACATGTGGGTAGAGTTAAAGTGACTATGCATAAATAATAAACAGAGTAGCAGCAGCGTAAAAGAGGGGGATGGGGTGGGTTGGGGGTGCAATGCAAATAGTCAGGGTAGCTATGATTAGCTGTTCAGGAGTCTTATGGCTTGGGGATAGAAGCTGTTAAGAAGCCTTATGGACCTAGACTTGGTGCTCCGGTACCGCTTGCCGTGCGGTAGCAGAGAGAACAGTCTATGACTAGGGTGTCTGGAGTCTTTGATCATTTTTAAGGCCTTCCTCTGACACCGCCTGGTATAGAGGTCCTGGATGGCAGGAAGCTTGGCCCCAGAGATGTACTGGGCGGTACGCACTACCCTCTGTAGTGCTTTGCGGTCGGAGGCCGAGCAGTTGCCATACCAGGCGGAGATGCAACCAGTCAGGATGCTCTTGATGGTGCAGCTGTAGAACATTTTGAGGATCTGAGGACCATGCCAAATCTTTTCAGTCTCCTGAGGGGGAATAGGCTTTGTCGTACCCTCTTCACGACTGTCTTGCTGTGTTTGGACCATGATAGTGTGTTGGTGATGTGGACAACAAAGAACTTGAAGCTCTCAACCTGTTCCACTACAGCCCCATCGATGAGAATGGGGTGTGCTCAGTCCTCTTTTTTTTCCTGTAGTCCACAATCATCTCCTTTGTCTTGATCACGTTGAGGGAGAGGTTATTATCCTGGCACCACACGGCCAGGTCTCTGACCTCCTCCCTATAGGCTGTCTCATCGTTGTCGGTGATCAGGCCTACCACTGTTATGTCGTCGGCAAACTTAATGATGGTGTTGGAGTCGTGCCTGGCCATGCAGTCATGGGTGAAAAGGGAGTACAGGAGGGGACTGAGCACGCACCCCTGAGGGGCCCCCGTGTTAAAGATCAACGTGGCAGATGTGTTGTTAACTACCTTTACCACCTGGGGGCGGCCCATCAGGAAGTCCAGGATCCAGTTGCAGAGGGAGGTGTTTAGTCCCAGGGTCCTTAGCTTAGTGATGAGCTTTGAGGGCACTTTAGTGTTGAACGCTGAGCTGTAGTCAATGAATAGCATTCTCACGTAGGTGTTCCTCTTGTCCAGGTGGGAAAGGGCAGTGTGGAGTGCAATAGAGATTGCATCATACTGTATGTGGATCTGTTGGGGTGGTATGCAAATTAGAGGGGTCTAGGGTTTCCAGGATAATGGTGTTGATGTGAGCCTTGACCAGCCTTTCAAAGCACTTCATGGCTACAGACGTGAGTGCTACGGGTCGGTAGTCATTTAGGCAGGTTATCTTAGTGTTCTTGGGCACAGGGACTATGGTGGTCTGCTCGAAACATGTTGGTATTACAGACTCAGTCAGGGACATGTTGAAAATGTCAGTGAAGACACTTGCCAGTTGGTCAACGCATGCTCGGAGTACACGTCCTGGTAATCTGTTGAGCCTTGTGAATGTTGACCTGCTTTAAAGTTTTACTCACATCGGCTACAGAGAGCGTGATCACATAGTCATCCGGAACAGCTGATGCTCTTATGAATGCTTCAGTGTTGCTTGCCTCGAAGCGAGCATAGAAGTGATTTAGCTCATCTGGTAGGCTTGTGTCACTGGGCAGCTCACGGCTGTGCTTCCCTTTGCAGTCTGTAATAGTTTTCAAGCCCTGCCATATCCGACGAGCGTCAGAGCCGGTGTAGTACGATTCAATCTTAGTCCTGTATTGACTCTTTGCCTGTTTGATGGTTTATCGGAGGGCATAGTGGGATTTCTTATAAGCGTCCGGGTTAGAGTCCCGCTCCTTGAAAGCGGCAGCTCTACACTTTAGCTCAGTGCGGATGTTGCCTGTAATCCATGGCTTCTGGTTGGGGTATGTACATGCGGTAACTGTGGGGACGACGTCACCGATGCACTTATTGATGAAGTGACTGATGTGGTGTACTCCTTAATGCTATCGGAAGACTCCTGGAACATATTCCAGTCTGTGCTAGCAAAACAGTCCTGTAGCTTAGCATCTGCGTCATCTGACCACTTCCTTATTAGCTGAGTCACTGATGCTTCCTGCTTTAGTTTGTGCTTATAAGCAGGAATCAGGAGGATAGAGTTATGTTCAGATTAGCCAAATGGAGGGCGAGGGTTATTCATTGTGTATTTATTTAGTGTTTATTATTTGTTCTGTTATTTTGCTATTTTTCTCTTTGCATTGTTGGGAAGGGCCCTTAAGTAAGCGTTTCACTGTTAGTCTACACCTGTTGTTTATGAAGCATGTGACAAATAATATTTGATTTGATTTCATAGGAACAAGGAACATAAGCATTTCGCTGCATCCGCCATAACATCTGCTAACTGCGTAGGCTACCAATGCAATTATTTTATTTGACATAATTTAGTAAATGGGAAATACACTGAAGAAAAATATAAACGCAACATGCAACAATTTCAAAGATTTTACTGTATTACAGTTCATATAAGGAAATCAGTAAATTGAAATAAATAAATTAGGCCCTAATCTATGGATTTCACATGACTGGGAATACAGATATGAATCTGTTGGTCACTGATACCTTTAAAAAAGGTAGGGGCGTGGATCAGAAAACAAGTCAATATCTGGTGTGACCACCATTTGCCTCATGCGGCGCGACACATCTCATTCGCATAGAGTTGATCAGGCTTTTGATTGTGGCCTGTGGAATGTTGTTCCATTCCTCTTCAATGGCTGTGCGAAGTTGCTAGATATTAGCAGGAACTGGAACACACTGTCGTACACGTCTATCCAGAGCACCCCAAACATGCTCAACGGGTGACTTGTCTGAGTATGCAGGCCATGGAAGAACTGGGACATTTGTAGCTTCCAGGAATTGTGTACAGATTTACATTTTAGTCATTTAGCAGACTCTCTTATCCAGAGCGACTTACAGTTAGTGAGTGCATACATTTTCATACTGGCCCCCCGTGGGAAACGAACCCACAACCCTGGCGTTGCAAGCACCATGCTCTACCAACTGAATTACAGGGGACCTTGCGATATGGGGCTGTGCATTATTATGCTGAAACATGAGGTGATGGCGGCGGATGAATGGCACGACAATGGGCCTGCCCATACAATAACCCCATCGCCACCAATGGGCACTCTGTTCACAACGTTGACATCAGCAAACCGCTCACCCACACAAAGCCATACATGCTGTCTGCCATCTGCCCGGTACAGTTGAATACGGAATTCATCCGTGAAGAGCACACTTCTCCAGCGTGCCAGTGACCATCGAAGGTGAGCATTTGCCCACTGAAGTCGGTTACGATGCTGAACTGTAGTCAGTTCAAGACCCTGGTGAGGACGACGAGCACACAGATGAGCTTCCCTCAGACGGCTTCTGACAGTTTGTGCAGAAATTCTTCGGTTGTACAAACCCAGTTTCATCAGCTGTCCGGGTGGCTCGTCTCAGACCATCGCACAGGTAAAGAAGCCGGATGTGGAGGTCCTGGCTGGCGTGGTTACATGTGGTCTGTGGTTGTGAGGCCGGTTGGATGTACTGCCAAATTCTCTAAAATGATGATGGAGGCGGCTTATGGTAGAGAAATGAACATTCAATTCTCTGGCAACAGCTCTGGTGGACATTCCTGCAGTCAACATGCCAATTGCACACTTCCTCAAAACTTGAGACATCTGTGGCATTGTGTTGTGTGACAAAACTGCACATTTTAGAGTGGCCTTTTATTGTCCCCTGCACAAGGTGCAACTGTGTAATGATCACGCTGTTTAATCAGCTTCTTGATATGCCACACCTGTCAGGTGGATGGATTATCTTGGTGAAGGAGAAATGCTCACTAACAGGGGTGTAAAAAATGTGTGCACAACATTTTAGAGAAGCAAACTTTTTATGCGTATGGAACATTTCTGGGATATTTTATTTCAGCTTGTGGTGTCTCAAAATATGTTGCTAATTATGCTGTGATGATAAGAAGTCCGCTTACACTGTACTTTGATTATAAAGGTTTATTGTATCAAAGATCACAGTATCAATTTACAGACATCTGCAGATATCTGGAGAACAACGGCCCAATCTGTTAATATGTTGTTTTTCTCCTTCTTTGTTTAAGACATGGTATTTATATCCTATGTGACATAGTATGGCGTGATTTTAATAAACCAATCCCCGGCTTTCACATATCTCCAAATGTCCTCTATTCCAAGAAACCTATGTAGCAATGCTTTTCCAAATGCTTCAGCAAAGCAGAGTAAAGTTAATCTATTACACCATTTGCAAACATCAGCAAAATCAATAGACCTTCAGACACTACATATTTCCCCCCTTCGAGACTAATTAAGTCTCGAAAACAAAAATAATAGGATTATGACAAATAACAATTTTTGTTCTTGAGTAACTTCAGCAATAAACCATAATTTATGGAGAGTAAACACATGTTTATATAGACAAATTTTTGTATGGGGTGTAAATAAATTGTTATGGAGTGTAAGAGCGAAAAACCTGTCTGGCAGCTTTCATTCCAAATATCCATCAGTCAATCAAGACAGGAAAATTCTCTCACGGCCCCTCTGCCCTAGGCGACCACCTAAGTACTCCAGATCAATTCATAAATCTTTATCAATGCATTTTAAGCTATGATGCAATTGAATACACATGAAAACCTCAGCAAACAAAATACAATCAAAAATGTCCACATTCAGGCTGGTCGACCCATCGGACCCTCCTGTGGATTCTCTCTGTCCCTGCCTAGACCCAATATCCCTAAGCTTCAACGAAATAAACAAAAACATCTGAGGTCCCCACATGTACCCAACAACAGAAAACATAATTATTCAAAAATTAATACAGAAAGAATATAACACTGGAATGTAGTCCACTACACTGCAGCTCCTCCACAGTGTCGACTTTCAATGCGACGTCGATGATGGAATCTGAACATTTCCACACCTTCCTTGTTCCACTTCCTCCAGTCCATTCATATTGTCCATGTTTGAGTATTTGAATCCCTCTACATATTCCCCCATATGCTTCTGGAAGAAAAGAAAAGACCAAACAGTATATTTTGCAAAACAACACATTCAAATTAAAACATCAATATCAGCAATAATATAAGAATGATATATAAGATTATATATAAAATGAATCACATTCCATTTCCCCCCTTTGATTCATAAGAAAATACTAAATATCACAATAATATAATTATCCCACAATCAGATATTCCACATTTCCTAGAGTTATTTCAACCCTAGTTTTCATAACATTTTAGTCTGACTTTTTTCAAAAAATTTATTTTTCTCTAATTATTATTTTTTTTTTTTTTTAAAACCATTTCACTGATTTATTCACAAAACTCTTTCCCATTTTCTGAGGATATTAAATCGGGAAATTCCCACCTGCTTATGACTTCTTTACACAAGAACTTTGCAACCGACTGAGCATCTTTTAGCTTAGTTGGACATCTTATGCACCTCTTGGTATATGAATGTAACCAAGAATATCAGTCACACATTTTTCAGACAGATTGTGCACCTACCTATGACATAGTCAACCTATTCAAGAAAATATGGTTCCCAAAATCATACTCCTTTGAGATTATTCTAATCTCCCCTCTTGCAACATTAGCTAACCCATAGCTTCCTAAATCATCATGGTTTCTCCAAAACAATAATTGATTGCTACTCTAAGGATTTTTTTTTTCATTGTCTTCAAAACCCTTGCTTTCGAAAGTCCTTCAATTTATGGTTCAATCCCTTGGATTGCTTCATCTTTCAATGGATACTGATTCTTCCAAGGAGGTCTGGCTCCTCGTCGAAGTTCAACTTTCACCTCAATTGGGCCGATTTCACAAATCCAATATCAGTACTACTTTGATATCTCAAACATTCTTGAACTTTTTGCAACATCTTCTCTTTAATAGGGTCTGAATCCATCTTCACACTGCAAATAGATTCGTCTGTCATCCATACAGCTTATGACTCTCCTTGTCTTTGAGCCGAAATCATCATTTTCAGAAATCGCTGATCTTCACTCCTCCAAATCCTTCTCCTAATTAGTTGATTTGACATAGTGAGATGTGTAACCTCTTCAGGCTGAACACAGATAAAAGCAGTTCCGCTATCCATCATCACTTCCCATAGTCCATTGTTTATTTTCACTTCAATTCTTGGATCTTTTTCCGGTCCTGATGCTACCAGCTGACACCCCCCTTTCGGATCTTCTGGGCACCTCTAGAATCCTTGCTCCGGGCCCCTATAAGGGTTCACCGGTCCTCCAGATGATCTTGACTGGCCCCTGTATCTTCCTCTGAAATTCCCTCTGGTGTTTCCTTCTGGCCCATTACACTCACGGGCAAAGTCACCAATCTGTCCACAATCATAACACACTTCTGAAGATTGCTGGAAGTATGGCTTAAATTTTCCTCCTCTTCCTCTTTCTAAGTCTTCTCGTCCTCTTCCTCTCCAATTCTGTCTCTGTCCAGAAACTGTCTATGGATATGAAACAACTGGTACCGCTATTGGTGTCTGGTACAATTGCGGTTGGAACTGGTTCGGTTGAAGCTGTGGCAGTGATTGTTGATTTGGTTTACACTGATTCTGCATAACCAGAGCTTTTCTTCTCCTTCTTCTTCCTTCAACTTCCATCAGAGATCAAATCTCTAGTATCCTTCTTCTTTCCTCTCTGGCCAACCTCTGTCTGATGACAGGGTTATATCCACCCATGATCTCTTCTGAATGACTCTGATCATCATCATCATCATCATCAAGTTCCATCCTCCTGAACCTCACTCTACCCTTAGTTTCCAGACATCTCGTTTTCTTCCTACTTTTGGAGTTTGGATTCATCTTTATGGTCGTTTCTGCTTGTCCTCTCTCTATTATTCGTTCATCTTCATCTCTGATGCAATAATCACCCTCCTGAATGATCACTGGAAGCTGAGGATAGACGTCCTTAAACTTGACTTCTTTCTCATAAGGTGGGGGTGTTTTTGCTGAATCCATATGTGAGAAAGGTGTATTGACTTCTGCCATTAGTTTTTCTGTCACCTTCACCTCTTTTGCCATTTTCTCTGTACCTCTGTCTCTCTTATCTTTTGTATCTTTTATCAGTTTTTGTCCTTCATTTTCAAACAGCTTAAGAACACCCAGCTCTCTTTGTCTCTTTTCTTTACGTTGTTGTCCTTTTCCCCCTTCTTTTGATCTGCCTTATACGTGGATACAAGCCCTTGCATTATCTTGATGATGTCTGGGTTAAGAGTCCCTTCCACTGGCCATGGTTGTTCAATGTCAGGCCAACGTTTATTCCATTTTTCAGATAATCTTGCAATACCATTAACTAGAGGATTACTATTCTGTACTACATCAAGAGGAGTAATTGCTTTTGTAGTTTTGATGTCCTTTTCCCCCATTGTAACGACTCACTTATATGTTTCCCTCTTTATTTATTAAATTTATGATTTTTTTTTTATTGATTTTTTTTAAATTAGAAATAATTAATTAATCAATTAATCAATTAATTAATCAATATATCAATTTATTTTATGAATTTTATTTTACCAAATTATTGATTAGTGGCAGTCTTACCACATCCGACCAGGAAAAGTAAAGGAAAGTAGTCAACTTCAGAGCAATCCAAAAATAAAAGACCTGTAATCCAGCAACACTACAGCACTCACAAACCAATTGCTTATTAATCACCCAATTACCTTAATTTTACAGAATAATGTCAATGCTGGATTTCCAACACAACTCTAATCAAAACAAGTCATTCACAAAAACTCTAATGTGCAATTATCAATTACATTAATTCATCAGTCTGTTGCCAAGTTCCTGCGAAATGGTCACAACATGAAATATTCTATGTATACACAATGTATGTATTATATCCTGTAAGGGAAAGTAGGTTTTGTGGATAAGAACAGTACTGGCCTTTAATTGGACTTGATTGTTGTTGCTTGATGTACTGGTCAGCACCTCCTCTCTCTCTCTCTCTCTCTCTGTCTCCTCCTTCTCGTCTCTCATATGACAGAAGAACAAAGAAACAGACAAGAATTTAGTATTTTATGCATACTTATGTTCACGTTCACGCTAAGAAATAAGCAAACAGCTTAACTCAGGAATATTATAATAGCGCAATAACGTTTTATTTTATTTATTTATTTAATTATTATTATTTTTTAATCCATCAACATATCTCTCATTTATCAATTCAATCAAATAGTTTCATAGTTAAACAACAGCCACTTATCAAACAGAATACCTTAAGTCTCTCTCTCCCTCTGTCAGGTTTTGGCCATGACTGTTCGGGTTTTGGTCACTAGATGTCCCCATTGCACCTTTTTTGTACCTTTTGTTTTTCTTGCTCTAATTATTGTTTGCACCTGTAGGTCATTCCCTTGTTAGTATTTATACCCTGTGTGTTCCTCAGTTCCTTGCTCAGTGTTTGTAAGTTAGCACCCAGCCCCAGCCCAAGCCTTGTTTTATATAGATTTTTCTCTGGTGGGATTTTCCAGAGGTTCTCTGGTTTAGTTCTTGTGTTTTGTTTGAGTAGTCTTTTGAGGTTTGTTTTTCCCTGCTGTTTTTTACCACTTTGTAGAGTTTGTTTGTTTTTTTGGAGGTTTTCCTCTTTGTGCCTCTTGGCTTTATTTTTGGACATTGTGGATTTAGTTTCTTTGCCTGAAGATTTTGTTCTTTAATTAAACCACCATCTCTAGTACAGCTGTGTCTGCCTCATCTTCTGGGTTCTGACAATTATTAGTGACTGTTTCTCGCACCGGGTCGTGACAGAAACACTGAGCCATTATTATGAACCCAGAGGCAGCCAGTACCCAGGATCTTTTTTCCATGCTGTCCCACCATGAGGGGACTGTCCAACGCCACGAAGCTGCTCTGGTTCAGCAAGAGGCCTTAATGGCTAGACATTCTCAACTTCCGTCAGAGATGCTGACTTCCATAAAGCAGATTTCGGATCGACTTTCCCCGGCAACCGCTTCTGCTCCAGTTCATCCGATTCAAGGGCCCCTGGCAGTTAATCCCCTGGCTGAACCTCGTCTGCTGCCTCCCCAACGGTTCTCAGGGGATCCGAGTGTTTGTAAGGGGTTTTTCACCCAATGTTCTCTCTCCTTTGAGCTGCAACCATCGTCGTTTCCCACCGACCGGTCCAAGATAGCATATATCATCACCCTGCTGTCGGAAAAGGCCCTAGCCTGGGCTACTGCTGTGTGGGATGCCCAAAGTCCCTGCTGTGCCAGCTACTCTACCTTTGCTGAAGAATTCAAGCGAGTGTTTCAAGGTCCTACCAACGGCCCTGACTCAGCCAAACAGCTCCTGACTCTCCGCCAAGGTCGGCGCAGCGTGACGGACTATGCCATCCAGTTCCGCACTGTGGCAGCAGCAAGTGGCTGGAACGACGAGGCGCTCACAGTGTGTTTTTTGAAGGGTCTTTCTGACACCATCCAAGATGAACTGGCCACTCGGGAACCACCGGACAACCTCGAGTTCCTCATCAAGTTGGCTTCACGCATAGACCAGCGTCTGAGAGAGAGAGAACAAAACCATAGACCGCTCACCCTAGCTCCTATCGGTTCCAGCTCCGAGTCTCCACCTTTATCCTCGCTGGCTCCACCAGAATCCATGCAGGTTGGACGCATCTCCCAGGCTGAGAGAGACCGCCGGATGAGGGAGCGATGCTGTCTATATTGCGGCAAACCGGGCCATTTCCGCTCCACGTGTCCCGGGCTCCAGGGAAACGCACTCTCCCGTGCAGGCCTGGGAGGACTGTAACGGGAAACATAACCTCCTCCCATCCATCCAACTCCCGCCTGCTCATTCCAGTTACCCTTTCCTGGGACGACCACGAAGTTTTCTCTTCAAGCCTTGGTAGACTCTGGAGCCGCAGGTAACTTCATGGATGGGATCTGGGCGAAGGAGAATGGCGTTCCTTCTGAACCTCTAAGTGACCCCATAAGGGTTACTACGTTGGATAGAAGTCCTTTGGGATCTGGACTTGTCACTCGTGCCACTACCCCCTTACGACTTTCAGTTTCCCAAAACCAGGAAGTGATGAACTTTCATCTGATCTCCTGTTCCGAGTTTCCTCTCGTCCTTGGTTATCCCTGGCTTCACAGCCATAACCCTCACATCGACTGGTCTGTGGGCACTATCAAGCAGTGGGGTCCTACGTGCCAAGCCACTTGTATCTTCCCGAGTTCCCAGAGTTCTCCTTCCGAGTCTCTAGAATCCATCGACTTGTCCCGAGTTCCCGAGTGTTACCATGACCTCAAACTGGTATTTAGCAAACAGAGGGCCACCAAACTACCACCCCATAGACCTTACGATTGCACCATCGACCTGTTGCCGGGGACCTGCCCTCCCAGGGGTCGGATCTTTTCCCTTTCTCCTCCCGAACGAGCTGCTATGGATACCTACATCAAGGACGCTCTGACAGCAGGCCTCATGCGTCCATCTACCTCGCCCGGCGGGAGCAGGGTTTTTCTTTGTGGCCAAGAAAGACGGTGGATTACGACCTTGCATCGACTACCGGGGACTCAATGCCATAACCGTCCGTAACCGCTACCCGCTACCCCTTATGGCCACAGCCTTTGAGCTGCTCCAGGAAGCAGTTGTCTTCACTAAGCTTGACCTGCGAACGCATACCATCTTGTGCGGATCAAACCCGGGGACGAGTGGAAGACCGCTTTCAACACGCCTACTGGTCACTACGAATACTCTGTGATGCCCTTCGGCCTGACCAACGCTCCGGCTGTGTTCCAAGCGCTCATAAACGATGTGCTTAGGGATATGCTTAACATCTTTGTGTTTGTTTACTTGGATGACATCCTCATCTTTTCGAGCTCCCTTCAAGAACACACTAAGCATGTCAGACAAGTGCTCAAACGCCTCCTAGACAGCCATTTGTACGTTAAGCCGGAGAAGTGTGAATTCCATTCCTCTCGAGTACAATTCCTGGGATTTATAGTGGAACCCGGACAAGTCCAGATGGACCCCAAGAAGGTAGAGGCGGTAGCGGATTGGCCCACCCCCAAGTCCGTTAAGGAAGTTCAGCGTTTCCTGGGCTTCACCAACTTTTACCGCAAGTTCATCAAGAACTTCAGCTCGGTGGCAGCCCCTCTCTCAGCGGTAACCAAGGGTGGCAACACAAGGTTTCTGTGGGGTAGAGAAGCTGAGACGGCCTTCCAAGGACTCAAGCAGCGCATCCTCTCTGCTCCCATCCTGACACTACCAACGGCGGATGAACCTTTTGTGGTGGAGGTAGACGCATCAGAGGTTGGGGTTGGAGCTGTCCTGTCTCAGAGGGGTGAAGACAAGAAGCTTCATCCTTGCGCCTTCTTCTCTCACCGGCTTACCCCGCCGAGAGGAATTACGATGTGGGGGGATCGTGAACTCCTAGCGGTTAAGATGGCATTGAAGGAATGGAGACACTGGCTCGAGGGGGCTTCTCAACCGGTTTCAAGTGCTTACGGACCACAAGAATCTGGAGTATATCCAGCAGGCGAAGCGGTTGAACGCCAGACAAGCTCGATGGTCTCTTTTCTTCAGCCGATTTCAGTTTATCCTCACCTATAGACCCGGGTCGAAGAATCTCAAACCGACGCCTTGTCACGAATCTACTCTCCTGCCATTCGAGAAGATACTGACATGACTGTCCTTCCGGCCGCTAAGATCGTGGCTCCGATCTCGTGGCAAGTGGAGGATACCGTGAAACAAGCTCAAGCCATCGAACCGGGCCCTGGAGGAGGTCCTGCTAATCGGTTGTTTGTTCCCAAGGCAGCAAGGTCCCAAGTCCTTCGGTGGGGGCACTCCTCTCGCCTCACCTGTCACCTGGGCGTAGGCCGCACCTTGGAGTTCATCCAGCGTAAGTTCTGGTGGCCCACCATAAAAGAAGACGTTGCCACTTTCATCAAGGCCTGTTCCGTGTGCTGCCAGGGCAAATCTTCTCACCTCCGCCCTCAAGGACTCCTTCACCCTCTATCTATTCCCCACCGACCCTGGTCCCATATCTCGTTGGACTTTATTACTGGCCTTCCTCCGTCCCATGGTAATACTACGATCCTAGTCATCATCGACAGGTTTTCTAAGGCGGCCAGGTTTGTTCCTTTGACCAAATTACCTTCTGCCAAGGAAACAGCTGAGTTGGTGATTAACCATGTGTTCCGAGTCTTTGGGATTCCGCAAGATATGGTTTCCGACAGAGGTCCCCAGTTCGCCTCAAGGTTTTGGAAGGCCTTCTGCCAACTCATAGGGGCCACGGCCAGTTTATCTTCAGGGTACCATCCGAGTCCAATGGCCAAACTGAGAGGATGAATCAGGAGCTGGAAACCACCCTCAGATGCATGGTTTCCAACAACCCGTCCACTTGGTCATCCTTCATTGTTTGGGCCGAGTACGCGCACAACACCTTGTGCTCCTCCTCCACTGGTATGTCCCCGCATGAGTGTCAGTTTGGCTATGCGCCTCTATTGTTCCCGGACCAGGAGGCAGAAGTCAGAGTGCCTTCAGCCTCGAGGTTCATCAGACGCTGTCGGCTTACGTGGAAGAAGGCACGTCTTAATCTTCTGCGTTCCTCTCAGCAGTACCAACGACAAGCCAACAGAGGTCGCCGTCCCGGTCCTACCCTGTACCCCGGCCAGAGAGTATGGCTCTCAACTAAGAACCTACCACTACGGGTGGAGTCTCTGCAAGCTGTCCCAGAGGTTCATCGGGTCCCTTTAAGATTGCCAGGAGAGTCAATCCCTTTACTTTTTCGCCTGCACTTACCCAGATCACTTAAGATCAATCCAACATTTCACATTTCTTTATTAAAACCTGTTGTTTTTTCTCCCCTTATCCCGGCAGGCAGACCTCCCCCTCCGCCCCGTGTCATCGGTGGCCAGTCGGCTGATACCGTCCACCGGATACTGGATTCCCGCCGGGTGCAGCGGTCCTGGCAGTATCTGGTGGACTGGGAAGGCTACGGTCCCGAGGAGCGCTCCTGGGTTCCTGCCAAGGACATACTGGACCCTGACCTCATTCGTCAGTTCAGGGCCCTCCACCCTGAGAAGGCTGGTAGGAACGTCAGGAGCCGTTCCTAGGAGGGGGGATTCTGTCAGGTTTTGGCCATGACTGTTCGGGTTTTGGTCACTAGATGTCCCCATTGCACCTTTTTTGTACCTTTTGTTTTTCTTGCTCTAATTATTGTTTGCACCTGTAGGTCATTCCCTTGTTAGTATTTATACCCTGTGTGTTCCTCAGTTCCTTGCTCAGTGTTTGTAAGTTAGCACCCAGCCCCAGCCCAAGCCTTGTTTTATATAGATTTTTCTCTGGTGGGATTTTCCAGAGGTTCTCTGGTTTAGTTCTTGTGTTTTGTTTGAGTAGTCTTTTGAGGTTTGTTTTTCCCTGCTGTTTTTTACCACTTTGTGGAGTTTCTTTTGTTTTTTTGGAGGTTTTCCTCTTTGTGCCTCTTGGCTTTATTTTTGGACATTGTGGATTTAGTTTCTTTGCCTGAAGATTTTGTTCTTTAATTAAACCACCATCTCTAGTACAGCTGTGTCTGCCTCATCTTCTGGGTTCTGACAATTATTAGTGACTGTTTCTCGCACCGGGTCGTGACACCCTCTCTACTCTGTCTACATGTCACAGCAGCTCAGTGAAGCAGGGGAGTGGCATATTTGCTCTACGTAACTCTAAACACATAAAATCCCACGCGTGCGTAGTTCATTCACCAGTGCGATTTCAGAGTGAACAGAACTCTCCTAAAAAGCTCTCTCCCAGCTAAACAACAGAGTAGACAGACCAGCTATCGCTCCGTTCTCTCCCCCTTTGACAAACAATAACACTTAACAGAGCTCACAAACGAACACGAAAACATAGAACATAGAACACAAATCCTACTTCCAAGTTTGTTATCTGCACTTATCCTAATCTGCAGATTTATAGTTATGTTGTTATCAATTACAAAACATCTCTACACACTCTTAAAAAAGTCCTCCCTATAGGCTCATGATTAGTTAGTAAACATTCTCTTTTTATAGAGACTCATAAGATTTTTAAACTTAATGTCCTTCCAGGGGGCTCATATATAGTTAACAATTATTAACGTTCTCACAAACGAAAACTCATAAGATTTTTTAACCTTAACTTCCTTCTAGGGGGCTTATATTGCCTTATGAAAACAAAAATCCCTGTTCTCAACCAAAACATATATATATGTATATATCTCTAACATAGATCTTATCCTAACATGAGTCGACACACAGCTGGCACACATCAGATGTACAGACATGCAGCGGCTCTTTCTCTGTCTCACACACACACGCAGGCTCCGTTCCTCTCATACACACACGCATACACAGTTTAAACAAGAATGCATCCGTTCATACAATAAAATAAGCATGCTACCGCCGTTCCTATTTTCCTTTATATTCCTTCCTAAATTTCTGCTACCTCAGGTTGTAGACATTCAATGAGAGGATTACTTCAGACAAATACTTCGTCAAATAGATTCTGAGAGGTAACATACAATTGAATATATCTTCTACAATCTGCAGTTCCCAGAACTGACTTGAGAGTTAATCTAATAACTATCAAGATTCATGGCCCATCATATTGATCGCCTTGTTTCAAGGGCTTCCTTAAATCAACGGCGTCCTAAAAGTATACTTTTTCCTTATTCCTGGCCTTATTCCTTCATGACGCAAACAAAGTTAGAAATTTAGAACGGACTCTCATCCCACAGCAAATAACAGCAAAGCGCACACACAAGTCCTTTGACGGTACATCTGAACAAACACAGACACAAGCACACGAACCGACCAGCGCCCAAAGAACTGTGAGTAATCTCACCTTATCTGCCGGCGTCTTGAGCGGGAGTCACTTCGTAGCCCATGAATGGAATGCTGAGAAAAGACATAGCACGTCCCAAATCCTCGTCGCCATTTATGTGATGTCTCAAAATATGTTGCTAATTATGCTGTGATGATAAGAAGTCCGCTTACACTGTACTTTGATTATAAAGGTTTATTGTATCAAAGATCACAGTATCAATTTACAGACATCTGCAGATATCTGGAGAACAACGGCCCAATCTGTTAATATGTTGTTTTTCTCCTTCTTTGTTTAAGACATGGTATTTATATCCTATGTGACATAGTATGGCGTGATTTTAATAAACCAATCCCCGGCTTTCACATATCGCCAAATGTCCTCTATTCCAAGAAACCTATGTAGCAATGCTTTTCCAAATGCTTCAGCAAAGAAGAGTAAAGTTCATCTATTACACCATTTGCAAACATCAGCAAAATCAATAGACCTTCAGACACTACAAGCTCATGAAACATGGTAGCAACACTTTACATGTTGCGTTTTCTATTTTTGTTCAGTATACATTTCACATCCTAGAAAAGTAAGTAATTGGGAGGATGAGATGAGGAATTGGCCATCCGCAGATTACCTATGAAGATATTTACTTGGAATGCTTCACAATGTGAAACTACAATACAGTAGGCCTAGGCATATCAGTAGCTGCATAGCGGGAAGGTTGGATGCTTCATGAAGAAAATGAAGACTTGATCTCATCGCCAAACAGTTTGTCAAATTCCCTAGCTAGTGAAGCAAACAAGTAAATAGGTACTTACAAATAAGTAACGATGTGCCTTCTTTGCCGCCACAAGTTAACAAAGATGCCGGTGCCTTGATTTCTGTGAAAAATAAGATGGAGAGAAGCCTGATTGGTTGCTAAAGCTTTCCAAATGCACTCCAAAGTTTAAACTGTTTGATACAATAAAATAAATGGAGAATAAATGTGAGTAAGAAGAACATCATCTGATCCTTATCAGTCAGCAAGTGTTGACCTTCTTGACTTGTTCACACTCGTTAATTATTAAACACACTCTCAGTTATAGCCTGAACTTCAGTAAGAACACATGACCCAGGGATACGAGAGACTGCGGAGAAAAAATAATGTTCTGAGTAGGAAAGGTCGGATCATATCAAATACACAATGAGAACCCCTTTCATGTGGTACTGTTATGTGAATTATTTAACAAACTATTTCAGTTTCTCTGTGCGTCTCCCAAAAGGTTGTAAGTCTTTTGGGATTTAAGTAACGGCCAGAGTCCCGGTCTGCATAGTCAGAGATATTTATTCATTGAGAATTCTACCATCACAATTTCAGAGTCCATCTTTTATACTCATACGTCATACAAAAAGAAATCCCTTCCCTCTGTAGGCGGGCTGTAGTTTTCCACTCTAAAACTGCTCTACTGACCTTCAGTTTACACACACACACATATACACACATGCATACACACATACATACACACACACACACACACACACATAGCCGTTCTCACAATATTCTGCACCATGTTTTCATAACAGTTTCTCCCCTCCCTAAATTGGGAGGCCTCTTTATCTTAGTTTCTCAGTTGTCTTTGTTGTCTGGCCTAACTCTTACTCACATTGCTAAATAGTGGCTCAATGCCATAGCCTATACTGGTCCTACATTCACACATTTCTAACACATTATACACAGTTTCAGGGTGTAATAATTAGTCATTAATAATTAATCTATCAATTCCACCCTTTGACTAAATATTACACACATACAAAATATATGTTGTTATAGAAATGAATCACACTCATTGAAGTATATAAGTTGGTTTGCATATTAAAACATTACAGGTTCATCAGGGTTACCCCATGATTAAAAGCATAACGTTACTTTTTAGCAATGGTAACTAGTACATCATACTTAAAACGAGACTTTAATACACAAAAGATCATTACAATAACTTTTAAACTAGAGATTTATAGTTCTAGGAAAACATCCAGTCTCAAACTATCTGGAACGTCGTCGTCCTCCACCAAGCCTGGTAGGTCATATCCTTAATTCCTTAGGTTGGAGTCCGGGATTGGGCCGTATCTCACCATCTGTTGGGAAACCACCTTCTCCATCTCCTTTTCTCACCAACCCTCAGACACAGGAAATAAGACAACATCCACAAAGAACAAGTATACCCATAGAAGCTATAACTTCACCCAGAATAGTTACAACAATAGTTTTCCATTTACCAAATATGTTATCAAACCAACCGTTTATGGAGCTATCAATACCAGAGTTCTCAGCCAGTTCGTTTGCCAGCGTGCTGAGTCCCTGAAGCACTTTGGTCACGGACCCGTCCGGTGCTGTATTGTTGGGGATGAAAGTACAGCACATAGATCCAAACAGAACACAAACTCCGCCCCGCTCAGCCAAAAGCATATCTAAAGCTATTCTATTCTGCCATGTCATTAAGCTAGTTGCCACTGTCTGCTCAGCTAATCCCTTTATTGCATCACGAGTGTGGTTTATAAATCTTTATAATTTATCCAATCTACGTTTTTATTAATTGTTGACCACCAGAAAATACTTGATTCAAACCCAGCTGCGATCTGATTCCTAGCTTTGAATTGTTCTGGAACCCCTCGAGGTACTCCTATCCCATCAATATATATATCCTTTCATCAAAGGATCCCGGGAGGAGGTTCTACTTTCTACGTGACAACTCACCAGTCTCTGACACATTTGATTGTTTGCGTATGTAGGTGAGTTCACAATCAGTTATCACCACACAACCATCAGATGTCAGCACGGGCCTGGTTTTGGTTCCTAAAATCCTCTGGCTGCAACAAAGAGGAGAGATTAGTCATGGTCTCTTTTAGTTGTGATATTCTCTGTGTGGGAGCAGGAGCTAAGATGCCTTACCCTGTATCCTATCTTATTAGTCCTAGAAAAACAATAAGAATCCCCTGTGACTTCAAACTGAGGCAACCCAGGTCGGGATGACTTTGTTATCGGGGGATACAGATAGTGCAAGTTACTACAAGACTCTTTCACCACATTCCCAGGTGGCTTGCATGGAGGATAAACCTGACAGAGAGTTAAAGCCTGTCAAGGGGAACGGAGTAGTTGTCAACCTTGGTTTGGCTGTCCTACAGGCATAACAGTCCTATTTAGACCGTATACTGAATCCATTCCAACCACAGGTTAAAATCTATTTACTCCGTCTCCATCTGTACTACTTCCTTCAGGTCTATAGTTTGCACTGTCTCACTACCTCCCTCAGAGAGGTTTACTCTATAGGGTGCCCCAGTTGAAGAAGATATCTCACTTGTCAGGTCTGTAATCTGTTTTAGCATAATTCAGACTTTCAGACAGTACCTACCCTTATATGGGTCGCACTGCCATTTCTGATAATTCCCTACTTTCACAATACTACACCTGTCCCTAAACTGTGTATGGAGATTGACATGTCCCCCCCCCGCTTGGTATAAGCAACTACATAGTCCCAGGATGTACATGGTGACATACATATGGTGATGTCCTTCCCTAAAGTCCCTAGTATTTTCCCTTTCCCTACGTCTAGCTGTCTCCTATGCCTTTTCAACTTGTGTTAGGTTAACTACCACTTCTGGCTGAAACAGGAGGGTCCGTGTGTGTTAGGAATATGGCCCCCACAATCAGACAGCTACCTACCGTCGGGAGACCTGTGAATCCCCACCCTCGCCCTGAGAACATGTCAGACGCCAGAGGCCAACCCATTGCTTCACCTTCTATCGAACTCACACAGGGATGATCAGACAGGGTAAGGGAATCTTGTTAAGGAGCCAACCCCCGAGCCCTAGTGGTGATCGGGTTCTTTCTCCTAACTCTGTGTTTGTTCGTCAGGTGTAGCTGGGTTTACCTTTTTGCAGTGAGTGACATGCACCCAGATGGATCTCTCAGCTATTCTGCTGGCAAAGGCAGTACTTGGTAGGGCCCTTCCCGCCAGGCCTGCTTCAGTCTCCTGGTTAGATAGAGTGGGTCACCTTCTCCTTTAGTTCACCTGTGGGGCACAAAACCTCTGACATACAGGTGTGGTTAATAAATTATCTTCACACATACATGTTCTGCTAGGGTGCTCTCTAGTTCTATGTCTGCCTGTCTGGTCCTGCCAACTGTGGCATTCTGTAAAGTCTTCCAAACACTTTCTCAAAGGGGGATAACCCATCTTTATCTGGGGTTACTCTAAATTTCTTCCCTTCACTCCGTGATAACTCTATAAAATCAATTTCCAATTGCTGGAAAGGGTACTTAGCCGGAGGATACTCACCCTGAGGTGCCCTTTGTCTGCCCTGGTGTTTATTTTGAGCACAGATAACACATCTTGAACATTTTTTATTTTATATATATATAATTTTTTTATAATGAGTAATCCCATATGCCACAAAGTGTTGTCTAATCTGTTCTACCATCCATCCCTCCTTTTGACACATGTCACTGCCCATGTGTCAATATTATCACCTACCTAACAATCACTAAGGTAATATTGGTAATTTATCATCCAATTGCCATCCCTTATTTTTATTTATTGGTAAGATAAACTATCTTAAAGTCCGCCTCTCATGCCTTTAGAATTTACCAGTGTGGATGATTAATTAACACCAGAAAGTTAAAACAGAGTTCAGAGGCAATTGAAATTCCATCCCATAGTATACCAAACATTACCATTATTCTAAATATTTAATAAATGTTACTTATCCCAAGTGTTCATTAATCGGCAGGTAGCTTAGTGGTTAGTGGGCGGCTTAGTGGGTAGCTTAGTGGGCGGCAGGTAGCTTAGTGGTTAAGAGCGTTGTGCCAGTAACCGAAAGGTCGCTGGTTCTAATCCCCGAGCCGACTAGGTGAAAAATCTGTTGATGTG
This sequence comes from Coregonus clupeaformis, assembly GCF_020615455.1. Lineage (NCBI taxonomy): Eukaryota > Metazoa > Chordata > Actinopteri > Salmoniformes > Salmonidae > Coregonus > Coregonus clupeaformis. The sequence continues at coordinate 25,454,720 of NC_059224.1, read as the reverse complement.
CCCTTGAGCAAGGCACTTATCCCTAATTGCTCATGTAAGTCGCTCTGGATAAGAGCGTCTGCTAAATGACTAAAATGAAAATGAAAATGAATCCTCATGACATTCATTCTCATAAGAAATCATATATACCCCAAACTCAGCCAAAACCTAAAAAACTCCATAAAATTCACTGTGTGCTCCTCTAAGACCTATCACCCTTGACCTGCTGAAACCCCCCAAAATTGAAACAACAAGGCTTTATAAACATCATACTAGGTGTGTTGTTTATTATTTGAAAACCCCAATTAAAAAACAACAACCAAACAGCCAGGTCATGAGGACTCCTGATTTCTCTCTTCCCCTTCTGCCTACAGTTTCTTAACTGGTGCCCATTCCTTGCACAGTAACTACACGGTTCCTCACATTCTCTAGCAAAATGTCCCGTTTTGTCACAATTGTAACACTTCCACTCACTCCTGTCTCCACTATTACCATTTCCTTCTTGTCTGTCTTTGCTACCGTAACCTCTCTTTCTCTCCTAGGTATTGACTAATAGTCTCACTGTCTCTAATTCAACACAAAACCCCATCATCAAATGTACTCCCAGCAGAACTGAAAAAAACAAAACAGACTGTGATTTCCAGGACACTGCACCTTTGTTTCTGGCCTCACTATCTCCCCGGGAATTGGCCCTCCCTCAAGGTCCCTCCCAATCTGTTCTTGGTAAACTGCAAACCTTTTATTGCTTCTGGTTTCATAGGGTATTGCTTCTGATATGGCCTATGATTAGATTTGGGTATCACCTGTACTGGAATTACCCCTTTTATTAATCCTACGTCTGCTGGACCCCGGGACCACAAATGCTCTGGAACTTCTTTTAAGTCTGACTCCTGTTGTTCTGTCAACAGGTATTCCTCTCCTCAGCATCTGCTATTCTCATCTAAATGTACTATCTGTGGATGGGCTGTGTTGATCGCCACTCACAACATTGACCCAATCAGTGATCCTCTTACCCTTGGATACCCACTGGCCCATGTCTTTCCAGTCCTCTGCTGGCTCCTTTGCTAGGGACACATGTGGGCTCCATATTTCCCTGAACAGTCTCTGACTTTGGGGCCCTAGTTCCACCTCCACTACTGCGTGGGTGTTGTCATAGTGAAACCATTTCAAGGCTATAGTCCTTTCTGTGGTTTTAAATAATGCTTTCTCATAGATTGCATCTGGACCTGGGTGTTTGTTATACCAGAGAGTACAGTGTAGGTCATCGGGGGACATTTTAGTGGGGCCTGGTACTACATCATCAGCAAGTTCCATCAAGGTTCGGGGAATATCAGTTATTCCCCCCCTAAACAAATCTTGCCTATACCAATAACATGGCTCCCCTTCCCCACAGACCACCATATTGTCTCTGACTATGTGTACTTTCATTCCCCTCTCAGCGGAAATGACAGCCACATTCAATTTAGTCATTACATCACGTCCTAGTAAATTTACCCGACACAGCTTAGATATCAGGATGGGTATGGTTGCCTCTCATCCTGATTGGTCATGTTTTAGGGTTATTGGGGCTGATAACCTTTCAATAAATTGATGACCAGAGGCAGATCGCACTATGATTTTCTCCCCATCAATCCTGACTCCATCTGGCTTGTCTGTTGCACAGGTTGCTGTCCTGCAGGCTCCCGTATCACAAAGGAATTTAATTTTCATACCCATTACTGTCAATGTCAAATAAGGTTTCTGTTCCTGTTGAAGTGCTAAGTCAATAGTAGCCAATTCAAACACCTCACAATTTGGATCAAAGGGTTCCTTAGTCTTCCCCCACTAGAGTCTACTATTTCTCCCTCAAGGACTAGTCACGCCTTATCTTCCTCTTCCTCACGCTCAAAGCTGGGGGATGGACTTCTCTCTCTCTCTTCTCTCTTTTCTCTCTTTTCTCTCCTGTCTGACTTTCTCTGCCCTTGTCCTGTACTCCTCTACCTCTGGCTCTTCCTCACCTTCATCTTCCCTTCCTCCTCCAGCCCCTTCTTCCTCATAGGGAAGTGGGGCCGGTGGGGGGGCAACATTATTCCCCTGCACTCTCCTTCTCCTCCCTACGTATTCATCATCTGGATTTTCTCTCCATGCCTGGTCTGCCAAGTTTGGATATAACCTTTCTGCCCTCTGCTCTGGGGGAGGCACGGAGACCTCAACCTTCACTTCTCTTTCCCTCTCACTCACTTCTCTTTTCTTCCTGCCTTCTTTCTTGGCTCTGTCCTGTCTGTTATTCTGCTCATGATGGATTGCATGTCTCTCTGAGGCTATTACACAATTCAGTTATTTTCCCAACATACTCTCCGTGATCGGCCCATGGCAAAAGTGTCCTCTGGGCATCCCCTGAAACCCACTGCCCTCTAACGGCAGCCCAAACCTTACTATTCCTGTTTTGGGGTGGGTCATTCCTTCTACCGCTCTGGCCACGTCCTCTGTGTTCATGGCCTGTCTGCTAAATGGCATATTATTATTATTACTGTATACATCTAAGGTTGCTGGGGCCCCTTTCATTCCCCGCCAATAGATTAGGTAAGGCTATTAGTGGGTACTGGCCCCCTCCTACGCTCTCTCTCTCTCACTGCTTATTTCTCCTTTACACACCTTATGTATCTGTTTAAGCATGGATTCGAGTTTATCTGCGTCTAGACGTCCCTCAAAACCATACCTCTCCCTCCACCTGGTTACATAATGGAGATTTCTTCTATCCCTGGATTCCATTTTAATTACATCAAGCATTTCTCGTCCCCAGTAAATTCTGGGACCTCTTGTGAGGATTTGCCCCCCATGGTTGGTACTGTTAAAAAATCCCTTAGCCACCTCTTCTATATAACAAGTCAATTTAACAAGTAATTCAAAATAGCTTCACACAACAACACCTTGAATCACCCCTTCCTGTATATGTAATCTTGACTAGTCCCCCAGAATTATCTCATACTTTTACAGAGGGATTGATCCCCACAATGTAATCTTGATAATTCCTGACAGTCTCATACAACAGGAATGGGTTCTCCTCCTCTATACAACCCTGGAACCACCCCTCTTACTAGTCCCCAGATATCTCATACTTTTAAAGGATTGATCCCAATATCTGATAATTCCTGACAGTCTCATACAACAGGAATGGGTTCTCCCTCCCTCTATACAACCACCTGGAATTATTCATGTGACTTTTGAGCAAACATTAGGTCTCACACGTGTACAACCTTACATGATTATTGGTGTTGTATCGGTAACCTGGAGTTTATAAGGCTCCAGAACGGATAGAGTTACAGCAAAATCTACAGTTGTTTGTGACTTTTGACTTTACTAATATTCTATTTCTCACACATGCTACTTTAATTCCTTCTGGTGTACTTTTTGTATTTGTTTAACCCGGATTATTTGTTGACTGTTCAATAATCTCTTACAGGTTACATCCCATAGGTGTACTTTTAATAGTTCCTTCTATTTCAACACCGGGTAGTTTATTTTGGTAATGGCCTATTACCGTGAATCATTACGGACCCACCACCAGGTTGACTAGTCCCCCAGAATTATCTCCTACTCTACGGAGGAGTCTATCCTCACAATGTAATCTTGATAATTCCTGACAGTCAACCCCACATTTCACTTAAAATGGCTACGCATTGATCAATTTGCTACTTTTCAATATTTTAGCAAGTCCTCAAATCAATTTCACCAAGTTAATGAATAAAGACTACTGACCTTATCCTTGCAGCCGAGATTCAATGTAGGTTTGGATTCCGTCACCGTCTCTGTCATTAATTAGGTGTCCTCTGGCCTGTTTTAACCCTTAATGTCAAAGGGCAGGACTTTCTATTTACGAATGTATCATTCGCCCGTCGACGGTTTTCAGAGTTACCTGGAATGACAGAAACAGGGTATTGGAATCCGGCTCGAAGGACCAAGCTGTTATGTGAATTATTTAACAAACTATTTCAGTTTCTCTGTGCGTCTCCCAAAAGGTTGTAAGTCTTTTGGGATTTAAGTAACGGCCAGAGTCCCGGTCTGCATAGTCAGAGATATTTATTCATTGAGAATTCTGCCATCACAATTTCAGAGTCCATCTTTTATACTCATACGTCATACAAAAAGAAATCCCTTCCCTCTGTAGGCGGGCTGTAGTTTTCCACTCTAAAACTGCTCTACTGACCTTCAGTTTACACACACACACATATACACACATGCATACACACATACATACACACACACACACATAGCCGTTCTCACAATATTCTGCACCATGTTTTCATAACAGTTTCTCCCCTCCCTAAATTGGGAGGCCTCTTTATCTTAGTTTCTCAGTTGTCTTTGTTGTCTGGCCTAACTCTTACTCACATTGCTAAATAGTGGCTCAATGCCATAGCCTTTACTGGTCCTACACTCACACATTTCTAACACATTATACACAGTTTCAGGGTGTAATAATTAGTCATTGGCTGGTCCTACACTCACACATTTCTAACACATTATACACAGTTTCAGGGTGTAATAATTAGTCATTAATAATTAATCTATCAGGTACTTCAATATGTCTGGAGAAAATTAAAAACTCTCTCTCTCACTCTCCCCTCTCTCTCTCTCTCTCATTTGCTTGGGGTTCTCTATGGGATATGATATTATTGAAATCCAAAGCCTTCTCCAATGCGAGTTGTTTCCAATGAAACATGCAACAGTAAATGTGTATAAATTAAATAAATTGACCAGTGAATTGGAATGAAAAATACATTTGGCATAATAAATCAGCTTAGCATATTGCTACTGTATGTCACCCGTAAGGTATAATAGTAGTTAATTACTGTTTTTTAAAGTGGTTTATGGCATGGTAATTATGTAGACATGCCTCAAGGAGATTTTATACAAAGTGAGACCCATAGAAATATATACACTACCGTTCAAAAGTTTGGGGTCACTTAGAAATGTCTTTGTTTTCGAAAGAAAATCAATTTTTTTGTCCATTAAAATAACATCAAATTGATCAGAAATACAGTGTAGACATTGTTAATGTTGTAAATGGCTATTGTAGCTGGAAACGGCTGATTTTTAATGGAACATCTACATAGGGGTACAGAGGCCCATTATCAGCAACCATCAGTCCTGTGTTCCAATGGCACGTTGTGTTTGCTAATCCAAGTTTAGCATTTTAAAAGGCTAATTGATCATTAGCAAACACTTTTGCAATTATGTTAGCACAGCTGAAAACTGTTGTGCTGATTAAAGAAGCAATAAAACTGGCCTTCATGAGACTAGTTGAGTATCTGGAGCATCAGCAATTGTGGGTTCAATTACAGGCTCAAAGTGGCCAGAAACAAATAACTTTCTTCTGAAACTCGTCAGTCTATTCTTGTTCTGAGAAATGAAGGCTATTCCGTGCGAGAAATTGCCAAGGAACTGAAGATCTCGTACAACGCTGTGTACTACTCCCTTCACAGAACAGCACAAACTTGTCACGCCCTGATCGAGAGAACTCTTGTTGGTTGGGTCAGGGTGTGAGTTTTCTGTTTAGATTCTATGTTTAGAGTCTAGTATTTGTATTTCTATGTTTGGCCGGGTGTGATTCCCAATCAGAGGCAGCCGTCGCTCGTTGTCTCTGATTGGGGATCATACTTAGGCAGCCAGTTTTCCTGCCTGGGTTGTGGGATCTTGTTTGTGTTTCGGTGAGTTTGGCTTGTTTGTGTATAGCCATCCGACGTCACGTTTCGTTGCCTTTTGTTGTTCTGTCAGTGTGTATTCAGTTTAATAAACATGTTCGCATACCACGCTGCACCTTGGTATGACCCGTCTCTCAACGACCGTGACAAAACTGGCTCTAACCAAAAAAATATGCTTTTCTTTCTAAAACAAGGACATTTCTAAGTGACCCCAAACTTTTGAACGGTAGTGTGTATATATATAATGTATTATTATTAATGTATTTTTAATTTTTATACTGAAAAGTTAAAACATACAATCTACCTGCAGTGAAGCCACTCAACATCTACATCACATTAGTCATCTAACAGACTCCCATCCAGAGCGACACACAGAAGCAACCAGGGAAAGATAATTATTTATAATTCTATGGTGAGACCAACCAATCTTTATAAAATCCAAATGTGTGCTTCTTAAATGGATGCAATGCATGTTTGAAATGCTTTGGGGCTGTGTCGCAGGGATTTCAGCATATTACCTTATAGTTTTAATGACACAAATCCCACACACATGACAAGAGGCGAGATACCCCAAACCCCCTAGATCAATATGGCCCCTTCTACCTACAGTTTTCACTGTTGCTAGGCAACAAACAACCTTGTGGTGATAAAAAGTGACAATCTTTGGGGGGTTAGGTTATGAATATTTACTGAGAATTGACAATTGCATTTCCTTGTCCAGTCCTTGATGAACTACCGGTATATCTATTTCAGAGTGGCTAGTCTGAGTAAAGTCTGCTCGACCTTTTGGTCGTTTCACTAATTTGGTGCCTTTTGATAAGTGTAACTTGGTCCAAAAAAACGTTGGGATTTCACCTAATTTTAACATTCTGTCATAAAGAATGTTCAACTTCATAAAAAACACGTTTGTGCCAAATAAAGTAACAGGGTCCCTTGTGACATTGGGAATGGAAGCTTGTTGTGTGCATCAGGGAGTGGCAATTGAATGCAAGCTTCACCCCAAAAAATCTAGCATGTCTATCTCAGGTTTCCACCACAAAACACCTGAAAATTGCCAGAAAGAGTAGAACCAGCTCACCTGCTTTTACTCTATGGTTTGACTATTAGATGTTCAATGTTTCTTTTGGAAATAATATTTAAATAGGAATAGTTTCACCATATTAAAACAAGAGTTCAGTTCACGTAACAGGGTTGACCTTAAAATGAGGGACAGATGTAAATGAATCACTTATCACAATAAATAAATCATAATTTTCAGAAATGACTTCACAATGATGGTGAAACTTGGAGAAATGTGGGGATTACGTTAAAATCAACCTAGAAGTGATACAGGGTTGAGGAGAGAAATTTCAAAATGATGAATTTTGGCACTTTAGCAAGCTTTTATTCATATAAAAAATCAGATGTATTGAATTCTCCATGTGGTCTATATTAAAAGGCACTTAATCTGATTTAACAGGCTTTTAAAATGCAGTATTGGTGGATCATTTCTACATAAAATATCAAATGGACGCAACAGGCACGACCCCTCTACAGTCTCACCACACAAAATCAATGTTCAAATTCTGCCAACAATTCTACACTTATAAATGATTAAAATTGTTCCATACCCCAAATTTGTATTATTATACAGTATGTTATACAGTAACATATTGGAATTGATACCATTGGTACCTTATTAGAAGAGTCCAGTTTAGATTATCCAATTCTTATTAGGGGATTCCGTATTAATATCATAAAAATACATTACAAAGCAATCATGTCAATAAGACAATGTTAACCTAATTAGGCCTATGCATGGAGGAAGGAACCCAACCCAGTGATTCACTTCTATTCCCATTAATGCCATTTGGCTAATTGGCAGGACAAATTACACCAATCCCGCAGAACAGAAGCACTTCAGGCATAACCTCTACAATCTACCTGGCATTATAACCCTCTTACAACATGGACATAGAAGGTCACGCTCAATAAACCAGCCTATCAGAGAGAAATATCAGTGGTGATTTCTAATAAGGCAGAGGGGCCCTGTCCTAAGGTCAGAGTGAGAGGTCATCCAGTCATATCCAATGACTGTCCTCGTGTCTCTGGGGCAGTGCCCTTGATTTGGACTCATACTGCCCTTTTAAGAGTAACCCATTAATTATAGTGTAAACTCAAGGTGCTACGCAGAGCTCTGATAGGACAGCTCTGTGATTTAGAGCCCCAGTAATGTCAGCTTTGATCTGTGGGCCCACTTGAGACATCAGGCATGATTACACAGCAGCAGCCAAGGAGCAGGGCTGGGAGACCACTGGGTCATTTAAAAGGCTCAGGAAAGCCTAAAGAATCTATTACATGTCAAGCTGTCTCACCTTTTTCTCCCTCTCTGTTTTCTCTCTCTTTCTCTATCTCACCTAGCCCAATATTAGACCTTTGATTCATTATTTCATGAATTAATGAGACGAGGTCTAAGGGCATTCCGTAGCGATTGCGTTTGAGATAACTCATGGTCCAATGAATGTACCTGCTACCTAGCAGCATTTGTCCTGTGTCCGAAGCTACATCCATAATCGGTAGACGGTTCTGATTGGAGAATCGCCATTTGCATCACAGAGCAGTGAACAAGAATCTATTAAATCCAGTTTTTAGATGCTACCCCCCCTCCCCAAATCAAAATCTAATATGGATGCCAATGTTTTTTGTTTTTCCCCCGCTTTGTGCGCACACCTGTCTGTGGTTTACACCTGTCTGTTGTTAGCTAATGAGTCCCACAAAATGGGCAGGCGCTGCCCCAGACGTGAAGTAAAGGTAATGTGTGTGCACAAAGCTAGCATTTAAAAACTGCTTTTAATAGTTTAACAGCCCATGATGATGTGTGTTTAATACACATGTGAATCTGCAGGGGATAGGTTTAGCTAGAGGAACATATATGTTTCAAATTCAGTGTTCTCTGCTACCCAAAATGACATTAGTTGTGCAGTCCATAATATGAATATAAATACAACTAATATTATTTGTTGTATTTATTTCTTCATCTTCTTCTTCTTATTATTAGCCTAATTCCAGGTGTCTCGGTGGGATTCATTGGTGGTATTTTGAAACACCAAGCAGGGTACTGCCGCTTTAAATCTATCAGGCTATGTAACCTACAGAAAGTAGTCAGTCCGCTAGTGTTCGCAAAACTGTGCAAAGGAGCAGATACTCCGTGCTTGTGCTACGTTCGTACACACACAGTCCACTTCATTCAGTTGGTCATTTCTGGAGAGGTGTGCTCATCCTGGTTGCGCAAGGGAGTCTTTGACAGAGAGAAAATCAACAGTGTGATAAATATTTCACACTTTGCGTGTTTTGCGCTCAAGATGGACCAGAAAGACACAGAGATGAATGAAAAGGGAGTTACTTCTTCGACCAGTGGAGTTGTGGTCCAAGTACGAGAGAAGAAAGGACCTTTGCGTGCAGCTATTCCATACATGCCATTCCCAGTAGCAGTAATATGCCTATTTCTCAACACGTTTGTTCCAGGGTTAGGTGAGTTTACACTTTGATTTAGCTACCTTTTTTTTATCACACCATGTGTAGTAACAACTGTCGAAAGCATACAGTAAGCATATGGCACTGTTTTTCTTAGAACTGCATATTTGCATACTTTTTGCAAACGTTTTACTTTAATCACAAATTCGTTTTTATTATCATTGTAGTTGTATTATTATTTGGTTTTTCTTTTTTGTAAATGTCTGAACTCACCTTTATGCACACCTGGGGTGTATTCATTTAGCAGATTCTGTTGCAAAACGTTTTGCAACAGATACCGTTTACTCCAAATGGAAAACGTTTTGTAACACAAAATATAGTTTATTTTGGACAATTCAGGTAGGTCCCTGCCCGCTTCGTTCCCTTTGCTCTGTTTGCTTCTGGTTGGTTCTTAAACGGTTTCCGTTGCAAGATGTAATGAATACACCACTGATGCTTGGGACGTGGTTGTAACATTAGCATGGCTGGCCATAGGCATAAGCAGAAAAGTGAGGCCATAAAACTGATAGAAATGACTCGTTGGCACAATGCTGCTATTTTTGGTAAAGTTCTCAACCTCGAGTCAGCGTCATGCCACCCTCAAAGGGGACCGTTGTTTTCAACATAATCTACTCATGTTCGCATACACCGTTTCGTGGTTGCTGCCATCTTGCTAGTTCCGGTTTTACTGGGACTACTCTGTCTGCGCACTAGCACTCATTGCGCACAGGGAGCAGCGCAAGGAGCGACGACGTCATCTTTACGTCATTAAAAATCTTGACAGACATTGTATGAATATAAAATGTTAATGGGCGTGTTCGACATTGCAGATAACTTTATAGGCAAGATGAGACTGACCAATCTGACTCAATTTGCATCATAAATAACTACTCAATATTATTTGTAGATCAGTCAGTCGGTCACATTTTACCCATGATACATCACGGTTTTGATGCACTTGAACACGTACAATATCTTCGGATGTAAGTGATTTTTAAAAAATACGGCCTCCGCAACAATTATTTGAATAATTAAATGGTTATTTTGTGCACAAAGGTGATGACTACAGTGTCTTATTTGGACTAGAAAAATGTAACTTCTCTATGGGGCCATCTATGGGAATTGTCTTTTTGGCAGTACTTCAGATAAACTGCAGTACGGAAAGTGCCCTCTGAGCACAGTGGAAAGCGTGCTTCCAGACCGGAAGCCTGTGACGTAACTTCCGCTTTTGGATGAGTGCCTCGCTGTTTACAGTCCCTGGTGAAACGGATTAGCGTACGACTGGAAAACACTGAGCTTTCCGAGCAAGTATTCAAGGAAGCACTAACTTAAACTTTCAATATTCACGGGATAGCTTTTTTGAAGGCACTTCCACATACCAATTTTGTTGGTGTCAACTTTGTCGGAGATTCTATTATGTGGGTAGCAGCTAGCAAAGGCAGGTTTGCCAGCTTGCTCTCTGAAATTGTTTCCAATAATAACAAGGTGACACTCCATCTTAACTCCTCCTCCAAATGTACTGAACAGTGCAGAAGAGAACCTCCTAGGACAGTGATTTCTCTTCTCGTCATGACCAGAATGTGGGTCATGTACACTAGTTGCAGGCGTTTCTTTTTCGCCTGCTACGTTAGGTTAGCGTCGTGCAAACCAGTCCTGTGGAGAACTGTTCCCTTCTTTGCCAGTGTCAACTCTGGTAGCTGGTTTACGTGAAAGAGAGGCTATAACTTTAAACTATAGCAAAATACACAATTAAGTGAATTAGTGATAGAAATTGTTAGACATACACTAATAACCAAAAGTATGTGGAAACCTGCTCATCGAACATCTCATTCCAAAATCATGGGCATTAATATGGAGTTGGTCCCCCCTTTGCTGCTATAACAGCCTCCAGTCTTCTGTGAAGGCTTTCCACTAGATGTTGGAACATTGCTGCAGGGACTTGCTTCTATTCAGCCACAAGAGCATTAGTGAGGTTGGGCACTGATGTTGGGCAATTAGGCCTGGCTCACAGTCGGCGTTCCAATTCATCCCAAAGGTGTTCGATGGGGTTGAGGTCTGGTTCTGTGCAGGCCAGTCAAGTTGTTCCACACCGATCTCGACAAACCATTTCTGTATGGACCTCGCTTTGTGCATGGGGGCATTGTCATTCTGAAACAGGAAAGGGCCTTCCCCAAACTGTTGCTACAAAGTTGGAAGCACAGAATTGTCTAGAATGTCATTGTATGCTGTAGCGTTAGGATTTCGCTTTTCTGGAACTAAGTGGCCTAGCCCGAACAATGAAAAACAGCCCCAGACCATTAGTCCTCCTCCACCAAACAGTTGGCACTATGCATTGGGGCAGGTACCGTTCTCCTGGCATCCGCCAAACCCAGACTTGTCTGTCGGACTGCCAGATGGTGAAGCGTGATTCATCACTCCAGATAACTAATTTCCACTGCTCCAGAGTCCAATGGCGGCGAGCTTTAAACCACTTCACCTGACGCTTGACATTGCGCATGGTGATCTTAGGCTTGTGTGAGGCTGCTCGGCAATGGACACCCATTTCATGAAGCTCCCGACAAACAGTTCTTGTACTGAGGTTGCTTCCAGAGGCAGTTTTGAACTCTGTATTGAGTGTTGCAACCAAGGACAGACAATTTTTGCTTGCTACGCGCTTCAGCACTCAGCGGTCCCATTCTGTGAACTTGTGTGGCCTACCACTTCACGGCTGAGCCGTTGTTGCTCCTAGACATTTCCACTTCACAATAACAGCACTTACAGTTGACTGGGGCAGCTCTAGCAGGGCAGAAACTTGACGAACTGACTTGTTGTTAAGGTGGCATCCTATGACGGTGCCACGTTGAAAGTCACTGAGCTCTTCAGTAAGGCCATTCTACTGCAAATGTTTGTCTATGGAGATTGCATGGCTGTGTGTTGATTTTATACACCTGTCAGCAACGGGTGTGGCCGATCCACAGATGATGCAATCTCTATTGCGCTCCACACTGCCCTTTCACACCTGGACAAAAGGAACACCCATGTGAGAATGCTATTCATTGACTACAGCTCACCGTTCAACACCATAGCGCCCTCAAAGCTCATCACTAAGCTAAGGACCCTGGGACTAAACACCTCCCTCTGCAACTGGATCCTGGACTGCCTGACGGGCCGCCCCCAGGTGGTAACGGTAGGTAACAACACATCCGCCACGCTGATCCTCAATGCGGGGGCCCCTCATGGGTGTGTGCTCAGTCCCCTCATGTACTCCCTGTTCACTCATGGCCAGGCACGACTCCAACACCATCATTAAATTTGCCAATGACACAACAGTGGTAGGCCTGATCACCGACAACGACGAGACAGCCTGTAGGGAGGAGGTCAGAGACCTGGCCGTGTGGTGCCAGGCAACAACCTCTCCCTCAACATGATCAAGACAAAGGAGAGGATTGTGGACTACAGGAAAAAGAAGAGGACCGAGCACGCCCCCATTCTCATCGACGGGGCTGTAGTGGAACAGGTTGAGAGCTTCAAGTTCCTTGGTGTCCACATCACCAACAAACTAACATGGTCCAAACACAGCAAGACAGTCGTGAAGAGGGCACGACAAAGCCTATTCCCCCTAAGGAAACTTAAAAGATTTGGCATGGATCCTCAGATCCTCAAAAGGTTCTACAGCTGCACCATCGAGAGCATCCTGACGGGTTGCATCACTGCCTGGTATGGCAACTGCTCAGCCTCGGACCGCAAGGCACTACATAGGGTAGTGCGTACGGCCCAGTACATCACTGGGGACAAGCTTCCTGCCATCCAGGACCTCTATACCAGGCGGTGTCAGAGGAAGGCCCTAAAAATTATCAAAGACTCCAGCCACCCTAGTCATAGACTGTTCTCTCTGCTAACGCACGGCAAGCGGTACCGGAGCGCCAAGTCTAGATCCAAGAGGCTTCTAAACAGCTTCTACCCCCAAGCCATAAGACTCCTGAACATCTAATCAAATGGCTACCCAGACTATTTGCACTGCCCCCCACCCCTCTTTTACACTGCTGCTACTCTCTGTTTATTATCTATGCATAGTATCTTTAATAACTCTACATACATGTACATATTACCTCAATTACCTTGACTAACCGGTGCCCCCGCACATTGACTCGGTACCGGTACCCCCTGTATATAGCCTCGCTATTGTTATTTTACTGCTGCTCTTTCATTATTTATTACTTATATTTCTTATTTATTTTTTTGGTATTCTTTCTTAAAACTGCATTGTTAGTTAAGGGCTTGTAAGTAAGCATTTCACTGTTGTATGCGGCGCGTGTGACAAATAAAATGGTATTTGATATAGTGTATATCATTAATACACATTTTATGAGATGCATATCATAATAATGATAGATAAAATACATTAAAAATAAATTTTATCAGTAAACTATTAGTCCCATTCATCTCTTCACCTCTATTAAGATTAATTCATTGAGAATCTCAGTCAGATGCTTCCTCCCTAGAGTCTCAGTAATTGCAACACTGCTGTTTAAAATGGATTTTGCAATTTGGGTTTATATGCCCTCTCTTCTTCCCTCTCCTCCTTTATCTTCAACCCTTCCTCATCTCCTAATTGTCAAGAGGGGATGCTGGGCTGGCAATAGGTCCCATTTGGAGTTCCCTCTATGCATGCCTCTGTCTTTGTAGAGATACCACTGTACCGTATCTGCACCAAGGAGTTAGAGGATCTAATGGGAGTCAGTAATGGGATCTGTATAGTAATGATTTCCATTTCCACAGTGGAATGGCACACATCAGGCACGACACAGCATCAGCATAACATTGATCTCCACGCTATCCTCCCCTGAACCTAATGAGACCTGTGGAGCCCAGGCCCCACAGATCCCTTTCATAGCAGGTGCATCTGAAAGGCGAGGAGCCAGGAGCTGCTCGGGCCCGTGTTAGAAAAGTGAAGTAGGCCTACTGTGTTGTTCACTGCCAGTGCCATTCACTGACTGAGTCACCGTTATTATTTGATCATACAGTATTTCTATTCAGTATCTGTTTCCATAGAGCCAGATGGAGCTACACACATTCTTTATTAGTTTCATTTCACATTCATGTATCCATGGTTATTGACCACAGTCACAGTTATTGATCGCCCTTATATGCGACACTATCCATGGCCCAAGTACTATGACTTGTCTTGGTGGGGACTAGGCCTAGGGAGTCCATAGTACTGAGTGTGTAAGATTAGAAATGTGTCTCCCCATGTGGCATATCTGAGGCAGCCCAGTAATGTCATTGTGTACCTGGCTGGCCCAGATGTCATGGGGTGATCTGGTCCATCGTCTGTCCATCCACACCAGTGGAAAAATAGCTTTCTGCCCTACTCATTCAGGACTGGCTATACTGAGAGTTGCGGGTGAGACTGCCAGCTGCCAACAGGCCTTCCCAGTTCCCACGCCACCCAGCAGCAGCTGGGGGCTCTGTGTGACTACCATGTCACTTCGGGTTTTGTCCAATCACCAGTCTTATTCTTGATTTTGTGGTTGGACCCATGCCCTGGCTGGTGTTGCTGTCTCATCAGCCTGTTTACACTGAAACAGCATCTTCACACCTCCTCAACACTGCAAGGCCATCATGTCAACTGGGATGTCCACAAGTCCCACGACTGAGAGAAAATAAATACATTCACAGGAGCTGGGCAAAGCTGTTTTGAAGTAGCTGCTTATTGTTTTATTATGAAGGAGTGATATTTCTTAGGGCCAGATTCAGACTGGTCTTTATTGGGCTTATGTAAAGTCAGCACCTGAGATGAGGAGCAGAGAGCGGATACCAAGTAGTAATGTACAGTAGCTGAGTGCTAAATGCAAAGAGACATCTCCTCCCCTCTAGAGTCAGTGAGTCAGTAACACACTGTCACGGATTCTGCCGAGGCTGCCCCTCCTCCTTGCTCGGGCAGGCCGCGGCATTCGTCGTCACCGTAATACTAGCTACTGCTGATCTATGTTATATGTGTCTATGTTGCACCTGTTGTCTATGTCACACACCTGTTTCCCATTTGTGTAATAACACCTACCCTATTTAACCCAGGTGCTCCCAATGTGTCTTGTGCGTGGTTGTTTTTCGTTTCGTGTGTCGTTTGGTGAGCGGGTTAGTTCCTTCCTGTGTGAAGGTATTGCTGTGTTGTTTTCTTTACTCAAGTTCAGTAAAGTATGTTTCCTCGAGTTCTGTGTCCTGCGCCTGACTTCGATCCACCGCATTACACTGACACTCGTTACAGAACCACGCACCATCTATGGTGTCAGCAGGTACAGCTCGTCAGTCCGAATCTATGGAGGAACGTTTTCAACGACAGGAGAGTGTCATCCGGGCGCTCGGCACCGCCATGGAGAGGGTGATGAACACGATGGACCGTTGGGAGAGAGGTGGCCTTCCCACACCTCCTCCAACCACTCTACCACCCATACCACAGTCCACCTCTTCTCCACCTGGGCCCAGTGGGATTCGGCTCTCGCTCCCGAGGGCATATGACGGTACACCAGCCGGGTGTCAGGGTTTCCTGCTCCAGGTAGAGCTCTACCTGGCAACCATCCATCCGGCGCCCTCGGGATACGAGAGCGTGTCCGCCCTCATCTCCTGTCTATCGGGGAAGGCGCTCGAGTGGGCCAACGGCGAGTGGGGAGGAATTGACGCTGCATCGGTCCGCTACGAGGAGTTCACCCGCCGCTTCCGGGCGGTATTCGATCATCCACCAGAGGGGAGAGCGGCGGGCGAGCGTCTGTTCCACCTATGACAGGAGAGGAGGAGCGCCCAGGATTTTGTGCTGGAGTTCAGGACATTGGCAGCCAGTGCCGGATGGAATGAGAGGGCCCTGATCGACCACTATCGGTGCAGCCTAAGGGAGGACGTTCGGCGGGAACTGGCCTGCAGGGATACCAATCTCAATCTGGACCAACTGGTGGAGATGTCCATCAGGCTGGATAACCTGTTGGAGACCCGCGGACGTTCTGATCAGGGCTCATTCATTCCATCCCCCAGCACCTCCGACTCTACACCCATGGAATCTCCCGAGTGGCGCAGTGGTCTAAGGCACTGCATCGCAGTGCTAGCTGTGCCACTAGAGATCCTGGTTCGAATCCAGGCTCTGTCGTAGCCGGCCGCGACCGGGAGACCCATGGGGTGGCGCACAATTGGCCCAGCGTCGTCCAGGGTAGGGGAGGGAATGGCCGGCAGGGGATGTAGCTCAGTTGGTAAAGCATGGCGTTTGCAATGCCAGGGTTGTGGGTTCGATTCCCACAGGGGGAAAAAAATATATAATGTATGCACTAACTGTAAGTCGCTCTGGATAAGAGCATCTGCTAAATGACTAAAATGTAAATGTAATGGAGCTCGGAGGTGCTGCACTTAGGGAGACCAGGAGAGGGGCCGTCCCCTGCACCAACTGTGGCCGCAGAGGACACACTGCGGTTCGGTGCTGGGGAGGGTCCCCAGGGCGTCGAGGCAGTAAGCAGAGCACTGGTCGACCATCTCAGGTGAGTAGGCACCCGACTCACCCAGAGCTCCCTGTTGGTCAGTTGTTTATAGAGGTTGTGTTTCCGGAGTTTTCTCCTCATTCCCAGCATAAGTCGCTAGTAGATTCAGGCGCAGCTGGGAATTTTATTGATCGTCAATATTCTCTTAGGTTAGGGATTCCTACTGTTCGTGTTGATGTGCCTTTTCCTGTCCACGCATTAGATAGTCACCCGCTAGGGTCAGGCCCAATCAGGGAGGTTACCGCACCACTCTCTATGAGGATGCAGGGGGGTCATGAGGAGAGGATTAGTCTCTATCTGATTGATTCTCCTGCGTATCCTGTGGTGTTGGGACTTCCCTGGTTAACCACTCATGATCCCACTATTTCCTGGCAACAGAGGGCTCTCAAGGGATGGTCCAGTCAGTGCTCGGGGAGGTGTGTAGGGGTTTCCTTGGGGGCTACTACGGTGGAGAGTCCAAACCAGGTCTCCACAGTGCACATTCCTTCTGAGTATGCCGATTTGGCTCTCGCCTTCAGTAAGAAGAGGGCGACTAAATTACCACCCCATTGTCCAGGGGATTGTGCGATAAATCTCCAGGTAGGTGCTGCACTTCCCCAGAGTCACGTGTATCCTCTGTCACAGGCGGAGAAGGCGGCTATGGAAACATATGTCTCCGAATCGCTGAGACAGGGATACATTCGGCCTTCCACTTCACCTGTTTCCTCAAGTTTCTTTTTCGTGAAGAAGAAGGATGGTGGGTTACGCCCGTGCATTGATTACCGAGGGCTTAATCAGATCACTGTCAAGTACAGCTATCCCTTACCTCTGATAGCATGTATGACGGAATCAATGCACGGAGCGCTCTTCTTCACGAAATTGGATCTCAGGAGCGCGTACAATCTGGTGCGTATTCGGGAGGGAGATGAGTGGAAGACGGCTTTCAGCACTACCTCAGGACACTATGAGTACCTCGTCATGCCATACGGGTTGATGAATGATCCATCAGTCTTCCAAGCCTTCGTCGATGAGATTTTCAGGGATCTGCACGGACAGGGTGTAGTGGTGTATATTGATGACATCCTCATATACTCCGCTACATGGGCCGAGCATGTGTCCCTGGTGCGTAAGGTACTTGGACGACTGTTGAAGCATGACCTGTATGCCAAGGCAGAGAAATGCTTGTTCTTTCAGGAGTCCATCTCCTTCCTAGGGTACCACATGTCCGCGTCTGAGGTGAAAATGGAGAGTGACCGCATTTCGGCTGTGCGTAATCGGCCGACTCCAACCACGGTGAAGGAGGTGCAGCAATTTTTGGGATTTGCCAATTACTACCGGAGGTTTATCCGGGGCTTTGGTCAGGTAGCGGCTCCCATTACCTCATTGCTGAAGGGGGGACCGGTGCGTTTGCGGTGGTCAGCTGAGGCGGACAGGGCTTTCAATCGTCTGAAGAGCCTGTTTACCTCGGCTCCAGTGCTGGCTCATCAAGGTTTCCCTCCTTGGCCTTCACGGTTGAGGTGGACACGTCGGAGGCTGGGATAGGTGCAGTACTTTCCCAGTGCTCGGGCACACCACCCAAGCTCCGCCCCTGTGCGTTCTTTTCTAAGAAGCTCAGTCCGGCGGAGCGCAACTATGATGTGGGGGACCGAGAGCTGTTGGCCGTGGTCCAAGCCCTGAAAACGTGGAGACATTGGCTTGAGGGGGCTAACCACCCTTTTCTCATTTTGACTGACCACCGCAATCTGGAGTACATCCGGGCGGCGAAGAGATTAAACCCTTGCCAGGCAAGGTGGTCAATGTTTCTCACCCGTTTTTGTTTCACCCTTTCGTACAGGCCAGGCTCACAGAATGCTAAGGCAGATGCTCTGTCCCGACTGTATGACACGGAGGAGAGTTCTGTGGAGCCCACTCCCATACTTCCGGCGTCGTGTCTGGTGGCACCTGTGGTGTGGGAAGTGGACGCACTCCTCCCCAGTGTCCAGAGGGTCGTGTGTACGTTCCGCTGGAGGTCCGCGATCGGTTAATCTATTGGGCTCACACGTCATCCTGGTATCGGTCGGACAGTGCATTGTCTTAGTGGGAAGTACTGGTGGCCCACCTTAGCTAAGGACGTGAGGGTTTATGTTTCTTCCTGCTCGGTGTGCACCCAGTGTAAGGCTCCTAGACACCTGCCCAGAGGGAAATTGCAACCCCTACCCGTTCCACAACAACCGTGGTCCCACCTATCGGTGGATTTCGTGACGGATCTTCCTCCCTCACAAGGGAATACCACGATCCTGGTCGTTGTGGATCGGTTTTCTAAGTCCTACTGCCTCATTCCTCTGCCCGGTCTCCCTACGGCCCTACAGACTGCTGAGGGCCTATTTACACACGTCTTCTGGCACTATGGGATACCTGAGGATATAGTGTCTGATCGGGGTTCCCAGTTCACCTCGAGGGTTTTGGAGGGCGTTCATGGAACGTCTGGGAGTCTCGGTCAGCTTTACCTCAGGGTTTCACCCCGAAAGTAATGGGCAGGTGGAGAGAGTCAACCAGGAGGTGGGTAGGTTTCTGAGGTCGTATTGCCAGGACCGGCGGGGGAGTGGTCGGCGTTACTCCCCTGGGCAGAGATAGCCCAAAACTCACTCAGCCACTCCTCCACTAACCTTACTCCATTCCAGTGTGTATTAGGTTATCAGCCGGTTCTGGCACCTTGGCATCAGAGCCAGATCGAGGCACCTGCGGTGGATGAATGGTTTCGGCGCTCGCATGAGACCTGGAATGCTGCCCATGTGCGCCTGCAGCGGGCCATCGGCGGCAGAAGGCGAGCGCCGACCGCCACCGCAGTGAGGCTCCGGTGTATGCACCGGGGGACCGGGTCTGGCTCTCGACCCGAAACATGCCCCTTCGCCTGCCCTGCCGGAAGCTGGGTCGGCGGTTTGTGGGGCCTTTCAAAGTCCTGAGGAGATTGAACGAGGTATGTTATAGGTTACAGCTTCCTCCTGAGTATCGTATTAACCCCTCGTTCCATGTGTCTCTCCTCAGGCCGGTGGTAGCTGGTCCACTCCAGGAGTCTGAGATACGGGAGGTCCCTCCGCCCCCACTGGACATCGAGGGGGCACCGGCGTACTCGGTCCGTTCCATCTTACATTCGAGGCGTCGGGTGGGAGGCCTGCAGTATCTCGTGGAGTGGGAGGGATACGGTCCGGAGGAGCGGTGCTGGGTCCCTAGGAGTGACATCCTCGATCCCTCCATGTTGAGGGATTTCCACCGTAGTCATCCGACTCGCCCCGCGCCGTGTCCTCCTGGCCGTCCCCGAGGCCGGTGACGACGCACAGCTGGAGCCGCGCGTCGCGGGGGGGTACTGTCACGGATTCTGCCGAGGCTGCCCCTCCTCCTTGCTCGGGCAGGCTGCGGCGTTCGTCGTCACCGGAATACTAGCTACTGCCGATCTATGTTATATGTGTCTATGTTGCACCTGTTGTCTATGTCACACACCTGTTTCCCATTTGTGTAATAACACCTACCCTATTTAACCCAGGTGCTCCCAATGTGTCTTGTGCGTGGTTGTTTTTCGTTTCGTGTGTCGTTTGGTGAGCGGGTTAGTTCCTTCCTGCGTGAAGGTATTGCTGTGTTGTTTTCTTTACTCAAGTTCAGTAAAGTACGTTTCCTCGAGTTCTGTGTCCTGCGCCTGACTTCGATCCACCGCATTACACTGACACTCGTTACACACACCCTGTCCTTGTGTTTACTGTAATTGCTAGTGGCATGTGCTGTGTGCCAAATTAAGTTAAATGAAATCTCGTTAATTGGCACTGGATTTGATATGGCTATAATTGAAAGAAATATATATAGAAATCCTCTGCTGAACTGACAAAATAAATTAATATCTGCTGGCTTGATTGTTAGCACCTTTCACCAGCAGCTTTCTAGAGAGAGAAAACCAAGCAGAATATTTGTGTTTAATTAGGCTACCTTTAGAGGGAGACCAGACAGTGTGCGGACTGTGGACAGAGGGATGGGGATTAATTGGCTGAGGGAAATGCATTGGTTTTCATCCCATGTGATCCTTATCTGTTTGGGGAGGCTGGTCCAATTTTAATTCAGTTTCTCTATCAGCTTTTGCTTTTCATACATCAGTCAAGATCAACGACTGGTCATAGGAATACCCTTCAAAGACATGCCAATGGATACCTTTAAAATTATACTTTGGTATCTGCTTTTTTAACTGTTCAGTCCTGTCCTCATTGTAGGCTACACGATTCTCCCTAAACATAAATACATTATATTTGAATGAACAATTAGAACAACTGTTCTTTTTATTGGTCTTGATGGAGAATTAAAGAAAGCCTCTTCATTTTTTACTTCATTTTTCTTTACCTTTGTGTCTTCCCGTCTTTTACAACAAAGGTATTGTGGAGGATGTCCATTGTAATCTGATCAACAAGTGAGACAGTTGGAGGTACTGTATCACTCTCCATTAGTTTTCACACAATGGGAAGACCACTGTAACCTTGGACAGGATGTGTTTTTTTGTATTTTGTGGATACATTATATAAAGCATTCTGACAATGGCAAACCATTACAATGCGATTCATAGAATTAAAAAAGCAGCATCAAAAACAACTTAGGAAACCAATTAAAAAGCACTTAGGCTCTTAAAAAGTCCAACCATAGAAGCAACAGCCCATGTGTGGCTCCACTTTGTCCAATAACCTGTTACAGAGCAGTTATTGGCTCCTTTAATAACAAGGCCTTCTGAATGGTTACATGACCCCCATTGTACCACTCCCATTGCTCTCCCTCCCTGTGGTACGCTGCAGTTTCCATGACAGCAGGTAGAGCTACCAGAACAGAAGGCTGTTCCTACCACTAAAGGTCTTCTCTATGGATGGCTGTGCCTGTCTTTCTGGTGACACTCAGCAGGAGTAGGACGCATAGCAGGGGGAGATTATGGGCTGTTTTAGGGAAAGCTAATTGCATACACTTGAAACAACCTCTCACATTTTTAAACCCAAGATGAAGTGATTGAAAATGCATTATTACATAGTACTGTGGTTTAGTGAAGTGTTAGTACAAGACATCACTGACATGCTTAGATTGAGCCCCTCCATTCAGGACCATCAAATGCACGTCTTACCTTCACCCCCGCCAGTGATGAATAAGATAATGCACTTGGACTTAATGGAACCTTGTTAGCCCTGTATAGAACATTAGTCATGACATGAGTGGACACAGTCAGACATACACCGAGTGTACAAAACATTTTAATTATTTTGCTCTTTCCATAACATAGACTGACCAGGTGAATCAAGCTAAAAGCTATGATCCATTATTGATGTCACTTGTTAAATCCACTTCAATCAGTGTAGATGAAGGGGAGGAGACTGGTTAATGAAGGATGTTTAAGCCTTGAGACAAGACATGGATTGTGTATGTGTGCCTTTCAGAGTGTGAACAACAGATTTTAAATGCCTTTGAACGGGGTATGGTAGTAGGTGCCAGGCAAGATCAAGAATGGTCCACCGCTTAAAGGACATCCAGCCAACTTGACACAACTGTTAGAAGCATTGGAGTCAACATGGGCCAGCATTCTTGTGGAATGCTTCCGACACCTTGTAGGTCATGCCTCGATGAATCGAGGCTGTTCTGAGGGCAAAAGGGGGTGCAAATCAATATTAGGAAGGTGTTCCTAATGTTTTGTAGACTCAGTGTATATCTTACAGTACAATACTGGTGCATCTAACACACTGGAAACAAGCTTTATTAGGACTGAGAGAGAGGAGAGATGAGAGAGAGGAGAGATGAAAGAGAGAAGATGGATGAAAGAGAGAGAGAGAGTGATGCCATGGAGATGCTTGGTTTGGCCTTGGTCCGGCGCCACAGCTGGCTTACAGATCCTCATCCCAACAGAAGCACAGATAATTGATGTTTCACCCTTTAGATGAGTAAGATAACATCAGACACACTTCTTCCATCTCTACCATCCATCCTGCTTTAATACTGTACAGAAACCTGGTGGCCATCAGAAATGTAAATACACTGGGCCAGAACAAATTGCCGTCCATGGTGAGTGGTTACAGTGAAGTGTCAGAGTATGTATGGTATGAGCTGCATGCTGGATGATTAATGACAAGCGCCCTCTAAGCAATAAACATGTGCCTTCCTTCCCAGAAGCAACTTAATCAGCTCCATCCAGACACATGCACATTTCCATTACTGAAAACAGAGGAAAATAAGGTCATGAAGACATGTTGATATCCTCCCCGAGTCTCTAATTGTGTTGACTGAACTTCTAGAATGGCTTTGTGTCTTGGATTGGAAAAGAGAATGACATGTGGGTTCATTTAGAAGCAGACAGTAGGCTACGCCTGCTGTTTCAGTGTCATGAGTATTTGTGATCTTGGTTGAGCGTTGACAAATTAATATTTGTCAAAAACATCAATAAGAACTATTATTCAATGGGAATGTTTTAAAATCAACCCTCACTGGGGAGCTTTGTTAGACAATTTAATCAGGAAGTCAAAAGAAGATATTTCGACCAATGCTCATGTAGTCCTTCTCTAGTTTAACTTCTCTAGAAATAAGACTGTCTGTCGTCCTGTGGGAGCTTTAGCACTTTTAGCAATGGGCGTTGGCCGTCTTTCAACAGGAGAATCCTGTTCCAGTCTCTCCCTTAGAGTGCGGTCTAATACCAATGGGAGAAAGGTGTCTCTTGCCAGGTTTTCCCACTTTCTTGTAGCTGCAGAAATATTCTACAACTCACCATAATTGCAACAGATGAAAACATATGATTTTTGGATACTATCTTAAAACACAGTCAATCAATCTAGTATAATTTGATTCATACTGGATCCCTACACTGTTCGTAAAAAAGGTGCAACACCTTTCCCCTCAGGAGACTGAAAAGATTTGGCATGGGTCCCCAGATCCTCAAAAAGTTATACAGCTGCACCATCGAGAGCATCCTGACCGGTTGCATCACCGCCTGGTATGGCAACTGCTCGGCATCCGACCGTAAGGCGCTACAGAGGGTAGTGCGTACGGCCCAGTACATCACTAGGGCCAAACTTCCTGCCATCCAGGATCTACAGTGCCTTCAGAAAGTATTCAGACCCCTTGACTTTTTCCACATTTTGTTACATTATAGCCTTATTCTAAAATTGATTACATTTAGGTTTTTCCTCAGCAATCCACACACAATACCCCATAATGACGAAGCGAAAACAGGTTTTTATAACTTTTTGCACATTTATAAAACATAAAAAAACAGATATACCTTTTTTACATAAGTATTCAGACATTTTGCTATGATACTTGAAATTGAGCTCAGGTGCATCCTGTTTCCATTGATCATCCTTGACATGTTTCTACAACTTGATTGGAGTCCACCTGTGGTAAATTCAATTGATTGGACATGATTTGGAAAGGCACACACCTGTCTATATAACCTGTCTATATAAGATCCCACAGTTGACAGTGCATGTCAGAGCAAAAACCAAGACATGAGGTCGAAGGAATTGTCCATAGAGCTCCGAGACAGGATTGTGTCGAGGCACAGATATGGGGAAGGGTACCAAAACAATTCTGTAGCATTGAAGGACAAATAAAATATCTAGAACCTAAAAGGGTTCTTCGGCTGTCCCCATAGGGGAACCCTATGAAGAACCCTTTTTGGTTACAAGTAGAACCCTTTTGGTTACAGGTAGAACTCTTTTGGGTTCCATGTAAAACTCTTTCCACAGAGGGTTCTCCATGGAACCTAAAAGGGTTCTACCTGGAACCAAAAAGGGTTATCCTATGGGGACATCCAAACAACCCTTTTGGAACCCTTTTTTCTAAGAGTGTATCGGTTCTAGATTCTGGCCATTCAAACTAATCAAATTAGATTGGTCATAAATTGTAGCACCTGCAGCCTGTTACTGTCTGGCGGTGCTGTCTCAGGCCCAGAGTGCATGCTGCGCTTGTCCTTGAGCTTGTGCCCCTTTTTAATATCATAAATTGAGGTCACTTAAGCGCACAACATTTTCAATTTCCACTCTGCGTGCCCAGGAAGACTCTGACAATAGTGCCATCATGGCAGGCTACACATCTCCCATTTGCCCAACCTCAAGGCTAATCCCACGTCTCCCAGACACACACACACACACACACACACACACACACACACACACACACACATACACACAGATACTGTTATCTAGCTGTCATACACAGTTTGTTAGCGTCTAGGGACCAGAAACACAGGTAGGCACAGACAGAGTGGGGGGGCATTGATTTTGTTAGTCACTCTCACTTAGATATCATATTAAAAACAGCAAAAATTTTGCATGAAATGGGTTATAACATTTCAAAAATCTTCCCTCTGCCCCAAAATGTGTGGTATTGCAGAATACAGTTTCTCTACATTCCATGGCAAAATGTGTAGAATTGCAGGAAATTAACTCTAAAATTGTCAATTTTTTTCTCTCCATTGTCAAGAGGGGGGAGTTGCATTTTTTTGTTGTTGCCCAAAAGGCTAGGGCCAGCTCTGACTGCTTGTGTAGGTATGGATGTGGGTATGCAGACTCGCGAGCCACTGCGGCCCATCAAAGTTACCCATCCCTGTGCTAGAGACACCAGGCCTCTGACACTGGAGATGTTGCTTTAACCAAGTAATGTTGTCAAATACTTGTACCCTCACCTGACTCGCCCATGTAGGCCTGGAGTGAGTGAGTGGGGATGGGATTGGAGAAGGGATGTGAAAGGGGGCGGTTGTCGTGAGGCAGGGGGAGCATGTGTTTAGCCAAGGATCAATTTAGCAGAGGTCATTTTCTATTTCAATCTCGGCATATCCAGTTTGTTTCTGTGTGGGTAAGTAAGTACCAGCCTGTGAATGCTTTAGGGCATTTGGCTAGAGTCCAGTGTCTTAATTCATTTGGTGCCACCTGAGCATTAGTATACTTACTTTACAAAGACGGGGTATCTAAATGTTGTGTGGAAATGACCTTTTTGAATCATTCTGAAACTACATCATGTACAATGTTCAATCATAAATGTGAAAAACAATGCTTTGAATAGCACCGACGAGTACATTGAAATCATGAAGGACAAGCTTTTTAGATTATCCAACACATTAACACCTGGACTGAAGTATGGAACAACATAAGATACTCATTGGTGCTCAGTATTGTTGACATTGTTTGAGTGTTTAAAAAGGTCTCTCTGTCTCTCTGCTTCTTCACTCTGAGCTCAGATGAGTTCCCCTCTAATTATGTGACAAGTGGTCCCTTCCAAGGCCACTTGCAGTGAGAGTTTCCTATTTCTCTCTCGTCATCATTCTCAAAAAACAAGGACTAAACAGGATAATTAACCTCCCATTTTTCAGTGGGCACTAAGTGTGAACGCTTGAGAAAATTACATTCATCAGCGGCTTAATGCATGAGGACGATGACACTCACCATCCCCTTGTCTCTCACTCCACACACAGACTCTGTGCATGGGTGGGCGGGGGAGGGAGGGATGGAGGGGGGGTAGTGAGTGAGAAGGGGCTTCGGTGAGTCTCTCCCCGTTGGACAGTGTGGGGTTGATGGGGTTTGAATGGCTAACGAGGAGAGATCTGGGTGTGACAGGTGCAGGTGCAAAGTCTTTTGACAGCTTAGTGTCACAGCACAGTATTGTGGTCGTGATCAGTGTGTGTGTGTGTGTGTTTTTGATTACCCATAAAGACATAAGAGGTCTGTAATTAGAGCTCTATCAATGGGCCGGGGGGGAGACAGAAACAGTGGAGAGATAGATTAGTAATTACATTAGTGATGGAAATTCCACCAACAGAGGTTGGACTTTCATTCGCATTTCTTGTCATTACCAATTTATTGTTCTAATTACAGCTCTAACGATGTATGTTGTTATAAGGGACATTGCAGAAAGCTCTTACTATCTGTGACCAGATGCTGTAGGGCAATTCCACGGTAACAGTGATGCTGAGACTGAGATTTCTCACTTTTAAATGTATGCCAAACAAAAAAACAATTATTGCAAAGTTAAACAAACCATACAACTCTTTGCACAAGGACTACTTTTAAAAATGTCCACAGAAAATTTGACAAAAACACATTTACTTGAACAGTGCAGATGCAAAGTTTGTTAGCAGAATGACGGTTTGTTTGTGCCGCCATTATGTTACCAAACTTTGCATCTGCACTGTTCTTCAAATAAATGTGTTTTTGTCAAATTTTCTGTGAACATTTTTAAAAGTAGTCCTCGTGCATTGAATTGTATGGTTTGTGGAATTGCCCTGTACTAACTAGGATAAAAAGGGTTGTTTTGAGGCTAGGTGCAGTTTGTGCCAATAGACATACCATTCTGGTCGTGGGTGGTACGTTATAGAGTGTATATAAAACACAGGAAAATCTCATTTTTGGCTTCACTGAGCCTGTAAGATGATTTGTTGTGACTCTCACATTCCCGCGTGTGCTCTGGTCATATTTAGAATTACTGAGAGGAGACTATTTTGTGTAATTTCTCATAAATTAATATTTATTTCTCTCCAAAACCATGGCATAATTTAGATTTGAATCACCCTTGTCTGATTATCTCTAGATCAGTTTGGTATGGACGAATTTATGGAAGGATATAACCTTGATTTGAAAAGGACAGCAATTAAGCAGCATGTCAAGTCGGTCTGAAATCAACCGACCTGTCATGTTCAGTCTCACATACATAACCCTCTAAAAGATTTGGATGAGATCCTTATATCATTCAATTAAAGAGCATATCATAATGATTAAGATTATGGAAGTCTGTTATGTACAGTGCATTTGGAAAGTATTCAGACCCCTTTCCTTCTTCCACATTTTGTTACGTTACAGCCTTATTCTAAAAATGATGAAATTATTTTTTCCCCTCATCAATCTACACACAATACCCCATAATGACGAAGCAAAAACTGGTTTTCAGAATATTTTGCAAATTTTTTAAAACAGAAATACCTTATTTACATAAATATTCAGACCCTTTGCTATGACCCTCGAAATTGAGCTCAGGTGCATCCTGTTTCCATTGATCATCCTTGAGATGTTTCTACAACTTGATTGGAATCCACCTGTGGTAAATTCAATTGATTGGACATGATGTGGAAAGGCTCACACCTGTCTATATAAGGTCCCACAGTTGACAGTGCATGTCAGAGCAAAAACCAAGCCATGAGGTCGAACAAATTGTCTGTAGAGCTCCAAGACAGGCTTGTGTCTGGGCACAGATCTGGGGAAGGGTACCAAAACATTTCTGCAGCCTTGACAGTCCCAAGAACACAGTGGCCTCCATCATTCTTAAATGGAGGAGGTTTGTAACCACCAAGACTCTTGCTTGAGCTAGCTGCCTGGCCAAACAGCAATCGGGGGAGAAGGGCCTTGGTCATGGAGGTGACCAAGAACCCAATGGTCACTTTGACAGAGCTCCAGAGGTCCTCTGTGGCAATGGGAGAACCTTCCAAAAGGACAACCATCTCTGCAGCACTCCACCAATCAGGCCTTCATGGTAGAGTGGCCAGACGGAAGCCACTCCTCAGTAAAAGTTTGGCAAAAGGCACCTAAAGACTCTCAGACCATGAGAAACAAGATTCTCTGGTATGAAACCAAGATTGAACTCTTTGGCCTGAATGCCAAGCGTCATGTCTGGAGGAAACTTGGCACCATCCCTACGGTGAAGCATGGTGGTGGTAACATCATGCTGTGGGAATGTTTTTCAGCAGCAGGGACTGGGAGACTAGTCAGGATCGAGGGAAAGATGAACGGAGCAAAGTACAGAGAGATCTTTGATGAAAACCTGCTCCAGAGCGCTCAGGACCTCACACTGGGGCGAAGGTTCACCTTCCAACATGACAACGACCCTAAGCACACAGCCAAGACAACGCAGGAGTGGCATCGGGACAAGTCTCAATGTCCTTGAGTGGCCCAGCCAGAGCCCGGACTTCAACCCAATCGAACATCTCTGGAGAGAGCTGAAAATAGCTGTGCAGCGATGCTCCCCATCCAACCTGACAGAGCTTGAGAGGATCTGCAGAGAAGATTGAGGGAATACAAGATGCCAAATACAGGTTTGCCAAGCTTGTAGCGTCATACCCAAGAAGACTCAAGGCTGTAATCGCTGCCAAAGGTGCTTCAAAGGTTTGGACACACCTACTCATTCAAGGGTTTTTCTTCATTTTTACTATTTTTGTACTTAAAAGTTAATTTGTGGAATTTATTTCCTTTTTAATGCATTTGAGCCAATCAGTTCTGTTGTGACAAGGTAGGGGGGTATACAGAAGATAGCCCTGTTTGGTAAAAGACCAAGTCCATATTATGGCAAGAACAGCTCAAATAAGCAAAGAGAAATGACAGTCCCTCATTACTTTAAGACATGAAGGTCAGTCAATACGGAACATTTCAAGAACTTTGAACGTTTCTTCAAGTCCAGTCGCAAACACCATCACGCGCTATGATGAAACTGGCTCTCATGAGGACCGCCACAGGAATGGAAGACCCAGAGTTACCTCTGCTGCAGAGGATAAGTTCATTAGAGTTACCAGCCTCAGAAATTGCAGCCCAAATAAATGCTTCACAGAGTTCAAGTCACAGACACATCTCAACATCAACTGTTCAGAGGGGACTGTGTGAATCAGGCCTTCATGGTCGAATTGCTGCAAAGAAACCACTACTAAAGGACACCAATAAGAAGAAGAGACCTGCTTGACCAAGAAACACGAGCAATGGACATTAGACCGGTGGAAATTTGTCCTTTGGTCTGGAGTCCAAATTTGAGTTTTTGGTTCCAACCGCTGTGTATTTGTGAGACGCGGTGTGGGTGAACGGATGATCTCCGCATGTGTAGTTCCCACCGTAAAGCATGGAGGAGGAGGTGTTATGGTGTGGGGGTGCTTTGCTGGTGACATTGTCTGTGATTTGTTTAGAATTCAAGGCACACTTAAGCAGCATGGCTACCACAGCAGCAATACGCAGTCCCACTAAGCCCAAACGAGATGGGATGATCATTTGTTTTTCAACAGGACAATGACCCAACACACCTCCAGGCTGTGTAAGGGCTATTTTACCAAGAAGGAGAGTGATGGAGTGCTGCATAAGATGACCTGGCCCCCACATTCCCCCGACCTCAACCCAATTGAGATGGTTTGGGATGAGTCGGACGGCAAAGTGAAGGAAAAGCAGCCAACAAGTGCTCATCATATATATGGGAACTCCTTCAAGACTGTCGGAAAACCATTCCAGGTGAATCTGGTTGAGAGAATGCCAAGAGTGTACATTTGGAAAAATTTATAAAAACCTGTTTTTGCTTTGTCATTATGGCCTATTGTGTGTAGATTGATGAGGGGGAAAAAACTATTTGAATCCATTTTAGAATAAGGCTATAACGTAACAGAATGTGGAAAAATGTCAAGGTGTCTGAATACTTTCCGAATGCACTCCTAAATTAGATTTTGTGTCAAATTGAACCTACAGTTCTGATGCAATTATGAAATGGGCTCATCATCTGAACAAGCCAAATTGGCACAGGAACAGTGAACACAAGGACTGCTAGTCCCCTGCTATTGCCTGTTGATGGTTGAGCTCTTTCCCTGTAAATCATGTTTATCTGACTTTGGAGGAAATTTGGAGGCTATTCTTAGCCTGATTGGCCCATTGTAAAGGGAAAGGGAGGCAGATCTCTGGCAGTGTACTTACTCTGTGTCTCGTTAGATTCTCCAGTATGATTAATGGTATTTCTCATTTGATAAAACAGATTAAAATGAAACATAGTGGGAAAATGGGAGGATATTTATTTGTTCACTTCCTTTAGCTGCTTTTTTGGGGAAAGTAACATTGATTTAGAAGCCTGGGATTTGCCCATTGAATATAGTTCATTTTCTGGAAGCACTTAAAAATAATTGCCCTGTATGAGTGGGCGATAGATAGGGTTTGGTTCAGATCCCCATAGGCACAAACACACTCACTATACTGCCTCCATTGACCTCGACAGAGTAAACCAGCTGTGGTATACTTCAAGCTTATTATTTAACCTTTGACTAATTGACTGAACAATGTTTTGGGCCATAAGTCAGTGTACATACAGTGAGGGAAAAAAGTATTTGATCCCCTGCTGATTTTGTACGTTTGCCCACTGACAAAGACATGATCAGTCTATAATTTTAATGGTAGGTTTATCTGAACAGTGCGAGACAGAATAACAACAAAACAATCCAGAAAAATGCATGTCAAAAATGTTATAAATTGATTTGCATTTGAATGAGGGAAATAAGTATTTGACCCCTCTGCAAAACATGACTTAGTACTTGGTGGCAAAACCCTTGTTGGCAATCACAGAGGTCAGACGTTTCTTGTAGTTGGCCACCAGGTTTGCACACATCTCAGGAGGGATTTTGTCCCACTCCTCCTTGCAGATCTTTTCCAAGTCATTAAGGTTTCGAGGCTGACGTTTGGCAACTCGAACCTTCAGCTGCCTCCACAGATTTTCTATGGGATTAAGGTCTGGAGACTGGCTAGGCCACTCCAGGACCTTAATGTGCTTCTTCTTGAGCCACTCCTTTGTTGCCTTGGCCGTGTGTTTTGGGTCATTGTCATGCTGGAATACCCATCCACGACCATTTTCAATGCCCTGGCTGAGGGAAGGAGGTTCTCACCCAAGATTTGACGGTACATGGCCCCGTCCATCATCCCTTTGATGCGGTGAAGTTGTCCTGTCCCCTTAGCAGAAAAACACCCCCAAAGCATAATGTTTCCACCTCCATGTTTGACGGTGGGTATGGTGTTCTTGGGGTCATAGGCAGCATTCCTCCTCCTCCAAACACGGCGAGTTGAGTTGATGCCAAAGAGCTCCATTTTGGTCTCATCTGACCACAACACTTTCACCCAGTTCTCCTCTGAATCATTCAGATGTTCATTGGCAAACTTCAGACGGGCATGTATATGTGCTTTCTTGTGCAGGGGGACCTTGCGGGCTCTGCAGGATTTCAGTCCTTCACGGCGTAGTGTGTTACCAATTGTTTTCTTGGTGACTATGGTCCCAGCTGCCTAGAGATCATTGACAAGATCCTCCTGTGTAGTTCTGGGCTGATTCCTCACCGTTCTCATGATCATTGCAACTCTGGATTTTTTTGTTGTTATTCTGTCTCTCACTGTTCAAATAAACCTACCATTAAAATTATAGACTGATAATTTCTTTGTCAGTGGGCAAACGTACAAAATCAGCAGGGGATCAAATACTTTTTTCCCTCACTGTAGTGTTGCTCTACTGCATGTGAATTCATATTGTTTTTGAAACTTCCTTTGAGCTGCTCCCTCTCTCTTTGATCCCCCTGTCCTTTTGAATATTCTTGAATATTCTTTGTACCAAATCATCAGAGTCCTAATGTTTTGTGTGCGTGTGCGTGCACCTTTATGCCTGCGTCTTCTCTCCGCAGGTACGTTCGTGTCGGCCTTCACGGTGCTGTGCGGAGCACGGACGGACCTGCCCGACCGCCACATGTGCTGTGTGTTCTGGCTGAACATCGCAGCAGCCTTCATCCAGATCCTCACAGCCATCGTCATGGTGGGCTGGATCATGAGTATATTCTGGGGCATGGACATGGTAATCTTGGCAAGTATGTGTCACTATGTATCATGCCTTTAGACGTGATTGATTCAACTTTAGAAAGTCTACGTGTATAAAGCGTATTATTGTGTATCAAAGCAGACCATCATAAGACGGGTCAGAAAAGGTCCAGAAAGGTCATATCGGATCCCACACGTACTGAACACAGATTTCCAGCTGATGCCATTGGGGTGGCGTTTATAGGTTGCCTAGATGCAGGCTGAACATATACAAACATTCCTTTGTCTGCCCTGTCAATAAAATGTCTAAACAGCAAGGGAGGCACAGAGGTAGGTCTGGAGTCTGGCCAGTAAGCCTTAAATCAGGTGGAGCTGCCACCTACAGTACCAGTCAAACGTTTGGACACACCTACTCATTCAAGGGTTTTTCTTAATTTTTTATATTTTTTAGAATAATAGTGAAGACATCAAAACTATGACATAACACCATATGGAATCATGTAGTAACCCAAAAAGTGTTAAACAAATCAAAATATATTTTATATTTCAGATTCTTCAAATAACCACCCTTTGCCTTGATGACAGCTTTGCACACTCTTGGCATTCTCTCAACCAGCTTCACCTGGAATGCTTTTCCAACAGTCTTGAAGGAGTTCCCACATATGCTGAGCACTTGCTAGCATAAGTTGTATGCACCAATTTGTAAGTCGCTCTGGATAAGAGCGTCTGCTAAATGACTTAAATGTTAAATGTTGTTGGCTGCTTTTCCTTCACTCTGCCATCCGACTCATTCCAAACCATCTCAATTGGGTTGAGGTCAGGGGATTGTGGAGGCCAGGTCAACTGATGCAGCACTCCATCACTCTCCTTCTTGGTTAAATATCCCTTACACGGCCTGGAGGTGTGTTGGGTCATTGTACTGTTGAAAAACAAATGATAGTCCCACTAAGCCCAAACTAGATGGGATGGCGTATCGCTGCAGAATGCTGTGGTAGCCATGCTGGTTAAGTGTGCCTTGAATTCTAAATAAATCACAGACAGTGTCCCCAGCAAAGCACCCCCACACCATAACACCTCCTCCTCCATGCTTTATGGTGGGAAATACACATGCGGAGATCATCCGCTCACCCACACTGCGTCTCACAAAGACACAGCGGTTTGAACCAAAAATCTCAAATTTGGACTCCAGACCAAAGGACACATTTCCACCGGTCTAATGTCCATTGCTCGTGTTTCTTGGCCCAAGCAGATCTCTTCTTATTGGTGTCCTTAAGTAGTGATTTCTTTGCAGCAATTCGACCATGAAGGCCTGATTCACACAGTCCCTTCTGAACAGTTGATGTTGAGATGTGTCTGTTACTTGAACTGAATTTTTTGGGCTGCAATTTCTGAATTTCTGAGGCTGTTAACTCTAATGAACTTATCCTCTGTAGCAGAGGTAACTCTGGGTCTTCCATTCCTGTGGCGGTCCTCATGAGAGCTAGTTTCATCATAGCACTTGATGGCTATTTGAAGATTCTCAAATATAAATATTTGTTTAACACTTCTTTGGTTACTACATGATTCCATATGTGTTATTTCATAGTTCTGATGTCTTCACTCTTATTCTACAATGTAAGAAATAGTCAAAATAAAGAAAAACCCTTGAATGAGTAGGTGTGTACAAACCTTTGACTGGTAGTGTATGTCACAGCCTTGCCTGGCATGAACTAATGAACTTGTGTGTGGGTAGGGAGGGGGGTGTATGATGATGATGTCGTTCGTATGTTGTGTCAATTGATTCTATGAAATTTATTTATTTATGTGGAAGCAGCAGCACTCTTTAATTGTCCAAGTCAAATTTCCCCTCGGGACAATAACGTGTGTCATATCATATCATATGTTCATGGACAGTGTTGTGAGTTTTTCTTGACCACATGACCTGTCCAGGAACACTCCTGGTCCTGTTCATAGAGGGTTGGTATGGTATTATAGCAACCCTCTACCCCGAACACTTTCCAGCCACAGCCCTAACAGATAGATTGTTTTTTTTGTGTGGATTGATGGGCACCGTAATGATCTTTCTCCCTCTCTCTTCATTGCTCACTGCAGATTGAATTGCGTTACTAAAGGTGTTTTTCTGAATGAGTGTCAAAATATCTTTAAAAGGGAATTACTAGAATAGTTGTTTTGGCTCACCCCACTTTGGCTCACCCCACTTAGTCCTTGTGGCTGGGACCTACTCTTTGTTGCTATTTCCGTCGGCACTGCAAGCTGTGCTGGCTGGAATTGTGTGGAGTACCAGCACTAGCCTACGTTGCTACCATCATGCCACACAAAGTTAAAGAAGGTTGGAGTAATGGAGAGGACAGTGTTTCGCTAACACAGGTGTGTGATATTTTAAATCAACAAGATGTCTACAAGCAATTATTACAGCAACAGGAAAATGGCTTCAAGTGCTTTGTCCAAATACTGGTGGACTCAACTAACAAAAGAATGGACGATCTGACCAGAGAGGTCCTAGACTTTAAGAACAGTTTGCAGTTCTCCCAGGGAGAGGTGGATGTCATGAAATAGACTTGCAGCAAGATGCCATCAGCACTGTCTGTGAATCATTATTACAGATGACTGGGAAAACAGACTATCTAGAGGGACAATCCAGGAGGAATAACATTGTTGTGGATGGCATACCAGAGTCTCCATATGAGACCTGGATGGAGTCTGAGGAGAAAGTGAGAAAAATGATCACCGAAAAGCTGGAAGATCATAGGAAGATTGAGGTGGAAGCGCACCCACAGGTCTGAAAAACTGGTAACAAGCCCAAGTGACAGACCTGGCCGATAGTGGTCAAGTCCCTAAGGTTCAAGGACAAGCCCCTTAAAGGACAAGATGGCTGGAGAGAGCCAAAAACTTGAGAGGAACCAACATCTTCCTCAATGAGGACTTCTCTGAAGCTGTGCACCAGAGTTGGAAATAACTTTTCCCAGCTATTAAAGCTGCCAGAGGGCGTGGGGACATTGCTTACAAAAGCCTGGAAGGAGTGAGAGCCAAGCTTCCGGGTCAGTAGCTTCAGCCCAACATCACACACACACACACACAACAACTGACACTCACAAGTGCCTGATTGACTGACTATTAGCTAAACAATGTTTTCATTTTAGTTATATATTTTTTTCTCCATATTATGTCTATCTCCAATAAGCTACCCAGGAAAGGGCTAAGAATAGCCCATATTAATATAGGTAGCCTTAGAAATAAGGTTAGTGAAATCAATAACTTGCTTCTACATCTGATTTGCTTGCTGTTTGGGGTTTTAGGCTGGGTTTCTGTATAGTTGAGTATCTGGAGCATCAGCAATTGTGGGTTCGAATACAGGCTCAAAATGGCCAGAAACATTTCTTCTGAAACTCGTCAGTCTATTCTTGTGCTGAGAAATGAAGGCTATTCCATGCGAGAAATTGCCAAGAAACTGAAGATCTCTTACAACGCTGTGTACTACTCCCTTCACAGAACAGCGCAAACTGGCTCTAACCAGAATAGAAAGAGGAGTGGGAGGCCCCGGTGCACATCTGAGCAAGAGGACAAATACATTAGAGTGTCTAGTTTTAGAAACAGGCGCCTCACAGATCCTCAACTGGCAGCTTCATTAAATAGTACCCACAAAACACCAGTCTCTACGTCAACAGTGAAGAAGCAACTCCGGGATGCTGACCTTCTAGGCAGAGTTGCAAAGAAAAAGCCATATCTCAGACTGGTCAATAAAAATAAAAGATTAAGATGGGCAAAAGAACGCAGACACTGGACAGAGGAAGATTGGAAAAAAGTGTTATGGACAGATTAATCAAAGTTTGAGGTGTTCGGATCTCAAAGAAGAACTTTGTGAGACGCAGACCAAATGAAAAGATGCTGGAGGAGTGCTTGATGCCATCTGTCAAGCATGGTGGTGGTAAAGTGGGAGATTTGTACAGGGTAAAAGGGATCTTGAAGAAGGAAGGCTATCACTCTATTTTGCAACGCCATGCCATACCCTGTGGACGGCGCTTGATTGGAGCCAATTTCCTCCTACAACAGGACAATGACCCAAAGCACAGCTCCAAGCTATGCAATAACTATTTAGGGAAGAAGCAGTCAGCTGGTATTCTGTTTATAATGGAGTGGCCAGCACAGTCACCGGATCTCAACCCTATTGAGCTGTTGTGGGAGCAGCTTGACCGTATGGTACGTAAGAAGTGCCCATCATGCCAATCCAATTTGTGAGAGGTGCTTCAGGAAGCATGGGGTGAAATCTCTTCAGATTACCTCAACAAATTGACAACTAGAATGCCAAAGGTCTGCAAGGCTGTAATTGCTGCAAATGGAGGATTCTTTGACGAAAGCAAAGTTTGAAGGACACAATTATTATTTCAATTAAAAATCGTGATTTCTAACCTTGTCAATGACTACATTTCCTATTCATTTTGCTATATTTCCTATTCAGACTCATTTCATGTATGTTTTCATGGAAAACAAGGACAGCTCGCTCATTAATGTCTTAATGGAAATTACGGATTGCCTCTTATCCGCTTGTCAGTAGAAACCACATTTGTTGAAGTAAGTCAGCCATATTAGATATGTTTTTTTAAGGCAGTAAATGAGGCTGAATGAACTGTTTTACTGCCAGACAAGGCTCTGCTGATAGCTAAGTGTAGCAGTGGTAAGGTTTTGGGACTGCTGTTGGGACTCTGCTGTTGAGACAGCTTTATGTAGGCCCTAACAGTTTGTGGGCACCGTTTCAAATCGAATCGAATCAAATTGTATTTGTCACATACGCCGAATAAAACAGGTTTACAAGCCCTTAACCAACAATGCAGTTTTAAGAAAGAATACCAAAAACAACATCACAAAAAAATACAATATAAAATCATATGAAATAAAAGTAACACATAATTAAAGAGCAGCAGTAAAAATAACAATAGTGAGGCTATATACAGGGGGTACCGATACCGAGTCAATGTGCGGGGGCACCGGTTAGTCGAGGTAATTGAGGTAATATGTACATGTAGGTAGAGTTATTAAAGTGACTACGCATAGATAATAAACAGAGAGTAGCAGCAGCGTAAAAGAGGGGGAGGGGGGGCAATGCAAATAGTCTGGGTAGCCATTTGATTAGATGTTCAGGAGTCTTATGGCTTGGGGGTAGAAGCTGTTTCGAAGCCTCTTGGACCTAGACTTGGCGCTCCGGTACCGCTTGCCATGCTGTAGCAGAGAGAACAGTCTATGACTAGTGTGGCTTGAGTCTTTGACCATTTTTAGGGCCTTCCTCTGACAACGCCTGGTATAGAGGTCCTGGATGGCAGGAAGCTTAGCCTCAGTGATGTACTGGGCCGTACGCACTACCCTCTATAGTGCCTTGCGGTCGGAGGCCGAGCAGTTGCCATACCAGGCAGTGATGCAACCAGTCATGATGCTCTTGATGGTGCAGCTGTAGAACCTTTTGAGGATCTGAGGACCCATGCCAAATCATTTCAGTCTCCTTATGAGGAATAGGTTTTGTCGTGCCCTCTTCACGACTGTCTTGGTGTGTTTGGACCATGATAAACTCAGCAAAAAAAGAAACGTCCCCTTTTCAGGACCGTCTTTCAAAGATAATTCGTAAAAATCCAAATAACGTCACAGATCTTCATTGTAAAGGGTTTAAACACTGTTTCCCATGCTTGTTCAATGAACCATAAATAATGAATGAACATGCACCTGTGGAACGGTCGTTAAGACACTAACAGCTTACAGACGGTAGGCAATTAAGGTCACAGTTATTAAAACTTAGGACACTAAAGAGGCCTTTCTAATGACTCTGAAAAACACCAAAAGAAAGATGCTCAGGGTCACTGCTCATCTGTGTGAACGTGCCTTAAGCATGCTTTAAGGAGGCATGAGGACTGCAGATGTGGCCAGGGCAATAAATTGCAGTGTCCGTACTGTGAGACGCCTAAGACAGCGATACAGGGAGAAAGGACGGACAGTTGATTGTCCTCGCAGTGGCAGACCACATGTAACAACACCTGCACAGGATTGGTACATCCGAAAATCACACCTGCTGGGCAGGTACAGGATGGCAACAACAACTGGCAGAGTTACACCAGGAATGCACAATCCCTCCATCAGTGCTCAGACTGTCCGCAATAGGCTGAGAGAGGCTGGACTGAGGGCTTGTAGGCCTGTTGTAAGGCTGGTCCTCACCAGACATCACCGGCAACAACGTCTCCTATTGGCACAAACCCACCGTCGCTGGACCAGACAGGACTGGCAAAAAGTGCTCTTCACTGACGAGTCGCGGTTTTGTCTCACCAGGGGTGATGGTCGGATTCTTGTTTATCATCAAAGGAATGAGCGTTACAC
The DNA here is from genome assembly GCF_020615455.1 of Coregonus clupeaformis. Classification (NCBI taxonomy): domain Eukaryota; kingdom Metazoa; phylum Chordata; class Actinopteri; order Salmoniformes; family Salmonidae; genus Coregonus; species Coregonus clupeaformis. Next base: position 25,416,191 of record NC_059224.1, on the reverse strand, counting down.
CGAGGCCTGTACTTTGGAGGTGGAGGGTCCGTCACATGCATGTCATTGCAGGCAATCTCAACGCTGTGCGCTACAGGGAAGACATCTTCCTCCCTCATGTGGTACCCCTCCTGCAGGCTCATCCTGACATGACCTTCCAGCATGACAATGCCACCTCCCATACTGCTCGTTCTGTGTGTGATTTCCTGCAAGACAGGAATGTCAGTGTTCTGCCATGGCCATCTCAATCCCATTGAGCACGTCTTGGACCTGTTGGATTGGAGGGTGAGGGCTAAGGCCATTCCCCCCAGAAATGTCTGGGAACTTGCAGGTGCCTTGGTGGAAGAGTGGGGTAACATCTCACAGCAAGAACTGCCAAATCTGGTGCAGTCCATAAGGAGGAGATGCACCGCAGATCTTAATGCAGCTGGTTGCCACAACAGATACTGACTGTTACTTTTGATTTGTCTCCCCCTTTGTTCAGGGACACATTATTCAATTTCTGTTATTCACATGTCTGTGGAACTTGTTCAGTCTCAGTTGTTGAATCTTGTTATGTTCATACAAATATTTACACGTTAAGTTTGCTGAAAATAAATGCAGTTGATAGTGAGAGGACGTTTCTTATTTTGCTGAGTTTAATTTGTTAGTATGTGGACACCAAGGAACTTGAAGCTCTCAACCTGTTCCACTACAGCCCCGTCGATGAGAATGGGGGTGTGCTCAGTCCTCTTTTTTTTCCTGTAGTCCAAAATCATCTCCTTTTGTCTTGATCACGTTGAGGGAGAGGTTGTTATCCTGGCACCACACGGCCAGGTCTCTGACCTCCTCCCTATAGGCTGTCTCATCGTTGTTGGTGATCAGGCCTACCACTATTGTATCGTCAGAAAACGTAATGATGGTGTTGGAGTTGTGCCTGGCCATGCAGTCATGGGTGAACAGGGAGTACAGGAGGTGACTGAGCACGCACCCCTGAGGGGCCCCCGTGTTGAGGATCAACGTGGCAGATGTGTTGTTACCTACCCTTACCAACTGGATGCTGCCCGTCAGGAAGTCCAGGATCCAGTTGCAGAGGGAAGTGTTTAGTCCCTGGGTCCTTAGGATAGTGATGAGCTTTGAGGGCACTATGGTGTTGAACGCTGAGCTGTAGTCAATGAATAGCATTCTCACGTAGGTGTTCCTCTTGTCCAGGTTTCTGGGATAATGGTGTTGATGTGAGCCATGACCAGCCTTTCAAAGCACTTCATGGCTACAGACGTTAGTGCTACGGGTCGGTAGTCATTTAGGCAGGTTACCTTAGTGTTCTTGGGCACAGGGACTATGGTGGTCTGCTTGAAACATGTTGGTATTACAGACTCAGACAGGGAGAGGTTGGAAATGTCAGTGAAGTCACTTGCCAGTTGGTCAGCGCATGCTCGGAGTACACATCCTGGTAATCCATCTGGCCCTGCGGCCTTGTGAATGTTGACCTGTTTAAAAGTCTTACTCACATCGGCTACGGAGAGCGTTATCACACTGTCGTCCGGAACAGCTGATGCTCTCTTGCATGTTTCAGTTTTACTTGCCTCGAAGCAAGCATAGAAGTAATTTAGCTCGTCTGGTAGGCTCGGGTCACTGGGCAGCTCGCGGCTGTGCTTCCCTTTTGTAGTCTGTAATAGTTTGCAAGCCCTGCCACAACCGACAAGCATCAGAGCCGGTGTAGTACAATTCGATCTTAGTCCTGTATTGATGCTTTGCCTGTTTGATGGTTTGTCGTAGGGCATAAGCTTCCGCGTTAGAGTCCCGCTCCTTGAACGCGGCAGCTCTACCCTTTAGCTCAGTGTGGATGTTGCCTGTAATCCATGGCTTCTGGTTGGGGTACGTACGGTCTCTATGGGGACGACGTCATCGATGCACTTATTGATGAAGCCAGTGACTGATGTGGTGTAGTCCTCACTGCCATCGGAAGAATCCCGGAACATATTCCAGTCTGTGCTAGCAAAACAGTCCTGTAGCTTAGCATCTGCTTCATCTGACCACTTTTTTTATTGGATGAGTCACTGGTGCTTCCTGCTTTAGCTTTTGCTTGTAAGCAGGAATCAGGAGGATAGAGTTATCGTCAGATTTGCCAAATGGAGGGCGAGGGAGAGCTTTGTACGCGTCTCTGTGTGTGGATTAAAGGTGGTCTAGAGTTTTTGTCCCTCTGGTTGCACATTTAACATACTGTTAGAAATGAGGTAAAACGGATTTAAGTTTCCCTGCATTAAAGCCCCCGGCCACTAGGAGCGCCGCCTCTGGATTAACGTTTTCCTGTTTACTTATGGCCGTATACGGTTCATTGAGTGCGGTCTTAGTGCCTGCATCGGTTTGTGGTGGTAAATAGACAGCTACGAAGAATATAGATGAAAACTCTCTTGGTAGATAGTGTGGTCTACAGCTTATCATGAGATACTCTACCTCAGGCGAGCAAAACCTTGAGACTTCCTTAGATATCATGCACCAGCTGTTGTTTACGAATATACATAGACAGCCACCCCTTGTCTTACCAGAGTCTGCTGTTCTATCCTGCCAATACAGTGTATAACCCGCCAGCTGTATGTCATTCACGTCTTCGTTCAGCCACGACTTGGTGAAACATAAGATATTACAGTTTTTAATGTCCCGTTGGTAGGATATTCGTGCCTATAGTTCGTCCACTTTATTATCAAGCGATTGTAAATTGGCCAATAGTATCGATGGCAAAGTCAGATTAGCCACTCGTCGCAGGCTCCTTACCAAGGACCCCGATCTCCTTCCGCGATATCTCCTTTTCTTTCTACTGCGAATGACAGGGATGAGGGCCCTGTCGGGTGTCTGGAGCAAATCCCTCTCGTCCGACTCATTAAAGAAAGATTATTCATCCAGTTCAAGGTGAGTAATCGCTGTTCTAATATCCAGATGCTCTTTTCGGTCATAAGAGACTGTAGCAGCAACATTATGTACAAAATAAGTTACAAACAATGCGAAAAAACTAATAAAATAGCACGGCTGGTTAAGAGTCCATAAAAAGGCAGCCATCCCCGCCGGCGCCATTCTATAATTTGTCACCGATATAGTGCAATTAATGTATTGTGTTGTGTTGTGTTGTGTAGTGGCTTTGCTGGCATGCATACATTTCTTTTTTTTTGCCACTAGTATGTTCCGAGCAATATTCCTGTAAAGCTTAGATAGGATCTCATGTCAAATGTTGTTGAACTGTTGTGGTTGCAAGTTCATCTGCCTCATCTAAAGCCTCTTCTTTTGGGGTGCTGTGATAGGCCACCAAGTGCTAACAGTCAGCATTTGGATAATATGTGTGCAATGCTTTATACTGTGTGTGATGTTGTTTTTTTTTGTGGGGGGGTAGATCAGCTTAATATTGCAGATAGATTGTAACTTCCATCAATGTAATTGTCTGCATCACTTCCAATCTCCCATGTTTTTTTTTAATATACAGTGGGGGAAAAAGTATTTAGTCAGCCACCAATTGTGCAAGTTCTCCCACTTAAAAAGATGAGAGAGGCCTGTAATTTTCATCATAGGTACACGTCAACTATGACAGACTAAATGAGGAAAAAAAATCCAGAAAATCAGATTGTAGGATTTTTAATGAATTGATTTGCAAATTATGGTGGAAAATAAGTATTTGGTCAATAACAAAAGTTTCTCAATACTTTGTTATATACCCTTTGTTGGCAATGACACAGGTCAAATGTTTTCTGTAAGTCTTCACAAGGTTTTCACACACTGTTGCTGGTATTTTGGCCCATTCCTCCATGCAGATCTCCTCTAGAGCAGTGATGTTTTGGGGCTGTCGCTGGGCAACACGGACTTTCAACTCCCTCCAAAGATTTTCTATGGGGTTGAGATCTGGAGACTGGCTAGGCCACTCCAGGACCTTGAAATGCTTCTTACGAAGCCACTCCTTCGTTACCCGGGCGGTGTGTTTGGGATCATTGTCATAATGAAAGACCCAGCCACGTTTCATCTTCAATGCCCTTGCTGATGGAAGGAGGTTTTCACTCAAAATCTCACGATACATGGCCCCATTCATTCTTTCCTTTACACGGATCAGTCGTCCTGGTCCCTTTGCAGAAAAACAGCCCCAAAGCATGATGTTTCCACCCCCATGCTTCACAGTAGGTATGGTGTTCTTTGGATGCAACTCAGCATTCTTTGTCATCCAAACACGACGAGTTGAGTTTTTACCAAAAAGTTATATTTTGGTTTCATCTGTCCATATGACATTCTCCCAATCCTCTTCTGGATCATCCAAATGCACTCAAGCAAACTTCAGACGGGCCTGGACATGTACTGGCTTAAGCAGGGGGACACGTCTGGCACTGCAGGATTTGAGCCCCTGGCGGCGTAGTGTGTTACTGATGGTAGGCTTTGTTACTTTGGTCCCAGCTCTCTGCAGGTCATTCACTAGGTCCCCCCGTGTGGTTCTGGGATTTTTGCTCACCGTTCTTGTGATCATTTTGACCCCACGGGGTGAGATCTTGCGTGGAGCCCCAGATCGAGGGAGATTATCAGTGGTCTTGTATGTCTTCCTTTTGCCTAATAATTGCTCCGACAGTTGATTTCTTTAAACCAAGCTGCTTACCTATTGCAGATTCAGCCTTCCCAGCCTGGTGCAGGTCTACAATTTTGTTTCTGGTGTCCTTTGACAGCTCTTTGGTCTTGGCCATAGTGGAGTTTGGAGTGTGACTGTTTGAGGTTGTGGACAGGTGTCTTTTATACTGATAACAAGTTCAAACAGGTGCCATTAATACAGGTAACGAGTGGAGGACAGAGGAGCCTCTTAAAGAAGAAGTTACAGGTCTGTGAGAGCCAGAAATCTTGCTTGTTTGTAGGTGACCAAATACTTATTTTCCACCATAATTTGCAAATAAATTCATTAAAAATCCTACAATGTGATTTTCAGGATTTTTTTTCCTAAATTTGCCTGTCATAGTTGACGTGTACCTATGATGAAAATTACAGGCCTCTCTCATCTTTTTAAGTGGGAGAACTTGCACAATTGGTGGCTGACTAAATACTTTTTTTCCCCACTGTACATACACATACATATCCTTTAAAAATATATATATATTCCCCTTTATTACTTTCCAACCCTGCCACCCTTTCCCCACTTGGAGTAAACTAGTGGACAACAACGCCTAGGCCTCTACTTCCAGCCCATACCCACTATCTACATTTTGTTTGTTCTTTCTCCTGAACTTCTTCTACTCTCAACCTCTCCGATCATTTTCATGATGTCCATCCGGTTTGCTTCTATATGCCATATCTTTCTAACTGTGCTCCTTCACAAAAGCTCCCAACCTACAACCCATACACTTATTATGGACACAGCGTGCCTACATTATTAGTTATCTTGTTATTGTTTGTTGTTAGTTGTTATTAGTCCCATCCTTCAATTCAATTCAACACCTCCCATCTATCTTTTAACACCATCCATATAGGATTTCTATTTGCCATATATATTTCAACTGTACTGTGATGTCTTACAAAAGTTCTGAACCTTTCTATTCTCATTGTTTCTACAGATTGTGAATTGAAAATAAACATTTTTGCTAATAGTATTATTATGTTATTGATCGATTGACTATGACTTTTCAGATCACCCAGTAGTGCTATCTGTAGGGTTAGCTCCAGGTAAATATTGCAATCCTTTAGCCATTCCTGGACCTGTGTCCAAAAACAAGCTACAAATGGACAGTACCAAAACAAATGATCTAATGATTCTGTCTCTTCGCAGGAAAATCTGCAGAGCTGGGAAGATTGTATCCCCCATATAAATAACATTCTATTGTTAGCAATAATTTTATATAATAATTTAAATTGAAAGATTCTACGTTTTGAATCTGGTGTCGTTTTGCGTATCAGTTCATAAACACTATGCCATGGGATCGGTACGTCAAAAATCTCTTCCCAACTATTTTGCAATCTATATGGGACGGCTGTCAATCCATTGGTCCTTAAATGAAACTGATATACTATTTTATTTATCACATTATTATTAACCAATTATGTTCTTTAATGCAAGGCCGACAGACAAGTTCCTTACTTTCTCCTCCTTCCACTTTCCTCTTCCATTTTTGCGGTAAGGCTGCAATTATTTGGTTGTAATTTTGGGTAGAGCAGACATTTCCATATGTTTTTGTTAGCTGCATGTGCGACATAACTCCACCAGTCCTACCGATGATATCATTTACAAAGATTATACCTTTTTTAAACATTTTGTCCAAAAAAAAAGTTTTTTGTCAATTAGTATATTTGAGTTTAACCACAATATTTGTTGCATTATTTGTTCTGTCGTTTCTGGAGGATTAAATTGAAATTGCAACCAACTTTCTATGGCTTGTTTTAGAAATAGTGATGTCTGGGAGATGATTTCCTTTTCAAATAACTGAAAGTGAGTGGTTGTAATCTGAATAAAGGGAACAAGGCCATTCTTGAACATTGGGTGAGACAATCTTACTAATTTGCTAGAGAACCAGTTCGGATTTAAGTATAACTTTTGTATGACTGAAGCTTTTAGTGATAGGTCTAATGCTTTAATATTTAATAATTTCTGTCCTCCGAATTCATATTCATTATATAAATAGGCCCGTTTAATTTTGTCTGGCTTGCCGTTCCAAATAAAATGGAATATGTTTTTCTCATATAATTTAAAAAACTGTTCGCTAGGCGTAGGCAAGACCATAAGCAAATAGGTAAACTGGGATAATACTAAAGAGATAATCAGGGTGATTTTTCCACAAATTGACAGGCACCCACCTTTCCATGGTAGCAAGATCTTATCTATTTTTGCTAACTTTCTATTATAATTTATTGAAGTGAGATCATTTATTTCCTTTGGGATATGTATTCCGAGTATATCCACATCACCATCAGACCGTTTTATTGGTAAACTACATGGCAATGTAAAAGTTGTATTTTTTATTGATCCAATACGTAATATAGTACATTTGTCATAATTTGGTTGTAATCCAGAGAGGTTAGAAAATGTATCTAGATCCTCTATGAGGCTGTGGAGTGATTCTAGTTGTGGATTTAAAAGAAAACATGAATCATCAGCGTACAATGACACCTTTGTTTTTAAGCCCTGGATTTCTAATCCCCTGATATTATTGTTGAATCTGATTTTAATTGCTAACATCTCGATGGCCACAATAAATAGATATGCCGATAGTGGACAACCTTGTTTCACTCCTCTTGACAGTTCAAAACTTTCTGAGAAATAGCCATTATTTACTATTTTACACCTAGGGTTACTATACATGATTTTGACCCATTTTATAAGAGATTCACCAAAATTGAAATACTCCAGGCATTTATATATAAACCCCAGTCGTACTTTATCAAATGCCTTTTCGAAGTCTGCTATGAATAGCAGGCCTGGTTTCTCAGATTTTCCATAATGTTCTATTGTTTCCAATACTTGCCTTATATTATCTCCAATGTATCTTCCATATAAAAAATCTGTCTGATTTAGAATGAATAATATCCGACAATACCTTTTTAATTCTATGCACTATACATTTTGCTAGAATTTTTGCATCACAACACAGAAGTGTAAGGGGCCTCCAATTTTTTTAATGGACTGGATCTTTATATTTTCCACTTGTATCCTGTTTCAGTAATAATGAGATCAGACCTTCTTTCTTGAGTGTCAGATAATCTACCATTTACATAGGAGTGGTTAAAACAAGCTAACAACGGTCCTCTTAGTATATCAAAAAAAGTTTGTTATACTTCGACTGGTATGCCATCCAACCCTGGAGTTTTCCCAGACTTAAAGTCTTTAATTGCATCCAGAAATTCCTCCTTTTTAATGTCACCTTCACATGAGTCTTTCTGTTTGGCTGTTAATTTTACATTATCAATAGAAAAAAAATCTCTCCAATTAGCTTCAGTTAGAGGAGATGGAGGCAACTGAAATGAAAACATATGCTTAAAGTACCTTGTTTCCTCCTTCAAAATATAATTTGGTGAATCATGGGTTACTCTGTCAATTGTAACCAGTTTGTGTGTGTGATGTTAACGGAGGGGTCTATTTTCTGTATGACCTGAACATTGACTGGTTAGCAACTAGCTATCCTCTCGAGAGGAAGCTTCTAACTGTGACTAAAGCCTGTAATATGACCCAGGTTATCACTCAACCAACTAGAGTGCATACCAATAGTGTTGGATCTGTGAGATCCACTTGTATTGATCATATCTTCACTATTGCTGCAGAGCTTTGCTACAAAGCAATATCAGTTCCCATTAGCTGTAGTGACCATAACATTGCGGCAATAACAAGGAAAGCCAAAGTGCTAAAGGTTGGGCCTAAAGTAATTCATAAGGGACCATACAAAATGTTTTCTCAGGACTTTTTTGTTGAAGATTTAAAACATGTATGTTGGTCTGTGTATGAGGAAGTGAATCAAGATGCAGCACTGGAAGTATTTGTAAAATTAGTCATTTCAATTGTTGACAAGCATCCACCTGTGTGACGAGGTGTGAAAGGAGTCAGGCGCAGGAGGTAAAATACCGAAGTCCAGAGTTGAAACCGTTTGCATAAATCAAACGCCCCAAACGTCAAACGAAACTATACAAGGGAAAACATCCACCTTGGCAATAACACAGTGAAATGTAGCTCAACCGAGCTACACGCTGTCACAACAAACAATCACTCACAAAGACAAGGGGAACAGAGGGAACACTTATACACATACTAATTAGGGGTGTGTGATTGACAAGACATGACAAGTGGAGTGATGAGAATGGGATCGGCAGTAACTAGTACTCCGGTGACGACGAAAGCCGATGCCTGCCCCAACCAGGAGGGTGGGCAGCCTCGGCGGAAGTTGTGTCAACCTGTTAAGAAATTAACTGTGAGGACTGTTAGAGCCCTCTGGATTGAACAATTGTATGGTTCAAAGAAATGATGCAAAAGCAGAGCCCTCTGTATTGATGATGAATTGAACAGAAGTGAAATGACAACATTGAACAGTGAACCATCATATTTTTGTATAAAATATCTAATAATGAAAAGGATTGCTGTTTTGAATTTGGACAAGTTAGTGTGGGAGAAGTGGAAAAACTATTGTTATCCATCCATAATGATAAGCCACAAGGTATAGACAACCTTGATGGGAAACTATTGAGAATGGTAGCAGACTATATTGCCACCTCTATTTGCTATATCTTTAACCAAAGCCTAAAGGATTGCGTGTTACGGTCCGGCACTGTTGGTCCTGTTCCTGCTGGTTTTCCTTTCCCTTTTCCCTGTGTGTGTTGTTTGTGTCTGTCTCCCCCTGCTGTGCAGTCCAGTCAGAGGATCTAGGTCAGGGGGCGTGGCCATTCTCTCACAAGATCAGTTACACCCAGCTGCAGCTAATTGTCAACAATCAACCAGCAGTTATCTACCCGGGCTGGACACCTCTCCAGCGCCAGTTCGTTCCTACACTACCTGTGGTAACTTGGCCCCGTACAGAAATCTCAGTTTAGTTGTACTCTCTCAGTATTATAGTTGTTTCTGCCACATTTGTAACCTGTCTCTCCTTCGACCAGATCCCGTCTGTTCCTGCTGCCTGCCTGCCTGCCTGCCATTCCCACGCCTGCAACCTGCTCCTCTGTTGTCTGATATCCTCGTCATCCAGCTCTCTGGACTACTGGCTCTCCACCCCACTCAGCTCCTACCCCGGCCTGAAGCTACTCCACCCTGAACTGCTTCTCTCTGCCAAAACACGCTGAATAAATTACATCCCAATTCACCCTCTTTGTCCGTGTGTCCGTCTCTGCACCTGAGTCCCCCACCCAACCTAATAGAACGAACTGGCCAAACATGGACTCAGCAGAGATGCCACATGAAACAACGGGTGATGGCGTACAACGCGCCTCCATTCACAGGGAATGTTATTGGGACAACACGACCAACTCATCCGGACTCTATTGGATAACAACCAGCAGTTGTTGGATCAAGTATCTCATCTCACCTCTCAGGTAGCTAACCTGGTAACACCTCACTACCCTTCCTCCCTCTGTTTCTCCTCCACCTGTTCCTCCTACAGTGGCTCCAGGCTCGGCTTCCGCTCCTGCCCTTCGGGAACCCCTACAACCTCACCCGAACCTTTCACCGGGGACCTGAACAAATGCCGTGGTTTCCTGCTTCAGTGCCGCTTGGTGTTCCAACAGAAGCCCCTGTCTTTCTCCACGGAATCCTCAAAGGTACATTACGCACTGGGGTTAATGAGGGGCAAAGCTTTGATTTGGGCAGAAGCGGCTTGTTCTGCTCAGCAGATTGCCAGCCTGTCGTTTGACGATTTTTCCTCTCAATTGAAAGTTGTGTTTGATCACCCGGACCATGCCGGGACCGCCACAAAGAGACTATTGAAGCTACGACAGGGCACGGGTAGCGTGGCTGAATACGCCATTGATTTTTGGACCTTGGCAGCCGATTCCAAGTGGAATGACGAAGCTCTTCAGGGAGCGTTTGTTAACGGTTTGAGTGACACGATCAAGGATGAACTAGCTGTTCATGATGAGCCTGCTAACCTTCATTCTCTCGCTTTCCCCTTGCTACACGAATAGACAACAGGCTACGGGAGAGGAGACAGGAGAGGGGGCGGTCGGGTCCGCATCGCAGGCGGGGCTCCCTCGCTTTCTGCAACCCGAGCAACACCACCACTGGACACCGCCCCACACATCTCAGCGGATCCCTCCACGGAACTAGACGAGCCCATGCAGCTGGGCCGTGCTCGTCTGTCCCCTGCCGAAAAGGAACGGCGCATGCGGGCTGGTGAGTGCATTTACTGTGGGGACCGCACTCATTTCCTGGTTAACTGTCCGGTTCGCCCAAAAGACCAAGCTCGCAAGTAAGGTGGGCGACTTGCAGTGCTACACCTGACTCAATGCCCACAGCACCCCGTCTAGTTATCCCAGCTACAGTCCAGTTCAGGAATCTATCTCTCCCACTAGCTGCTCTAATCGACTCTGGTGCTGAGGATAGTTTCCTTGACGTCAACCTGGTCACTCAGGCTGAGATCCCTGTTAAGCCCCCTGCCTAAGCCTATAACAGTAACCGCTATTGACGGCCATCAGTTTGCCAACATCACCCACCAAACTGTCCCCGCTTTCTCTCATGCTGTCCGGCAATCACAAAGAAACCATCCAGTTTAAAGTAGTCTCCCTCCTCGGCCTCCCCCCTTATCCTCGGTTTCCCTTGGCTTAGCCTTCACAACCCCCATATTGACTGGCAAAACCACAAGATACACAGTTGGAGCACTCACTGCCATTCTGTTTGCCTTGGTCGGCTATTCCGCCTCGGTCGGCTCCCCTGCTTCCCCTGTCAAAACCCCCAGACCTCTCTTCAGTCCCTGAGGAGTACCTGGACCTGGCCGAGGTATTCAGTAAGTCCAAGGCACTTTCATTACCACCTCATAGGCCATACGATTGCGCTATTGAGTTACTGCCTGGAGCCCCTTTGCCGTCCAGTCGGCTTTTCAACCTGTCCCGTCCTGAGAGAGAAGCTATGGAAACCTACATAGGCGACTCCCTAACCTCTGGCATCATTCGTCCCTCATCTTCCGCTGTTGGAGCTGGGTTCTTTTTTTGTAGAGAAGAAGGACAAAACATTACGCCCCCTGCATTGACTACAGAGGACTAAATAACATCACAGTCAGAAATACATACCCCCTGCCTCTCATCAACTCAGCATTTGAACCCCTTCATGGTGCCACTGTGTTTACCAAACTCGACCTACGTAACGCTTACCACCTCGTTAGGATCAGGCGGGAGATGAATGGAAAACTGGGTTCAATACCCCTCTCGGACACTTTGAATACCTAGTCATGCCATTCGGTCTCACTAACGCCCCAGCAGTGTTTCAGGCCATGGTTAACGATGTGTTGAGGGATTTTCTACACCGTTTTGTGTTTGTCTATTTGGATGACATTCTAATATTTTCTAAGTCACAGGATGAACACGTCTCCCACGTCCGTCTGGTTCTCCAACGCCTCATGGAAAACAAACTGTATGTGAAAGCAGAAAATGTGAGTTCCACCGGCAGTCCGTCCCCTTTTTTGGGCTTTATTATCGAGCGGGGACAAGTGTCACCAGACCCTGACAAGATCAGAGCGGTTGTGGAGTGGCCCACACCCACGTCTCGGAAGCAGCTAACGCTTCCTGGGCTTCGCCAACTTCTACCGCCGCTTCATCAGGGGTTTCAGCCGAGTGGTTGCCCCCCTGACCAAGCTCACCTCCCCTAAGGTGCCATTCCTGTGGACGCCTGAGGCCGAGTCAGCCCCGTGAGTACATTGAAGGAACTGTTCACCACCTCACCTGTTCTTATTCATCCAGACACTAGTTTGCAGTTTATTGTGGAAGTGGACGCCTCTGATTCGGGGGTGGGAGCTGTCCTGTCACAACGTTCCCCCACGGACCAGAAGCTCCATCCTGTGGCCTTCTTCTCCAGGAGATTGACCCCTGCTGAGAAGAACTACGACGTGGTAACCGGGAGTTGCTTGCTGTCAAGTTGGCGTTGGAGGAGTGGAGGCACTGGCTAGACGGAGCTGAGCAACCCTTCATAGTCTGGACAGACCACAAGAACCTGGCTTACATCCAGTCGTCCAAGAGGCTGAACTCCCGTCAGGCCAGATGGGCTCTGTTCTTCAGCAGGTTCAAGTTTATTTTAACATATCGTCCTGGCACACGTAATGTCAAGCCTGATGCTCTCTCTCGCCAGTTTACAGACAATGAAGACTCCAGCAATCCTGAATCTGTTCTGCCCGCTTCCTGTTTGGTGGCGGCGGTTCACTGGGAAATCGAGTCCCTCGGTCCGATCGGGCACAAGAGTTGGAACCTGACCGGCCGATGGCCCCCGACCTTCTCTATGTTCCCGCAGCCGCTGCGGCCGCAAGTGCTCAACTGGATCCACACCTCACGCTTCTCCTGCCACCCTGGTATGAACCGTACACCGTCGCTACTGAAGAGGCACTTTTGGTGGCCATCCGCCGAGGCTGACGTCCGGGAGTACGTGGCGGCCTGTTCCATCTGTGCCCAAAATAAGGCTTCCCCACAGGGCTCCTTCGGGCCTGCTGCGGCCTCTCCCAGTCCCAGTCGTCCTTGGTCTCACGTGGGCTTGGACTTCGTCACTGGACTTCCTATGTCTGAGGGTAATGACACCATACTCACCATCGTGGACAGATTCTCTAAATCTGCCCATTTTGTTGCATTACCAAAATTACCATCTGCCAGTGAGACAGCCGACCTCTTTGTCCTACATGTATTCCGTCCCCATGGAATACCTGTGGACATAGTGTCCGATAGAGGTCCACAGTTCATTTCTCGGGTATGGAAGGAGTTTTGTTCGGCTCTGGGTGCCACTGTCAGTCTCTCATCAGGTTTCCATCCCCAGTCCAATGGCCAGACTGAGAGGACCAATCAGGACCTGGAGGCTGCTCTACGCTGTGTGACATCCCAGAACCCGTCCACCTGGGCCAAACATCTCCCGTGGGTCGAATATGCCCACAATTCCCTCACCTCATCTGCCACCGGCCTCTCACCATTTGAGGCGGCTGTGGGGTACCAACCGCCATTGTTCCCGTCTCAGGAAAGGGAGTTAGCCGTCCCGTCAGTTCAGGATAACCTTCGTCGCTGCCGCAAGGTGTGGGTGGACACCCGTGAGGCTCTTCTACGGACAGCAGAGCGTAACAAGAGGGTGGCGGACAGGCACAGGGTAGTCGCTCCCCAGTTCCAGCCTGGTCAGCGAGTCTGGCTCTCCTCCAGCAACATCCCCCTGCGCACTGACTCCCGTAAGCTGTCGCCCCGGTATTTGGGTCCTTTCGAGATCGACTCCATCATCAACCCTTCGGCTGTTCGGTTGAAGCTTCCCCAGGCCATGAGAGTCCATCCTACATTTCACGTGTCCCAGCTGAAGCTGGTCTCCTCCAGCCCTTTGTGTCCGCCTGTGGATCCCCCTCCGCCACCGCGTGTATTGGACGACCATCCAGCCTACACGGTGCGGAGACTGCTGGACGTCCCGGAGGCGTGGTAGAGGGTTTCAGTACCTGGTGGACTGGGAGGATACGGTCCCGAGGAGAGGTCCTGGATTCCCGACGATTTATACTGGATCCGCAGCTGGTGGCTGACTTCCATAGGGACCACCCCTGACAAGCCGGGTGGGTCGCCGGGTGGCGCCCGTTGAGGGGGTACTGTTACGGTCCGGCACTGTTGGTCCTGTTCCTGCTGGTTTTCCTTTCCCTTTTCCCTGTGTGTGTTGTTTGTGTCTGTCTCCCCTGCTGTGCAGTCCAGTCAGAGGATCTAGGTCAGGGGCGTGGCCATTCTCTCACAAGATCAGTTACACCCAGCTGCAGCTAATTGTCAACAATCAACCAGCAGTTATCTACCCGGGGCTGGACACCTCTCCAGCGCCAGTTCGTTCCTACACTACCTGTGGTAACTTGGCCCCGTACAGAAATCTCAGTTTAGTTGTACTCTCTCAGTATTATAGTTGTTTCTGCCACATTTGTAACCTGTCTCTCCTTCGACCAGATCCCGTCTGTTCCTGCTGCCTGCCTGCCTGCCTGCCATTCCCACGCCGCAACCTGCTCCTCTGTTGTCTGATATCCTCGTCATCCAGCTCTCTGGACTACTGGCTCTCCACCCCACTCAGCTCCTACCCCGGCCTGAAGCTACTCCACCCTGAACTGCTTCTCTCTGCCAAAACACGCTGAATAAATTACATCCCAATTCACCCTCTTTGTCCGTGTGTCCGTCTCTGCACCTGAGTCCCCCACCCAACCTAATATTGCGTGTATCCACAGGTGTGGAAGGAAGCTGAAGTAATTCCACTAACTAAAAATAGTAAAGCACCCTTTGCTGGCTCTAACAGCCACCCAATCAGTTTGCCGCCTGCTCTTAGTAAGTTGATGGAGAGATTTGTGTTTGACCAAATACAATGGTATTTTTCAGAGAACAAGTTAACTACTGACTTTCACCATGCATATAGAGAAGGGCACTCCACTTGTACTGCACTGACAGATGATTGGTTATAATAAATGGATAATAAGATGATTACTGGAGTTGTATTATTAGATTTCAGTGCAGCCTTTGATGTTATTGATCATAAGTTGTTATTGTAAAGCTATAGCACGTGAGTTTTTTCATCACCTGCCATCACATGGTTGGAGAGTTATTTATCCAATAGAACCCAGAGAGTGTTCTTCAATGGAAGCTTCTTTAACATCATTGCGGTGTCCCTCAGGGCAGTTGTTTGGGCTGTTACTCTTCTCTATTTTTACAAATGATTTGCCACTGGTCTTACACAAAGCTAAAATGACTATGTATGCGGATTATTCCACTCTCTGCATGCCAGCACCCAAAGTCAGTGAGCTCACTGAAATGTTAAATAAGGAGTTACAGTCAATATCAAAATGGGTGATTTAATAATAAACTGGCCTTAAATATATCTAAATCTAAACACATTGTATATGGTTCAAAACCTTCTCTAAGACCTAAACATCAACTGGAGTTGTGTATAAAGGGTGTGACCATTGAGCAAGCTTCTGAGGAAGCTGAAACATTGGATGTCAATTATCATGGTCAAGTCATTTTGACAAAGTTCTTGTGAAGATGGGGAGGGGTATGTCTGTTATAAAAATATGTTCTGTGTTTTTGACACAATAGTAAACTGTACGAGTTGTTCAGGCTCTGGTCTTGTCCCATCTTGATTACTGTCCTGTAATATGGTCAAGTGCAGCAAATGAAGATCTAGCAAAGCTGCAGCTGACT
This sequence comes from Coregonus clupeaformis, assembly GCF_020615455.1. Lineage (NCBI taxonomy): Eukaryota > Metazoa > Chordata > Actinopteri > Salmoniformes > Salmonidae > Coregonus > Coregonus clupeaformis. The sequence continues at coordinate 25,400,432 of NC_059224.1, read as the reverse complement.
CAAAACAGAGCAGCACACCTTGCCCTTAACTGCACATACAGAACTAACATCAACAACATGCATGCCAGTCTTTCCTGGTTGAGGGTTGACGAGAGATTAACTGCTTTTCTTCTAGTTTTTATGATAATAATGACTGTAAGGAAAATGCCAGATTGTCTGCATAATCAAATAACATTCACCCATACCCCACAAGACATGCCACCAGGTGTCTCTTCACAGTCCCCAAGTCCAAAATGAATTCACGGCAACACACAGTATTATACAGAACCATGATCAACTAGCAAAATTACCTTTAAAAAAATATGAAACAACATCTCATAGAACGGCGGGGACTGTGAGGACACACACACACACACACGAGCACACACAGACACACTCTAACACACACATACTTTTTTGTTGTTGTATTGTTTGTATTATTATTATTTATATTTTTGTTGTTGTTGTGCATGTATTGTTTTTATATCGTTGTACACTACATGGCCAAAAGTATACATATACCCCTTCAAATTAGTAAATTTAGCTATTTCAGCAACACCCGTTGCTGACAGGTGTATAAAATCGAGCACACAGCCATGCAATCGCCATAGACAAACATTGGTAGAATGGCCCGTACTGAAGAGCTTAGTGACTTTCAACGTGGCAATCGTCAAAGGATACCACCTTTCCAACAAGTCAATTCATCAAATGTATGCCCTGCTAGAGCTGACCGGTCAACTGTAGGTGTTGTTGTTGTGAAGTGGAAACGTCTAAGAGCAACAACGGCTCAGCCGCGAAGTGGTAGACCAAACAAGCTCACGCGTAGCGCGTACAAATCGCCTCTCCTTGGTTGCAACACTCACTACCGAGTTCCAAACTGCCTCTGGAAGCAACGTCCGCACAACAACTGTTCGTCTGGAGTTTCATGAAATGGGTTTCCATGGCTGAGCAGCCGCACACAAGCCTAAGATCATCGTGCGCAATGCCAAGCATCGGCTGGAGTGGTGTAAAGCTCACCACCATTGGACTGGAGCAGTGGAAACGAGTTCTCTGGAGTGATGAATCACGCTTCACCATCTGGCAGTCCGACGGACGAATCTGGGTTTGGCGGATGCCAGGAGAATACTACCTGCCCCAATGCATAGTGCCAACTGTAAAGTATGGTGGAGGAGGAATAAGGGTCTGGGGCTGTTTTTCATGGTTCGGGCTAGGCCCCTTAGTTCCAGTGACGGGAAATCTTAACACTACAGCATACAATGACATTCTAGACAATTCTGTGCTTCCAACATTGTGGCAGTTTGGGGAAGGCCCTTTCCTGTTCCAGCATGTCAATGCCCCCGTGCACAAAGCGAGGTCCATACAGAAATGGTTTGTCAAGATTAGTGTGGCAGAACTTGACTGGCCTGCACAGAGCCCTGACCTCAAACCCATCGAACACCGTTGGGATGAATTGGAATGATAAGGGCTGGAACTGCGAGCCTGGCCTAATCGCCCCACATCAGTGCCCGACCTCACTAATGCTCTTGTGGCTGAATGGAAGTAAGTCCCCGCAGCAATGTTCCAACATCTAGTTGAAAGCCTTCCCAGAAGAGTGGAGGCTGTTACAGCAGCAAAGGGGGGACCAACTCCATATTAATGCCCATGATTTTGGAATGAGATGTTCGACGAGAAGGTGTCCACATACTTTTGGTCATGTAGTGTATTTTACATTTGTGTGACTGTCCTTGTCTATCAGTATACCAGTGTTTTGTTACTTGTCATGTTTTGTGTTTTTTGTGGACCCCAGGAAGAATAGCTACTACCTCTGCAAAAGCTAATGGGAATCCAAATAAACAAATAAACCCTGTTCTTCCCCTTGCACTCTCTTGTGTCTGCTTTATGTTAACACTTGAGGCAGTGTTTTATTAAAATGAAGCTACAGTAGCTACAGAGTTCTCCCCATTCATCCCACTGATATTTCTTAGATAAGCTTGGATTCCATTATTATAGTTCTCTCCCTCCAAGTCACATAAGGGGATGGATTCATTTGAATCATGACAATTACTATTGTTTGCCTAGAGAAGAGGTCTTTGTCAAGATAACAGTGTGGTATAAATTGCTCTGTGCGTGGGAGGACAAGGCTGCTCCCAGAACACTGTTGAGCATTTTCCTGCTGTTATTATCAACCCTGTTATTGAATCTAACCACTGAGCTCTGGGTCTTCTGTCTCCTCTTCTTTCCATATCAAAGAGGGTTGTTTTCAACAGTGTTTGTTACTATAATAGTCTTTATCAGAATATTTCCTAGAACATGATGTTCCACTGTGCAGTACACCTGTAGCTTGTCATGGTTGAAATACTAATTACTCCGTTTTTTTCTTTGCTACTCCTAAACGGATGAAAGTTTCTGATGGTAGGTACTGTATGTGTAGTACTACACAGTCTTTGTGTTTCCACCAACATGTTGCTGCCTCCTCTCACTCGCTGCCACTATTGCTTTTTTCCTATTCCATCAACTCCATCTCTGCCAATGTGCCTGTGCCTGTGCCTCACACCACCTCCCCTTCGGCTGTCTCTCACACTGTTTGGGTTTGTCGTCCTCCATCATGCTCGTTATAACGGGCATCATGGCCAGGGCCGGAATGGAGAAAAACCTGGGAGTTCCCTGAATGTCCTCCGCACCGTCAGTGCATGCTTTGCAACTAGCAGCATCAGAGAGGACGCTATACTCTCAGCCGTGCATGTCTGGGAAGATTTGTCAAAAATATTTTTCACATGTATAGATTCAAATTTCGTTCTCTTATATATGAACGTTTCACTATGGAGCATTATCCAGCTTGCTGCATGGCTATACTCAGTTTACTCCGGCTATTCAGGGCTCACCTATACCGTTGCACTCAGTTTGTTCAGGTGATGTCTTCACCAGTCTACTTAACGACATCACCTTTAACCTCACTGTGCCCTGTCTCTCTTCCAGGCTATAGGGATCAGGGGGTTCCCCAGCAGGTTTGAGGCTGGCCTAGCCCAGCTCAACGTTAAGCCTGGATGTACAGTTTTCTCCTAACCCGGCATCCCCCCGGCCAACAGGGGCAAAGAAAGAGCTGCGACGAGGCCTCACCACTAGGCGGGGAGCCAAGGCGGCATGATATTCACAGGCTTAACCCTACCCTACCTACTGTACCGTATCGCCTACTACTACAACTGCTGCTGCTGCTGCTGCTGCTGCTCCACTTCACAGCTCAGTGGTAGAATGAGGAGCACGTCAATATCGACAGAAAGACGTTTTCTACACACCCGAAGCGTCCTGTGAAAAAATTGAAGAATATAACATAATATAATATGAATATGTGCCAACTGTATGTACAGTACTGTACCGTGTGCTAAGGACTATCCATCCTGTCTGGGGCAAAATTCAGTGTTCAGTGGTTTTTATGAAAAAGTTAAATGTGCAGTTTATTCCTTTTGTGTATATTATCAGCAGTTTAACCACACACTTGACTAGTAGACTTCAATAATCTGAAGACGGTATCAGTGTCTGTCAAGCCCTCCAGGATTGTATAGTATGTGATGGTATTAAGACTTAAGGCAAGTGGAGATGATCTTGCTTTATATACAGTAATATTCTGCATTGATATCTTGTGTATCATTCTTCAGATATGTCTATAATATATTTAGACTTCTCACATCACACACACATGAATAGCCTTCTGTGACTTTGTATTACTATTTATCGGTTGTTGTTTTTGTGAAACATCAATGTGTTGTTCAGTAAATCATTCTGGGCCAGTTGCCATAGATACTGTACATTTTAATCAAGTATCTGTGCGTACATGTGGGGCTGAAGTGAATGTAATTGGTACCAGTTATGGCAGCAGGAGACACGACTACAGTGACCATTTAAATAGTGGGATTTTAAAGCTAGATATAATAGAAAAGTAGACCTATACCATTAGTTACATTAGATTGTAGCATAAGCTTTGATTGTGTTTAAAGATTGGATTGTGAAGAATATGACATCCTCATTGGAGACTGCAATTACTTTCACAAAGAGAGATATTCAATGCATTTGTGAAATGTAAAGACCACTTAACTGTTATCGAATTTGATTGCCCCAAAAAGCTGTAAAATCACATTGGTGTACAGAACAGCAAAATAAAGTGTCAACCCTCAATAAACAAAGTATGTAATGAACAACTCTGTTTTTGTACTGAATGTATTCCAGGTTTAAAAGGCTCTCTCTTGTCCTGATCGGTCAGAGCTGTTGCTAGGTCATTCCCATTGAACCAAACGTAACAGCAGACGGTCAACCGGCCAATTTTTTCCTCATATGCAGATCTATTGTTGAGATGTTTCTGGTGCTTCTCCACTATGACAACAGCACTTGAACAAAGGTGCCATTGAGGGACACAGAGGCTTTGAGGGAGGGGAGGATAGCGATGGCCAGGGAGGGGTCAGCGATTGTGTCGAGCGTGAGGTGTTAGAGAGACAAAGCTGCCTGCGTGCTCTAGTCGTCAGGACAGGGCTCAAAGGCATTAGGAAACCGTATGACTTGTCATGGGTAGGCAGACTTTGCCTCACAGTTGTCCTAAGATCTATTGTGTAAGGTATAATAGGGAATTTACATAAAGAAATGTGTATTTTGTGTCTCTGATGTTATTATTCAACATGCAACCAGACTGTAAAACACATTTCAGTATGTGATGGATGTAGCATGCAGGATAATGGTTGTCCTTGGATGTCCTCTCTATCTCTGTTTCAAAACAACAGACAGACATCATCTCTTTTGAATCAACAGTAAAAATTGTATTGTTACAGTGTTTGTCCTTTAAATGTGTCTTGGAAGAATTCCCTCCCTCTGATAGCAGGCGATTGGATCCCTTTTCTCCAAATAAGGAATTATCTCTCCTGGTTGAATGGGCTTTCATGGTAGATATTTTCAGCCAGCTATAGACAGTACACAGCATTCCATTACTGATTGGGAGACAGTAAAGTGCTATTCTGCATTAAGCTACCTGAGGTTAGGGTAGTGAATATGAAATACTTTTATAACAGTGCTGGAGATTCCAACAAAAATAAACATACTCAAATTCTCTGTCTTTGTTTTTTCAATATGGTGATGGTAAGATGGTGATACACAGAGACAGTAGGGATTTGATCCCAGAGCCTCGGTGTGAGAAAAGCATTGGGTTATTGTTTCAACCATGACATTACAGGCCAGTAGGGAGCTTTATAAACTTTATAAATAGACAATAGGAGACTGCTCATATCAACAATGGTGCCACTGATACCCTGACTATGCGAAGTCTAGTTGTCTTTATTGTAGTTGTTTCTCATTTCATGCATCTTCACCATCTCATCCTTATAGTGTGCACTTACAGTAATATGGTACCTTGGCCTGGAGAGACTCATTTGTATTTACAATACAACTAATAGCAAAGGAGTTTTGTTCAGCATCACTGGTTGACACAGATGTCTAATATCATTCCTTTCCACAGCACCTATCTTATGTAGTCCATCCTCTCAGCGGCTGTTAATTTTCTGCATCAGAGAATGTGAGTGAATGTAATGGGAAACAATGCTTCATCAACCCTATGGATATGATGAGGACACAGCTCTGCTTCTCAGTCTGAGACTTCTCAGAGGTGTGACATACATTTCTTCAATCCTCTGTGTTACTGACAAGTGGGTCTCCAGCATTCCACTCTCTGTTTCCCATGATGCTGTTGGCTCTGGAATGTGCAAGACGTGTTCTCTACCACCAGCTGCTCTGTTTCTCAGTGGCATCACAGAATAAACAACACATGAGTACAGTTGGCCAGGAATCTGTATGGACTGTACAAAATGTAAAGTAAAGGTAATACTTGGTGATATACAGGCAACTGCCAAAATAAAGGAAACAACATAAAGTCTTGTAGCCAGAATGGCTACAATGAGCCTTGGCATACAGCACTTGTTGGCTGCTTTTCCTTCACTCTGCCCTCCGACTCATCCCAAACCATCTCAATTGGGTTGAGGTCGGGGGATTGTGGAGGCCAGGTCATCTGATGCAGCACTCCATCACTCTCCTTCTTGGTAAAATAGCCCTTACACGGCCTGGAGGTGTGTTGGGTCATTGTCCTGTTGAAAAACAAATGATAGTCCCACTAAGCCCAAACCAGATGTGATGGCGTATCGCTGCAGAATGCTGTGGAAGCCATGCTGCTTAAGTGTGCCTTGAATTCTAAATAAATCACAGACAGTGTCACCAGCAAAGCACCCACACACCATAACACCTCTTCCTCCATGCTTTACGGTGGGAACTACACATGCGGAGATCATCCTTTCACTCACACCGCTTCTCACAAAGACACGGTGGTTGGCACCAAAAATCTCAAATTTGGACTCCAGACCAAAGGACAAATTTTATTGCTCATGTTTCTTGGCCCAAACTGGTCTCTTCTTCTTATTGGTGTCCTTTAGTAGTGGTTTCTTTGCAGCAATTCGACCACGAAGGCCTGATTCACACAGTCCCCTCTGAACAGTTGATGTTGAGATATGTCTGTGACTTGAACTCTGTGAAGCATTTATTTGGGCTGCAATTTCTGAGGCGGGTAACTCTAATGAACTTATCCTTTTTTTCTATGGGAAATTCCATATTTTGGTGTTTTGTGGTGGATAGTGGTGGAAAACGCTGTCTCAGGCCCCGTTAGAAATGGCGCCGGAGAAGATGGCTGCCGTTTTACAGCCCTCTAACCAAGTGTACTATTATGTGTGTTTTTTCACGTTATTTGTAATTTATTCTGTACATAATGTTTCTGCCACCGTTTCTTATGACCAAAAAGAGCTTCTGCATATCAGGACAGTGATTACTCACCTCGTATTGGACAAAGATTTTTTCTTCAACGAGTCGGACGTGAAGGATATCCTACAGACACCCGACAAGGCCCAAATCCCCGTCATTCGGATGAGAAAGGGACGGAGATATCGTGGACGTAGGTCGGGGTGCCTTGTAAGGATCCGACGGCGAGCGAGTAACTGCCTCTTCCATCAATCCTATTAGCCAATGTTCAATCATTTGAAAACAAATTGGACAACCTAAGATTAAGGTTATCCTACCAACGGGACATTAAAAACTGTAATATCTTATGTTTCACTGAGTTGTGGCTGAACGATGACATAGATAACATACAGCTGGCGGGATATTCGCTACATCGGCAGGATAGAACGGCTGACTCTGGTAAGACAAGGGGTGGCAGTCTGTGTATATTTGTAAACAACAGCTGGTGCATAAAATCTAATACTAAGGAAGTCTCTAGGTTTTGCTCGCCGGACGAAGAGTATCTCATGATAAGCTGTAGACCACACTATTTAGAGAGTTTTCATCTATATTTTTCGTAGCTGTCTATTTACCACCACAAACCGATGCTGGCACTAAGATTGCACTCAATTAGTTGTATAAGGCCATAAGTAAACAGGAAAACGCTCATCCAGAGGCAGCGCTCCTAGTGGCCGGGGACTTTAATGCAGGGAAACTAAATCCATTCTACCTAATTTCTACCAGCATGTTAAATGTGCAACCAGAGGGAAAAAAACTCTAGACCACCTTTAATCCACACACAGAGACACGTACAAAGCTCTCCCACGCCCTCCATTTGGCAAATCTGAACATAATTCTATCCTCCTGATTCCTGCTTATAAGCTAAAACTAAAGCAGGAAGCACCAGTGACTCAGTTAATAAAAAAGTGGTCAGATGACGCAGATGCTAAGCTACAGGACTGTTTCGCTAGCACAGACTGGAATATGTTACGGGATTCTTCCGATAGCATTAAGGAGTACACCACATCAGTCACTGGCTTCATCAATAAGTGCATCGATGACGTTGTCCCCACAGTGACCGTACGTACATACCCCAACCAGAAGCCATGGATTACAGGCAACATCTGCACTGAGCTAAAGTGTAGAGCTGCTGCTTTCAAGGAGCGGGACTCTAACCCGGACGTTAGATATTAGTGCACTGTCGGAGCTAGAAGCACAAGCATTTCGCTACACGCGCTATAACATCTGCTAAACACGTGTATGTGACAAATAAAATTTGATTTGATTTGATTTGATTTATAAGAAATCCCGCTATACACTCCAGCGAACCATCAAACAGGCAAAGAGTCAATACAGGACTAAGATTGAATCGTACTACACCGGCTCTGACGCTCGTTGGATGTGGCAGGGCTTGCAAACTATTACAGACTATAAAGAGAAGCACAGCCGCGAGCTGCCCGTTGACACAAGCCTACCAGACGAGCTAAATCACTTCTATGCTCGCTTCGAGGCAAGCAACACTGAATCATGCATGAGAGCGTCAGCTGTTCCGGATGACTATGTGATCACGCTCTCCGTAGCCGATGTGAGTAAGACTTTTAAGCAGGTCAACATTCACAAGGGCGCAGGGCAAGACGGATTACCAGGACGTGTACTCCAAGCATGCGCTGACCAACAGGCAAGTGTCTTCACTGACATTTTCAACATGTCCCTGACTGAGTCTGTAATACCAACATGTTTCAAGCAGCCCACCATAGTCCCTGTGCACAAGGACACTAAGATAACCTGCCTAAATGACTACCGACCTGTAGCACTCACGTCTGTAGCCATGAAGTGCTTTGAAAGGTTGGTCATGGCTCACATCAACACCATTATCCCAGAAACCCTAGACCCACTCCAATTTGCATACCACCCCAACAGATCCACATACAGTCTGATGAAATCTCTATTGCACTCCACGCTGCCTTTTCCCACCTGGACAAGAGGAACACCTACGTGAGAATGCTATTAATTGACTACAGCTCAGCGTTCAACACCATAGTGCCCTCAAAGCTCATCACGAAGCTAAGGACCCTGGCACTAAACACCTCCATCTGCAACTGGATCCTGGACTTCCTGACGGGCCGCCCCCAGATGGTAAGGGTAGGTAACAACACATCTGCCACGTTGATCCTCAACACGGGGGCCCCTCAGGGGTGCGTGCTCAGTCCCCTCCTGTACTCCCTGTTCACCCATGACTGCATGGCCAGGCATGACTCCAACACCATCATTAAGTTTGCCGATGACACAACAGTGGTAGGCCTGATCACCAACAACGATGAGACAGCCTATAGGGAGGAGGTCAGAGACCTGGCCGTGTGGTGCCAGGATAACAACCTCTCCCTCAATGTGATCAAGACAAAGGAGATAATTGTGGACTACAGGGGAAAAAATAGGACTGAGCACGCCCCCATTCTCATCGACAGGGCTGTAGTGGAACAGGTTGAGAGTTTTAACTTCCTCGGTGTCCACATCACCAACAATCTATCATGGTCCAAACACAAGACAGTCGTGAAGAGGGCACGACAAAGCCTATTCCCCCTCAAGAGACTGAAAAGATTTGGCATGGGTCCTCAGATCCTCAAAGAGTTATACAGCTGCACCATCGAGAGCATCCTGACTGGTTGCATCACCGCCTGGTATGGCAACTGCTCGGCCTGCGACCGCAAGGCACTACAGAGGGTAGTGCGTACGGCCCAGTACATCACTGGGGCCAAGCTTCCTGCCATCTAGGACCTCAATACCAGGCGGTGTCAGAGGAAGGCCCTAAAAATTGTCAAAGACTCCAGCCACCCCAGTCATAGACTGTTCTCTCTGCTACCGCACGGCAAGCGGTACCGGAGCACCAAGTCTAGGTCCAAAAGGCTTCTTAACAGCTTCTACCCCCAAGCCATAAGACTCTTTAACAGCTAATCATGGCTACCCGGACTATTTGCATTTTATTTTACTGCTGCTCTTTAATTATTTGCTATTTTTATTATTTACTTACTATTGTTTACTTAACGCTTTTTTTTCTTTTCTTAAAACTGCATTGTTGGTTAAGGGCTTGTAAGTAAGCATTTCACTGTAAGGTCTACACCTGTTGTATTCGGCGCATGTGGTAAATAAGATTTGATTTGATTTGATTTGAAGGTTTGGGATAGGTTTAAAACCAAAATCTCAAAAACAACATGCAACCTTTGGCACCAGAGGCAAATGCTTACACATATCCACCATCCACAACAACCTAGCAAAACCAAAACGTACTTGAAGATAACAGCGCTCACTGCTGCCCCTAGTGGCTGGTTTTCATGTAGCCTCTCAATGTCCTCAGACATGGATGGATGTCGACTACTGACTTGTATCACGGGTGACCTGGCTGCTTTAGAAACTCCCATAAGTGTTCAATTGGGTTGAGATCTGGTGACTGAGACGGCCATGGCGTATGGTTTACATCGTTTTCATGCTCATCAACCCATTCAGTGACCACTCGTGCCCTGTGGATGGGGGCATTGTCATCCTGGAAGAAACCACTCCCAACCTTAGGTTGAAGGTGATCACTCAGAATGGCTGTGTATTTATTGGTGCGTACCTTGCCATCTAAGTGGTTGAGTGGACCTAAACCATGTTCTGACAGCAGCATGCATCTTGGGTGTTTTCTACCATAGATGTGATGTCCCTCACACTAATGCAGTCAGCTAGGATCATTCAATGCATTCGTTAAAATGCAACCCAAACCTCTCCAAATTGACCTAATCAATTTATCTGTTTGATTGATCAGGCGATTGATTGATTTTACTGTCGTTTACAGTAGGGGACCGGTGATTCATTCAGACCAGTGATAGACCTAATCCCAGGAGGCAATTGGGCATGTCGCCACAGTGACCCATAACCATCTTGGGAACAGTGGTGGTCAGTGCCGTTTAAAGATGAAGGAGGACAAATTTTTTTCATGAGCATGGCCTTATTTCTATTACAGCATATTGGATGACTGTCATTCATATTCCATTCACCCAGTTCAATGTAACAGCGATAAGTTTAGGCTACTACATGATACTCACATTTTCCCTATACCCATCATGAGGTTGCTACAACCTAGCCTACTCAAATTTTCCCTATACCCATCATGAGGTTGCTACAACCTAGGTGCACAAAGGTGACAGACACACACTCTTGCCTGCATCTAGCTGATATAGGATGTAATCATTAGTCCAACAGTTGCAAACGAGAGTTTCTATTGGACAAATTCAAGTATGTTTATCCCCGTTTTGTTCCATTTACTTCCGTTTAAGAAAAGTTTTTCAACAGAATCGGCGGAATGAATACACCCGTGTTCACGCGTAAACACACAGCCACGTTGAATTCCTTCTCGCATCCATGCACTCTCTTCCTCTCACCTCTTCCCTTGCCTTGTGGACTTCAATGCACAACACATCAGCTGTATGTGACCAGTTGAAAAAACCTTTCCAAGCCAAACCGCTACACACAGCCTACATCGTTGTCACCATATTATCTAAAGTAACGTCATAGTCAGCATAGCTAATAAATTAGTAAAACCAAAAGCTTACCTTGACTTAGAAGAGTTCCAGTGTTGTGTTGGATAGTCATAGCCAGCTAGCTAACATATCATCCCTCTGTTTGAGCAGGGTGTTTCAGTAGGCTAAACTAGCTGCATTTGCTAGCTAAGTAAGTGAAACTGAAAGTGAAAAAAAAAGACAATCTCTCTCTATATATATTTCTCTCTTGCTTCTCCTTAATTTTGGAAGAAATTAATTTGTTCAAAATTGTCTTCTCTCTCTTTGAGTCAACTACTCACCAGATGCACTGCAGGGCTAGCTATCTGTAGTTTATGCTTTCAGTACTAGATTAATTATCTGATCCTTTGATTGGGTGGACAACATGTCAGTTCATGCTGCAAGAGCTCTGATAGGTTGGAGGACATCCTCCGGAAGTTGTCATAATTACTGTGTAAGTCTATGGAAGGGGGTGAGAACCATGAGCTGAAGTCAATGTATCCAGAGGAGGACGGAAGCTAGCTGTCCTCCGGCTACACCATGGTGCTACCCTACAGAGTGCTGTTGAGGCAACTGTAGACCTTATTTGCAAAATAGTGTGTTTTATTCAATTATTTGGTGACGTGATTATATTTATTATAGTTTTATCTAAAAAGGATAACTTTGTTAATGTTTTACCATTTTTATTTTTATTAAATTCACTGAGGAGGATGGTCCTCCCCTTCCTCCTCTGAGGAGCCTCCACTGCTTAGTAAATTCCCATAACACTGCTCTCGCTCATGTCGCCTGCCTGCCTCACACACACACACACACACACACACACACACACACACACACACACACACACACACACACACACACACACACACCCTAACCCCTAAGCCAAAATAGCCTTTGACCTTGTGGGGACCTGGGAAATGTCCCCACAAGGGAGAATTTTCCTTGTTTTACTATGCTTGTGGGTGGGGACTTTTGGGGATTTCCGGTACCCACAAGGATAGTAATACAAGCCCACAAACACACACACACACACACACACACACACACACACACACACACACACACACAGCTCTTACACTAATATCATCTGATTCCATATGCAGCCAGGTGAAACATGTATCACCAGGGCCGCATAAAGCCTGTCATCAGTCAAACTGAGGGGGTCATATCTCCTCCTCCACCCCGGAGCTGTTATAAAACCACAGTAATAAAACACAGGTCTGGGAGAGAGCCATGACAACACGTCACAACATAGCCTTACCAGCTCTATAGACAGACTGTGTTCATTCATGACCAGCTTCTGTTGAATGATGTGTGTATTCACAGAACTGTACTTCCCAGCAAAATGTATGAGCAAATTAACTTCAAAGATTGCCTTTTCTTTACTCATAGTTTTATAACATTCATAGAAAGCACCGTTTTTAAAATGTTCTAAACATATTACACTCAATTCAGTTGATGACAGCTGACATGCCATCCTGCCCCATAACTGAGATTTGCTTTGTCACTGTCTGTCATCTGTTGTCCTCTCTGGCGATGAGCCCTGAGCCCTGTTATAGCGACACTTCCCGAGATGACAGGCAGAAAGGGTTACCCTGTTACATACGTCAGCCGTTGGCTACAGTATGTTGCGCCTAGTGCAGATGGGAAGATGGGAAGGGGAAGAAAGAGAGGAGAGAAGAAGAGATGAGAAAGAAGGGGAGGATGTCAAATCAAATTGTATTGGTTTCCTACACAGTTTAGCAGGTCTTATGGCAGGTGCAGCAAAATGCTTATGTTGCTAGTTCCTTTCAATGAATGCAGTAAACATCAACAAGCACACAATAATCCAAAATGTAAAAAATTATCCAACATTTTGTACAGCTGTAGATATATCAATAGTATGTAAACGTGTGGGTGGGTTTTATGCATGGCCCATCTCCAAGCCTCCCTCTCTAACCTCCCTCTTTCCAGACCAGTAGCATTTCTTAGGCTCCCTGCCAGCCGCCTGACTCAGGACAAGCGTTACTAAATAAGGAAGTCCTCTCCTCCTGCTTTGGGGAATAAATACCCAAGCAACTCACTAAGATCATCATCATTCTCACACAGCCACACCACACCAACTCTTCTCACGCCCACTTATTATCTAGTTTTTATGCTTTAGCTCTGTTTTTAATATAATAATATAATGTAATATAATACAATAATATGCCATTTAGCAGATGCTTTTATCCAAAGCGACTTACAGTCATGTGTGCATACATTTTATTTACGTATGGGTGGTCCCGGGGATCGAAACCACTACCCTGGCGTTACAAGCGCCATGCTCTACCAATTGACACACACACACACACATATATATATATATATATAAAGTGAGGGAAAAAAGTATTTAATCCCCTGCTGATTTTGTACGTTTGCCCATTGACAAAGAAATGATCAGTCTATAATTGTAATGGTAGGTTTATTTGAACAGTGAGAGACAGAATAACAACAACAAAATCAAGAAAAACGCATGTCAAAAATGTTATAAATTGATTTGCATTTTAATGAGGGAAATAAGTATTTGACCCCCTCTCAATCAGAAAGATTTCTGGCTCCCAGGTGTCTTTTATACAGGTAACGAGCTGAGATTAGGAGCACACTCTTAAAGGGAGTGCTCCTAATCTCAGTTTGTTACCTGTATAAAAGACACCTCTCCACAGAAGCAATCAATCAATCAGATTCCAAACTCTCCACCATGGCCAAGACCAAAGAGCTCTCCAAGGATGTCAGGGACAAGATTGTAGACCTACACAAGGCTGGAATGGGATACAAAACCATCGCCAAGCAGCTTGGTGAGAAGATGACAACAGTTGGTGCGATTATTCGCAAATGGAAGAAACACAAAAGCACTGTAAATCTCCCTCGGCCTGGGGCTCCATGCAAGATCTCACCTCGTGGAGTTGCAATGATCATGAGAAAGGTGAGCAATCAGCCCAGAACTACATGGGAGGATCTTGTCAATGATCTCAAGGCAGCTGGGACCATAGTCACCAAAAAAACAATTGGTAACACACTACGCCGTGAAGGACTAAAATCCTGCAGCGCCCGCAAGGTCCCCCTGCTCAAGAAAGCACATATACATGCCCGTCTGAAGTTTGCCAATGAACATCTGAATGATTCAGAGGAGAACTGGGTGAAAGTGTTGTGGTCAGATGAGACCAAAATGGAGCTCTTTGGCATCAACTCAACTCGCCGTGTTTGGAGGAGGAGGAATGCTGCCTATGACCCCAAGAACACCATCCCCACCGTCTAACATGGAGGTGGAAACATTATGCTTTGGGGATGTTTTTATGCTAAGGGGACAGGACAACTTCACCGCAACAAAGGGACGATGGACGGGGCCATGTACCGTCAAATCTTGGGTGAGAACCTCCTTCCCTCAGCCAGGGCATTGAAAATGGGTCGTGGATGGGTATTCCAGCATGACAATGACCCAAAACACACGGCCAAGGCAACAAAGGAGTGGCTCAAGAAGAAGCACATTAAGGTCCTGGAGTGGCCTAGCCAGTCTCCAGACCTTAATCCCATAGAAAATCTGTGGAGGGAGCTGAAGGTTCGAGTTGCCAAACGTCAGTCTCGAAACCTTAATGACTTGGAGAAGATCTGCAAAGAGGAGTGGGACAAAATCCCTCCTGAGATGTGTGCAAACCTGATGGCCAACTACAAGAAACGTCTGACCTCTGTGATTGCCAACAAGGGTTTTGCCACCAAGTACTAAGTCATGTTTTGCAGAGGGGTCAAATACTTATTTCCCTCATAAAAATGCAAATCAATTTATAACATTTTTGACATGCGTTTTTCTGGATTTTGTTGTTGTTATTCTTTCTCTCACTGTTCAAATAAACCTACCATTAAAATTATAGACTGATAATTTCTTTGTCAGTGGGCAAACGTACAAAATCAGCAGGGGATCAAATAAATTTTTCCCTCACTGTATATATATAAACTACCAATCAAAGTTTGGACACAGCTACTCATTCAAGGGTTTTTCTTTATTTTTACTATTTTCTACATTGTAGAATAATAGTGAAGACATCAAAAATAAAATAAAACATATGGAATCATGTAGTAACGAAAAAGGTGTTAAACAAATCAAAATATATTTTATATTTGAGATTCTTCAAATAGCCACCCTTTGCCTGGATGACAGCTTTGCACACGCTTGGCATTCTCTCAACCAGCTTCATGTCACCTGGAATGCATTTCAATGAACAGGTGTGCCTTCTTAAAAGTTAATTTGTGGAATTTCTTTCCTTCTTAATGTGTTTGAGCCAATCAATTGTGTTGTGACAAGGTAGGGGGGGGGGGTATACAGAAGATAGCCCTATTTGGTAAAAGACCAAGTCCATATTATGGCAAGAACAGCTCAAATAAGCAAAGAGAAACAACAGTCCATCAATACTTTAAGACATGAAGGTCAGTCAATACGGAACATTTCAAGAACTTTGAACGTTTCTTCAAGTGCAATTGCAAAAACCATCAAGCACTATGATGAAACTGGCTCTCATGAGGACCGCCACAGGAATGGAAGACCCAGAGTTACCTCTGCTGCAGAGAATACGTTCATTAGAGTTACCAGCCTCAGAAATTGCAGGCCAAATAAATGCTTCACAGAGTTTAGGTCACATTCACATCTCAACATCAACTGTTCAGAGGGGACTATGTGAATCAGGCCTTCATGGTCGAATTCCTGCAAAGAAACCACTACCAAAGGACACCAATAAGAAGAAGAAACCTGCTTGGGCCAAGAAACACGAGCAATGGACATTAGACCAGTGGAAATGTGTCATTTGGTCTGGAGTCCAAATTTGAGATTTTTGGTTCCAACCGCTGTGTCGTTGTGAGACACGGTGTGGGTGAACGGATGATCTCTGCATGTGTATTTCCCTCCGTAAAGCATGGAGGAGGAGGTGTTATGGTGTGGGGGTGCTTTGCTGGTGACACTGTCTGTGATTTATTTAGAATTCAAGGCACACTTAACCAGCATGGTTACCATAGCATTCTGCAGCGATACACCATCCCATCTGGTTTGGGCTTAGTAGGACAATCATATCTTTTTCAACAGGACAATGACCCAACACACCTCCAGGCTGTGTAAGGGTTATTTTACCAAGAAGGAGAGTGATGGAGTGCTGCATCAGATGACATGGCCTCCACAATCCCCCAACCTCAACCCAATTGAGATGGTTTGGGATGAGTCGGACCGCAGAGTGAAGGAAAAGCAGCCAACAAGTGCTCAGCATATGTGGGAACTCCTTCAAGACTGTTGGAAAAGCATTCCAGGTGAAGCTAGTTGAGAGAATGCCAAGAGTGTGCAAAGCTGTCATCAAGGCAAAGGGTGGCTATTTGAAGAATCTCAAATATAAAATACTACATGATTCCGTATGTGTTATTTCATAGTTTTGATGTCTTCACTATTATTCTACAATGTAGAAAATAGTAAAAAATAAAGAAAAACCGTTGAATGAGTAGATGTGTCCTAACTTTTGACTGGTACTGTATATATATATATATATATATATATATACAAACACTTATAATGTCTACACTCCCAAGCACTGGGAGTATAAATAGAGATGATTATAATGCTATGATATACAATTACTGATATACAGCACATTATTCTGAAGAACATCTCCCACACATTCAACCTAAAGTAGCTTACACCACAAAATACACCATTGGTCAATTACTGTATAACGAACTGTTGATTTCCTCTGAAATGGTTACAGCACCGAAATAGCAGATCAGGCTCTTTTGTTTTTTAGATGCACCTGCTTCCACCTAGTGGCCAAACTACACAAGGACAAGCAGATGTTACGTTAGATGGTAGGTCAGGGGGCATGAGAAGCATTACATTTCCACAAACACAACTCTGAGAGTGCGTCAGAGTTACAGGTCAATATAAGCACTATATATCATAGCATTAGAATCATCTCTATTTATACTCCCAGCTTTTGGGAGTGTTGACATTATAAGTGTTTTGATCTAAGCTGGTGGCCAAACGGTACATACTAACAACACTTAATCTGCTACAATGCCCTGTTGGAAATGACTATTTTAATGATATGATAACTAATGGGAGCCATAAATAGACAAACATGAAAAAATATCAACAAACAAATCTCTACTGCACCAGCAAATCCTTTGTTTTTCTTTAGATGTCAAGTGGCAGATTCATATATGGCTAATTATGACCTGCCTCATCTAGGGTCGTGGTCCTTCTAAATACTTTTATGCTTGATT
Organism: Coregonus clupeaformis; assembly: GCF_020615455.1. Lineage (NCBI taxonomy): Eukaryota > Metazoa > Chordata > Actinopteri > Salmoniformes > Salmonidae > Coregonus > Coregonus clupeaformis. The sequence continues at coordinate 25,382,877 of NC_059224.1, read as the reverse complement.
GTTGTCGTGTTGCCTGGTGCTGGGGTGCTGTTGACTCCTTGCCTGTCAGTCGTCATTTGAACGGTTGCGTTTATATTCTGAGCATCACCTTTTTTGCGCATAAACAACACGCCATAGAAAAGGTATATTCTTAGACAAAATACCATGCAGCGAAGAGCCTAGGGGTGGGATTATGCACTTCTCCTTTCTGGGGGGGATCTGAAAGCATGCTGCCATGTACATCCTTAGATTTACCTGATCTGATTCCAAGTCTTATCTAGGCTACATCTCCCTCTGCTTGTGAGATCTGGCTTGCCTAATGTCTGAACATGCTCTTATTAGATGAAAATCGGTCAGGCAGAACAGGGAGATGAGGGAGACAGGAGCCCCGTTTATACCTGGTGCTAACATCGGTCCTTTGTCCTGATCATGTCTACATTCTGATTGTGCCCACATTTCCAGGAATGTGTCTACACATGGTATTAAAATGTGTCTGTTATCCGTCCACTGTGTCTGCATTATGACCAGATTTCCTGGTCCCTTCCTTTATGCAAATTATTTTACAGCTATTCTTTCAAAATATTATTTATTTAATGTAAGACACATATTGATGTAATCAGTCAATGGTGCCACCTGTCAATGATTTTAGAGGGTGAAAAAATTATGATTTAAATGGTTTCTCTGTCCAGATCTGTCTACACTTGTAAGATATCCAGACACAATGTGTGTCTGACTACTTCCAGAGGTGGGCTGGATGATCTGATCACAATCAGATCACAATGTGACTTTTGATTGTCCACACCTGTCTAAAAATGTGGGCACAATCAGAATGTGGACAAGATCCAGACACAGGACGCAAGTTAGAATCAGGTATAAACGGAGAGATTTGTCCCACACATGACATGGTGTAAAGATTCATTAAGAACTGGTTGTGTGAAAAGCAGTGGCGGCTGGTGAAAAATATTCTCGGTGGGGCTGTGCCATACTTTTTTTTTCCTGTAACCATCGCGATATATTTTAACACAAACTGCAGGACAGCAGTGCTCAGTGAAACATTCAGTAATTATTTAATGCCAATATTAAAAAGTTGAGGCATTCTTACACAAAAACATATTACACAAACCCAAGCCTTTCATTTGCATTTAAAGTGAACTTTTCACCATTGGTAGTAAACAGGCAACGCAACAGGCATGCTGTCAGAACAGAGTGGAAAGTGGACAATAACATGAAATTATTATAAAGTTTATAGGAAATCTTACACTGTATAAAAGGATGTATAATATAGAAATGGATATCAAGTGGATGAACTCAAACCTTTGACTGGAAGAATAGCATACAGTATTTTATGATCATACTAAATGTGACTAATTGTTAATGTGCTCCAGAACTGCAACAATTAATTGATACAAAACAACATATATACAGTAATATTAGCAAAGACACTATTAAGACTTTCTAGAGTACCATATATAACTGGATTTTTTATGCTAAGGTCAACTATATACAAAGAAACATGCGGCCAGAGCTGCTCTGTGTGTGTGTGTCTGTCATCTTATTTGTACAGGAATTTTGCCCGTCTGTCCTTCTGAGTGGCAAACCTCTCAATGACCCTTTGATTAAAGTCAGGAATGTCCCTGACAAGTTTCTTCTCCATGGAGAGCATGGCCAGAGCGTTCAGGCGATCCTGTGTCATGCTGTTTCTCAGGAAGGTCTTGATCCTTTTCAGTGTAGAGAAGCACCTTTCTGACTCAGCAGTTGTCATGGGTGTGGTGATGAGGATCTTGAGGAGGCTGGCAGTCTCTGTGAAAGTGCTCTGAAGGTTGTTCTCCATGAAGAACTGGTACAGGGGCACTGCACCACTACAAGCCTTGAACTCACTGTTCTCATAGATGAGGGACAGTTCGGTTTTGAGCTTGGCCTTGTTCAACATGGGGTACGCCTCCACGGTTGTTTCAAGCGCTGTATCGGGAACTTCACACTGTGTTGTGGGAACAACTCTCCGTGCAATAGTGTTGCGCTGATGAGGTGCTGGGTGAAGGAGAACCTCTCTTTGGCATGACTCAGGATGGTATCACATACCTGTAAAAGATACATCATCAGCTTTAATTTGCAATTAAGCTATTTTGATGCAAGTGATCCTGACTGACACATGCCTATGTCCAACTCAAGTATATGATTACCAAGGTGCTGATTGTTCAGGGTTTTGGCTACATACTACCAGGCCTGAAAAAAGTTCTAGGGGGAAACACTGACAATTACATCACAACTTACCTCTATAGCCAACCTCTGTTGTTCTCCTGGTCCCAGCATCCTCCGTCGCTTGATGGGCTGTTGCTGCTCGTCAGATGCGCTGTCCCCACACAAAGAGGGAATTGAGGCCCTGGGTCCAAAAAATAAAGTTTAATTTGATAACTTGCAATCAGACTTCTTAACTCACTGTAATTCCCCCTCAACACACAACCAGTGACTTTATATATATATATATATATATATATATATATATATATATATATATATATATATATATAATATATAGACAGACAGACAGATAGTGTGTATATACACACAAACTATGTCTAGTAACTGCTTTTAACCTGTGATGTACATAATTAACTGATGTTATTACGTTTTAAAGCCTTTTTCTATTACATTTGTGAGAGGGATGCAACATCATTTTGTTCTGCTGTGCACTTAGCAATAAAGTTAATCTTCAATAACAACTAGGCCTCTTCTAGAAATTGACCTGGTGGACACCTGAATAATTATTACAAACTGTGTAGTACTTTCCTGCATTATTATCAACGTCTGATTGTGTCTTCTCTTTCCTTTTAAAATACTAAAACAAATATAATTGTGACGGCTCTATGATAATCACTCACTTTGATGACCAGACACATTTAGGCTTTTAAACTGTTGTAAGTGAACTATTCATCTTTCTAACAACATCTTTATCAGCCAATAGTAAATATAGTTATTTACCTGATTGTTAGCATGCTGTCTGTGAACCTCTGGACAAGTGCTTTAATGAAGACAGGGTCGATGTTCCTCTTCTGCAGCTGGCTGAAAAGCATGTCCACATTTGGCATGATCTTGTGGAACAGTGCCAGGAAAAAACAGAAAGCCTCGTCTTCGAGCATCCTCACAAAGCCCCCCGCCTCTCTGACAGTCGGGGCATCAAAGTTCCCAGAGTCTCTGATGGTCTGGAAACACGTTAGGAGGTCATCCCTGTACTCGTACACAGTGTTTACAGCGCGACTGTGGAAGTTCCACCGTGTTGTAGAGGCTCTGGGGAGTCTATGCGCAACCACTTCGTCAAGCACGGTGGTTCGCTTGGGAGACCTGGAGAAGAAAGCAGAAAATCCTGCAAGGTCGGAAAAGAAAGTGCCGATCCTGGGGATGCGTGAAGTAGCCTGCTGCATGATGAGGTTCAGCTGATGTGCATAGCAGTGGACGTAGTGCGCATTTTCGTACACATCCACTATTTTACGCTGCACTCCGCCGGTGGCTCTCCTCATCACACTTGCTCCGTCGTAAGCCTGGGCAATAAGTTTGGCCTTTTGTCCATGTGAGAGTATGGTGCTGAGCCTCTCCAGCAGCGCTGTAGCGATTGTGTCGGCGGTTGCGTTCTCGATCAAAATGAACTCGAAAAAACGCTCTTGGACGTTACTTTTAGCATCGATGTAGCGTATCACAAGCACCAACTGGCAGTGGGTGGAAACGTCAGTCGTCTCGTCAGCTTGAATGGCGATAAAATCAGCACTCTTTACTTCCTCCAGGATGTAATCCTTAAGCACTGACAGCATACAGTCCAACAGCTCGTTCTGTATCGTCTTTGACGTGCCCTTAAAAACGGTAGCTGTCTTCAGGTGCTCCTCCAGCACACTGTCGAGGGAGGCAACAAAATCCACTAAGCCCCGGAAAATGCCGGGGTTGTCCGAGGAGTCAGTCTCCTCGTGCCCACGCAAGGCCAACTCAAAAGCCCCACAGAACTTCACACAATCGATAATTTTGGATAGAATGTGCCTGTTTTTATCCACCTCCTCATTGTGTTTCCTCACCGCAATCCTGTGGCCGTCATCCAGCTGCGTAGCAATGTTCACCCTTCCTAATACAGCTAGCTTTACAGAGTTGTCCATGTGTGCCCTGGTGTTCTCATGTTTCTTTACCTTCTCTGACAGGTGCTTCATATCCCTCACTCCGGTACCTGTCCATGCTGAATCTGACCCCGTCGTTTTAAAAAGCAAGCACGGAAAGCAAAATAAAGCATTAGCATCAGTGCACCCAGCTAGCCAAGCCTTCCTGGTGTACCAGCTACGGGAGAAGCCGCGCATATACTGCTTCCCTTTCTCGCTAGCCTGCTGTCTGATTGAGAGGTCAGGTTGATCTGGGCCCAGCTCTTTCACCCGAACTTTCTCTGACAAAGTTCTCCTCTCAAACGGATCTTGGAGGAGAGATTTCACCGAGTTAGGGTTGGGTCTTGGAGGAGTAACGTTTGCGCCCGCCATTGTCGTCTAGTAAAAATGGCGCCACTGGAGCCCGGTCCTTATTTTATCAGGGGCGAGCTTGGGGCGATAAAATAATCGCCCTCCTTGGATTCGAATTAAAATCGCTGATTAGCTACATTTTATGTCATACATTCATATCTTAAATTAGCAATTGGCTTAACTGCTCGTAGACCCGCCTCCTCGGGGCACTTTCTGTATCGCCCAGAGCTGACGAGGCGTTTGACAGGCAGAGGAAAGGTTGCGAATATGATTTTCTATCATATCTTACACATATTACTGTGTGCATTCCATATTTCAAACACACAAATATTGACATACTGATGTTTTTATTATTATTATTATTATTTTTATTTATTTTTTTTATTTTATTTTTTTAAATAATTTTATTTAAGGGGGTCGGCGCCCTAGCGCCCTCTATCGGCCAGCCGCCACTGGTGAAAAGTGCTTGACAAGAAGTCCATGTGGAATACCTAAATTTACCTGTGTCGTAACCGTGACAGAGAGCATGCTGTACATTGAAATAAAAGGCACAAACACATGTGGTAGCATTTAAACCATTGTTCAAATTTACTACGGTAAAATTGTACAGCCAAGCATACCCACTGGGCACAGACGTCAATTCAACGTCTATTCCATGTAATTTCATTGAAATGACGTGGAAACAAAGTTGATTCAACCAGTGTGTGTCCAGTGGGTAGTTTTGCTTGCAGTATTGACATGATGGCATGATTTACATAAGAAGATCCATGGGTGATGACAGCACAATGACCAGAGGACCTAAAGGCACAGTGTGTGTGTGTATCTCAGTCACAACATCCCCACAGCACAAGGCTAGGAGACAAAGGACACAATCATGTCAACCTGGAACAGGGATGACAGATGACATTGCTATGACAATCTCCACGTCAACCAACCACTCTGTGGCCAGCCTAGCCCGAAACCAGGTCTCACAGATCATAGGCACAAAAGAACACCTGGTAGAGTGCACAGAACAGACTTCTTGTTCATCTCTAAAACATACAGTATTATTTACACATTGTTAGAAGCAGTGAGTCGGGCCTATGTTACAGTAACCTACTAAATTATTATATCATGACTGAGTTTCAACAAAATGACAGGATTGTACAAAAATTAAAACACACGCAGCTAGCTACATTTAGTGTTCTTGTGCAAATGTCACAAAGAAATAAATATGGTCATGAATACATAATTCTAAGACACTTCACAAAAACTACAAGCACAACGACAGAGTAGCGTTTTGAAATAAGCTACTAGAAGAAATATTAAAATAAGAGAATAAAGGTAACATTTTAAAATCAAAGTCAAAATGTGTTGCTGTAAAATACACCCATGTAATTTGTTTTATGCTGCTCAATGTAATACAATTCAGTAACAGCAGAGGGCACTCTACTCTTTATTTCTGTGCTTTCTGGTCCAATGCAGCAGGCCTATAGTTTCACTCTCAATTTACCACAATCCTGTCAAATTGAATTCCTTTTTTAAAGTTTCAGTTGCTATATTGGTACAGTTCAATGGCACTCAAAGACAAGACAAGTTTGACACCTAGAGTATTGGTCAAAACTATTGGTCAATGTTGTCCTGCTAGAATCATCTGCCTCAACCAATTGAAGACCTTGGAGAAGTGAGCTCTGTTTCTTTAGGATATGATGTTTGCCATTCTAACACACCACACCCCTCTCAGTTCCTCAGATAAAGGTGAAAGAGCAGTCATTACAAAACAAGGACACCCTCACTCCACTCTCATAACTGAGAATATTGTATGTGATATGGCAATTAAAGGAACATTACTATTAAACCCTGAAGTAAGCTAAACAACATATAAAAACTGTATTAACTGCCATAAAAAAAACTACCATACAATGTCAGTCAATCTTTCTATGGTCCATGTCATGTGTGTGTGATCCGATTGTCACCAAAACATGACTTAATGCTAATTGAATCCAATCAGACAATGATGACAGTGTTGCCCTGTTAAAGGCCTCTCACTCCTTGTTTATAGACCTGGTAGACACTAAACAGACATCCCATTCGTTTTGTTTGCCACCTCAGGATGTTTGGGCAGGAGGCAGGAATGGTAGATTTGAATAGCAAATAGCCATGCAAACAGCAATCATATGCTGTCTTGTGCCCAATAACAAACAGGAAGGGATGGGTTCATTCAATGCTAGGCCATATAGCATTCTCCACCCGGCACAGCCAGAAGGGGACTGGCCACCCCTCAGAGCCTGGTTCCTCTCTAGGTTTCTTCCTAGGTTTCTGCCTTTCTAGGGAGTTTTTCCTAGCCACCGTGCTTCTATATCTACATTGCTTGCTGTTTGGGGTTTTAGGCTGGGTTTCTGTATAGCACTTTGTGACATCTGCTGATGTAAAAAGGGCTTTATAAATACAATTTGATTGATTGATTGATTGATTGATATACATTAATGACAGAGTATCACAGGTGATGCCACCTCTGACTAAGGGAATCATGACAATACAAGAATAAAACCTGGTCTTTTTAGGTGTTCTGAAAGGCTGAAGAACTTGGAATATTTAGAACGCAAACTCATTCTCACTTGTTTAAGGGCCACTTCCTGTTAGAGACCAGGCAGTCGCCCACTCCCTCTGCTTCATGTACATTGACCTCTGAACTCATAGTCACTCCTCAATGGTTGATTACAGGAATGTCAACATTAGCCTTAATAAAATAGGTTCTAAGTGCATAACGGAGTGCAATCTACTTATGCCACCTTCTCTACTTTCACTCTGAAGGCACTGAAATTAATATAGATAGGCACATCACATCACACAGTCTCAAGTACACTATTACAATAGCTTTTGTAACATAATGAGATACAAACTGATAATAAACATTGGAGAATTCTGCAAGGGGGTATCACAAATAAAATTATATGAAGGACATGGATTATGGCAATCCTATCAGCTAAAAAGGGTAATATTGACCCTTGACATTTTCTGTAAATGTTAAATTATATGTTAGTTTAAAAACACAGGAAGTGCCCGACTGCTGAATATAACTATTTCAATTGTCTCTCTTTCACCACAAGGCCAAGCACCATATAAGTTTTAACACATAATAAATGTAATCCTCTATGAAAGTAAGAAGTGCTCTACAATGTTATAAAATAACTCTCATAAAACAAAACCAACTCAAATCTCAAGAAGGCTTGTCACGAGACTAGCTGCAGAGAAAGAACCTAACCTAACCCATGGTCTCATCAGAACAGAAACACACTGTACAGCAGTATGTACAGAATCTACAAGTTTACACAAAACAGTGATCACATTTCACTTGTGTGGTTACAGTTTGTTTTCTGGGGCCAGGGGAGGGAGGGAATAAGGGAGGGGGGGGGGGGGAGGAGGGAGGGAGGGAGGGAGAGAGGGAGGGAGGGAGGGAGGGAGGGAGGGAGGGAGGGAGGGAGGGAGGGAGGGAGGGAGGGAGGGAGGGAGGGAGAGAAGGATAGCTTTTTGGGGACACCAGAGGCGTCACTGTAGTGCGAGGTGGTGGTCCTGCCAGGGGGGTAGGGTCGAGGTTGACAGAGGTGACAGGACGGTCCTCTCAGAGTGGGTCTGGCCCTGGCTCTGAGGTCACCACCATTTGGGTGAGAATGTCTATAAGGTGGTCCAGGCCATAGAGGTAGCCGTCCTCACGGTTGCCCTCCTCCCAGGTGGCTCTGTGACTCAGGACCTGTCCCTCAGGCAGAGGGGTGGTCTTCCCAAAGTCTATCATCCACACCTTGGCCTGTTCCCGCTTGTCATGGACGAACAGCAGTGAGCTGCCAATCACCTGGGGAAGGGGGAGAGATGGATCCCTCTTAGTCCTCAACACACTGAGATCTCTGGCAGCACAAAGCTCTATCAAATACACAAACTAGCAGCAGACCTGAACCAATAGGATGAAAACGTGTGTATGGTAGCCATCTAAGAATAAAAAGGGAGAAGCCTAATGAAGCATTTTGTATGGTCTATATCGCCATATATAATCATGTAAAGATTGTTATCGGCATTGAGTAAATAACTGCCCATTAAATCAACATCCTTCAAAGTACACTGTACACATTCATTTACTGTTAAACTTTACCCTATGACTTGGAGGTTCAGAAACTTATTTGATCTAATGATCCTATGCTTTCTGTAGTTAAAGAATCATTAAGGCATTGGGTAGGTAAAAACATTATCCTGTACATACCAGTACAATCCAGATTATTGTATTGGTTCAAGACTCCAGCACTGCAGGTGGCAGTAAGTCACCAATATTAGCTTTACACTTTTTTTTCTTCAAACATCAAAATAAATTGACTACCATAATGGCACAGATACAACATTGCGATCTCTATACATCTCTATGGTCTTACTACAGTATGTCTGGACAGATGGTTGACGTAAATGTGAGTCCAAATAATCTTATTCATCAGCTATTCCTGAGTTTAGGTCAAATGTCACTACAAAGACCCACTGGTGTCACATACAGTAGGTATATCTGAGGAGTTAACATACACAGCCTGTATCTGACTCCAGCTAAACAGCAGGACATAGGTTATTCCAAAGAGGTTTGTTCTAGGGCCTGTGTCTCAACCTTTCCTCTGAAACGCCACAGCACCTTCAGGAGCCTGGCCAGGGCCGTGCACAAGAACTTTGGGGGGGGGCGGGCCAACAATTTATGGGCCTATCTGCAACAACAGCCATCATCACATATTGTAAGCAAGCTAATGCCAGTGACTCCTAGGCCTAGATGATTGACATCAGGTGTCTATCAGCTGATCAGAGCGAATGATGATGTAATAGTTAGCTATGCTGTTGAAACAAACTTGTTTTTACTTGATTTGAGTTTGTTCTGCTGCTGACATCTGCCTCTTACTAAGAAGCAGTGGAAATGCCCCATTCTTTGTCTCTAACAGTGAGAGACACATATGACTGATCCAACTCAAAAGTAGCCTCCTACCAGTATTCAAGTCTCCCTGCCCAGCGCCCGCAGCCAGTGGCCACTGCATGCAAGTCAGAGGAGTGCGCTCTTGGGGCGGGGGAGGGGGACATTTTATGAGATTCAAGAGCTTATGAATTTAGCCAGTTTGATGTGCATTTCGTTCCATTTAAAATTAAAACGAAATGTTTTAAAGTAATACATAAAATCCACTGAGCTGCAAGGGTACTTTTTCATTGGAGGGCAAAAGGGCATGTGCTCGGGCACTGGTTGAGCCCTATCTGTTCACGTGCCTGAGCCTGACTATGCTTCCTGTTTGGAATAACAATGTCCTGTGATTGGTTGGTGTTTGTGTAGATGCCATTGTTCATGTATTTCCACTGCACATATTGTAGCCTCCTGTATCAGTTGAGTGGTATATGGGTGGATCTCAAATGCTTCCATTTCGGTAAATGTTACAACTGTAGATAAAATACCAGCAGAGGACAAAAATAGTTTTGTTTACCTCATGGGTCTTGAAGAAGGTTGATATTTCCAGAGTGTTCCTGATTTCCTTCAGTCTGTCCAGATAACAGTTCTAAAAACAGACAGGCGAGAACAAAATAGGTATTATTCAATCTACCCAGGGACGTGGGAAAATCTGATCTAAAAGCTTTCATTCATTCAAGGGTCAAGGTTTTCTCTATTTTTAACCACACAGAAAAACATCAACTAAACTATTGTTATACTGGATAAAGGATATAGGTGGAGTGAAAGTGTGTTATTTAATGTGCAAACTACGTTAGGAATACCCCAAAATTTAACTGAATTTAAATCTGTATTCATTAGACAACATTACTCATAAACAGACCATTGAGTGAATTTTGATAACTCCATAGTGCAAACCTTATGGGCCAACAGATCAGCTCAGTAGAGAGAGAGATGAAGACCACACATGAGTGACAGTTAAGTACACAACAGTGGGGCCAAGGCCCACCACACAATGACAGATAGAGGGTGTTTGCCTGGGCTTGCCAGCCTTGGCTTGAGCCTAGTGGTGCCAGATAAACACATGACAAACCAACGTGGAATGGAATGGAGGAAATCTTGTTTGATTGTTTAGTTTCGGGTTGGGTTAAATGCGGAAGACACATTTCAGTTGAATGCATTCAGTTGTACAACTAACTAGGTATCCCCTTTTCCCTTTCCTTTCCCAGCCATGTTTCCAGAACCCTGGGAGGCCCACATCACACATAGCTCACTTCCTGGGCCATTAGAGAGGGGGAAGTTTGGCCTTTAGACCATGGCAAAGGGAGGTCTGCCACAGCGGTAGGGGGCTCTGGCTCACACACACAGACGGAGGCACACACGCGCACACCGAGAGACTCACACACACATGTACACACACTCACCAGGATGTTCTGGTTTCCTTTGACAAAGTCGGTGAATGCTTCTGTCACTTGCTCCCTGCTCCTGGTCTTTTTAAAGTCTCTGTTTACTGTCCCGTCTTCCTTCTGCAAAGGGAAAGAGAAAGAAAGGCAGATATATTTAGAGCTGAATGTTTCAGCAGGATGGGGCCTCCAACAACTACATTATGTGACACACACTGCTAGCTTTATAGAAATGGCCTCTATCATTCAAGGGGAGGCTAAATAACTTCAAAAGTCAGACCCATAACCTGGAACTTACTATACTATTCTATATACTGTAGGTATTTCTCTACGCAGCAAAACCCTGCTGAAAGAGGTGACCAAAACAGGAAAATAGCCCAATGTTTTGCATCATATCGCTTAGACAGGAGGACGTCAGCACATACTTAATGTAGACATATTCGAACACTACCACAACGGTGTGCTTTACTGTCTCAGTAGATACACTACATGACCAAAAGTATGTGGACACCTGCTCGTCAAACATCTCATTCCAAAATCATGGGCATTAATATGGAGTTGATCCCCCCTTTGTTGCCATAACAGCCTCCTCTCTTCTGGAAAGGCTTTACACTAGGTTTTGGAACATTGCTGAGGGGACTTTCTTCCATTCAGCCACAAGAGCATTAGTGAGGTCGGGCACTGATGTTGGGCGATTAGGCCTGGCTGGAAGTCGGCGTTCCAATTCATCCCAAAGGTGTTCGATGGGGTTGAGGTCAGGGCTCTGTGCAGGGCAGTCAAGTTCTTCCACACCGATCTCGACAAACCATTTCTGTATGGACCTCGCTTTGTGCATGGGGGCATTGTCATGCTGAAATAGGAAAGGGCCTTCCCCAAGCTGTTGCCACAAAGTTGGAAGCACAGAATCGTCTAGAATGTCATTGTATACAGTAACGTTAAGATTTCCCTTCACTGGAACTAAGGGGCCTAGCCCGAACCATGAAAAACAGCCCCAGACCAGTATTCCTCCTCCACCAAACTTTACAGTTGGCACAATGCATTCGGGCAGGTACCGTTCTCCGGGTATCCGCCAAACCCAGATTTGTCCGTTGGACTGCCAGATGGTGAAGCGTGATTCATCACTCCAAAGAATGCTTTTCCACTGCTCCAGAGTCCAATGGTGGCGAGCTTTACAGCACTCCAGCCGATGCTTGGCATTGCGCAAGGTGATCGTAGGCTTGAGTGCGGCTGCTCCACCATGGAAACCCATTTCATGAAGCTCCCGACGAACAGTTCTTGTGCTGACGTTGCTTCCAGAGGCAGTTTGGAACTTAGTAGTGAGTGTTGCAACCAAGGACAGACAAATGTTATGCGCTTCAGCACTAGGCGCTTCAGCACTCGGCAGTCCCATTCTGTGAGCTTGTGTGGCCTACCACTTCGCGGCTGAGCTGTTGTTGCTCCTAGACGTTTCCACTTCACAATAACAGCACTTACAGTTGACTGGGGCAGCTCTAGCAGGGCAGAAATTTGACTAACTGACTTGTTGGAAAGGTGGCATCCTTTGACGGTGCCAAGTTGAAAGTTACTAAGCTCTTCAGTACGGGCCATTCTACTGCCAATGTTTGTCTATGGAGGTTGCATGGCTGTGTGCTCAATTTGATATACCTGTCAGCAACAGGTGTGGCTGAAATAGCTGAATCAGCTAATTTGAGTGGGTGTCCACATACTTTTGTATATATAGTGTATGTGGTTGTCTCACCTAGCTTAAGATGAATATCTTAACATGAATGCACTAACTGTAACTGTGGATAAGAGCGTCTGCCAAATGTAAATATGCAGGCAGGCAAAAATATTGGCATTGAGCTGGGGCCTAACAGAGACAACAGTAGCTGTGTGCTCTCTAAAAACTCAGAGAGCCTTTTGATTCCACACACAGTCTCCGAGGGCAACCCCTGATGTCATGACAACAGAGAGAGCCAGCGGAGCCCCGCGGGCCGCAGCCATCTATGGACATGGCTGGAGTGGAAAACTCCGGACAGCCCTGCTGCTGCTCCCTACGCTGTCGGTCCAGTCTGAACTATTCATCCAGCACATCTGTCTTTAGCCCTCCAGAGTCAAACCACAGGCCCTCATTAGAGGAGACATATTCTGGAAGACGGTGTTACGGCCCAAACATGGCCAGGATGTCTCCCTCTTGGCTTTAGGAGGAATTAGACTACCCTCGTGTAGTCTAACTGCCTAGGAAGGATATGCTGCAGGAATGCTCTTTTTTGTTGTTGTTGCTCCCAGCTTTTTACAAATAAGATTGTTAGTATGCTTAGCTTTACCCAGGCAGAATCACACGATCAGACCAAATGTCTGTCTGTCTGTCTGTCTGCTGCTGCTGCACTGAATCTATTAGTGTCAGCTTGGAGGAGACTGATGGTGTGTGGGAGTGAAGGGGGTGCTTCAGCAACTGATGTTACTGTCAATAGAGGTGTCACAAGCAGGCCTATGTGTGACAAAAACATTAAACACAGCCTATACACACTAAGACTAAAGAGAAGGGATCCCCTCCTGTTGGCCCTGGCAACCCTTAGTATGAGGAATGCCATTAAGGGGCGACTGCAGGGTATGTCTGTATGCAAACCAAGCAGGACCATCACGGTCAGCCCTTACAAGTGGAATTACACTCTCGATTTCGCATTATTACTTTTTTCCTTATGGATAGATTTAGATTTTTTTATTTATTTTTTTACCGTTTATCATTTCAACTAGTAACTACCGAATGTACAGACTGGCATATGCAAGATTTTGTCATCTTCCCTATAGTGTTTAATTTTCCCAATAATGGACTGTTAAGTGGGTTTTAGAGAGTATGATGGCAGGTAGCCTAGCGGTTAAGAGCGTGGGGCCAGTAACCAAAAGGTCGCTGGTTCGAATACCTGAGTGACAAGGTGAGAAATCTGTCGATGTGCCCTTGACCAAGGCACTTAACCCTAATTGTTCCTATAAGTTGCTTTGGATAAGAGCGTCTGCTAAATGACTGAAATGTAAACGTTACAATGCATCACTCTACTGTATATCATGGTGCATAGAAGTGTCCATTCAAACAGCAGTTCAACGGTCCCCCTGGCTCACCTTGATGCCCTCGATGCGGAAGCCCAGTGTACCGGTGGAGCTGATGGTCTCTCTCCACTGCATGTAGCGGGGCTTGGTGACCGCCTGCTGCTCCTGCTCCTCTGGCGTGGGTGCCAGGGGGTCCACCTCCACCATCTTTTGGTACATGTCCTTCCTCAGACTGGGCTTTTTACGGGCCTTGGTCAGCTCCTCCTCCAGGTATGTCCTTTGGTGGACAGAGAAGCAAAAGAGAGATTACTCACTCATGTCTGTTTGATACTGACTTGTTAAATAAGATTTTATGGTTTTATGGTGTTACAAGTCCAGCAACAAAATGTATTTCCTTTTATGGGACAATTAAAGGATAATTGTACTCTACATCTTAGAATACTATCATTGTACAATATATTGTGCCACATTGTGCAATACAATAACGATAATTCTTGTTTGACAAAGCTGTTATAGTATTGTCATGGCTATAGTGAATGATCATGTCCCAGGAGCCAACATGTGAATGAAGAAGAAGAGCAACTGTTTTACTTCACATAATATACTTTAGAAGATTTATTGCAGTGAAGACAGGAGGGGTTCCCTTTTCCTCAGTTCATCCCTGTACTTCTCCCCGCCTTTTGTTTTCTCAACCTTTCCTTTGTAGATTCAAATTCTGATTCGTGCTGCAGCAGCCAGCTACCTCAATAACAGGCCAGGCTTTAGTCTGTTAGAGCTGCACCACATTGTTGTGTTTGGACAGGCCGGTTTATAATTTGCTAATATCCTGGCCATCTGGTTATCTCTAACTCTGTCCATCTCTGCAGTGCAGTGCCCTTCCAGAGAAGGTTCACATTAGCAAACACAGCTGTGCTAGAGAGGAAAGGAGAGGAGAGGGAGAGAGCAGGGAGAGTGCAACACGGCTATTCATTTCAGCAATAGAGGATAGGATACTGTATCAAAACAGGCCTGACCTGTTAGCACCCAGTTTAAAGTGGCTCGGAAGAGATTCCAATATTTCACTGGTCACTAATAGCATTTCAAAGTGGCTCAGGAGAGAACAATTATAAACCATATCTGGTATACATCTGATGTAAACTTAACAAGGGAGAGTTTGACAACTGTAACACGTATGTGGAGTTCAGCAGCCCAATAATTAACCCAAAGGATTGGAATTGGGTTCACAACACTTTCCCCACAAGCTGATTTAAGTCATGGTGTGAGAGAGGGGCCAGCTGGCTGTCTGCTAGCTACAGGACGATCTCTTCACTGTAGGGGAGGGTGATGGTCACTCCTAGACCTTAGGCCTAATGGATGTCTGCCTGATTAAATATTGGACCTTACCCTAACCTGTGAAACTGGAACAAAGAGATCTGAGAGTTACCATGCCGTCTATGGTTGCTAGTAAAAACAAAGTCAGATTTTCATTTAACCCCCTAAGACTTTAGTTTAGGATATCCACAGGGTAAACTGAGATTAGATCTGTGCCTAATTGTAACTTCAACCCAGAGATGCACCTGCCTATGAAAGTGTGTCAATCCAGTGTCCGACACTCACCTGACACCCATCTTGCAGTCCATGACGCAGGGCAGGTCGAACTCAGAGAGCAGGTCATCCATCTGGTTGTACTTCTCCCCGTCTTTCTCAACGTCTCCGTGGTAGGCCGGTACGTAGGGCCGCAGCACGTCATTCATCAGCCAGTCCAGGCAGCGCTGCTCACAGTCACAGTGCTTCTTCAGGATCCGCCCGTTAGCCCCCGCCTTGAAACTGCCTGAGAGGAACCATCATATGCAATAAAAACATTTAGACAAACTACAGTAGAGGTTGCAGGCCTGGTTTACTTTGTAGGCCACAGTAGGTTTACTTTGTTTGGTCCTGGTGCTAAAGAAAATGTCTTATCTGATTCTGAGTGGAATATTCAATTACAGGTATCCTAGCTATAGTATATACAAATAGGATGAAACTCTTAGCTATGCCATAATTGTAGTACTGTGCCTTTGAATATATGAAGTATATCCCGATGCTTAGCATGAGACTATATTTGAATTCCAAACACATTGGCCACTGTAGCGTATCCAATCCAGCTGGGAGAAGGAGAGCGGAACACAGAACACACATTTCCATAGCCTTATCCCAGAATCCCCACATTCCAGAAGCAGCGTTATCAAGGCCTACCTGCATGACCCGCCAGCTGGATCCAAGGGTACTTCTTCTTGAAGGACATGACGAAAGGAGACCAATGGACCATGTTCTTGATCTTCTTCCATGACTTGTGCTGTATGGATGACAAACAGAGGATGCTTTGAGTAAACCTACAGTGTGTAGTGTTCCTCGCACAGTACTCAGTCTGTTTTCATAACAAACACTGTAGTATTACAAGAGAAAAAACACAGAACAGTGCTCTGTTGTGTATGGACGTCATTGTACATTTTTTATACATTCAGAATCCAACCCACCACACATTAACATTTGACTCCTTTTGTGGTCAATCACTAATGTAGTTGAGTGTATTATTTTTTCAGTTTACGATTCAAACAGGGATTTTTCTCTCAAGAGATGGGCACAGTCAGGCACACATCTTAACCAATATTAGTATACACCACAGAATTATTACAGACCACAGGAAGAATAGAAACAGTAGAAGGGGTGTCCGGGGATCCCCCAGAATTTGTTTTGACATTTTCAAACGCATTTCCTGCAATTCTACACAGTTTGACATTACTTATGATGCCTCTCTTGAGGGGTATATGGAGGGACATTTTAAAAACACAGTATAAGTGGAAGGATAAGTAATGAAGGTATTTCAACGTAAATATTAAGAAGACACAAAATACTGAGTTGTATTATAATGATGCACACATGTATATTTATTTAAATTAACACAAAAAATGAAGACTGAGTTTTATTATAATGATGCACATGAATATTTACATAAAAAAAGTTTATGAATATTTATTTAATAAGTGAAATATCTAAAAGCCACCTTTTAACTATTGTCTTAAATGACAGCTGTATCTAAATATACTGGAAGGTATATTTTATCTCGGCCCCCAAGTGTATGTCTTCCACCTGTAAACTATGAAAACAAAAAGTTGATGTACGATCAATTTAGTAGATTATATCCTATGTAAATATTATGGTCACTGGCATTGGGAGAGAGAGAGAGAGAGAGAGAGAGAGAGAGAGAGAGAGAGATGCCTCCCCACACACGACAACATAACCAACAAAAATGTGTCACAACTCCTGCAGCTCTGTCAGACGCTGGGTATGTACATAGTCAATGGTAGGCTTTGAGGGGACTCCTACAGTAGGTACACATATAGCTCATGTCTTGGCAGTAGTACTGTAGACTACTTTATCACTGACCTCAACCCAGAGTCTCTTAGTGTGGTCACAGTCAGCCAACGGACACCCCTATCAGATCACAGCAAAATCACACTCTACTTGAACAGAGCTATGCTCAATCATGAGGCATCAAAGCCAAAGGAACTGAATAATATTAAGAAATGCTATAGATGGAAGGAAAGTAGTATGGAAATCTACCAAAAAACTATTAGACAACAACAAATTCAACCCTTTCTAGACAATTTTCTGAACAAAATGTTTCACTGTAATAGTGAAGGTGTAAACTTGGCAGTAGAAAACCTAAACAGTATATCTGACCTCTCAGCTTCCCTATCAAATCAAAATATTTCAAGCAGACAACCTAAGAAAATTAACAAAAATGGTTTAATGAAGAATGCAAAAATCTAAGAAAGAAATTAACAAACATATCCAACCAAAAACATAGAGACCCAGAAAACCTACACTATGGTGAATCACTAAAACAATACAGAAATACACTACGGAAAAAGAAGGAACAGCACGTCAGAAATCAGCTCAATGTAATTGAAGAATCCATAGAATCTAACCACTTCTGGGAAAATTGGAAAACTCTAAACAAACAACAACACGAAGAGTTATCTATCCAAAACGGAGATGTATGGATAACAAAGAACAAACAGCAAAAACATATACATGATCAAATAAAATATTAGAATCAACTATTAAAGACTACCAGAACACACTGGATTCTCCAATTACATTGAATGAACTACAGGACAAAATACAAACCATCCAACCCAAAAAGGCCTGTGTGATTGATGGTATCCTAAATGAAATGATAAAATATACAGACCACAAATTCCAATTGGCTATACTTAAACAAAACAAAACAAAGGCAAAGTCTTCTCATTCTTTGTTGATTTCTAAAAAGCTTTAGACTCAATTTGGCATGAGGGCCTGCTATACAAATTGATGGAAAGTGGTGTTGTGGGGAAAATCCATGTACACAAACAACAAGTATGCAGTTTAAATTGGCAAAAAACACACACATTTCTTTCCACAGGGCCGGGGGGTGAGACAGGGATGCAGCTTAAGCCCCACCCTCTTCAACATATATATCAACGAATTGGCGAGGGCACTAGAACAGTCTGCAGCACCCGGCCTCACCCTACTAGAATCTGAAGTCAAATGTCTACTGTTTGCTGATGATCTGGTGCTTCTGTACCCAACCAAGGAGGGCCTACAGCAGCACCTAGATCTTCTGCACAGATTCTGTCAGACCTGGGCCCTCCTTGGTTGGGTATATAAACATATGACACTTGAAATGTCTTTATTCTTTTGGAACATTTGTGAGTGTAATGTTTACTGTTAATTTTGTATTGTTTATTTCACTTTTGTTTATTATCTATTTCACTTGCTTTGGCAATGTAAACATATGTTTCCCATGCCAATTAAGCCCATTAAATTGAAATTGAAATTGAATTGAGAGAGAGAGAGAGAGTGTCAGGGGAGAGTCTCCATTGAAACTGTAAATTAGTCCAGGAGTAATATTTCACTTACTGGTACTGAAGCTTGAGGGTAGATGTAACTGGTTACAGGCATTAAAAGCCATCTTCCTGTTACCTTGTCCTTGCTGTGTTCTGGTGAACACCTACCTCCACGGGGCCCCCCAACCCAAAAACCAACAACAACAAAAACATTTTTGGGGGAAAACAGATTTCTTTGGGGAAAACCGCTAACTTCCCACATTTCAACACAATTTGTCATGGGACAGCGAGAAGAATGTGCAGATTTGTAATGCTATTTTACACATTTTGTCATGAGGCTGAGAGAACATTTTGCAGTTTTAAACCTCATTTCCTGCAATTCTACACATGTTGCCATGGGGCAGAAAGAACAATGTGCTGTTTTATAGCTCATCTCATGCTATTCTTCACATTTGTCATGAAGATGAGAGAAAATGTAGCAGTTTGCCATTGCTTATGACGTGTTTATATGCTATCTGGTGTTGGTAAAAGACAACCTTCTTGGGTGTCAAATGCTTTGTTCACAAAGAAATCTAAGGTCATAACATGTGAATGATGTACAGAGAAGAGGTTTTAGGAGTCTGCTGCTGCTGTTGTCAAATCATTAGGATGGTCTCAATCTACAGTGGGGAAAAAAAGTATTTAGTCAGCCACCAATTGTGCAAGTTCTCCCACTTAAAAAGATGAGAGATGCCTGTAATTTTCATCATAGATACACGTCAACTATGACAGACAAATTGAGAAGAAAAAATCCAGAAAATCACATTGTAGGATTTTTAATGAATTTATTTGCAAATTATAGTGGAAAATAAGTATTTGGTCACCTACAAACAAGCAAGATTTCTGGCTCTCACAGACCTGTAACTTCTTCTTTAAGAGGCTCCTCTGTCCTCCACTCGTTACCTGTATTAATGGCACCTGTTTGAACTTGTTATCAGTATAAAAGACACCTGTCCACAACCTCAAACAGTCACACTCCAAACTCCACTATGGCCAAGACCAAAGAGCTGTCAAAGGACACCAGAAACAAAATTGTAGACCTGCACCAGGCTGGGAAGACTGAATCTGCAATAGGTAAGCAGCTTGGTTTGAAGAAATCAACTGTGGGAGCAATTATTAGGAAATGGAAGACATACAAGACCACTGATAATCTCCCTCGATCTGGGGCTCCACGCAAGATCTCACCCCGTGGGGTCAAAATGATCACAAGAACGGTGAGCAAAAATCCCAGAACCACACGGGAGGACCTAGTGAATGACCTGCTGAGAGCTGGGACCAAAGTAACAAAGCCTACCATCAGTAACACACTACGCCGCCAGGGACTCAAATCCTGCAGTGCCAGACGTGTCCCCCCTGCTTAAGCCAGTACATGTCCAGGCCCGTCTGAAGTTTGCTAGAGTGCATTTGGATGATCCAGAAGAGGATTGGGAGAATGTCATATGGTCAGATGAAACCAAAATATAACTTTTTGGTAAAAACTCAACTCGTCGTGTTTGGAGGACAAAGAATGCTGAGTTGCATCCAAAGAACACCATACCTACTGTGAAGCATGGGGGTGGAAACATCATGCTTTGGGGCTGTTTTTCTGCAAAGGGACCAGGACGACTGATCCGTGTAAAGGAAAGAATGAATGGGGCCATGTATCGTGAGATTTTGAGTGAAAACCTCCTTCCATCAGCAAGGGCATTGAAGATGAAACGTGGCTGCGTCTTTCAGCATGACAATGATCCCAAACACACCGCCCGGGCAACGAAGGAGTGGCTTCGTAAGAAGCATTTCAAGGTCCTGGAGTGGCCTAGCCAGTCTCCAGATCTCAACCCCATAGAAAATCTTTGGAGGGAGTTGAAAGTCCGTGTTGCCCAGCGACAGCCCCAAAACGTCACTGCTCTAGAGGAGATCTGCATGGAGGAATGGGCCAAAATACCAGCAACAGTGTGTGAAAACCTTGTGAAGACTTACAGAAAACGTTTGACCTGTGTCACTGCCAACAAAGGGTATATAACAAAGTATTGAGAAACTTTTGTTATTGACTAAATACTTATTTTCCACCATAATTTGCAAATAAATTCATAAAAAATCCTACAATGTGATTTTCTGGAATGTTTTTTCTCATTTTGTCTGTCATAGTTGACGTGTACCTATGATGAAAATTACAGGCCTCTCTCATCTTTTTAAGTGGGAGAACTTGCACAATTGGTGGCTGACTAAATACTTTTTTTCCCCACTGTAACTAAGTGCATAGGGTCGGCGCCAAGGCCTTATGAGCTCCAGTTAAAACAGTTAACGTCAGAGTGTGTTTTTCAGTCTGAGTTCCAGCCCAGTCGCTGTGCTCTGCCGATGGGTTACACTGTGTTATTCCCCCTCACTGGACGTCCCTGAGAGAGCTCTCTTTAATTTTCAGTTTTGGCATGACCAGTGCATTCTTCACTCCGCTAGCTGATCTCCACCTCGGATGGATGTGGGGTTTCCCTTAGCCACCAACCGACAACAGCACTCTGGACTCTCTCCGGGCAAGGCCAGGGAAGCCTTTACTCCCCTCCCCCCAAGCACCAGAGCCAGCAGAGTGCTCTCCAGGGCACACTGTGAGCTCAGTGCCTCCCTAACACACACACACTGTTCAGGGTGATCTCCCACACTGAGCCAGGGTGCACTTTGAACTCAGGGACTCCCTCACACACACACACATACAAAAGCAAGGACGAACACACAAACAACAGCCGTTCTAGCAAACACAGTGAGATGTTTAAGAGCAGCTCTTAAGAGTTAAGACCATTAAAATGCACTTCAGCACTTGAGTAATTGCTGGGAAATCTTACTCCACATAATCAAGAGTTAGATATTTGGTTTATTTTCTCTCAGCTGACTGGCTATACTTGCCAAGTTTATTTTCTCTCATCTGACTTTGAAAAAACAATGACAAAGCAACTTCCCATACATGGAACGATTTATATCTAGATGTGATGACAAGGTATATGACTATCTTTGAACAGTGGACGTGGACCCAGATGGAAATGTCTGTTTTCAGTAACACAGTAGATGAAGTTACATTAAGAAGTTTATAAAAGGCACTGGAGTTTTTTCCATTACATGAGGCTGTGCTGCTGTGTTCCAATGGAGGGGGGATCCACTCATACTGCTCTTCACAGTAGATGTGAGAGAATATCAGGGAGGCTAGAGGTTGGTTCACACACATATACAGTTGAAGTCGGAAGTTTACATACACCTTAGCCAAATACATTTAAACTCAGTTTTTCACAATTCCTGACATTTAATAATAGTATAAATTCACTGTCTTAGGTCAGTTAGGATAAACACTTAATTTTAAGAATGTGAAATGTCAGAATAATAGTAGAGAGAATGTTTTATTTCAGCTTTTATTTCTTTCATCACATTCCCAGAGGGTCAGAAGTTTACATACACTCAATTAGTATTTGGTAGCATTGCCTTTAAATTGTTTAACTTGGGTCAAACGTTTCGGGTAGCCTTCCACAAGCTTCCCACAATAAGTTGGGTGAATTTTGGCCCATTCCTCCTGACAGAGCTGGTGTAACTGAATCAGGTTTCTAGGCCTCCTTGCTCACACACACTTTTTCAGTTCTGCCCACAAATTTCTATAGGATTGAGGTCAGGGCTTTGTGATGGCCACTCCAATACCTTGACTTTGTTGTCCTTAAGCCATTTTGCCACAACTTTGGAAGTATGCTTGGGGTCATTGTCCATTTGGAAGACCCATTTGCGACCAAGTTTTAACTTCCTGACTGATGTCTTGAGATGTTGCTTTAATATATCCACATAATTTTCCTTCCTCATGATGCCATCTATTTTGTGAAGTGCACCATACCCTCCTGCAGAAAAGCACCCCTACAGCATGATGCTGCCACCCCCGTGCTTCACGTTTGGGATGGTGTTCTTCGGCTTGCAAGATACCCCCTTTTTCCTCCAAACATAACGATGGCCATTATGGCCAAACAGTTCTATTTTCGATTCATCAGACCAGAGGACATTTCTCCTAAAAGTCTGATCTTTGTCCCCATGTGCAGTTGAAAACCATAGTCTGGCTTTTTTATGGCAGTTTTGGAGCAGTGGCTTCTTCCTTGCTGAGCGGCCTTTCAGGTTATGTCGATATAGGACTTGTTTTACTGTGGATATAGATACTTTAGTACCTGTTTCCTCCAGCATCTTCACAAGGTCCTTTGCTGTTGTTCTGGGATTGATTTGCACTTTTTGCACCAAAGTACGTTCATCTCTAGGAGACAGAACGCGTCTCCTTCCTGAGCGGTATGACGGCTGAATGGTCCCATGGTGTTTATACTTGCGTTTGTACAGATGAACGTGGTACCTTCAGGCGTTTGGAAATTGCTCCCAAGGATGAACCAGACTTGTGGAGGTCTACCATTTTTTTTCTGAGGTCTTGGCTGATTTCTTTTGATTTTCCCATGATGTCAAGCAAAGAGGCACTGAGTTTAAATGTAGGCCTTGAAATACATCCACAGGTACACCTCCACTTGACTCAAATGATGTCAATTAGCCTATCAGAAGGTTCTAAAGTCATGACAATTTTCTGGAATTTTCCAAGCTGTTTAAAGGCACAGTCAACTTAGTGTATGTAAACTTCTGACCCACTGGAATTGTGATAGAGTGAATTATAAGTGAAATAATCTGTCTATAAACAATTGTTGGAAAAATTACTTGTGTCATGCACAAAACTATAGTTTGTTAACAAGAAATTTGTGGAGTGGTTGAAAAACGAGTTTTAATGACTCCAACCTAAGTGCATGTAAACTTCCAACTTGAGTGCTCTTTCTCTTTCTTTCTCTCTCTCTCTCTCTCTCTCTCTCTCTCTCTCTCTCTCTCTCTCTCTTTCTCTCGCACTCACTCACTCTCACACAAACACACACACACACACTGTTGCCTGTGCTACATCTTCCCAAAACACTCCTCTTTCACGTGGTGGAAACTGACTGAACCGGAGGTCAGCGGCGTAGCGGTGGTGCTCAGGGAGAGGCAGGGCCATCAGATAACAGCAGCACCAGGGACAGCCTTGAGTGTGAGGTTTCCCCTTAGGCCTGTTTATGTTTTTCTCAGCTACCCACAATAATAAAAGCAACACAACCACACCCTCACAGGACAAACATTAGAGATACAGCCCAATCACACACCAACAGCCTACAAAAATACATACCTCAACGACACAATTAGATGACGTTACTCTGTCTAAAAAAAGAAAGCATTGCGAGTATTAATATGTAGTAATAACATCACACCTATTTCCACCTCCTCCCTATAGGCTGTCTCATCTTTGTCGGTGATCAGGACTACCACTGTTGTGTCGTCGGCAAACTTAATGATGGTGTTGGAGTCGAGCCTGGCCATGCAGTCATGGGTGAACAGGGAGTACAGAAGGGGACTGATCAAACACCCCTGAGGGGCCCCCGTGTTGAGGATCAGCGTGGCAGATGTGTTGTTACCTACCCTTACCACCTGGGGGCGGCCCGTCAGGAAGTCCAGGATCCAGTTGCAGAGGGAGGTGTTTAGTCCCAGGGTCCTAAGCTTAGTGATGAGCTTTGAGGGCACTATGGTGTTGAACGCTGAGCTGTAGTCAATGAATAGCATTCTTACGTAAGTGTTCCTCTTGTCCAGGTGGGAAAGTGCAGTATGGAGTGCAATAGAGATTGCATCATCTGTGGATCTTCTGTGGTGGTATGCAAATTGGAGTGGGTCTAGGGTTTCTGGGATAATGGTGTTGATGTGAGCCATGACCAGCCTTTCAAAGCACTTCATGGCTACAGACGTGAGTGCTACGGGTCAGTAGTCATTTAAGCAGGTTATCTTAGTGTTCTTGGGCACAGGGACTATGGTGGTCTGCTTGAAACATGTTGGTATTACAGACTCAGTCAGGGACATGTTGAAAATGTCAGTGAAGACACTTGCAGTTGGTCAGGGCATGCTCGGATTACGCGTCCTGGTAATCCGTCTGGCCATGCAGCCTTGTGAATGTTGACCTGCTTAAAAGTCTTACTCACATCGGCTACGGAGAGCGTGATCACATAATCATCCGGAACAGCTGATGTTCTCATGCATGCTTCAGTGTTGCTTGCCTCAGAACGAGCATAGAAGTGATTTAGTTTGTCTGGTAGGCTCGTGTCACTGGGCAGCTTGCGGCTGTGCTTCCCTTTGTAGTCTGTAATAGTTTGCAAGCCCTGCCACATCCGACGAGTGTCGGACCCGGTGTAGTATGATTCAATCTTAGTCCTGTATTGACTCTTTGCCTGTTTGATGGTTCGTCGGAGGGCATAGCGGGATTTCTTATAAGCGTCCGGGTTAGAGTCCTGCTCCTTGAAAACGGCAACTCATCCGCACTGAGCTCAACTATCATTTAGCTCAGTGCGGATGTTGCCTGTAATCCATGGCTTCAGGTTGGGGTATGTACGTACGGTCACTGTGGGGACGACGTCATCGATGCACTTATTGATGAAGCCAGTGACTGATGTGGTGTACTCCTCAATGCCATTGGAAGAATCCCGGAACATATTCCCGTCTGTGCTAGCAAAACAGTCCTGTAGCTTAGCATCTGCGTCATCTGACCACTTCCTTATTAACCGTGTCACTGGTGCTTCCTGCAGTAGTTTTTGCTTATAAGAAGGAATCAGGAGGATATAATTATGGTCAGATTTGCCAAATAGAGGGAGATGAAGAGCTTTGTACGCGTCTCTGTCTGTGGAGTAAAGGTTATCTAGAGTTTTTTTTCCTCTGGTTGCACAAAAACATTGCAGGAAGAACATTTCCTGATACAAATAAATATCCTATAAATCACATTGGCTACGCTTGGCCTGTGTGCAACGAACTTGAAACATTGTATCAACTATCAACTGGGTCCGGCCCGAAGCTCAAGGTAGCAAACTTGCAACCTTGTATAAACTATTCTGGGCCCTCAGAGTTTCGGCCAGTGAGCTCCGTACAGACACAGCTGTATTTACGCAAGTGATAAAAAGTAATCATGTATTTTATGACATTTTCACTGGATTAGAGCATTACGTTTTTAGCTTTCAAACCGAGGCTCGATGGTTATCGAAAGGGAGAGATCTGGAAATGTTTTTCAAATACATGAGGAACTGTTGTCTTTCTCAATGGCTAAAAAACAGACTTAATTTGATTGCTGTTTGAGGTGAAGAAAACATTACTTTGAGAAGCTACACAGCTCATTAGTGGTGGTGAGTTAAGAAAGACAATCAGAAACACTATCAGACATCCCCAAATGGGCATATTTATAAATTTGTGCGCAGGCCAGGTAGCCTAGGCCAACTTCTATATGTAATCAGGTGTGTGTCCTTACTCAACATTGACAGGAGCGCTCCAAACAAAAGACAATTAATAAATGGAATGAAATAAACCAAAACTTGTTTCTCACAAGTGTAGCATAGGTTGTGAGCCTTGCAAACAACGTGCATTAGAAGAAATGACAGTAACCAAACAAACATTGTAGATTAGAAATTATGGGGATTAACGGTAAATGTACTACTGGTGATAAATGTAATGCGGAATTGATAGAGACTAACAATCAAAGGACAAAACAATTCACACAATGAAGTTATGACAGGTGACAGGAGAGAGTGCATTCTGGAGAGAGAAGCACCTTGTGCATCTTAGCCACACTCTCCTTCTTCTTGGACTGTCCACTGAGATAGGTGCGAATCAGACAGGTGTCTACTGTGTGACATTTAAAAAAAATCTATTTAGATCAACCAACAGCCTGTCGACCAAACAATCGACCAGTCGACTAAATGGGGTCAGCCCTAGTGTGGACCATTCCTTAATGAGGTCGACACAGAGGAACTTGAAGCTCTCGACCCACTCCAGTACAGCCCTGTCAATGTGAATCGGGTGTGTTCGGCCCTCCGTTTCCTGACGTTGAGGAAGAGGTTGTGGTCCTGGCACCTCTCTTCGTAATCCGTGATAGTTTGCAAACCCTGCCACATTCGATGCCGGCATAGTAGGATTCGATCTTAGTCCTGTATTGATGCTTTGGCTGTTTGATGGCTGATTGGCGGTCGTAGTGGGATTTCTTATAAGAGTCCGGATTAGTGTCCCGCTTCTTGAATGTAATCCATGGCTTCTGGTTGGGATATGTACGTAAATACTGCCACTGTTGGGACGACGTTGTCGATACACTTATTAATGAAGCCAGTGACTGATGTGGTAAACTCCTCAATGTTATCAGATGAATCCCGGAACATATTCTAGTCTGTGCTAGCAAAACATTTCTGTAGCATAGCATCCGCTTCATTGGACCACTTCCATATTGAGCATGTCACTGGTACTTTGTGTTTGAGATTTTGCTTGTAAGCAGGACTCAGGAGGATAGAGTTATGGTCAGATTTGCCAAAGAGAGGGGGCGAGGGAGAGCCTTGTACGCATTTCTGTGTGTGGAGTAAAGGTAATGAAGAGTTTTGTCGAATCTAGATTCACAGGTGAAATGCGGGTAACTATTTGGTCAAACGGATTGCAGTTTCCCTGCATTAAAATCACCGGCCATGGGAAGCGATGCCTCTGGATGTGCATTTCCCTATACAGCTCCTTGAGTGCGGTCTAAGTGCCAGCATCGGTTTGTGGTGCTAAATAGATAGCTACAAAAAATATAGATGAAAACTCTCTTGGTAAATAGTAGGGTCTGCAGCCTATCATGAGGAATTCTAACTCAGGCGAGCAAAAACTTGAGACTTCCATAACATTAGAGATTGCACACCAGCTGTTGTTAACAAAGAAACAAACCCCTCCCCATTTCGTCTTACCCGAGGCTGCCTTCTGGTCTAGACGATGCATGGAAAAACCAGCGAGATGTACACTGAGTATACAAAACAATAAGGACACCTTCCTAATATTGAGTCGCCTCAATTCAATTCAGGGAAGCTGGCCCATATTGACTCCAATGCTCCCACAGTTGTATCAAGTTGGCTGAATGTCCTTTGGGTGGTGGACCATTCTTGATACACACGGGAAACTGTTGAGCGTGAAAAATCAAGCAGCGTTGCAGTTCTTGACACAAACCGGTGCGCCTGGCACCTACTACCATACCCTGTTCAAAGGCACTTAAATATGTTGTCTTGCCCATTCACCCTCTGAATGGCATACATACACAATCCATGTCTCAACTGTCTCAAGGCTTAAAAATCCTAATTTAACCTGTCTCCTCCCTTTCAGCTAGACTGATTGAAGTGGATTTAACAAGTGACATCAATAAGAGATCATAGCTTTCACCTAGATTCACCTGGACAGTCTATGTCATGGAAAGAGCAGAGTTCTTAATGTTTTGTACACTCAGTGTATATTATCAATGTCCTTATTCAGCCACAACTCCGAGAAACATAAAATATTACAGTTCTTCAGGCCCCGTTGATAAGATAGTCTTGAGCGGAGCTCTTCTAGTTTGTTCTCTAGTGATTGTACGTTCGTCAATAGAACAAAGGGTAGAGGCGGTTTATTTGCTCGCCAACAAAGTCTCATCAGAATGCCGGCTCGTTTGCCTCTCTTGCGCCGTCGCTTCCTCTTTCGAGTCCCGGGGATTATGGCCTGGTCCGGAGTAAGCAGAATGTCCAGAGAAACTGTCATCCAAATTGAGGTTAGTGATCACTGTTTTGATGTTCGGAAGCTGTATTCGGTCATAGGACATGATGACGGAGACATTACGTACAAAAAAATTAAGATCAGCATAAAAAACACACAAAATAGCAGAATTGGTCAGGAGCCCGTAAAACTGCTAACCACTGCAGCGTCATCTTTTTCATGCACATGTATACACACATCCGACATATAATCAGATAAGCACATGCTTTCCTGGTGCTTCTCCATCCATAGTGATAAAGTAGCTAAGTAGCGAGTACAATATAACGTCTCCACCTAGTTCTGTTCAAAAGAAATCCCTTAAAAAGACTCAAACCCAATCCATCATTAGTGTTGGGACATTGTGAAACCATTCTCCCTTTGAGTTAACGGTTTAAAAGAGAAAGTATTTCTGTGTTCTGTCATATTTATGTGTGTTCAGATAAAAGCAGAGAGTGACTCATCTGAGTTTCTCACAGCTCAGCTCAGACACTGGGGTTCTGGTCTGTTTCAAGGTGGCTGATGGGAAACAGAACCGACCAGGCCACGGTGGCTTGGGATGTGGTTGGGAGTTATTAAAAACACGTTAGTGTTTAGTGACCCTTTGGGTCTCCAGGACCAGGATTGAGAAGCACAGCCTCTGAGCAGTGTAAAAATATCCATGATCTTGTCAGAAATTGTCTGAAATTGTGAATTATGAAATGTGTAATGGCTTGAAATGTGAAATATGAAAACTGGGAAGGACCTTAATAAATATACATATACAGTATATATATATACACTACCGTTCAAAAGTTTGGGGTCACTTAGAAATGTCCTTGTTAAATATTACCCGCAAAACACCCGTCTCAACGTCAACAGTGAAGAGAGAAAAAGCCATATCTCAGACTGGCCAATAAAAAGAAAAGATTAAGACGGTCTGAGATATGGCTTTTTCTTTGCAACTCTGCCTAGAAGGTCAGCATCCCGGAGTCGCCTCTTCACTGTTGACGTTGAGACGGGTGTTTTGCGGGTACTATTTAATGAAGCTGCCAGTTGAGGACCTGTGATGTGCCTGTTTCTCAAACTAGACACTCTAATGTATTTGTCCTCTTGCTCAGTTGTGCACCGGGGCCTCCCACTCCTCTTTCTATTCTGGTTAGAGCCAGTTGCGCTGTTCTGTGAATGGAGTAGTACACAGCGTTGTACGAGATCTTCAGTTTCTTGGCAATTTCTCGCATGG
Source organism: Coregonus clupeaformis (assembly GCF_020615455.1). Lineage (NCBI taxonomy): Eukaryota > Metazoa > Chordata > Actinopteri > Salmoniformes > Salmonidae > Coregonus > Coregonus clupeaformis. The sequence continues at coordinate 25,353,346 of NC_059224.1, read as the reverse complement.
AATAGCCTTCATTTCTCAGAACAAGAATAGACTGACGAGTTTCAGAAGAAAGTTCTTTTTTTCTGGCCATTTTGAGCCCGTAATCGAACCCACAATTGCTGATGTTCCAGATACTCAACTAGTCTCAAGAAGGCCAGTTTTATTGCTTCTTTAATCAGCACAACAGTTTTCAGCTGTGCTAACATAATTGCAAAATAGTTTTCTAATGATCAATTAGCCTTTTAAAATGCTAAACTTGGATTAGCAAACACAACGTGCCATTGGAACACAGGACTGATGGTTGCTGATAATGGGCCTCTGTACACCTATGTAGATATTCCATTAAAAATCTGCCGTTTCCAGCTACCATAGCCATTTACAACATTAACAATGTCTACACTGTATTTCTGATCAATTTGATGTTATTTTAATGGACCAAAAAATTGCTTTTCTTTCGAAAACAAGGACATTTCTAAGTGACCCCAAACTTTGAACGGTAGTGTATTTTTAAAAATTAACACAGACCGTCAGGCACTGAACGAACATGAAGGGTGCAGGGGAAGGGAGGAGAGGAGAGGAGAGGGGAGAGAAAGTAGACCGACAGTACCCCTCACAGACTAGAGAGACGGATCAAACAAGTCAGAGTCTGGAGGAAGCAGTGAAGACATGGAGATGAGCTGGAGACTGGGGAAGCAGAGGATGCAGGAAAAGTCTGTGAGACAGGAACTGACTGGAGCGACTCTGCTATGGAGGGATGGAAGAGGGAGGATGGGGAGGGAGGAGGTCAAGTCAAGATCGGTGGTGAAAATAATTAATGGACGTTTGTGACAGAGAATTGTTATGCATTTATTCATTCAATATTGTCCATGCTGAATAAATGAGAGCACATGCACATCAATGCATAGTGGATTTAAATATATAAGCACTGCAGTCATAACTCATTTCTTCATATCTAAGAGCACTATACAATTCAAATTTGAGGTACTTGTCACTGAATTTCTTTATGTCCAATGACCACTCAACAGAACTTTCAAACCATGATAACTTTTTATCAGGACAGAGATAAGACCCATATAGAACACAGAATTGTAATGGTTTTGGTTTAATAAATGAGAGTAACACCTCTTTATACAGTAGCAGGAAACCGCTATAACCTGTAGAATCTACCTCTAAAGCCAAAGCATGTTGCTGTTACAGTACCTGCAGCTGTCTGTGGAAGAGGAGGATAGATACTGAGACAACACCCAGCACAGGGACAATCAGGCTCCACATGTGAGAGACAAAAGACGACATGGTGACAGATGGATGGATGCTGCACTCCGTCTCTCCAGATATAGCTGCCGGCTATAATCAGAGTCTTCACAGGGGCAGGACAACAAGGCTTATGGCTCATTTGTTTCACAAAAGCCACCTTGGAAAAACAAAATCAGGGCCATGCAAATGAGCTGGTATGACTTTGAGAGTGAACACTTGAGAGGCGACCCGGCGTTTGTCCACATGGCCCTGCTGCCTGTGGCCGGGCTGAGTCTGTGTGCCCTGCTCGCCCATGCAAATCACCTGTTCCTCAAACACACAAATCACAAACATGTGGGAACTGCATAGACACGAGTTTGCTCAGGTTGCAGCATGTGAGACACACATCAGGACACAGTGGGACGAACAGACGGACAGACAAACACCCCGACCAACATTCAACAACACACAGTGAACATATTGAATCCCAGCTCTGTCTAATGTCAGTGTATTTATACTTGGCAAACACTTGATAGTAAAAGAGCTGTGTTATCACTGTTTACTTTCATATCCAGATATTATTACTGGCAATAAATCCATAAAACCCACAATGATTCTGTTGGCATGGCTCTTATAATCCAGGTATAGTGTATGGCTATTAGTTAACTACAGTACTAGAATATAACCACAGACAGAGAGGGAGGGAGAGAGAGAGAGAGAGAGAGAGAGAGAGAGGCGAGAGAGAGAGAGAGAGAGAGAGAGAGAGGGGACAAATACAGTCCATAATATATAGGTTATTTACATAACCTCCTTTCCTGAGGAGTCTCTGGAGTTTTCTTCAGAGAGGATCCGAGGTCACTGCGGTGGTGTGACATATTTTGGGTGATTTGTCCTCGTAAGACTTCCTTTTCCTGTATTCCTGGGATGATGGATTCCCCCAGCTCTACTGCTCCTCTCTGGACTAAATAATTATCTCCTCTTAGATCAAATTTAGGAAGAACATAATATACAGTGCATTCGGAAAGTATTCAGACCCATTTACTTTTTCCACATTTTGTTACGTTACAGCCTTATTCTAAAATTGATTAAATTAAAACAACTGATATATCACATTTACATAAGTATTCAGACCCTTTATTCAGACCCTTTACTTTGTTGAAGCACCTTTGGCAGCGATTACAGCCTCAAGTCTTCTTGAGTATGATGCTACAAGCTTGGCACACCTGTATTTGGGGAGTTTCTCCCATTCTTCTCTGCAGATCCTCTCAAGCTCTGTAAGGTTGGATGGGGAGCGTCGCTGCACAGCTATTTTCAGGTCTCTCCAGAGATGTTAGATTGTGTTCAAGTCCGGGCTCTGTCTGGGCCACTCAAGGACATTCAGAGACTTGTACCGAAGCCACTCCTGCATTGTCTTGGCTGTGTTCTTAGGGTCGTTGTCCTGTTGGAAGGTGAACCTTCGCCCCAGTCTGAGGTCCTGAGAGCTCTGGAGCAGGTTTTCATCAAGGATCTCTCTGTACTTTGGAGCTCTGTCAGAGTGACCATCAGGTTCTTGGTCACCTCCCTGACCAAGGCCCTTCTCCCCCGATTGCTCAGTTTCGCCGGGCGGCCAGCTCTAGGAAGAGTCTTGGTGGTTCCAAATTTCTTCCATTTAAGAATGATGGAGGCCACTGTGTTCTTGGGGACCTTCAATGCTGCAGAAATGTTTTGGTACCCTTCCCCAGATCTGTGCCTCGACACAATCCTGTCTCGGAGCTCTACGGACAATTCCTTCTACCTCATGGCTTGGTTTTTATAAATTTGCTAAAATTTATAAAAACCTGTTTTCGCTTTGTCATTATGGGGTATTCTGTGTAGATTGATGTGGATTTTTATTTAATCAATTTTAGAATAAAGCTGTAACGTAACGAAATGTTAAAAATGGAAGGGGACTGACTACTTTCCGAATGCACTGTACCTCTCCTTATTCCCACTCTGGCAGCCATGCCAAGCACTGGACAGCAGTGTTTTGAGGGATTATTTTGAGGGATTTACAGAATTATCAATTCAAGTGAAACCTGGAATTTCTTTATTGGAACAACTTCCTACATAGCATATTGTGGCCTGTTTGTGGAATATATTGTTTACTTTCTAGCAACATTTAATCTTTGATGGAATACTTACAGCTATGAAGTTGTGTATTATTTGCATTACATAATGAACCATTGTGTCCACAGACATTAGAGACCATGCACTCTCTGTCATTAGGCAGAGCTGAAAATGGTTTGATCTCATACCACATGATAATCATGTATTTGCATGCAGACTCAGAGACTGATTTGCATGACTATACTAGTGAGGAGTAGTTTTTACATACCCAAGTTATCTACTAAATTCTACAGGGGTTGAGAATATATTTCTTTAGTTAAAGACATAAGGTCGTACCAGGCCAAACACCAGGTATTCAGATGAGTTGAGTCTACATCATGACAACATCACATTTGTGGGCATTGGTCATAATCAAACTAAGTTAGTTAAATGTTGAGGTTATGGGCAGATTATCGTTCAACTCATTTGCAAGTCTTATGCATTAATTCTCTCAATTCTTTCACACACAACATTCACATCCAGATCGTGGCTCCAGGTGATGTGGTTTGAATGATTTGATGAGCCCAAGTTTCTGTCTGTATATCTACACTCTTCATTTCACAGACAGGACAAACATTGAAGCTGACCTCACAGTCAGATAACAGGTAAGAAGACTTATATCAGAGTCTGCTCAGTGCAGTACAGCACAGCTAGCACCATGTGAAACCACAATACTTTCCTACTACCGTCTCCACCACGCTGCAACAATGAACCCTGGGTAAACAATTACTCACCTAGTGTCAGGCATGAATAGAGGTAAGCAAGCTACCATTGTATCCTAGTTAGGGTTGCAACGGGAGGGTATATTACTGGAAACTTTTAAAGTTTACCAGAATTTTGGTAACTTTCAAATTATCACAGGTGTCTGGAATTATCTCTGTGTGGAATTATCACATAACTAAATAATATGATTTAAAAATGTAAAATAGAATGACAAAGCTGAAAAACATTATCCTAAATATAAATCATCATAAATCATGCAAAATTGCATTTTGTCCCCCCCAGTTTTATCATTGCACTGTGATACCAAAAACGGCATAGGTGTGCTTTAGGACCATGCGGAAGCCTTAGAGCAGTCAGGTAGGTTGTTTGGAGGTTTCAGCTGGCTGTATTTAGGACCGCACGGACAAGCTGTGTGAAGGCGTGCGGACAGGCTGTGTGAAGGCAAAGCTTCTGAAAGGCTGGCGCATAGGACCAGCATGGGAGAGATGAACATCTGCAGCTGCTATCAGTGTGTATGTGTTGCACTTTTCTCTGAGTTGTAAAAGCAAGCAGAGCAGAAACTGGCTACTCTTTAGTTGACTGATGTAGCTGGCAAGGTAACTGCTGTTTAACTTAACAGAAAAAAAACTAAACTAGTGTTTATTCCCAGTGCTGAGCTAGTAGTGTACCTGACATGTAACGTTAGCTTACTAATGTTTCCTCCCCTCTTGACTGAGGCAAATGAATTAGCTAGCTAGTAGCTACCACAGCCAGTTCAGCTCTAGCATGTAGCTATCTGTTAGATAGTGATATGAGGTGGCTATTATTGCTATCTAACAGCTGTTGTTTGTATGCAAATGTTTTGTAGCCTTTTTGTCAACAGAAGTAAATTAACTTAGCTAGCTTTCGCCAGTTGATGTACCGTTAGAGCGAGAGAGAGAGCTGGCCAAAAGTAGGTAACGTTATTATTTTTGCCTCATTCATACTAGACCTGAATCAAACGATGAAACCAGCGGCCAAACAATTGAAGACCGATCATTCTGATGTTGTTTTTTTTGCAATGTGAGTTTATTAGAGTCAGTATAGCAATGTAATGTTATTGATTTGTCCGTTTCCCTAGCTAATTCCCTACTTTTCACACTGACACAGTAATCAACAGCTCTACAGGCTTCACTGTCATGGTGCACCGTCAGTACACAACACTATGATCATCATGTCTTAGCAGGATCAGATGGTGACAGGTGTCCCAGCAGGGTTAGACAGCCAGGGAATATCAGTCTTTGGAGCTCAGTCGAATTTTGCAGTATATTAACAATATCAGTGAATTATACAAAGTTCCATCTTGAGTTGATTGGTAGACCCCACAGTAGCTACAGGACAGCAGCTTAAAGCTACAGTCTGGGATCTAGGAATTATGGTCATTTCAATTATTGAACCATTGATTCTATTCTTGGATATTATAATGTATAAATGTACACCATCTAGGAATTATGGTCATTTCAATTATTGAACCATTGATTATATTCTTGGATATTATAATGTATAAATGTACACCAAGGTAATTCTTTGTCATGCCTCATTTTAGGAGGATCAGATGGTGACGGGTCTCAGCAGGGTCAGCCAGCCAGGGAAGACCAGTCTGTGATGGAGCTGAGGGGAATTTTTGCAGATACACTTTATTCTCTCTGTGCAGCAAACACTGGACAAGCCAGATGCTTCAAAGATTGAAAGTATTTTAAGGCAGTCTGCCAAATCTCCAAAATTTATTTCCAAACTGTATCAAGGGTTGATAGAGGCTTTTCCCGATAACACAAAGCATGTCAAACAAAAATGTGAGGAAGACCTGGTAGAAGCTATTGATGATGATGAATGGATACAGATATGTTTGAATGCCCAGTCATCTTCATATAATCTCAGACATAAATTACTGCAGTTTAAAACCATCCATAGAACGTACTAAATGTATATGCCAGTGTAACTGAATAACATGCACTCAGAAATGTCATTCCTGTGCTGGAGGTGTAAAACACAAAAGGGGATATATTTGCATTTGTTATGGTCTTGTGAAGGCTGGCTGAATTTTGGTAGAGTATGTCTTTTATCTCAGCATGTCTTACGATTCTCCCTTCTCCCTGTTTTTGTTTGCTTGTAAATGTTGATACTGGAGACTGTTATCAAACAAAACTGTGTAAGCAGTATGAAAAAAAATGAATGAAAAATGTATGCACTCACTAACTCTAAGTCGCTCTGGATAAGAGTGTCTGCTAAATGACTAAAATGTAAATGTAAAATGTAACCAAGCATCTAAGAAATGCAATGCCATTAATTGGAAGGTTGGTTATCCTCCCACAATGTATTTGTATTTGTATTTGTATTTATTATGGATCCCCATTAGCTGCTTCCTGTGTATCGTGTGTTTGTATGCATGTGCCTATGTTTGTGTTACTTCACAGTCCCTGCTTTTCCATAAGGTGTATTTTTATCTGTTTTTTAAATCTAATTTTACTGCTGGCATGAGTTACTTGGTGTGGAATAGAATTCCATGTAGTCATGGCTCTATGTAGTACTGTCATGGCTCCCATAGTATATTCTTGACTCGAGGACTGTGAAGAGACCTCTGGTGGCATGTCTTGTGGGGTATGCATGGGTGTCCAAGCTGTGTGCCAGTAATTCAAACAGACACCTCGGTGCATTCAACATGTCAATACCTCTCACAAATACAAGTAGTGATGAAGTCAATCTCTCCTCCACTTTGAGCCATGAGAGATTTACATGATTTATTAATGTTAGCTCTTCGTGTACATTTAAGGGCCAGCCGTGCTGCTATGTTCTGAGCCAATTGTAATTTTCCGAGGTCCCTCTTCGTGGCACCTGTGTCACGGTTCAGACAGACGACAAGAGGACCACAATTGCGTCACACCAGAAAGTTTATTTAAACTTAAGGGGAAAGGGATGTAGGGAGTGAGTGAAGGCTCCAGGGGTTATCCCGTCCGATGTGCTGGGTCTGTGCCTCCCCCCAGTGGCAGCGATGCGTCCGATGACGCCGGGGGTTGGTGGTCCAGAAGTCCTGGGGGGGGGGGGGAGGAAACACAGACACAACGGGGCGGAATGAAACCAGGCAGCAGTACAGTTCAAGGGAAATCCAAAATACGTAGTAGCAAGGCAGAAGGCTGGTCAGAGTTACCGGGATTGAAGAGTAGTCAGGAGTCGTAATGGCAGAAGCAGGTCTGGATCTCCTGAGGCAGAAGAGTATCCAAAAACCAGGCAGGTCCGGGGGTCACAAAACCAGGGTGAGCCAGAAGCGCGAGCAAACAGGTTCCGGGTGTGAGCTTTGCAGACGATCTGACAAAGGAGAGCTGAAAGACAGGGCTATAAATACTGGGAGAGGTTAGTGGGTAATGCAGCGCAGCTGGCAGAGTAATTAGAGCCGAGCAGAGCAGGGACAGGTGGAGCTAGTTAGGCTGAGTAGAGAGAGAGTGGTGAGCAGAGTGGAAACAACTTAAGGTGGTAACCCAGTGGAGTGAGAGGGCTCATGACAACCTGACCACACGACTGAACAGTAGTCCAGGTGCAACAAAACTAGGGCCTGTTGGACCTGCCTTGTTGATGGTGTTGTTAAAAAGGCAGAGAAGCGCTTTATTACGGACAGACTTCTCCCCATCTTAGATACTATTGTAGCAACGTGTTTTGACCATGACAGTTTACAATCCAGGGTTACTCCAAGCAGTTTAGTCACCTCAATTTGCTCAATTTCCACATTATTTATTAAAAGTTTAGGGTTTAGTGAATGAGGCCACTGTGTTCTTGGGGACCTTCAATGCTGTAGAAATTGTTTGGTTTCCATCCCCAGATCTGTGCCTCGACACAATCCTGTCTCGGAGCTCTACGGACAATTCCGTCGACCTCATTGCTTGGTTTTTGCTCTGACATGCACTGTCAACTGTGGGACCTTGTACAAACAGGTGTGTGCCTTTCCAAATCATGTACAATCAATTGAATTGACCACTGGCGGACTCCAATCAAGTTATAGAAACATCTCAAGGATGATCAATGGATCTGAGCTCAATTTATCATAGCAAAGCGTCTGAATACTTATGTCAATAAGGTATTTCTGTTTTCTACATTTTTACATTTTAGTCATTTAGCAGACGCTCTTATCCAGAGCGACTTACAGTTAGTGAGTGCATACATTTTTATTTATTTTTCATACTGGAATCAAACCCACAACCCTGGCGTTGCAAATGCCATGCTCTACCAACTGAGCTACATCCCTGCCGGCCATTCCCTCCCCTACCCTGGACGACGCTGGGCCAATTGTGCGCCGCCCCATGGGTCTCCCGGTCGCGGCCGGCTACAACAGAGCCTGGATTCGAACCAGGATCTCTAGTGGCACAGCTAGCACTGCGATGCAGTGCCTTAGACCACTGCGCCACTCTATGTTTAATAAATGTGCAACAATTTCTAAAAACCTGTTTAATTAGGCAATTTTCTCTTGAACCGTTTATTTATTTTTTATTCCACCTTTATTTAACCAGGTAAGACAGTTGAGAACAAGTTCTCATTTACAACTGCGACCTGGCCAAGATAAAGCAAAGCAGTGCGATAAAAACAACAACACAGAGTTACATATGGGGTAAAACAAAACATAAAGTCAAAAATAAAACAGAAAATATATATACAGTGTGTGCAAATGTAGCAAGTTATGGAGGTAAGGCAATAAATAGGCTATAGTGCAAAATAATTACAATTAGTATTAACACTGTAATGATAGATGTGCAAGAGATGATGTGCAAATAGAGATACTGGGGTGCAAATGAGCAAAATAAATAACAATATGGGGATGAGGTAGTTGGGTGGGCTAATTTCAGATGGGCTGTATACAGGTGCAGTGATCGGTAAGGTGCTCTGACAACTGATGCTTAAAGTTAGTGAGGGAGATAAGAGTCTCCAGCTTCAGAGATTTTTGCAATTCGTTCCAGTCATTGGCAGCAGAGAACTGGAAGGAATGGCGGCCAAAGGAGGTGTTGGCTTTGGGGATGACCAGTGAGATATACCTGCTGGAGCGCATACTACGGGTGGGTGTTGCTATGGTGACCAATGAGCTAAGATAAGGCGGGGATTTGCCTAGCAGTGATTTATAGATGGCCTGGAGCCAGTGGGTTTGGCGACAAATATGTAGTGAGGACCAGCCAACAAAAGTGTACAGGTCACAGTGGTGGGTAGTGTTTGGGCTTTGGTGACAAAACGGATGGCACTGTGATAGACTACATCCAATTTGCTGAGTAGAGTGTTGGAGGCTATTTTGTAAATGACATCGCCGAAGTCAAGGATCGGTAGGATAGTCAGTTTTACGAGGGCATGTTTGGCAGCATGAGTGAAGGAGGCTTTGTTGCGAAATTAGGAAGCGATTCTAGATTTAACTTTGGATTGGAGATTCTTAATGTGAGTCTGGAAGGAGAGTTTACAGTCTAACCAGACACCTAGGTATTTGTAATTGTCCACATACTCTAGGTCAGACACGTCGAGAGTAGTGATTCTAGTCGGATGGGCGGGTGCCAGCAGCGTTCGATTGAAGAGCATGCATTTAGTTTTACTAGTGTTTAAGAGCAGTTGGAGGCTACTGAAGGAGTGTTGTATGGCATTGAAGCTCGTTTGAGGTTTGTTAACACAGTGTCAATGAAGGGCCAGATGCTATACAAAATGGTGTCGTCTGCGTAGAGGTGGATCTGAGAGTCACCAGCAGCAAGAGCGACATCATTGATATACACGGAGAAAAGAGTTGGCCCAAGAATTGAACCCTGTGGCACCCCCATAGAGACTGCCATAGGTCCAGACAACAGGCCCTCCGATTTGACACATTGAACTCTATCTGAGAAGTAGTTGGTGAACCAGGCGAGGCAGTCATTTGAGACACCAAGGCTATTTAGTCTGCCAATAAGAATGCGGTTGTTGACAGAGTCGAAAGCCTTGGCCAGGTTGATGAAGAAGGCTGCACAGTACTGTCTATTATCGATTGCGGTTATAATATCGTTTAGGACCTTGAGCGTGGCTGAAGTGCACCCATGACCAGCTCGGAAACCGGATTACATAGCGGAGAAGGTACGGTGGGATTCGAAATGGTCGGTGATTTGTTTGTTAACTTGGCTTTCAAAAACTTTCGAAAGGCAGGGCAGGATGGATATAGGTCTGTAACAGTTTGGATCTAGAGTGTCACCCCCTTGAAGAGGGGGGATGACCGCGGCAGTTTTCCAATCTCTGGGGATCTCAGACGTTACGAAAGAAAGGTTGAACAGGCTAGTAATAGGGGTTGCGACAATTTCGGCTAGTTTTAGAAAGAAAGGGTCCAGATTGTCTAGCCCAGATGATTTGTAGGGGTCCAGATTTTGCAGCTCTTTCAGAACATCAGCTGTCTGAATTTGTGTGAAGGGGAGAAGCGGGGGGCATGGGCAAGTTGCAGTGGAGGGTGCAGAGCTGGTGGCCGGGGTAGTGGTAGCCAGGTGGAAAGCATGGCCAGCCGTAGCAAAATGCTTGTTGAAATTCTCGATTATTGTAGATTTATCAGTGGTCTATCTACTAGAAACTTATGGACAATAAGTTAAATGGACACAGATAAATAAAAAATGAATACTATTTATGAATATTTTTTTTTACAAGTTATTCAAGTATAAATTACCAAAGTTACGATAGATTGCCATAGATTTTCTGTTAATTACCAAAATTACAGATGATTCTGGTAACTTTGGTAAATTACCAGTAGCTTTGCAACCCTAATCCTAGCACAGGAGGCAAGCAGCATTCATTTTGTTCTGGGGACAGAAGATGTAGATAGTTGTTGTTCAAAAGTAGATTTTGTTCATTTCAATCAGGGCCTTTGACTTTGTGCTTCCAAATACATATAATGTGCCCTTTATTCCTCAATCACATCCTCAGTACAGAAATATCTGGTGGTTTGTAGTCAAGCTCATGGCATTTGGATCTTATCACTTTAATTGGGATATGAAGTGCTCCTCAGTGCATCAGTCACAGTAATCTAATGGACTGGTTCAGTGATGAGAATCACATGGCCATTGCTGGAGGTAAATAGTCAAAATAGACCACAACAAAACAAGCAACACAGCAGGGCAGAGGCCGTGGGCACACTCTCAGTATAACCTCTTAACAAACTTTCCACAGTCTTCATCCATCATAAAAGGTTCACAGATTCTCCCTTCTAATCCTAATCCTGTATGACTGTACCATACTACTGTAAATAAACCCACAGCCATGACGGGTTGGGTTTTGTTAACAGCCCTTCTTTCTCAACATAGTCCATCCCAGTGAATATATGTCCCTAGCGAATACATGTCATACACCCTATTATACACCAAGACATGCATTTGTAGTGAATGAACCAATGTTTTGGCATCCAGTGTATACAGGGGCCCTGACTAAATTGTTTTGGGTGTGAAACATCTTCAGCCACCCTTCTCAGGACAGCCATGGGCCAGAAGATCTCTCTCTTTCTCTACCCCTCTCTCCATCTGTCCATCCATCCATCCCTCTATCTCCATTCCAGCCATTCTACATACACGCTATCAAAAGCCCCACCACGTTTGTTTATTGGGGACCGGAAGAGGCAGCGCCGTATCGTGGGGAGAGCACGTAACCTCATTGCGTTGTGCTATTGTTCTGATAAAATAGACCCAGGCCGTGTTCTATATTGAGCAGGAGGAAAGGGATGCCGCTCTTCAACAGCGACTCCTCGACCTCATTGGTGTTGTTAAAGTTTCCACTGAGCACAGTGCCGAGCAGAAGGAGGAAGTGGTTTTTAACCCCTCAAGAGGAACCTCTCTCAGAGAGACAGGAAAGTGGTGGGGGCTCGTTGGTGGCGACAGTATTTTCCACATCTGCGACAGAAAACTCATAGAGTGACAAAAAAAGATTGATGTTATGAAGATAAGAAGAACACACTTTCCACTGGCCAATAAGATCTATGTATATGTCTGTCTGACTTTTATCTGAGAAAAGTTCAGGTCCATCCAGCCACTCTTCAAACACTCAAAAGGTTTCTGTCATATTACTGTATGGTATCGATCTCACCACTCTTCTACTAAATGAGGAAAGAATTTACTTAAAGCTGATATCTACTTTCATCTCTAATCCTCAGGTGAAAGGTTCTGTAGAATGTAATAACAGTGAACGTGCCATAACCCTGCTTCCTATATACTAACCATGTGCAAAGCCTGAGAATGTGACCTAAACTCATCCAGGCTTAAGTCTTCCCACAGCAGCATCACAGCAGTAACCATACAGAAGCAGGACAGACAGACAGAGACCTAGTCCTTGACGACCTATAAAATGCTAGCTACTGGCAATGGGCCATAAAGAAGGGAATCCTTTATCAGGCCTCTTCTGACATCATGCCTTCTCTTTATTATGCTGATACCCTGAGACATGCAGACATGTGGAAACGTGTTAATAACAAACCTGCAGTGAATACACACACGCAATAGACTAGACAAGAGGACTCAATGTTCTACTTTTGTCCCATGCTGGGTAAATTACTTGCTTTCTATGTAATGAGAATTGTTCGATGCACACCATTTTTGTTAATTCAATAAGAGTGAGATTTAGACACTCCAGTGAGCTAGGACCAGGGGTAAGATTAATCTACTATACCTACAGATGTAGGATCTTAATTTGATCACCCTGTTGTTTTTTGTTTTTTGGGGGGGTAGATCAGCTTAATATTGCATACAGATTGTAACTTCCATCAATGTAATTGTCTGCATCACTTCCAATCCCCCATGTTTTTTATATATATATATATATATATATATATATATATATATATATATATACATATATATATATATACATATATACATTCATACATACACCAAACATACATACATACATACATACATACATACATATCCTTTTAAAAATATATATATATTCCCCTTTATTACATTCCAACTCCACTACCCTTTCCCCACTGTCACGATCGTCGGAGGAAGTGGACCAATGCGTAGCGTGATAAGTGAACATACTTTATTTTCGCACCACACGAAACAAAACAACAAACGATATGAAACGTTGAAGTCCTTGGTTACAATACAAACCATACGGAACAAGATCCCACAACACACTGTGGAAAACAGGCTGCCTAAGTATGGTTCCCAATCAGAGACAACAAGCAACAGCTGATACACGTTGCCTCTGATTGAGAACCACACCGGCCAACATAGAAACAAATAAACTAGATAATCACCCTAGCACACAAAACACATAGAAACAACACACCCTGGCTCAACATAACAGAGTCCCAGAGCCAGGGCGTGACACCCACTTGGAATAAACTAGTGAACAACAACGCCTAGGCCTCTACTTCCAGCCCATACCCACTATCTACATTTTATGGACACAGTCAATTTTACAGTAATTACATTTTGTTTGTTCTTTCTCCTGAACTTCTTCTACTCTCAACCTCTCCGATCATTTTCATGATGTCCATCCGGTTTGCTTCTATATGCCATATCTTTCTAACTGTGCTCCTTCACAAAAGCTCCCAACCTACAACCCATACACTTATTATAGACACAGCGTGCCTACATTATTAGTTATCTTGTTATTGTTTGTTGTTAGTTGTTATTAGTCCCATCCTTCAATTCCATTCAACACCTCCCATTTATCTTTTAACACCATCCATATAGGATTTCTATTTGCCATATATATTTCAACTGTACTGTGATGTCTTACAAAAGTTCTGAACCTTTCTATTCTCATTGTTTCTACAGATTGTGAATTGAAAATAAACATTTTTGCTAATAGTATTATTATGTTATTGATCGATTGACTATGACTTTTCAGATCACCCAGTAGTGCTATCTGCAGGGTTAGCTCCAGGTAAATATTGCAATCCTTTAGCCATTCCTGGACCTGTGTCCAAAAACAAGCTACAAATGGACAGTATCAAAACAAATGATCTAATGATTCTGTCTCTTCGAAGCAAAATCTGCAGAGCTGGGAAGATTGTATCTCCCATATAAATAACATTATATTGGTAGCAAGAATTTTATATAATAATTTAAATTGAAAGATTCTACGTTTTGAATCCGGTGTCGTTTTGCGTATCAGTTCATAAACACTATGCCATGGGATCGGTACGTCAAAAATCTCTTCCCAACTATTTTGCAATGACGGCTGTCAATCCTTTGGTCCTTAAAAAGAAACTGATATACCTTTTATTTATCACAGTTTTCCATAACCAATTACGTTCTTTAATGCAAGGCCGACAGACAAGTTCCTTACTTTCTCCTTCTTCCACTTTCCTCTTCCATTTTTGCAGTAGGCTGCAATTATTTGGTTGTAATTTTGGATAGAGCAGACATTTCCATATGTTTTTGTTAGCTGCATGTCATGACATAACTCCACCAGTCCTACCGATGATATCATTTACAAAGATTATACCTTTTTTGAAACATTTTGTAAAAAAAAAAAGTTTTTTGTCAATTAGTATATTTGAGTTTAACCACAATATTTGTTGCATTATTTGTTCTATCGTTTCTGGAGGATTACATTGAAATTGCAACCAACTTTCTATGGCTTGTTTTAGAAGAGAAGAGAACCAGTTCGGATTTAAGTATAACTTTTGTATGACTGAAGCTTTTAGTGATAGGTCTAATGCTTTAATATTTAATAATTTCCTTGTCCTCCGAATTCATATTCATTATAAATAGGCCCGTTTAATTTTGTCTGGCTTGCCGTTCAAATAAAATTGAATATTTTTTTTTCATATAATTTAAAAAACTGTTCGCTAGGGCGAGGCAAGACCATAAGCAAATAGTAAACTGGGATAATACTAAAGAGTTAATCAGGGTGATTTTTCCACAAATTGACAGGCACCCACCTTTCCATGGTATCAAGATCTTATCTATTTTTGCTAACTTTCTATTATAATTTATTGAAGTGAGATCATTCATTTCCTTTGGGATATGTATTCTGAGTATATCCACATCACCATCAGACCGTTTTATTGGTAAACTACATGGCAATGTAAAAGTTTTATTTTTTATTGATCCAATACGTAATATAGTACATTTGTCATAATTTGGTTGTAATCCAGAGAGGATAGAAAATGTACCTAGATCCTCTATGAGGCTGTGGAGTGATTCTAGTTGTGGATTTAAAAGAAAACATGAATCATCAGCGTACAATGACACCTTTGTTTTTAAGCCCTGGATTTCTAATCCCCTGATATTATTGTTGGATCTGATTTTAATAGCTAACATCTCGATGGCCACAATAAATAGATATGCCGATAGTGGACAACCTTGTTTCACTCCTCTTGACAGTTTAAAACTTTCTGAGAAATAGCCATTATTTACTATTTTAAACCTAGGGTTACTATACATGATTTTGACCCATTTTATAAGAGATTCACCAAAATTGAAATACTCCAGGCATTTATACAGTGGGGAAAGTATTTAGTCAGCCACCAATTGTGCAAGTTCTCCCACTTAAAAAGATGAGAGAGGCCTGTAATTTTCATCATAGGTACATGTCAACTATGACAGACAAAATGAGGAAAGAAAATCCAGAAAATCACATTGTAAGATTTTTAATGAATTTATTTGCAAATTATGGTGGAAAATAAGTATTTGGTCAATAACAAAAGTTTCTCAATACTTTGTTATATACCCTTTGTTGGCTATGACACAGGTCAAATTTTTTCTGTAAGTCTTCACAAGGTTTTCACACACTGTTGCTGGTATTTTGGCCCATTCCTCCATGCAGATCTCCTCTAGAGCAGTGATGTTTTGGGGCTGTCGCTGGGCAACACGGACTTTCAACTCCTCCAAAGATGTTCTATGGGGTTGAGATCTGGAGACTGGCTAGGCCACTCCAGGACCTTGAAATGCTTCTTACGAAGCCACTCCTTCGTTGCCCGGGCGGTGTGTTGGGATCATTGTCATGCTGAAAGACCCAGCCACGTTTCATCTTCAATGCCCTTGCTGATGGAAGGAGGTTTTCACTCAAAATCTCACGATACATGGCCTCATTCATTCTTTCCTTTTACATGGATCAGTCGTCCTGGTCCCTTTTGCAGAAAAAACAGCCCCAAAGCATGATGTTTCCACCCCATGCTTCACAGTAGGTATGGTGTTCTTTGGATGCACTCAGCATTCTTTGTCCTCCAAACACGTACGAGTTGAGTTTTTACCAAAAAGTTCTATTTTCTTTCATCTGACCATATGAAATTCTCCCCAATCCTCTTCTGGATCATCCAAATGCACTCTAGCAAACTTCAGACGGGCCTGGACATGTACTGGCTTAAGCAGGGGGACACGTCTGGCACTGCAGGATTTGAGTCCCTGGCGGCGTAGTGTGTTACTGATGGTAGGCTTTGTTACTTTGGTCCCAGCTCTCTGCAGGTCATTCACTAGGTCCCCCGTGTGGCTCTGGGATTTTTGCTCACCGTTCTTGTGATCATTTGACCCACGGGTGAAATCTTGCGTGGAGCCCCAGATCGAGGGAGATTATCAGTGGTCTTGTATGATCTTCCATTTCCTAATAATTGCTCCCACAGTTGATTTCTTCAAACCAAGCTGCTTACCTATTGCAGATTCAGTCTTCCCAGCCTGGTGCAGGTCTACAATTTTGTTTCTGGTGTCCTTTGACAGCTCTTTGGTCTTGGCCATAGTGGAGTTTGGAGTGTGACTGTTTGAGGTTGTGGACAGGTGTCTTTTATACCTGATAACAAGTTCAAACAGGTGCCATTAATACAGGTAACGAGTGGAGGACAGAGGAGCCTCTTAAAGAAGAAGTTACAGGTCTGTGAGAGCCAGAAATCTTGCTTATTTGTAGGTAGGTGACCAAATACTTACTTTCCACCATAATTTGCAAATAACTTCATTATGTGTGATTTTCTGAATTTTTTTTTCTCAATTTGTCTGTCATAGTTGACGTATACCTATGATGAAAATTACAGGCCTCTCTCATCTTTTTAAGTGGGAGAACTTGCACAATTGGTGGCTGACTAAATACTTTTTTCCCCCACTGTATCTATTCAAATATCTTGCATATCTTATTTTCCATCATTATCAATTAATATGCGTAATAATGTCGGCAGTTCATACGTAGGATTTTAACATATAACACAGATTGCCATTGTATTACATTTAATTTATTGACAAGCAATTATTATCCTAGCAAATAATTACCGTGGTCCATCCCGTACCCCCACCATCCCCACCCCCCACAACAGATGCCGGACAAACACACACGCACATACTCCAACACACTCACCCCCCCTCCACAATCCACCATAAAATCAGATAATCAACGGTTGTTATATCCCAGAGCCCAACTCAAGAAAGGACCTGATTTACGAGCGCACATACAGTTACAGCTGATTGAGAAAGCAGCAAGATTGAGCAGAAATTGACAACAATGTCAGATTTGATTAATCTACTTAATCTATGTCAAGTCCTAGGTGA
This sequence comes from Coregonus clupeaformis, assembly GCF_020615455.1. Classification (NCBI taxonomy): domain Eukaryota; kingdom Metazoa; phylum Chordata; class Actinopteri; order Salmoniformes; family Salmonidae; genus Coregonus; species Coregonus clupeaformis. The sequence continues at coordinate 25,335,827 of NC_059224.1, read as the reverse complement.
TGGAGATCAGATCCACCCTCTTCACCTGAGACACAAAACACACTGGTCCCCGTTGCAACCATTTTTCCCAAACATCTCCGTGCAGTCAGACCTTTGATTATTTTGTGCCACCTGGGCCACAATGATAAACCCCCTCTCTGATTGTCCAAGTGTGACCCTCCCCCATGGGTTACTGCAGCCAGTGTTGCCAGCACTGCCACTACCTGGGTGGGGGTACCCACCGGAATCCCCACCGGCTGGTAAAGGTCGTCAAGGTTCTCATTAGCAGCTTTGAGAATTTCCTTGTATATAATGCTCTCCCACCAGGGGGCTCTGGCTTTGTAGGACCAACCCTGCCAGGCAGGCTCAGAATCTTGAGGGGGCGGTGCTGCTCAAGTAGGTCTCTGACCGCATTTATTTCTCTGTTTAGGCTGCATACTCACAGCAGGTCCATAAAAGAGATGGGAACTTCTCTTTGGTGTATGGGTCACTCAGGTGGGTGTCCAGGATATAGGGTTGTGGATCTTTCCATTATGATAGGACAATAAAAAATTAAATTAGATGTATACTATATTTAAAAATGTATATCCCTCATCTACACAAAATTGAAAGCTCTCTCTCACTACCCCTGCTCATAGACACCTCGTCGCTCTAGGATATGCAACCATTTCCCTCTCACTCAGTTAACACTGCACCTTTCCAAACACAAAATGCACACCACATGGTTCACTGCGGAGGAAATGGGCCGAGCGTGCAAACGCACCCACTTCCCACACCTGCCGCAAGGGGGAAAGGACGCCAGAGAGAACACGGACCAACCCCAACAACCGTCCGCCAAAACAACAATTGCCCGCCAAAAAAGCCATGTTCTAATTAGTTGTATTTGAAGATGTATTATTCTGCTTGTTATCTTTTCTTGTTATATCGTTTTATCCTTTTTTTAAATTCTATACTTACTATAAATGTTATTTAATATTCCAATCCCTATCATTGCTAGTATTGGGTGTTCCATTATTCAACTCCTCTATTACAACTTTTTAGAATAGCTATGGAGTAGTCTTTTGTGTCTCTGAACGTTTGGTTGTCAATATATAGTTTATCGACCACAAGTGCCACATGTTTCCCTTTTAATCTATTTTCCTTGAAGATTGGATACAGAACGTTGCGCCTTTCTGCAATCTCCCCGGGAACTGATCATTCATGCCTATTTTCGTGCCAGCAAGTCTTTTTCCTAGGCTTTTAACCATAGCTTTATCCTTAAAAAATTCAAATTTGGCAACGATTGGACATCATATTTCTGTCCTCTTTGTCCGAAACGGTGTACACGTTCGAAGTTGGATTTTATCGACAGCCTCGAGTGGTATTTGAAGCGCTGTAGGCGGAAATCCTTCATAATATTCTCCCTGTTGTTGCAAGAAATGTCCTGCACAGCAGGAAATGCAAACTTGTAATGTATTCAAGGTTTAAAAGGCTTCTAAAGTTTGTAATTTCCACTTTAACGTTTTAGACTTGATTTGCACTAACAAAAAATGTATTAACCGTTCAAAATGTCCATTAATTATAATCCACACACTAATTCAAATTTCCTGATACTGCAGGATTATGTTTCTGCTGAGAAACCAGTCAAATTAAGATCCTGCATCTGTATTGTATACCGTGGTAGTAAGAGGGAGGTGGTTTATAGACATAAAAGTCAAGGAGAGGCTGTGAATCAACTTCTATGAATCAACTAAAGGAAGACACCTATGCAGAGAGCATCAAAGCAGCACCTCTCTGCATATTTACTAGAGTTCAACTCTGCATGTCACTGTAGGTAATGTGTGGCAGGCAGCATCAGCTATACAAGGGGATCCAACAGGTTTATCAATTCTAAACACAAGGTTGTTGAGTTAGTACATAATGGCGCCGGAGGAGATGGCTGCCGTTTTACGGGCTCCTGACCAATTAAGCTATTATGTGTGTTTTTTCGCATTATTTGTAACTTATTTTGTACATAATGTTTCTGCCACCGTCTCTTACAACCGAAAAGAGCTTCTGAATATCAGGACAGCGATTACTCACCTTGTACTGGACAAATATTTTTTATTCAACGAGTCGGACAAGAAAGGATTTACTTCCCCGTCGTTCACAAGATAAAGAGACAGAGATATCGGGGACGTAGGTCGTGGTGCCTTGTAAGGATCCAACGGCGAGTGGGTAATCTGCCTCTTCCATCGGTCCTATTAGCCAAAGTACAATCACTGGATAACAAATTGGACGACCTACTATCACAAATATCCTACCACGGGACATTAAAAACGATAATATCTTATGTTTCACCGAGTACGTGGCTGAACGACGACATGGATAACATACAGCTGGCGGGGTTTACGCTGCATCGGCAAGATAGAACAAAGTCCTCCGGTAAGACAAGGGGTGGCGGTCTGTGTATATTTGTAAACAACAGCTAGTGCACGAAATCTAATATTAAGGAAGTCTCGAGGTTTTGCTCGCCTGAGGTAGAGTCTCTCATGATAAGCTGTAGACCACACTATTTACCAAGACAGTTTTCATCTATATTTTTTGTAGCTGTCTATTTACCACCACAAACCGATGCTGGCACTAAGACCGCACTCAATGAGCTGTATAAGGCCATAAGCAAACAGGAAAACGCTCATCCAGAGGCGGCGCTCCTAGTGGCCGGGGACTTAAACTTAAATCCATTTTACCTAATTTCTACCAGCATATTAAAACTGCAATCAGAGGGAAAAAAACTCTAGACCACCTTTACTCCACACACAGAGACACGTACAAAGCTCTCCCACGCCCTCCATTTGGCAAATCTGACCATAATTCTATACTCTTGATTCCTGCTTACAAGCAAAAACTAAAGCAGGAAGCACCAGTGACTCGGTCAATAAAGAAGTGGTCAGATGAAGCAGATGCTAAGCTACAGGACTGTTTTGCTTGCACAGACTGGAATATGTTCTGGGATTCTTCCAATGGCATTGAGAGTACACCATATCAGTCACTGGCTTCATCAATAAGTGCAGTCGATGATGTAGTCCCCACAGTGACCGTACGTACATACCCCAACCAGAAGCCATGGATTACAGGCAACATCCGCACAGAGCTAAAGGTAGAGCTGCCGCTTTTAGGAGCGGGACTCTAACCCGGATGCTTATAAGAAATCCCGCTTATGCCCTCCGGACGAACCATCAAACAGGCAAAGCGTCAATACAGGACTAAGATTGAATCATACTATACCGTCTCCGACGCTCGTCGGATGTGGCAGGGCATGCAAACTATTACAGACTACAAAGGGAAGCACAGCCGCGAGCTGCCCAGTGACACAAGCCTACCAGATGAGCTAAATCACTTCTATGCTCGCTTCGAGGCAAGCAACACTGAAGCATGCATGAGAGCATCAGCTGTTCCGGACGACTGTGTGATCACGCTCTCCGTTGCCGATGTGAGTAAGACCTTTAAACAGGTCAACATTCACAAGGCCACAGGGCCAGACGGATTACCAGGATGTGTAATCCGAGCATCGCTGACCAACTGGCAAGTGTCTTCACTGACATTTTTAACATGTCCCTGACTGAATCTGTAATACCAACATGTTTCAAGCAGACCACCATAGTCCCTGTGCCCAAGACCACTAAGGTAACCTTCCTAAATGACTACAGACCCGTTAGCACTCATGTCTGTAGCCATGAAGTGCTTTGAAAGGATGGTCATGGCTCACATCAACACCATTATCCCAGAAACCCTAGACCCACTCCAATTTTGAATACCGCCACAACAGATCCACAGATGATGCACTCTCTATTGCACTCTCCAGGTGGTAAGGGTAGGTAACAAAACATCTGCCACACTGATCCTCAACACAGGGGTCCCCTCAGGGTGCGTGCTCAGTCCCCTCCTGTACCCCCTGTTCACCCATGACTGCATGGCCAGGCACGACTCCAACACCATCATTAAGTTTGCCGATGCACAACAGTGGTAGGCCTGATCACCGACAACGATGATACAGCCCTGTAGGGGAGGAGGTCAGAGATCTGGCCGTGTGGTGCCAGGATAACAACCTCTCCCTCAACGTGATCAAGGCAAAGGAGATGATTGTGGACTACAGGAAAGAAGGACCGAGCACGCCCCATTCTCATCGACAGGGCAGGTTGAGAGCTTAAAGTTCCTTGGTGTCACATCACCAACAAACTATCATGGTCCAAACACATCAAGACAGTCGTGAAGAGGGCACGACAAAGCCTATTCCCCTCAGGAGACTGAAAATATAATAATGGGTCCTCAGATCCTCAAAAGGTTATACAGCTGCACCATCGAGAGAGCATCCTGACTGGTTGCATCACTGCCTGGTATGGCAACTGCCTCGGCCTCCGACTGCAAGGTAGTGCGTAAGGCCCAATATATCACTGGGGCCAAGCTTCCTGCCATCCAGGACCTCTATACCAGGCGGTGTCAGAGGAAGGCCCTAATATTGTCAAACACTCCAGCCACCCTAGTCATATACTGTTCTCTCTGACTCCTGAACAGCTAATGAAATGGCTAGCCGGACTATTTGCATTGTCCCCACCCCTCTATTCGCGCTGCTGCTATTCTCTGTTTATTATCTATGCATAGTCACTTTAACTATACCTGTATGTACACTACCGTTCAAAAGTTTGGGGTCACTTAGAAATGTCCTTGTTTTCGAAAAGAAAAGCAATTTTTTTGTCCATAAAAATAACATCAAATTGATCAGAAATACAGTGTAGACATTGTTAATGTTGTAAATGGCTATTGTAGCTGGAAACGGCTGATTTTTTTATGGAATATCTACATAGGCGTACAGAGGCCCATTATCAGCAACCATCAGTCCTGTGTTCCAATGGCACGTTGTGTTTGCTAATCCAAGTTTAGCATTTTTAAAAGGCTAATTGATCATTAGAAAACCCTTTTGCAATTATGTTAGCACAGCTGAAAACTGTTGTGCTGATTAAATAAGCAATAAAACGGGCCTTCTTGAGACTAGTTGAGTGTCTGGAGCATCAGCAATTGTGGGTTCAATTACAGGCTCAAAATGGCCAGAAAAAAATAACTTTCTTCTGAAACTCGTCAGTCTATTCTTGTTCTGAGAAATGAAGGCTATTCCATGCGAGAAATTGCCAAGAAACTGAACATCTCGCATAACGCTGTGTAGTACTCCATTCACAGAACAGCGCAAACTGGCTCTAACCAGAATAGAAAGAGGAGTGTGAGGCCCCGTGCACAACTGAGCAAGAGGACAAATACATTAGAGTGTCTAGTTTGAGAAACAGGCACATCACAGGTCCTCAACTGCAACTTCATTTGCAGAGTTGCAAAGAAAACCATATCTCAGACTGCCCATCTGAATCTTTTCTTTTTATTGGCCAGTCGCTTCTGGATAGACGTCTGCTAAATGACTAAAAATATTGCAAAAAGGGTTTTCTAATGATCAATTAGCCTTTTAAAATGATAAACTTGGATTAGCAAACACAACGTGCCATTGGAACACAGGACTGATGGTTGCTGATAATGGCTTGTACGCCTATGTAGATATTCCATAAAAATCAGCCGCTTTCTAGCTACAATAGACATTTACAACATTAACAATGTCTACACTGTATTTCTGATCAATTTGATGTTATTTTAATGGACAAAAAAATTGCTTTTCTTTTCGAAAACAAGGATATTTCTAAGTGACCCCAAACTTTTGAATGGTCGTGTACATATTACCTCAATTACCTCGACTAACCGGTGCCCCCGCACATTGACTCTGTACCGGTACCCCCTGTATATAGCCTCACTACTGTTATTTTTACTGTTATTTTACTGCTTTTATTTTTTACTTATCTATTGTTTACTTAACACTTATTTTTCTTAAAACTGCTTTGTTTGTTAAGGGCTTGTAAGTAAGCATTTCACTGTAAGGTGTATTCGTGCATGTTACAAATAACATTTGATTTGATTTGATTTGAGTGGCAATTACTCACAAACCATTCATAACACAACTGGCATAAATACAGAACTAGTAAGGAATCTCCACTACTAAACAGTAGAGTACAACTGCCAACACGCCACTTGAGAAATGCAATTGCCTATCTACGTCGACAGAGAGAGATAGTAAACAAAAAAACTGATTAGGAGTGCACTGGTACTTTCTTTTTAGTGGCTCCCCAACCAGCCAGGCTAAGCTCTCTGCTCTGCCATGGAGTAGTAGGGTCAGCCTCATACAAGCTAAAAGAGAGGGGGAATAAATGTTTGCACTTCCTGTCTCTGCAAAGACAAGCGGGTCCCTCCTACCCTCCCCTCCTGCAGTACTGCTCTCTCTCTCTCTCTCTCTCTCTCGCTCTCTCACACAGAACCCAGCTGTTTGAAGCAGGCCTCGCTTGACGTCACATGGTCTCCCAGGCAACAGGCTACCACAGGGGTGTTACTTTTTCCATTGCTCTGAACCCTCAAGATCCTTCACCTAAATTAACTTGGAATTAGAAAGTTCGCTTTTAGGGTGAACCATGACCAAATAGTGTGTGTGTGTGTGAGAAATGTGTACGTGCGTATTTTGTTAACATCACTGCTGACGTCCCTCTCACTGAGCTCAAGGGAATGCCTATCTGTCCCCAAAAATATTTGGTATCTAAAAAGAGACTGACTAATGCTCCTGCATTGACCCAACAATGAGAAAAGGAATCATGCAAATGGCAATATAAAATAATTCTAATTCATTTAAACAAATAGTCCTGAGTAGCCATCTGTCAGCATAATAGCACAACAACAATAACACAAAAACGTGTCAATTTCTCAACATTAGAACTCGTCTGAAGTGTTACCCAGCTGTGTTGGTTCACAGCTGAAGGACAGTAGGTAATGTGAAGCTAGAGTGAGTGTCACCATTCTGCTAATAACCCAGGCACCATAACACATCACATCCTGCTAGCCTAGGCACCACAACAGCATGTCCAGCCTTGTGGTTGTGATAAGCCCCCTTCATCCTTCCTGTTGGAGACAGGAAGCTGCCATGACTAACTGCAGCCTTATTAGCAACCCAGCCATTTAAACTGCTGTCACCAGGAAGAGCCCATGCATCAACAACAAGAACAACAACAAACTGCAAAAACAACAGATAACGCTACATGGGGTTTCCAATGGGGAACCCCTGGATCTTCAGTCTTCCTTCTGAGTCTGGCCATGCAGGACTATCCTACTTTAAATGAACTTCAATTCATGGAAAAATATAAAGCCGGATGTCAAGTTAGAAAAAAACAACTGGCCACAGTCCAAGACAAAGATATCATTCAAATATGTATATATTCTGTCATGTGTGTAATAGTAGATAGATAATTCGGACTACAGGAGCTTGTTGGACTACAATGAGTCAGTCCAACTAATGACTAATGTTATTGCACCACCGTATAACATTTTTACAACGCTAGAGAAACACCTGCCTGCACCACATTGTTGACAGCAGCTCCCCTGGGCACTTGTTATTGGGCCTAGTTGCAACAGGCAACCGCAAGCCTGCATCATCTGCACTGCAGTTCTAGCAAGGCTACACTGTGCTGTAGCGCCCTGCGCTGTAGTGTGCAGGGCTCTTCCCTCCTCTGGCCGACACAGGAAAAGAGACACCACCGTGACATGGTTTCAGTACACCAGATGGGTGTCACTGTGCCCGCAGCCCAGAGAACCCCTTCCTAATAAGCTCAATAACCCATGACAAAGGACTTGGCTAAAGCATTAGATTTGCATCCAGGCTATAAAAAGCCGTCTGAATGCTTGATGCTATAAACAATAGCGCTATAATGACCTTTTAGTAACAAATATATAGTAAGCCAATATATAATGGACCTTTTTAATGATAAACTTGCTTTATTTTTTGTTGTTGGGATTGGGAAACCTCAATATATTTTTTTATTGATGAAATAGTGCAGTGCAGCTGCCTTCGCTTCACAAGTAATCAGGTGTGTAGTGCTGGGGGAGCAATAAATTCTGATCAATTGTAAATAAATTATATTTAATTACCACAAACATTTCATGAAAAAACGATACAATGACAAATCAAATAAATATGTAGGCTACAGCAGCCTAGAGGTAGGTAAATAGTGGTTTCTTCCCTGTCTTCTGGCGAATGATGAATAACTGTAGGCTACATGTGTGCAATGCAGAGGCCCATTGGAGGCTTGACAACTTCAGAACGTAAAAAAATAAAAAACACCTGTCTGCCTTGATGTTCATAAAACTCCTCCGATCTGCTCTTGCGCAGTGGAACCCAGAACGATATGTGACCACTTAGTTACAGCGACAACATTCTGCCGAGGACACCCAAACAAGAGTGGCCACTGAGCTTGACCCTCTCCGGAAATTGCTGTAGCCCTGCTTGGGATCTTTAGCCTATATTGACTATTGGTTGAGACGCAGGGCCCGTTAGGGTAGGCTACAGTGGCTTGCGAAAGTATTCACCTCCCTTGGCATTTTTCCTATTTTGTTGCCTTACAACCTGGAATTAAAATGTATTTTGGGGGGGGGGGGGTTTGTATCATTTGATTTACACAACATGCTTACCACTTTGAATATGCAAAATATTTTTTCTTGTGAAACAAACAAGAAATAAGACAAAAAAAACAGAAAACTTGAGCGTGCATAACTATTCAACCCCCAAAGTCAATACTTTGTAGAGCCACCTTTTGCAGAAATTACAGCTGCAAGTCTCTTGGGGTATGTCTCTATAAGCTTGACACATCTAGCCACTTTTGCCAATTCTTCAAGGCAAAACTGCTCCAGCTCCTTCAAGTTGGATGGGTTCCGCTGGTGTACAGCAATCTTTAAGTCATACCACAGATTCTCAATTGGATTGAGGTCTGGGCTTTGACTCGGCCATTCCAAGACATTTAAATGTTTCCCATTAAACCACTCGAGTGTTGCTTTAGCAGTATGCTTAGGGTCATTGTCCTGCTGGAAGGTGAACCTCCGTCCCAGTCTCAAATCTCTGGAAGACTGAAACAGGTTTCCTTCAAGAATTTCCCTGTATTTAGTGTAATCCATCATTCTTTCAATTCTGACCAGTTTCCCAGTCCCTGCCGATGAAAAACCTCCCTGCCAATGGTTTTCTCGGGGTGATGAGAGGTGTTGGGTTTGTGCCAGACATAGCGTTTTCCTTGATGGCCAAAAAGCTCAATTTTAGTCTCATCTGACCAGAGTACCTTCTTCCATATGTTTGGGGAGTCTCCCACATGCCTTTTGGCGAACACCAAACGTGTTTGCTTATTGTTTTCTTTAAGCAATGGCTTTTTTCTGACCACTCTTCCGTAAAGCCCAGCTCTGTGGAGTGTATGGCTTCAAATCAAATCAAATCAAATTGTATTTGTCACATACACGTGTTTAGCAGATGTTATTGCAGGTGTAGCGAAATGCTTGTGCTTCTAGCTCCGACAGTGCAGTAATATCTAACAAGTCATATCTAACAATTTCACAACATATATACACACAAAAAATAGTAAGGAATTGGATTTAAGAATTTATACATATATGGACAAGCAATGACAGAGCGGCATGAACTAAGATACAGTAGAATATTATAGAATAGAATGCAGTATATACATATGAGATGAGTAGCGCAAGATATGTAAACTTTATTAAAGTGACTAGTGTTCCATTTCTTAAAGAGGCCAGTGATTTCAGTAGGCAGCAGCAGCCTCTAATGTGCTAGTGATGGCTATTTAACAGTCTGATGGCCTTGAGATAGAAGCTGTTTTTCATTTTCTCGGTCCCAGCTTTGATGCACCTGTACTGACCTCGCCTTCTGGATGATAGCAGGGTGAACAGGCAGTGGCTCAGGTGGTTGATGTCCTTGATGATCTTTTTGGCCTTCCTGTGACATTGGGTGCTGTATGTGTCTTGGACGGCGGGTAGTTTACCACGGTAATGCATTCGGCAGACCGCACCACCCTCTGGAGAGCCCTGCGGTTGTGGCGGTGCAGTTGCCGTACCAGGTGGCGATACAGCCCGACAGGATGCTCTCAATTGTGCATCTGTAAAAGTTTGTGAGGGTTTTAGGTGCTAAGCCGAATTTCTTCAGCCTCCTGAGGTTGAAGAGGCTCTGTTGCGCCTTCTTCACCACACTGTCTGCGTAGGTGGACCATTTCAGTTTGTCGGTGATGTGTACGCCAAGGAACTTGAAACTTTCCACCTTCTCCACTGCGGTCCCGTCGATGTGGATAGGGGGGGTGCATCCTCTGCTGTTTCCTGAAGTCCACGATCATCTCCTTTGTTTTGTTGATGTTGAGTGAGAGGTTATTTTCCTGGCACCACACTCCCAGAGCCCTCACCTCCTCCCTGTAGGTGGTCTCGTCATTGTTGGTAATCAAGCCTACTACTGTTGTGTCGTCTGCAAACTTGATGATTGAGTTAGAGGCGTGCTTGGCCACGCAGTCATGGGTGAACAGGGAGTACAGGAGGGGGCTGAGCACGCACCCTTGTGGGGCCCCAGTGTTGAGGATCAGCGAAGTGGAGATGTTGTTTCCTACCTTCACCACCTGGTGGTGGCCCGTCAGGAAGTCCAGGACCCAGTTGCACAGGGCGGGGTTCAGACCCAGGGCCTCGAGCTTAATGATGAGCTTGGAGGGTACTATGGTGTTGAATGCTGAGCTATAGTCAATGAACAGCATTCTTACATAGGTATTCCTCTTGTCCAGATGGGATAGGGCAGTGTGCAGTGTGATGGCGATTGCATCGTCTGTGGATCTATTGGGTCGGTAAGCAAATTGAAGTGGGTCTAGGGTGACAGGTAAGGTAGAGGTGATATGATCCTTGACTAGTCTCTCAAAGCACTTCATGATGACAGAGGTGAGTGCTACAGGGCGATAGTCATTTAGTTCAGTTACCTTTGCTTTCTTGGGTACAGGAACAATGGTGGCCATCTTGAAGCATGTGGGAACAGCAGACTGGGAAAGGGAGAGATTGAATATGTCCATGAACACACCAGCCAGCTGGTCTGCGCATGCTCTGAGGACGCGGCTAGGGATGCCGTCTGGGCCGGCAGCCTTGCGGGGGTTAACATGCTTAAATGTCTTAATCACGTTGGCCATGGAGAAAGAGAGGCCACAGTCCTTGGTAGTGGGCCTCATCAGTGGCACTGGGTTATCCTCTTAGCGGGTGAAGAAGGTGTTTAGCTTGTCTGGAAGCGAGACGTCGGCGACGTGGCTGGTTTTCTTTTTGTAGTCCGTGATTTTCTGTAGACCATGCCACATACGTCTTGTGTCTGAGCCGTTGAATTACGACTCCACTTCTATACTGATGTTTTGCCAGTTTAATTGCCTTGCGGAGTGAGTAGCTACACTGTTTGTATTCTGCCATATTCCCAGTCACCTTGCCATGGTTGAATGCGATGGTTCGCGCTTTCAGATTTGCGCGAATGCTGCTGTCTATCCACAGTTTCTGGTTAGGGTAGGTTTTAATAGTCACAGTGGGCACAACATCACCTATACACTTCCTGATAAACTCAGTCACCGTTTCAGTGTATACGTCTAAATTATTTTCGGAAGCTACCCGGAACATATCCCAGTCCGCGTGATCAAAACAATCCTGAAGCGTGGATTCCGATTGGTCAGACCAGCGTTGAATAGTCCTTAGCACGGGTACTTCCTGTTTGAGTTTCTGCCTATAGGAAGGGAGAAGCAAACTGGAGTCGTGGTCAGATTTGCCGAAAGGAGGGCGGGGGAGGGCCTTATAACCATCCCGGAAGTTCGAATAGCAATGGTCGAGGATTTTAGCAGCGCGAGTACAACAGTCGATATGTTGATAGAACTTCGGCAGCCTAGTCTTCAAATTTGCTTTGTTAAAATCCCCGGCTACAATAAATGTAGCCTCAGGATATGTGGTTTCATGTTTGCATAAGGTCCAGTGAAGTTATTTGAGGGCCGTCGTAGTATCGGCTTGAGGGTGGATATACACGGCCGTGACTATAACCGAAGAAAATTCTCTTGGGAGATAATACATTTGATTGTGAGATATTCTAGGTCGGGTGAACAGAAGGACTCGAGTTCCTGTATGTTACTACAATTACACCATGAGTCGTTAATCATGAAACACACACCTCCGCCCTTCTGCTTCCCGGAGAGATATTTATTCCTGTCTGCGTGATGAACTGAGAACCCATCTGGCTGGACCGATTTCAACAGAATATCCCAAGAGATCCATGTTTCCGCAAAACAGAATATGTTACAGGCCTTGATGTCTCTCTGGAAATAAATCCTTGCCCGTAGTTCGTCGACTTTGTTAACCAAAGACTGAACATTAGCGAGTAGAATACTTGGAAGCGGTGGGTGGTGTGCGCGCCTCCTAAGTCGAACCAGCAGGCCGCTCCGAGTGCCTCTCCTCCGCCGGCGATGTTTTGGGTCAGCCGCTGGAATCAGTTCAGTTGCCCTGGGGAGAGCAAACAAAGGATCTGCTTTGGGAAAGTCGTATTCCTGGTCATAATGCTGGTGAGTTACCGCCGCTCTGATATCCAATAGTTTTTCCCTGCTGTATGTAATGATGCTAAACACTTTCTGAGCTAATAATGTAAAAAATAATACATAAAAAAAGAAAATACTGCAAAGTTTCTTAAGAGCTAGTCGCGAGGCCGCCATCTTCGTCGGCGCCAGGATAACCTGGCCTATGGACAGATACTCCAATCTCCGCTGTGGAGCTTTGCAGCTCCTTCAGGGTTATCATTGGTCTCTTTGTTGCCTCTCTGATTAATGCCCTCCTTGCCTGGTCTGTGAGTTTTGGTGGGCGGCCCTCTCTTGGCAGGTTTGTTGTGGTGCCATATTCTTTCAATTTTTTAATAATGTATTTAATGGTGCTCCGTGGGATGTTCAAAGTTTCTGATATTTTTCTATAATCCAAACCTGATCCGTACTTCTCCACAACTTTGTCCCTGAACTGTTCGGAGAGCTCCTTGGTCTTCATGGTGCCGCTTATTTGGTGGTGCCCCTTGCTTAGTGGTGTTGCAGACTGTGAGGCCTTTCAGAACAGATGTATATATACTGAGATCATGTGACACTTAGATTGTACACAGGTGGACTTTATTTAACTAATTATGTATCTTCTGAAGGTAATTGGTTGCACCAGATCTTATTTAGGGGCTTCATAGCAAAGGGGGTTCATCCATATGCATGCACCACTTTTCAGTTATTTACTTTTTAGAATTTTTTGAAACAAGTTATTTTTTTCATTTCACTTCACCAATTTGGACTATGTTGTGTATGTCCATTACATGGAATCCAAATAAAAATCCATTTAAATTACAGGTTGTAACGCAACAAAATAGGAAAAACGCCAAGTGGGATGAATACTTTTGCAAGGCACTGTATGTCAAGGTGGGAAATTGGAAATGTGAATTGGGCCAAGTTGGAGGTAACAATGCATTTAGGTTATAGTTTATTGAGATGCATGAATACACCACACCGAAAGCTTGATTTTATGGCTATTTTAAAACGAATTTCCTGCAATTCTACATAGTAATGATTTATGTTCACTACTTATGTTCATCCATTGATTTGATGATTAAATATATGAAAATAAATTATATCAATTCATAGGTCAGCCCTCTGTTTTGTTTTATTCTGTAATAGGTATATTGTAACCATGTGTTCCAGCCAATCAAATCAAAGTTTATTTAGCCCTGTCCTTTTAGAACCACGAAGGGTGCTCCAATCGTTTAAAATAACACTCATAAAGATCTATTGCCTACGCCGAATAGTGATTTATTAGTATTTTATATAACAGAACGGAATAGAATAGAATAGCAGGCCTATAACATTACTGTTTCACCAAAAACACCTAATTTCTAATGACATTTTAGGATGGTTAGCTGAAGCTGAATAGTCCCAAAATAATTATCACGTGCCAAAACTCAGAGCCACTATGCAGGATATACAGTCATGGTCAAAAGTTTTGAGAATGACACAAGTATTGGTCTTCACAAAGTTTGCTGCTTCAGTGTTTTTAGATATTTTTGTCAGATGTTACTATGGTATACTGAGGTATAATTACAAGCATTCCATAAGTGTCAAAGGCTTTTATTGACAATTACATTAAGTTTATGCAAAGTGTCAATATTTGCAGTCGACACTTATTTTTCAAGACCTCTGCAATCCGCCCTGGCATGCTGTCAATTAACTTCTGGGCCACATCCTGACTGATGGCAGCCCATTCTTAAATAATCAATGCTTGGAGTTTGTCAAAATTTGTGGGGTTTTGTTTGTCCACCCGCCTCTTGAGGATTGACCACAAGTTCTCAATGGGATTATTGTTTCCAGAGCCACTTAGTTATCACTTTTGCCTTATGGCAAGGTGCTCCATCATGCTGGAAAAGGCATTGGTCGTCACCAAACTGTTCTTGGATGGTTGGGAGAAGTTGCTCTTGGAGGATGTGTTGGTACCATTCTTTATTCATGGCTGTGTTCTTGGGCAAAATTGTGAGTGAGCCCACTCCCTTGGCTGAGAAGCAACCCCACACATGAATGGTCTCAGGATGCTTTACTGTTGGCATGACACAGGACTGGTAGCGCTCACCTTGTCTTCTCCGGACAAGCTTTTTTCCGGATGCCCCAAACAATCGGAAAGGGGATTCATCAGAGAAAATGACTTTACCCCAGTCCTCAGCAGTCCAATCCCTGTACCTTTTGCAGAATATCAGTCTGTCCCTGATGTTTTTCCTGGAGAGAAGTGGCTTCCTCGCTGCCCTTCTTGACACCAGGCCATCCTCCAAAAGTCTTTGCCTCACTGTGCGTGTAGATGCTCTCACACCTGCCTGCTGCCATTCCTGAGCAAGCTCTGCACTGGTGGTGCCCCGATCCCGCAGCTGAATAAATAAATAAATATGCCATTTAGCAGACGCTTTTATCCAAAGCGACTTACAGTCAGGCGTGCATACATTTTTTTTTTTGTGTATGAATCAACTTTAGGAGACGGTCCTGGCGCTTGCTGGACTTTCTTGGGCATCCTGAGGCCTTCTTCACAACAATTGAACCTCTCTCCTTTAAGTTCTTGATGATCCGATAAATGGTTGATTTAGGTGCAATCTTACTAGCAGCAATATCCTTGTCTGTGAAGCCCTTTTTGTGCAAAGCAATGATGACGGCACGTGTTTCCTTGCAGGTAACCATGGTTAACAGAGGAAGAACAATGATTTCAAGCACCACCCTTCTTTTAAAGCTTCCAGTCTGTTATTCTAACTCAATCAGCATGACAGAGTGATCTCTAGCCTTGTCCTCGTCAACACTCTCACCTGTGTTAACGAGAGAATCACTGACATGACGTCAGCTGGTCCTTTTGTAGCAGGGCTGAAATGCAGTGGAAAAGTTCATTTTCATGGCAAAGAGGGACTTTGCAATTAATTGCAATTCATCTGATCACTCTTCATAACATTCTGGAGTATATGCAAATTGCCATCATAAAAAGTGAGGCAGCAGACTTTGTGAAAATTTATATTTGTGTCATTCTCAAAACTTTTGACCACGACTGTACATTATGCTTTGATTGAAACAAAATACAAGAACGCTTAATAGTTTGTTAACATCATCTGCCCTAATTCACTCACGAAACAGTAATTCAAGAAGATCGAAATGCATAGGCTATTCCCATTAAACTGATTGAGATCAATCAAATGATTGGCATGCAGATGCAGTTTCACCGCTAAAACTTGAATAATTATCATTCACGATTGACAGTGATGATGGCCTATTTTGAAATTAGGTTTGCCTAATTTGGTGTTTGAGGGTACTAAAAATAAAAAATAATCTTGAGACAATATGTGTGGGCACAGGCAGACGTTGCAATTGGAGGATGCATTTTATGCATATTTTATAACTGGGCTCTCCAACCCTGTTCCTGGAGACCTACCATCCTGTAGGTTTTCATTCCAACCCTAATCTAGCGCGCCTGATTCTAATAATTTGCTGGTTTATAAAATGAATCGGGTTAGTTACAACTTGGGTTGGAGTGAAACTCTACAAGACCGTAGCACTCCAGGAACAGTGTTGGAGAGCCATGATAGGCTATTCAATAGGCTACATCTGTCAGTACAAACTTTGATTGCGGAAATTATGACATCATTTACATATTTTTTGCACTCCCTCATCTAAAGAAATAGCACTACACCAGGTCTTTGGTAGGTCTGTAGCCGGTGGTGTCTGTGTGCTGCATCTGAGCTGAAGCCAAAATCCAACCGTACCGTGCTCATTACAAACATGGTAAATAAAGGACCTTGAATGACAGCATCATGGACAACTCCTCCGTTCACCCGGAGACTTTGTGCCACTATTTTGATCTGTCGCTGACCACGTCGCTGTCGCTGCCTTCTCCATTTACATTGTGTCATAGTTTACACTTGGATTAGCCTACACTGTAATTCATTAAACTGGACTAGATTATTTTACCGCACCAACATTGCAATTCACTGCATGCACGATTTATGCAATACACTGAGATATATTGTGGCGCTGTAAAACATTTTTTGGAGCTGTGCTACAGAAGGCTATATCGGTCCGCTAATACAGGATTAGTAAAGGCCCAGTGCACTACTTTTGAGAAGGAAAAAAAATGTCATTTTTTTATTCCGATTTTTCAGGGGTGCTGCATGTTTTTTTTCTTTCAAAAGAAACATTGAACATCTAATAGTCAAATCATAGTGTAAAAGCAGGTGAGCTGGTTCTATTATTTTTGGCCAGTTTCTGGTGTTTTGTGGTGGAAAACTGAGCGGGTTGAGCATAACATGTCAACCCTGTAACCCACAGATAGACAGGCTAGAAATGTTTTAATGATTTACATTTTGTTGTGATGCTTGTATTCACTTGCCCAACCCTGTTGCACAAAACAAGCTTCCATTTCCCCTGTCACAAGGGGATTCGTCAACCCTGTTACGGTCAAATTTAATTGGCACTTAATAGACACTTACTATAGTAATTTTGAGATGGGAACATGCTTTTTATGACAGAATGTTAAAATGAGGTGAAATAAAGCAGTTTCTTTTCACCAAGTTACACTACTCAAAAGGCACCTAATTGGTGGAACGACCCACATATAACTAATTCCTTTCACAAAATAAAGTATCTGGAAAAACTATAGTAGTCGAATTCCTAGGGGAGGTTCCTGATATGTTTACACAACTATCCTTATTATAAGAGAATACTGTGAAAAGTAAGTACAAACTATAGCCAATAGACTCCAGAAACCTATTATTTACACCCAGTTAACTTGAACTAATTGGAAAGTACAATGAATAATTTGTAGCAATAAACCGCTTTATAAAATAAAATACGTCCTTTCAAGCTGGATTAATTTATCCTATCTGCACTCCAGACACCTTATCCACCAATCTGAGCTCACTGCAAGATATAAATTACAGATCAGTTTAACATAAAGGTCAAGATAATATCGCTCATTAATAAGCAGAGGTCTGCTGGGTAATGGTTCTGATCATCAAGGACATCAACCACCCGAGCCACTACCTGTTCACCCCGCTATCATCCAGCAGGCGAGGTCAGTACAGGTGCATCAATGCTGGGACCGAGAGAATGAAAAACAGCTTCTATCTCAAGGCCATCAGACTGTTAAATAGCCATCACTAGCACATTAGAGGCTGCTGCTGCCTATTTGAAATCACTGGCCACTTTAATAATGTTTACATATCTTGCACTACTCATCTCATATGTATATACTGTATTCTATTCTATAATATTCTACTGTATCTTAGTCCATGCCGCTCTGTCATTGCTTGTCCATATATGTATATATTCTTAAATTCCATTCCTTACTTAGATTTGTGTGTATTAGGTATATGTTGTGAAATTGTTAGATATTACTTGTTAGATATTACTGCACTGTCGGAGCTAGAAGCACAAGCATTTTGCTACACCCGCAATAACATCTGCAAAACATGTGTGTGACAAATAACATTTGATTTGATTTGATCTATCATCATCAAGTAGCTTGCTAAGTGTATTTTCTCTTTTTCTGGGACTCACACTTTCCTCAGACATAGGCCAGTAAGAGAGGACTGCCTCCCTGTCATGGATACATAAAGCAACACATTCCTCTCCAAAGCAAATCAGTTACAGTGTAAACAGCCTTCACAAAACCAGCACTGTTCCATTCACTTAACTTCAAGGCTATCTGGGCCATCTTGGCCTTGCAGCTGTGCTCTGCATTCACATATTTATTTTGTTTGCTATGGTCAGCCCAGATGGGCACAATGAAGTGTTTTCTCCCTCTGATTTACTTGTTTATCCTAGACAAGACATCACATGGATCTCTTGGCACACGTCCCGTACGACATGTGGAACACATTATCCTCATCCTGCCACTTTAGTCTGCCACTGAAGGCCTGTGTCTGTGTGTGTGCTCCAGCTGCAACCCAACAACACAACACTGTGATGACGGAAATCAGTGACGCATCTCAGACATAAGGTCAGAGTCAGACGTAGACAGGCCAAGGAGGTTTTTATGAGATGACAAATTCTCACAGACGAGTTCGAAGGTATATTGTAATTAATATCTCAGACCACCCATCAGTAGCACACTCACCATTACATGTATTGGTCCTAACACTTACGAAGCAAATCCTGGTGCATTGTTTTGAAGCAAACTCTTCCCTTAATGAGGATCTTATTTTGATCATCCTGTTGTTGCAAGAAATTTCCTGAACAGCAGGAAATGCCAACTTGTAATGTATTTGACGTTTAAAAAGGCTTCTAAAGTTAGTCATTTCAGACTTTATTTGCCCTAACTGAAAATGTGTAAACCCCTACAAAAATGTCCATTAATTATAATCCACACAATAATTTGCATTTCCTGTTGCTGCAGCATTATTTTCCTGCTGTGAGAAACTGGTCAAATGAAGATCCTACACCTGTATACACATACCCTCATATATACAGCGCTTTAAGCCTTCTCTTTAAAGGCTGTTCAACAGCGGTCAGAGACTGAGCTGACAACGGGACCCAGAAGTACCTTTGTTAGTGAGAATGTCAACCGTTATTCAGGGAGGAAGCGGATCGGTTTGTTGCAAGAGCGCCGTGTGACAAAGAGCTTGGTGAAGAGAGGCCCTCTAGCAAACGTAAAAGTTAATTTAGAGATGGGAGTGTCACAGACCTACATATGCCACTTAAATGTGTTGAAACAGAATTTCCCAATTATCCAAAAGCTTTCTTAAAACTTTAATTATGAACTTCAGTCCCTATTTCATTGAACAATAAACCAAATGTTTTTGGTAAAATTAGATTTCTATCTATCTACCCATTCAATGTGAAAGAGAAAATAAATTGATTAGTGTGTTACTCACAGCTTTCTGCTGGGTGTTAAGGAGGGCAGGTGACAGTCCCTCGGCTCTCTCTGGGTCGCTGGAGATGTCGTCCTCTGATTCCTCCCAGGAGGAGGAGAAGCCTGTGGAAGAGGCTGAGGAGGAGGACAGCTTCCTCAGGGCTCGGGATGACCTGGGGCTGTGCTGGGGCGCGCTGCTTGGATCACAGCCTTCTCCCTGGGCCTCCATCCCGTGGTCCGTTACTATGACGGCTGGGATGGTGGTCCCCACCTCTGGGCAGCTCCCCTCTCTGTCGGCCCAGGCCGAGGCTGCTTGCAGCTGGGTTTCCGTTGGCTCCGTTCCTGCCTTTGTCAGACAGGTCTGGGCCCACTCCGCAGGGCGCTCACTGTCGCTGCCTGCCAAGAAGCTGCCAATCCCCAGTGTACTCGGGGAGTGACTGCTCGCTGAACTGTCAGCTTGGGCCCAAGTTCCTGCTGATTTCTTCACAAGCAGACTTCCCTGTTCCGTATTTGGGTCAGCCGTGCTATTTTCCATTCTGCTGTTCCCCGTTACTCCCTGCTCCGAGCGGAGACACCATTTCCCATTCTGGAGTTCCTTGGGAATGCTTGGAGAGAAGTCTCTCTGTGGGGGGTTGGAGGTGGGCACCTGGGTGGGCCGGCTGGCCTGGGAGGCTGGGCCTGTTCTGCGCAGGGACCTAGGGCTGCGCTGGATCTCAGCGTTCTGAACCTGGGTGCGCAGGCCAGAGATCTGGGCCTCGAACAGACCCACCTTCTTGTTGACCTCCACATTCAGGAGCTCCCGGTGGATCTGCAGGAGCTGCACTGTGCGCTTCACTTCCCCGTTTGGGGCCTCCTCATCTCCGTTGCTGCTGAGCCGGCGGACACGGTTGCCCACGATCACCCCCAGGGTATCAGGGTGGCGGCAGGGGGAGCGGGCCCTGGGGCTGCTGGGGCCTGGAGAGGGGGGAAAGACGAAGGAGCCCCCAGGGGAGCCAGGACTCAGACTGCCAGGGCTGTAGGGGCCCCCAGTCACCTGGAGCTGGCAGTAGGTGGAGCGGCCTGGCACAGGCAGCACAGGCCTCCCAGTCCGAGGGCTACTCTCACTCTTCAGATTGTTGCTATTCATCATAATCAGACTGCTCAGGGCATAAGCAGCCATAGTATCAGGCTGATACTGTCAGTATGGGCTCCCATCTAGCCCTAGTCCTGGTTGGTGCTCTGGCATCTACACACCACCATAGCATTTGGTGGAGTATGTGAGAGGAGAGGTGGAATTCCCTGCTGAATATTTTATGGAGGAGAGTTGTTGAAGAGGAAAAACAAAACATAGTCAGTAAAAGCTTCAATAAAGGCTGCAATTGTATGACTTGCATTTGAATGAGAATAAAGCTTATTTCCCACACTGTGGAATGTGGACTAATGAGTGTGTAGCTTTCATTTTGTTCTAAAAATATGACCCAGAAAATCCCTCACAAAGGTAGCATTCCTTCCCAAGGCAAGGTGGATTACATGCCTATTCAAGATGCAAATCAATGTTCCATGAAATAGGCATGTGTTAGCTTTTTCTCTAGCTAAGAAAATACCCAGAGTTTAACTTTTGTTACTTAAAATCTACTGTAGGTAATGAGACACAAGAATAGATTTACTTGTTGCCATTAGTCTTAGAGAGAGAAAGTAACAAATCATATCAGTATTCACTGTAGCTCTCTACCGTAAACTACATGTTCCTGAAATGGAATGATACGGCTATTTGGCATTGCTCTTTTATGACGTGCTTGTCTACTCAATTTTATTTTTCTTTTTAATCTAGGGCAGCCCCCACACTTTGTCTGCGAAGGAGGTCCAGCAGCGTTTGAGGAAATACAGTTTTAAGTCTTCTGCTGGACAAAATATGCTCCTCTGTTGCAAGAAAATACACAAAGTTTATTCTAAATATTTAAAACATATGCTTCTGATGGAGAAAATCCACATGGCCTTTTATGTCTTTGCTTCAGTGAGACAGAAATGTGATTAATAGCGTACTTTCAGACTCTGAGGAAAAAAGACCATTCTGCATTCCTGAATCCTTATATCACATATGGTGGTTTTAGCTAACCTGTGACACAAAACAGTCAAAACAAATAGTCCCATAACAAGGCTTGTAGGCTATTTTGAGAGTGAGTAAGCATATTGTGATTGAGCTCAAAGATAGGGATCTAGAAACAAGTATCCCACTGGGCATAGACGTCAATTCAACGTCTATTCCATGTTAGTTCAATGTAATTATATTGAAATGACGTGGAAACAACATTGATTCAACCAGTGTGTGCCAAGTGGGATACTGTTACTGTATATACTGTAGGTTAATTGCAGTGACTAGAGTCTCTGGAAAATATGTGAATAATAATAAACATAAAAGGCAGAAGGAAAGATTAAGTTGAAGCTACATTTATATTAAATACTGCAAGATTAGTGTTTCAGGGAGCAGGCAGAGAAGAAAACATCAAGTATTCCCTTTAAAGGGAAAAGATCTGATGCAAGACATTTAAGAAGTATTGTTTAAAGGGCACCCTGGATCACAACCCAGAATAACATCAACCCTGCTGAATGTATGTTACACAAACAAAACATTGACATTTCAAAATGAGTCCATGTTAACTTTACCACACAGAGTTGGGCTTTGGATTTTCCTATGAATGACGTAAGTTCTAAATGAGTTTTAGTTGCTTTGAAAATGGCACACTGGTCTATATTTTGCACAAGCCCACAGTAGATTTATATCTTTACACTGACACACCATGGAACAACAATTCAATACCTTATAGAAAATACTACTGTTCACCTCAAACTGAAATATTGGTTAACATGTGGCATAATGCTTCAATAACAGCAGCTGTGTGGCTCCCCAGTCCCCAGCATCTGGAGGCAGAGAGGAGGAGGAGAGCCAGGCAGGAGATGTCAGCCAACATTAAAGTGGACCAGGTGAGAAGAGGGACACCATTGTGCCTCTGGCCAGGTACCTGGGGAAGGGTCAGATTCTGACCGTCTACCTAGCGTCTCTCTCTCCCAGTCAGACCCACACCTCTCAGAGGCAAAGTGACACTTCCAGCCTCTATAGAGCGAGTAGAGCCTGTGATGGTTCCCATGAACTCTTCATCACTTCCCTGGAACTTAGTCAGCACTGACAACTCAACTTACTTGCTCTCTTTGCATGACCGGGCAAAAAAAAGTACAAATGCAAACAGAGCAAATAGAAGAAAAGAAAACATAAATCGGGTCCATACAATAAATGGACTGCAGTGACTGTATTTCATTGGGACTTGATTGAACTAATATTCAATGATTTACAAGTTTGTTTTGTTTTATTTATATATTTTTTAACATTGACAATAATTGGTTCATATGACATGAAGCAGATGCTCTCCACTACAATAACTACCTATCTCTGTCAAACACGTGGTAATCTATATCTGCATGTGTGCTTTACTGCAAGCTCAATTTGCCATTGTTATTAAAATGCTTACTGGGCTTGGACATTACCATAATGACATTCTTTAGAAAATCCATATAAATAGTTTAGCTAATCTAATAACAAAAAGAAACCAACAGAAAACGTGCAGTAGCTTATAAGCCTTAACTATAATTTCTAATATTTTCTCTGACCTTCTTTGATAAAACAACAATAATAATAAACATAAGTATTATTGTTATTATTAATAATATTATTATCATTATCATCAGCAGCATCATCATCAGTATCTGGGCTATATCCTTACAGTTGTTGTAACAGAGTTCCAAAATTGTTGATACATTGTAACAACAAAGTAACAACTTGTTGCTGCTGTTACTCTGTTATGTTCAATCAATATGATTCAACACAAACTGTTCGCTTTTTTCCTTGTTGCGAATAGCTAAATACTTGCTTGGAAAGTTTGAAAGACACTTTACAGACTCATTGGAAATGAGTGTCTTACCTTGTACTAACAGACACCTCGTCCTAATAGAAACCCCTCTATGAGTTCTCCAATATCGAACGGGTGGCTGTCCGACCAACCATCAAAGCCGATGAGAATGTCTACAGCACAGAATGCAATCCAGCGCGTCTCAGAACATTCAATATCTGTTGCGCGAACTTCACACAACACACAATCTTCTTCAGGCAAAAGGACGGTCGGTTCTCGCAGAAATGAACTTTTTCTCCCGCTGCGTGTCCAAAATACTTGCTCTTATGACCACTTGAGTTCTTCAACACCTCGCATCCGCGTAGTAGGCTAGTAGGCTACTAGGCTGTTGTTTGCTTAGTGTAGGCTACTACATAAAGCAGGAAGGAAGTAGACACAGACAGTCATTACTACGCAACAAACAGCTTTTCTCTCAATTGCCTAGCAGGGAAGAAAATAGCTTGAAACGCACACAACCTTGAATTGAGACGTCACCGACGATGTTTTTGGTAGTGTTTTTGTCTGGGCTAGTGTATCTGGATTGGGTCATCACATAATAAAACTTAATTGGAGTGACATTTATTCGATAAAGCCAGGATAATAATAATAATAATAATAAACGATAATGGAAAACAATATAACATTTTAGTAATATTAGTAATCTGATATTATAGTCACATCACATCCATAATATTATGTAAACGATTCTGCATGTTTGTTCTGCATTGTATAGCCACAACCATGCAACAGGTGAAATGTTACCTGTCACTACAACGACATTTTCTAACTTTATGGAGAATTTATCACTGTTCAATCAAACAGTGTTTTATTTACTTTATTCTAGATTTTAAAGCAAACGTTTTATTGAATAAATATTATATAATATTATAGGACTACCTACAGTAAATATGTTTTACTTGAGACTATCACTTCCTGCCCCTGCTCTTAGCATACCTTTAGCATATTTCTATTTACATGGCTCTAGGGGAAAGTGTTAATTTCCCTAATGGCTCTTAGACTGGCTTATTAACAAAATCAGACCATACATTCATTATTCTACATTACTGTCCTGTAGGCAAGTTGTTAAAAAAAAAATTCTCACAATTCTTATTAGAGTAATTTATAATTTATGTATCATTTATGTTACTCAATATGATATCAATAACCATTTGAACCTTTTTGGAAGCCTTTGTAGTACCATGCAATGAGCATTGTGCACAATGAGTGTGAAACAGATCTCTGTAAAATTCATAAACTAACTTATCTATTTCATAAATTCAATCAGTCATTTGCTGTAAAGCAGTCATTACTCACCCATTAAAATTCTACCTCATGATTTTGTAGATCAGCGGATAAACCAATGACCAATTACCATTTAGTATAAGGGAGGGAAGTGTGTCAGCTGGCAGACTAAACTGGATGGAAAATACAATGCTGGTGGCCTTTCTGATTTGAATGAGCCTGGTTGCCTGATAGGTGGTATGAAAATTAACTTTCCAGTCCCTTGAGATTTCAGACCAGGTTAGGTCATTGTGGCCGTCAAATGAAAATGATTGCCTCATGTTTGACAATTTTAGTGTCATCAGCATTAAACAATGTCTGTTAATGCACAATGTCCCGCGTGCAGCCCCACACACTCAGACACTTTTATGAAGTTAGTAAGGAGAGAAGATTTACACAAGCTTTAGACACATAGTCACAGATCTACTGTGGTGTATATTTCAGTGAAACAGCATAATAATAGTAGTCTCTGTTGCTAAGACAGAAAGATTGTATTAAAACACAGCACATAAACACTGGATTTTTTTTTCTTCATGTAAATGTTTGCATATGTACCTGTGTGTGAGTGTGTGTGTGTGTGTGTGTGTGTTTGGTTTTACTATCCTTGAGACCAGAAGTCCTCACAAGGATAGTAAAACAAGGAAACATTTGGACAAGTGGGGACATTTCGCCAGTTGCCACAAGGAAAAAACTATTTTATTCTTAGGGGTTAGGTTTATGGTTAGGGTTACAATTAGGGTTAGGTTAAGGGTTCGGTTTGGGGTTAGGGGTTAAGGAAAATAGGATTTTGAATGGGAATCAATTGATTGGTCCCCACAAGGATAGTACAACAAACATGTGTGTGTGTGTGTGTGTGTGTGTGTGTGTGTGTGTGTGTGTGTGTGTGTGTGTGTGTGTGTGTGTGTGTGTGTAACCTCAGTGTTCCCTACAACTGAGTCTGTGTCATGTTTACCTTACAAGTAGTCAGAAATTAACTGTATAATGTGTGTGTCTGTCATACACGGATATCAACATCATGAGTACTTTCTATGCCCTATAAGGATGGGGATCATGAGGTGAACTTTGAGACAATAGCCCTGTGTGTCAATAAAGACCAATCACATGGAAAAACTATGGCTGCGAGGCACTACCCAGATCTGTTGTTCACTGAGGTAGAAAGAAAAATCTATATCCATCCCTGACCTATGCAGATGTTGGTGGATATCATTTGTCAAATGTCAGGTAAAGTGCACTGTGCATGGTCTCTCATTTAAGTCTCTTTTTATCAATAAATGTAATGGAGGGTGACTTTATCGAGTAAAGACATTAGATGCCAGGAGAGGGCCTGTGATTTCATTTCTCAACTACCTGACTGATAACCATATTGATCATAGGAAATTATATCAATCAACAGAATATTGTTAATGAAGCTGTTATGGCTACATGTAAAAAAAAAGATACAGATGATGCAACACTATAAATAGACTACATACAAATATGAACTGAATGAGAAGTGAGGTCAAGTAAATGAAAAAGTGTAGTTCATAAATTCTCCAACAGTCCTTTCTCTCTCGACTATATTTTCCACAGGTGATGTAATTTGCAAGTCACATACGCCATCGCGTGACTGATATTGGTACAGCAAATGTGTAAACGTTTTTATAAGAGGATAACTTGAGAAAAAACACTAGTAGGTGGTGGTAAATATTCACATAAAACACCTGTCTTTTTACAAGTATTTTTTTAAATCACTAACCAACCAGATATATAATGTGATGGTCTACTACGATATTTCTGTAATATAACTAATAAAAGCAACTGATCATCTTTACATTTCAGTCATTTAGCAGACGCTCTTATCCAGAGCGACTTACAGTTAGTGCATTTTTCATACTGCCCCCCGTGGGAAACGATCCCACAACCCTGGCGTTGCAAGCGCCATGCTCAACCAACTGAGCTACATTTCGTTTGTGAACTAGGGCTTTTTGATACATGATAGAGCAGGTCTAGCTATTGTTTTAAATATCACACTATTCAATATATATCACGTCATGGATTCTCATGTTTACAATGTTGTACATTGTTACAATGTAGCTTATTTATAAGGGGTCGTCACTAGTTACCACAGCCACAATCTCATAAACCCCGCCTATTTGTACAATTTCTCTTCTTAAAATGTTATTTTAAACATAACCTTAACCCTAACCTTACCCACACTGCTAACTTTATGCCCAACCCTAATCTTAAATGAAGACCAAAAAGCACATTTTTGTTTTCATACATTTTTACGATAGAGACAATTTTGAGTTTGTGGCTGTGCTATCTAGTGGAAAACACAGCTAAGACCGCCCTTATAACAGGAATCTGACTATTCATTGGAGAGTACACACTTTTCTTTGAAGATTGACCAATGAGGGATGAGTATTCAGCCACCACCTCTCCAGAACAGACCGCCTCTCTCAGTACACGACCAATAGAAGATGTTCAAGGGCAGGGTAAAAGGACCTTGACAATCACGGTTTTGAGTTGGTAAACATCGTTGACCTCATGGTGGGGGACGAGGCTGCATTGAAAATACATCCAGACGTTCGTAATTACTGGGGGTAAGGTTTTTTCTTTCTTTCTATGACAAGTAGCTATAGTGCTTGGAATAATGGAATAAATACATATTGCTTCTCCCTGGTTTGACAATTTGGACATTGCATTGGCGAAAAAACACATCTCATCTGCCTTAAAACGTGACCTAGCTAAGCTATGGCTAACGTTAATGTTATCAGAGTAACTAGCTGGATAGCTTATCCGAATGTCAGTGAATACATGTCTGAAAATTGTAGCTAGCTAGTTAGTTTACTGACATTGCACCGAGATATTTAATGCAAATCGGACGAAATGCAAACATTTTATCTGGCGGCCTCACCTGCTTAAACGATGTATTTTGTTTGCCCAGACTCAGCCATGATGCACTATAAATCTTACAAAATACAACATGTCATGTGCATGCATGGTCTGCTAGCTGGTGTGAAATTTAGCCGACAATAGCTGTTTCATAAGTGCTAATTTTCCTACATGCATTTACATCAGCTTGTAGAAGCGAAAGACGTCTCTATTTTGGAAAAAGTAAATAGGCAGAGTAATTCTGAGCATGAAGAATAATAATTTCTTTAAAAGTAATTTCCTCTCAATCTTAAATAAGCATGCCCCTTTCAAAAAATACAAAACTAAGAACAGATATAGCCCCTGGTTCTCCTCAGACTTGACTGCCCTTGACCAGCACAAAAACATCCTGTGGCGTACTGCATTAGCATCGAACTGTTCAGGGAAGTTAGGAACCAATATACACAAGCAGTTAGGAAAGCAAAGGCTAGCTTTTTTAAACAGAAATTTGCATCCTGTAGCACTAACTCCAAAAAGTTTTGGGACACTGTGGTCCTCTGTAGCTCAGCTGGTAGAGCACGGCGCTTGTAACGCCAAGGTAGTGGGTTCGATCCCCGGGACCACCCATACACACAAAAAATGTATGCATGCATTACTGTAAGTCGCTTAGGATAAAAGCGTCTGCTAAATGGCATATTATTTATTATTAAATCCATGGAGAATAAGAGCACCTCCTCCCAGCTGGCCACTGCACTGAGGCGAGGAAACACTATCCCCACCGATAAATCTACAATAATTGAGAATTTCAACAAGCATTTTGCAACGGCTGGCCATGCTTTCCACCTGGCTACAACTACCCCGGCCTCCAAATCAAATCAAATTTTATTGGCCAAATACAACAGGTGCAGACATTACAGTGAAATGCTTACTTACAGCCCTTAACCAACAGTGCATTTATTTTTAATAAAAAAGTAAAATAAAACAACAACAAAAAAGTGTTGAGAAAAAAAGAGCAGAAGTAAAATAAAATAACAGTAGGGAGGCTATATATACAGGGGGGTACCGGTGCAGAGTCAATGTGCGGGGGCACCGGCTAGTTGAGGTAGTTGAAGTAATATGTACATGTGGGTAGAGTTAAAGTGACTATGCATAAATAATTAACAGAGTAGCAGCAGCGTAAAAAGATGGGGTGGTGGGGCAGTGCAAATAGTCTGGGTAGCCATGCTTAGCTGTTCAGGAGTCTTATGGCTTGGGGGTAGAAGCTGTTGAGAAGTCTTTTGGACCTAGACTTGGCACTCCGGTACCGCTTGCCGTGCGGTAGCAGAGAGAACAGTCTATGACTAGGGTGGCTGGAGTCTTTGACAATTTTGAGGACCTTCCTCTGACACCGCCTGGTATAGAGGTCCTGGATGGCAGGAAGCTTGGCCCCAGTGATGTACTGGGCCGTACGCACTACCCTCTGTAGTGCCTTGCGGTCGGAGGCCAAGCAGTTGCCATACCAGGCGGTGATGCAACCAGTCAGGATGCTCTCGATGGTGCAGCTGTATAATTTTTTGAGGATCTGAGGACCCATGCCAAATCTTTTCAGACTCCTGAGGGGGAATAGGCTTTGTCGTGCCCGCTTCACGACTGTCTTGGTATGTTTGGACCATGATAGTTTGTTGGTGATGTGGACACCAAGGAACTTGAAGCTCTCAACCTGTTCCACTACAGCCCCGTCGACGAGAATGGGGGCGTGCTCAGTCCTCTTTTTTTTTTTTTCCTGTAGTCCACAATCATCTCCTTTGTCTTGGTCACGTTGAGGGAGAGGTTGTTATCCTGGCACCACACGGCCAGGTCTCTGACCTCCTCCCTATAGGCTGTCTCATCGTTGTCGGTGATCAGGCCTACCACTGTTGTGTCGTCTGCAAACTTAATGATGGTGTTGGAGTCGTGCCTGGCCATGCAGTCATGGGTGAACAGGGAGTACAGGAGGGGACTGAGCACGCACCTCTGAGGGGCCCCCGTGTTGAGGATCAGTGTGGCAGATGTGTTGTTACCTACCCGTACCACCTGGGGGCAGCCCGTCAGGAAGTCCAGGATCCAGTTGCAGAGGGAGGTGTTTAGTCCCAGGATCCTTAGCTTAGTGATGAGCTTTGAGGGCACTATGGTGTTGAATGCTGAGCTGTAGTCAATGAATAGCATTCTCACGTAGGTGTTCCTCTTGTCCAGGTGGGAAAGGGCAGTGTGGAGTGCAATAGAGATTGCATCATCTGTGGATCTGTTGGAGCGGTATGCAAATTGGAGTGGGTCTAGGGTTTCTGGGATAATGGTGTTGATGTGAGCCATGACCAGCCTTTCAAAGCACTTCATGGCTACAGACGTCAGTGCTACGTGTCGGCAGATCTAGGCAGCACGTGGGTTCCTAGAATGGCAGGAACAATAGGAAAATTGTGATGACTTTTTCCACATTTTGTTACGTTACAGCCTTATTCTAAAATGGATTAAATACATTGTGTTTCTCATCAATCTTCACACAATAACCCATAATGACAAAGTGAAAACATGTTTTTAGAAATGTTACGTAAGTATTCAGACCCTTTGCTATGAGACTCGAAATTGAGCTCAGGTGCATCCTGTTTCCACTGATCATCCTTGATGTTTCTACAACTTGATTGGAGTCCACCTGTGGTGAATTCAATTGATTGGATATGATTTGGAAAAGCACACACCTGTCTATATAAGGTCCCACAGTTGACAGTGCATGTCTGAGCAAAAACCAAGCCGTGAGGTCGAAGGAATTGTCCGTAGAGCTCCAATACAGGATTGTGTCGAGGCACAGATCTGGGGAAGGGTACCAAAAAATGGAACACGGTGGCCTCCATCATTCTTTATTAACCTCTTAAGGATCAGACCCTTTTTTCAATTTTCACCTAAAATTACATAACCAAATCTAACTGCCTGTAGCTCAGGACCTGAAGCAAGGATTTGCATATTCTTTATACCATTTTAAAGGAAACACTTCAAAGTTTGTGGAAATGTAAAATTAATGTAGGAGAATAACACATTAGATCTGGTAAAAGATAATACAAACCAAAAAACATGTGTTTTCTATGTCTTTTTCTGTTCCATCATCTTTGAAATGCAAGAGAAAGGCCATAATATCATATAGGAGTTTAGACGGAATTTGGATTTTGGCCACCAGATGGCAGCAGTGTGTGTGCAAAGTTTTAGACTGATCCGGTGAAGCATTGCAATACTGCACAATATTTTGTATCAAGTCTGGCCAAATGTGCCGAATTGGTCAATTGATACATTTTCATGTACATAACTATAGAGAACATACAGAAATGATATGGTAATACAAAATTAAAGTTTACACAATCCCAGGAATTTCATAGATGAATTATTAGCTTATACACTAACTTTCACACATCTAGATAGCGGGGCGGAGTGGGTGTGGAGCCAGAGATGGCAGGGGTTCAAACTGTTGAACCCAGTTCCTACATTTGAAAATAAAATTGATTTTATAAAACAAAACTATGCTACATTTTCTCTGGGACCCCCAGGATGACAAATCAGAGCGACATTACTGAAAGTACACTACCGTTCAGAATTTTGGGGTCACTTAGAAATGTCCTTGTTTTCGAAAGAAAAGCAATTTTCATGCCCATTTAAAATAACATTTATCAGAAATACAGTGTAGACATTGTTAATGTTGTAAATGGCTATTCTAGCTGGAAACGGCTGAATAAAAAAATGTAATGGAATATCTACAGAGGCCCATTATCAGCAACCATCAGTCCTGTGTTCCAATGGCACGTTGTGTTTGCTAATCCAAGTTTATCATTTTAAAAGGCTAATTGATCATTAGAAAACCCTTTTGCAATGCTGAAAACTGTTGTGCTGATTAAAGAAGCAATACAACTGGCCTTCTTGAGACTAGTTGAGTATCTGGAGCATCAGCAATTGTGGGTTCGATCACAGGCTCAAAATGGCCAGAAACAAATAACTTTCTTCTGAAACTCGTCAGTCTATTTTTGTTCTGAGAAATGAAGGCTATTCCATGCGAGAAATTGCCAAGAAACTGAAGATCTCGTACAACGCGGTGTACTACTCCCTTCACAGAACAGCGCAAACTGGCTCTAACCAGAATAGAAAGAGGAGTGGGAGGCCCCGGTGCACAGCTGAGCAAGAGGACAAATACATTAGTGCAGGGTTCTGACAAAATGAGATTTTCTTCCAGAAAATCACATTGTAGGATTTTTAATGAATTTATTTGCAAATTATGGTGGAAAATAAGTATTTGGTCAATAACAAAAGTTTCTCAATACTTTGTTATATACCCTTTGTTGGCAATGACACAGGTCAAACGTTTTCTGTAAGTCTTCAAGGTTTTCACACACTGTTGCTGGTATTTTGGCCCATTCCTCCATGCAGATCTCCTCTAGAGCAGTGATGTTTTGGGGCTGTCGCTGGGCAACACGGACTTTCAACTCCCTCCAAAGATGTTCTATGGGGTTGAGATCTGGAGACTGGCTAGGCCACTCCAGGACCTTGAAATGCTTCTTACGAAGCCACTCCTTCGTTGCCGGGGCGGTGTGTTTGGGATCATTGTCATGCTGAAAGACCCAGCCACGTTTCATCTTCAATGCCCTTGCTGATGGAAGGAGGTTTTCACTCAAAATCTCACAGTACATGTCCCTTTGCAGAAAAACAGCCCCAAAGCATGATGTTTCCACCCCCATGCTTCACAGTAGGTATGGTGTTCTTTGGATGCAACTTAGCATTCTTTGTCCTCCAAACACGACGAGTTGAGTTTTTACCAAAAAGTTATATTTTGGTTTCGATCTGACCATATGACATTCTCCCAATCCTCTTCTGGATCATCCAAATGCACTCTAGCAAACTTCAGACGGGCCTGGACATGTACTGGCTTAAGCAGGGGGACACGTCTGGCACTGCAGGATTTGAGTCCCTGGCGGCGTAGTGTGTTACTGATGGTAGGCTTTGTTACTTTGGTCCCAGCTCTCTGCAGGTCATTCACAAGGTCCCCCCGTGTGGTTCTGGGATTTTTGCTCACCGTTCTTGTGATCATTTTGACCCCACGGGGTGAGATCTTGCGTGGAGCCCCAGATCGAGGGAGATTATCAGTGGTCTTGTATGTCTTCCATTTCCTAATAATTGCTCCCACAGTTGATTTCTTCAAACCAAGCTGCTTACCTATTGCAGATTCAGTCTTCCCAGCCTGGTGCAGGTCTACAATTTTGTTTCTGGTGTCCTTTGACAGCTCTTTGGTCTTGGCCATAGTGGAGTTTGGAATGTGACTGTTTGAGGTTGTGGACAGGTGTCTTTTATACTGATAACAAGTTCAAACAGGTGCCATTAATACAGGTAACGAGTGGAGGACAGAGGAGCCTCTTAAAGAAGAAGTTACAGGTCTGTGAGAGCCAGAAATCTTGCTTGTTTGTAGGTGACCAAATACTTATTTTCCACCATAATTTGCAAATAAATTCATAAAAAATCCTACAATGTGATTTTCTGGATTTTTTTTTCTCAATTTGTCTGTCATAGTTGACGTGTACCTATGATGAAAATAACAGGCCTCGCTCATCTTTTTAAGTGGGAGAACTTGCACAATTGGTGGCTGACTAAATACTTTTTTCCCCCACTGTATGGGTTTTTCTTTGCAACTTATTTCTAAGTGAGCCCAAACTTTTGAACGGTAGTGTAAGTACATTATATACCTTCAGAGGTGAATGTAGCAAACCAGTTGCCATGATAAAAGTTTTCTGTTGTGCACTCTCCTCAAACAACAGCATGGTATTTTATCACTGTAATAGCTACTGTAAATTGGACAGTGCAGTTAGATTAACAATAATTTAAGCTTTCTGCCCATTTAAGACAAGCCTATGTCCTGGAAAATTTGCTGTTGCTTACAACATCCTTCTAGTCACATTAGCGCATGTTAGCAACAACCGTCCCGGTATAGGGACACCGATCCTGTAGTGGTTTTAAATGGAAGAAGTTTGGAACCACCAAGACTCTTCCTAGAGCTGGCCACCAGCCAAACTGAGCAATCGCAGGAGAAGTGCCTTGGTCAGGGAGGTGATCAAGAACCTGATGGTCACTCTGACAGAACTCCAGAGTTCCTCTATGGAGATGGGAGATCCTTCCAGAAGGACAACCATCTCTGCAGCACTCCACCAATCAGGCCTTTATGGTAGAGGGGCCAGATGGAAGCCACTCTTCAGTAAAAGGCACACGACTGCCCACTTGGAGTTTGCCAAAAGGCACCTAAAGGACTCTGACCATGAGAAACAAGATTCTCTGGTGTGATGCAACCAAGATTGAACTTTTGGCCTGAATAACGTCTGGAGGAAACCAGGCACCATCCCTACGGTGAAGCCTGGTGGTGGTGGCAGCATCATGCTCTGGGGATGTTTTTCAGCGACGGACTGGGAGACTAGTCAGGATCGAGGGAAAGATGAACGGAGCAAAGTACAATCAAATGTATTTATAAAGCCCTTAGAGAGAACCCTAGGCACACAGCTACGACAACGCAGGAGTGGCTTTGGGACAAGTCTCTGAATGTCCTTGAGTGGCCCAGCCAGAGCCCGGACTTGAACCCGATCTGACATCTCTCCACAGACCTGAAAATAGCTGTGCAGCTACGCTCCCCATCCAACCTGACAGAGCTTGAGAGGATCTGCAGAAAAGAATGGGAGAAACTCCCCAAATACAGGTGTGCCAAGCATGTAGCGTCATACCCAAGAAGAATCAAGGCTGTAATCGCTGCCAAAGGTGCTTCAACAAGGTACTGAGTAAAGGGTCTGAATACTTTTTTTTATAAATGTGCAACATTTTCTAAAAACCAGTTTTTGCATTGTCATTATTGGGTATTATATGTAGATTGATGAGGGGGAAAAAACAATATAATCATTTTTAGAATAAGGCTGTAACGTAACAAAATGTGGAAAAAGGTATGGGGTCTGAATACTTTCTGAATGCACTGTATAAACAGTTATCAACCAGAGGAAGAGAACATATGTGGGCACGTTTTCCAAACCACACGCAACATTTGCTGTAGGGTGCCACGCGTGATGGCAGCATCCTGGAAAGACACTTGACCAGCTGGTGTGAGGAAGTAGTCCTTGAGGTTGTTGCGCACGTCTATAGCAACTCTGGTTGCCCTGTCTGCCAACATGTTTCTTGGGTCCAGGAAGCTGGTGTCCACTTGTACCATCTTTCTCCACTATCCTGGACGCAGGTCCCCAGTAGGTGTGGGGTGGATGTACCGTGTTGATGACTCTGTGTTGTCAGTGTCTGTGGTGCAAAGGTAATTGTGGAGGGCCACGCAGGCCTAGAGCTGTTGCGGTGACCGTATTACCGCCACACCGGCAGTCACGAGTCATGAAGGCAGTCAAATTCCACGTGACTGTTTAGACACAGTAATTAGACTTCTCTAAGCTCTGATGCTGCTGATGGTCATTAGTAGCCTACCAAACTTGCTAACTGCCTGGGACTCAGCACTCTATTTTTCCCTCTAATCACTCTGACATCAATGCAAATGTATTCGAAAATCTAAGCAAACACTTCATGAGAGCTCATGTTGTGCAACATTTCAATAGGCTATGCAATTCGCGCGAGAACAGATAAATGCACATTTGTAATAAAAGCATTACATGCATAATTGCATTTGCTGTCACTTTTGATAATGGTGTTTGCCACTAATGGAACTTTTGTGCTTATAACCTACTACAATGTGTCCATAGCTGCGCTTATAAAGTGAAGAAATAGCCTAATAGTTTATCAACATTTTAAGTTAAACTTTCTGATCTTTTGCATTAGCCACATTGTGTAAAAACGTTTTTGGGATGCTAGTGGTTGTATTCATTTGGGATCTATCGCATCCCACAACTGTCCCAGACTGTTTGGAATATTTATTTCTCACACAGAATAGAATAGGTTGACCTTTGTATTATGGGGGATAGAAGATTGACATAGGCTAGTGCTTTTGCTGTTCGTTAGGCCTACTCATCTTGTTTGCTGACGAAAAGTAAAAGTTATTCCAATATCTTCAATATACACCTCGGAATTGGATAAGGACGTGTGCAGTTGCGTCCCCGATGGGTCTGTCTTCACTTGTAGCCTGTGAGAAAGGCCCGATCACGTGATGGAGCGCACAGCACTCAGGGAGAAAGGCACAACTGCCACTGGCCGCAAAAGGCTTGGATTTTTTTTAGGGTGCATTACGGCCACACAAACGGCATGCCGCTGTGAAATTCTAGGCAGTATCAAGTGCTTGTCAAATTGTGAATGAGTGACTGATGGTGTGTACAGCCTGCGCAAAAAACAAAGCCGAGCTCATGCCTTTCAAGCGACTTTTAAAAAATCATCATTAGTCTTATCATGCAGCCTTACAATGTATAAAAAATTAAAACGTATAGCCCAATGTTTGTAGAACAACTAAAGTTACATTAATAACTCTAAAATAAGCATATAGTAATACCTATTTATTTGGTAACCGCTCAACACAGAATAGCCGCATGTGCGCACTCCCTCAAATCGTTTGGAGAAAATATCCTTTCTATTTTATTCAGCTTTATTCAATTGTATTCTTCATACTATAAAATAATGCCACAGAATTCTAAGGAAATCTTGTCTGCTAAATGAACTAGTGTAGCCCACAGCCTTTTGGCATAGCCAGATCAGGACCTAACATAAGGACAATTCATGGATATATTGTGAAGGTGTAGGCTATATTGCATGGATTTATTAGACTTTTTAAATGTAGATGTTCCAAAGGTCAGCATCAGTGGCTTGTAGACTATTTGTGGAAGCCAGAAGATGCTAAATGTGTTTATGTTAATTAAAGGTAAATTACTGTGAAACCGACAGTTATTTGCTTGACAATCACCGGCTGACGGAATTTTGTGACTGCCACAGCCCTACACAGGCTTACATAATGGTCTCACCATTCTCTGAGGCAACCTCAAGGGCTCGTTCCAGGATCCTCCATCTTAAAGCAAGGATCCCAAAGCAGTTCTCTGAAATTCTTCTGGCTCTTGAGTGGTGGTAGTTGTAAATCTTCTTGATGTCATCAAGGCCAGAATAACCTTTTTTTGAATAGAATAAGCATTTCCATTCATATTGAACAGGAACATGAAGGCTATCAAACGTGTACTGTAACAACTGTGTAGCCTATGCTTTGACATAGGCCCCCATCCTCTTACTGAGATGCCAGATCACTTTTATGTGAGGCATATAATTACGTCTATATTGGTATCATTTTCACGTCCCATTTATTTAATGTATCTTACCCTCTCTGATGCATCGTCTTCCACAAAGACATGGTTTCTGTGTTTGTGTCCCTGGCAAGCACTCTGGCCATGGTACCGGCAGCTGGCCTGCATTGAGTTGGGAGCTGAACTTGCTTCGTGAAAAGATTCCTGCATCTCCCTCCCGACCATATGCGCCCACCTCCTTCATGGAGAAGTCCATTTTGCCACGGAGGGATAAGCAACAACATCATCCTTCAGGACATGCCAGATAGCCTGGCACACTTATGTGATTCTTATCTTATAACTCGCAGCGATAATTTACTGTGTGCTTCCACTCACCAAAAACCGAAAGGGTCACAGGCAGCCTTTTTCCAGCACTTACCGGCAAGCTGTGAGTTCTCTCATGCAAGATGTGAGGTGCCAACATCCGAAAGTATTGAAAATGTCTTTCCTCGTCAATGCTTCACATAGGTTGGACAAGAGAAGTGTATTCTCCATTGTCCCTTCTTGTAGTGATCAGTGGACGAACTTGCCATTTTCTCAGTAAAAAAAAAATAAATCTGAGTAGTAAGAGCAGTTCACGCTCTAGCAATTGCAATTCATAGAGACATGTTTGCTTCTGTGGCTAAAAAGTAGCGTCATATAGCATAGAACACCAGACTAGCCTGACAAGTAGTGTCATAAAGCATAGATCACCAGACTAGCCTGACATCTAGCTAGCTAGTATTTGTAAACTCGTCGCTAGCTAGAGTTAAAAAAGAGTGCCTTGCACTCTCTTACTTGGTAAGCTATTCTGGCTAACTAAGCCCCCTAGCTTCTGTCTGGCCACTCTCCCATAAAGCCCAGATTGGTGAAGTGCTATAGAGACTGTTGTCCTTCTGGCAGGTTCTCCCATCTCAGCCAAGGAACTATGTAGTTCTGTCAGTGGTCTTTGGGTTCTTGGTCACCTCCCTGACCAAGGTCCTTCTTGCCCAGTTGCTCAGTTTGGTCGGACGGACAGCTCTAGGCAGAGTCAGGGTTGTTCCATATTTGTTCAATTTCCCAGTGATGGAGGCCATTGGGCTCTTGGAAACTTTAAACACTCTAGAAATTGTTTTATACCCTTTCCCAGATATATGCTTCATCACAATTCTATCTCGGAGATCTACGGACAGTTTCTTGGACTTCATGGTATAGTTTCTGCTCTGACATGCACTGTCAACTGTGGGACCTTTATATAGCCAGGCGTTTCTTTCTAAATCATATCCAACCAATTGAATTGGCCACAGGTGTACTCCAATCATGTTGTAGTCACATCTCAAGAATGATCAAAGTAAATTGAATGCACCTGAGCTCAATTTGGAGTGTCATAGCAAAGGGGTGTGAATACTTATGTAAATTTATTTTTCTGTATTTCATTTTAAATAAATGTGCAAACATTTCTTACCCATGTTTTCACTTTCTCATTATGGGGTATTGTGTGTAGATGGGTAATGGAAAATATATATTTAATCAATTTTGAATTCAGGCTGTAACACAACAAAATGTTGAATACAGTGAGGGGAAAAAATATTTGATCCCCTGCTGATTTTGTACGTTTGCCCACTGACAAAGAAATGAACAGTCTATAATTTTAATGGTAGGTTTATTTGAACAGTGAGAGACGGAACAAAAAAATCCAGAAATACGCATGTCAAAAATGTTATAAATTGATTTGCATTTTAATGAGGGAAATAAGTATTTGACCCCCTCTCAATCAGAAAGATTTCTGGCTCCCAGGTGTCTTTTATACAGGTAACGAGCTGAGATTAGGAGCACACTCTTAAAGGGAGTGCTCCTAATATCAGTTTGTTACCTGTATAAAAGACACCTGTCCACAGAAGCAATCAATCAATCAGATTCCAAACTCTCCACCCTGGCCAAGACCAAAGAGCTCTCCAAGACAAGGCTGGAATGGGCTACAAGACCATCGCCAACCAGCTTGGTGAGAAGGTGACAACAGTTGGTGCGATTATTCGCAAATGGAAGAAACACAAAAGAACTGTCAATCTCCCTCGGCCTGGGGCTCCGTGCAAGATCTCACCTTGTGGAGTTGCAATGATCATGAGAACGGTGAGGAATCAGCCCAGAACTACACGGGAGGATATTGTCAATGATCTCAAGGCAGCTGGGACCATAGTCACCAAGAAAACAATTGGTAACACACTACGCCGTGAAGGACTGAAATCCTGCAGCGCCCGCAAGGTCCCCCTGCTCAAGAAAGCACATATACAGGGCCGTCTGAAGTTTGCCAATGAACATCTGAATGATTCAGAGGAGAACTGGGTGAAAGTCAACTCGCCGTGTTTGGAGGAGGAGGAATGCTGCCTATGACCCCAAGAACACCATCCCCACCGTCAAACATGGAGGTGGAAACATTATGCTTTGGGGGTGTTTTTCTGCTAAGGGGACAGGACATCTTCACCGCATCAAAGGGACGATGGACGGGGCCATGTACCATCAAATCTTGGGTGAGAACCACCTCCCCTCAGCCAGCGTATTGAAAATGCGTCGTGGATGGGTATTCCAGCATGACAATGACCCAAAACACACGGCCAAGGCAACAAAGGAGTGGCTCAAGAAGAAGCACATTAAGGTCCTGGAGTGGCCTAGGGAGCTGAAGGTTTGAGTTGCCAAACGTCAGCCTCAACCTTAATGACTTAGAGAAGATCTGCAAAGAGGAGTGGGACAAAATCCCTCCTGAGATGTGTGCAAACCTGGTGGCCAACTACAAGACACGTCTGACCTCTGTGATTGCCAACAAGGGTTTTGCCACCAAATACTAAGTCATGTTTTGCAGAGTGGTCAAATGCTTATTTCCCTCATTAAAATGCAAATCAATTTATAACATTTTTGACATGCGTTTTTCTGGATTTTTTTGTTGTTGTTCTGTCTCTCACTGTTCAAATAAACCTACCATTTAAAATTATAGACTGATAATCTCTTTGTCAGTGGGCAAACGTACAAAATCAGCAGGGGATCAAATACTTTTTTCCCTCACTGTAAGTCAAGGGGTATTAATACTTTCTGGAGGCACTGTGTATGTGTTTTGTGTGTGTGATTGAGCGTGTGAGTGCAGGGGGAGTCTGGCTGGCTAGTATGCAGTAGTTACTCAGTTGCCAAATAAATGAGGCAACGTTACGGTGACCTTGTTTCAAGATTTGATTTGAAGTCTCAGGGAGTGAGGGCGTCCTTGAAATTAAAATGTTTTCTCTATTATATGAAGAACCATTTGATGCATGGCTATGTGACATGACTTACTGATTTCTATGCACCCTGATTTGTAAAGAGAATATCAGACCCATAAATGGTGTCTGGAAAGAAGGCTATAAGCAAGATATCGTTGCTTGATGATTTGATTTCACCACCAGCTATGAATAACCATACAAGCCATTGACTAACATTAAGTCATGCTGTTTTTTTTTCAGGGGACCTTGTTGTTTCCTCAGTGAGTAAGCAGCCTGCTTGGTTCCCAACTACCTCAGAACACAGGCCAATTCTAAAGCCCTCTGAGTCTCAGGATGGCCAAGCTGTCACCAAGCACAAACAATCCTTCCTTTGACTAGCTTAACTCTTCTGTTCACTAAATCCTATGTATTTGGTATTTTATTAGGATCCCCATTAGCTGTTGCAAAAGCAGCAGCTACTCTTCCTGGGGTCCACACAAAACATGAAACATGGCATAATACAGAACATTTAAGGAACTGCTCAAGGACAGAACTACATACATTTGATTTGATTTTGATAGTGTTTGGTTAAGGCCAGCCCAGTTATGTCAGCAATGAGATTTGAAAAGGGCAGATCATCTAGTTGTAAAGCCACATTTCAGTGGCCTTTCTCTATCACTCACTGATGAAAGAAACTTGTGAGTATGACCATGCATTATAGCAAAAAATAACTGACCACCAGTGGATACTATCAAAGTCCTGCACTGCGAGCCAGGCAAGGGTACTTTCCATGCCAATCCTTCCCATTTCCTTCCAGAGAATCTTTAGTAAAGTAGAGACATGCTCGTGTTTGTTGTAACGTAACACCTTTAATTCCCGGTGTAGCCCAGGTGTTGGCAGTCATTACTTAAAGGTTTGTCCCCTGGTCTCAGAGTGAAAACATGTTTAACCTTTGCAAGCTTGTCTTGGCCGTGGTAAGCCTTGATAACAGCTGTGTTTTTCTGTCTGCCCGACCAGGTACTCTAGTTGTTGACTGACTGCAGTGCTGAGTGGATAGCTGGCCAATAGCCTGCAATACTTAAACCTCAGCCAGTGGCCTATAGTGTTGTGACTTTCACATTCTCCAATAGGCCATTCGTGACTGTACACAATTCTTATTTGACCCGTATTTCCTTTCCCTTTGTCAAACTGTTACATTCACTATTGAATTGACATTCATTGTTATGAAGTTTTGTCTTAGATTATACACAAAGAGTTACAGCACGACTAGGCCTACTTTCAGTACATCTAGCCTCAGACTATGTTGTATGTACACACTGTCGACTTTGGTATGTAACTCCAACCTAAACAAAAAAAAAATGATTCTTTCCACATTTCTGTTCTAGGTGTGAGGGAGACCCATCATGGCAGGTGACATGATGTTGGTGATGCTTGGCTTGACCAAGCTGAGCCAGGCGGTAATAGAGACTCAGGCCATCACACTGCGTATTGGAGGAGCCCAGGCCATGGCCCAGAGCATGCAGATGACTGCAGAGCAGAGCCTGGTAGTAGCCATGCAGAAGATGCAGGTGGGTAAAGCAGGAGATGAACAGGGCTCTTCTATGGGGGTAGTGGACAACCATGTGAGCAAAGTCAGGCACTAGACCTGGGCTACTATCTCAGAAGGGTCTCTTGTCACCCATTCTGATCGCTTCACACTTCTGTAGATCAAAGTAGTAGTAGTAAAAAGGCATTGGGTTTCAAGTGTAGGGTTGTAAAACATGATCTCTCATGAGTCTCATATCATGTATGCAAGGTATTGTTACATTGATTGTCTTTTTCAATGTCAGACAACACCACCTCCAATGGCCAGATCTAAAATGGATGACAGAGCGTTACATTTACATTTAAGTCACTTAGCAGACGCTCTTATCCAGAGCGACTTACAAATTGGTGCATTCAACTTAGGATAGCCAGTGGGACAACCACATCTTGATCACAGTAAGTACACTTCTTCAAACAAGCAGCTGTGAGCAAAGTCAGTGCAATCAGGGACAACTACATCTCGATCACAATAAGTACATTTCTTTAAACAAGTCAGTGCTAGCAGGTGAAATAAGTCAGGTGTTAGTTTAGACAAAATACAGTGGTAGTAAAGGGGGGGTAGAAGGATTACGATTATACTATTCGAGGTATTCCTTAAAGAGGTAGGGTTTCAAGTGTCTCTGGAAGGTGGTCAGTGATTCCGCTGTCCTGGCGTCGTGGGGGAGCTTGTTCCACCATTGGGGTGCCAGAGCAGTGAATAGCTTTGACTGGGCTGAGCGGGAACTGTGCTTCCGTAGAGGTAGGGAGACTAGCAGGCCAGAGGTGGATGAACGTAGTGCCCTCGTTTGGTTGTAGGGTCTGATCCGAGCCTGAAGGTAAGGAGGTGCCGTTCCCCTCACAGCTCCGTAGGCAAGCACCATGGTTTTGTAGTAGATGCGAGCTTCAACTGGAAGCCAGTGGAGTGTGCAGAGGAGGGGGGTGACATGAGAGAACTTGGGAAGGTTCAACACCAGACGGGCTGCAGCATTCTGGATAAGTTGCAGGGGTTTAATGGCACAGGCAGGGAGCCCAGCCAACAGCGAGTTGCAGTAATCCAGACGGGAGATGACAAGTGCCTGGATTAGGACCTGTGCCGCTTTCTGTGTAAGGTAGGGTCGTACTCTGCAAATGTTGTACAGCATGAACCTACAGGATCGGGTCACCGCTTTGATGTTAGCAGAGAACGACAGGGTGTTGTCCAGGGTCACGCCAAGGTTCTTTGCACTCTGGGAGGAGGACACAATGAAGTTGTCAACCGTGATGGTGAGATCATGGAGCGGGCAGTCCTTCACCGGGAGGAAGAGCAGCTCCGTCTTGCCGAGGTTCAGCTTGAGGTGGTGATTCGACATCCACACTGATATGTCTGCCAGACATGCAGAGATGCGATTCGCCACCTGGTTATCAGAAGGGGGAAAGGAGAAAATTAATTGTGTGTCGTCTGCGTAGCAATGATAGGAGAGACCATGTGAGGATATGACAGAGCCAAGTGACTTGGTGTATAGAGAGAATAGGAGAGGGCCTAGAACTGAGCCCTGGGGGACAACAGTGGTGAGAGCACGTAGTGCGGAGACAGATTCTCGCCACGCCACCTGGTAGGAGCGACCTGTCAGGTAGGACGCAATCCAAGAGTGAGCAGTGCCGGAGATGCCCAACTCGGAGAGGGTGGAGAGGAGGATCTGATGGTTCACAGTATCAAAAGCAGCAGATAGGTCTAGAAGGATAAGAGGAGAGAGAGTTAGCTTTGGCAGTGCGGAGAGCCTCCATGACACAGAGAAGAGCAGTCTCAGTTGAATGACCAGTCTTGAAACCTGACTGGTTAGGATCAAGAAGGTAATTCTGAGAGAGATAGCAGGAGAGTTGGCTAGAGACGGCACGCTCAAGAGTTTTGGAGAGAAAAGAAAGAAGGGATACTGGTCTGTAGTTATTGACATCGGAGGGATCGAGTGTA
Organism: Coregonus clupeaformis; assembly: GCF_020615455.1. Taxonomy (NCBI): domain Eukaryota; kingdom Metazoa; phylum Chordata; class Actinopteri; order Salmoniformes; family Salmonidae; genus Coregonus; species Coregonus clupeaformis. The sequence goes on along the minus strand of NC_059224.1, from coordinate 25,292,536 downwards.
GATTTTTTGTGGAGGGGTGCAACTCTCGCCCTCTTGAAGACGGAAGGGACATACAGTGGGGGGAAAAAAGTATTTAGTCAGCCACCAATTGTGCAAGTTCTCCCACTTAAAAAGATGAGAGGCCTGTAATTTTCATCATAGGTACACGTCAACTATGACAGACAAATTGAGAGAAAAAAATCCAGAAAATCACATTGTAGGATTTCTAATGAATCTATTTGCAAATTATGGTGGAAAATAAGTATTTGGTCACCTACAAACAAGCAAGATTTCTGACTCTCACAGACCTGTAACTTCTTCTTTAAGAGGCTCCTCTGTCCTCCACTCGTTACCTGTATTAATGGCACCTGTTTGAACTTGTTATCAGTATAAAAGACACCTGTCCACAACCTCAAACAGTCACACTCCAAACTCCACTATGGCCAAGACCAAAGAGCTGTCAAAGGACACCAGAAACAAAATTGTAGACCTGCACCAGGCTGGGAAGAAGCTGCAATAGGTAAGCAGCTTGGTTTGAAGAAATCAACTGTGGGAGCAATTATTAGGAAATGGAAGACATACAAGACCACTGATAATCTCCCTCGATCTGGGGCTCCACGTAAGATCTCACCCCGTGGGGTCAAAATGATCACAAGAACGGTGAGCAAAAATCCCAGAACCACACGGGGGACCTAGTGAATGACCTGCAGAGAGCTGGGACCAAAGTAACAAAGCCTACCATCAGTAACACACTACGCCGCCAGGGACTCAAATCCTGCAGTGCCAGACGTGTCCCCCTGCTTAAGCCAGTACATGTCCAGGCCCGTCTGAAGTTTGCTAGAGTGCATTTGGATGATCCAGAAGAGGATTGGGAGAATGTTATATGGTCAGATGAAACCAAAATAGAACTTTTTGGTAAAAACTCAACTCGTCGTGTTTGGAGGACAAAGAATGCCGAGTTGCATCCAAAGAACACCATACCTACTGTGAAGCATGGGGGTGGAAACATCATGCTTTGGGGCTGTTTTTCTGCAAAGGGACCAGGACGACTGATCCGTGTAAAGGAAAGAATGAATGGGGCAATGTATCGTGAGATTTTGAGTGAAAACCTCCTACCATCAGCAAGGGCATTGAAAATGAAACGTGGCTGGGTCTTTCAGCATGACAATGATCCCAAACACACCGCCCAGGCAACGAAGGAGTGGCTTCGTAAGAAGCATTTCAAGGTCCTGGAGTGGCCTAGCCAGTCTCCAGATCTCAACCCCATAGAAAGTCTTTGGAGGGAGTTGAAAGTCTGTGTTGCCCAGCGACAGCCCCAAAACATCACTGCTCTAGAGGAGATCTGCATGGAGGAATGGGCCAAAATACCAGCAACAGTGTGTGAAAACCTTGTGAAGACTTACAGAAAACGTTTGACCTGTGTCATTGCCAACAAAGGGTATATAACAAAGTATTGAGAAACTTTTGTTATTGACCAAATACTTATTTTCCACCATAATTTGCAAATAAATTCATTAAAAATCCTACAATGTGATTTTCTGGAATTTGCACAATTGGTGGCTGACTAAATACTTTTTTCCCCCACTGTAGCCATCGGTCAAGGATGAGTTGATGAGCGAGGTGAGGTAAGGGAGAAGGTCTCCGGAAATGGTCTGGAGAAGAGAGGAGGGGATAGGGTCAAGCGGGCAGGTTGTTGGGCGGCCGGCCGTCACAAGTCGCAAGATTTCATCTGGAGAGAGAGGGGAGAAAGAAGTCAAAGCATAGGGTAGGGCAGTGTGAGCAGGACCAGCGGTGTCCTTTGACTTAATAAATGAGAATCGGATGTCGTCAACCTTCTTTTCAAAATGGTTGACGAAGTCATCCACAGAGGGGGGGGAGGAGGAGGATTCAGCAGGGAGGAGAAGGTGGCAAAGAGTTTCCTAGGGTTAGAGGCAGAGGCTTGAAATTTAGAGTGGTAGAAAGTGGCTTTAGCAGCAGAAACAGAGGAAGAGAATGTAGAGAGGAGGGAGTGAAAAGATGATAGGTCCGCAGGGAGTCTAGTTTTCCTCCATTTCCGCTCGGCTGCCTGGAGCCCTGTTATGTGAGCTCGCAATGAGTCGTCAAGACACGGAGGGGAGGACCGAGCCAGGCGGGAGGATAGGGGACATAGAGAGTCAAAAGATGCAGAAAGGGAGGAGAGGAGGGCCGAGGAGGCAGAATCAGGAGACCGGAGGGAGAAGGATTTAGCAGAGGGAAGAGATGATAGGATGGAAGAGGAGAGAGTTGCGGGAGAGAGAGAGCGAAGGTTGCAACGGCGCATTACCATCTGAGTAGGGGCAGAGTGAGTAGTGTTGGAGGAGAGCGAGAGAGAAAAGGATACAAAGTAGTGGTCGGAGACTTGGAGGGGAGTTGCAGTGAGATTTAGTAGAAGAACAGCATCTAGTAAAGATGAGGTCAAGCGTATTGCCTGCCTTGTGAGTAGGGGGGGGACGGTGAGAGGGTGAGGTCAAAAGAGGAAAGGAGTGGAAAGAAGGAGGCAGAGAGAAATGAGTCGAAGGCAGACGTCGGGAGGTTAAAGTCACCCAGAACTGTGAGGGGTGAGCCATCCTCAGGAAAGGAACTTATCAAGGCGTCAAGCTCATTGATGAACTCTCCAAGGGAACCTGGAGGGCGATAAATGACAAGGATGTTAAGCTTGAATGGGCTAGTGACTGTGACCGCATGGAATTCAAATGAGGAGATAGACAGATGGGTCAGGGGGAAAAGAGAGAATGTCCACTTGGGAGAGATGAGGATTCCTGTGCCACCACCGCGCTGACCAGATGCTCTCGGGGTATGCGAGAACACATGATCAGACGAGGAAAGAGCAGTAGGAGTAGCAGTGTTTTCTGTAGTAATCCATGTTTCCGTCAGTGCCAAGAAGTCGAGAGACTGGAGGGTAGCATAGGCTGAGATGCCTTGTTGGCCGCAGAACGGCAGTTCCAGAGGCTGCCGGAGACCTGGAACTCCATGTGGGTCGTGCGCGCAGGGACCACCAGATTAGAGTGGTAGCAGCCACGCGGTGTGAAGCGTTTGTATGGCCTGTGCAGAGAGGAGAGAACAGGGATAGACAGACACATAGTTGACAGGCTACAGAAAAGGCTACAATAATGCAAAAGAGATCGGAATGAAATTAACTAAACATCTGCGGAAGCGAGAGAGCGGGGCCTCCCTCGACTAACTTCCGCAGAACAACTTGGCAGAACTGTCTTTGTTTCAGGGACAGTCTTCGTTTTGGGGACAGCTGCCGCTGAACAAAGAGGTTGTGCTAATAACACTAAGCTAATTGCCTAGCACAAGTGTAGCCACTCCCCCTCCTATTGAGTTGTAATCTGCAGAGAACAAAAGAAGTGGCTGGACCTGCGTCCAGTGTGAATGGGTAGCAATCACTTCTTAAGCAGACTGGGTAGCTTACTAACTATGACAGACAGACAGAGCCAACACAGTTTACAAGTTAAAACAATTCTACTTACAGAATCAGTGTCAAATAGCTTCCTAGCCTTTCTTTGTGCCTAATTTAGTGTGAGCTCAACAAAAGATTGATTCATAGAGCTTTGTAATCTTATAATGGCTGAGTTACGGTCTGTACAGCTGACTGCAATTTGTTTTTACAGCGTAGGAATAGTCCAATAGTAGAGAACAAAGCCCCCACTAAGCATGGCCTGCTGTGGATGTAAAACAGTTTGACTTGAGGCAGACCAATAAGGTGGCCCTTAGTTAGGGCCAAGAGTTTTTCCTGACCGCATGACCTGACATGGAAAATATCTGGGAAAATATCTTGGGCCATGAGTTTTTCCTGGTCAGGACAATCCAGCGAAACCACTCCACAGTTCCTCATTGACCTTCCATATCTGTTCCAGGAGTTTTGTGGGCAGCAGCAAAGTGTGTCTGATGACTTCCCAGCAGACATGGACAGCAAGTATGACTTCTCCGGAGCAGAGGGGAGCAGCATGGACCGTGGGGAACACGTAGGGTCAGGGTTCAGGGAAGAGGGACAAGGCTTCTCCTCAGAGGGGATGGGGACCACAGACCGAGCGACCTGCGGGACGTACAACGGCCAGGCCTCAGTCAAATCCAAGCTGTTTGAGGGCTACAAGAACCCCAACAGCCAGTTCTCAGGACAGATCCGTTCCTACCTATCCTATAGATCCTACCGCTCCTATCACCAGGATGGCTCGGGGGTTGGGGGCCTCACGGCCGAGGCCATGGAGAAGGCCAGAGAAGCCAAGAGGAATGAGAAACCACACAAACAAATGGTACGTCTACACATCTTCTCTCACTGTTACCTGTGTCTCAGAGATGTACTGTGTGTGTATGTTGTCTACCATTGTGTTGTTCTCTCTTTGTTGTAGCTCAGTGAAAGAGCACGAGAGAGAAAGGTACCAGTGACACGGTTAGGGAGACTGGCTAATTTTGGAGGTAAGGCTGTACGTTATTTTGATTTCTAATATGTTTTATTATTGCTGTGTATTTGAATTTGAAGTGCACAAAAGGCTACCATTACAAATGTCAAGTGTATTATATTATCTTTGGGTAGGGAAAGTACTGAAAATGTGATTGGATCAGTAAGATATCGCTGTTGATTACATTGCTATAAGTATTAAGAACTTGATCCTTTTAACTTGGGAATTTTGATTTAGTGGCATCAACATAAGGCTCTAATGTCAAAAATAGCACTTTATTCTGTTTCTGGCTTGAGGTCACCTTTTGATCCCCCATTTCATCCAGACATTACATTAAAGGAAAAGTCTTATGCGACCGATCCACACAAGGCAAACGTACTCTTCTGCCAAAAACATTCAGTGACCACTATTGCTGTAACCAGTGTCAATATCTAGAAATAGAGCCTGTATTTCGTCCTATATATTTTTTTTACCCTATTATGTTACATTATGTCCCCTTCTCTCACTCAAGCCACCCGTGTACCAAAGTGTCCCACCCACATGCCCCTATGTTTCCTGTCTGTGTCTGCCTAACACAACCCTAGTGTACAAAACAGTGCCCGTCGGCTTATCCTCAACTTGATATATCTACTGCCTGTATGCTGCAGGCCAGTGGGTGAAAGGTGGCCTGTGTGTCTTCATCCTGTGAGTGAGTTGTCCTCTGAGACCTCTCCTCTCCCCTTGACGGCTGGAGGTTAATCTGCACTTTGACCAGTAGTAGGCCTGCAGAGCAGACTACAGATTAGCTACGTGGGAGTTCTTAACTAGTCAAGCCAGTCAACTGCTGCCTCCTCAGAGAAACACAGGCTGAGTTTACGCAGGCAGCTTCTTGGCAAAAGAGACGATCTGATTGTTCAAAAGACTATTAGTAAAAAAATATCTGAATTGGGCTGCCTGTGTAAATGCAGCCACAGAGAGGGAAGCCTCTCTACCCTTATCAACCTGACCTGTACTACACTAGTTAAAGCTTCTGTTTGTTGCTGTGTGCAGGAGATATATTTTGATGGTTTTAGCAGAGTCTTTTGTTACCACAGGCTGTTTTGATATTTGGCCCCTTGATGACCTGTAGATACTGTGTGTGTGTGTGTGTGGAGAAGATAGGACACAATGAGCTGTCTGTCATGTAAGTGTTACCGGTCTCAGTCTGTAGCTGAGGTGGCCTGTAATAGTAAAAAGAACGGACACAAGTTTACGTCTGCAAAGTTCTGGCGCTTTCTTTATTCTGAAGAATGTTTTTTTTCTTCTCTTGTTTAATTGTCTATTTTCTTGTTCGTACTTTTTAAAACATTCACATCAAACAAGTGCACACTTTAAATTACACAACATAAATGCACTTTACCTGAAGCAGAATTTAAAAAAATTACTGTATGATTTCACATAAAAACCTAAATGTATTTCACGTTCATACAATAGAAACACTTATATATGAAGACAGAAAAACATTCAGTTATTTTTATATACCGCTACCAATATAGAAAACTGACCATACATTCAGCTTTAAGATAGTAGCACCTCCGTAAAATCGTCTCTCTCTCACTTGCACCCGCACTGTCTGTACTAAAAGTCCACGCTCCAGACTGAGCGTGCGCGGCCAGTTTACCAGCTCGTGAGCACAATTTTACACAAAACCAATAATAAGTGAAACAAACTCAGAAATCCCTAACAAATGGATTCTTTATAAAATCTCCTAGACAAAATCCAGTACAAGTAAGCTACTCAGTAAACATAGTCTCTGTGACTTGTAAGTCGTTTTTACCTCAGCTAGCATCAAGCTAACATATACTCTCAACATATTGTAAATCACGTTCTTCTCTCACTCAGTTCGACACAAAACACCAAACCTTTCCTAATGTGATAATACCTTGACAAAGTTGTTAAATAGCATGTTATTGCATATTCTTTCGATATTATAACATTTGGAAGTTCTGTTACATACCTGTAATAGTAAAAAGAACGGACACAAGTTTACGTCTGCAAAGTTCTGGCACTTTCTTTATTCTGAAGAATGGTGCGCGCTGCTTTGCCAGAACTTGCTGTTTCTCCTACTACCACAGTGGAACAGCTCCATCTATTGGCCTGATGGACTACTAATGCTAAAGCATGTAGAATATACAATTGAGATTAATTAAGACAAATGCATAAACAAATTGGTTTAATAATAATAAAGGGGTGTCTGTTTTAAGTGACTTTGTTTTTAACCCATTACACTCTCCCCTCTTTTTGATGACTCCTATAGTCAAGTCAATTTCTAGTCAGTGTCTAGCATGACCAGACAAGTGGTGTTCCTTTGTGCCAGTAACCTCCTTGTAAAACTGGATAAGTCATCATGTTTCCAGGCACCATGTAAGAATTGAGCACAAATGCGTTTGCTCCTTATGATTGGTATGTCGGTTGCCCCAGACTCTCATAGCTAAACATTTCTCTGGGCCTTCCAGTGGGCGTGGACCTTCTCACAGGTAAGTCTAACTTTCCATTGACCTCTGGCCGCTGTACTAGCACAACATCTTTAGATTTACAATTTTTAATTAATTAAGACAAATACATAAACAAATTGGTTAAAAAATAATAATAAAGGGGTGTCTGTTTTTAGTGACTTTGTTTTCAACCCATTACATAAGCACAATGATATCTGAGCGTCCCACCACATCACCTTGCTCTGTGCCAGTGACTGTGAACAGGATGAGGACAGAACGCTATAGCTGTAGGGCAGCAGAGGCTGACGGAGTCAGAGCTCATGTCATGACAGAGAAAGGTAGGGGGATTCATATGAGCAGCATCTCTAGCCGATATCTGGTCCTGGGTCCTGCTGATCTCTGGGACCTAGACTGATCGATGGCCTGCCCTGCCCCAGCATGGGCCACCTGTCTCTCTGCCAGCATGCTGCACATTTTGTCCCTGTTTGGGAGGTGATCAGATCCATGCAGCGAGCCGATACACAAGTGAGAGCAAAGCCACTCAGGAGCAACTGTTTACTTTGGATTCATACATGTCCCTGACACCATTACAGGGCCAGCTCCGGCATTCTCTCTCTTTCATGGGAGGTTGGGGGCGGGGACAGTATTGACCAGTCAATACCGTCCTTCAGCTGGAAGTTAGGGTTGCCAGGTTTGATGGCATTTGACTAATGTGAGTCTCAATAGACAGACATCTGCCAGTCCAGCACTCTGGAGCCCTATTGGTTTGCTCTCCCTCCCCAATATGACCACATCGCTCAGGGGAGTACCTAGTAGGACCCCCCAGGGCCCTCTCCTCCAGGGGAAAAGTGATGTGCTGTCCCCTGAGGATTGAACATAAATTGGTCTCATGTTGAGAGAGTTGCTGACCGGCTATCCAGTTCCTGATGTCGGTGTACCGATGCAGGGAAATACCTAGCCATGTATGTTTCCTGTTCTGTTCTCTCCTGGTTGTTATTCTGGGTTGGAACATGGATACATTAAATCAACATCATGTTCTCTGAGTTTCAGTTCTCTGTGACAGGTACACATGCTTCAGAATGCTTCCATGTAGAGCTGTTTGTTATTGTAGTCTTACCACGGAAGTTAGCATACCATGATGTTCAAAATGTGTCTAACCAGTACCCCGGTATTACTGTCATCTCCAAAACAAGCCATCTATTTTCCCCCCATAAACTCAATTCCCTATTTCTGTAAGTTGATATCCAGGTGAGCCAGCAGCTTGCTGGTATGTTGTGTCCCGCTGCTTTGTCCTAAACTAACTTGGGGGTGTGAAGCGGCGAGTGCTGTGTGTGACATTGTTCAGACCCCTTGACTTTTCTTCCACATTTTGTTACGTCAAAGCCTTATTCTAAAATTGATGAGGGAAAAAAAACAATCTACACACAATACCCCATAACAACAAAGCAAAAACAGTTTTTTTTAATACACTTTTGCAAATTTTTCCAAACGAAACACTGAAATATCACATTTACAAAAGTATTCAGACCCTTTACTCAGTACTTTGTTGAAGCACCTTTGGCAGTGATTACAGCCTCGAGTCCTCTTGGGTATGACGCTACAAGCTTGGCACACCTGTTTTTGGGGAGTTTCTCCCATTCTTCTCTGCAGATCCTCTCAAGCTCTGTCAGGTTGGATGGGGAGCGTTGCTGCACAGCTATTTTCAGGTCTCTCCAGAGATGTTCGATCGGGTTCAAGTTGGGCTCTGGCTGGGCCACTCAAGGACATTCAGAGACTTGTCCCGAAGCCACTCCTGTGTTGTCTTGGCTGTGTGCTTAGGGTCGTTGTCCTGTTGCAAGGGTGAACCTTCACCCCAGTCTGAAGTCCTGAGCGTTCTGGAGCAGGTTTTCATCAAGGATCTCTCTGTACTTTGATCCGTTCATCTTTCCCTCGATCCTGACCAGTCTCCCAGTCCCTGCCGCTGAAAAACATCCCCACAGCATGATGCTGCCACCACCATGCTTCACCGTAGGGATTGTGCCAGGTTTCCTCCAGACGTGACGCTTGGTATTCAGGCCAAAGAGTTCAATCTTGGTTTCATCAGACCAGAGAATCTTGTTTCTCATGGTCTGAGTCTTTAGGTGCCTTTTGGCAAACTCCATACAGGCTTTCATGTGCCTTTTTACTGAGGAGAGGCTTCCGTCTGGCCACTCTACCATAAAGGCCTGATTGGTGGAGTCCTGCAAAGATGGTTGTCCTTCTGGAAGGTTCTCCACAGAGAAACTCTAGAGCTCTGTCAGTGACCATCAGGTTCTTTGTCACCTCCCTGACCAAGGCCCTTCTCCCCCGATTGCTCAAGATGAGTCTTGGTCATTCCAAACTTCTTACATTTAAGAATGATAGAGGCCACTGTGTTCTTGGGGACCTTCAATGCTGCAGACATTTTTTGATACCCTTCCCCAGATCTGTGCCTCGACACTCCTGTCTCGGAGCTCTACGGACAATTCCTTCTACCTCATGGCTTGGTTTTTGCTCTGACATGCACTTTCTACTGTGGGACCTTATATAGACAGGTGTGTGCCTTTCCAAATCATGTCCAATCAATTGAATTTACCACAGGGGGACTCTAAGTTGTAGAAACATCTCAAGGATGATTCATGGGAATGGGATGCACCTGAGCTCAATTTCGAGTCTCATAGCAAAGGGTCTGAATAGTTATTTAAGTAAGGTATTTCTGTTTTTTTGTTTTTTTATAAATGTGCTGTTTTCACTTTGTCATTATGGGGTATTGTGTGTAGATTGATGAGGAAAAACATTAATTTAATCAATTTTAGAATAAGGCTGTAACATAACAAAATGTGGAAAAAAGTCAAGGGGTCTGAATACTTTCTGAATGCCCTGTACATGCCATGGAATGTGCTAGTTAGCTGTGATCTTAATTATGTGCTGTAGATCTGGATTCCCCTCATATTCTCAGTACAGTGACACATTTCTCTTCTGTGCCCAAATTCCTGTTTAGTGAAAAGTAGAGATCTATGGCAGAAATAACACCAAAGGGTTGATCCAGACAGTGTTGTAACTGCTCTGCTATCAATTCAACATGGAAGCAAAAGGGTGATTATTCAATGGCTACTGCCATAAAAAATAAAAACAGTGCTGCGGGAAAACAGTGCCCGACAGGCGGGGGCGAAGGACACATATTCCATAATGAATAATAAATTGCTAAATTAATGCATTATGTTAAAATGGGTCATAACTTCAGGACACTAAATTCTAATTGTAATCAGTCAGAAAATGTATTGATTGATCCAGAAGCGCATACAGTGCCTTCAGAAAGTATTTCTGCCACTGGCGTACTACACAAAACAATACCCCATAATGTCAAAGTGGAATTATGTTCATTGTTTTTATGACAAATTAATTAGAAATGATTAATTATTCTGATTCATGCTGAACGGCTTTCCATATCTGGGAAAGGATCCATATCAGGCAGCAGGTGAGCAAGTATCAGATATTGTTTCTGATCAGATGGCACGGCTGTACTAGGTGAAAGGAAGAACTGTTGCTGCGTTCTGCAACATACTTGGCTGCTATCAACGCATGCGCGTTGTTCAAGCAGTGCATGAACAACACAATGAGCAGGAGAGACTTCATCATGAGTCTGGCACATGGGCTACGTGAGAGACCTATGATTCCATGCGAGCCATTGCGCGAGCCAAATTGCGCACAGCTCCCGGGGAGGAGAGACTGCAAGCTGGGCAGATGCACTCGGAACAGAACCCACGACACCCGTTTCAGCTGCAAGTGACTTGTTTGTGGGAAGTGTTGCAATCAAGTGAAAGTGACAAAGATTTGTGGTGACTGTTAGGACAAGGGAGAATGACTAAATGAGATCCAACTGTTGTGTGAAGACGCACACCATAGACCCTCACCATACGAGTGAGGCCACAAATAATGTGACCAATTACTGACAATAATATTTTTTAAAATTCACCGCTGTCATATCAACACTTATATTCATTATAATACCATTATTGCTTTTGTGCTGATTTTCACTATTCACAAGCACGCTTGGAGCCTATACTGATGTTTAGGCTACTGATATCTTCTGAAATTTTATTAATTGACCGCGTGTCTTGCTCAGGTATTTTTATTTGTTTTGTTATAAAAAATAGGCTTTACTGTGTTTCAATGCACATGCTTTTTGTTTCATAGTTGTAATAAAGGCACTCCGCGAATATAATGGATTTTAAAATTAATTCTGTGTTACTGGTTTTTTGTTTTTACATATAGCCCACAGTAACAAACTAATGAAAATGTTATGTTCTTTCAAATATTTACATTTTATATTCTGTTACCTAACACCTTTTATAAACACAACCAAATGACATTTGTACCAAGCGGTCCAATGAGGCCTTTCTAATTAAATGTATTTATTAGACTGGTAGCTATTGGTAGTCCTCGAGGCCCAGCTATTCTTTAGGTAAAGTCAGGGACAGGTGGGTTCAAGGTTTTTATTGAAATGAAGTTAAATGTAACTGAAAGACTGAACTGAACTACATCTGTGTCTTAAATAGACTAGAGTGGCATAAATGACTGTTCCTAGAGCTAGCAGGAACTGATTTGACCTGACTGATGTGTCATGGGGAAAGCAAAAGGCTGGGGGAAGCAATTTACCCAATGGGCTGTACTGTACAATATTGTAATAGATTTTGGAGGGCACAATAATCTGAACGTTGTAGATAGAAAGGCCATGTATAGAGCTGGCACGATTCCTTACGCTTCATGACAGAGAACCATGTCTGTTCTACACAATATATTTCTATCTGAACGTTCCATAACGTTGTACCCTACTGAACAACCCAGAGCTTAACATCATGTTATGACAGGATGTGGTGTTTGATTGTTTACACTGTGTTGTGTCCTCACAGGTCTGGCTGTAGGACTGGGTTTCGGAGCACTGGCTGAGGTAGCCATGAAGAGTATGAGGCCAAGTGAGGATAACGATAACTGTTTACCATAAACTGTTTCCTACGGTAACTGGAAGCGGGTTTATGTTTGACATTACGTGTACATGCATGCATACTAGACACTTACCCAGATGTAACATGCACGCAATGCCCCTTTGACATTTCTCGCAGGATTTAACCAGTCTAGGAATGACATTGTAACCTTTCATTTGCATGCAATGGACAAGGGCATGATATGATGATGAACCTATACAGACATGCAGAGAGGCATAATAATTAATATCAAAATCAATCATTTGTCACTCAGCGTAGCTAAACACACTAGGCTATAGTTCATAGACTGCTATAGTTAGGCTCAATTGAGGTGTGTGGTCTTAGCGCTTACAAAGGGCCCTTAATGAAAGGCTGTGCTCTGTTAGGGTTTCTAAAATCGTCCCTGGGCCCCCCAGCACTACACAGCTGATTCAAATAATCAAAGCTTGATGATAAGTTGGTTATTTGAATCAGCTGTGTAGTGCTAGGGCAAAAACCAAAATGTGCACCCAGGGGGGCCCCAGGACCGAGTTTGGGGGAAACCCTGCGCTATGTTACACAAGGCCTGCTGTAACTCACAGAGGACAGGTGAGGTCTCCAGCAGTCTTTAACGCCTGGGCCTGCAGCTGTCGGGAGAAGAATTGGAACAGGCTGTTTATTGAGCTGACCTTTCCAGCGCACTCTTAAATTAGTCTTCCGCCATGCCACGGTTGGACCGCTGGAGGTGGTGTGGCAGTCTAATCCAGTGCCGGGGAGATGGGGACATTATACAGCTATTCACAGAGCCATTTTCTCCTTAATACCCTGGAAGAGAGACAAGTACATTGAATCTAGGGCTTTGAATGGAGATCAAACTTTAATCCATGGATCAGAAATGATTGATAAGTTAATAAATCAATCTTTAGTCATAGATTGTATACAAGTACACATCCATTATCAAATGAGCACAATTGCTGCACAATACAGAGTGAGTGTAGTGGTAGAGTATAGTTTGTCATCAGAGCAGATCTACTGGGGGAGACTTTGGTCTACTCTTCCAGTGCACTGTGCTCTGATGTAATGGTAATCAAGACTGTCCTGGGGGATATAGTAGTGTGCCTGAGGTCATCTTGGAGCAAGATACCTTAAGTCCTTTTTAAATCTCCTTCTGCTCCTAAAGCCTTAGTATGCACTGCTCTGGCTCCTGATGTCAGTGTGGCCCACTGACACACATTCTCCCCCTCACTCCACCTGGGCTGCCTGGCAGGTGGGCCTCTTTCTCTGCTGGAGGGTGTCTGAGGGCTTCAAACCGGACCGACTGGTGCTGCTACACAAAGCACTACCTAGAACAGGGCTGCCCAATTCGGGTCCTGGAGGGCCGAAACACTTCCTCCAAATCAGAGACTAATTCAGACCTGGGACACCAGGTGTGTGCAGTTAACTACCAGGTAGAAACAAAAAAACGAAGACTTTCGGCCCTCCAGGATCGGAATTGGGCAGCACTGACTTAGAGAGAGAAGAGATTCCTAGTCTGATTGTTTAGCTCACTGGTTTATGAAAATGCCTAGTTTTGAAAAGAAATGTTTTGTTAAATGTCTAGAATGTGGGTAGGCTTTAAGCTGATTTGTGTCCAGGCTGTGCCCTGGTGTAACTTCATCCAGGGAGGAGGGAGGGAGGAGTAAGGTGATCCCCAGTGTAGACGCCACACGTGGAGCCTAATGAGTTAATCAGAGACTACGCTTCACCAACAGACCCAGGAATATAGAGCACATACACACTGACGTACACACCCCACATGGACTGAACACACTACAGTATAGCCAGCAAAGACATTCACACGTCAGGCCTCAGCAGTCTTCTAGTAAACACGTTTTAGTTTTTTTTTATGGGAATGGGGTGCTCTAGACAGGGTGTGAGGAAGAGAGCTGGTGTTCTATACCATGTGTTGAGAGTGTCAATAGCGTGGTCAGGAATTATCATATCAATGCTTTGACTTAACAGCTGGCCACCTTTACCTCAAATGATCCCAACTCGAGTTGCAGTTACATATCATTTATTAAAGAGTTATCTCCCTTAAGCCATACCTGTACTACCTATCCACTAAACCCATGAGATTCAACATTAGTTCACCTCTCGCCAGGAAAATCACATTTTCCATGCCAACCTCAGAGTATAGCATAGAGCTGACTGTTATTTCTCCCCTCAGCTGACAAGACTGTTCTGGACTCCAGTCCGTTCCTATCAGAGGCTAACGCAGAGCGGATCGTCAGGACACTGTGTAAGGTCCGTGGCGCTGCACTCAAACTGGGACAGATGCTCAGCATTCAAGGTGAGAACTGGCTTACTTTGGGATCCTTATTGTAATACACACCTCCAGTAGCACCTTCTCTGTTCTCAAAACATTGTCTCTCTTTTCGACCCCAGTCACCACTCTATGCTGCTCTGTTCCCTATGGTTATTTGTTGTGTGTGTGTGTTTGTGTCTTTGCCATACCGTCTTTTTACTGCCCACTTCAGCAATGTCTACTGTGCTGCAGCATGGCAGGTGTCACGGTTTCGGCCGAGGCTGCCTCTCTTCCTTGCTCGGGCAGGCTTCGGCGGTCGTCGTCTCCGGAGTACTAGCTGCCACCGTTGTATGTTTCGATGTTCGTTTGGTTTTGTCTTGATGTTGTACACCTGTTATCGTTTAGCGTTCATTATTGTCCTATAAGTTCTCGTTGTGTTTGTCATGTGTTGTGTGTGATTGAACTTTCTGTCGTGTATGTCTGTGCTTCGTTCTCTCCTCTGTGTTGGAGAGGTTCTCGCACGTGTTTGTGCGTTATTGTTATTTTGTTTGATTTTACGCCTGTGTGCGTAATCGCTCGTATTCCAAGCTCTTTTGACTCGTTTTGAGTTTTGGTTCACTAAAGTCTATTGGACTAAGTTCCTGCGTCCTGCGCTTGATTCCTGCACCACACCTTCACAGCACACCTTCTGACAGCAGGCTTCATGACCCTTTCCCCTAGTGTCAGGGAAGCCATGAGTCATCTCCATAACCTTCACTGGGCTGATACTGTGAGGCTTTCCTCCAGCCTCTGTAGATGACTATGTGACAGAGACAGGAGTTATTTCTGTCCCTCTCCCACCTTACTGGCATCTATTCATGCATCACCTAGTTCACCTCAGGTTGGGTCACAACAACACACAGCACTTTTATTTCAAATGCCCATCCTTAATTCCCAACTGCTCCAGCTAGCTGGTATTCAGCGTCACAGGGCACAGCATAAGATTAATGCAACTCAATGCACTGGCATTCTCCTGCCATTGTCATGTCAGTTGTGTGACACATACCACATGTACTACTGAGGGACAGCAACAGCCAAGGCATAGCCAGGGTTCAAAATAAGCCACCAGCCATGACAGAACTGCAACCTTTGAGTTTTGAAGTGGCCGGTCTATACCAAAGCTCCATAATCGCTGCTTGTTAGAAAACAACTGATATTTCCCTATGTAAACAGAGGTGACTAAGCTAGTGTCCTCTACTGTTTTTAGACAAAACTGTTTTTCAAACTGGCTTGGTATTCTAGGAAGGTGTTGCATACAGGTAGGTCTTAACTGTATACAGAAGCTCAGTAATAGATTTAGTAGTAGAATTTCAGTAGTTATTGTCGTCAACCTGGGACATACACTACCGGTCAAACGTTTTAGAACACCTACTCATTCAAGGGTTTTTCTTTATTTTTACTATTTTCTACATTGTAGAATAACAGTGAAGACATCAAAACTATGAAATAACACATATGGAATCATGTAGTAACCAAAAAAATATATATTTGAGATTCTTAAAATAGCCACCCTTTGCCTTGATGACAGCTTTGCACACTCTTGGCATTCTCTCAACCAGCTTCACCTGGAATGCTTTTCCAACAGTCTTGAAGGAGTTCCCACATACGCTGAGCACTTGTTGGCTGCTTTTCCTTCACTCTGTGGTCCGACTCTGCGATACAAGTCAATGTTAGGATGGTGTTCTTAATGTTTCGTACACTGTGTACATTACACTTATCCTTACAACGCAATAACTTGGAGACACCAGTTAGACCCCTCACTCAAACCCTTGTATACATTCTTATTATGTTACTGAATGTTTCCAGAGTATTTGCATGGTTTCGTTATTGACAAATGCTGCGAAATGTACAGTAAATGTGAAATGCACATGAAATCAACAGTGTAATGTTTGGATTCACTCTTGTCAGATTAACTGTTTTGTCCTCACCTTTGGTCTGATAATTTCCTCATGAACTCCAAAGGGTTCTCTTTAAATTGCTACCATGGCCATGCATATGCTTTTCATATTTATTCTGTTAGATGTGTAGTTCCTACATGCATAATCTATGAGCAGAATTACTTTCTTACCTCAATTACCCACGAAATCCCTAGTTTGAAAGTGACTGTTTTTCTGTACGCTGTGCTTCGTCATTTTCCCCAACATGGGCCAGCCCCCTAGCAATTCGAGTTCTAGCCAATGAGCTTCAGCCCCTCGCCATTTGAGTGACAGCTAGCAAGATGCACACTCAGCAGAGCGGAAGAGACCACAATGACGTGGTACACATCTGCACATATGTGACGCGTATGCAATTTTCGGGGACCACTTTTGGCTACGTTCAGAACGACTGGCTAAAAAGTATACAAAAGTAACAGAATCTCTTTAATGATTGGCTCAATGGCTGTCTAATCATAACAGATACATGTGTCTGTTCCTCAGACAAGTCAAGATAAACATCCGTAATTTAAAGTAAGACAGGTAAAATCACCACTTAGGTAATTCTCAGTTCAGAAAACAGGCCGATGGATGTGATTCAGAGAATAGATTTTTGTTCTGCCGAACTAAGCCTAAATACTGAGTAAAGTCACCCTCACTCACAATCAGCCGGATCGGGCAGGAATCTCTTCCTCTGACCTCTGTGTTTTTTTTGGGTCGAGTTAATGTGTTTTCCTGCCGTTCTCCTCCGGTGCTTTTTCCCACTTGTTGTCGGAATGTTTATACTGTTGTAGATCTTACCCACAATGCCCTGCAGCGCAGCTCACACCGCTTTGTTTTGGTTAACATGCACAGACATCGCTGTTGCTATAACAAATCTGAGGGACCTTTTACGGCATTACCAGCTTCAGTTATGTGAAGGTGGTTGCTGTGCCAAACGTCTTGGCCTCCCAGAGACATTTAGTGAACACTGGCAAGGACCTGTGAACTGTGAAGAACTCTATCTAAATTCCCAGAGGTTCCAATGGCTTAGATTTTATTTATATTGATTGGTCATTTTGAACTGAACAAGACATTGTGATTAAGACCTGTAATTTCCTTTCATAGTGTAATGCACAGGTTGACAGACAGGAACAAGACAGCTTGTCTCCTCATGTTTTGTTTTGACTGTTGTGCGTCAATCAGCCTGATCAGTCATTCACCTCCATCTCCCGCTCTTCTGTGTTTCAGATGATGCCTTCATCAACCCCCAGCTGGCCAAGATATTTGAGCGTGTGAGACAGAGTGCAGACTTCATGCCCATCAAGCAGATGACGGTAATGTCTCACCTTTAATAACCTGCCCTTAAGTACCCTCGTCGCTAGCCCTTTAGCCCCTGGCTATAAAGGGGAGTACTAGAAAACAAATGAGTACCAAGCTGCTCTTTTGAGTCATGAATTAGTCAGTCAGTCCGTCATGACGACAATGAAAGTGAATAAAGATACCTATCAGATCTGTTGTAACCCCAGTCTTCTAATAAGTGTCGTGACGTGACTTACTTGAATGTATGACTGTTATTTATCGAATCACCTAACTATGTTTAATTGTCACTCGATTAAATTAATCATGTAACAATGAACTCATTAGGAATTTGGGGCACCACAGAAGAAATTGTTTAACGAGTTACCATCTCCCGAATGAAACTCTTAGAAGATATATATGTTATATATCGATAAATCACTTATCAAATAATTACCTCTTATCAGTCACATTCTGAACGTCGCATAATCCTTGAACCTGCAAGAACCCTAACCTTATTGATGAATCAGCAATAAACAAATTGGCTTAATTATTTATTAACTAACTAAATAATAACACAATACAAACCCACACACAGGTTATTGATTACTAATGTAATACAATGAAAACAGGTCCCTAGTGGACTGGACAAACAATAGCATGAATGCTTGGGTAGAATGAGGGTCTGAGTGGAAGGCAGAGACAGATTCAAACTATTGTGGTTACTTTGGAAAATATGCTACACAAATGCTTAAAACCCCACTAAACGCTCATTTGGATTAGAAATGCAATATGTATTTATGTGTAGCTGTCCTCCATAGTTGAGTTGATGATGTAGGACTCTGGTTTGCCCACCAGAGATCCCAATGTCCTTGGTAGAGTTTCTGGTCGTAGTTGTGGTTAGAATGGATACTTGTCGGAGAGGGATTGTCCTTTCCAACTCGTGTCTTTAGTGAAAGTTCTCTAGACGACTATACATGCCAGCTGCAGACTGAGATGATAAGGTCTAGTGCATTGTCTTCTTCACCTCGTGTAGAGGTTGAGAGTTTCAGAATTTCTCAATTTCAACGTCTGACGTTTTCTGGTCTAACCATTTTATAACGTTTAGCTCAAGCTTCACGTCTGCTGGTCTTGTAGAGTGTCAACCCTTTTAAGCCTTGGGCTTCCTGGTCTAATGTTAAAATGTTTTTCAAGGCTTTTTATGCACTCGGGGTAAAAGGATCTTTCCATCATGTTTGTGCTCATCTGGGCATGGCCACTGACTGAGAACAAATCAATATGGAAAACAATCATCTCATCTAGAATGCTATAATCACATTGTTATCTTCACAAAAGTATTATTATACTTAATCATTCGTTTAATACAACAATTGGATGCAAACCTCATAACTGGGAAGTGTACACCCCCAGAGATACAGTTATGTTGTTCCACCGTCTTTAATGACATCACAACATAAACTCAGCAAAAAAAGAAACATCCTCTCACTGTCAACTGCGTTTATTTTCAGCAAACTTAACATGTGTAAATATTTGTATGAACATAACAAGATTCAACAACTGAGACATAAACGGAACAAGTTCCACAGACATGTGACTAACAGAAATTGAATAATGTGTCCCTGAACAAAGGGGGGGTCAATATCAGTCAGTATCTGGTGTGGCCACCAGCTGCATTAAGTACTGCAGTGCATCTCCTCCACATGGACTGCACCAGATTTGCCAGTTCTTGCTGTGAGATGTTACCCCACTCTTCCATCAAGGCACCTGCAAGTTCCCTGACATTTCTGGGGGGAATGGCCCTAGCCCTCACCCTCTGATCCAACAGGTCCCAGACGTGCTCAATGGGATTGAAATCTGGGCTCTTCGCTGGCCATGGCAGAACACTTACATTCCTGTCTTGCAGGAAATCATGCACCGAATGAGCAGTATGGCTGGTGGCATTGTCATGCTGGAGGGTCATGTCAGGATGAGCCTGCAAGAAGGGTACCACATGAGGGAGGAGGATGTCATCCCTGTAACGCACAGCGTTGAGATTGTCTGCAATGACAACAAGCTCAGTCCGATGATGCTGTGACACACCGCCCCAGACCATGACGGACCCTCCACCTCCAAATCGATCCCGCTCCAGAGTACAGGCCTCGGTGTAACGCTCATTCCTTCGACGATAAACGCAAATCCGACATCACCCCTGGTGAGACAAAACCACAACTCGTCAGTGAAGAGCACTTTTTGCCAGTCCTGTCTGGTCCAGCGATGGTGGGTTTGTGCCCATAGGTGAAGTTGTTGCCGGCGATGTCTTACAACAGGCCTACAAGCCCTCAGTCCAGCCTCTCTCAGCCTATTGCGGACAGCCTGAGCACTGATGGAGGGATTGTGCGTTCCTGGTGTAACTCGGGCAGTTGTTGTTGCCATCCTGTACCAGTCCTGTGATGTTCGGATGTACTGATCCTGTGCAGGTGTTGTTACACGTGTTCTGCCACTGCGAGGACGATCAGCTGTCCGTCCTGTCTCCCTGTAGCACTGTCTTAGGCGTCTCACAGTACGGACATTGTAATTTATTGCCCTGGCCACATCTGCAGTCCTCATGCCTCCTTGCAGCAAGCCTAAGGCACGTTTACGCAGATGAGCAGGGACCCTGGGCATCTTTCTTTTGGTGTTTTTTGGAGTCAGTAGAAAGGCCTCTTTAGTGTCCTAAGTTTTCATAACTGTGACCTTAATTGCCTACCATCTGTAAGCTGTTAGTGTCTTAACGACCGTTCCACAGGTGCATGTTCATTAATTGTTTATGGTTCATTGAACAAGCATGGGAAGCAGTGTTTAAACCCTTTACAATGAAGATCTGTGAAGTTATTTGTTTTTTTACGAATTATCTTTGAAAGACAGGGTCCTGAAGAAAAAGGGACATTTCTTTTTTTGCTGAGTTTAGTAACGAATTTGACATGATTGTTCTTTAAGTCCCTACCGACCATTTCCCACATTATTTTATACAAATGTTGTTTCATTATCCACTTTTGGATGTTGGAGTCTTGGCAGGAAGACTTCCTTTGTTAAAAGTTTTTTTTTCTCCCAATACTTCATGGCAAGGACCAGACACTGCTTCCCACCAGACAGGTATTTACGACCGGTCATAAAACTGGCCCCGGGAAAGGGGGTGTTCAAACCTTTGCCTAGCCGGCATGTTTGATCCTCAACCCATGAGGGCAAGTCATGACATAAGGTACCATCGTTGAAGGCTATAAGCCCATCGCAGTGATACCTAATGGCAGCTCCCTCAACAGTGTATCTGTGTGTATGTGTCCTTTTCCCTGTGTAGAAATCCATCAACAACGACCTTGGCCCTAACTGGAGGGACAAGCTGGATTCGTTTGAGGAGCGGCCGTTTGCTGCGGCCTCCATCGGACAGGTCCATCTGGCTAAGATGAAGGATGGCAGGGAGGTGGCCATGAAGATCCAGGTGAGATGGAGACCTGGGAGTTATTCAGCAGGATGCAGTGTTCTACACGATGACAGACCAATATATTTCTATATCTGAACATTCTGTAATGTTGCACCCTCCTGAACAAACCTCTGGTAGGAGTTCAGTTACATCACAGTATAGGTATTTTATATCCTCTGTTTTTACATTAAAGGCCTCATCTGCTACAGTGATGTAATAGTCCAAAGTGTAGAAATTACCGATGTTGAATGAGAGAGAACTAATGTCAGCAATGACCACAAGCATTAGCTCCACAATCTGATTGTTTTTCTGCTGTTCTCATGGCTCCATTTAAGGCAATGCTCGTCTTTCCTTGAAGAGATAAAAGAAGTCTGTAGCTTTTATTCATGACCTTTTGAAGCACATGGGAATGTGTTGTGTGTCAACTCCATATTGTTTATCTTAAAATACTTTAGAGTAAGCTCTGTTGTCATAAACTGTAGAGATTTATCTCCAAAATTGTATATAGACATGGCTCTTAGTGCTTTTCAGAAGTTTAAATTACCGTCTCCATTTCCCTCATTATGGCAGTGTTTTGTTTTCACGTCAGAGCTTGTCGTCAGGGCTGGTTTTTGGTGTCAGAGTCAAACTGGTAAACACGGTTGTTTTGTCATGCTGTTTCTCCTGCTCCGTTTGTCCCATGCAGTACCCCGGAGTGGCTAAAAGCATCGACAGTGACGTCAACAACCTGATGACTCTCCTCACCATGAGCAACGCACTGCCTGAAGGTGACTATCCCTGAACGGATTTCAGATTTGTTTTGTAGAATTCAATTTTTTATTTTATGGTTTTTATTTGTAGCATGACGTAGTAATCACATTTATGACCTAGCGTAAATCACACATGCAGCACAACATAACGTGGAGAATATACTGCCCCCCTCCCTGTAAGCACACACTCTGATCCTGCCCTGATCCTGTTCGCACACACATACAGGACTCTATTTTAACAACCCTAACGCAATGGTAAATCTAAGAGCAGGCGGTAGCGCAATAGGTTCGGGGTGTGTCAGAAATATTTTTGCTATTTTCACAACCAGAATTATGGAAGCAGTAGCTGGCGGTGGCGGCGAAATGACTGGGTTTTGATGAATAAACAAGTTGAAGGCGTGTTGAGGCTTGACCCCTCACTGGCCAATCAGAACGTACTCCATGGCTAAATATGTGGTTGCTTCAAGTCGTGTATTTACGGTCTTTTATGTATTACGTTGTCATCGACTCCAATTCGAATGTTAGTCCATTATAGCCTAGTTTGTTAAATAGCCTACAGAAACAAAATATAAAAATCTAGCCTTATCCCATATTTGCTAAATATGCATGGCTTAAATATGGAAATATATTGTTAACATAGCATTCGCACTGACATGGGCCTACTGTATTATGCATTATGTCTGAGCCATGGGCATGCCAAACGTTGTCAATAAGCAAGATTAAATTCCCTATTGATAAGACCTAAAAAGACAGTTAATCATTTGAATCAAATTCTAATAAAATTAAACAACAAATAGGTTTTGTCTAAATACCGTTACAGTTCCCATAATTGCTCCCCGTGGGCATATTAGACCTAAGACAATGTAGACTATAGAGGGTTTAACGCACATCCAAACTTTTCACAGGAGCTGGAAAAATATCCAATATAAAGAGAAAGGGGGAATGTCCATTCACCAATACTGCTCCCCCAAATATATGTAGCTATAGCCTACCATCGCCGTTGATATGGCCGTGAAAGGTAAACAAAAAAACGGGCAAACATAGTCTACAAGCGGATTCAGCACCACAGACAGCGATCGGATTTCCCGCAATTTGACAGTTAGGTCCAATAGAGGAAAGTTGAAGATGCATAAAATAAGAGTCTTTTTAAACATTGGTGATGGACATAAGACTACTATGTGCACCTCCGCTGGTAAAAATCAATGCCATAACATATTGTGTTACCGCTAAGACCAGCTTTCGGTCCTTCTTAAATATCCCTATTTGCGCAGACTTATATTGGCACACGTTTTTAAGGACACACCTAAAATATTTCCCCACCTCAGCGCAAGCAAACTGATGTTAGACAGGTAAATTGCAGAACCTGGTGTAAGGGGTGGAAAATGCCAGTGCGCCACTTTTTACATGACGAAATTATAAACTAACGTGCGTTTGACGAAAATAGAGCCCACAATGTCATAGATAGCAGAGTCACCCAGCAGATGATCAATGATGGTGTCCAATACCCATCAGTCTGGGCCTCCACTGAGTCTGTACTCTGGGAATGATCCAAGCACACATCCCTCTCTACATGAGACCTCAGTCAACCATAATCAATCTGTTTCTCTGTCTCTCTCTCGCTCTTTCTCCCTCTGTTAACATCTTGTGCAGGTCTCTTCCCTGAGCATCTGATTGAGGTGATGAGCAGAGAGCTGGCACTGGAATGTGATTACATAAGAGAGGCCAAATGTGCCAAGAAATTCCAGTGAGTGATCAAAACAACCAGATGAGCTTCCTCTTAAAGACCACCTCCCCATAACTACTTTCATCATCTAATCGTCACTGCAAGCTCCAGAAATGAAATAAAAGGGGAAAGATTGCTTTATCTTTTGGATGAAGTTGGATGTAGCCAAGCAATAGGAATTTGTGATGCCTCAAGCTGTGGCTTTTTATTGAGCACTTAGTAAATACATCTCTCCCAAGGGGGCCAAGGTAAATGAATCTCTTAAACACAGTGCCTTTTCCAGATCATATGGTGGGAGGACAACACAACATATGACTCCAGATCAGGAAATGTACTGTAGCCTGTAGGGTCTAAGAATAGCCACTCTAGCCCTCTGGGGAGCGTTGGGTTTGATGACTTGATATAAATGTGCACCATTCGCCTGCAGCCAGCATTTAAATATAGCTGATCTGGACATAATACAAGAAGACAACAAGCACCCCCTCCCCATGCCATCTCCTCATGCCCCCCCGTCCCCGCGCCATCATCCCCGGGTCTGTTGACAGGAAGGCAGGGTGAGAGATATGGTTTATGTCCAGAGAGGAGGCTCCTGTTACACACGGTACGCACCAGCTGTGGATGACATGCTTTTTCACCTTGACCATGGCCGGTGACACGCTCCCTTCTATACATGTTCATACAGTATGTGGTTCCCCCTTCCATTAAACAGGGATTTCTACAGCCCCAAGCACATGGAGTTAGAGTGTAGACACTGGAGGATTATTTGAGGGATTGTGGAGATGCAATTAGTTTTTGTTGAGGTCACTCACTGATAAATCTGTGGAGTTTGAAGAGAAGATCATACCGCGTTATTTTAAGTTCATACAGTAACATAATGCTATTTGAAAACAATGGAAATATCCTGTGAACTGTCATGACATAAATAATGTACATATACTCCCATTTAATCTTAAGTGCTGAGTTGTCCAGCTGTAGTTTTCAGAGCTGTGTGTTGTGGTGTTCAGGCGTCTGATGAGTATTATGTGATTGGTCCAGGGAGCTGCTGAAAGACCACCCGTTCTTCTACGTACCAGACGTAATAGACGAGCTGAGCAGCAACGCCGTCCTCACCACAGAGCTGGTCCCCGGCTTCCCTCTGGACCAGGCTGAACAACTCTCCCAGGAACTCAAAAACGAGGTCAGTATATGCTGTATTTGTTCAATAACAAATACATTAACAAAGGCCACCATTGTGTATTTTGGTACTTACTACATACTTACTTATGGTACATTGTGTAAATGTGGATTTTGATGTGTGTTTTCTGCTTGCCAAGCTTGATTTGATGTGTAAAACAAACGCCACTACAACAACCTAATTTCTGTCACCTCACCCACCAAAACACCTGCTACAGTGTATTACTGCCACTTGGTGGTGAAATTGCAGACTGAAAGATGTGTGATCTTTAAGTATCTTTCTCTCTCTCTGCCTCTGTCTCTATGTGTGTGTCAGATCTGTGAGAATATCCTGAAACTTTGTTTAAGGGAGCTGTTTGAGTTCAGATACATGCAGACTGACCCCAACTGGTCCAACTTCTTCTACGACCCACAGACACACAGAGTGAGTCTGCCTTTTAACTCTTGTTATCAACTTCATCATTAGTCCTGTAACTAATTTTGATGACCTTCCTAAAGGTTGTCTCTGTTTAAATGGATCTTCCGTCTTCTTGGTGTCTTCTGTAGAGCATGCTAATCCTATACAGTAGCACGATGTTGCTGAATGCTTAGAATGACTAAACATTACTACTGTTCCATCCATAGGTTGCGTTGTTGGATTTCGGAGCCACAAGAGGATTTAGTGAGGACTTCACTGACATTTACATTGAGGTAAGATATTAGACTTTATCCCACAACAAAACATAACAGATCAAAATGATTTATTCGATGTGTGTGGCGTTCATTGTGTTTTAATCAGCTCATCAAGTCAGCAGCAGAGGGAGACAGAGAGGGGGGTTCGGAAGAGATCAGTAGACATGAAGTTCCTCACAGGTTATGAGTCAAAGGTGAGTCACATCATTCGTTCTGAACATATGAGTCAACAATGCCACATACTAGTTTATTTAGTCGTAGACAATGAATTGAGAAGGCTCTCCATTACTCCATGGCATAAACTGAGTAGTGAATACCCATAACTTAATTACAATGGCTCCCCCTGAACCCACTAAAACACAAACACATACAGGTTATTACTCTCTCTGATTATGTTCTGCCCGTCCCTCAGTCCATGGTGAATGCCCATGTGGACGCGGTGATGATCCTGGGCGAGGCCTTTGCCTCCACGGAGCCCTTTAACTTCGGAGCCCAGAGCACCACGGAGCGCATCCACAACCTGATCCCTGTGATGCTGAAGCAGCGCCTCACCCCGCCCCCCGAGGAGACCTACTCCCTCCACCGCAAGATGGGCGGCTCCTTCCTCATCTGCTCCCGCCTTGACGCCAAGCTCGGCTGCAAGAACATGTTCCAGGAGGCCTATAACAACTACTGGAGGGACCGCCCCAACCGACCAAGCCAGTGACGGACACCGCAGAGGGCCAATCGCAGGGCTACAGCAGCAGGGTTAGAGAGGATGTGTGGACTATAAGGGGAGGGATATTGACCCTAGCCAGACTTGCTCTGCTGTTAATGTAATGTATATGGATGGCATTTTTTTCCTCGTCCCTCCCCCGAACCAGAATCTGTGTTTATGTATGTGTGTGTGTGTGTGTGTGTATGTATATGTATATTTTTTTTTTGTGTGTGTGCGTGTGTTATTAGGAGTATATTAACCATGGCTGTCCAGTTAACATATTCACAAGATGTATCAGATGGTTGGTTGTATAGGTTGAGTTAACTGGGATAAATGCCATGATGTGTGTCTGAGAGAGAATTGTAAAGCTATTGTGAAATCAAGACAGTTGGTTTCTTGTGACGTGGGGATATGATACTGTCTAATGGGCATAAAACCAGTGGTCATGATGAGACAAGTTAAATATGTTGAAGAACAGATAATATACTGTTAATGACCCATATTCTCCAGCATGTGGCAGTAGTTCTAATGTCCTATGAGGACAAAACAAATGATAATATGATGCATACAGAAGTCTAAAAGGACGTTTTTCAAGTTTTTAGTCGCACTTATGCATAGTGCACACATTACCAGGGTACAGACCAATTCCTGTTGAGGGGGAGGATTTGAGGACAATCTCCTGTTAAGCCTATCCCTATAAACACATTACATTTGGGCCACCTGAAATATCATAATAGATTTATCAATGATATGCACTGTCAAAACATTATTGCACTGTGTCAAGACACACTTATTTCTGCAAGGTGGAGATGGTTGATGGATGGATCATTGGACATGGCCTTACTTCCAGTGCCTGAGGAAATAAGAACATGTATTCTCATTGACTGATCTACTTTACCATGGGCCTGTAGCACCAAAATGGAGTGTTTTGGCACCAAAGTGTTCTTCCTGTGGCCTGGTGGGCTTATGACATTTTGACTATAGTGTCGTTTATTAACAGTGGGGAGTGACAACAGCAGGTTTTGCATCAGTTGACAAAACTATCATACTAAGTATCAAAACCGTGCTGTTTTGTCATAAAAGCCTGTCTTTACTTTGTGATGAAACGATGGTTGAGGCAAGAGAAAAGTGATCCTAAATCACTTTTTTTGTGTGAAAATATAGTATTTCTATATGCCTATAGTATTTCTAGAAGTTTGTTTAGAAATGAATGCCGCTATGCATCTTTATATTGATATCAGAAGAAGAGTTTTAAAAAAATATGATTAGTTTTTCTAAGCAATGACATTCTTACCAAGGGTTGTGATTAATATGAAAATATAAACATTTTGACTCAACACTTGCCCTAATCAATGTTGCATGTGTACTCTTTATTTTTTTATGAAAATAAGAACTTCATGAGCATCTTTATTTTGTTATTTAGCTTTTGAATAGATTGGTACTTTATTAGTCCATATGCAGACGGAAATTCCTCACAACACAATTGAATAAGTCTATTGATATCAGAAGAGTTTGGGGGAAAATCTTATTATTGTCATTATTACTAAGTTATTCAATGTTTTATGCAACACTTGTACTTGTCTTATTCTATGAGAAGAATTCAGAACATTCATAAGCAACAAATTCTCATCAATTTTATTTGTCACATGCGCCGAATACAACAGGTATTCACCTTACCGTGAAATGCTTACCTACAAGCCCTTAACCAACAATGCAGTTAAGAAAATATTCACTAAATAGACTAAAGTAAAACATTAAAAGTAACACAATACCAATAACGAGGCTATTTACTGTAGGTCCAACTATACTGTAGGTCCAACTATACTGTAGGTCCAACTATACTGTAGGTACAACTATACTGTAGGTACAACTATACTGTAGGTACAACTATACCAGGGGTGTCAAACTCATTTTAGCTCAGGGGCCACATGGAGGAAAATCTATTCCCAAGTGGGCCGGACCGGAAAAATCATGGTATATATAACTTAAAAACAACAACTTCAGATTGTTTTCTTTGTTTTAATACGATCAACATACAACATAAAGCTGGAGCCTGAGGACAGTGTGTCCAAAATAGTACAAGCACAACATCACTATTAATCATAAAACATGTCAAGTTTATTTGAAAATTCTAAAGAAAAAGAACACGCAAACACACAATGCCTCAGTGATTAACAGAACTGTTTCACAGATCACAGAACTATATCAGGGTGTCATTTCTCAGGCAGAAATGTAGATAAAAATAATGAAATCCTGTTCCCCAAACAAGTGCAAGAACCACAGAGTCAAGAATAGGTTAAATATACAAATAAAATAAAATCTATTAAAAACAATAGCACATCAACATAAAAACATAAAACAGAAAGCTGGAGCCTGAGGACAGTGTCCAAAAGCACAACATCACTATTAATCATAAAACACCTCAAGTTATTTGAAAGTTCTGAGGACAAAGAACACACAAACACACAATGCCTCAGTGATTCACATAAGTATATCAGGGTGTCATTTCTCAGGCAGAAATGTAGATAAAAATAATGAAATCCTGTTCCCCAAACAAGTGCAAGAACCACAGAGTCAAGAATAGGTTAAATATACATATACAAATAAAATCTATTAAAAACAATAGCACATCAACATAAAAACATAAATCTGAAAGCGTTGCTCAAACTCCCGTAACAGTCCCGTTATTTTATCTTTGAACCGCTTCATGTCTGCCACATGTTGGGTCGCGCACACATTTTTCAGACAGGGGAAGTGAGCTGCATCACCACCGGCAAGTTGCGTCTCCCACAATGACAGCTTCAACTTGAAAGAACGCATGCTGTCATAATACTGCGTGACAACTTTGTTGCGCCCTTGCAGCTGTTTGTTGAAGTTATTCAGGTGCTCTGTAACATCCACCATAAATGCAAGGTCCTGCATCCATTCTGCGGAATGAAATTCTAACACTGGTTTGCCCTTTTCTTCCATGAACTGTTCAATTTCTTCTCGTAAATCAAAGAAACGCCTCAGCACCTCGGCTTAACCATCTTACCTCAGTGTGGTATGGCAGGCCATAGATGTGGTCTTTCTCTCTGAGAAGGCTGTCAAACTGACGGTGATTCAGGCTTCTGGATCGGATGAAATTAACAGTTTGGATGACCACCTTCATGACGTTATCCATCTTTAATGACTTGCAACACAAACCCTCCTGTTGCAAAATACAGTGAAAAGTCAAAAAATCACGTCCTCCATTTGCAGATTGCACTTTCTCTCTGAACTTTGTCACAACGCCTGCTTTTTTCCCGATCATTGAGGGCGCACCATCTGTAGCCAGGCTGACAGCGCGGGACCAGTCCACTCCGACCCTGTCCAGCTCGCCGACGAGTGCGGTAAAAATATCAGCTGCTGTCGTTGTATCTGTCATCGGCACCAACTCCACGAACTCCTCGGTGACGGTCAATGTGTCATCAACTCCGCGGATGAAAATGGCCAGTTGTGCAACATCTGTAATGTCCGTGCGTTTATCAATTGCAACCGAAAACGCAATAAATGACTTTACTTTTTGCTTCAACTGGCTGTCCAACTCCACTGAAAGATCGGAAATCCTGTCTGCAACTGTGTTTCTTGTCAGGCTGATATTTGCAAAAGCCTGCCGCTTTTCAGGGCACACAATCTCCTCTGCCTTCATCATGCATGTTTTTACAAATTCACCCTCACTAAATGGTTTTGAAGCCACTGCGATTTCATTAGCAATGAGGTAGCTAGCTTTCACTGCGGCGTCACTGACGTCTCGGCTGTGAGTAAACACAGACTGCTGTTTCTTCAGACCCGCCAACAGTTCATTCACCTTCTCTCATCTCCGCTGTCCTTGAAAGTTGTCATATTTGTCGGCATGAAGACTCACATAGTGGCGACGAAGGTTATATTCTTTCAGCACTGCAACATGCTCTGAACACACCAAACATACTTTAATTTTTTTTCATTTTTTTTTTTCCATGGCTCGGACGTTTGACACCCCTGAACTATGCTGTAGGTCCAACTATACTGTAGGTCCAACTATACTGTAGGTACAACTTTTCAATCTGATTGAGGCATAATGTCACAAAGTAGGTAACACCTCAAACAATAAGTGCTTCTAATACTAAAAGTAGATCAAGCTGAAATTCACAAATACATATGAGGCATCCCATCTTCAAAGATTCACTCACACCAGAGGTTCTACAGGGAGAAGTCTAATTTTGTCCTTATTGAGTAGCAAGATAATCTTTCATTTGGTTCACTACATAGATTGTGATATGCTTTATTCTAAACTAGAATGAGTCACCAACGCCCTGGTTGGAAGTCGTATAATTTTTGTTTTTAAGTAATGTTGGCAGCGTTGTAATCTTTTTTCAGACTTCAGACTCTTTGTGTTGCCACAATGGGGCACTTAATGTCTGTAAGTACTGCTGTTGTATTTCTGTAAGGCCTTATGTATGAGAGTCACTGCTTCATCATTTGTTTTACAATGCAGAAGTCCCACAGAGTCAAGGAAGAGAACATTCACTTCCTCCACTATGTTATTGTAGTGAGATGCAGATCTCCGGCTTGTGACAAAGTTTTTATCATAAGTATGGTGCATCACCACTAGAATGGCATCTCTGTTACCTGTTGAGAGACAAAACGATGCAATCTTTAGAAAAGTACTTCCACCAAAAAAATCATTAGAGACAAAAGGTCATTCTACAACATGGACCAATACATCCTGTTGAGTAAAATTAAATCCCATGATAGAAGTAGTATTGACAATTGTATTCGGTCTGGAATACTTTAACTTTCTTGGTGTAATCTCAAAAGGCTTTCCTACCTGGAACTTGGCTCATGGCAGCCTCAATGTCAGTTCCCACACGAGATGTAACAGGACAGAAGACCATCATGACTTGGCAGTCCTCTGCACTGGTCTCCTCTCGCTTAAGTCCCAGATTATCCACTTGTTTCATGAGTGCAAGATGAGTGTTTAGGGTTTTTCCACACACTTGCGAATGGACTTGAACTACTTGAAACGAAACATAATTAAATTACAACACTACATACAGTATATCCCCAAGATGTTGCATACAAAAGAAAAGTGGTGGATTTCCATTGCAGTCATTTTCCATTGCAGTCATTTCAGGCTAGAAAGCTCATTCACATCAGCTATCACAGCGGAGAGGGGAGGAGAGATTTATGCTAATTTGATTGATATGAACGGTGGACTGACAGGAAATGCATGAACAAATGATTTTCGATTAGTACAAAGCATATCCCAAGAATCTCACCCGGCAAATGTTTTGTTTCATTTCTTCCTAATACAGATGCAATTAAAGGATTGGAGAACTTCCACCAACTTCCAGGTTCTTTTCCTTCCTTTTCTTCTTGGGCCTCGATTTACTCCTTTGTCATCCACATCTGTTCTTGGTCGTTTGGGGTGGGTCTCTACAGCGCCTAAGGCTGAGGACAACAAAGTATTATGAATGAAAATCCAATGTTTTTGCAGCACATTCTTGTGAGTCTGTGCAAGTCATTGTGGTTGGCTTTGCCAGCTGTAAAAGGGTTTAAAAACATCTATAGAATTCTTACGTTTTGATAACGTGCTGTGTTTAAGATTTTGAGTTACCTGGTCGTTCTGAAGCGCCTTTAACAGATTCTTTATGTACTGAAAAATATTGAAGATTGGGGCTGTTAACTGAGTAATTCCAAACTAAGACAAGACTGTGTTCGAGCGCCATTAACGTCCCAATAGTGAATGTCTTGAATGTTTAACTTCTCAACAAAATTATACTATTCATGAAATCTACGTGTTTACAATTTTTATACCATTATCTATGTATTGTGATTCATGAAGGATGAGCTGGTTTCCTGCTGTAGCAGAGTCAACTGATGGGGACACAGCATTGCCCTCAGCCTCCATGGGCTCTTCTTTATTGTAGCTCTCAAGTAGTACAACATGTGCCTGAATAAAGTGCAGGGCTTTGTCAAGCTGCTTCTCCAAATCTCTAAGAATAGGGACGTAGCCATGTAACACTCCCCCAGGAACAAGTGCATCTGTAAGCAGAAAGTGACCAGTGCATAACATTACAATTACAACCAAAGAGACACCACAAATGTATTGGGTGACAGCTATGCTGAAAGTCCTTGAAAAGGGACTTACTCTTCATGACACCAGCTGAAATGAAGTCCCTAACCTCGTTAAGAATTAAATCGATAGGTTTAGCTGTGTCCTAAGAAACAAAAAAGGTTGAGAAAACATGGGGGATTAGTACATACAATGGAATTGCACATTGAATCAAAAACCTTCATTCTATTAACTACACTGAATGATCCCACAAAGTGGTACAGTAGCCATAGAAGCTTTTGGGGCTATACCAACCTGTTTAGATTTGGTTAGAAGTTCACTGATCCTCTTTCTAAGTTTGAAATGCTTGAGGCCTGGCAGAAGTTCGTTCAGATCATCTCTTGTTAACTCTTGAATATCAATGTCCTCTTTAATTCCAGCTCCTGAAAACAAATATGATGTAATTAGGAACACAGTTGACGACGACTGACGATACAATGCATAAAGCTCAGTGAGATATGATAACTTACTTGCAAGGGCAGATGCTGCATCTGGTGAGAAGCTCCTGATTTGCTCTTCCAAACTCATTGTCCTTGCCTAGGAGGAAGAGTATGATAGGCTATTTATTATTGTTCACAGGCTTACACAGCTGCTAACTGTATGATTGCATTGTAGTTACCTGACTCATACTTGTATTGTCACACTGATGCTGCTGTAGGGAAACAGGATTTGATGTCCTCTGCTCTGATCTTGAAACGATAACAGGTTCAGGACGGTAGGCCTATTCTGATACAACGTCACAACACTTTCAGATAGAAAATACATTGTGCCCAGAGAATACATTTTCCTTACTGTTCCTTGCTGTAAAAGGTACATTTATCAACGTTCTGCACAATTCAATAAGCCTGGGCCATCAAATTACGAATTCACTGATTGGGGCAAGGGAAGAGTCATTAGGCCATGAGTGGATGCAAAAATTACAAATATAAACTCACCTGCTGCTGTTTATGGACCTTTATTACGCTGCCTAGGTAAGACCCACGGAGAAACAGTCACTGTTTAGAGTGTTGGATGAGTGGGACGTCAAATACTGCAAATTCTCGTGAGGAATACAAATCTAGGAAAGAGAGGCAGATTGAACATTTGCAGCATCATTACACTCTTTAATGGCTGTATTTCACTGACGCTGCAGAGACACACACAGGATTGCCTGTTACTGAAATACATAATTACATCGATTGTGGCTGAGGCAAGATATATTATCCTAGACAGCCGATAGTGCAGGGGCAATAGATGTGCACTATCGTCTAGGCTTGATGTGCATTCCCGGTAATACACTCGTGTCCCCTGTGTACCGGTGTGTACATAAAGCATCCTCTATTCAAGCTGCAATCAAGCTTGATACCCCAACAGTATAAAATGGGCTTCCCCTCAAAGTCCATAGCTTATCGCTTTTGGTTGGTCATGACAGACAGCCATTACGCAGATACACAGCAGGTATCATGGTCGCAAGGCATATGAATTAACAGTAGCGGTGCGTGCGTAAAATCACTGGGGAAGCCAAAGCTATATTACAACCTACACTGTATGTGTTATAATATTTGCATTGTTTGCTGTTAATTCATATGCCTTGCGACCGTGATATATAGTCCTAAAGGCCGAGACAATTAGAAGACACAGTGGCAGAATACATTTCAACCACACCTTTGTTTTAACACAAAACCGGACAGCAACCTCTGTCTGGTGAAGTCCATTGCATATAACAGACCTACAGCATGGTTAAGCAAGTTAATGTTTCCGACATTTTCGGACCACTAAACAACTATTGATTTAGAACCATAGAGAGGTACCGCAAGTCGCAAAGAAAACAGGACCTGCCTCCACTATTCCAGCACCATTTCAACTAAAACATTTTAACATCATCAAATACCTCTGCTTCGTCTAATACAGTGACAACTAAAAGATACCGAAAACAATTTAGTCCAATCAACATAAGCTAAATTTGATGTGGCTGTCCATGGTTCTGGGTTCATTTCTGAGTGCGCGTGTGTGTGCGTGCATCGTGCAAGTAGAAAAACATGTTGACTCACCCTACTTGTAGAGAAACACCAATGCTATCCTCTCTTTCATGTTGACAAAATGGTCTATCACCCTGTCAGACAGCACACGCTTTAATTTTTTTGTTGTCCTAGGCTACCTGGCTACAATGCTTGCTCGCTAGCCTAACTTCCATTAATGGGCAATGTTAGCTCCCTAAGCGTTTCCAAGGTATGTTAATGCAGCTGCAAACGATGCAAAGTCCAGTTTGCCAGTCATGGACAAACAGACTGTGTAATCATGGAGAATGGGGGGGTGCTATGATTAAGACAGATTTATAATAATTGCAGAGTGTGGATTCACTCGTCACCTCCTCCCCTCACCATCCACGAGCCAATGGGATGGCAGAGTCAGCTGTCAAGAGAGTGAAAGGCTCATGCAAGAGGGCCAAGCTAGACGGTATGGACATATGGTCAGCTATACTGCAGTGGTGAAACACGCCCACAGAGGGGATGGACAGTAGCCCTGCACAGAGTCTGATGTTGCGCAGACTCAAGTCATTACTGGTGGCACCCAACCTGCTGAAGCCCTCTTAGGTTATGGGTGTCACCAGTAGCGGTGCGTGGGTAAAATCACTGGGTAGGCAAGAAAAAAAGCCATCATACAACCTATGTTTTGTGATAATTGCGTTGTTTCTTTATAACCTGTTAATTCACAGTGCCGTGCATTTGTGGACGCCAAGGGAAGCCAGGCTTTCCCAATTTTCTTTACAAAATATGAATATATGTATAAAATAATTTATCTTTCGTAATTTACCTTCAATTGTCAAGAGGCTGAATGTATCTCACAGGAAAAAGCATCCGAGCGAGCGAAACAGCACCCCTCTGTCTCTCTTCGTGTAGGCCATCTGTCTGATACTGTCTGGTCCAAATGAGTATGACATTGTTGCTGCCTGTAGCATTGAATGCAAGAGAAGCCAGCGAGCATTTGGGACTCCCTTAACAATCAGTGTTGAGCTAAACTGAGCGGGCTCAACTGTGAATGGTCCTGGCGAGAAAAAAAAAAGTGTCAAGGGAAGCCAGCTTGGATTTGGCGTCTCTCCTATCAAATCACTTTGAGAGCATACATCATTAACAGAAACAACTTGAATTGTTGTATCTTGTTGTGTTGTTGTTCTTCGGTGGCTAGCTAGCTAGCTAGCTAGCTAAAATGGTCCCTTTGCTAAATTAGCCATGGATGGAGATAGAGATAGGGACTTGGTTTACTTAATTCTCCGTACTGGCCAATGATTATAACGGAGATTCTGATCAACCAATAATTCATACAATGTTGTGCCCCTGGCCTGAGAGGATGGAAGTTCAATATGTACAGTAGCTAGATGTAGAAGGCTAAAGTCAACTGCACAGAGGAACAGCTTCTTGAAGATCAACGGCTTATGGTCTGTCTCAGCTGTTATTAACTCTCTGCCATATAGATAATGATGAAATCTCTGGCAAGCAAATACAATACTAAAACATTCCTTTTCTATTAGAGTTGAGTTTTGCTCCGTTGGCGTTGATGCTCGCGAGGCAAACACCACGGCTGTCCCTGTTGCATTAAGCAGCACCCTAACACAGTGGTTCTCAATCCTGGTCCTGGAGACCCAAAGGGGTGCACATTTTTGGCTTTGCCTTAGCACTACACACCTGATTCAAATAATCAAAGCCTGATGATGAGTTGATGATTTGAATCAGGTGTGTAGTGCTAAGGCAAAAACAAAAATATGCACCCCTGGACCAGGATTGAGAACCACTGCCCTAACATGCTGACCACACCACCGAGCAGTGCAAAATAAATGTACATATACATGTCAGTCAGTCATTTCATCCAAAGTGCTCATGGGGGTGCCACAGGGTTCAATTCTTGGGCCGACTCTTTTCTCCGTGTATATCAATGATGTCGCTCTTGCTGCTGGTGACTCTCAGATCCACCTCTACGCAGACGACACCATTTTGTATACATCTGGCCCTTCATTGGACACTGTGTTAACAAACCTCCAAACGAGCTTCAATGACATACAACACTCCTTCAGTAGCCTCCAACTGCTCTTAAACACTAATAAAACTAAATGCATGCTCTTCAATCGAACGCTGCTGGCACCCGCCCACTCGACTAGAATCACCACTCTCGACGGGTCTGACCTAGAGTATGTGGACAACTACAAATACCTAGGTGTCTGGTTAGACTGTAAACTCTCCTTCCAGACTCACATTAAGAATCTCCAATCCAAAGTTAAATCTAGAATCGGCTACCTATTTCGCAACAAAGCCTCCTTCACTCATGCTGCCAAACATGCCCTCGTAAAACTGACTATCCTACCGATCCTTGACTTCGGCGATGTCATTTACAAAATAGCCTCCAACACTCTACTCAGCAAATTGGATGTAGTCTATCACAGTGCCATCCGTTTTGTCTCCAAAGCCCCATACACTACCCACCACAGTGACCTGTACGCTCTTGTTGGTTGGTCCTCACTACATGTTCGTCGTCAAACCCACTGGCTCCAGGCCATCTATAAATCACTGCTAGGCAAATCCCCGCCTTATCTTAGCTCATTGGTCACCATAGCAGCACCCACCCGTAGTCTGCGCTCCAGCAGGTATATCTCACTGGTCATTCCCAAAGCCAACACCTCCTTTGGCCGCCATTCCTTCCAGTTCTCTGCTGCCAATGACTGGAACGAATTGCAAAAATCTCTGAAGCTGGAGACTCTTATCTCCCTCACTAACTTTAAGCATCAGTTGTCAGAGCACCTTACCGATCACTGCACCTGTACACAGCCCATCTGAAATTAGCCCACCCAACTAACTCATCCCTATATTGTTATTTATTTTGCTCTTTTGCACCCCAGTATCTCTATTTGCACATAATCTCTTGCACATCTAGCATTCCAGTGTTAATACTAATTGTAATTATTTTGCACTATAGCCTATTTATTGCCTTACCTCCATAACTAGCTACATTGGCACACAATGTATATTTTCTGTTGTATTTTTTTGACTTTATGTTTTTTTTACCCCATATGTAACTCTGTCTTGTTGTTTTTATCGCACTGCTTTACTTTATCTTGGCCAGGTCGCAGTTGTAAATGAGAACTTGTTCTCAACTGGCTTACCTGGTTAAATAAAGGTGAAATAAATAAAAAAAAATACAAATGTGCATCTGCGTTTCCAGGTTCTATTTTAGACACTTGACGCGCTGCAAGTCCCACCTCTCCCATCTCCTCATTTGTTTTTAGGAGCTGTGGGGCTCTATTTTCTTATAACTAGATGTGATGCCTAGCTTAGAAAGAATACATTAATGATTAAACATAATAGGTTTGTGCTGTACTGATATAGATTGTTTAACATAACAAGCTGTGATTAATGTGAGGAACCGTTAGGGGGTAGGCTGAGATAGGCTTGTGACTCACACACACAGCCTCTTTGTTAAACCGCTCAAGGACAAAGTACTGCAACATGAAGAAGAAAACTATGTCTGAGGTTGCTGACTCGAGACAAGTTGTAAAGATAACAACTAATGCCTGGCAACAGTGAAGCGCCAAGGGACTGGGACCAGCCTGTGCGCCATCGATAGGTTGGGTTAGTTTAAACCACACCCAGCCTCTACTCTGACAGGCCCAGCAGGGAAAGGGAACTATCTCTGTCAGAGTATTTAAAGAAGAACTTATAACAAAAGCTCAGTTCTCTGACTGCCCTGCATGGTTTTTCAGTGGGCCCGTATATACGAACATCATATTTACCATTCAAGTGTTTGCATTAATTAAAATACTAGTCTATTTTAGAAGACGTGTATTGACCTCTTTTTGTACCTATACCAGATTTGAATTGAAGCAACTTGACAATTGGTGACCGCCGACGTGATCTGGTAGAGGGACTTCGCTGGGTATTGTCCGGCCGATTGGACATCGCTGTCGTTGGACGGTGTGTTTCACAAAGAGTCCGGACAACTAAAAACAGGTAAGCAGACACCTATTGTTATATAACTAAAGTTCTGCACATTGGCTTTATCCAAATTAATTTTGTGAAACACCTGTTTGATGTAAGTGAACTAAATTATGAATTATTATACGAATTATTATGAGTAGATAAGCACCATATTGTGACATGCAAACCTGTGGTAAATGTGAGTGTTAAACCATGGTATTAAAGAGTATTGTTCCACTGACACGTACCAGAGGGCTAGGTACGGCTAGGATCGGGGAAAATACTGAAGTCCCCAGGCTAGGACCACCAGGGGTGGGAACTGGGGGTATAGGGAATTATTGGCTTAAAAGTGTTGCACTACTGACACGTACCAGAGGGCTAGATACGGCTAGGATCAGAGGGACACTTACAATTTTAGATAGTGTTGCACTACTGACACGTACCAGAGGGCTAGGTACGGCTAGGATCAGAGGGACACTTTAAAGTATAGGGTGTTGTATGAATGAGAGTGCGAATGATCCCAGTGTAATAAAAGAGTGAATGTGGGTTATTAAAATTAATAAACCTGTATACCTTGATAGAAAACTAATTAGGAGTTAAAGAAGTCTGTAGCTGCTTAAACCGTATAACCCGTTAATAACAATTGGGAACATAAAGGTAGAATAATGAATAACTAGTATGACTAAACTGAAACGTTTGAACTGATATAACTGAACTGTAACGTTTGATGTTTGCCATAGCATAATACTGGTTTTAAATAATTATGTTGAAGCAATTTGGTTTATTATTTGATTTAACGTTTGATGTTTGACATAGCATAATACTAGTTTTAAATAATTAAGTTGAAGCAATTTGGTTTATTATTTAATTTAACGTTTGATGTTTGACCCTGCAAAATACTGGTTAAATAATTAGACTGAAATAATTTGGTTTATCGTTGAAATATAAATATGCACCGACTTTAACTAACTAGGTGGGAATAATTTGATTTAAATAAATAGACTAACGTACTTTAAATAACGGACTAATATTACGTTAAAACGAAAAACGGACAAAACCTGTTCGGAGTGGAAACAGGAGGGAGAACCGCGTAGGGGTACATTTAAAGAAGCAGTGAGAGAGAGAGAGAGAGAGAGAGAGAGAGCGTAGGAGGGGGCCAGTACCCACTGATAGCCTTACCTAATCTATTGGCGGGGAATGAAAGAGGCCCCAGCAACCTTAGATGTATAACGTATGAACTTGCTCACCCGAACGTAGACGTACATCATGGGTGAGAAAGTAGAGAATATTTACATTAGCATTTTTGGTCATTTAGCAGACGCTCTTGTCCAGAGCGACTTGCAGGAGCAATTGGGGTTGGGTGCCTTGCTCGGGGGCACATCGGCAGATTTTTCGCCTGGTCGGCTCGGGGATTGGAACCGGCGACCTCTCGGTTGCTGGCATGGTGCTCTTGGTTACTGGGCTACCTGCCGCCCCATATGAGTTTAAGGTTGTGCCGTTGTTTGATCATGTGATGGGGTTTGATGGGTGATCGGACCATGACTGGTGTGGTTATGGAAGTAATGTATAAATAGTGGAGAGCCAATAGGGGGTTCCATTGAACTATTATGTTTTGTTGGGCATTTCGGTGGCATGGGGTGGGGTCTGTGTGTATGAGTGAATTCGGCGGCTGGTATGGGTGGTGACCGGATACTACTGAGTATTTGGTTTGTTGATGTTGAATGGAAGATTTGTAGCATGGTTGGGGTTAAATAGAAAGACTCACTTATTCAATAGGGAATGGGTGAAGGGAGAGAGTTTTTGTGTTGCTGAATGAGGTGAGAGCTAGTGCGGTTTTCATTTGGTGACGTCACTTGCTCTATGAACTGGAAATATTTACTTTGAAAGGATCGCGGAATGTGTGGGGTGACTGGCAATGTATGTAGAGGGTCCCTGGTTTGAACCCAGGTAGGGACAGTGGGTAAAGCTTTCGCATTGGGGCTATAGACCTAGATTATTACGTGGATTGAGAAATGTGAAAGGTTGAATTAGATAGCTTAAGTAGAAGTATTCTAGAAAGGGCTATGAAAATATGTTACAAGGTCCCCGCGCCTCCCCCGTTGTGTAGGAAGGAGCAAGGGGAGGGGTGAGAGATAGTTCAAATGATAGGAATATCATTAAATGTATGCTTATCAACGATAGCAAGTATTTGTTTTATTAATTAGGGCCTAATCAGAGAGAACAGTTAAAGAAATTGAATAGCGAACTGAAATGGCGATAGAGCTGTGAAAATTGAGTTGAGGACAATGGAGAATAATTTATGGCTCTGGTTAGCGGGAGAAAAAAAAAAATAGAGACAGTCCAGCGAGTTAGATTGAGCTGTAAGATTTCAAGTAGAGGTCTAAATACTTGACTGGAAGGCAGTGCTTTGATACATTCGAATTGTTATTACTTTATTCGATAGGTTGCTTAACACCAGTGGTGTATGCAAATAGTTGGTGAATTCTAAAAACGATAATTTATTTTCATTACGGGGACCAGGGGATGCAAGTAGCTTTAGCTATTATGCTGAGGGAATAGCACCAACCTATAGTGGGTTCTAGATTTGTTAAATAAACAAACTTATATTTTAAACTAAAGTAATGCAATAGGCTACAATTTTAACATTATCAGAAAAAGGCACAATTTAATGTGAAATAGTTATTACAATTATTATTAATAGTTATTACAGTTATTATCATTGATCCAGTAATGATAGAAGGATAGTAGAGGAAAGGCAAGGGATTCAATCTAATTTAGGGAAAGAAGCAGAGTATGAAGATATATTAGGGAGAAAATACCATTAACAGAGGGATATAAAACGTTTAGCTGAAAAAGACAACAGGAATAATTTACCTTACACCCTAATATAGACATTAGACCACACCAGAAGTAGAGATGGCAGGATCACCAGTAGCAATCATGAAGAGAAGGTTCCCAGAAAATAGTGAAGATATTGGTAATATCTCTAACAAATGAGAAAAAGGACCAGAAAGATAGTAACTAAATGGCCAAAGGAGGGAACATTTGATGTAACCGTGATTGTATTGGCTAAAAAATGAAATATGACATTTACAGGGGGGACAGGAACAATAGAAGGGGATCATTTGAGATGAGATCACATGTAGCAGATTTAGGGTAATCAATTAAATAATCATTGTATACTCGAGGAATTTTGAGTGGTTTTATGGATTAGTTATGAGGAATTAGATTGATACAAACAATTATTGATGGGTTAGGACTGGGGATATCTGTATCATGTTTTGTGTGTACTACCATCTTTAGATTACTGATGGCAATTGGATGATAAATTACCAATATTACCTAAGTGATTGTTTAGGTAGGTGGTAATATTGACACATGGGCAAAACATGTGTCAAAGGGGGGATGGTAGGAGATGGTAGGATTAAATAATAAATATATACGAAGGAGGACACAAAATACAAAAAAAAAAGAAAAAAGAATGCAGTCAGAAATAGAAATTGAGAGCTGAACATGTGTGAAGATAGTTTATTAACCACACCCGTATGTCAGCGGTTTTGTGCCCCACAGGTGAACTAAAGGAGAAGGTGACCCACTCTATCTAACCAGGTGACTGGTGAGCATCCAGTCCATAAAGAAGAAAAACTGGAAGCAGGCCTGTTGGGAAGGGCCCTATCAGGTTATATTGGTTACTGCCTTTGCCATTAGAATAGCAGAAAGAGCAACCTGGGTCCACGTTACCCACTGCAAAAAGGTAAGAACACATGCAAGCACCACTGAACACACGCAGAGTTAGAGAGAAGAACTGTACCAATAGGGTTTGGGGATCACCTCTGTTAACGAAGATCTCCTACCCCGACCTATCATCACTGTAGTGTGTTCTCAGGGTGTGAGTATGGGGTAGTACCAAGAAGAAAGACTGAGGACAGGTGAGGGTTGGCGGTTTTGGGGAATATGGATAACTTGAGTTGCATCATAGTCTCGGTAATGGTCTTGATATGTCAAGATCCACCACCAATTGTGCTATGCCCTTACCATTGTTAAGAAGTAAAAGAGAAGAGAAGCGACCCAACATACTGACCGTCAAGGACGAGTGGCCTACAAAATGGGAGTCAGAGAAGGGCAGACTGTCAGATTCAAAATAAGGGTTAGGGACGTAGCCAACGGGTGGGGTACATGTCAATAAGCAGCTTGGGGATTATAAAATCCCATTATATTCGTGTTCGGCCCCCACAGCGGATTGTTCCTAGACTCAAGTGTTTAAATACACTTGGGGATGGGGATATGAGACCGGGCGGGACTGAACATCCAGATGGGGGGTAAAGAGAAACAAAGACATCACCAATTATCAATTGGAGATTTAAGTTCGGAAGCACAGGAGAGAATTCTAAACCTTACAGCCCCTGTAACCGATGTGTGGT
The DNA here is from genome assembly GCF_020615455.1 of Coregonus clupeaformis. Lineage (NCBI taxonomy): Eukaryota > Metazoa > Chordata > Actinopteri > Salmoniformes > Salmonidae > Coregonus > Coregonus clupeaformis. The sequence continues at coordinate 25,250,280 of NC_059224.1, read as the reverse complement.
GGGCGTGTGCCAGTAAAGGCAGTGTAAGGCAGAGAATTCCAAAGGGTGGCTAGATACGTGCGCCCTGGTTCTACTGGTTCAGCTAGTTAGAATTAGTCACCAGGAACCAAGGATTAAACAGATGTAGGAGGAGTTTTCACAAGAAGGAGAATAGCCCTATTTAGATGGATGCGATTGGGATACCAAGGGGGGTATCGGATGGATACTGAGCTATGAAACAATTAGGGGAAGGGTTTACTACCACGTTCTTTTGGTGGGTGACAAGCGAAATTGTGGATTGGATTAATGATATCTATTACGACCAACAACGATTTATTGGCTGGACTAGGGATGCAAGAGAAGGGATCTTTGAACAATTATCCGCCATCTCACTCTTATGACTTAGTAAAAAGAGGTTGGCTCTAGATCAGGCAGAAAGGGGTGGTGTCTATAGAATGGTAAGCCATTTTGTACGTTTATCCCTAACAACACCAGTCCTGACGGGAGTATCTCTAAAGCCCTAGTTGGTATAGATAAACTATCAGCTGAAATGAAGAGCATGGCTGGAATGGAGGGAAACGGACTGTTCTCCTGGTTGAATGATTGGTTTGGTAAGTACTCTGTTATGGTGGTTACAGTATTTCTGACCCTAGTAGTTGTGTTTCTAAAATTAATGTGCTGTGCTGCCTGTGTAATTCCTTGTTTGAGAAAGTCTGTTACAGATGTCGTGCATACGGCTGGTATGATGCCCCTCCTAGGGGCTCAAGAAGGGGATGCAGACACTGAGTCTAGCTTTCGGAAGAAACTGGGGTTGACAAAGGATGACCCTTGGTTTGCTATTGGTGAGGTGGTGGAGTGACACCCTAGTGGGTGTCTAAAGGGGGAATCAAAACTCCCTGTTTGTGTTTTTATGTTTTATAAATCCATTTTAACTATTGTGAATGTTTGTCTTTCCTTATGTGAAGGTTTGAAGTTCCTGGGTGGCTGGTAGCCAACCTAGTACAAGTTAGGTGTAGATGGAAGGACTGAAGGCCTTTTTATTATCATTATTGCCTATAAAAGTGTGATTCTTTTTGTTTGTATTGTATTTTAATGAGTGACACCCTAGTGGGTGTCAAAAGAGGGAATCCTAAATTTCCCTGAAATTTCTTATTTTGGGTTCACACCCAGCGGGTGTGACAGATGTAGGAGGAGTTTTCACAAGAAGGAGAATAACCCAGCGGGTGTGAAAAGGGGGATTGTGGGGCTCTATTTTCTTATAACTAGATGTGATGCCTAGCTTAGAAAGAATACATTAATGATTAAACATAATAGGTTTGTGCTGTACTGATATAGATTGTTTAACATAACAAGCTGTGATTAATGTGAGGAACCGTTAGGGGGTAGGCTGAGACAGGCTTGTGACTCACACACACAGCCTCTTTGTTAAACCGCTCAAGGACAAAGTACTGCAACATGAAGAAGAAAACTATGTCTGAGGTTGCTGACTCGAGACAAGTTGTAAAGATAACAACTAATGCCTGGCAACAGTGAAGCGCCAAGGGGCTGGGACCAGCCTGTGCGCCATCGATAGGTTGGGTAAGTTTAAACCACACCCAGCCTCTACTCTGACAGGCCCAGCATGGAGCGGGAACTATCTCTGTCAGAGTATTTAAAGAAGAACATAACAAAAGCTCAGTTCTCTGACTGCCCTGCGTGGTTTTTCAGTGGGCCCGTATATATACGAACATCATATTTACCATTCAAGTGTTTGCATTAATTAAAATACTAGTCTATTTTAGAAGACGTGTATTGACCTCTTTTGTTCCTATACCAGATTTGAATTGACGCAACTTGACAGAGCATACACCCACATGTATGACTCACCGATTTTGTATGACTCAACAAGGGTCCAAATTCAACAAAGATCCAGCAAAAAAAAGGGGCCTCATGCATTTCAGGTAAAATAACAACCCAATATTCATTTTCCAGGACAAATAAGCTAGCAAAAGGTAAGCTAGCTAAATGTCCATGTTTAATGTGTGTTTCAACCTATCCCCAAATGAATATAGTTGGTTTACAGTTGGTTTTTGGTATTTTAACCTGCATGTCTTGAACGCGTCGGGAGGGGTAGACAAAATCGCCCAACAACCTGCCCACTTGACCCTATCCCCTCCTCTCTTCTCCAGACCATCTCCGGTGACCTTCTCCCTTACCTCACCTCGCTGATCAACTCATCCTTGACCGCTGGCTATGTCCCTTCCGTCTTCAAGGGAGCGAGAGTTGCACCCCTTCTCAAAAAAGCAACACTCGATCCCTCTGATGTCAACAACTACAGACCAGTATCCCTTCTCTCTTTTCTCTCCAAAACTATTGAGCGTGCCGTCTTTAGCCAACTCTCTTGCTATCTCTCTCAGAATGACCTTCTTGATCCAAACCAGTCAGGTTTCAAGACTGGTCATTCAACTGAGACTGCTCTTCTCTGTGTCACGGAGGCTCTCCGCACTGCTACAGCTAACTCGCTCTCCTCTGCTCTTGTCCTTCTAGACCTGTCTGCTGCCTTTGATACTGTGAACCATCAGATCCTCCTCTCCACCCTCTCCGAGCTGGGCATCTCCGGCGCGGCTCACTCTTGGATTGCGTCCTACCTGACCGGTCACTCCTACCAAGTGGCGTGGCGAGAAGCTGTCTCCGCACCACGTGCTCTCACCACTGGTGTCCCCCAGGGCTCAGTTCTAGGCCCTCTCCTATTCTCGCTATACACCAAGTCACTTGGCTCTGTCATATCCTCACATGGCCTCTCCTATCATTGCTACGCTGACGACACACAACTAATCTTCTCCTTTCCCCCTTCTGATAACCAGGTGGCGAATCGCATCTCTGCATGTCTGGCAGACATATCAGTATGGATGACGGATCACCACCTCAAGCTGAACCTTGGCAAGACGGAGCTGCTCTTCCTCCCGGGAAGGGACTGCCTGTTCCATGATCTCGCCATCACGGTTGACAACTCCGTTGTGTCCTCCTCCCAGAGTGCGAAGAGCCTTGGCGTGACCCTGGACAACACCCTGTCGTTCTCCGCTAACATCAAGGCGGTGACCCGATCCTGTAGGTTCATGCTCTACAACATTCGGAGAGTACGACCCTGCCTTAGACAGGAAGCGGCACAGGTCCTAATCCAGGCACTTGTCATCTCCCGTCTGGATTACTGCAACTCGCTGTTGGCTGGGATCCCTGCCTGTGCCATTAAACCCCTACAACTCATCCAGAATGCCGCAGCCCGTCTGGTGTTCAACCTTCCCAAGTTCTCTCACGTCACCCCGCTCCTCCACACACTCCACTGGCTTCCAGTTGAAGCTCGCATCTGCTACAAGACCATGGTGCTTGCCTACAGAGCTGTGAGGGGAACGGCACCTCCGTACCGTCAGGCTCTGATCAGTCCCTACACCCAAACGAGGGCATTGCGTTCATCCATCTCTGGCCTGCTGGCTCCCCTACCTCTGCGGAAGCATAGTTCCCGCTCAGCCCAGTCAAAACTGTTCGCTGCTCTGGCACCCCAATGGTGGAACAAGCTCCCTCACGACGCCAGGACAGCGGAGTCACTCACCACCTTCCGGAGACATTTGAAACCCCACCTCTTTAAGGAATACCTGGGATAGGATAAAGTAATCCTTCTACCCCCCCCTTACCCCAAAAATACAAAAATAATAATAATACATATAAAAAAATTAAAAAACAAAATTGTTAAGTGGTTATCCCACTGGCTATAAGGTGAATGCACCTATTTGTAAGTCGCTCTGGATAAGAGCGTCTGCTAAATGATGTAAATGTAAATGTAATGATGGTGAATGCAGACTCACATGCGGAGCCGGTTCAGTCAGCATGTAATCCATTATTGCTTGCACCACTCTGCACAGAGACCGGTTTCGAGACTTCGTAGTACCTCAGAACACGTGTGAACGACACCAGGAGCTTTATTTCCTGTACAGCTTGGTCATGTTTAGGCACCCAGTGACACACACTGTCCTTGTCCAGGAGCCGGCAAAGTGGCTCACACATCTCAGTGTCACGCCCTGGCTCTGGGGACACTTGTATGTTGAGCCAGGGTGTGCATTTCATTTGTTTTTCTGGTATGTGTATTTCTATGTTGGCCTGAGTGGCTCCCAATCAGAGGCAACGAGTGTCAGCTGTCGTTGGTTGTCTCTGATTGGGAGCCATATTTAAACTGTCTGTTTCCCATTTGTGTTTGTGGGATCTTGTTTCAAGTCTGTTTATGTTAGACCGTGAACTGTCACGTATCGTTTGTTGTTTTGATCGTGTCTCTAATTAAAGAGTATGTTTGCCTGCAACGCTGCGCCTTGGTCCTCATCTTTGGTAGACGAGCGTGACAGAAGATCCCACCTCGACTGGATCAAGCAGCGTGACGAGGAGAGAGGATGGACTTGGGAGGAGATGAGTGCGAGTCTGGCAAGAGGGATGGAGGCCTTGGCCACGGGTAGGAGTGAAGCCCATACAATTTTTAGGGGGGGGCTAACGCCGTGGACGACGGGGCAGCAGGAGGCCGCCAGGTTACGGGAGTCACTGGTCACCAGGGGGAAGGAGGATGTAGAGGCACGGCGAGAGGTACTGGCGTGTGTTGCCAGTCCGGTCCGGCCTGTTCCTGATCCCCACGTAGGGCCAGTGGTGTGTGTTCCCAGTACGGTCCGGCCTGTCTCTGCCACTCGCACCAAGTCAGTGGTGCGCTTCGTCAGCCCGGCACGGCCCGTTCCTGCTCCCCGCACCAAGTCAGTGGTGCGCGTCGTCAGCCCGGTCCGGCCCATTCCTGCTCCCCGCACCAAGTCAGTGGTGCGTTTCGTCAGCCCAGCTCGGCCCGTTCCTGCTCCCCGCACCAAGTCAGTGGTGCGCTTCGTCAGCCCGGCACGGCCCGTTCCTGCTCCCCTCACCAAGTCAGTGGTGCGCTTCGTCAGCTCGGTCCGGCACGCTCCTGCTCCCCGCACCAAGTCAGTGGTGCGTTTCGTCAGCCCGGCGCGGCCCGCTCCTGCTCCCCACACCAAGCCAGTGGTGTGCGTCGTCAGTCCGGCACGGCCCGTGCCTGTTCCACCGGTGGCTAGTCCGGCACCGGTCAGATGCTTCACGCCGGAGCTAGAGCAATCCGCTCCACCAGTGTGCAGTCCAGCTCCGGCCAGCGGGGCCAGACCGGACCAGGGGTACTTTGGGGGGTTGGAGCGGGGCTCAGGCCCGGAGCCGGATCCGCCGCCTAAGCGGAGTGCCCACCCGGTCCCTCCCCTGTGGTGTTTGGTGGGCGCGGTCAGAGTCCGCGCCTTTAGGGGGGGGTACTGTCACGCCCTGGCTCTGGGGACACTTGTATGTTGAGCCAGGGTGTGCATTTCATTTGTTTTTCTGGTATGTGTATTTTTATGTTGGCCTGAGTGGCTCCCAATCAGAGGCAACGAGTGTCAGCTGTCGTTGGTTGTCTCTGATTGGGAGCCATATTTAAACTGTCTGTTTCCCATTTGTGTTTGTGGGATCTTGTTTCAAGTCTGTTTATGTTAGACCGTGAACTGTCACGTATCGTTTGTTGTTTTGATCGTGTCTCTAATTAAAGAGTATGTTTGCCTGCAACGCTGCGCCTTGGTCCTCATCTTTGGTAGACGATCGTGACACTCAGACAGCTTTGGCAGGAACTTTGCCAGGTATGTCACAAAGCCAATGAAACGCTGTACTGCCTTGGCATCAGTGGGTGTCGGCATGTCCAGTACAGCCCAGGTCTTCTCTGGGTCTATTTTCAGTCCCTCAGAGGATAGTATGTGTCCATGAAACGGAACTGCTTTCAGCTTGAACTGCAGCTTTTACACACAGAGCCTGAGCCTCACCTCCCTGCACCGCTCCATCAGTGTGCGCAGGTTGTTGTCGTGTTGACGCTCGCCTCATCATCAGAGTCCCCGCATCAGACACAAGAATATCGTCTGTGATCGGCTCGATGCCTCGAAGGTCCCCCAGCAGTTCATGTTGCTTACGTTGATAGATCTCGGGGGCCATGGACACGCCAAAGGGAAGTTTCAGCCATCTCATCCTCCCCATGGCGTCCAGAATTTAGTCATCCGGATGCTGTCCTCATCAAGTTTACACTGGAGATAGGCATCTCTGGCACCCACCAGTGTAAATACGCGTGCCATGGGCAGTTTACAACACATCCTCTAATGTTGGCATAAGGTAGTCAGACCTTTTCACTGCCTGATAAAGGGGCTTTGGGTCCATACATCATCTGATATTTTATGGCTTGGCAACCACGACCATGTTGCTTAGCCAGGGCATCGGCTCAGTCACTGGGGTGACATGTCCATAACGCTCATGTTTATGTAGTTGGGCTTTCACTCATGCCTTCAAGGCTACAGGCACATTCCGTGGTGCATATTGCACAGGGGCGACCTCGAGTCCATTACACAGTGGTGTAAAGTACTTAAGTAATCAAACTTGAAAGTACTACTTAAGTAGTTTTTTGGGGTATCTGTACTTTACTTTACTATTTATATTTTTGACTACTTTTACTTTACTACATTCCTAATGAAAATTAGGTACTTTCTACTCCATACATTTCCCCTGACACCCAAAAGTACTTGTTACATTTTGAATGCTTAGCAGGACAGGAAAATGGTCTAATTCACACAGTTATCAAGAGAACATTCCTGGTTATCCCTAGTGCCTCTGATCTGGCGGACTCACTAAACACATGCTTCGTTTGTAAATGATGTCTGAGTGTTGGAGCGTGCCCCTGGCTCTCCGTAAATTAAAAATATAAGAACATGGTGCTGTATGGTTTGGTTAATATAAGGAATTTGAATTGATTTATACTTTTAATTTTGATACTTAAGTATATTTTAGCAATTAAATTTACTTTTGATACTTAAGTATATTTAAAACCAAATACTGTTAGACTTTTTACTCAAGTAGGATTTTACTGGATGACTTTCACTTGAGTCAATTTCTATTAAGGTATCTTTACTTTTACTCAAGTATGACAATTGTGTACTTTTCCACCACTGCCATTACAAAGTGGCAACCTGGTCTCAGAGCATTTCGTATTAATATGATATGTTACATTTCGTATGGTATGTATTATTTTGTGGATGTCCATCATCCATTTCTCATGATATGTTATGAATTTCAATTTGTATTATATGTTAGGAATTTGCTAAATGTACAATATGTTAGGAATTTGCTAAACATACTATATGTTACGAATTTACAAAAAAACTAATTCTATGTTACAAATTCTAGCTAAGTGGCTAATGTTAGCTTGCTAGCTAAGGTTAGCTAGGCTAGGGGTTAGGGTTAAGGTTAGGGTTACATTTAGGAGTTAGGTTAAGGTTAGGGTAAGGGATACCTATAGGGTTAAGGTTATGGTTAGAGTTAGGGGAAAGGTTAGCTAACATGCTAAGGAGTTGCAAAGTAGCTCAAAAGTAGTAAGTAGTTGAAAACTTGCTAATTAGCTAAAATACTAAAGTTGTCCATGATGAGATTCGAACTCGCAACCTTTGAGTTGCTAGACGTTCACCTTACACACCCACCCCGACAAACCACCCTAAGTAAACATCTGTCTTATGTAACAATACCATACATAACATATACTAATTTGAGTGTCTCGGATTTAAATTTACTATGTTACGTCTAGTCTATGAGACCAGACTGTAAGTGGACATCTCCTGGCACAGACTCCACTGGATCATTGAAAACGTCAGAATATGCGCTCAATGCCTCTTTGGGGCACTGCTCCACTTTGTTTAGCTCCCCTGGAATTGTGACAGTCATGACTCCTAAGCGCTCACAAGTAGAACCAGAGAGTAGTGGGTTTTGGTCTGACTCCACAACTTCAAAGAGTAGCTTGTGCTTCACCCCCTTAATGACACTGTCTGTGTGATATCGCCCCATTTACCAAATTAACTCTCCTGAGTACAGTTTCAGCGGTGTGTTGCTTGCCTGTAGTGGGGTATTTGATGATATTCTCTCTTTCATTCTCCTACTCTTAACATGTTGCCCCTGTGTCAAACGGGCATTATTGTCTTTTATTATTCTGTTTTAGCTGCACAAACCATTTCTGGCCCTGAGAGTGACCTGTACTGATGCAGACCAGTTCCTCACTGTCAGAGCCTCCCTCTCTCTATATAGTATCCTCCACAACATGCACTTTCTTTACTCAGCGTGATCGTTCCCCTGCCTGACACACCTTCGCAAAATGCATACCAAGCCTAGACAGACGATAGTGCATGGGCGCTAGATCTGCACTATCGGCTGCCCAGACTAGAAAAATATACACAAATTAAGATTACCCGTTCGTAGTCTACTTACCGCATAATACTGTCACGACGTCAACCAGTGGCGGTTCTAGACACATTTTACTAGGGGGGCCAAGGAGGGGCCAGTGTTTAATCAGGGGGGCACACATAAAAAAACTGGCAACACATGATATTCAAAGATTATAAACTTTATTTTACTTTAAAATCATATGACATTTATTATAACACGTATTTTGTACAAGAGTGCAGATGCAAGAGAGATAGTGCCATAAAAATGAAAATAAAAATTAATTAAAAAAAATTAAAAAGTACAGGGTACAAATACAGGGTTCATATTCACTGTGAACAAAACTCCAGGATACAACAAAGGGTACAACAATGTGCCATTTCCTATTTATGGAAGAAGCCCCACTATGTGGACAGTTGATTCCACATTTTGTTTTAAGAAAGAAAACTTTCTGAGTGATTTATAAACAAAACACACTACCCTGTATCCATTTAGGTAAAATAAACCAAATCAGAAAAAGAAATTCAATTCAAAGAGGCTTTACTAGCATGACCATATTGACATACAGTATTGCTAAAGCACATAAACAGGGAAACGCGCTACACATTAACATCCAGTAGTCCAATAGGATGCAGACAATAAAACATTAAGCTAACATTCGTAAAATGCCAACAATCATGTCAACAATGTAGCAATATGAACAACCTGATGGATATCAGCAACAACATGAAAACAAGAATATTACAGGTGTCTGTGTGTGTGTGTGTGTGTGTCTGTGTCTTTGTGTACTTCACTGTCAGTTGATGAGCAGGTGTACAAAAAAAGGCTTTACAACATATATGTGCAAGTCCATTTAGGACAGCACATTTCCACCATAGTTCACATTAGAAAAAATGACAGCATGAATGCTCACTAAACAAACATATACTACATATACCTTTTTATACACATTTTTTTTCAGTAATTTTTTAAGAGTGAAAGGGGAAGTAAGCAATCGCTTCATCATAGGATCATACATATTTCAGTTAGCAATATTAGTTACAATATTAGTGTTAGTTAGATCATCATGTCAAAGCTGGACCTGCAAAGTTGAACGACAAGCAAGTGTGCAATGATTGGAGTGATTTTGTTTCTTTTTTTTCTTGTTTTGCTTGTTTTCAAAAGGAAAAATCAGTAGTTGGTGTAAATTAAAATAAACTTTCGTTGAAAGGTATCACACTGTATAATTTACAAATATCTAAAGAGGGTTTAGTGGATGCCATAAAACATCTGTGGAGCTTGAAGATTTGTAGTAAGCATAGATGTTTGGCAGAGATAATTCAAAAGAATAAAATCATAAACTCTATCTATCTATCTATCGAGAGAGAGAGAGAGAGAGAGAGAGAGAGAGAGAGAGAGAGAGAGAGAGAGAGAGAGAGAGAGAGAGAGAGAGAGAGAGAGAGAGAGAGAAGAGTGTTTTTAGAGCAGTACATGCAGCAATCGCAATGGAGTGATGTCATAATGGGCCACAAAACTTTGGGGGATGTGGATGGAAAGTTACAGGCAGGAGAGGGGAACCAACAGAAGCAGGTCTTGAGACATGAGTTTGCCCCTTTTGAAACTCTTGAGAGAGGATTGGTGGGATATATATACATACATACAAACATACATACACTCTAGTAGTGTGTGGAACTACTGGTACTGTGAGGAAAAAAAAAAGATAGATGATGTAAAATGAAAAATAAAACAAGCTTCAGCTTCTTAAGACACGGTGTGGTTCATCTAAGTAGACACATGTAACTTCATGTGGACACCAGACTGTCTTTGTCTACACATCTAACTTCATATGGACCCCAGACCGTCTCTGTTTACACATGTAACTTCATATGGACACCAGACTCTTTGTCTACACATGTAACTTCATATGGGCACCAGACTGTCCCTGTCTACACATGTAACTTCATATGGACACCAGACTGTCCCTGTCTACACATGTAATCATATGGACACCAGACTGTTCTGTCTACACATTTAACTTCATATGGGCACCAGACTGTCTCTGTCTACACTGTAACTTCATTGGACACCAGACTTTTGTCTACACATGTAACTTCATATGGGAACCAGACTGCCTCTGTCTACACATGTAACTTCGATATGGACACCAACTGTCTCTGTCTACACATGTAACTTCATATGGACACCAGACTCTTTTCTACACACGCAACTCATGTGGACACCAGACCAACTCCATTCATTTTACCGCGGTAGTGAGAACAGATAAACCCACCTAACTTTGTTGTTGTTTTATTGTTCATTATATCTCTTTTTCCTCACAGCGCACTCATACGCACTAGCGTATATATCATATAAAGATACACTACAGCAACAGGATACGGCGGTTGTCTGTGCAAAACGGTCACAAATCATCAAGATCCAGAGCCTGGCCCGCTTATGCTCAGACACAAGATCATGAGTCTTCATCACTAGCGGTGGACCGCAGGAAGGCTTTTATTAGTTTCAGTGTGGAGAAACTGCGTTTTGAGATGGCGGGATACAGCTTTTGGGTGCGCCACTCGAATTTTCCCCCCGAGTAGAACGCTGTCGTGTAGACGTTGGGCATTAGCCCGCTCCGCATGTAAAATAGTTATACATTCATAATTTTTTATTTGAGTCAGCACGTGGGGGGCTACAGGGGTGGTCAGGGAATTTCAGGGAGGCACGGGCCTCCCCGCCTCCGTGTAAAAACCGCCACGACGCCACAACCAACACAGATAATAAAAACAAACTAGGTCTCAATCAGGTTTCACGAGAAGGTGGTCTGTGTCTGTACTTCAGAAAACGCCCGATTTCTAGTAATCAGAAAGTGAAAGTGTCAGCAGCCTATCACAGCCATTGGCTGTCGGGGATAACGCCCAACCCATTACACGCCACCCGACTGGGCCTCTATGGCTTTGACAAAATAAATCGCTCCTTTTATTCGCTTTTATTGTTTTCTTGCACAACGGTCATTCATGTCACAACAATACTCAATTTTCTGGACAAGGTCAAATAGCATCACACAATGCAAGTATTGATTGGTTTAACAAAAATAATCTGTATGAATTTGTGAGTTCATACCAGTTGGAGGGTCGGTCAAGTGGATTTTTCCCAGTCGTATGTGTTAAATTCCAACTTGCTTACAAACGCAGCATGAGGGCTGTTTTTAAGGCACAGAGCAAAAGATACCGGTTTAGCCGTATATGTTGGCACACATATACCACAAACCCCCAAGGTGCCTTATTGCCATTATAAACTGGTTACCAAAATAATTAGAACAGTAAACAAGTATACCCGTGGTATATTGTCTGGACATACAACTTCAACCAATCATTATCCAGGACCCAGACTACCCGGTTTATATGTTGGCGCTCACATGCTAGTCGAACTGAGAAACTTTGACATTTTCGACTTGCTAACTGGTTGTAGTTATACAGGTGCCGCATTCAACCACTTAGCAAGTCAGACATTTCCGAATTCCACCAGCACGGAACGCGCAAAAATGTCTCATATAAACACAGCTTTCAGCCAATCAACATCCAGGAACCAAACTTCCCAGTTTGTAATATTTAATTATTGGATTGTTTTATCACAGGTATAACCATCTCAGTCATTATCAATCTATTGATTGTACTAAGTACCATTGATCTTAGAATCAGACTCCTATATCATGTTTGTTTAAGCACACATTTTTTGGTTTATGTTTGATGTTGTAGCCTAGGCCTATGCATAAAAGTAAATATACAGGTACACGGCTTGGAAAGAGCATATATCTACTACATGTTATAGTAGCCTAATTTCAGAGATGATTGAGGTTCATGTGTCCATTTCCCCTAATAATGAAAAAACAATACATCACAAAATGTAATAATCATCAGAAAATGTACTTTCTGCAATTGGATTTTAAACCTATAGTCATTGGATGCACTACAAAAGGACCACCACACAATGTGTAATGGTGCTCAGATAAGGGGGAAGTATCAGAATCAATATCAGTATTTATGCAGTAGCAGTATTTATGCAATACTGTTTACACACTTCTTTATTTTATAAGGGGAGTGTTCTGGTCCCTGTAGGACATACAATGGAAGGTCAGAACGCAGATAATGTCACAAAAGCTATGTCTCCTGGAGAAGAGATTAACATACTGAATCTTAACTTCATTTGGAAATAATTAGATAAATTCTGTTTAGAGTAACCAAAATATTTGATTTCGAGTTCATAACATGAAAAAATATGACTTTCTAATTATACATACGCTGGAGGGTAGAAAACAGCAGCAGCAGATGTTGAGGAAATTGCAACAACAGCTTGTCTCCTGGAGAAGAGAGAATTAACATACTGCATGTCAACTTCCTTTGGAAAGAATTAGATATCTCAAGTTTAGGAGCAACCAAAATATTTGATTTCTAGTTCATAACATGAAAAATATGACTTTCTAATTATACATACGCTGGAGGGTAGAAAACAGCAGCAGCAGATGTTGAGGAAATTGCAACAAACAGCTTTGTCTCCTGAGAAGAGATTAACATACTGCATGTCAACTTCCTTTGGAAAGAAATTAGATATCATTTTAGAGCAAACTCAAAATTTTGATTTCTAGTTTATAAAAAAAAGGTGTCATGTTCATGTTACTAATAAACATACAAGTGTAGAGTGAATGTGGAATATAATGAGAAGGTAAAGCAAACTACCATTGGCATGTACAGTTTGCCTCTCATGAGCCCTATTGACTCGTGTTCTTCATTTTTAAGTCTGAAAGAAAAAGTGGAAAGAATAGCAACGCTTTCTATATTAGTTTCCATGGTACATTATCTACAGAGTGATTCAGTACTGAATTAAAACATTTAAAATGGTGATTAAATGATACAATACCTCAGGACGTATGTCAAGCTTCTTCAAAATGTCTTTGACTAAGCTGTTTCATTGCGCGGACACTCCAGTAGTCCTTTGCTCTCATGGAAGAGACAGTCCACTGTGAGTATTACATCAGCCTCTGCTCACTAGTCTGCTACTGTCAGGCACAGCGTAGTCTGGATCGAAGGGTGTGATGCAGCACTACCAGAATGACAGAGTTTACCAGCTGTCGAGAGAGGGGATAAAAATAACAATAATCACGTAAAACATACATTAATGTTTTGAAAATGTTCTTCATGGATATTGATTACCTGAATCTGCTTCAGTGCTTGCTTCAATATCAGTCCCAGACCGAGAACAATGGAACAGAAAGCCAAGATGACATCACTCTCCTCTAGTGACGCCACTTTAGTTAAGTGTCTATTTGGCAAGTGAGATGATCAAATAATTCCTCATGAGACCCCAGAGTATTCCAGTCACAACAGTGAAGACTTTTCCATCCTTGTCCCTATAGAGACACAGGAAATGTCTGAGGGTAAACTAGAAAGGTTTGTCAGATCTTTAAGCACTGCTCACTCTGGATCAACCCACAAGTATTCACTTCAGTGGATGAACTTCAGTCCATTCCAAGGATAACCACTTTTAACATGGTTTGTATGGATATTGATTACCTTGAAGGGAACACCCTGCTTGACAGTAGATAAATCTCAAGCTTCAAAAGGCCCTAGGGCACCTATTTATTGTGCAACACATATTGTTACATTTATAAGTACTTACTTTTTTGAATAGTCCTGCTGCAACAGAAAATAAAGTTTAGCTCCCTTTAAAAGATCATAGAAAATACTATTTTTAATTGTTTGGGGGAGAATGCATTCATTTCAAAAGTCCAACATAATTGCTATAAGCAGACTGTTGGTGTTTCATTCCAATGTGATTTCTAATGTCTATGAGTTGGCGAGGTAACTATTAGTTTTCAAACATCAACAGAATACCTAGAAGAAACAGTCAAAGCTGAAATACAACCCCTTGTTTAGGTGGCTTGTACTTGCAGAGTTCTTCGACCTGGAGGACGTCTTGTCAACTCCCGTGTTCATGTTAGCATCGAACAGATCTAAAAACAATAGCAAAAACCAGCAGTGAGTGAGACTGAATGACAATGCATTGCCTAAACAAAGTGTCAAAATGAATCCCATACATGACTGTCACCCTTCAGGTGGATGTGAAGCAGGGGCAGGATCTGTCTTGGTCCGGAGCAGCAGGCTTACTTGTCTAGAAAGGAGAGGTTGTTACTCATTGATCCAAAAACAATGACCAATAAATAATAATCATTCTGACTACTAGTTTTAAATTACTTAATAATATTAAAGACAATTGCGTATTCCCCTAATAAAAGGTTTTTGGTGTGAAGTTCTGCTTTTGCACAGGCTGTAATATATTTGACTAGTAAGTTGTTTACTGACAAGAATAAGGATGAACTACCTTTTGGCTGTGTATTCTCTGGCCTGTCCAGAATCTTTCTAATTGCTTCTTCATTGCGTGGACACTCCAGTAGTCATTTGCTCTCATGGAAGAGAGACAGTCCACTGTGGGTATTACATCACCTCTGGTCACTAGTCTGCTACTGTCAGTGTACACAGTGTAGTCTGAGCTGGAAGGTGTGATGCAAAGCACTACCAGAATGACAGGTTTACCAGCTGCTTGCTTAAAGAGAAACAAAATTTCACACACCAACGATAGAACTGGATTAGTAAAGTACAGTGACAATTGCTAAAATATAATGTGACAAGTTATAAATTATTGTTGCAGAGGAATCGCATTTCTGCTAAAAAATATAGTGCTGAACTTAAAGGGCAATCTTGTAGTTGTTATATCAATTTTTGGACATACTACTTAATTATATGTTCACACCCATTGATTATTTAAGAATATACAGTAACTTATAAATACCTTGTATTGAACTGTCGTACTCCATCAGAACACAAATTATACGCTTGTTTTACTCTCCAATGTTTGTAAACAATGTACAAGTAAACAATCACTGCATAGCCTGTAAAACATGGTTAAAGCTATAATTGTATATCATGGAATGGTCAGTTCTGCGCCCCTAGCTCGAGGTCTATGAATTTGAGACTTCATTATGACTCCAGCCCCATTTCAGCTTTTTGGGCGGGGACCACTTTGTTATTGTTAGTAACTGCGTAAGATATAAGGGAAGATTGTAATTGTACCAGATTTGTGGTGCATTGGAATCTGAATAGACATCCTGACTGGAATTACCTGGAATCAAGCTGCAGTGCTGCTTCAATATCAGTCCCAGCACGAGAGATGATGGGAAGAAAGACAAGATGACATCACTCTGCTCTGGTGACATCACCTCAGTCAGACCTCTTTGTGGGTGAGACGACATTGAATTTCCACATGAGACCCCAGAGTATTCCCAGCCACAACAGTGAAGAATTTCAAGCCATCCTCAACATATTTTCAGCATTCTGTGGGCCTGGGGGTATGTTTGTTTCTGCTTGTTGTGGAGTCTGGAACTCCAGTGTCCTTGTCAGTAGTATCTAACCAACAAGGAAACGCAGCATTTATCAGGGATTGGATGACAATGCCTAGCCTAAATAAAGTGTCAAAATTAACTTTGATACCTGCAGGTGTTTAAAAAGTGCAGCTGGGAGGAGCTGTTGTCCATCTCTGGAGCACTAGTCTTATTTTTTCTAGGAAGGAAAGGTTGAGACTTTGTTGGTTGTCACAACCCTGGCTCTGGGACTCTATATGTTGAGCCAGTGTGTATATTCTATGTGTGGTGTTTCTATGTCTGGATTCTATGTTATTTCTGTGTTGGCTAGAGTGGTCTCCCTAATCAGAGGGCAACGAGTGTCAGCTGTTGCTGGTTGTCTCTGGATTGGGAGCCATATTTATAGAGGCTAGTTTTCTCCTGGCCAAGAAGCTGTGTGGGATCTTGTTCTAGTTGGTTTGTGTTAGACCGCTGACTGTCACGTTATCGCTTTGTTGTTTTGTTCGAGTGTTTACTCTCTTTAATTAAAGATGTTTGCCTGCAACGCTGCGCCTTGTTCTACTCTCTCTAACGATCGTGACATTGGTCCAGAACATTCTACACATTTTCCTATGTAAAAGTCCAATGAAAGGGCACATTGTCAAATAGTTTTTCACCTATGGAAAATCTGTTAATTATATAACTCCAATAGCAAACATATAACACCTCTTAGAAAATGTTAATCATTAAGTGCTGGTTCTAAACATTATTCAAAGTAAACATTTATCTGATTTTTTTATATGATAGATTTATATTAGACCTATTCTTTACCTTGTTGCTCATATTTCAATTTAGCTGACGCTGCAGAGCGCCTCGACAATGATCATCTGATCTTCAATGTAATACTTAAAACAGATGTCTGAGAACACAAGCAAGACGCTCAAATTACAGTTTGGCCTATACAGTGTGAACTACTGCATAACATCGGTGCATACTGAATCCTAAATGCTGTCAATGTCAATGAGCCCACCAAGATAGACAAACCAATAACAATTTTAACATTGCATTTATAAAAAGAGATTCAATGAAAGAACAAACCTGGTTTGAACCGTTTCATCGCAGCATCTACTTTCAGTCTTGAAATATTCTCTGAACTCACTGAATTCTTATAATAAGAAAGTGAAACTAAATGGTCAGTAGGGTAGAAGGGTGTAACAACACCATTTCCCCACCCATGTTTTATTCAAATCATTAAAATAAGAAAACTAGACTTAGCTTAAGTATTACTTGATAAAGAATTTCTAATTAAAATGTATGTGTGAAGCTCTATGCCATAATCTTCTACCGGGGCCAGTTACCCCATTTATTTCCTTCATAGCCTATTCGCCTAAGCATGACCTTCACTCACATACCACATTTTTTTCCAGTAGACATTCCTTTTTTTTGTGTCAGCAATTAGATATTGTTCTTAGGGGTGGCTAGTTACCTCTAGGACCCTATATCACATGAATTTACATTCAACTAGTCCCAGCAGACTCCAATAAAAATGAAAACTTCATCACCACCCTGATTAGCTATACCTTCATATAGCCCTTAGTAAGCCTCAGTCAGTATTGGTTTTGGTTACTTTCAGTAGTGATTATAATGATTAAACTCACCTTCTACATCTGTTTCCGACTCTCTTGCATATGCCCCACAACTGCAGTCCACGCTGGCAACCAGTGGAGTCAGAGGACGGCCTGAGCCAATGAGTTAAATGGAGTCAATGGAATGGTATCAACCGCATGGAAACTCATTGTTTGATGTGTTTGATTCCACTGCTGACTCCATTCCAGCCATTATTAAGAGCCGCTCCTCCTCTCAGCAGCATCCACTGGTGTAAACTATTTGTATAATCCAGTGTCAGTCATCTTGATTCAAAAGGCTAGTGTTTATGTCATTGTCAGTGGAACAGCAACACCGTTAACAGGCACAACAGCTGAGCAGCAGATTCTTCTGCAAAGAGAGGGTAACATATGTGAATGTTTGTATGGAAAACAACAATAATGTATAGCTCTTTTGTGTCAACAATAAGTATACACTCAGTATTCAACTCTTATCGCCATCATGTGAAATAAAGTGAAATGGCTTACCTTTGGTTGCATGTTAAACGTCTTCTGAATCTTTGACTGCTTTTCTCATTGTGATGACACTCCAGCAGTACCCTGGCTCTCATGAAAGAGACAGTTCACTGTGAGTATTACATCACCTCTGGTCACTAGTCTGCTACTGTCAGATACAACTCACTCTGGATGGAAGGAGTGATGCAGCACTACCAGAATGACAGGTTTACCAGCTGTCGAGAGAGAGAGGGGGACAGACAGGAACAAGAAATAATTCAGGAAATCAGATAATTGTATTTTACTTAGGGTACAGACAGAGAGTATTTTTTTTTGGGGGTAAGTGCTACGTACAGTGGTTTGAAAGTAGTGTAGTAATCTGATCAATCCCTGCTGCTGGTTTCAGATCCTTTAATTAACTAATAAGTAAGTATCAGCTCCTTAAATCTAGGGAAAACATTCATGTGTTTGCCTGGATTCTGCTGCAGTGTTTATTCAATACCTGTAGTCCCAGCACGAGAGACGATGGAATAGAAAAACAGGATGACATCACTCTCCTCCTTAATCACGTCAGTTAAACCTCTTCCTGTAGTGAGACGCCCTTTAAAGTCCTCATATGAGACGTCCCAGTATTCCCAGTTGTTGGCAGTGAAGAATTTCATGTATTACAGCTGATTACATTCTACAAAAAACTATGATGTTAATGGGTCATTTCGTCTTCTTTCCCAGAAACACAAGTGTTCTCTCACCTTGGACTCCTAAGTAACATCCTCTACAGAATCGCTTGCCTGTGTTTTGTGTCTCCTGGGGAGAGCACTGTAACACTGTATATCAACCTCAAATATGTGCCTCTGTTATATGCACAAGGGGTGCACATTTGTTATTTACTTAATATAAAACATAAACCATTTGGAAATATGGATCAGTCTAAAATGTTCACTTTTGTAAGCAGTAGCTCATAGTAGAATAAGATAAATGTAAGCCTACATGTTTAGGCATATTTACTCCTGTCATTCATATTTATTTTTATTTAGTTGGGGGTTGTTTTCAATGATGTTGCAGAGAGCAGGATGTCGTAGTAGCCAGTTATTTATCACCCTACCCTAATCTATGGATCACCCCTGGCATGTCAATAAAAATACAAATACACGCTCGGTGCAATACCCTCCTTCATATCTCAACTGCTTGTAGCAGGCTGCAGGAATAAATAAATAAATGTTGCAGTAAAACCACAGTAGTCAGGCAGACATTTTAGCCAAAGTGTCAGCAGGTCAAAACCAGTGGCAAACAAATACCAAACTCTATGTTGCTTTAATAACCCTAGTCGATCTTCTGTCAGTGTCACTTGAATCCAAGCAGAAAACCCAACCAGTCAATTGAAACATAGGGTTTGAATAAAGAGAACCATACACAGTGTATATATACAGTGGGTAGAACAAGTATTTGATACACTGCCGATTTTGCAGGTTTTCCTACTTACAAAGCATGTAGAGGTCTGTAATTTTATCATAGGTACACTTCTTCAATTGTGAGAGACGGAATCTAAAAAACAAAATCCAGAAAATCACATTGTATGATTTTGGCACGAATTTGCATTTTATTGCATGACATAAGTATTTGATACATCAGAAAAAGCAGAACTTAATATTTGGTGTATACAGAAACCTTTGTTTGCAATTACAAGAGATCATACGCTTCCTGTAGGTCTTGGACCAGGTTTGCACACACACTGCAGCAGGTTTTGGCCCACTCCTCCATACAGACCTTCTCCAGATCCTTCAGGTTTCCGGGGCTGCTCACAAGCCAATATGGACTTTCAGCCCTCCAAAGATTTTGTATTGGCTCAGGTCTGGAGACTGGCTAGGCTACCCAGGACCTTGAGATGCTTCTACGGAGCCACTTCTTTAGTTGCCCTGTCAGTGTTTTTCGGGCTTTGTCATGCTGGAAGACCCAGCCACGACCCATCTTCAATGCTCTTACTGGAGGGATCTCGCGATACAGTCCCATCCATCCTCCCCAATGCGGTGCAGTCGTCCTGTCCCTTGCAGAAAAGCATCCCCAAAGAATGATGCTTCCACCGCCATGCTTCTGGTTGTATGGTGTTCTTGGGGTTGTACTCATCCTTCTTCTTCCTCCAAACACAGCTGTAGTGGAGCTTAGACCAAAAGGCTCTATTTTTTGTCTCACCAGACCACATGACCTCTCCCATTCCTCCTGGGATCATCCAGATGGTCATTGGCAAACTTCAGAC